>NC_091684.1:93050000-94300000 GCF_041296265.1 Equus caballus
GCATGTAGCTTCACCGTGGTGTGGTATGCCATTTTCGAATATTGCACATTTATCTATTCTCTTATTGAAAGCCATTCAGTTATTTCCAGGTTTTTATATTATATACACTGTGGCTATGACCATTCTGATGGGCGGTATTCCTGGTATACAAGAGTAAGACTGTCTCACAGACATCTTTTACTGGACACATAACCGGGAATGCAATTGTACCCATGGTACCAAATGTCACCCCTTCAAGCAAAGTATAAGAACTCCTAATAAATAAGTCACGAGGATGTACAGTACAGCATGGTGACTTTAGTTGATAATACTTGTGTACTTGAAAGTTTCTAAGAGAGCAGATCTTAAAAGTTCCCGTCACAAAAAAACATTGTAACTGTGAGTGGTGATGGATGTTAACTAGACTGATGGTGGCGATCATTTCACTATATATACAAACACTGAATCGTTATGTTGCTCCTGAAACTAATATAATGCTATTTGTTAATTATATCTCCAAAAAAAAAAAAGAAAGAAAAAGAAATCCTGCTGATCCATATTCTTTCCAACTTTTGGTGCTATCAGACTTCTTTTTTTTTTTTAACAAATAATTAATTATTATTTTCTTTTAAGATTGGCACCTGAGCTAACAACTGTTGCCAATCTTCTTTTTTTTCCTTTTCTTTTCTGCTTTTTCTCCCCAAATCCCCCCAGTGCATAGTTGTATATTTTAGTTGTGGGTCCTTCTAGTTGTGGCATGTGGGATGCCACCTCAGTGTGGCTTGATGAGTGGTACCACATCCGCGCCCAGGATCCGAACTGGCGAAACCCTGGGCCACTGAAGCGGGGAGCACGAACTTAACCCTTCAGCCATGGGGCCGACCCAGTGATCCTTTTAATAATGTCTTGAGTTGGGCTCTTGTTTCACGGTTTTTGAATCTTCCTTGTTTGTTAATACATGCATTTAAAGCTATAAATTTTCCTCCAAGTACTACTTTAGGTGAATCCTATAGTTTTTAAAAAAATTATTTTATTTCTTTAAAATGTTTATTCAATTTATTTAAACTGAAAAAACCGAAAACAGTTCATCCATTACGCCCACCTCCCACCCCTGACCTCTTGCAACCACTAATCTGTTCTCTGTATCTACACGCTTGGGGTTTTTTTAGATTCTACATATAAGAGAGACCATATAGGATTTGTCTTTCTCTGCCTGACTTATTTCACTTAGCGTAATGCCGTCAAGGTCTGTCCAGGTTGTCACAAATGCCAAGATTTCATGCTTTTTTATGGCTGAGTGATATTCCATTATATATATATACCCCACAATTTCTTTATCCACTCATCCCTTGATGGACACTTAGGTTGTTTCCATATCTCGGCTAGTGTAAATAATGATGTAGTGAACATGTGGGTGCACACACCTTGTCAATTAGTGTTTCTGTTTTCTTCAGATAAATATCCAGAAGTGGGATTGCTGGATCATATAGTAGTTCTATTTTTAATTTTTAAATTAAAATTTTAAAATTAAAAAGGGTTCCCCTTTTTCTGCATCCTCAGCAACACTTATTTCTTGTCTTTTTTGATAATAGCCATTCTAACAGGTGTGAGGTGATATCTCATTGTGGTTTTGATTTGCATTTCCCTGATAATTAGTGATACTGAGCATCTTTTCATGTACCTGTTGGCCATCTGGATGTCTTCTTTGGAAAATATCTGTCAGATATTCTGCCCATTTTTTAATGAGTTTATTTTTTTGCTATTGAGTTGTATGAGTTCTTTATATATTTTGAATATTAGCCCCTTATCAGATATGTGATTTGTACTTATTTTCTCCCATTCACTATGTTGCTTTTTCATTTTGTTGCTGGTTTCCTTTGCTGTGCAGAAGCTTTTTAGTTTGATGTAGTCCCACTTGTTTATTTTTGCTTTTGGTGTCAGATTAAAAATATCATTGCCAAGACCTACGTCAAAGAACTTACTGCTTATGTTTTCTTCTGGTTGTTTTATGGTTTCAGGTCTTATGTTGAAGTCTTCAATCTATTTTGAGTTAATTTTTGTGTATGGTAGAATATAGTTGTCCAGTTTCATTCTTTTGCATATGGCTAATTTTCCCAACACTGTTTAGTGAAGAGACTGTCCTTTCCCCATTGCATATTCTTGGCTTCTTATCATAAATTAATTCACCATATATGCATGAGTTTATTTCTGGGCTCTCTATTCCATTGATCTGTGTGTCTGTTTTTTTTTTTTTTTTAATATTTTATTTTCCTTTTTCTCCCCAAAGCCCCCTGGTACATGGTTGTATAGTTTTAGTTGTGGGTCATTCTAGTTGTGGCATGTGGGATGCCACCTCAGCATGGCTTGATGAGTGGTGCCATGTCTGTGCCCAGGATTTGAACAGGTGAAACCCTGAGCCGCCGAAGTGGAGTGCATGAACTTAACCACTCAGCCATGGGGCCGGCCCCCCTGTGTGTCTGTTTTTATCCCAATACTATATCAGGGAGAGCAATGCCTCCAGCTTTGTTCTCCTTTCTCAAGATTGCTTTGGCTATTCCTGGTCTTTTGTGGTCCCATATAAATTAGGATTATTTGTTCTATTTCTGTGAAAACTACCATTGGAATTTTGATAGGGATTGCATTGAATCTGTATATTGCTTTGGGTAGTGTAGACATTTAAACAATATTAATTCTTCCAGTCTACGAGCACAGAATATCCTTCCATTTATTCATGTCTTCTTCAGTGTCTTATAGTTTTCAACATATAGGCTTTTTACCTCCTTAGTTAAATTTATTCCTAGATATTTTAGTCTTTTTAAAAAATTGAGGTTATGATAGTATACAACATTGTGAAATTTCGGTTGTGCATTATTATTTGTCAGTCATCTTATAGATGCTCTGCTTCATTCTTTGTGCCCGCCCCCCCACCCCCTTCCCCCGGTAAACACTATCCTGTTCTCTTTGTCCATGTGTTTGTTTGTTTTCCACATATGAATGGACTCATGCAGTGTTTGTCTTTCTCCCTCTGGCTTACTTTGCTTAACATAAGGCCCTCAAGGTCCCTCCATGTTGTTGTGAATGGGACAATTTTGTCATTTTTATGGCTGAGTAGTATTCCATTGTATATTTTACTCTTTTTGATGTTATTGTAAATGGAGTTGTTTTCTTAATTTCTCCTTCTGATATTTCATTATTCATGTAAAGAAACACAACACATTTTTGTGTATTGATTTTGTATCCTGCAACTTTGTTGATTTTTTTATTCGTTATAACACTTTTTTGATGGAGTCTTTGGGGTTTTCTTTTCTTTTTTTCTTTTGGTGAGGCAGATTGGCCCTGAGCTAACATCCATTGCCAATCTTCCACTTTTTGTTTTCTTTTTCTGCTTGAGGAAGATTTTCCCTGAGCTAACATTTGTGCCAATCTTCCTCTATTTCGTATGTGGTATGCCACCACAGCATGGTTTGATGTGCAGTGTGTAGGTCTGTGCCCAGGATCTGAACCTGGGGCCACCGAAGCAGAGCATGTGAACTTACCTACTACACCACTGGGCCAGCCCTGTGGTTTTCTATATAGGTTACCATGTCATTGGCAGATAGTGATGGTTTTACTTCTTTTCCAATTTGGATGCCTTTTATTTCTTTTTCCTACCTATTTTGCTCTGCCTGGGACTTCCAGGATTGTGTTGAATGAAAGTAATGAGATAGGACAAACTTGTCTTCTTCCTAAATTTCAGAGGAAGAGGTTTTGGCTTTTCACCATTGACTATGATGTCAGCTGTGGGCTTCTCATTTATGGCCTTTATTATGTTGAGGCATGTTCCCTCTGTACCTACTTTGTCAAGAGTTCTTACCGTAAATAGGTGCTGAATTTTGTCCAATGCTTTTTCTGCTTCTATTGAGATGATCATGTGATTTTTATTCCTCATTTTGTGAATGTGGTGTATCACATTGACTGACTCATGGATGTTGAACCATCCTTGCGTCCCTGGAGTAAATCCCACTCGACCATGGTGTATGATCCTTTTAATGTATTGTTGAATTTGGTCTGCTAATATTTTGTTGAGGATTTTAGCATCTACGTTCATCAGGGATATTGGCCTGTCATTTTCTCTTTTCGCAGCATCCTTGTCTAGTTTTGGTATCAGGGTGATCCTGGCCTTGTAAAATGTGTTTGGAAGAGTTCGCCTCTCTTCTGTTTTTTGGGAAGAGTTTGAGAAGGATTTGCATAAACTCTTCTTTGAATGGTTGGTGGAATTCACCACTGTCTGGTCCTCCTGTTTTTTTTTTTTTTTTTTTTTTGCTGAAGAAGATTCACCCTGAGCTAACATCCACTGCCAATCTTCTTCTTTTTATATGTGAGCCATTGCCACAGCATGGCCACTGACAGATGAGTGATGTAGGTCTGCTCCTGGGAACTGAACCTGGTCTGCTGAAGCAGAGTGTGCTGAACTTCACCACTAGGCCACTGGGGCTGGCCTGGTCCTCTACTGTTGAAGTGTTCTGTGTCCTTACTGATCTTTTTTTCTCTACTTAATTTATTAATTACTGAGTGGGAATTTTTAAAATATCTCTTTAGAAAGCTATTGATTTTTGCTTTATCTGTTTTGCGATTATGTTGTTGAAACATGCAGATTTGGATTTTTTTATATCTTTACGGTGAATTGTTTCCATTATCATTGTGTGATGATCTTTTTGACTCTAATAATGCTGCTTCTCTTAATGTCTATTTTATCCACTATAAGTATAGTTAAAACTGCTCTTTTTGATGAATACTTGCCTATTATATTTTCCCATCTTTTATATTCATCTTTTTGCGTGTGTGTCAGAGTGTTGAACTGCATCTCTTGCAAAATAGCATGTAGCTGGATTAAAAAAATCCCACTGAGATGGTTATATTTCAATGGGAAAATGTAGTCACTTTATAACTAAGATTGCTGATAAATTGGGCTGTATTTCTGTCATTTTTTTGTGTCTATTTTGAATTTATTATCATGCTTTGTTTTAATCCTTAACTTCATTTTTCTCTCCTGTCTTCTATGAATTGATTG
Source organism: Equus caballus (assembly GCF_041296265.1). NCBI lineage: Eukaryota > Metazoa > Chordata > Mammalia > Perissodactyla > Equidae > Equus > Equus caballus. The sequence goes on from NC_091684.1 coordinate 93,055,030, forward strand.
AATTTTTGCTATCCCCTTTCCCTTACGTTTATTTAAAAGTTACGTATTTTATTCCTATTCTTTGAAAGTTTAATATGCATTTTAAAAATCTATATTTTCATCCTCTTTCTGAAAAAATAAAAGAACCAGAGGACCCTTGAACTGTTATCGTATCTTTCCCCCAGCTTGCATGCTATACTATCTTAGTTTCAGGTCCATCTATTTCCAGTGATCCCCAATGATCATGGTGTTGTACATTTATGTTCATTTATGCTCACTTACATTTGCCTACATGTTCACTCACTTCTTCCTTCACCAGTGCTTGGGGTGTCTCACTCCTTACTTCTAGGTCTAGTTTCTTTGCTTCTGAAATACACCCTTCAGTACTTCTCTCAGTGAAAGTGTGTGTGCGTGCGTGTGTGTGTAAATGGCATCCTCTACTTGAATGAAAATTACTTTATTTCACTCTCCCTCTCGAGTGATTCTTCAGCAGAGTGTGGAATGCTAGGTTAACAGCTATGTGTTTTCAATGTACTGATGATGTCATCTTCTTGTCTTCTGGCCTCTTCTATCGCACGTTAGACACCTGCTGTCTGTCTGGTGGCTGTTGTTTGCCAGGTCGTTGGTCTTTTCTCCCTGGTTGCTCTCTAGATTTTCCTTTTGTCTTTGCTATTTTATGACTTTTATTGTCACAGAGCTGTGTGTTCATTTTTATTTTTCCTGCTTAGGACCACGTGTGCTTCTTCAATCTAAGGATTCCTATTTTTCATAATTTCTTAAAAATGACCAGCTACTCAATATTGTCTCTCCTCCCTCTTCTGTATGCCTTCCTCCTCAATGCTTATCAGATGGGTACCAGCTCTTCTTAGTCTAGACACCGTTTAGTCTCAAAGATTTTTCCAGTATTTATCTCTCTGTGATGCATTCTAGGTGATTTCTTCAGAACTTTCTTCCACTTCCCTAATTCTCTCCTCAAAGGTGTTTAACTTGCTCTTTAACTTGTCTATTGAATTTTTAATTTCAATGATTTTTTAATATTTTTAAATGTTTTATTTCCTTCCTACCTAATCTTTTCACAATTCCCTTTTCTCGTGTGGTTTCTAGTCTCCTTAATCTCTAAAAATAATCTTACTTTATCAGCTTTTTCATAACGTTTTACAGACTCAAGTTTGCCAGGGGTAGAGGGCGGCCAATTCCTTTGTTTGATGTTTCTGCTAATTTTTACTCATTGTGTCTTATTTTCTTGTATATTTTGAAATTTTTTAATTTGGACCTCATATACAGCAGGAGTTTCATTTGTTTGTTTTTCATGTAGGAATCTTTGGGCTAGGAAGTTGTTCCCAAAGATTGGTTTTGCTTTTGTGTCATCTAGATGCTTGAGGTCTCACCCAATTATAACCAGTTCTCATGCTAATTTCTCAGTTTAGGGATTTCCACACCTCCCTGATTGTGTACATGCAGACTGCCAACCTGTGCGTGCTGTAAGCTTAGCTTTTCAGTTTCCCTTGGGAGAATCTTCCTTCTTTCCCGCCTCACCCCCTACTTCAGAGCCTTGAGCAGATGTCAGCTTTTGTGACCTCTTTCATAGTGGTAGGCCGAATGTTCCTCATTCCTCTGTTACTGCAGTCCCCCACTCGCAGCCCCTGTGGATCCCAGCTTTGTGCCATGGTCTCAGTTCCTTCTCTCTGGCTTGAGTGGACTCAATGATTTCTCTCTCTCTCTCTTTGTGTTAGAGCATAGGGGTGATTATCTCTGGGGAGCAATAGAAATATTCCACACGCGGGTATGAATCTTCTTTAATAGTAAATCAGTGGCAAAGAGAAATGTATAGTCACTCTAATAAGGGAACAGTCCACAGAAAGGTCACCAACAGACTTGTGGGCGCATGCTTTCATCCCAGGGTAAGTCCTTGGAGGACAAAGGGGAGAGTGTGCGTGGGAATGTGGGAGAGCATCTTGAGTTGCACTTTTCAATATGGTAGCCGCTAGGCATATGTGGCTATGGAACGCCTGAGGGGTGGCCTGTGCCCATTGAGATGTGCTCTAAACTTTAAAGATTTCAAAGACTTAGTATAAAAAATAATATAAATGTGGGAATAATGTAAAAATAATATCAAATATTTCAATACCTTTTCATATGGATTACATGTTGAAATAATATTTTTGATGTATTAGTTTGAATAAAACATAATTTCTCATAGTTAACCTGTCTCCTTTTACTTTTTCTAAATGAGGCTGGTACAAAAATGTATAATTCAATCTGTGGCTCAAATTGTATTTTTGAGAGTTTTACTATTCAAAGTGAAGTCTTTGAACCAGTAGCATTGGCATCACTTGGGAGCATGTTAGAAATGCAGAACCTCAAGCCCCAGAACCTACATTTTTACAAGATCCCCAGGTGGTTTGTGTGCCCATGAGGGAGCAGTGGTTCTGAACTTGAGCAGGTATCGCCATCACCTGGAGGGCTCCTTAAAGCAGGGTGCTGGACCCCACCCAAGAGTCCCTGATTTAGTAGGTCTGGTTGGGATCCAGAACTAGCATTTCTAACAAGTTCTTAGGCAGTGCAGAGGCATCTGGCTGAGGCCATCCCTTTGAGAATCACTACTCTCTACTCTGGAGGATAATGGCCACATCTGCGTCTGGGACCTCAATCAGGGGTTAGAGAAACGTCCTGGGAATTAGCTGCTCTGGAACTTGTCTTCCAGGAGTAGCATGTTGTCCTCTTTCCTCTCCTTCACTCCAGGCTCTCTGAGAGCCATCTCAGAATCCCTTTTCTTTTTTTTTTCTTTTGAGGAAGATTAGCCCTGAGCTAGCATCTGCTGCCAACCCTCCTCTTTTTGCTGAGGAAGACTGGCCCTGAGCTAACATCCATGCCCGTCCTCCTCTACTTTATATGTGGGATGCCCACCACAGCATGGCTTGACAAATGCTGCCTAGGTCCACACCTGGGATCCAAACCGGTGAACCCTGGGCCACTGAAGTGGAATGTGAAAATTTAACAACTGTGCCACCAGGCTGGCCCCTAGAATCCCTATTCTTTCCAATAGATTGGAAGCAAAAAATCCTTTGAAGGTGGATGTGAAAATTACAGGAATGTGAAAAGAGTCTTTTCTCCTCATAGAGGTGGGGGAGGGCTTCTCAGCCTCCATTCACCATTCATTCCTCCACCATTCAATTCCGCTCACCATCCCCCATCCACCTCCATTCACCAACCACCATCCACTTCCATTCATCATCCACTGTTCCCCATTCACCATCCACCATCTTCCTCCATTTACCAACTACCATCCACCCCATTCACCATCCACCATCTGCCCCCTTCACCATCCAGTATCCACCTCCATTCACTATCCACCATCTTCCCCATTCACCATGCACCTCCACTCACCATCCACCATTCACGTCCATTCACCATTCTGTAGTCATCATTAATGTCCCTTCACTCCTTCGGTCCTTACAGCCTGCACAAAGGTTCTCTCAAAATGAGGATGAGAGAAGCTGAGGCTATAAGAGGCGAGTGGACACCTAGTGTGGAGAGAGTGGACATTTGAGCCCATAAGAAGGGGTATCCTTTCTTTCCCTCTTTTTAGAGCCTCCATTTAGCATCACTATCGAACCTCAGTGCAGCATCTTTGCCCTACCATGCGATTTCCAGGGCCTTTCTCTGTGGAGTGAGAGGATGTTGTCCCAAAGACAAAGCTGAATCCTGGCCACACAACACACCAGGGCACTTGGCTCATCAGCACTTGGAGATCTTACAGATGCCTGAAACTCCACATTCTCGACTTACAAAGCTGGTTGCTCATCCCCAGAGAAGTTAAGAAACAGTCTTCAAAGAGAGAGAAACTTAGAAAATGGACCAGAAACCTCCAGTTAGAAAGGGTGACTGAGGTCGCAGTTATCTCCCTTCCTTCCTGAAACCATGGTGTAGCTGCACAAGGGCACGAGAACAGGAGAAGAAACAGTGGATGAGATACACCAAAAAGATTTTCAGATGACAGAATGCGCATGAAAGAGGGTAAGTAATTTAGCAAAATAAAATTGAAGGAGGAGGAAGACAATAAGCTGAGGATGGCCAGAAAGGCTGAGAATTAGAAGCATAGGGACCGCTGGAGGCTGAACGCAGGGAATCTGCTCCAAGTGTGAAATTCTGGATCTCCTTTGCAACCCGGTGCAGTGGAAGAATGTTGGCCCTCTTCAGAAATGGACCCGGGGAGCTGTGGGCTTTGAGCATCAGGCGCGGCAGAGGCTGGGGGCATGGAGACATGAGCAGATGGAAATCAAATGAACGCCTGTGGAAGTAATGAGAGCCAAGCCACTTTCTCCAGCCTGGGCCCAGAATCCCAGAGGCCAGACTTAATATCTTAGGCAGGCAATTGGCAGGTTCTTCTCTGGAAAAACAGAGTGACCCAGAGAAAAGACCTCACCATTCAAGGCCTCCAGGGAAATGGTGGGGGCCCCTCCTGGGATCCAACATTTGAGGACAAATGTGCACACCTGTGTTCTCTCACCCTAGTCGAAGCATAGGGGTGCTATTGTTTAATTATCAGCTTTGTAGTAGTATTTGACTTTAGAAACATATACACGTATTAGTGTGTTAAAAAATTAAACTTAAATTAGAGAAAGACAAAAGGGCCCACTTTCTCTGAGGGACTCGTTCATCTCCTCCAACCACACGCTGACTGCCTTGGGTGAGTGGCCCCGATGCAGCTTCAGTCTCCGTTCCACACACCCGCGAGGCCCCATCAAAGTGAGCTGGGCATATTGGGAGGATGAAGAAAGGACATGGTGTCTGCAGTCCCTTCTTATGACACGAGGGCTGCATCTCATGACTTTGGTTGGGCCAGTGGTGTGGGTTGCAAGAGAAACCCGGGGCCCGGGGGTAGTGAGGCGAGCAGCCAGGGGCTTGTTGGTTTGGTTATATTCCCAAATGAAGGCTGACTGTGCACAGGGGAGCTCAGGGAGCCCCCAGAAGACAGAGCTGAAGATGTCCCTGTGGCCACTTGGTTTTCTCATCAGCAGCCCATTCCGCCTGGGTGTGCCCCCCTCCCTCTGGAGCTTGGGGTGGGCAATCCTGGGTCTGGAGGCTCCCACACGCCTGAGGGGGCTTGACAACCACATTCTGGAGCCAGCTGTGGGGTCCTGTGGGAAGAATGCAGGTGGGGCCCAAGGGGCGCAGCCTCTGGAGTAGGTTGGAATGGGGGTGGCAGGAGGGCAGAGCCGGGTGCCTGCTTCCTGATTGACTGCTAAGGATTCTTGCTAAGAGGCCTGGGGCGTAGCAATGAGCACGTTGCCTACCCCTGCCTTGGTCTCTACATACCATTCCCCCTAAAAGGAACCAGCCTTCTTGGAGAAATGATTCATTCCAGGCCTGGGGCAAGTTAAACGTAAGATGCTCTTACGACATCTTGTGCCGGAAATTAAGGATGTGCCTTCAAAATAGCAGGGACTTGTTGAAAGGACAGAAGAGCTCAAATGACCAAATGGCCTTCCACTGACCAAATCTGGACGCTTGGAGCATCCAAATAAATAATGGCAGTGATGGATGCTAACATGTTAGATAAAGAAGAATCCATGAGTCTGTGTGGATATTAAATGAGTAGATGGTAAATAAATAGAGGAGAAGGAAAATTTCTTTGCTACTATAGAATGCCAACTAATAAATGCAGAAGGAATGATGGACTTAGAAAATCCCCATTTGGCAAGAATCAGCAAAAATGGAAGAACCATCCATGGATGCTAAATCTGGAGGGTCTTTATGTAGTCTCAAGCATCTCTCCACAAATTACTTACTAATTGCAAAAGTCAAATTAATAACTATACAATGGAGCTACGGAGCCCCTCCCCCACGTCTGCGTCCACGGAACTGCTTGGACTTCTCTCCCCACAGTGCTGTGCTAGGTGCTGAGCCTGGGCGGGGCTGGCAGGCTCATCCATCACCTCCGCCCTGGCCCGGGGCGAGCCTGACCCACCCCTTGCATCCTGCTGTGGGCTCAGAGCAGTAACTTGAGAGACAGCTGTGCCACGAATGAAAGAGGTGATTATACGTTCCCTAATGGACCCCGGCATTTACAGACAACTAAGCGTATTCAAAACAGCTTGTTCAGAGGCCAAATCCTGGTTACTGTCTGGACATTTGTTCCTTCATTCCTCAGAAATTTGCAAAGCATGAGCTCTGCATCAGCCACGGGCTGGGGGCTGGGGACACACGCATCAGCTCAAGGAGGCAGGGGTTGGGAGGGCCCAGTGTGAGAGAATCACACTCTGAGAAGGGGGCCTGGAAGGAAAGGGGCAGCTGGGTGGGCAAGGTCGGGAGGGAAGGTGGGAGGGGGTGGGTGAGGACTTGCGGGTGCAGTTCCTTGTTACAGAGAGGACCAGGGGGACTGGCTGATTCTGTGGGCCACAGCAAAGACTAGTTTTTATCCTGAGAGTAGAGGGGAGGCAAAAGGAGTCAGCTTTGCATTTTCAAGGACCCCAGAGACCAAAGAGCTGTGACTGGGGCTGCCCTGCCTGTGAGGAGACCATCCAGGAGGAGTCCCGGTGGGAGGTGATGGCCCAGCACCAGGTTCCGGAAGGCGGAGATGGAGAGATGCTCAGGATGATGCTGAGGACAATGATGATGGTGATGATGATAGCAAGCTGTGATAGCAGTTACACAAGTCTTAGCACACCACTGGTGCTGTTTCAGGCATTTTCCAAATATTGCCCTATTTAATAGTCACAACACCACCATGAGATAGGTGTGGCTATTGTCTCAATTTGACAGACAAAGAAACTGAGGCACAGAGAGGTTAATACCTCTCCTGGTAAGAGGTGGAGCTGTGGTGAGAACCGAGGTATTTGGGTGATGGATGGAGGGTGCGTGAGGGAGAGGAGGGGCCCAGGCTGGCTTCCAGGATTCCCCTTGTGCAGCAGAACAGGGCTGGGTGGGTGGCAGTGAGGATTTCCCTACAGAAGAGCGTGGTTTAAACAGCAGTGTGAAGAGCAAGCCCTGAGTGGAGGGCTGGGAGCAGGGCCCTCTGGCCGGGGCAGGGTCCTGCCGAGGCTGTGAGGAAGAGGCAGCCTGGCTTAGAGGGGGCCTGGGCACCTTTCAGCGTGAGGGACCAGAGGGAGGCCCTGGTGGGAGGTCAGGAAGCCTTTGCTGGGTGACCTGGAGCAAGTCCCTTTTCTCCTCTGGGTCCCTTGCTGCCCTCAGAGTCTATATAAAAACATAGATTCAATGTCATGAGTTTTAGCAATATTTCCCTCATTTTTGGAAAGATGTTCTATTTCCTTTCCCAACTGGGGAGGAGCTGCCTGGCTTTTGGACGCCCCCTCTAGGTGTGAGGACACAAATTCAGGCCTCTGGGGATTAAGTGGAATTATGCCAATCATCAATTACCCATTGATCGGTGGAAACTGAGGGAAAGCCAGGGGAATTCCCACCATAAAAACTCAGCCTCGGGCGTTAGAGGCCTGAGGTCACCCATCACCTGAGAGAGGCAGCGATCCTGCAGGCCTGGGGGAGGTTAGCCAGGAGCACTTCAAGAAGGAAGACCAGAGAGGGTGACCAGCCAGACCAGATGCAAAAGCAGAGTGCAAAGCTGTAATAATAATAATAATAATAATAATAATAATAAAATGCCCTTGATGCGGGAAAAAGACAAATGTACCAATGAACCAGAATGGAGTCCAGTAAACAACGCATGTATATATGGGAAATTAGTACCCAAATGATGGGTCCAGAAAGAAAAGGCTGAATTGTTTCATAAACGGTTTGGAAACCTAAATACACACTTAACATGTTGTAGATAATTGTAGACAATCATGTAAAAACAAATTTCAAGCTAAAGAACTAACAAAACCTACAAAAGCATGTTGAGAAATTATTGAATAATTTGTATATAAACTTAGAATGGGAATGGTCTTCAAAAGCAAAACACACACACACAAACATACAAAAAAATACAAAAGACAGAAAAAAGGTTGGTAAATTTAATTCCTTCAAAGCTTAAAACTTTGGAGACACAATAGACGCTGCAAGCAAAGACAAAGGACAGGCAGAGAGAACGCATCTGCTGCGTCTAGAACACAGGATCCAGCCCCCAAACATAAAGCCATCGGCGAAAGAGTAAGAAAAAGATGAACAGTGCTGTTGAGGAGTGAGAAATGACTGTCACCGCCAGGCAGTTTACGGAGAGGACAGTTCACATGGCCGGGGCCACGAAAAGATGTGCAGTCTTGTCGGTGATCAGAACCAAACAGCCTGCGACAGCTGCCCCGGGTCCGAGTGTGTTGACTGTAGGTGCAAAAAATAGCAAAAAATGGACAGTGTTCCCAAGATGGAAACAGGCGCTCTAAGCATCTTTTGAAGGCAGTGTAAACTGATGTGGATCTTAGAATGGTAATTTTGCGATGTCCCTTTAAATCAAAGGCAAACATATCCTTTGGCCCAGCAATTGCCAGACTAGGTTTTTGTTCCTGACAATTATGTGCACAGATACACAAAAAAGCACATATACTGGTGTTTATCTTAAAAGTGCAACAACTGAATGTCTATGAGGGCAGGAATGACTCAACAATGATTTGGTCACACTACTGAGTGCTGTATTTCTTTATAGACTCAGCATAGTTTAAACACAGTCATATTTATTTATTGATGGAGAAGTATCGCAAAAATATACAGCTAACGTTACATATCATATGATACTGTTTCTGTTAAAAAAAAAAGAACCATAAAATAATCTGACCTGAATTCTTCAAAAATGTCAGGAAAGACTGAATGACTTCAAAAAGACTGAATAACTGGTCTAAGAAAGACACTAAATCAAGCACAAGAGCCCCCGGTTAGGGGGAAACTGGACATTTGTATTCGAATGTGGGCTGCATATTAGCAGCAGTGTCGCTGTTAACTCCCTGAGTTGGACCGCTGGACCAAGGTTACATAAGAGAATGCCCTTGTTTGTAGGAAATACGCACTGAAGCATTCGGCAGTAGAAGGTCATTCATCAGCCTGGCAACTACCTCCCGGACCGATTCGGGCGCTGACCCTGCAGGGGTTGCCCACAGGGCTGCCGACAGGTGTGTGAGAGCCTGCGTGCCGCCTGACGTTGACTCTGGCCCATGACCCAGGCGGGCCATCAAGGCAGAAGCCCGAGGGGCTAGAAGGGTGGCCCCACAGCCCTCTCTCCAATAAGTATCCTAAGCCCCTCCATGAGAAACAGGATGGAATGAGTTTAGTATTCTGAAAAAGCAACAGCGTTGTCACCACAGTGAAAACTCTGTGTCACTGGATTTTACAGTATAGCTTTTATGTTAAATCCCATATGGGGTTGGGAGGGAGCTCCATTTTCAGTTCAGTCTTTAGGGCCTGCAAAGTCCTTCTGCCCCAGGAGTAGCCCTTGAGAGGAGCTCCCAGAACCCAGCATCCTCTCTGGAATTTCCCATTGACTGTGGGTGGCCTTGGGCAAGAGCGGGACGAGGGGCGTGGGACAAGGGGCGTGGCCCTCCCCTGCACACTTCCCCCAGCACCATGTCTCCCACTGGGCCGATGAACGGAGTGACTTCATCCTTGATCCTCACAGCAACCCTTGGAGGAGATGTTATTCCTTTCTGCAGATGACACAGCGGAGCTCAAATACTGTGCCTGTTAGCCCAGTGGCAGAAGATGAAATTGTGTTTCTCTACCTCCGCCAAATTAGTGCAAGAGTCACAGCACAGCTGTCGTAGTTCCCTAAAACAGCCATTCTGAGACTTCTGGTTTTAAAGATTTTGGGGGTCAACCAGGTTTACTAATCTCTGATTCCGCCCAGGCAGGAATTTGAAAGGCGAGCCATAGGGTCTGCAGAGCTGGGTTTGGTCCAGTGGGGCGGGCTGGTTGGGCTCACGTTCTGATTTTATTTAGTGCTCCTTGCAGTCCTGTGCTCAAAGTCTTGACCCCAGGCTTGCAAATGGAGAAACTGAGGCAGGACAAAGAGAAGAGATCTGCCCAGAGCTGGAGGGTTGGGGGGCAGGGCCGGAGCCCAGGTTTCTGACCTTCAGCCTGGGCTGGAGGATGTCCCAGGGCCGCATTCTGTGCTGGGGTGGTTCCTATGGGAGCTCCAACTCTGCCCCAGGAGGGGACAGGAGGTGGGCGGGGGTGTGAGGCAGGGCCCATAAGGACCTTTGGGGCCCCCAAACCCTGAGGATATTATAATGCTCCTTCCTTGCGATTAATGTCAAACTAAAAATGATACTGAGCCGAAGCACAGGGAGGCACCCCAAAGTACTGGTTTGCCTCCTGTTCGCTCCATGGATATTTTTCTTTATGTATCCAGTGTAAAATCATTTCAAGTAGTTAAGGTTTGAAGCCTGTGCTTTGCTGGTGCTTTGGGGGGTCTCCTGTAGAAGTTTAAGGAGCTCCTTGCAGATACGGAAACTGAGGCCCAGACACAAGGAAGGCCAAGGCCACAGAGCATGCTCTCTCTGTCCTTTCTGGAGACTTTCTGCCCAGGGAGAGCTGATCTGGTCCCTCCCAGCCCCTCAGTCACTGCCCTCCACCTTTGTCACATGGTCTCCCTGGGGATGACACAGAGAGAGGGTGCCCACACACCAGACGGGCTGCCCCAGGGCCCGAGAATGTGAGATCCCGACAGTGACAGCCCCAGAGCTGCTCACCACGGGGCGCTAAACTGGCCTTGCCCTGCTGTTCTTGGGACTGGAGGCCCTGGTGGATGGGGGACCAGGCCTGGACGAAGGAGAAGCTGCTCTGGGAGAAGGAGCCTCTGTTCACTATGGAGAAGGTTAACCACAGTGGGGCCCACCCTGATGCCAGCCCGGCTTCATGCTGGACCTCCTCCAGAGGGTGGCCAACCCCAATGGGATCGCCAAGGACCCGCATGTCCTCACAGGCAACATGGAGCGGTTCTTTCAGGAGGAACTCCTGCTGCTTTCGTGTGTGTGGTCTCGGATGACCCTCTTCCAGCCCTCCCCGCCCGAAGCCTGGGCTTCTCTGGTTCCCAGAACCAGGTGATGAGATCAGGCTTGGGGTCCCTGGACACCACACGCAGGGGCTGGGCCGCAGAGTGGCTGTTGGTCATGCCCTCTTCTCGCTCTTCCGATGATGTCCAAAGCAGAGGGTCTGGGTCAGCACACAGGCAAACACCTTTAATTGGTAAATATTTCTATTTTGAAATAATTTCAAACATAGGAAAGTTACGAGAATGGAGGAGAACTCCCATGTGCCCTTGACCCAGATTCACCAACTATTTACATTTTTGTCCCGTTTGCTTATGTTTTCTCCACGCACACACATGCACATTTTTGCTCCTGACCATTTGGGAGTAAGTTGCAGACATCATGCCCTTCGCCCCTAAATATTTCAGCGTGTTTTTCCTAAGAGCAAGGACGATCTCTTAGATACAACGGTAGAGTTATCAAAGTCTAGACATTTAACACTGATGCAATACTGTTTCCTCATAAGAAGTCCACGCTCAAATTTTGCTAGCTGTCCCACGCTGTCCTCTGCAGCTACCCCCGCCCGCCTGTCCAGGACCACACACGTCTTAGTCATTCATCCTTCCAGTCTCCTTTAACCGGGACAGTCCCGTCATTCCTGGGTCTTCAGGAACTTCACAATTCACACTTGGCAGAATGTCTCTCTGTTTGGGTCTGTGGGATGTTTCCTCATGATTAGGGTTGGGGGAACCATTTTTAGCGCAGGTGGTGTGGGGTCCCCTCAGGACATGGCCTTGGCAAGCACGATGAGTGTCTGTCCCTGTATTGGTCATGCCGACCTTGACCACCCGGGGAAGGTGGTTCCTCCAGGCTCCTCCATTCTACGTTACTCTTTGAGCTGAGTAAGTCAGTTGTGAGGAAATATTTTTCAGATTACGTGGCTATCCTGTTCCTCATCAAACTTTCACCCGCTGTTTTTAACCTTCCTGGGTGAGTCTTGCCTGAATCTCTGGTTACTATGATGGCTGCCAGAGGATTTCCCAACACCTTCACTTCTACGTTTATCCCTGGCATTTACAGGAAGGACGAGCTCTCCCTGCTTAACTTATTTATTTACAGCAGGCTGGACTGACAGAGTTTATTTTATTCGGTAGATTATAATCCATTAGTACCCTCATTTATTTTGATGCTAGGATATTCCCAGTCTTGGCCGGGAGCTGCTTTAGGGGAACTCTTGTGGCCTTATGACACTTTCCCATAGTTTTTGGCCACCTCCTCACCTCCTGGCACAGCACGATGCCTCGGGCTCCTAGGGTACTTTCCCCGCCTGAGCTGGAAGCAGCCATTTCTCTGAGGAGTCCTGTTCTTTTCTCTCTCACGCTTTCTTTTACATTTTATTCTGAAATAACTTCAAACTTGCATGGCATTTGCAAGCCTGACTCCTGTCTTGGTGGGGATGGTGTTCAGAAAGCAAGCACTTTGTGTGCTCACTGCCATTGGAGTGTCATTTGTATTCCATGTTTATTTTATGTCTATCCTCACAAACACAAGGATACTGCGTTTATGATAGTGCTTTAAAGGGTCCATTTAAAATAAATTGGGGGTTACCAATGTGAGGTGATTTATAGAGAAATGCGAAGTCAATCGTAGGCCCTGGATATAATATTGTGAACATTGGCCTGGGCTAAGACAAAACAGCTCATCCATATGAAGTCATGTGAATTTAATGTTCTCAGCAAGACTAGGAGGTTTATACCATTCTTATTGCTATTGTATACATGGGGAAACTGAGGTACAAAAGGCCACACCGTGAGGGGAGCTCCTCAGTGCTGCAGGAACCCAAGTCTATGACAGTGACCACGGATGCTGATCTCTGCTTTTTTCCTAATTTGGGGTTTTGGATGTGGGACTGCATGAAAGTTAAGGTTGCTTCCGTTGCTAATATCCAAAGATGAAATGTTTATTGCGATTGTCTTTCCATTAAAAACATGTGCTGGCTGTGCGCTGTTTAGGCAGAAACCACGACTTGCTCATTCGGTTTGTCTTGAGAGGAATTGGTACATATTAAAGACTTTTTACTTGTCTCTACACACCTTATTTCTAGGTCTCTTTATATGTAAAATGAAGATAAATACAGTGCCTGCTTCCTGAGGCCATTGTGAAGATTGGTTTCAGATAATGCACACAAACTATCAAGTGCCCGGCACATAATAAGTTCCCAGTAAATGTTAACCATTAAAAAAAACACAACGTTCAGCTAGTGAGAGCCAGAGGCGGGGTTCGACCAATTTGGACCCTGGCACTCAGATGTCATCCCCGGGGCCCTGGCCTCAGCAGGCAGCTCCGCGATGCTTCCAGGCCCCAGTCCTTGGGCGGCACTGTGCACTTACAAAGTCCCTCTGCATCTCCACTCTGATCACACCAGCATGAAAACTCTGCCAGGAGTGGTGCTGTCTGCACTTTAGAAGTAGGAAACTGAGGCACAGACTCAGTTGGAGGCTGTGTGTTTTATAATGGTTAAGAACGTGACTTTCCAGCAACACTGCCTGGGTTCCAATCCCGGCTCTGCCGTTTACCTCCTGATGACTTGGTTAATCTACTCGCCCTTCCCAAACCTTCATCCCAGACCTTCATTTCCTTCTGCATGAACTGGGACCAGTTGGGTATCATTCTTGTAGGGTTGAATGATTTATTTAAGCTCATCCACACCAAGTCACGTGACTTTAATGCTCTCAACAGGCTTATGAGGTTTATGCTATTATTATTGCTGTTGTACGGAAGGGGAAACTGAGGCACAAAAAGGCCACTCAGCTAGTAAGAGCCAGAGACAGAGGCTGAACCCGGCGGTGTGGCTGCAGGCCCATCCTATTCATCTGGACCCTGGCACGGGGTAAAACACCCTGACTCATGTCTAGCACCTGAGTGTTGTGGCTCACAGCCACACAGCAGGACAGAGCAGGGTCACACATAAAGCCGCGGGAGGACAGGGTGGTGGGTGAGGGCTGAGGCAGGCGCAGGCAGGGGGCTCAGGCCAGGGCTAAGCAGCTTGCTGTGCTGAGCCATCCTCCCATGCAGCTGCCCTCTGAGCTGGAATGGCTGCCCCAGCAGGAGCCACCTTCAAACATCACCGCCAGCCACCCTAGGCGGCTGCAGGATGTGAGACACAGCTCCAAGTGGCCAGAAGTACCCGCTTTATGTGGACTTGCAGGACATCTGCTGGAGGGCTGGGTCATCTTGTCCCCTGGCTACCAGATCAACTACTGCGAGGGACGCTGTGTCTATCCGCTGAGCCTCAAGACCAATACTCCCAACCATGGTATTGCTTAGAAAAAAAGTGAAGCAAACAAGAAAGAAGATATTCCTGCCAGCAAATTCTTTAGTATATTATCAAGAGAAACCACTTCTTTGGAAATTTTAGGATAGATGTGAACTAAATGTCCATCTGCAGGGAAGTAACTGATAAATCCATCCATCTATCCTTCCTTTCACCCACTTATCTATCCCCCTTCTCCATCCATCCTTCCATCCTCCATCCCCCACCCACCCACCCACCATCCATCCATCCATCCGTCTGTCCGTCCATCCATCCATCCATCCATCGTCCACCATCCACCATCCACCATCCACCATCCACCATCCATCTATCTGTCCACCATCCATCCAAGTTATGGAGAAGACATTAAAGGTGATGTTCATAGCAAGATGTTCACAACATCGTTGGATGAAAAGAAAACTGGTTACAGGAGTCTTCACAATATGATTCTATTTTTGTTTACAGCTATTTGCATAGGAAAAACACCAGAAGGAAATACATTACAGTCAACACTGATTTTTCTCTGGTGAGTGAGAGCATGTGTAGTTTTTGTTTTCTTCTTACTTAGCTATGTTTTCTACATTTTCGACAACGAGGATATATTAACAAAGGAAAAAAACAACTAAAATTATTTTGAAAAGAAAGCAGTTGAGCTCTCCGCTTTGGGCCGCAGGCAACACTGATGGGGAGAGATGTGTGTCTGGGCAGGCGGGAAGCAGGGACGTCTCCAGGCTTTGCCTGCCAGGCCGTGGTGAGCTCCTGCCTGGTACGAATGAGGTTCCGTGACCTCTGAGGACTCTCACAACTTGGGATTCCCTCAGATTCCCTTCCAGGACCGTTTCTCGGTATCCTGCGGACCCAGAGATGAAGGTGGTCAAGAGCCAGCCCTTTGCACACTGAGAATGTGTGAGAATGTGGTCAAAGTCCTGTGTTTGGACCCGGCTCTGCCCCTGGCCAGCCAGCTGTGTGACCTTAGGAAAGTTCCCCGGTTTTCTGAGTGGGAACTTCCGTATCTGTGAAGAGCGGGAAATCCTGCATCTCTCAAAGGGTCTACGGAGGAGGAAGTGGCACAGTTAGCAAATAGGAAGGAGACGCTTGCCTTTAGTGGGGAGATGAGAGGAACGCTGTGCACAGAAACGATGGCCAAGAACAGGGCCAGCCTGGGAGCGCCCAGGAGTGGATTTTCCTGGATCTTCTTCGGCAGCGCCAGGCCTGGCACAGGGCTGGTGTTTGGGACATGTCTGTTACTTAATGAAGACACAAGGGAGACAATGGGACCAAGGGGAAGACAGCAGGGGCCTACTTGAGTCTGGGGTAGGGGAGGCCTGTCAGCAGGGGGACATCAGAGCTGGCAGGTAGTTGGTGCTCAGTAAATGTGTGTTGAATGAACGGGTGGGTAGATGAACAAGCTGGGTCTGGAGCAGGGTCTCTCAGTCTCAGTACTATTGACGTTTGGGGCCAGATGGATGATTCTTCGTTGAGGGGTGGGGTCCCTCTGCATTGTAGGATGTTTACCAGCATCCTTGGCCTCTCCCACTAGATGCCAGCAGCAATCCCTCACTCCCCACCCCCGTCGAGACAACCAAAAACATTTCCAGATGCTGCTAAATGTCCACTGGGGGCAAAATCACTCCAGTTGAGAACCACTGGTCCGGAGGGATGGGCAGCAGCTCGCGCAGGTGAGAGGAAAGTGAGGTGCAGAGAAGATGTGCAGGCCTGCTCTCTGGATGGGCAGGACCAAAGCATGGGTGCTCTGGCCACTGGCCTAGATGGGGCAGAAGCCACACTCAGAGTCCTTTCCTAGCCATCCTTGGGCTTGGCTCCCCTCACACCGCATCACTTTCTCACCAGGGGTCTTCCTGCTCAGCCCCTACTCATGCCACAACTCCTGAGCTGGCAGACTCATTTCCAGTCCCTGCTCAGTGTTTCCGTCATCCATTGCGACGGGGTCTAGGACCAGCAGTGCCTTGCCCTGGCCCAGCTCGGCCCTTTCACAGCCCTGTGGTTTTACCCCTCTCTGCCACCGTCTGTGGGTCTGGGGCCTGCAGAATGGCTGGGCAGTCAGATGCCCTGGCCCGAGGGTCTCCCAGCTCCCAGCCACCAGTGTCCCAGAGTCCTCACCTCAGACGGAAGCGTCACTATCCTGCAGGTAGAACCAGCTGCCCAGGATCGAGGCTACGGGAGCGCTGGCTATCTGCAGAGCAAAGTGGGAGCAGGTCCCTTAGCTGCACTGCAGAGCCTGCCGCCGCTTCACTGCAGAGGTGCCCCAGTGCACGACTCTCCTGGCCATGCCTGGGCCCCTCTGGCCTGGCAACAGTTTGTTGACTGAAAGATGGAAGCACGTGCAATACTCACTTTCTCTAGATAATCCCCTGGCCATAGTTAGGAGCTGGACAAGCCCCAACTTGCCTCTGCTCCCATCCAAGTTTTTGTGTGTCCAGGACCAGCCTGAGGTGGAGCCAGGCAATTCTCTGAGGGGTCCGTCCCTTCCTCCTGGTGCTCCAGCTCTCCAGGGTCAGGGACCACTGTGAGGGGCAGGAGGTGGCACTGCAGTCACCTGAGGCCTCGGCTGTTTCCAAGGTCCCCTCACCTTCTCTGCGACTGTTGCAGCCTCTCCACATCCCACCCTCAAACCCTCCCATGATGGACGGCAGATGCGGAAAGGAGACCCCGCTCTTCCCACTCATGGACTGGCCACCCCGGTGTTTAAAGTCTTTGCGTGAACACATGTGAGTGAAGACCAGCTGCCACCCGGGGTGCTCTCCAGGGCTCATCTGTGTGGTTTTTCTGAGTATTTCCTTTCCCCTTCATTCTCTTACTGGAGCCCCAGGGTTGCCCTCACCCTCCTCCTCCTAAACAGAAACAAAGATTCAAAGGAATCAGTAGCTTAAATGCAAGACTAGAACAGAGCGAGTTTTCCCTCTTCCTAAGGCTGGGAAAGCAGGGACGCAGGTGTGCAGGAGGAGGAGGGGTGATGGGGATGACGTAGGTAAGATTGGGGTCCTCCTGGTTGCTGGGGAGAAGGGGGTCTCCCTTCTAGAGTAGCCAGAGAACCAGCACCCGATTGAGGAATGAGGGCGCCTCCTCCCTCTGACGCCACATGGGTCTGTGGAGGGACCCCCTCTGCCCTCAGCAAGGCAGGTGCAGAGCAGGCGGCATTGTCCTGTGAGTGGGCGCATAGCCACCGCCATGCAGTAAGCCAAGAAGAACGTTTGCGACACAGATGAGGGACAAGACAGTAACATCTTACTGCCTCTGGAGCTCTTCCAAATCATTAATCCTCCAAAAAGAATCATGAACCCCCCAGCAGCAAACGAGGCAAGGAAGAAGACCCCCCCCAAAAAAAAACCCCAAAAAGAAATAGAACATAGGCACAAATGTCTGGTAAACTGTTTAACCCATAAAGATGAAACAAGAGAAAAGATAAAATAAGATGCCTTTTTTGGTGTGGCTTATCAGACTGTCAGAAGTGATTTAAAAGGTTGCCTGCTGTCTCATGAGTATGGGGACGAATCCAGGCCCCTGCCCCCTGGGGAACTTCCGTTGTCCCCACAGTTGCTGGGTTCCTGATTGCTCTCCACTACAGCCAACATCCTGCCGGGGTGGCAGGCTCAGAGCCACAGGTGAAGAAGGGTGGGTAACCCATGGATTTCTGGGCCTATGGAGGCAGCCAGGATTACAGTGAAGGAGACCCAAGCAGCCAGGCTGTCACTCACCAGCATCTCGGCCCCGGCACGTGCTCTAAAGGGTCTCTTCCCATTGTGCACCTTCACCGTAGTTTCATTATGGCACATTAAACAGCGATAATTAAAACAAAATATATTGGGTTTGTTTGTCCTGGACTTTGTAAGGAAATGAGCTTTGCAATGGTGGTGGTGCAGAGCTGGGCTATGGGGCTTACAATTAGCAAGGTCATTAAGGAGGAGTTGCCTTTGTAGGAAGAAGGTGCACTTCTCAGGGATGATGACCTCTCCTGCTGAGGGGCAGTCCTGGCTAGGGGCGGCAGAGGGGTCTGGGGGCTGCCCGGAGCTCCAGCCAGGGGAGGAGCTGGGGTTTGTTCAGTCAGCAAAATGTGGTGTGCTGGGCGCTGCTCTAGATGTCAGGCTGTGCCATGGAACTTGAATGCTCGAAGGGAGGCGGATGCTAAGTGTGTGCCAGTAAGACATGTGAGAAGGCATTGCCGGCTAATAAAGAAATGAAGATAGGAGAAGGGCAGGGAGTTGGGGGGACTGGGGCTGTGGTGGCCCTGGAAGTCTTATCTTGACGAGATAGATGACTCCGAAGTGAGAATGGATGAAGTGAGGGCCAGAGCCTTAAAGGCTTCCCAGACAGACAGAAGAGCAAGGGCAAGGGTGGGGAGATGGCTGGCCAGGCTGGGGTGGGGATGGGTACAGGAGGGGCTTCTCTGATTGCCCCACGTGAGATGCAGCGTTAGGACACCCCCGCGACCTCTTGCTCTTCACCCCCTGAATGGAAGGCAGACCTGGTTCCCACCAATTTGTATAATAAAGACCTTCTTCCCAGGCTCTGGACCCCAGTTGGAGCTGGAGGCTGAGGCACCTGGAAGGCCTGCAGCGCCCCCTTGAAGGAGAAGGGGTGCCCAGCTCCGTTGGGGGGAATCAACTCTATCCATCCATTCATCCTGCAACCAGCAGACATGCACACATTTTCTGAGTCCACTCCCCGTGCCAGGGCCTTGGAGGAGCCAGCAGCACCCAGATGAATCAGCTGGGGCTCCTTCCTTTGACATGAAGCTATGTCTACGGGATTGATAGCATGGCTGAAGAGGAAGGAATTGCTTCCTTTGCAGTTTGGTGCCACCTGGTGGCAGCTATTGGCTCCAGTTTAAATCGATGGGGGCGATTCTGGGTGGGCTGGCTCCACGTGACTGCAGGACAGCGGCGGCCACCTCAGAAACTGCCCACTTGGTTGGTAACTCTTTCTCAGCGCAGTCTGAGGAAATTGGGCTGGGAGAACTGGGGACACAGAGACCCCCCCTTTCTCCCACTTCCCCTCTTCTCCCTTTGACGCATCAGTTGCTAGTCTGAATTTACATTTTCATGGAGTTCACAGTAGTGACCTGTGACCCCTACTCTCTGTAGGGGTGTAAGCAGAGAGCCCCTGTGTTAGTGGCAGTCCCCTCTAAGACCCCCCCAGCCACGAGGAGTTGAGTGGGTTCAGGGGAGGTGCTGAGGACCCCTGCTAAATGAGCCTGCCTTGGGGAGAAATCAGCCAGTGGTCTCGGGTCTTGACTCCCCTGGTATTACCCTGGGTTCATCTTCCTCCCCACCATGGAGAAGAAAGCCCTGATTCAATGACTGTTCCAGGACCGTCCTCTGCAGTGTTCAAGTCCCCACCCCAGCATCATTTTGCCTGGGGTTTCCTGATTGTGACCCCTGCCTCCCACCAGCCTCTTTATTCAGGGGTCCTTGAGGGGATCAGGGCTTTCATCCAGATCTCTGTCCCCTGGCCTGTGTGTGGGTCCTCTCCAGCAGTATCTGACATCCTGGCCCATCCCTGAGACCCTGCCTGGCTCCAACTTTGCTGCCCCCCAACTGGAGGGGGCTGAGTCAGGCCTGTGGGATATGCACTGTGAACGTGGTTTTCAGTTTGCCCATTGATGTCTATCTACTACCCATGCAGGCTGGTCCCCTTGTTAAAGGATGGAGAGCTGAAGTTTGCTCAAGGTGGAAGGGAAGCCAAAAGGAAAAATATGTAAGTGGTTACAGGCTTTCCCAGAAATAGGAAGTGCGAATGGCTCTCAGGAATCTTAAATATGCTTATTCTTTGATCAAATGGCTTGTCTGCCAAAAGTTTATCTTAAGAAAATAACAATGGGTATAGGAGTGTCCCAAAACGATCCCCCAAATAAAATACAAGCGTGGCAGATACTGACAGTTGTGCCCCAATATCCATTCTCCTTTCTCCCATAAGGACAGGCCCTGCAATATTTATTTGGGCACATGGATGCCAAGATAAAAACCATTTCTAAGCCTCCCTAGCAGCTGGGTATGGCCACGGTTCTGGCCAAGGGGATGAGAGCAGAGGTAACAGGTGCAGCGTCTAGATGCCAGAAGGGCCGTGCCTCCTGCCTTCCTTTCCCACCCTCCCTGGTGGCTGCAATGCAGGTGTGGTGAGTGTCCTCTTGGGTCATGCAGACAAGGGCCACACCCGAGGGATGGTGGAGTAAGTGGATCAAAGGGAGCGCTGCCACCTCACGGAGCACGGCCACCATGCCAGGCTGGACATCCACATAAGGGAGAAACGAACGTCTTGTTAAGCCACTGTTATGGGTCTCTATTACAGCAACTGGACATCTTCCTAACTCTGTATAGAACCTCGACGAATATTACGGAAGAACATTCAATGACATGGAAAGATTTTCACAATATGTTGTTAAGCGAATGAGAAACTACGAAACCGGGTAATGGTATGGTCTTATTATTTTTTCTTTAAAAAGTACCCATACAATAAATTCATATAAAATATTGGTAAGCTATATAATAAAATGTTATTAATGCTTACCTTTAGGATGTGAGATTATGGGTGGTTTTAATTCTGTTGTCCTTTGTGCTATTTGAAAAACATTTTAACATTTAACTCATTGATTGATTTATTTTTCCTTTAGCCAACTTTTTCTGAAGAGCACAATAAAGGGAGAGCCAGCCATAAGCCCACCACTTAAAAAAATCTATCCAGGGATTGCAAATCCACGCGCCTTCAGACGTCAGACTGAAATCATCCGTGTGTGGAGGGGCGAGATGTTACCGAGGGGCAGGGGACGGACCTCGGCCAGTTGTGTTCTGTACAATTGTTTTCACATTTTAAACAACAGAAAATAAAGCTAAGATCGATTCTGGTCCAACAGAAAGAAACTTTGACCGTGGAGAGCCAGGCAGCAACTGCTGCATAAAGTAAGAAATGAGAGTGCCCTTCTGTTCCCCCACTCTCCGCCCCCACCTCCTCCCATCTGAGCACTATTTCCTGGTTAAAGGAGGAAAGGCAGAGTGAGAGGTCAGAGCCAACACAGAGACAGGCATCTCTGGACAGAGCAGAGTTTAGCATAGGCGTTGCCATCTAGAGGCTGGACTCGCAGAGGGGCGGTGGTGGGGAGGATGGAGGGAAGGGGAGATGAGAGAGAGAGAGAAAGACAGGGAGAGAATGCGAATGAATAAGGCCAGAAGGGCAGAGTGGAAGGGCTGTCACCGCTCCCTCCCCTCCTTTTTGTTTTATGAAAGGGAGATCACAAATTCTAGCTGCTAGCACATCGACAGAGCACTTTAGCATTTCATCAAGTACTTCTTCTGGGAATCATTTCTCTTTTGCAGATGCGGAAGACAAAATTTGAAAAGGTCAGATGACTGGAGGTCTGGAAACAACAACAGAGATTTCGGACACGATACACCATATGCTGAGTGGGGAGAGAGAAGATGCACTCTCATGCTGTCTTAGCCTTTCCTATAAGACTGGACAGTGTGTCTGCCTCATTCTGAAAACTGTGTCACTTATGGCCATCTTGGAGGTGACTGCTTGTGACTATTCAAAAGCCCTCGGCAATACGTAGTAAGAGATACAGGAGAGAAGAGCCAGCCCTGGGGGTCTCGTGGTTACTTGGTTTTCTCCTACCACTGCCATCTGGGCTCGTTTCCCGATTGGGGAACCACACCACACGTCTGTCGGTTGTCATACTGTGGCAGCTGCATGTTGCTGTGATGCTGAAAGCTGTGCCACCAGTATTACAAGTACCAGCAGGGTCACTCATGGTGGAGAGTTTTCAGCAGAGCTTCCAAACTAAGACAGAATAGGAAGAAGGAACTGGCCACCAGTTTTCTTTCTTCTTCTTCTTTTTTTTCCCCTGAGGAAGACTTACCTCGAGCTAACATCTGTTGTGAATCCTCCTCTTTTTGTAAGTGAGCCACTACCACAGCATGGCCACTGACAGACGAGTGGTATAGGTCGGTGCATGGCTGCTAAAGTGGAGGGAGCTGAACTTAACCACTAGGCCACTGGGCTGACCCTCCACCAGTTTTCATAGGTGGCCCTGAAAACTCCATGAAGAGCAGCAGAGCATTGTCTAACACAGTCCCGGAAGATGAGAGGATGGTGCAAAAAGACTGGGCAGGGTTCTGCTGTGCTGTACACAGAGTCACTAGGAATCAGAATCGACTCAATGCGCTAACAACAAAAACAGGAGAGGAGAGAAGAGAAGATTGATTGGCCCTTGATTCCTGTCCTTATTTCTGCCCTGGCTTGTCTCAGAGAGCACCGAAGGATGCAAGACCAGCTCTGCAGGGGGAGGCATTGATCGCCAAAGGATCTTCATGTCTGTGTTCTCTAGAACAGAGCCCACAGATCTTGTGTTATTCATTTATGCATTCAGCAGATCTTTACTGCGTGCCTGCTAGGCACCAGATGCTGGGCTAAGGGCTTAGTATATCATGATGAGCCCGAGCTAGCCTGCTCTCTACCTTTATGGCATTTACAGTCTGCTTGGTGACATAATATTAGTTAAAAAAAATCACATGAATATATTATATTCAAAGGTTTTAAGCACATCTCTTTTCTCTCACCCCCAGCATAAGGCTGGCACAAACATGCTTCACAGTGAGCAGCTGTGCGAGGAATGACGGTAAAGGGGAAGAGGAATGTTCGGGCTACAGGATGGACATCTTGGGGGCTGGGCTGGGGACCTCCCCGTCCCCAGCAAAGGTGAGGCCTTGGGCATCCCTGCATCAGCTGCCCTTCTGCAGCAGCTGGGGCTCACCCTCTCTGGCTGAGATGCTGTGAATGAACTTCTGGGGGCTTGGGGAGCAGCCATGCACAGCAGGGGTCCTCTCCAGAGTTGCAGCCTGTGGCTGGTGGCCTGGCTCAGGCAAGCTCCACTCCCATGGTTATGAGAGGCTTTCCTGACACATCCGCCTCTTATATCCCTGGGGTCGTGTGTACCAGCGCGTCCCCTGAATGTTATCCGATGCAAAACTGGTGCTCCACAGCTATTTGTGGAATGAATGAAGCAATGAATGGATAGACGGGTAAATAGCGAATGTCCCCAGGGTGCCTCAGTATGTCGTGCCGAGCCATGCCCCTCCCCAGGCTGGCCTGTTGGGTACTGCGGGCTGATTGGTGATGGGGCTGAGAGGTGGGAATGGCCTGTACCAGCCTTGCTCAGACATCAGTCAATTTCACTCAATAAATATTTGTGTCTGGATCTAAATGTGCTCTGAGAGGCTGCTCTCGGGAGAGGCTGAAGCCAGCAGGAGGGAAGCGAGGCAGTGAGTGCCCTACCTCTGGAGTGTGCTGAGATCCCCTTCTGGGAACACACATGGCCTGTCTGGGCTAGGCAAGGTGATGGTGAACCAAGTCACAAAGAGAGAAGCAGACAGTACCAGCAGAGCAGTGGAGTGGGCATGGGGTTGGGGCAGTGTCCTGGGGAGGTGGAGTCTAACCATGGACAGAAGCTGGCTGTGTGTCAGAGAGAGAGAGAAAAAGCTACGGATAGCTGGGTCAGATACTAAAAGGCAGGCGTCGTCAATCACACTTTGTAGACAAGGAAAGGGGCTTTAAGAAGAAGCCAAATTTGACCCCAAGTTGGTCTGATTCAAAACCCATTAGGCAGATGTTTACATAATTCAAGCCTATTGGAAATGGGAAGACTTTCGTGGTGTTTACTAATCATTCATGTAGCAAACTAATTTCATTTCTTCAATAGTCATTTCAATTAAATCCTGCACATTTATTGAGCACTTAGCGGGGCCAGTCGACTGTGTATTTTGTTTCAGGAGAAACATGTCTTATAAAGAGGGGGCAGCCGGAAGTGTTGGCTTCGGGCTGGGAGATCTGGATTCCGGTCCTTCTTCTGTTGTTACTTAAATCCTTGTCTCCCCACTTCTTCTCTTACCATTCTACAACTCTGTTAGTGTTTTGTTACAGACAACTGTTTTGCACCAAAATGCTGACCTTGAAAGCTATTTTTCCTAGAGCTTTACTGCTGAGATAATTCAGATTTGGAGACTGGGCTCTTTCTTCTATTTTTGGCTGGATTCTATTGGAGATTTCCTCGGATTGATTTCATTTTCTTATTAGCAATTCATTATTACATTTTTAATAATTGTCAGCTAGACTTACCAACTAAATGTTTATAAAATGATTTTGCTCCAAGTCGATGACTCCAGTACCATTGGAGTAGATCTGGATGTTGGGATCTTAGAAATTGAATCCTGTAGGCGCATCTGTAGGATGGATCCTAGACTGATGTGTGGTTCAGTCCCCCGAGATTCTCACTGCAGCTGGAGCTGGGGAACAGGGGGCTGAAGGCTGATGCTGAGCCCTGTCAAGACCTCCACATGCTAGTGTGATGCCTGAACACTGGGGACAGAGGGAGACTGTGTCCATGGGCTCTGGGGAGAGAGGGCGCTTCACTGTCTGAAGCTGCATGAGGGTAAATGAGTATGGGACTCCCTCCCTCACCTGGGGGTGGGCTATATTCTGAGAGCTGCCCTTCCAGAATGCTCTCTCGAGCAGGTAAAGGAAGGTCCAGTGAATCCAGCATCTTCTGGTGTGGTAAAGAATAGTGTCAGTTTCCCTGCCCCCTGCTGCCCCATCTCCTTTCCTGGCCAGAATCTCTAGGGGCTGGCTCCTGAGGCCAAGAGCTCTGGTCTGTGACCCTTGTGCCTAGCCACAGAATAGGTGCTAGATACGTGTTTGTTGAAGTGGACTGAATTAGACTCTGAAACTCCAGAGACTGTGGACTTAGTCTCCCTCAATATACTCCTTTCCATCCTAACACTTGACAGGAACTCATTATCAGTCTGGAAATTATAGACTCACAGACAATTTATGCCAGGGGTAGGAAAGGCAGATGCCTGCAGGAACCGGGTGGGTCACACTAATGTGAGAGGTGACCTGGAGGAAAGTAGTGTGGAATAGTGGGGCTTATGGCCAAGTAGAGTTGACATGCCCAGTTTAAAGGCAATCAGTTTGCATTTCTGGAAAATTTCTGTTGGCCAAATAAAATACCTCTGATCCAGCTTTAAGGCCCTTGGTTTAGGTTTTTTAGTCAAATAGGTGTGTGTGGAGTAAGGCTCAACAAACCAGGCAATGAGGTATGAAGAATGAAAAATGTAAGGAAACAAGATGGCAGACTGGCTGCATGACAAGTCACAGAGGAGCTCTCCCCAGAGGTGGTGCTGATTTGGCCCAAGGTGAGCTCATGCTGGAGACAGCCAGAAGAGTCAGGTGCCATCTGTAAGTACCTAAGGCAGCTCGGGGCAGCATCTCTTCAGGAATGTGGTCCCCTAGTGTGCCATAGTAGTGGCAAGACAATAGGAACGATGATGAGAGGAGAACAATCATAGCTGGTGTTTACTGAGTGGTTCCTCTGTGCTGGGCATTGTTTTCAGCATTATCTTTTTTTTTTCTTTCTTTCTTTTTAACAGATTTTATTTTTCTTGAGCAGTTTTGGGTTCACAGCAAAATTGAGCAGAAAGTACAGAGAGTTCTCATATACTCCCTGCCCCCACACATGCACAGCCTCCCCCATTATCAACATCCTTCACCAGAGTGTCCATTTGTTACAATCGATGAACCAACATTGACACATCGTCATCGTCCAGAGCCCATAGTTTACATTAGGGTTCATTCTTAGTGTTGGACATGTTGGGGGTTTTAACAAAAGTATAATGACATGCATCCACCACTGTAGTATCATATAGAACAATTTCAGGGCCCTAAACATCCTCTAGCACTGTTTTTAGTCCTCCCCCCAGCATTTGATGTAGGCATTTTGATCCCCCCTTCACTGAGGAAGTCATGGAGGTCCTGAGAGAGTAAGTGGCCAGCTCAGGAGGACGGGAGCCTGCTTGAATGAAGCGGGGTGTGCAGCCAGGGGGCCTGTCAGCTGCAATGCTTTCTCACCTTCTGAGCATCAATAGCCTGGTGCGGAGCTCTGACATTCCCCAGGGGCCCCATGGGAATACACTTTATCCCATGGCCGTCGCAGGTGAAGTTACTGGAAGCTCGCTTGCATTTAAAGCAGCTGCTATTATTTTTACATGACAGTCAAACTCATGAATGATAGGGAATTTCCAAGATAATAAAATGCATAACTATCCCTTGTCGAAGAAATATATTTTCTGTTCACAGTCCTCTGTTCATCTGGAATTTCAATGAGCTGCTATTTCTTTTTTCACATATTCTATTGTGTTTAGCTAACCCAAGTTTTCTTGGCAATTTCCAAAAATGCAAAATGACAATAGATTTGCCAACAAGTCGAGACTGTGTGGGGTCCATCCTGAGTATGTACACGCCACACCTGCTGCCCTGGGAGAGCTGTGCAGCCACCAGAGAGGCCTTTTAAAAAAATTTAATAACAAAACAATATCACCAATCAAAACATTACCAAATTATTATGGTTTTAAACCACGTGTACTGGAATTGTTTCTGCTAAAGAAAATTTTAAAAGGGAGGTTGGGAAATCTTTTCTGAGCACAATTGAGATGTCAAGTTCAACATATGTTCATGTATTCGGGCTCAAAAGATGTTGACAGTGGTGTCTCCAAATGTTTCTCTGGCTTTCCTGAAACAGAGTAAACAGTAAGAAATGAGTACCATGTGTGGTGTTTGAGATGCCAACCTGGAGCCTCAAATTCCTGCATTTTCTAAGGATCTGGGATCCTTTTCAGGAATCAGTTTAAAATAACTCCTAATTCAACTGAAAGACAACTTAGGGCTTACAGGTATAGATGCTCCAATTTCCAGCATTTTATTGCTGGCCTCGGTGTTTTTGAGACGACAGTTTTCTCTTCATAGAACAAGCTTAAAATGAGAAAAATCAAACACCCATTAGAGAGAGCAGATTTACTCTCCTATTAATTGATATAGAGATGTAAGATTCTTATCATTCAGGTGGGATGCTCAGCGCATCCTCTGCACATATTTTCAGGGGCCAGAGCCCGGGTCTGCAGCAGCCCACCGGGCCTAAACGGAGCTGTCCGCCTTTAGGAGTAGGGGCTCGAATTTTCCGTGATGGGATGAGCTGTGCTGGGGCTGCGGTCCCTGCAAGGTCTGCACACGAATCTTATGGTGTGTGTGTGTGTGTGTGTATTCTCTTCCCGCTTAGTTTTATTTTTTTGCAAAGTGAACAACCTTGAAAGTTGAACTCCTCACTCTGTTTTGGCTTCTCTTTGCGCTGCTGGACAGGAGGCAAGTCACACGTCTGTTTAGCAACCGGAAAATGATTCTTATAGGGAACGGAGACTCTGCGGCTGCTGTATATTAAATACGGAGAGAAGGAGAATTGAGGACCAACCACAGAATTGTCTCCTCCAGAGGCTGGAAGCAACCAGGTGGGGGTGGGGAGGGCGGGCGATGGGAGAATCTGTTGAAATATGACCCCTGGTTTTAACTTTAAATAAGCATTCCCGTCCTAATAGAAGCCCCCCCTAATGCCTCCCGCAGCTTTGATTTTGGAACACGTCACATTCCTCATTAAAGCAATCACTGTTAAAACATAAAGCAACACAGGATTTATTTCTTCATTAAACTGATGATCCGTATATGAAGCCAATTAACATTATGAGTCTGGTGAACATCAAGTGTAAAGAGGTTAGAGAAAATTAAAAGCAGTCACCTTGGTCTTTAGATAAAGAAAGTACACTTTTAGGTTGTAAATTATCGGAGTGTCCAAGCGGGGACAGATCGGTGAATTTGGTTAATTGGAAAATACATTTTACCGCGCAAGAATTAAGTAAAAATAACCTTTTCGTTACTAACGCCCTTCTAAGTGGGGAGGGGGACGGTAGCGAATACTATTAGTCACCTCCCGGGCCCCAAGCGTTGGAGAAAATCGGAGGAAAAAAAGGGGCTCGCGTCATCAAAGTTTGCGGTAGTCTTTCGTTTCTACGGTTGCTTGTTTGTTTGTTTATTCGCGGTTTTGCCACCAGGAGCGAGCCCTGCCTCGAGGCTCCGGGAGAGAGACTTCGGGCGAGGGGAGGCCGCGGGTCCCGAACTGGCTCTGAGCCCCGCGCGAGGTGGGTATTTTCCAGGAGTCCGGCCGATAGTCCCTCCAGGGAGACGTCTCGGCCAGGCTCGAGTCGGGGACGCTGGGAAGGCTGGGATCAAGCGACAACGGGACGCCTTGCGGCTGGAGCCGCGGTGCAGGAGCCGCGCGTGGGATGGCCGAGTCGAGAGTTCGGTCCCTGCCGCGAGAGCTGAGCGCGCGTCCCAAGTAACTTTCGCAGGTTTGGACCAGAAGAAGATTGGCGTCGGTCCCCCAAAGCCTGGGATCTGGCCGGGAGGGTCCCGCCCCGGCAGCGCGGGACCCCAAAGGGGTTCTAGGGACCCGCCCCTTATCCCTCCGCAGCGACTGAGGAGCCGGTGCCGCTGTCCAGGGTCCTGACAGGCCCGGCGGCGCGGGGAGCGCGAGGCCCGCGGACCCAGGACGAGCGTGTCCAGCCCCCGGGACGTCTCTGGGCCTTGGTAGGAATCTGCTTCGGCGGATGTCAGAGACGGGGAGCTGAGACTGGGGCTTGGACCTAGTTGGTTTCTGGGGCCAAAGCGGCGCCGGGCGCCTGGTGCCGAGGGTTCCCGCAGATACCCAAGCGCGCCTGGAGCATCCCGGCGGAGCCGGCCCGGACGCTTTCTTCACCTCGTTTCACAGGCAGCCGGCTCCCGCAGCGCGCGGGGTGCGCAGGAGAGAAGCTGCCGCCTAGGGCAGGAGGGAGCCTGAGGGGAATTTTGGCGGACCCAGGCGCGCAAGGGGCGCCTCGGGCTCTTAAACAGGGCTCCAGAGAGCAGGAACCCTCCGAGTGAGACAGGGAGAGAGACAGAGAGAGTGCGACGAGCCTTTTGGCCTGGGCTGAAAGGGCGTCGGCTCCAGGGGCTCCAACCTTCTCTGGATGAAGTGCAAACAGCTCTCTCAGCCGCCCCGCCGGCCCCGCCTGCTACCGCACCCGCCTCCCAGACCTGCAGGCGTGCTACCCCGGGCCGACCGCCCGGACTCTTGGAATCGGTGGCCCTGGCAGAGCTGGCGCCGCGGGCTCTCTCTGCTCTGAACCGAGCCGGAGTTTCCAGCGGTTTCCTCCGCGTGGCAGGGCTGACTGCCCGCTCCGGGGCCGGCTGAGCCCAGGAAGGGCCGCTGAAGCGCTCCGGGCCCCGACTTGCCTCCGCCTGAGTGGTGCCGCGTCTTCCTCCCGGCGGTTTTCGGAGGGTGTCCACGGGCCGGCCAGGGCCCCGGCACTCTGCCCTCCAGCTCAGCGCGCCTCGCCCGGGGAGGGGGTCCACGTGTGGGCCCGCCAGGCCTTTTGTTTGCAACGCGCTGTATCTTTAAGATCAAGGCTGAATCTCGGGCGATGCAGGGACCCGACCCGCCTCCTCGTCAAGGCTCCCGAACGCAGCATTAGAATGTTTATAAAATATTCAATTTATGCAGTCTGTCCAAGAAGCCATCGTCCCAAAATAAAATCAACAGTCTAGACGGAACACAGACACTAGAACTTATCAACAGTTGTCTGACTTGCATCTTCTGATGCATCTTGAGTGGGTCATAATACCAACTTTATTTTCAGTGGTGCATAAATTAATTACACGCATTTAATAACCAAAATATCATTATATTCCCCCTTTAATATCATAAAGGCTTTCCGCCAGGGAAGCACTTAATAGTGCAGGGGGCCGTAACGGGCTATTATCCTGGTGTAATGCTATTACAGAACCAATTATGCGCCATTAGACTTGCTTTTTTTGCAGTTTATGTGATTTGATCCAATCCCGCGCCCCTGACTTGAAAATTTCAGCCTGGTACTTTAGAGTTTAATTTTCACCCAGGCAGAGGGAAGGGCGCGCTCTCTCCGCTGAGTGTCTGCCTCGGATGCATTTTAAAAGTAATTGCGAAGGGTCCCACCGCATATCATTTGCATGGAGAAGCGAACATAAATTCAGGGACCCCTTGCTGAGAACAAAATCAAACTTTCCTTTTGTACAGTCTCTTGGAAAGGGAAGCCGTGTGCAAAGAGTTCCCCCAAAACCCATCCGGGCGGCGACAATTAGCAGCGCTTTGTCAATTTGCAGCCCGGGAGTCGCCAGGCCTCCGACAAGGGCCAGCCCAAATCCAAGCTCTCGGAGAAAGGTTTGAGTCAGAGGGGACTGCGGGAGGGGGTGGGGTGGAGTGTTCAGAAAATAATGCATTTGCGGGGTGGTTGTTTCTATGCTCTTGAAAAGAAAAGAGGAAAAACATTCCTGATGTTTGCTGAGAAATGACGGTTTTTTTTTTTTTTTTTTTTTTTTTTTTACACCACGTGGGCCATTTGTAAGGCCCAATAGACCTATCCAAGTTACTCGCTGTAGACAGCGCTGGAAATAATCAGATTAAGGCCAATTATGCGTGAGATTATAAAGGCGAGTGCTGAGCGGCGGCGCGCGCTGTAGACAGACAGCAAGACATCTGGCCACTTCCCGAGTCACTTTTCTGGTCCTGCGGGCGCCAGCCGCGCGGAGCCCCGCCTGCCTCCAGCCGAGCCGGCGAGCGGACTGGAGGCGGTCACGCTCTGGCCTTCCTCGCCAGCCGCTCGCCGAGGTACGCGCGCCTCCCGACCCGCTCAACGGGCCCCGCTCCCGGCCTTGGGGTCGGCTGCCTTCCTGGCGGGGGCTGCCGCTCGCGGAGATGGCCTGGGGTGCTCGCCCGACCCGGCTGCGGTGGCCTGAGTGCGGGGCTGACGGCGGGGACCCCTGAGAGCCAGGAACCAGGCTGCGCGCGTTTGGTATTGGGGCCGAGGCGGGGGTGAGGGAGGTGGACCCGATCCGAAAGGCCGTCCCGCGGGGGGCCTGGCTTGCTACGGCGCTGCCACCCCCACCTCCAGTCCCCACAGTGGACTGAGCGCGTTGGGAGGAGGTTTTCCAGGAAGGCAGCGCCCGGTGCGCTCCAGGGCTGGGCCGGGGCGCAGGCAGAGGGAAATTCAGACTCTGTCAGTTTGCTTGGCAGCCAGGCCGGAGCTACAAGCGCCTCGTCGATCCCGCGATCACCCTCCCGAGTCCGGGCTGTCCAGCGGATCCGGCCGTCGGCGATGTTTTATTTCCACTGTCCTCCACAGCTAGAGGGTGAGTAAGCGCTGCGCGCCCGGGGCCGCTCCGAAAGGCTGGCGCCGGCCAGAAAGGGCCCGCGCGGCAGCGGGGCTGAGGTGGTGGGGTTCCCGCTCCGTGAGGGGCTCAGCCGCAGGGCGGTGGGTAGGGGCGTCCCTGGCCCCTCCCCCCCATCCCGCTCCAGCCTCCCGCCCCGTAGCCACCTGCCTCCCACCTCCCTCCCCGCTTGGGCCTGCGGCCCAGGGCTGTGCGCGCCGCAGGGACCGCTCGGGTCCTCCCAGCACAGATGCTGGTGTCACGCCTCTAATCGGGGCTCCCCTGCCCAGGGGGCCGCATCAATCTTTCACGGTGTTTTGCAAACATCCCGAAAAGCCAAGGTGGACTAGGGAGTCGGCCCCGCATTGGCCCGACCATGAGCCATGAACGACCCGTTACCAGCTTGTTCTCTCTACCAGCGCAGGGCAATACTGCTCCGGGCCCTTCACGTCTGCTCCCGGACCCCCGGCCCTCCGCAGCTAGATGGCCCTGCCCACCACGGCGCCGACTGCCCCGGCATGGCTCCTTCTCTGTGACTCGCTCGCTTTCCTGACCCCAGATGTCAACTACTCTCCACTCCCAGGGGCAGCCCCAGGGCCAGGGTTTGGGTCTTTTAGGGTCTCCAGGCCTTGGAAGAAATTTTGCCTCCCAATCCCTGGTGCAGCCTCTGCTCTGGATTGTTAGGTGGGGGGAGGTTGTTGAGGAGGTGACAGCTTGGATCTCTGGTGGCCCCACTCAGGGCCTGGGGGATCCCCAGGGGTGGGCCCTCTGGCCATGGGGGGATTATATGCATCAGGCAAATGCAGAGGCACAACCTCTGGCCTTTTAACAGCGCCATCCTGGGCGCAGTCATCTCAACCATAGGATGTGGACTTTATAACTGAGAAGGATACGACTTCACTTGGCAGCCCACTGCTTTGATTGATTTGTTGGGTGGGAGAGTTTTGGAGGCCAAGAAATTGAGGGATACATGGAGAGGGGCAGAAGGTGGTGAGACACTGAAGGACTTGAGACATCAGAGGATGCTCTTCCACCTTGTCCCATTTTTCCTGAGCAGTAGCTGAACCTCAGCTGGCCAGTGCACACAGGGATTTCAAAAAGTTTGTTTTTGTTTTTCCCATGGAATCTTTTTTTTTTTTTTTTTTGATGAGGAAGATTCGCCCCAACATCCATTGCCAATCGTCCTCTTTTTGCTTGAGGAAGATTGTTCCTGAGCTAAGGTCTGTGGCAGTCGTCCTCTGTTTTGTATGTGTGATGCCGCCACAGCACAGCTTGATGAGCGGTGTGTCGGTCTGCCCTGGGGATCTGAACCTGTGAACCCCAGCAGCCTAAGTGGAGGGGGAGAACTTAAGCACTAACATCACCAGGTTCCCCCCCACTCCCCCCACGGAAGGTTTTAAGAGTTCAGTAGGATTTTCTGAAGGGGGCTGATGAGCACCAGCATCTGAGCCCCACCAGCTCAGCCAGCGTTCCTAAGAGGGGAAGACCACACATTTGCCTGCATTTCACCTCCTTTATCTCCCAGGATCTGTGTTGATGGGCTTTCTGGAAAGAGGTCAGGTGCCTCCCCTGACACTGTAGCCCGGGACTGGAGGACGACCCTCCCCATGTGTGCCGGGCACGCCTTCTCTGTACTTCTGCACCTGGGGTTTGCACTGACTGACTTCTAGTGGCCCACCCATCCTGTCAAAGTGGGGAAAGCCAAGGTTTGGGGATTTAGCAGGTGGTAGGCTGCCTGAGTGACCTCAGGGGAGAGTCCTGTCTGCAGGGTGGGTTGCAGAAGTCACCTGGGGAGAGTCCTGGCCCAGCCCCTCCTGGCCCCAGAGCACTGAGCTGCTCGCTGCTCTCAGCTCAGCTCGGTCAGTCGGCGGCTCTCCTTTCCTTCCCACACCCCAGGCACGTCTCAGCGCTGCTTCGGCCTGCTGTGACCAGAAGAAAGGGAGATGGGTCCCTGAGAACGTTTATCCCTTTGCAGCTGCGTTCCTAAGCCCGTTTTGCAGAAAGGGGTGTTTTATTTCCATTTAGTGTTGCTGGGGAGGAGGTGATCTGTTGCAGACGGAAAGGCTGAGAACAGACCTTTGGAATAGGATGTCTCCTTATAGCCAATCGGCTTTTTTTTTTTTTGAGGAAGATTAGCCCTGAGCTAACATCTGCTGCCAATCCTCCTCTTTTTGTTGAGGAAGACTGGCCCTGAGCTAACACCCGTGCCCATCTTCCTCTACTTTATATGTGGGACGCCTGCCACAGCATGGCTTGACAAGCGGTGCCGTGTCCACACCCGGGATCTGAACCAGCAAACCCTGGGCCGACGAAGCGGAATGTGCGCACTTAACGGCTGCACCACCGGGCCAGCCCCACTGATCAGCTTTTTGATTTTTATTTTTTGTTGATCTAGAGAGGCGTAAAGGAGAAAGCAGAGCTTGGCGCATCATCTCTCTTCTCAGATAATTTTACTGATATGAGAGTGAAAGGTACAACACACACCTGCTTAGGAAATTCAAACAGAACAGAAACCTATAGGCTGAAAAGTGAAATCCTCTTTGTCCACCTCTTTTTCTGAAAATCCTCCCTATTGTTGGTTTCTAGTGATTCCTTCAAGAAAAACATGCTCTCACCCTCATTTACGTATTTTTCTCTCTGCATGTTATGCCTTATTTATGCTGAGACGGCACTGCCACACCATTCGACGCTTTGCTCTTTTTTGCT
This sequence comes from Equus caballus, assembly GCF_041296265.1. Taxonomy (NCBI): domain Eukaryota; kingdom Metazoa; phylum Chordata; class Mammalia; order Perissodactyla; family Equidae; genus Equus; species Equus caballus. Next base: position 93,089,050 of record NC_091684.1, read on the forward strand.
TCATAATATCTATTTTGGGGAGTTTTCCATGCCAATGTCTATAGGGCTACCGATTTATTTTCCACAGCTGTGTAGTATTCCCTTATATGTTGTACAGAAAGTGCCTGCTGATGGGAACTTTCGTTATTTCCAGTTTTTTTCTATTACCGTGTTTCCAGGAACATTTTTCTGTCTCTATTTTGGCACACTTTATAAGTATCTTCATAAATTAAATACCTGTGCGTGTGCTTAAATTGTTGAAGGATATTGTCAAATTACCCCGAATAAGGCTGCATCAATTGATGCTCAGTTGGTTAACCCACAAACTAATTAACCTACAAACGATTAATGAGCCTGCACATTTTATTACCCTCTTATCTGTATTGGGTATCATTATGCACCTTATTTTTTTTTTTTGCCAAAATGGTGAAAATACTGGTTCATCGTTCTGTTTTGTTTAATTATCAGCAAGGCTTAGCATTTCCGTAACATTATCGACCATTCTACTTATTTTTAAGTAAAAAGTCTCTCTTTATATTTTCCTCTTTTCTAGTTGTTCTTGTTAATTTGTTGAGCCATCAGTCTTTTTTAGGGTTCGGTTTGACCCACACTGTCTCACTGAAAGGCATACTGTGCACACGTTGTGAAACAGGTTGGGACCAGCAGCTGTAAGTTAGAAGAGTGAGGCTGAGTGTGATGACAGCACTTCAGAGTTTGTGTTTCGTCCTCACCAGTCAAGTGTTTTGTTTCAAAGGGAGACAATTTGGTTTCCCCAAAAATAACGGAAGTAAGACTGATTTGAGGCCGTCCCTTTGAGGTTTCTGATGAGCTGGAGAGAAATGCCTGTAACTAGGGATTTGAGGAAGAACATATCTGGACAGGAAGCTAGAGGGAGCGGGCTCCAGGAGACGGTGGGTGCACTGAAGCCAAGGATGTGGGCCTGGAGAATTGAATCCTAAGTAGGAGGGACTCTCTTTAGTAGATGGAGTTTTTAAACGCCCAAAGGACGTTGCTTCTTTGGGATCGAGGTCCTTCTGAGGGACGTTGTTTGGGTGGCGTGGTTTGTCAGCTCCTAATGCCGAACGCCAGAGATTCTGAGGCCAGAGCCCATGGCAGGTACAGCAATCACCGGCTAATGGGAACTTGCTCATTTGTTTTGCTAAGAAGTCACTGTGGACCGTCAAGTAAATGGCGCGCATTTGGAAAATAAGCTGAAGGCCCGTTTGGGGCCAAACTCTGTTCTGGCTTTATACGAGCTATGGAGGCTGCTGGGGAGGACAGTGGAAAGGACGCCTCTCTTCTTAGGGACATGGGAACCGTGGGTCCTTTATGAGCCTGGCTGCAGGGTGGGGTGCCCTTTGAGAGTGGCCCTGTCTGTCTGCTTGGAATTCAGGCCAGCTGCTGTTGGTGCAGCTCTCCTGTTAATTGACGTCCATATAACAGATCCACTATGGTGCTGATGAGCTGTGACCAATGGTAATTAATATTCATTTATAAACTTCTTACCTCCTTGTGTCCTGAAGTTCTAGGAGAAAAGTGCTGTGAAAGCTCTTGGTGGTTTCTTTCCTCCCCCATCCCCAGCCTTTATCCTTGTTTATAGAAACAGGGGAAAGGAAACTAACAGGTGAGCAAAAGGGAGACATAGAGGCTCCTATTAAAGGAGCTGAGGTAGAGGGACAGAGGTGCAGCTGGGAGCCAGAGGGCAGGTGAGGGCACCACCTCAGCCAATGACCCTTCCTGGCTAGAGTCCCGACTTTCAGAAGCAGCGGGCTTGGCTGTCTCGGGCAGTAAGGATGCCAGTCGCCCTATGAAACGGGCATAGCTGGGCCTACAATCAAAGGTTATTGGGAGAGAGAGGGCACAAGAGAGAGGAAGAGAGGGGGCCTTCATAAGAAGAAGGGAGAAAGATGCTTTGGGACAGACAGGGCTCTGTCTGGAGGGGACAGGTCCGTGCCTCTGAACGCGCGTGTGTGGCTGGGAGTTGAGGTGAGGACCGGGGACCTCTGGCTCAGGCTGACCCAGTGTGCTTCCAGTAGGCACGGCACCCTTTGGCAACCACTCTACGGGAGATTTCGACGATGGGTTTCTGCGCAGAAAACAGCGCCGGAACCGGACGACCTTCACTCTTCAGCAGGTAATGAGCCTTCTGAGACTCAGCTACTTCCTGCGTCCAAAAAAAAACCAAAAAAATCAGAGTTTCAGCGGCTCTTCTTTGTCTTTTCAAAGACGTCAACTGAGTGTGTTAACCAGATCTTTCCGTTTGCTTGAACAATTTACGTGTCAAGGACTGGGGCGAGAGGGCAGATGACCCTGACCTTATGATCCCAGATAGTGAGTGAAGAAGCTAGCCAGTAGCTCCCATTTGCCTTAGGCTGATAGTTTGAGGAATGTGCCCCATCAGAGATATCATTTGAACGTCGAAATAACCCTTTGAGGAAGGCAGCTAGGACATTGTTATGCCCAAAAGATAGATGGGTAGACTGGGGCCCAAGAAGTTGACTGATTCGTAGAAGGTATTGTCACCCACAAATTGAAGGGCTATAACTGGAACCCCAATATAGTGTTTCCTGGCCCGGGCTCCCTCTCTTAGGTCTATCCTATTCTTGGGGCAGACTGGAGTGTTCAGGAAGTGATCCAAATACCCTCACGCGGTTTCGGTGGGACTGACATAGCCAGGGCATCTGCAAGGTGTCTCATTTTCCCATGCCCTGTGGCAAGAGCTGTGAGGATTGCTCTAATTCACAAGGCCTCCTTAGATTTTGATTCCTATGAATATATTGAAATGTAAATGCCTATAAATCTTTGCGCCTCTCTTCTTATTTCTACTTCTGGAGAGAGCACTGAGGTTGTTAGCAAGTTTTCGCTCCTAAGTCATCCGTGGTTGAAATTTTAATTCTGCGGGATGTTTGCAAAGAGCTCTTTTCTTTCTCATCTTCCTCTATTTGATCCGTGAAACTATTTCCTCACCACTTATAGCAAATTTGAAATATGTATCTGCTTCCTCTCCTCAAGCCACAGCCACTCCCCAGTAAATATTTCTTCCTTTTACCAGCTGGAAGCTCTCGAGGCCGTTTTTGCTCAAACGCACTACCCTGACGTCTTCACTAGAGAAGAGCTAGCCATGAAAATAAACCTCACAGAAGCCAGAGTGCAGGTAAACCTTCTTTTTAATTATTTAACTCTCTGATATTAAAACTGGCAAACTTTTTTTTTTTTGACATCATGACTGCAGAGTGCACATTTGGCCAAAGAAAGCAAATGAAGACTATCTGTCATTTTCATGATGCACTTTAATAACATCAACATAATGTGGAATATTAGATTAGGTTGATTAATCGGTCATTCATAATTAACTAGTGATAATGTTCTACACTAATTTGTCCGCGTCTCTAAGGTACTAAATTACATCAATGCACATCCATTTCCTTGCTTTGGAAAAAAAAAAAAAAAGAGCTGAGATGCTATTCTCAAAGCTGCTCCGACCGCTCTGGGGTAAGGCCGGTCAATTGTAGAGAACTGTGTTTTCAGATGGGAACAGGATAAGGATCCGCTTTCCAGAAATTGCATCATGTCCAACTTTTCTCCGGCACGCGCACTCTTTTAGTGAAGTGGATCCGAAGAACATGGGCAATTTAAAAATCTTTAAACGGCAGCAGCGAGAGGGCTGCCTCAAAGGCGAGTGGGGCCCACGGTGACCATCTCTAAGCAGGATTTCTTTCTAGAAGCTACGCGGTGATTATGTTTAAGTGCACAAACCCGTCGAGCCCAGCAGATGTGCCCGAGTGCGAGAGGAACAGATTTGCAACGCCACCTCTCCGGGCGAGCTCTTCTCTGAGCACAATTATATATTCATTTTATTTATGGGGTTTCCTCCATGCTGTTTCTGTTCTTTTTTTATGTAGGGGCTTGGGGTTAAGACTATGCAAAGATCTAATTGTAGGAAATATAATAGTTTGCTTTCGGTTCCCCTGGGTCATGTTAGTATCTCTTAAAAACCAATGGCTGAAGAGAGATAATGGAATTCTGAGCAGTAAATTGGGGGTTGTAAACAAATTATTTCCCCTATAATCAGATTATGTGATCCTGATTATTAAATCTGAACATGAATCATTGGTCATATGCGGGCAAATTAAACTGATTATTATTTGGAAATGAAAATCTCCTTTGGCCAGGATGCCGTCTATCCTTTCTCCTTTTTTAATGCCGGCTTGCCAAGAGCTGCCTAAAGACTGAACTGCAAATTGAGATAAATGACACAATTATTGAGCATTCAGAAGGGGAAGATCATAACTTCTTCCTGAAAGGTGCAAGGGTGAGATAGGAGTGGCCACAATTAAAGCTGGGAATTGTTGTTCGGGTTGTTGTCGGCTATTATGCAAACAGACAATGGCCGTGGAGCGTGGTTTAGCGAGCCTCCGTGCGGGGACCAGGCTGGGCGCCGGTGGCGGGAAGGGAGCTGTGTTTACATCTCTACCCCTTGCTCATTCAAATATGATTAATGTTCTATAAAGCAGGGTCTTAATCGAAGCTGATGTTGTCAAACAGTAACTAAATAGGGAAATAAACGACTCCATCATGCTCTTTCCTCAGAAGCAGGCGAACTGTCAGTGCAAAGTCATTAAAATATGATAATGAAAAATAGCTCAATTAAATGTTGTTATAGCTGTGACCTTCATTCAATTAAGACGCAAGAAAGTGTCTGCATTTTGCTTTGCATTTAACTGCCCTAAATTTAGAATACAGATAAAATCATTATTCAATGGTTGCTGATATGTGCAATTAAAAGCCAACTAGATTAAAAAAGAAAGAAAGAAACCCAGTGAAAGGAGAATGAAAATTCAGAGGTGGGGTGGGCTGGCAGAGGGCTCAGCCTCAGGATCCGGGTTCTCTCCTGGGCCAGTGTGCCGGCAGGAGGAGGAGAGGATGCTAGGTGAGTAGGATAGAGGTCCAGCCAAGCGTTTTTTTCAGCCAGGAATTATCTCCCAGGGGGGAGAGAGGAGGTCTTGCTGGATGGAGTAAAGAGCAGCAGGATTTCACTGACCTCTGGGAACACCTTGGGCCCGAGGTGCCTGGCTCCCGTGAGGCTGTCCTTCTGCAGACGCAGTTTTGGTTCCCAAGGCATAAAGAGTCCCACAGCAGCCTCTAAGAAGGCACTCAGAGCAGGGGGATCATAAGCCTCCTCCTAAAACTAGCTAATGCTTACCGAGTGAGTGGTTGCTCCGTGCCAGGCACTGCGCTCCATGTTTTCATGCATCTCTGCGTTAATCTCCCTAAGGATGCCTGGGAGTGGCCACTGTTATTGCCCCCACCCAGTTTGGATGCTGGTCCTCAGCCAAGCCACTGGACTTCAAACTGTGGATCTGCCACTAACCATATGAATGACCTTGGGCAAGTTAATTAACCTCTCTGGGCTTAGTTTTCTCATCTGTAAAATGGGGATAGTGGGACTGCCTGCTTCGTAGGGTTGCAGTGGATTCTAAACCAGATTCACGGAGGGCCAGAATTCCAACCAGGGTTGACTCTGGAGTCAGTGTTTCTAACGGGTGCCCTGGGCTGCTGGTTATGAGCTTGGCACAATGTGTAAGAGATGATTTCCAGGTTAAATGATAGGTACCAGGCCAGACAGGCTCAGCTGCTCAGGCCAAATCTGCCGGCAGAGTGAAAGAGTATTTTTGAAGAGGAAAGTCCAGAGCAGTGTACGATCCTCTTTAACTATGACACCTCTCCTGCCCCGGGGAGGAGATACATTTCACATCATATCAGTGTCCTCGCCTACACTGAGATTTTCCACAAGATAACACTTTGCCCTTATTATGGGCAATGCATTTGGATACTTTCTATGGTTTCACACTCATTAAAAAATGCCCACCACGCCTTCTACACTGATCTTCTGACCCGTCGTGGGTCTGAAGCTGGAGTTCAGAGAGCTCTGCTTTGATAGATCTCTTAAAAAGGGGGGGCTGTGCCTTGCACACTTGGCTGCAAAATGCCCAGGGTCCAGGTCTTTGGGTTTGGGTTCCGGTTCCCTCCTGATGTCTGATCATCTGCCTCCGTTGCGTGTGTGTTTCTATCGGCGACTCAGGTTTGGTTCCAGAACCGAAGGGCCAAATGGAGGAAAACAGAGAGAGGAGCCTCTGAGCAGGAGCCAGGAGCCAAGGAGCCCATGGCAGAGGTGACGCCACCGCCCGTGAGAAACATCAATTCCCCGCCCCCCGGGGACCAGGCCCGGAGCAAGAAGGAGGCCCTGGAGGCCCAGCAGAGGTGAGGCTGGTTGGACCCCTGGGTCTGAAGGGCCGATGGGCACACAGGGTTAGGAACTCATGTGATTTTCCTTCTCTGCCAGCCTGGGGCGAACTGTGGGTCCCACAGGACCTTTCTTTCCCTCCTGCTTGCCGGGGACCCTCCTGAATACGGCCACATACGCCCAGGCCCTGTCACATGTCGCCTCCCTGAAAGGTGAGTTTTGGCTCTGGTGGGGCGGGGCTGGGGCTTTGCTGGCCTGGTGACGTCTCCGCGGGGATCCGGGATTGTCTGACTGTCCTGCTTTCTGGGTTAGGGTCCTTCTTGCACTGTGGGCAGGTGCAGCTCCTTTATTCCTTCTGTCAATCACCGCCAGCATCACTAACAGCATCCGTTTCCACACAGTCCTGTCTGGTTTGATTTCTGCATGGCTCGAGAATGTACGTGAATCTTGTAAATATCACTGTACCTGACGGGCTTGTCCGAGGGCTGGTTGTTTCCAGAGTGTCCACTCCCTGCTCACAGATTGCTCCCTCAGTGGATGCAGTTTTTGGTGCTCACCTGCAGCTCATGGGCGAGGCCCCTGAGTGGCAATCCTCCACCTTTTGAGGACACTCTCCCTATGTGCAGCTACCCACCTGTCTCCCCCGGGAGCTCCTGACGTCAGAAGTCTCAACTGTTAGGATTTGTGGTTGTCCAAGATTTGCTCTCTTCTCAGTGGCTGTCGTTGGCTGAAGGATGGAAACCATTAGTGATGTTTTGTCAGGCCGAGAGAGGAACGCCTGTGGGGCTGCCCCTTCCAGATTTCCTGGGTGTCCCTGCTGGATGAAGGGGCCCATCTACTGTCTCTCGATTTCTGGCCCAAACCTGCTCCTCGTGTGATGGGGTCAGGAGGCTGTGCTGGCCAGGATCAGGTTGGACCCCAGAGTGGGTCTCGGGGAGCCAGTGCTAGCATCCCCCTTGGGACTCGTCTGTGGCAGGGGTCTGGGAGCTGGGGCTGCAGGTGCCAGCTTGTAGGCTTTTTCCTGATAACAGGCAGTGGGAGGAAACCCCCCTTGGGTGTCCCTTGCTTGTCTGTATTAGGGTCTGGAGTCTCCTGCCCTTGAGGGGGTCCCCCTCCAGCAAGTGGGTCTCACACACACACACGCGCACGCGCACGCGCACGCACACACAGAGTGGCAATCTGCATCGCAAATGTGGTTTCTGGAGGCTGAATGAGGGCATGGTGGAGCCTCCCTAGGGAGTCTGAGGGGAGAGAAAGGCATTCTAGGCACAGGGAACAGCACTTGCGAGAGTGCCAGGAGGGGGAGGGGAACCAGGCTTGTCCGGAGAATGGCCAATGTGTTGGGGGCCCATGGGAGAGTGCCCAGAGATAAGGTGGAGGTGCGCGAGCTTGAAGGCCCTGAATGCCACGCTCCTGGGTTTGCACTTTCCACAGTAGGAGCTGGAGCTCCGAGGCCCAGAGCCTCTTCTGAGTGGTCCAGGTGGCTGGGCAAATCCCGGTGCTCAGCAGGCTGGCATGATTGGACGGGCTCAGCTCTGTCCGGCTCTGGACTCCTAGTGTTTCCTTCAGCTCCAGGGGCCCGTGCTCCAGGCTGTGCGTATCCCCTCAGAGCGGCCTTGGGAATATTCACAGGACACAGGCGGCTGACAGGGCCCTACGGAGGTGGGGTCGGCCAATTAGAAGGGGCTTCCAGAAGGAGACTGCCAGTGGGACTCGGGGATCACTCAGGGATCTGGTCCTTGCAGAGGAGTGATCCCGTGTCCATCCTTTGAATCCTCTCCGCCTTGGTGAGGGCCAGCTCAGTTCCTGAGCATAGCCATCTCTTGTATAAACCTTCTTTGCTTGCTCTGCTCCAGCCTCATGAAAGGGAGGCCATTCTCGTGTCTCTCTGCCTTGGAACCACTTGGGGGTCTCTGGCTAGCCAAACTGAGGCCCTGGTGAGGCCTGCGGTGGCTGAAGGAGGGGCAAGACAGCCAGACTGCCAGGCAGGGAGAGTGGGACAGCATCTGGGGCTGGGAGACCAAGGGCAGTAAATCTGTCACTCTCCTCTTCGTCCCTCACCACTCCCCTCTCGGGCCCTTCCCTAAGCTTTTCTAGCTGGGCTCTGGCCCCTGGGGCCTGCCCTGTGCCTGCTGGAAACAGATTTCCATTTGATGCTGCTCTTGCCATGGTGATGGGGGAGCTTAGGGCGTGCAGGAGCCTGCAGAGGTGACAGAAATCACAGCATGCTTACCAAACTAGGGTCCATCTTTGTGCATCGTGGTGGCACTGCTTGGGAAGCCTGTGCATCCCCATGAGAAATCCTTCCTGACTACAGTTGGGGGTGAGGCATGCTGGAGCAGGGGACACGCTCAGATGTTTCCAGAGCCTGGCAGACGAGGAGAGAAATGAGCATGTGCAGGCATTGTCTTTGCTTCCCCAAATACAGAGGAGCTCTTGCTCACTTTTGTTGAGACATGTAGCCTTCTTGGTCTATTTGTCATTTTCCCACTTTTTTTTTTTTTTGCTGAGGAAGATTAGCCCTGAGCTAACATCTGTGTCAGTCTTCCTATATTTTGTATGTGGGATGCCGCCATCACGTGGCTGATGAGTGGTGTAGGTCCACACCAGGGGTCTGAACCCGTGAACCTGGGCTGCTGAAGTGGAGTGCGCCCAACTTAACCGCTACTCCGTGGGGCCAGCCCCCATCATTTTCCCACTTTTGAAAGGCGCTGGGAAAAGGCACATTTCTCTACTGTCAGAAACACTTATGCAAGGAGCATGCTAGGGGACACCCTCACATCCGGGCTGGGCAGAGTTGGGAGGGGGGACTGAGGAGCACTTGCCATCAAAGGTCAGCTATTGCTCAGGCCAGCTGATCGTGTCCACGTGGGAATGTGGATGCAGCACTGCCAGAATGTTGAATTTTCAGGACCAGCTGGAACTCCAGATTTTTATTTGAAATATTCCCATTTTCAAGGGTTGCCTTCAAGTGTTTGGGCCAAATCGGCACATCCTTGGTTAGACCAGCCTGTGCCCGGCCGTTTTGTGAGGGGGGCTTTTCCTCTGCCCCCTCCCATCTCTGCTTTCCACATTCTTCTCCCTGCACACTCAGCTCCTCCTCGGGCCTTCACCCCAGCAAAGTTCCCTTCCTCATCCTGACCCCATCACCCACCAAGGCACATACCTGCTGGCCTCTCTGAGCAGCTTGCTTTAGTCTCTGGTCTGCTAAGTCATGTTGAAAGGAATGGAAATGAGCAGTTATTGAAAACTCCTGTGCGCTGCCAGGTGGTCTCACGTTATAGCCTCTTTAACGGTTGTGATAACGCAGTAAATATTAGACAAGGAAGGCTTCCGGAGTTGCGCAGCTGGTAAGTGGAGCTGGGATGGCTCTGAGATAAAGGCTGGTATTGGTTGGGGAACTTTGTGTTGTGAGGTATTCTGAGTTGGCAGTCTCTGGGCTGCCTTTGGGTCGGCTGGGCGGCATAGCCTCGCTCCAGTCTGGGTGAGCTGGGCGTACCCGGAGATGTGCATGGGGAACTGGCCTCTGCTTCAGGATTTAGGGGTAAGTGTGTACCTGCAAGTCAGGTTCTAAACACCCCGAGGGTCAACCCTCAATTGTTTTGCAGAACATTTGTTAAGTAGTTGGGGCCAGGATGTCTTTCTCACTCTTGCAGCCCACATCTTCCTCTCCCAGGCTTCCCCAAGCCATAGAGATCAAGTGCATAGCCCAATCTGGGCCCAAGAGAGGAGCACGCCCTATTTCCTGGGCCTGGCTCAGTGCCAGGAGCTCTGACCTGGGCTATGACCTGGCCTCCCTCACCTTACTTGCACCCCAAGAGGTGGCTGGGCAGCCAGATGCTGGCCGAGCTGGTAGCTGCACCAAACTCTCCTTCTCTCAGAGCTCTGGCCTGAGCTCTGCTTCCAGGGGCCACTGGCCAATGAGGGGACCATCTCAGCTAGATGGGAGGAGCTTTGTTCAAGCCAGGGGGGCTACGCGGCCCCTGGCACCCATCTGGGTTTCTAAGCCCACCCGTTTTTTTCACAAATGCGAAACTGAGGCTCAGGAAGGGGAGTCACCTGCTTGCGTACAGTATACCACTTCTCCAGCTAGGTCTCCCCCGTGAGGTCTAGGCTGCTCTCCACCGGCTCCTGATGCACCCTTTCCTGCAGACTCCATGCATTCCTTCATTCCTCTGGATGAGCGGGGCCCTAGGCACCTTGGACCCCCACCCTGCTTCTCCTCCACAAGCGAGGACAGCTGTGAGTCCACTCGTGTGAGCCCCGGTAGAGGGGTCTAGAGTCACCCAGGACTACCAGAGACCAGGACCAACGTGAGCTGAGCCCCACAGCCCCTTCCAGCCCAGGGATTCCAACCCTCCTCTCCAGGCCTCTGGCAACTTGCAAATGACCCGGAAGAAATAATCAAAGCGAATTTCAGTTCCTGAGTCAAACGAGCGCCCAGTCTCCTTCCCCAAGCGTATGGTTCTAGTGGGATCATACAGCCCTGGACTGATAGCAAGTGGCCTGGGAAGGCCACTGAGGTTCTGGCCCCACCCTAGACCTCACCCTAGGAGCTGTTCCCCTGAGACCAGGGCCTGGGGATCCACGCCATGGCTGTCCTGTGCCACACCAGCATCTGGCCAGCATATGAGGAAAACGCAGGGCTCCCAGTGCCCTGGGGCAGGATCAGTTCTCCCAGAGGCACATGGAGCACCCAGGGAGTGGTCCCAGAGCTAGCTGTCTGCAGAACATGGTGACAGGTACACAGCGAACTAGTGGAAGGACTCCTAGTTGGGGTCCTGGTCTTTGGGTTTTAGGCATTGTTGTGACAGCTGGGAAGTCCTTGCCTGGGAAGCATGAGAGAGCCTTCAGGAGTGTTTGTGGGGTAGCTTGAGGTTTGTCGAGGTCCACTTTGCTGAGTAGTGGTCCTCGAAGTCCTTAGGTCCTTGAACGTAGTTTTATGACTTCACTTGCCTGGAAATTCCTTGGCTTTCGTTGCGCTCTTGGAATACTGGCTATCCACTCCTGGGGGAGGGGGGAAGAAAAGGGCAGGCAGGGTAGCTCAGGGGCGCTGGATGTAGAGGGAATGTGTTCCAGGGGCCCCCACACCTAGACTTGCGGGGTGCGTGTGGAGCTGCGTGGTGACGCCAAGTGCCGCCTCCAGCATGAGTCGGGTGGACAGGCCGGGCCCTGGCAGCTCCCAGTGGATCTAGACTCTGCTTTTTCATCTTTAGATCACGGGAAAAGTGGCCCAGAAAATATGAAGGGGAGCAGGTCGCTCGGCTGCTTTTCTGTGCTTTGGCGCACAGACTGAGAAGTCAGCAGCAAAAAACTCCAGGTGATGGTTTTCTTGGGAAATGAGAGGGACTAGTTTTCATTTCTTGGAGATACCTGTTGAGGGCAGGGGCCAGTGAATTGGAAACAGCTGGAGGGCTGGGGAAACCAAGATTGGGCTCGAAATTACCCCTGTCTTTGGACAGTCTGCACAATTTTGAACTGCCACGCATACCCCAAGGCTCAGCTTGGCTGTTCTGCCTCAGGCCCAGGGGTGAGGGCAGAGACCTTCTGGAATTTCGCCGTCTGCTACAGCAGCGTCCTCCTGAGTCGGGGGATTGCGTCCTGCTGCCGGGTCCCGGAACTGGGTCAGGAGTCTGGGCTACATCTCAGGCACTGAGCTCTGGGGATGCTCATTCAGCAGGCACAGTATTGGGGTGTGCAGGCTGCGTGGGGTGGCATGTGCACAGATGTGTCTGGATGGTCAGCAAGGCTGCTCAGGCAACAGGGAGACAGGGGAGGGTGGGATGCGGGCATGGCAGCCTTGAAAGGCAGGAGGCCATGGCCCCTCCAGGGTGGCAGGTCAAGCAGTGTCCGCACATGGCAGACTAGCCTCCAGGCTCTACTGGGCAGGCCCCCGGGACAGGCATTGGGCTGCCCCCATCAGGGAGAAGAGCAGCTAGCTCCCTCAGGCCAGGAAGCTAACTGCCTGCTGGGGACGGAGCCAGGTAATTGAAAACCAGGCACTTGTGGGGGTTTCCTCCTTTAACTATCCTTTAATTATCAAGCAGCTGACTAGTGCAGTGGCTTCGAGCAAGGGCTCTGGGGTGGCCAGCCTGTGTGAGTCCTCGTTCTTCCATTCCCTAGCCCCCTGTCTTGAGTAAATTAGAGACCACCTCCGCTTCCTCATCTATCAAATGAGGATCTTGATCAGAAATAGGCCTGAATTCATAGGATTGGATGAGGAGCACATGAGTTAGAGCATCTGAGGCCCTTGGAACAGTGTGTGGCACATGGGACGTGCTCGACAAACACCGTCATTATTAACCAGACTAGCTCTGTTTTCATTTTCAAGTGACCAGTTCCACTCACTTTTAAAAGACCCGACGAAATGTCCGCTTCTCCCAAACTTCTCCCGTATCTCTAAACTTTACTGCAGTTGCCACTCCCCGTTTCCTTGTAACCCTCACTGTTACAATGTTGGCAATGATGGGGGCTCCTTCTGTCCCTGGGAGGGTTTCCTGGTTCTGGCACCCATTGCCCCCCCTGGGGCTTCACGGGGCTGCATGTGATGCGCTTTGCATCCTGGGATGGTCAGAGATGACCCATCCTGGCCAGGCATGCAGTCGGTCTTTCATTATTGGGGGTTCCATGGAAACTCTCAAAGAAAAAAGCAGCAGGGCCCTGCCCCATGCCGGCAGGATTTGCATAACAATAGTGGGTGTCCGGAGAAAAAGGCTTAGCAACACAAAGAATTTTCCTGCGCTGTCTTAATGGCCAGCCTGTGTTCACAATTCATTAATGCAGAGGATGGTTATTAATGGCCGAGGGAGGCACTCGGGTCTGTTCGGGGAAGCGCGAGCCACAGGACCACGGCGCGCTGGGGGCGGGACAGCCACAGTCAACAGAGGCACTGTCCCCAGCGCACTTAGCCCCCTGCCTCTAACCTGTGATTCAAAGAGCTGGGTGTGAGGTGGGAGCTAATCACCGCTGCCCGAGGAGAGCGTTCATCCCTCCGTCTGCGCTCACACCCGGAGCACAGCCACTCTCCAGTGCTGGCTCGGGCAGCGCGCAGGCCGAGGCATCTCGGCTGACTTTCCCGGAGAGGGGCGGGAGGAGGGCAAGGCAGGCGTGTAGGGACACTCAGTCTCTGGTGTGGTTCCCCGGAGTCAGGCCTGAGCTGAGCGAACAGCAGCAGAGCGAGAGGATGGGGTCAGACCCCATCTTAGGCTCCCCTCCACATCCCCTCCTGGGGAGGAGAGAGGGCCCCTCCGCCGTCCCACCCCACGTGGGATCCGGGATGGGAGGAGCCTGGAGGCAGACAGATGGGGCCCCACCTCCGTAGCTGAGCTGCGTCGGTCCATCCAGGCTCAGAGGACTGAAGGTGATGCTGTGTGTAGGCACCCCGCCCCGTGCTGGCATGCAGTGGGCGCTCAGGAGATGCCAGCAATCGGAGTAGCATCGCGTGTGTGGGGATGAGGGGAGGCGAGGGGCAGGGGTCTGTGCTGGGAAAGGGTCGGGCCCTGTCCTTCCTGAGAGCAGAGCCCCTTAATTAGCCCAGGAAGTGAATGATTTTAAGCACTCACATAACCACCCTCTGGACTTGCCTATGCCCCAGGGGCCCCGAATCCCGTGTCCCTTTCTACTCGTGTCACTTTTCCTGGCCCTAAATGAGATGCTATGCTGACTTTTATGGTAATAGGGCTTAGCTGTTCCAGACACTATTGTCTAGTCTTGACTTTTCTGAACTTTACATGTATATACATATAAATGGAATCGTACAGTGCACATCTTTCACGTGTGGCTTCTTTGGCTCAGCATTATGTTTGTGAGATTCATCCATGTAATTAGGTTTAGTTGTAGATTCTTTATGATATTTTATGCACATGATTATCTATTTTTCCTTTCTTTTTTTTGTCTGACTGTGCTGGTCAGCACCTCTAGTACAGGATGGAACAGAAGTGGTGATAATGGCATCCTTGCTTTATTCTATCTTGTTTTGTAAGATATATTTTTTTTTTGGTGAGGAAGATTGGCCCTGAGCTAACCATCTGTTGCCCATCTTCCTCTTTTTTCTTTTTCTCCCCAAAGCCTCAGTACATAGTTGTATATCCGAGTTGTAAGTCATTCTAGTTCTTCTGTGTGGGATGCTGCCACAGCATGGCTTGATGAGCAGTGGGTAGGTCCACGCCCAGGATCCGAACCTGTGAACCCTGGGTCTCTGAAGCGGAACGCATGAACTGAACCACTCAGCCACAGGGTTGGTCCCTATTCTACTTTTTATAACAGCTTTATTGAGATATAATTCACCATTATACCATACAACTCATCCATTGAAGGGGACAACTGAATGATTTTGAGTTTATTCAAGGAGCTGTGCAACCATCATTACAATGAACATTAGGATACTGTCATCACCCCATACCTATTGTCTGTCACTCCCCGTTTCCCCGACAGCCCCAGCCCCAGGCAACCGCTAAGATTTCTGTCTCTATAGATTGTGGACATTCTGCCGTTGCTCTTGTGGCATTTCATACAAGTGGAAACGTACACTACATCATCTTTGTGATGGATCCTTGCCTATTCCTGAGCTCAGGGGGAAGCTCTCGGCGTTTCACAATTGTGTTTGCTGTCTTCTTTTTCCTTCAGATACCCTTTATCAAGTAAAGATATTTTCTTCTTGCTCTGGTTTCCTAAGCATTTTAATTATTATTTAAAAAAATCGTGAATATGAATGGATGTTGAATTTCATCCAATACTTTTTCAGCTCTTAAGACAATCACATGATTTTTCTTTCTCAATATATTAATATAGTAAATTACGTTGATTGATTTTTTTAATGTCAAACCAACTGTGCATTCCCGGAATAAACCCAAATTAGATGTGGCGTGTTATCCCTTCTATGTGTAGCTGGATTCAGCTTGCCGATATTTTGTGCAGGGGTTTTGCCTCTGCAATCATGAAGAGATTGGCTTGTGATTTTCTTTTATTATAATCTCCATTCCTGGTTCTGGTATTGTTTTCCTTTACCTCAAAACGAAGTGTAAGATAAGTGGCAGCACTACCGCTCAGCTGTTTTATTCCCTCTCCTGATGCTGAGGCCTGGCTGGGCTCAGCCAGAAAGTTCTCCTGCTGCTTTTGCCTGGGGTGTCTCCCGAGGTTGCAGTCGGATGGCAGCTCGCTGGTGCTTACCAGATGGTGTCACTTCCTTGTCTGGTCTTGGCAGGGATGTTGGGAAGCTTGGGGTTCTCTTTTTCTCTCTCCCCATGGCACGTTTGTTGGTTGATTCCCAAGAGTATAAAAGCGGAAGGTGCCAGGCCTTCTCAAGGCTGCACTCAGAACAGACACAGTGTGGCTTCTGGTGTGTTCTATTGATTAAAGTGGGTCACAGGGCCAACCCAGACTCGAGTGGAGGGGCCTGCACACAGGCGTGAGTCCTGGGAAGCTGGTTCATTACAGGCCCTCTCGGAGACTGGCGGACACAGGCATTGGGGATACTCTGGCGTCTTGACATGAGTTGGGGGGTTTTTGAACCTACCTTACTTCCTGATCTTGACTATAAGCCCCTCAAGGGCACTGGCCATATGTCACTCCCCTCTAGGTCCTTCCAGGCCACTCCCTTCTGCCCCCAACATGGAGTCTGGTGCAGAGTAACAGGTGGTGGAGTTTGGGTAAAGGAGGAAAGCAGGTCGTGCTGCTCTGGGCCTGGGAGATGGGCCTCACTCAGAAGGCTCCAGTCTGCTGGCCCTGGCCTCCTGGACCTCAGAACCCACTGGGCCCTCCTGTCCTTCATTCAGGACTCGCTGAGCACCCCACTTTGTCAGACTCTGAATCGGGAGCTGAGCATCTGTTGATGAATTAGACACATCTCTACCCACAGGCAGGGGCCTGTGTCTGGCTGGGCTTGGAGAGACAGACGGGTCAACAAAGAATTCCACCTCATGTGACACAGTCATGTGCTCTCATAGAGGAGAACAAGGGCATGCGAGGTGAGGGGGAAGCCCAGAGGAAGGAGGAACTCTTTTCTCTGTAGGAATGAGGAGGGCTTTCCAAAGGAGATGCTTGAGTTGGGCTTGAAGGAAGCATAGGAGTTGCCCAGAGGGTGAGAGCAATCCAGGCAGAGAGAATGGCATGTGCAAAGGCACTGTGGCTGGCAGGGCTGGTATGTTGAGGAAAAGGCAAAGCATAAGGTTTGATGGAGCCAGAGTCCTAGGAGAGGACAGCATGGCTTGAAGGTGAGCCCAAGTTCTGGAGTCAGACCGGCCATGGTCCATAACTGTCTCCTTCTGGTTATAGTGTCAACTTAGGGCAGACTCCAGTCTCGTGATCTGTGAAATGAGGATCCTGCTGGCCATACCGAATGGTGCCTGTGATTGGAAGGGTGTGTATCTGTGTCTGGCACATCCAAGAGTCCAGGAGGTGGTGGCAATTGTTGTTAGGGTTGTGATGATGAGGCTGAGAAGTCACTTGGGGGTCTGGTTAAGGTTTGGGTCTGAACCTCTGGGGCCAAGGGTCCTGCTTCCTGCAGGCACTTGCCCCCAAGTGGGAGAGGCTCCCAGCCTCCAAGGCACAGTTCATGAGGTCCTTGGTGTGTGCAGCTGCAATAATACAGCACAGCCCTCTCAGGGCCCTGGCTTGTCTCTGAGGGTACAGATGTTTGGGGAACAGAGAATCAGAGGGGCAGAACATGGTCTGTCCTCATGGGGGAAGTGGCTGGGTCAACCCTAGGCCCCCCATGCCCAGCTGATGTCAGGAAGAAAGAGTAAAGAATCCTAGCACTTGAGATTCAGAAGGAGTCTCTTTGAGAGTATGTTACCACTGCTTCTCCAGAATACAGTGAGGGAAACTGAGGCCCAGAGAGGGGATAGGACTGCCCAAGGTCACGCAGTGCATTTGTGTGAGGTAGGACAACTCAGGGACCCAGGTGTCCTGCCTTCCAGCCCCCCACGCCCTGTATTGATTCTGTTCCTTTTACAGGCACCTGCTGTCATCCTCTGGCTTTAAAAACTGCAGCTCACTTTCCAGAAGCCATTTCCTATGGGTGCTGATGGGTTTGCCCTTCCTGCTAATCAATGGGGCCCTGGAGTGCAGGGAGCTGAGCACAAGCTTTCTGGCCTGTGCCCAGAGGCAGCGGGAGACGCAGCCTGTGCATCCAGAGCTCAGGCTGCTGCTGGAAGGAGGGAGGGAGCGCAGCGCTAACTGGCATGGGACTGCCCCGAACATGTGTTCCTCTTCCCCTCTGGCTGTGCCAGAGCCCTTGGATCTGGGTGCTGTCACTATCTGTTTACCCTTCAAAGACATCCAAGCAGAAACGGGACATTGGTGCTGGTCCTGAGACTATCTCAGCACCAGGAATGGTTGGCTGAGCCCACTCCCGCCAAGGAGCGTTTGCTGAGTGAATAAGCAGGTGTCGAGACAGTGGTGGTACATGTGATAGGTAGAATTAAGACATGGGTAGGATTTAGCGTCCATTCCACCAGAATCACCTGCCAAATTCACCTGGAGACTTGGGCGTTAATCAGATCGGGTCACTTTGTCATGACCGCAGCTTTTCTTTCCGTGGGGCATTGGGGAAACTTAGAATCTGAGAGAGAGACACTTTGAGGAACTGAAATACGTCAGCTGGTCCGGAAAGATAGCTTTTCCTCCCTTTCTTCCTTCTCCAAATCTTTGAGTCTTTGCTTTGTACCCAAATGGGACATTTTAGTTCTGGCATCAGGAGGATGGGGGTGGGGTGGGTGAAGGGCACTCAGAGCACGTTTGGGAAATGAGGTGGGAAGAAAAATAAACACAGCTCCTGGCGGAAGGGACATATAAGCCATTCAACAGAGACAAGCGCTTCTGGGTTCCTTGGTAGAAGACATCCAGGAGTGAATTCAACCTCGTGTGTCTGACCGTTGGTGAGCACACTCAGCCACAGCATCTGAAAATCTATGCTTAAATATTGCAGGCATCCACCAACATCCCACTCAAACGTTCCGTGTCAACTCTCGGAAACCGCTGTTACGAATCACAAAATATGTTTGTTTATCTATGGTACTATGAAGCAAAGAGAGATGAACTACGGTATTTGCATTAAATGTCTCCTAAGTCCACACACTCATTTCCTTGTTCAATTCTGTTACCCTTAACCTGACCATTCTACAGGAAATCAGAGTGCGAGCCACTTGGAACCAAAATTGTAGTTCACGTGCCTCTATGGTGAAAATGTGCTATCGGCAGAGACGAGACAGAACTAACTTAATTTTTCCTGTCAGTCTGTGTAGTAGATCAATTAAACTGCCAAGGAGATCAAATATTTCAGACTGTATTTATTACATTAAGTATTTATGTTCAGGCCAAGCCTTTAAAGCATGATGTCATATAGGAATGCAGGCCGATGAGATCAATTCGGCAGAATTTGCTGTAACTTAATGGAAATCTAATTGTGTGTTTTAATTTAGCGTCCGGGAGGTAGTATGTTTTCCAAACAAAAGAATTTTCAGGCTGCATTTAGGGCCAGATGGCTCTTGCACAGACTTTAGTGATGGCACATGTTGTGGGGCCAGAGGGAGGAAGTCATGGCCTTTTTGGGGGTCCGCTGGCTGGGGGCTTGGTCGCGTCCCATGCAAAGGGACTCACTGCCTTTGATCCCCACAGAATGGGAGATGGATGGAACGTGCCTGGTGGATTTTCCATGGTGCTTCCTCAGCTCCATGTTCGCTGGTCAATAACTGCAGTGCAGACTGAGGCCATTAGCCATCGTGGAGTGGCATGCAGGGTGCTGAGGACTAATCTGTATTCCTCAGCGACTGCCATGGGACTCTGTTCTAGAAGAGAGCATCCCTTCCCATCATCTGAACAAAAGGAGACCAGAAATTACGAGTCACAAAAAGGACACCATTTTCATGAGCATAATACCTGGCCAGTTTAGAAAGGATGCCAAATACAGTAAAACACACGGAAGAATAAAAAAATCACATCACTCGTAACCTTAGTACCCAGAATCAAATCACTATGAATTTTTGGTATTGGTACATTTGTTCTCTTCTCATTTATAAATGTATAGCTCTAATAAATTTATGTATTTTATAACTTAGAAATTAAAAAATTTTAAAATAGTTTAAATTTATAAGTATTTTACATTTCTAAATAAATTTATGTATATATACACCTATGATCCCATGGTATATGGCCATACATATACACATCTGTACTGTGTGTATATATGGACGTATTATGGATATATGGATATATATGTATACACATATACATACATATACACATATACATACAAATACCAAAATGGGATCATATTGATTTACTGTTTCTTAACCTGCCTCTTAAACTTAATATTTTATTATATTTTTTTTCATGGCACTAAATATCCTCCTGTAATACAAGTTTGTCGTAGCTTCAGTGCGTTCTCTATGACTCTAACCTGTTCAGTCAATTCCCTATTATTGGGCTATTCGGTTATTCATAGCTTTTCGTTGCCATATGCCACACTGGGACGACTTCCTTTGCAGCTAATTTAATTTTTAGCCCATTCATGATTATAGCTTTTTGATAGATTTTCTTTTAAAAAAGAAAGAAAATTAGAGCCCCAAGACTGGAAATCTATTAATTAAAAGATGAGACTTTTGAAAGTTTGTTTCGCTTACTCCTCAAAATTCTGTTGGCAGAATAAATTACTCTACTTGTGGTCAGGTGGGAAAGGCTTCACGGAGGAACCGAGAGAGCTGTGGAAACGGTGGAGGGGCTGTGTGTAACGCGGGGCGGAGGAGCTGCGCTGAGGAGGACGCTCCGGGCACGAGGGTGCATCTTGCAGCCGATCTCGGGGTTTGTCCTGAGTGTCCTCCGGGGGATGCTCGGAACAAGCTGAGCTCTTCAGCTGGTCGCTGAAACGAAAGCTGTGAATTGTGACTTAGACTTGCCCTTTAATTTGTGTGGGGTTATGGACGTAATAGTTGTTCGAGGACTTGGTACTTGGTGCTCTATAGGATTTCTCCCACAGGTGGCTCTGTCACCTCCTCTTACAGACGAGGAAGCTGAAACTCGGAAAGATGATGAGAAGTCCCATGACTGGTTAGCGGTGGAGCCAAACTCCAAAACCCACTTTCTTCTGCCTCAGCAGGATGCACCCGGCTTTCAGGCCACAGAGAGGTCTTCTCATCACTCTCATTTTATAGGATTTTGATAATGACAACTCAGTTTCGAGGTAGACATGTTCTAAAGTGTCATTGCCACCTTCCTGATGCAATTAAGAGAGGTGCTGGGCCTCTCTCGTGACTGACTCAGCGTGGCCCGTCACCAACAGTGGCAGGCATGGCGCAGTGTTCAAACGTCATCTCTTGTGACAGGTCCTGCTGTCGCCCAGTGCCGCTCGCCCATCCTGAGGGTCCTGCTTTGCTTGCCCATGTACTAAAGGCTCCAGGTTATGGCACATTTCGAGTTTTTTGGCTGTCTTAGAAATTTGGGTCTCTTTTCTCAGTATTCCCCATCCACGTGTCTGCCATTAGCAGCCATCTTTCTTTCTAGTTTGTGGCGGTCTTGTAAGTGCAACAACTTTAATGCTGGAAGCGTGCTTGGGAGGATCTTTGAGCACTTGGTGAGGGCCTTGCGCCTGCTTTTCATGGGCAAAGGGCATGCACTTGGGGGTCTGGGTGTTTACTTGGTAAATATTTGTTTGTCTGTCTCCCTGAGCACCGCAGAGGATGCGTCTCCATCTTGTTCCTTCTGGGTTTCAGTAGTGCTCCGGGTCGATGAAGTGGTTCGGGCCCCGGAGGCCTATGGGAAAATCTGGTGTTGCTATGGGTACTTTGAAATGAGGGAGAAATCTAGAGTCAGTTTTAAAAGGATCCTCCTTGTGGAGATCATTTTTTTCTTCGTTAAACAATGATTGCAGGAGTTAAGAGAGATGCTAGTGTTGGACAATTTAGGTTAGATTGAAATCAGTTGAAATTCTGAAAACATACTTTAAAGTTGGAAGGAGAACTCAGTTTGATAATTCACATCCTATTCTGAACCCACTCCATTTTTGTTAAAAGGGGTTTAAAAATTTATCTTTTCCGATAGCCCATATTTTGCATGAAGATTCTCTATGACATCTTGTCAAGGGGGCTTCAGGGTGTTATGAGCAGAAACCATCACCCCCAGAGAGCTCTCTGCACATGCATAGCATGCTGCTGGTAAAGAAAAGAAAACCTTTCTTTCTCTCACTTCCACCCATTGCTTCTATTCCAGCCTCCGCAGCTAGAGAGAGAGAGTGAGGCAGTAACCTCATATCCATTGTGCCTTGGGGTCCACTCAGCTACACAGCACAAGTTCTTTCACTTTTCACCCCTCCCACCCTTCCTCCTTTTCTCCCTCTGGTCTGATGGTCTGACTGTGACAGAGGCGAGAAGGACTTTACCCTCCCTTTTTCTGCAGGTTCTGCCTCTGTGAAGGCAACCCACAACTGTATGGCATCTCTGTGAGCTTATTGTGAAGTCATACTGACCACAGGCTCTACTGCCGAGCCATGTCCTCCTCTGTATAGTTGGATCCTAGGCCACAGATCATAGACTTTACACTTTTCCCTGATAAACATCGTCGCGTTAGATTTGCCTCCTTGTTCCCTTTTGATCTTGTCTGTTGCACAGATCGCCTCTCAGTCTTGCCTGTGTCTACGTTCCGGGTTGGCACATCTTCCATCTTCTCACCCAGGTAAGGGCAGGGCAGAGAGAAGACGGCTCCCAGTGGTTCATATTTCAGCATTCCTCGACGTGGCTGTTTAGACATTTATGAGTCCACTGATAAGCAGTGGCCCCCTGTGATGGACACGTGAGCTCCTGTTTAGACTTGGGGTGTAGAGAAGGAAAGAGGGTGACATCTGTGAGGGGCAGTGTACCAAAGACTCTTGTTGGCCTGGGTGCCTCTCTCAGGGTCTGCCGCCCTGCTGTGGGAATGCCTGCCCGGCGGGCACGGGGCAGAGTCCTGGGCCAGAGGCAGGGCTCTGGGGAGGCGTACCAGCCGTGCAGCGCTTCCTCGGGGGCTCGGTGAGTGGGGTGGGTCGAGGACCTGCCCAGGTATGTGAGGTGGTGTGTGGCCCGGCACGTGCGCGGGGCCCAGGGGACTTCGGAGGTCCTCACCCGCTGGAAGAGCCAGGAGGCAGTCTCGATAGCCACAGGCATCCTCCCCTTGACTGACCTGAACTCTCCTTTGGCTCTTATGGTTTTGTTTTTTCAAAAATTTAATCTAATTGATATATTTATTTATTTTTTGTGAGGAAGATTGGCCCTGAGCTAACATCTGTTGCCAATCTTCCTCTTCTTGCTTGAGGGAGATTGGCCCCGAGCTAACATCTGTGCCCATCTTCCCCTATTTTACGTGGGATGCTGCCAGGGTGTGGCTCGGTCCGTGGCCGCCGAAGCCGGGTGCGCAAACTTAACCACAACGCCACCGGGCTGGCCCCTAATTTAATTTTTAATTATGGTAAAATACACGTGAGGTACAATTTACTGTCTTAACCATTTTTAAGTGTACAGTTCAGAAGTATTATGTACGTTCCCATTGTTGTGGAGCCATCATGCCCACGCATCCCCAGGCCTTTTCATCTTCCCAAACTGAAACTCTGGCCCCATGAAGCAACAGCTCCTCATGCCCCTCCTCCCCCAGCCCCTGGCGGCCACCGGTCTACTCTCCTTCTCTATGAATCTGACCGCTTTAGGCTCCTTGTGTAAGCAGAATCGCACGACATTTGTCTTTTTGTGACTGGCTTAGTTCATATTGTGATGTCCTCAAGGTTCAGCCATGTTGTAGCCTGTGTCAGAATTTCCTTCCTTTTTAAGGCCGAATAACACGCCCCTGTATGCATAGTCCTCACAATTTTTAACCACAGGGTCTCGCAGAGCGGTCGGACTCATCTGGTCCTCAGTTTCCCCGTGTCTCTAGTGTGGGGGTGAGCTAGATGATGTTCACAGCCTCTTCTCCCCTCTGCAGCCTTGGTTCTGTGAGGTAATTTATTTCTCTTGCCCTCTGAGTCTGGGTTTTGCAGGCCAGGGGTGTCATTATCGGTGGCTTTCTTGGGGGCTCACCCATAGCAGGTGCCACCTAGCAGGTGTCAGCTGCCTCATCCCAGGGGCACTCCTTCCTCCTGCAGGTGACGTCTTATCCTGGAGTCACAGACCCTTTAACTCCCCCTTTGATGCTTACCTTGGAGCGAGGCCTTACTGGGGGCAAGAATCAGCCTGCGACACGGTAAGCCCACCTTTGGCGTGTTGGCCTGACACGGGGCCGGCTGCCTAGGGCTGAGCCTGAGGACCGTGGCCCCTTCGGGGTCCCCGCCAGCCCACAGCCCCATGAAGTGCTCTCAGATCTCCAGCACCTGGGCTCCCCAGCCCCTTGCAGCCCCTCTGCAAGTGTTCTGGTGCGGGGCCCTCTAATTTCAGTCTTCTCTCCTTTTAACATTCATTTAAAATTAAAATTACGGTTCTGAGTTTTAAAAAAATTCATATTTGTTGTAGAAAAATGAGAAAAATTCTAGAAAAGACAAAGAGAGGACAAGCTTCAGTCTGCCCACTGCTGAGGGGGTTTGCCATTCTTTCTGTTTTGATCTCTTCACCCATGAGCTCCCCTTTGGAGGGGAGGAGGGCCTCCCCCAGGGGGTGGGTGCCGGCCCTCGGGATGGCTCCCAGCGCTAGTGCACAGGCACAGTCCTGGCAATGACCGTGCCTTCTCACAGAGCCCTGACTGCTGTCATTGTGCCGCTGTGTCTGTGTGAGAGCCACCAGGGGAAGCGGGACAGTCGGGACCCGGGAAGTGACCCAATGTGACTCACTGTTGCTGGAAACGTCACCAGGCTTGGGGCCGGCCAAGGTGTGGGCTGTGGGACGGGCTCCCAGAATTCCCCTTGTCAGCTTGGCATCTGTGGTTTGTCTCGCGCACATCCTGGCAGCTGCTGCCCACTGGATGGGCCCCTGGGTCAAAGCTGAGGCCTGAAGTGATGGCTGCATTGTCACCTCCTAGTACACTCCTGGAGGAGGATGGAAAGGCCACCAGAAGGTTCTGGTTCCACCTCTGCAATGAACTGTGCAAACGTGGGCCAGTCACTCCTGGAGCCTCAGTTTCCTTACCTGGAGAGTGGGGATGAGCCGTGTACGTCCACCCCTCAGGGTGGCCAGAACGGTGATGTGAGCCAGCAGCGGGGCTAGTGGCTGGTCTCTACAGGTGGAGCCGGGGCTGCGCGGCCCTCATCCTCCCTCCTTTCTTCTCTTCCTCCCTTCCTTTCTCCCTCCTTCTCTTCTTTCCCTCCTCCCTCCCTCCTTCCACAAATATTTCTCAAGGGCCTGGCCCGTTCCAGGCACTCTGCTAGGTGTTGGGGACAGAGCAGTGAACGAGACAGAAGGGAACTTGCCACCTTGGGAGCTGATGGTCTTGGGGGAGGCTGTGGGGAGACAGACACCATACAAGTCAACAGCCACGAACAGTCCACCTGCCATTCATGGCCAGTGCTGCGCAGGTGTGAGCAGCGGGCTCTGACAGAGTGCGAGCAGGGAGCCGACACTGCGTGGGGGTCCTGAAGGGCTCACTGAGGAGGTGACATCCCTGAAGGCTTACAGAGAGACAGAGAGGTGTGAGCAGAGCTTTCCAAGGCTGAGGGAGCGTCTCCTTGCTCACAGGCAGAGCCTGGTGAAGGGCCCAAGGCGGAGGAAGGCATCCTTTTTCCCAGACAGAGGAACACGGTGGTTAAGGAGCCGGCCCTCTGCTTGGGTGCGGTCCAGCTCTGCTACTCATTATTTAACCTCAGTCTCCCCATCTGCAAAAGGGGATGATGACAGAGCCTACCTCTTAGAATTGTCCCCAAGCGGAGATGCGTGAGGCGTGATGTGCTTAGAACCTGGTACCCACGACTGTTGCTCTAGTCAGTGCAGCTCCCTCCTAGGCCTTTGCTGGGACGCTGGTGTGAGCATCTGGAAGGGGGCCTGGGCGGCATGTAAGAGGGAGTAGGAGCCAAGGGCTTGACGGCTGCAGGCAGGAATTTGGATTCACTCAACAAATGTGGCTTTTGGCTCAAAAATACTGCCTAATTGCAATGCTGCTTCTTCCAAAGGCAGTGAGCACTGTCAGAAGGAGCCGAGAGACTGGCTTTGCTGACCCTCCCTCGCCAGAGAGGGAGAAGTGGTTGGCCTACCCACATGGAGCCAGTGGCCATGGTGACCCAAACGTCAATGTCAGGCACTATATCCCAGCTGTTCTTGGCAGGGCCACGGTGGGCCATCTCCTGCTCCCCTGGTGGGATCGGACTCTGCAGCTGGCCCAGGCTCGTAGGGGAAGGTGGGGGGGTGGGGTGGAGGCCATGGGGATGCGTGTCTCCTCCAGGGGTCACACATGGGGGGGGGTCCCCATCTGACCTATCCAGGGGCTCAGAAAATCTCTCAAATAATGTCATGCTGGCAGCTGAGTCTGCCCACCATGTCTGGGTGCAAAGTCTGTGCGACTCCTGCCTCCACATCTGCTGGTGGTGGGCTGTTGGAGCCCAGGGGTGTCCCTTAAGGATGGGCATGGTGTCGGCACTGCTTAGTTCTCCCCTCGGAGCTTAAATGGCCAACAAGACCACAGATTCTACAGCCAGACTCTCTAAACCCCCCTACACACACACACCTCCCTTTCTCTTTGTTTGCCCCCATCTCAGAAGTTGCACCCCCATTCAGTCGGGTGCCCAGGCCCAAACCTGGCATTGCGTGTGAATCCTTCCTTTCCATCACCTTCTACCTGTAGTCCATGAGCAATTCGCACAGGCTCTAACCTTCAGTGTAAATCCAGAGTCTGGCCACCTCTCACCACCTCCCCTCCAGCCACCTCGGGCCGAGCCCCGTCCACTGGGCCTGCATTATCCCAGCAGCCTCCTGCCCTCTCCCTGATCCAGATAACCCTCCGCACGCTCCAGTCAAACTAACTGAGGCTGTCCTGCACTGTGTCCTGCAAGGCGGCCCGGCGCTGGGGGCCCCTGACCCCTCGGCCACCCCACTCGTCTGCATCGTCTGGCTTCAGTCCCTCTGAACTCCCTGCTGCTCCCTGAACAGGCGACTCTGTCCCCAGCTCCGTGCCTTTGCTCTGCTCTTCTCCTAGCTGCGTGCTGTGCTCTCTCCGGGACATGCACATGGCTGTCTCTCTCTGACTCGCTGCACTCAGGTCTATGCCAAGCATCGCCCTCCACTCACGGTTTCCATGGCGCTGACCCCCGCCTGCCTCTGCACTGGGGATGCTCAGGCTCCCGTGTGCCTGTCCCCAGAACTGGGCTCCCTGGGGCCAGAGTCCTGCCACCTTCTTCCTGCAGATTAGTCACTAGGGCCCAGAACAGCGCCAGGTGCTCATGGGGTAGCCGTGGAATAAACGCATGATTGAGGAGGATGCCTGAAGAGGAAGGCTCCTCAAACCCAGCCCAGCAGAGGGTCTGTTCTTGGAGTGGTTCATGCAGAGCTGGCCTGCAGGCTTGGGGCTGGCACTTGTTCCTGAGGCCCATTCCATACGGCGGACCTGTGCTAAGTGCTTTCCAAACCGATTCCTTCAGAGGTTCTCAAATCTCCGTTCATGGTGCCCTGAGGGTCTCAGTTAATTTTTCAGGACACTCTTGGGCCACAAGAAATACCTAATGGTTCTCTTCCTTAAAGGGTTAGGTCCAAGCAACTCGGTAAGTATTTAGGTCCCAACAACATAGTAGCTATTTGAAGTATAATATTTATGAGTCAAAGAAAAATAATATTTTCCTTTGATTCTTAAATAGCCATTGTTACTTTCCGATGAGCTGTGTGCCCTGTGGGCCCTGTGCGGCTTCTCCGACCTTGGAATCACATTGGACACCATCACCCTCATTTTATGTTCCATGTGGATTTTTGTGTGGTGCTTGCAAAACATTGCAAAACTCAGCTT
Organism: Equus caballus; assembly: GCF_041296265.1. NCBI lineage: Eukaryota > Metazoa > Chordata > Mammalia > Perissodactyla > Equidae > Equus > Equus caballus. The sequence continues at coordinate 93,116,141 of NC_091684.1, forward strand.
CACAAAAATACGACATCCTTGAGAGGAGTGCAGCGTGATCTCGCGTTAGAGCTGGGAGCTGCCTCCAGCCAGCAGCTTGTACGGCCTCTGATGGATGTGGCTGGGTGTCCCTTGACTTCAGAAATTTAGCACATCCCTCCAGTGGCCCTGCGAATTCTTAGGGATGCTTGGGCACATAGTTTGGGGAGTGTGGGATTCCTTCATTGGATCCTCATAATGATCCTGTGAGGTAGGTGTGATTCCATTTTACATTCCAGAAGGAGAAGCCAAGACTCAGAGAAGCTAAGATACTGGCCTAAGGCCACACAGCTGGTTGGTGAGGGAATCAGGACTGACTAGGCTCCCTCACTCTCTGACAATCCCTTGGACAGTCAACTGGATCTCTTAAACTGTGCATCTTTGGGGTCCTGAGCACTTGTCGTCGCTCGCTTTACTGTCTAGAGCCACAGTCAGTCAGCCCCTTGGCCCCACCCCAAGTTCTGAGAGACAGAACGTGGACAGTGACGGCAGCCTGTTGTTTTCTCCCTCCAGGGGGCCCGCTGTGCTCCTGCTGCGTCCCGGACCCCATGGGGCTCTCCTTCCTCCCCACCTACGGCTGCCAGAGCAACCGCACAGCCAGTGTGGCCGCGCTGCGCATGAAGGCTCGCGAACACTCGGAGGCTGTCCTGCAGTCAGCCAACCTCCTGGGCTCCAGCAGCAGCAGCCCCAGCCCTGCAGCCAAGCCGGTGCCCCCCGACGGCAGCCAGGACAAGACGCCCCCAACCAAGGACCACAGCGAGGGGGAGAAGAGTGTATGAGGGTCCCGGGAGCCCACGCCAGGCACCCTCCCCGCCCCCTGCTTCTCCCAACCTCAGCCCCTGTGGAAAACTCTCCTAAGAGCAAGGAGAAGCTTGCAGCCCAGGGCCTCCTCGAGGACCCAGGAGGGGAAGGAAGATCGCAGCCCCCTCGGCATCTGGAGGGTGCCTCTGGAGTCCCGCCGGCGGGGCTGTGTTGTCCTGGCTTCTCTGGTGACAGGTCCCCAGGGTACTGAGAGCCCACCCTGTGGTGAGACCCCTGGGGTCTCCATCCAGGTCCAGAAGCACTGGAGGGAAGTGGAGCTGGTCATCAGCGCCTTCCTGTTCCTTTCCTGGGCCACCTTTGAAGGTCTCGTCAACCCCGAGAACTGTGGCACAGTCGTCCTTGGGAGATGCCCGGGGCTAAGTGTCATGCTCTGAAACAGGACCGTCCCCGTTACATTAAGAACCAGGAAACTGCTGTAACCCCGACCCCCTCTTGTTCCCCTCCACCAAGACGAGCAGCAACGCCCTCCTTTCTCCCACTGGAGGATGTTGGTTGGGCGCTCGGTTGGGTCTGAAGGTGAGAAGATGTCAGGTGGGAAGGGGCTGATGCCACACAGCCTGTTCTAGGGGTCCGTGGTGGCTCTGCCCCTGGCAGTTTCCACTGGGCACTTCCGGCCAGGGAGGCCGGGCCAATCAGGCAGGCCATCAGCTCCGTAACCTGGGGCCACCATCTTGACACTGCAGGCACAGAGCGAGTGTGAGCCCCCCAACAGCACTGGACTAGACTCCAGGTCGGTGGGCAGTTGACCAATCCGGAAGCAGTGTTCCGTCCCTCGGAGGAGGAAGGACCCCCAGGACCGCCTCTGACGCGAGGACACGTCCGGATGAACTGATTTCCTAAGGTCCCTGGCACGTGGAGGGGCCCCCTCAGTGGTGGCTTTTTTTTTTTTTTTTTTACTGAAGAAATAGTGGGAAATGAGACGAGAATGGCATATGTGCAGAAATGGAGCTTGGGAAGAGGGCTTCCTTGGGGCGTGAAGAGGATTCATTCCAAAGGGCCAAATTTCATGGGGATTTCCGTTTCCGTCTAGCGTGTGTGTTTTCTCCCGTGTGGATGGTCAGCTTGAAGAGCTCAAAGGGGAAATGTGCAATAGTGTCAGCTGTGTCCCTCTGGCGGGGCGTCTACCGGAAAGGTTGCCATCTTTGATGGTTTCCTGATGGTGTTTCCATGCAAACCGTCACTGCTTTCAGGATATTTTCTGTTTGGTTATTATAATCAAAAGGTTCTCCCTTCAGATCACCTCTTTATCCTTTTTACCCTTTCCCCCAAGAAGACCCCCAGAATAATACTCCTCAGTGCATTGTGCCTCGTCTCTGATGACCGCAAAGCGTTGGATAAAATACACTGTCTCTTTAAAAAAAAAAAAATCAGCTCCTTCCTCTTGCTGTATTTTGCTTGTTGAGTACAAAGATGATGCGACTTGCCAAAAAGCAGCGAAGTCGCTTCCACTTCTTCCCTGTAATTACGAATGTTCTGTGGAACGATGTAAGCTTCAGCCCTTATGTACACTAACTCTTCAATCTAATTGTTTGATTAAACTCGTATTTCCTCCAGAAAGGTACATAAATAAGTGAACTGTTGAGCAAATTAAGAATACTTAACAGCATTGCATCTGAAAAGTAGTTACGCTGATTAAATTTTGTGTCCTTGAGGACGTTCAGGAAATTACTTTTGATCGTCAATAACACAATTAAGTAAACTACACACACATTAGCATGAATAATTGATAAGAAATTATGTATTACCACGAAGCACTGATTTAATAATTCATGATGCGACACTCTAGTGACTGTGCAAAACTGGGTAACATCAAAAAGTCTGCCTCATGTTCCTGAAAGGAAAAAAAAAAAGAAGCACCAGACCTCTGCAGAGATGGAGTCCTTAGTTTTGTTGTACAAAGGCAAAAAGTAACCATGCATGATGTAGTTTCTGTTTGTTTAAATACCCAAATAAATTTAGAAGAGTTAAAAAGAAAGACAGAAAGAGCGCATCTCCTCTCTTTGTTCCTCGTGGCCCTTGGGCGCCAGGCCTGGGCCGGGGCGCTTCTCCGCTTTGGTCAGCGCGCAAATGGAAATGGTGGAGGGCTCTGAGATCTTGGTTCAGGAACCTTGTAGCCGATGCCAGGACAAGACAGGGCCTCTGTGCAGGCTGGTGCCCTCCCCGAGCTGCCGGCGCCCCCAGGACTCAGCCTTTTTGTCCTGGGACAGACAGAAGGATGGACGGATGCAGCCTCATTGGGGATGGCATCCTGCTAGGACCAGGAGCAGCAGTGGGGGTGGCAGGGAGTTGGAGGTGGGCAGCCCTGGCATAGGATACTGGGGGCTCAGAGGCCCCGGTCCCCATCCCGCGGTTGGCACTCTATTTAGGATACCCAGCGCTTGGCCTCTCAGTTGGGTAGAGAGACCTCCCTCAATAACTGGTCCCCATTTGTGAAGCCCCTGCCCCTGCTCACACCTGGGAACATGACAGAGGTTAGCTCAGTCAGGCCCAGCCATCAACCAGAGAGGTAAGTCTTACTCTCCCCATTTCACAGATAAGGAAACCGAGGCCCAGGAAGGTTGGACGACTTCTCCAAAGTTACACAGCTGGTAGCCTCCCATGGGAAGAGGGAGAGCTGGGCCTCATTGCCCGCCATATAGGGAGTGCTAAATAAGTGAATTAACGAGATTAACTGGGCTCGGTCTTAGGGGCCCAAGAGGGCAGTGGAGACCTACCCAGGGTCAGTGTGTCCTGGCAGGTCTGGCAGGTGGAGAGTTGGGGTAACTATGCTGTGCCTTTGCTCACTGTCTCTGGGCTCTGTCTTGGGCTGGCCTGTGGAGCAGAGGACGGGCCACCCCACCATCTGCCTCTCCTGAGTCCTGCCTGGCAGGGGCAGAGGTCGCCTGACCCCACTTTGTCCCTGGCCAGCACACCTGGCCTTTGCATCTGTGCCAACCTGTCCAAGGGCAGACCCAGCAGGGGTTCCCAATGTTGATGGTGCTCAGAGCTCCTGGGCCCCTCAAATGGCTTTTCCAGCAAGAAAGGGCCCTGGGAAGGGGCCAACCACTCCACATCATGGAAACTCGCTCTCCCTTCTTCTTAAAGTTTTGGCTTCACCAGGAAAAGTGACACTTTTTGAATTCAGAACCTGAGTGAAGTGATTAAGAGCTCATGCTACCTGTTCAAAATCCCACCTCTTCCAGGCTGTGTGACTCTGGGCAAGTCACTCAACCTCTCTGTGCTTCCATGCTGTCTTATGTAAAACGGGGACCATAATGGTACCAGCCTCATAGCGTTCTTTGAAGATTACATGAGTTGGTTGCTAACTGGTGCAGAGGAAGTGTGGTATGAATGCTAGCTCTGTTCCACCAAGCCTCGTACACGTCAAGGGCTTGAAGACGTTTTTCATGTGAAAACCTCCCGTTCTCAAGAAGGAAACAGGTGGGTTGGCTCTCAGAGCCTGCGGATGCGCCTTTCCCGGAAAGTCACGCCCTCCCACTTGCTCAGAAGGGGGATGTGGCAGTCCCCAATCCCTCCGCAGGCTCGTTGGTGGCTGAGAGCGTGGCATCTTGCCAGCTGAGTCTCCGGATGGGGACCTGTGGTGCTGGGAGGCAGGTGTAGGGGGCCGGGGCGGGGGAGAGGGAAAGAGGATGTCTTAGAAAAGCCTCTTTAGTTGCAAGTAATGGGAACTACTGAGGTCAGTTTTTTGTGAGAAGTATATGAGCTACGCCGTGGAGCTCAGGATGGCTGGGCCTCTAGCCCTGGGACTGTAGTGGGACAGGCACCCAGGGGCAGGGCTGTTGGTCCCTCCGTCCTTTCTGCTTCTCGCTGGCTGTCTGCTCTCTTCTTCCCCCTGCAGCTCTGCCCCTCTGCTGGGTCGCTCGCAGGTTCCCCAGGTGGAAGTTCACTGTAGTTTTGGAGTCCTTCCGGACCCTGGGAGAACGAATCTGCTTGGCCCACTTGGGCCGGGCTTTGGCGATGTGTTTGGATAGACCAGGATCTACCCCCTAACCCAGCAAGCAGGACACTTTAGAGAAGAGGGGCTGCTCCCTGCCTGGACTGTTAAGTTGCCTCTTTGTGAGACGCAAAGCAAGGCATCTCGGTGGGATCAGCATTGTCTGGTACCCTGGAAGCATCTCGTGTCTTCTCTTTGCACTCTGTTGGGTGGGCCAGAGGAGGCTGGGCCTCAGGGGTGAGCCTTCTCTGGCTGCTGCAATGTGCCCTCCGCTCTCAGGCCTCCAAGTCGGGAGGACAGCCCCTGCTGGGCAAAGCTGCTTCTTTCCCGAGCCCGGCTGTGGGCGGGAGACGGGCCGTTGCTCTTGAGTGTTCTTCCTTGGGACTTGGGCACTGCCCCTCCCTCCTGCCTCTGGTTCCCCCGACTCAGCTGGGTGCATCTGGGCTCCAGCACTGGGGCAGGAACCCGGAACTGTCAGACAGTGCTGGGGCTGCGGCCCGGATCAGCTGGGTGCCCCGGATGGCACAGCGTCTCTCTCCTGGGAGGCCTGTGCTGCTGGCAGGAGAGGGCTTTGCCAGCTGTTGAATGGCTGCAAAGCCGTGTCTGGGCTGCACGAGTGGGAGGACACTCATCAGGCTGGAGCAAAGGGTGCAGAGAGTGGGGCAGGCATAGGATGAAAGGACCCAAGCTGGGGGCCCACCGGGTCAAGGGCTGCCTGGGCTCTGCCAACGGGGCAGGCACTCCCAGGGAGCAAGTTCTCATGCCTCCCCTCGGCAGAGAGGAGTGGCCTTAGCCCTGGCCCTGGAGACCCTGCTTTGAGGCCGTTTGAGTTCCCCATACGTGATAACACCCCAGCAGGATGGCGCTGGTGTGAAGTGGGCAAAGTACCACAGGTCTGGCAATCAGAGCCCTCAGGTCAACCCTTTCTCTGACTCTGTTAGCTTTGTGACCTCGGGCGAGCTACATAACCCCTATGTGCCTCATTTCTTTATCTGTATAGGGGAAATAATAATCCCAATTTGGATGTCATAGGCTTGCTGTGAGATAAGGGAGATGCTGAGTCTGAAGCAGATTGTGATCAACTGTCAGGAGAACAAGGTCACTGGCAGCACGTTGAGACCACACTGTTGGAAGCTGCTGCCCGCTGCAGCAGCCCCGGCCTGGCCCAGTGCTGCCGAAGGGCAGAGAGGAGGCGCGCGGCCAGGAAGTGAATTGTGCAGACTCTCCCTCGGGCTTTGCAGGCCTTGGGCCCCTCCCCTTCCCGAGGTCTGGATGGGGCAGCGAGAGGGGCTAAGTGATTGTGTAATGGCCACATCTGTCAGCGCTGGCCAAATGGTTTTCCAGGAGTCAGCGCGCTAATGGCCCCGCAGCCGGGAGAGAGCTCTTCCTAAGTGGACCACTCCATCTACGGGAACAGAAGAGCGGCGTGGCCCCAGGCCGCCAGGACTCAGAGAACAGCTGCTCTGCCCGGCAGCCTTGAATTAGCACCCCGGTCCCACTGGCTTGCCTCGCACCTGCTGCCAGGGGCCGGTATGGCGGCACAGGAGCCCAAGTGGGGGTGTTGCCAGACCTGGCCTTCAAACCAGGACCTGTCCCGCCCACTGGCTGTAGGACCTCAGCAAGTCCCTTGCTGTCTCCAAGCCTCAGCTTCCTCATCTGTGAAATGGAGGCAAATGAGGATTAGGTGGGATGAGATGATCTGGGGTGCCGTGCTGGCACTCGGGGTTACGGTTGCAGAGGAGGGCCCAGAGCTCTCCCAGGTGCTGATCAGACTGATAGGGCGGAAGAGCCCTGTGGGCCCTGGAGACACACCCAAGGGTGGAAGGGATGCTGGGGCACCAGGCGTGCTGTGCAGACAGACTGTGTTTCCACCCTGGCTGCACCTGGGAAGCATGAGAGTCCTCTGTCCAGAGGTCGAACTGCATCCCATACCTGATAAAGTGGGGTCTGTCTGCAGGGAGCTACAAAACATCACGTATTCTCCAAACATTGGAAACGTCTTTTTATTTTGAAATACTTTTAGACTCATGTGAAACTTGCAAAAACAGTAGAGTTCCTGTCACTCAATTTCTCCTAAAGATAACGTTGACATAACCTGGTACAATGACCAAAACCAGGAAATTGACATTCATACAAGTCTATTAACGGAACTACAGACCTCACTGGATTTCACCAGTTTTTACACGTGTTAATTTTCTTGGGAGGGATATTGAAATCTCATCACGTATATATTTTCCTGTAACCGTATCACAATCGGGGGCTCTGTCAGATAACATACAGTGACACCTATGAGACAGAGGAAATTCATTTTTATTTATTTGTTTTTTATTGTGGTTAAATGTGTATAAAATTTATCATCTTAACTATTTTTAAGTGTACGGTTCAGCAGTGTTAAGTATATTCATATGTTCTTAACATATACTTGTACAAACAGTCTCCAGAAATTTTTCGTTTTGCACAACTGAAACTTTGTACCTATGGAACAACCACTCCCTCTTTCCCCCTCCTGCCAACCCCTGATAACCATCATTCCACTTTCTGCTTCTGTGAGTTTGACTACTCTCGGGACCTCATCTAAGTGGAATCATGCAGTATTTATCCTTGGTGACTGGCTTATTTCACTTAGCACTGTGTCCTCAAGGTTCATCTATATGGTAGCGCGTGTCAGAATTTCTTTCCTTTTTAAGGCTGAATAATATTCCATTGCATGCGTATACCACATTTTGTTTGTCCCCTCCTCCATCAGTGGACACTTGGGTAGCTTCTACTTTTTGGCTACTGTGAATAAGGCTGCTATGAACATGGGTGTTCAAATATCTCTTTGAGACCCTTATTTCAATTCTTTGGGATATACACCCAGAAGTAGGATTGTTGGATGATACGGTAGTTCTAGTTTTAATTTTCTGAGGCGCCACCACATCATTTTCCACAATGGCCATACCATTTTACATTCCTGCTGACAGCGCACAGAGGTTCCAATGTCTCCACATCCTCACCAGCACTGGTTAGTTTGTTTCATTGATGGTGCCATCCTGACGGGTGTGACGTGATGTCTCCTTCTGGTTTTGATTTGCGTTTCCCTGATCATCAGTGATGTTGATCATCGTTTCATGTTCTTCTTGGAGGAAACTGTCTCCAACGTGAAAAAGCCTGGCTGATGGGGATTCTGGAAAGGATTGAATAGGAAAATGTGAAGTTGACTTTGGTGATGTCATGTTAACTTTTTGGGATAATTTGTCAAGAGGAGATGGAATGCCAGCCTGTTTGTCTTGGCCAAGGAATCTATGGCAAGCTGTGAGTATGACATATGGATGCACGAATTTTCTCTGCATTTGGATCATTATACTGCAACCTACAATCACCTGGTGAGAAAAGAAAGGAAGTGGGGCAAATTATAGCTTCTCCCCATTGCCGACCTTTCCTCTTCTGGCTTCTCTGTCTAGAGATGCCCACTGCTGCCTGGTTTTGCGTATCTGTCCAGAGATGTGCATATAAATAGTAGCACATCACACACACTGTTTGGTTTTTGCTTTTTTTCTCTTAAATGCATACTCTGGGGACGGTTCCATATTAGTGAGTGTAGCTCTGCTTCTGGAATGTTCTTCTGAAGCTAATTCTCAATCCACATGTCTGCATTCCCTCTCTCCATGCACTTAGCCTCGAGAAGCTTGCCCCCATGTTTCCTCCTGGTGTTCGGCCAATACTTTTCAAGTGGTTTCTTCCTCACTCACACAGATAACACCCAGAGCTCAGGTCGATCCCATGAACATCAGAGCGAAAGCAGAGGTTTGTGGGAGCAGCATGCCTCTTGACGTTTGTCTTTTCCTGCTTTAATTCCAGTTAGCAACTTGATTTTTCCCTTTACATTTCTTTTAAACATAATACGGGTCAGTAGCGTCTGGTGTAACACAAACACTGCTGTCTTAATAAGTATGTTGATACTAAACTGTTGACTACTTAGCTTAAAACGTTCCTTCATCAGCTGAGGTTCCAAAGCCTTAACTTTGGCCTGAGAAAGTTGATCTAGAGGTTGCCGTATGATGTTTGGAAATCCTGCTTGTGGGAAAGTCGATGTGTTCATGTCAAGAGTCAGTATCGGGGCCGGCCCGGTGGCGGAGCGGTTAAGTTCGCACGTTCTGCTTCTCGGGGGCTGGGGGTTTGCTGTTTCGGATACCGGGTGCGAACATGGCACCGCTTGGCACGTCATGCTGTGGTAGGCGTCCCATGCATAAAGTAGAGGAAGATGGGCACGAATGTTAGCTCAGGGCCAGGCTTCCTCAGCAAAAAGAGGAGGACTGGCAGTAGTTAGCTCAGGGCTAATCTTCCTCAAAAAAAAAAAAAAGAGTCAGTGTTGCCCCAAGTGAGAAGAGCAAAGCCAGCCGGGGAGCCCTGGGGTGGAGAGAGAGGAGTGGAGGATGTGGGCTGAGGGCGGACAGCAGGGGCCTTGTGAAAAGTATTGGAATCCGCAGTTGTCAGTTGACTTTGTCTTTTGTTACAGAAGTAATGATCAGTTACGGGTATTACCCACATGCCAGGCATTCTGCCTGACGCTTCTCACCTATGGTTTCTGATGCTCACACACATTTACAAGGTTAGCATTGTTTTTCTCACTTTACATCGCAAAGAAGTGCTGCTCATCCGGTTTGAGTGACTGATTCAGAATTAAGCAGCTGGGGATGGGCGGAGCCAGAATTTCTACTTGGTGTCATCCAATGCCAAGGCCCTGGCTCCTCGCCTTTGCTACACTCCCTTTCCTGCTGTTCCTGTCTCAGAGTGGAGGCCCGGTCTGTGGGGACACCAAACTGTTACGAGCCCTCCCGCCTGTTGGAGAGAGAGGTGTGTCCTGCTGTCTGCAGCGTCGGTCAGCAGACTGGTTGGTGCGCCTTCCCGGGGCTTCCAAATGGAGGCAGGCCCTTGGCCCTGCCAGCGCCAAGGCAGATGGCCTGATTCTCTGTCTGCTGACGTGGGGAGCCAAGCACCCTACTTCTCATCCCTCGAAAGCCACTGCAGAGGTCATGTTCCAACCTGGGAGCAGACTGGGTGTCCCCAACAGGGCCCCCTGGAATGTGGGCTGCACTGCACACTGACCTCAGCCTGTTGAGGCAACCAGACACCTCTGCACAGCCATCAGATATACCTGGGCAGCTCAGCGCATGGCCTTGGGGCCTGCCTCCTCCTCCATCCAGTTATCACTCCTGCCCTGGCTTCACCAGCTCCCAGCTCTTGGCTGATTCTGAGCCATCTCTATCAGTCAGGGTCAGCAGGCACCCTCCCACAGGGGACAGAGGAGAGCTTAAGAGAGGGACCGTTTTCAAGCGTGTAGGTGGCATAAAGGGAAGCCAACCAGAGGTGGTGAAGCACCCAGGGGTTGGCGACAGTGGAGAGCCATTCCCTCCCTGGACCTGATGGGAGGGCACTGGAATCAGTGGGTCCTGTCACTTGGAGAGGGCTGCTGGACGGGAGCATCGGTCTTCGGGAGAGGAATCCATCCACTGCCTGCCCACAGTCTCCTGGAGAGAGAGCCAGGGGAATAAATATTTCTGCCTGCTTTCCTCCTGCTCCTGGTTCCTGGTCAGTTCTCCATCGTCTGAATGGAAGCCAGAGGACAAGGGAGCCTGTCAACGCAGCAGAGTGGGCTGGAGGATATGGAGCTGGGGGCTGGAGGCCAACTGGAACCCAGGATGCACGCCATCCCTCTGGTCCCTTTGGGATGTGGGTCTGATTCAGTCTCCCAGGCTGTCTGGGCTGGTCCTCCTGCTGTTCCAACATGCGGAGGAAAACTTGACCCTAGCCAGTCCTCCCCAAGCCTCCTTGGAGGTGCATAGGTAGGTGGTGCAATGGGGACAAGATATGGAAGAAAGTGTGAGAGTTTGGGGAAGTCCTGAGCAGAGTTATGAGGGCCTTTGGGCCACTTCCGTCCAATCTTTGGGACCCACGGAGGCTGTCTGCCACTCCCGCTCTATCAGTTCCCGGAGCTCCAGTTCTGCTCCGCCCTTCCCTCCCTGGCTAAGTGGTCATCAATTACTCAGGGAAATGAATGGCGTGTCCACTCTCTTGTTTTCATTAGTGTCCATTTCTCTTTCTCTAGATGTCTGTTCAGAGCTGGCTCCCCAGTGACAGTCCTGGGCCAAAGGCCCGTGTTCTTTCTGAGCTCTTTCCTCCCAGGAACCAGCCAGGGCCGCAGCTGCTCTGGGATGAGCCCTGCATGGGGCCGGTGAGATGGAGCCCTGAGGACAGAGGGGGACCCCCATCGCTGTCCAAGTTGGGTTGGCTTGTTCCCGTCCTGAAAAGATGGTGTGTCTGTTGGTTCCTGTTTCTCTGTGGGTCAGCCCCTCTTGTAGGGGCAGGATTCATGCGTGTGGGTGGAGGAGTGCTGGCGAGAAGAGGAGGGACATAGGACAGCCAGGCTGGGGCTGCCGGCCACGCCCACTGCCCCATTTTCTCCAAGGAGTCTTTTCACTCTTCTTATTTTTTGGTATCTGCACCATCCCGTTTATGGGGCAATTAAGGAGCAGATGTGGGGTTGATGCGAATCCACAAATTCCTTGTTAATTTCTGAGCATTTTGTGCTGCAGGAGGAAATGCAAATAAACTTGGGAGAAAATATTCATCTTTTAAAAAAAACTTTCTTCTTCCCTCCCTCCCACCCTCCCTCCGCTTTCTCTTACCTTCTTTGGCTCTGTGGCTTCTTTTCAGCTGGCGGGCCCCTCTGCCTGTCAGCCCATCTCATCACCCTCACTCACTCACGTGTAGCCGGTGTGGCAGGCAGCTTCTAAAATGACCCCCGCCTGCCGTGTAATTTCCTTCTCTTGAGTGTGGACCGGATTTAGTAAGTCATTTCTCATGAACAGAAGAAGTTATAGGATGTGGCTTCCCAGATTAGGCCACGAAAAGATGGTGGCTTCTATCTTGGAGACTGCTCACTGTGGGGAGGGGGAGCCAGCGGCCACGTCACTAGGCCGTCCTGTAGAGAGGGTCCCGGGGTGAGGAACCGAGGGAGGCCTCAGGCCAACAGCCGCGAGGACCACAGGCCCACCCGGACGAGCCTGGACAAACCCTTCCCCAGGGGCCTCCAGATGAGACCGCAACCCAGGCCAACAGCTTGACGGCAACCTCATGAAACACCTTGAGCCAGACGCCAGCCAGCCATGCCCAGCTCTTGACTCGCAGGACTGCATGACAGTGAACATTTGCTGTTTTAAGGTGCTAAGCTTTGGGATAATTTGTTATGCAACAATAGTAGGGGAGACTCATTGAATCATGGAAAGGAGGACTGGACCCCGGTATGAGTTGGCAGGAGAAATCCAGGGAGTCCTGCCTGCCTCTCAGGAGTGGCAGAACGGGAGCTGGGCAGCTCCCCAGGGTTGGGGCGTCATCCAACAGCCTCACCAGCCTCGGAGCTGATATCAGCCGGAGCTCAGTGCCAAGTCTGAGGGATGGTGGGAGACTTTATTGGGGTGGGGGAGGCTGGGGTCCCCTTTCCTTTTATTATCGACTGAGCTCCATGTCTATTTTATGAATAATGCATGCCTGGTGGTAATGTCTGTGAACGAATGCTCATCTCCCAAGTCTGATGGCTCTGTGGGGCATCCCTCCCGGAGATTTATCATTTTGTCTCTGTTCTTTATTTAGCGGTTTTATTGCCAGTGATTAGCGATGGCATCAGTTGGAGTCCATCTTTATGGGGAAGATCTTCTCTGTTTACTGGTGGGATGACTTGGGAATGATGGGGCTTGTGAGGCCGGGAGCCTGTCCCCACCCTGGGCTCCCTCACCCAGCAGCCCAGGTGCCCCAGTGCCTCCACGACCTCGGGCCACAGACGCCCCTGCAGGCCCGCCTTAGCCTCGTTGTCATCGGAGGTGGGGAGCACGTGAATGAAGAGCTCCAGGCTTTTCTCTCCCCTTCCCCCTCTCAGAGGAACTTGGAATGGTGACACGCCTGAGCTTCCCTCCCGGCCCCTCCTCCAGCACCATCCCCCAACATCTCACATTCTTAGGAGACTTTGGAGCTGAGGAGATGCCCCTGTAGCCGACCTGGGGGCTGGGTCATTTGGGGCTGCCACTACGCAGTCTAACATTCTCCACTGCCTCACCCACTGTTCCTGCCCGTCCAGTCCCCTGTCCTGGGGGTGGCACCTTCTGACGTTGGGAGAATCCGACCTTCCTTTGCAGTGTCCCTGATGATAGCTGGGCCTCCAGGCATTGCCGGAAGCCGCAGGACCCAAGGCTGGGGGCCAAGGTGTGGGGCTCTCATCCCCGGTGTAACCTGCCTAGGCACGTGCAGCTTTCCTGATGGACCTGTCCCCTGTCTGCTCCCTGAGAGCTCAAGGGGCCATAAAGTGAGCCCCTCCTGTTCATGCAGACAAGGCGTATAGGTGAGGCAGGTTGGCAGCCAGGGGTGTGTGGGGAGGAGTGCATCTCTGTGGCTGGATGGCCTGGAGGGCCCAGCCGAGCTCACTGGGGTTGTCTGCAGCCAGGCCCCCCGGAAGCCAGGCCTCTGCCGAGCAGTGAGCTGATGTGGTCGAGGGGAGCACACTGATGAGGACTTAGTGGGTGTCAGGCAATAGGTTAAGTGCTCTACCCACACTAACCCAGCTGATCCTCATTACCATCACACGAGGCTGGGATTAGAATGATCGCTATTCTACAGATGAAGATACTGAGGGTCAGAGTGGTCTGCTCAATCACTAAGTGGTCCACTGGGGATGTGGACTGAGGGAGCCTCATGAGAGATTGAGCCAATAAGCCACTTCTGCATTCCTGACCCAGGATAGTGTGAGAAAATAAAGATCTATTGTTCTAAGCCATTAAATTTTGTGGTATTTTGTTGCCCGTCAATAGATGACTAATACAGTGTTTATATTCTTGCAAGCAGGGTATGGGAATGCCCATTGCTCTGTATCCTTGTTAACACTTGGGACTGTCAGAATTTTCCCAATCTGATGGGTGGGTGATGCTACTCATTACCCTTTTCATCATGATTTTAATTTGCTTCATATACTTAGAGCTCTGTTATTAGTGTAAACACATTTAGGATTGTTATGTCTTTCTGATTAATTGGCCCCTTTATCATTATGAAACATCCCTATTTATTCCTTATTCTAAAATCTACTTTCATTGATATTAATATAGCCACTCTAGTTTTGTTTTTTAATTCTTCTGTAACTTGATTTTATTCCTGTAATTATTAAACCAGTAAGAGTCATCTCCATGTGCAGTTTAAGTTTATTCATGCTTCTTGTCATGTGATAGTCAATTGTAGGAATAGTTCATATTCTTCATTTCCAATATTTGATTGATTTATAATTTATCTATTTATTTGTTCTTTAATTTTTGCAATTGCAATCAACTTCTGAAAACCTTTTTTGCACTAAGAGTAAGGAGTGTTTTAAGCATGAGATTATTTCCATGGATTTTTCTTTTCTTTTGTGAGGAAGATTGGCCCTGAGCTAACATCTGTGCCAGTCTTCTTCTACTTTGTCTGTGGGACGCCTCCACAGCACGGTTGATGAGTGGAGTAGGTCCATACCCGGGATCCGAACCCACGAACTCCGAGCCACCCAAGTGGAGCACGTGGAAATTTAGCCACTCAGCCATGGGGCCAGCCCTGGATATTTTTTAATTTAATTTTTTTGTTGTAAAAATTTCATACAAGAGACCCAACCAGTCCAGGATATGTGGAGCATGGACATGCTGGGGAAGTTTCTGTAGTGGACGGACTGGAGAACACTGACCGCTCCTAATGCGCACGAGTACAGTGTCTGAAGCCACTCAGTGAATGAAGTGGTTTATTCAGATATTTGCCTAATAATGAGACTTGGGATTAGATTTTGTAGATTTGAGCTGCTAACATCTCAAATGTGTTAGAAAACACCAAATTGCTTCCCCTATTAGTTGTGTCCAATGTGAGCTCTACAAGCAGTGTCGAAATCTCTTCTTTACGCCCATGTTCTCTGAACAAGCTATTGTCAGTTATGCATCTATCTCTATGTCTGTACCAATACCTCCATCTATCTATCATCTGTCTATCTATCATCTATCATCAAATTATCCATCATCTATTTACCTGCATACCTACCTACATATCTATCTACCTGTAACCTAGATATCTTGATATTTTACTAAACTAATGAGCATGAAATATTATCTCATTTTGGTTGATAAAACTCATTAACAGGGTATAACACATAAACTGCATAGACCATGACGCAGAAAGGTAAACATCACAGAATTATCCCAAAGTGGACACACCTGTGTCATCATTGCCCAGTCGCCGAAAATAAAATGACATTACCACCGTGCAGAACTTCCTTAGTTTCCCTCTCAACACTGCTCCTCCCTCCACTGTCCTAGCTTGTAGCTCCATGAAGAAATTTTGAGATGGGCATGGATGTTAGCTCAGGACCAATCTTCCTCAGCAAAAAAGAGGAGGATTGGTGGCAGACGTTTGCTCAGGGCTAATCTTCCTCAAAAAAAAAGAAGAAGAAAAAAATTTTGACTGCTTTTGCACATTATAGAAATGGAATCATACATTTTCTTTTAAATCCAGCTTCTTCCACTTAGGGTGGCTGATGAGTTTCCTCCGTTGCATTGATTGTGCCTGTAGTTTGTAGGATTTCATTGCTTCATAGGTTTCCAATGAATGAGTATTTCACAACATTTATCCATTCCACTAATAAATGTCACTGCATCCTTATCAGTTTGGGGTTTTACAAAGGATGCTGCTAGGAATATTCTGTTACCTGCCTTCTGGTGAAGGTGCGTACACGGTTCTGTTAAGTATATACCCAGGATGGAATAGCTGGATTTAGGTATACCTGTGACCAGCTCTAGTAGAGAATGCAATACGGCTGTTCAAAGTGGCTGTGCAAATTCCCCCTCCTAGCAGCAGTATATAAAATTCCCTTTGCCAATGCTTGGCACGGACAGTTTGGAAATTTTAGCTATTCTGATGGGTATATAATAATACTCCTTTTTTAGGTCAGGTTTTTGGAAGAATAATTAACTTACAGTAAAAAATCAACCTTTTTAGTGTACAATTCGACAAGTTTTAACAAAACATAGTTGTGCAGACCCTACCACAATCAAGATATAGAACATTTTCATTATTCCCCCAGATTCTCTCGTGCCTCGTAAACACAAACTCTCTTTAAACTCTAGTTGCTGGCAGCTGCTGATCTGTTCTCTGCCCGTATATTTTGCCTTTTCTAGAATGTCATATAAAGGGAATCATACAGTATTCCATTTTATAGGCGGTCTGTTGCGATTGGCTTTTTTCTCTTGGCAAAAATGCATTTGAGATTTGGGGCCAGCATTCATTCCTCTGTATCGAGTAGTATTCTGGGGTGTGGATGCACCAGCCTGTTGATCTATTCATCAGCAGAAGGACATTTGGTGGTTTGGGGGTGAGTAAAGCTGCTATAAACATTCAGATACAGTTTTTTGTGTGAATCTAAGTTTTCATTTCTCTTGGGTAAATTCCCAGAAATGAGATCACTCAGCCACATGGTAAGTGTGTGTTTAAGGTTATGAGAAACTACTAAACTGTTTCCCGAAGTAATCTTACCATTTTGTATTCACCAGCAATACGTGACTGTTCCGGCTGTTCTGCATCCTTGCCAGCGCCTACTTCGCTTTTTTGTTTTAGTCATTCTCATAGTTGTGTATAGGTATCTGATTATCTTAATTTACATTTTTCTAATGACTAATCAAGTCGAACATCTTTTCATGTGCTTATTTCCTATCTATATAACTTCTTTGGTGACGTATCTCTTCAAATCTTTGCCCATTTCTTGTTGGATTGTTTGTTTTCTCGTTTTTAGACAAATCGTGGATATAAGTCATTTGTCAGATACATGTTTTGTAAATAGTTTCTCTCATCCTGTGGCTTCTGCTTTTCCTTCTCTTAATCATGTCTTTCACAGAGCAGAAGCTTTACATTTTGATGAAGTCTAATTGATAAATGCTTTCTTTTGGATGTGCGTTTAGTGTAGAAGCTGAGAAATCTTTGCTCAACCCAAGGTCGTAGATCGTCTTCTGTGTTTTCTTGTAGAAGTTTTATGATTTTAGATTATACATATAGGTCTATGATCAATTTTGAGTTAAGTTTTGTATATGGTAGGAAGTACGGGTTGAGGTCCTTTTTTAAATTTGATTTTCAGCTGTTAAACCAACATTACATTTCTGGAATAAATGGCGCTTAGTCACGATACATTAAAGGTATTGGTCTGTATTTTCCTTTTCTTGTAACGTCTTTGGTTTTATATTAGAATAAAGAAGAGAATGGCTTGCAAGGTTTTTTATCCTCTTCGTATTTTTAGAGGAATTTTTGTAGAACTGGCCTGATTTCTCCCTTCAGTGTTTGGTAGGACTCTCCAGGGAAGCTGTCTGGGCCTGGGGAATTTCTTGCTGGAAAGCTTTTAAGCTACGAGTCTCGTTTCTCTAACAGACATGGGGCTGTTCAGGTTACCCAATTCTTCTTGAGTGAGCTCCGATACTTTGTGTCTTTCCACGAATTTGTCCATTTCATCTAAGTTGTCAAATTTCTCCGCGCAAGATTGTTCATGATGTTCCCTCTGTCTTCTTTTAATTTCTGTAAGACTGTGGTTGTGTCCCCTCTCTCATTCCTGATACTGGTAATTTGTGTCTTCTTGCTATTCTCCTCCGTCTGGCTACACGTTTACTAATCTTTTGAGCTTTTCCAAGAATCAGCTTATGATTTCATTGATTTTCTCTGTTGTTTTTCTGTTTTTTAAATATTTCATTGATGTTTATTATTTCCTGTCTTCTGCTTATTTAGGGTTTCATTTGCTCTCCCTTTTTTTGTAGTTTCTTAAGGTGGAAGCTGAGGTTATTGATTTGAGAATTTTTCCACAAAAAATAGGCATTTAGTGCTATAAATCTCTGCCTCTAACTAGAACTTTAGCTGCGTTGTACAAATTTAATATGTTGTGTTTCTATTTTCATTCACTTCAAATACCTTCTAATTTTCCTTTGAATTTTTTTCTTTGATCCATGGCTTCTTTAGAAGTATGTTACATAGCTTCCAAATATTTGAGTATTTTCCAGATATAGTTCTGGTATTGATTTCTAATTTAATTTTATTTTGATCAGGAGACATACTTTGTATGATTTGAATCCCTTTTTTTTTTTTAGAGATTGGCACCTGAGCTAACATCTGTTGCTAATCTTCTTTTATTTATTTTTCCTTCTTCTTCTCCCCAAAGCCCCCAGTACATAGTTGTATATTCTAGTTGTGAGTGCCTCTGGTTGTGCTATGTGGGACACACCTCAGCATGGCCTGACAAGTGGTGCCATGTCCATGCCCGGCATCTGAACCAGTGAAACCCTGGGCCACCAAAGTGGAGCACGTGAACTTAACCACTCGGCCACAGGGCCAGCCCCTGAATTCCTTTGAATTTATTGAGACTTGCTTTATGTCCCAGAATGTGGTTCATCTTGGTAAATATTTCATGTGCACTTGAAAAAAATGTTTATTCCAGCATTGCTGGTTGAAGCTGTATAAATATCAATTACATCAAGTCAGTTGATATTGTTTTTCTAGTCTTTTTATGATTACTATTTGTTGTTTATCATGACTGGTTGTCCTATTAATTATTAAGAGAGGGATGCTGAAATCTTCAACTATAATTAATTATTTTTCTATTTCTCCTTGTCATTTTATCAGTTTTTGCTTTATGTATTTAGAAGTTCTATTTTTTGTTGGGTCCCTTAATCATTATATATAATTACCTTGTTTGTTCTTGGTAATATTTATTTCTGCTTTGTTTGATATTAATGTAGGCATGCTCACTTTATTTTGATTAGTGTTAGCACGGTATATCTTTTTCTATGCTTTTACTTTTTTAAACTGTTTGGAACTTTACATTTGGACTGAATGTCTATTTACAGGTTATAACTGGGTCTTGCTTTTTCTTTTTCTTTTTTAATCCAATCTGACCATCTCTCTTAATTGAGATTTTTAGGCCATTTCTATTTAATATAATTATCTATTTTGGGTTTAAATCTACTCTCTTAATGTTTATCCTATCTCTTCTTTGTTCCTTTTTTTTTTTTGTCTTTTTCTACCTTCTTTTGGATGAATTATTTTCTATAATATCATTTTACTCCACTCTTGGCTTATTTTCTATATCTCGAGTTTTATTTTCTTTAGTGATTGCTGTAGGGTTTACAATTTAATCTTTAATTTATAATAACAACATTATCTTTCTTCTCTTGTAGTGCAGGAACCTCTCAACAGCATTCTTCCCTTTACCTTCTTTCATCCTTTGTGTGGTTGTTGACATATATTTTACTTCTGTTTATGCTACAAACCCCACACCACATTGCCATTATTTTTGCTTTAAGCAGTTATCTTTTCAATATTAAATATAAGAAAAAAGTGTTTTTAATTTACTCACATATTTATCACCTTTTAGGCTTATAATTCCTAGCGTAAACCCAGATTCCCAGACTTTCATGTGCAATAATTTTCCTTCCTCCTAAAGAACTTGTTTCTATATTTCTTGAGGTACAGATCTTCTGGAGATGAATTCTCTCAGTTTTTTGTCTGAAAGTATTTATTTAACCTTTATTTTTAAAAGATTTTTTTGCTGGGCAAAGAATTCCAGGTTGACAGAATTTGTCTTTCAATAGTTCAAAGATGTTGCTCCACTCTCTTCTTACTTTAATAGTTTCTGGTGATAAGTCTGCCATCAAAAATCTTTGATGTTTTGAATGTACTTTTTTTTGTATGGCTGCTTTAAAAATTTTCTCATTATCACTGGTTGGCATCATTTTCTTTAGATTTATTCTGCTTGGGGTTTGTTGAATTCCTTGGATCTTTGGGTTTATATTACTAATTACCAATTTGGCAAAAAAAAAAAAAAATCACTATTTCTTCAACGCTTGTCTTCCCTCTTTCTTTTCTTTTTTAAAAATTCCAATTAAATGTATATTACATCCCTTGATATTGTCCCATAATTTGCTGACGTTCTGTTAATTTTTTAAAGTCTTCTTCTATGTGTCTTATTTTGTATAGTTCCTATTGCTGTATCTTCTAGTTCACTAATATTTTCTTCTAATTATATAATTTGATTTTAACCTCATCCAGTGTATTTTTTCATTTAAGCTATTGTAGTTTTCATCTTTAGAAGTTCCACTGGGCTATTTTTTATGTGTTACATCTCTCTCCTCATTATGCTCATGTTTTCCTCTACATTCAGGAACATATAGCATATATTTAGAATAGCTGTTTTGACGTCCTTGTCTGCTCATCCACTATTTCTTTCATTTCAGGATCTGTTTCTATTGAATGATTTTTTGCCTGTTATGAACCATATTTTCATGCTTTTTGCATGCCTGGTGATATTTGACTGGATATGGAACATTGTGATTTTTATATTGTTGATTGCTAGATTTTCTGTATTCCTGTAAATGGAGCTGGGTTTTGCCTGGTGAGCAGCTAAGTTACTTGGAATCAGTTGGATCTTTTAGAACTTTCTTTGATGAAGAAATGTTCTATGATCTGTGCTGTTCACAGTGGTAGCCACTACTCACCTGTGGGTCTTGAGCAATTTCTATATGGCTAGTGTATATTTTTAAATAGCCACATCTGGCTAGTGGCTACCATATTGGACACTAGCTTTAGAGGCTTGCTTTCAAGTTCATTAAGGGCATATCCAGTGAGCCTTTATTCTAAGATTATTTAGCCCCACCTCTAAGGTGATGTCCTTCTGAAGATTCTCCCTAATGCCCGCTGTCTTAGGAAGTATTTCCTTTCTGATTAGTGGGACATGAACTATTCCCAGCTTTGTGTGAGCTCTGGGAATTGTTCTGTCTATGCATTTCTGGTGGTTCTTTTCCTGGTATCAGTGGTTTCCTCTTATACATATGTGTTTCACTACCCAGCCAAAGACTTGAGGGGACCCCTCTGTGGACTTTTGGAGCTTTCCTTCTGTACGGCCCCCTCCTTTTCAGTATTGACAAATAGAAAAGGCAAGCAATAGGATATATTGGAGAATATGAGGAAGCCATTTGGTGTAAACATAATTTGGCCTGACCTTGTTTTTCCAAAAGGGCCTGACCATGGCGGTTGAGCATGCATTGTATATCTGCTTTAGATATTCCCTATGGCAAGAACAAAGGCTCTTGAGATAAAGGTGCAACTTCCCTCCCCCTCCCAACGTTGGCATTTCCTTAAGGATTAAGCATCTTTCCTTAGGCTAGAAACTGATTGCTATGCTCACCTGTGACCACCCAGCTCGAGACAATAGACTTGCCTCCTGCTACGCCCTCTGAGACAGCAGACCCACTATCTGCTTTGTCCATCAAGCGCTGTGCAGACAGGGCAATCTTGTGACTATAGTGGGAGGGACATTTCAATCATATGTGAAACGTCCTGCTTGGGGGTATATAACCACTCTGTACACCTCACTTCTTTGGTGCCCTTTCTTGCTTTGGGAAGAAAGGCCCTGGGCCATGGTCCTCAGATTTCAGCTCAGAATAAACTCACCCAAATTTTCATTTATAGATTGGTTATGGATTATTTTCATTGACAGTATTCTATCCTGAAAATTCTGGTTTTCTTGGCCTTTCCAAACTCTAATCTCTGTATGCACAAAGGCAGACACCAGGCTCTGTTTGGGGTCCCTCTCCCTGGAGGGAAGCTTGGAAATTGCCGCCCCACAGTAAGCTGGTATAATCGTAGGGTTCACCTTGTTTGTTTCCCTTCTCTTCAGGATCCCAGTCCTACACTGCCTGTCGTCCAATGTCTAAAAACTGTTGTTTCATGCAGAAGAATTCCCGTTACCGAGAGCGGAGGCAGAAAGGGTCTGCTTTCCAAAGTGCAGTTCAGTTAGTTATAGTGACTAATAGAAGTGTTTGGTAAATTCACTTAAGAGCTTACTCATGGAATATGATAAAATGATCCTTAAGCAGGTTCCTTTTGATACTAAGCTCCCATCTAAATCCTAAAGACTCTTGATTTAAATAAAAATAGCCAAAGAGCATGGGCCTATTGAAGAAACACACCTTGGAGAAACACATCTTTTCTGGTTTGTTGGAGTTCCCGTTTGAGTGGCAGAGAGAAGGGAGTTACCGTGAGTTATTTCGGGCCTAGAAAATCTTCTCCAGGGCCATCAATATGGGCTCAGATTTGCTTAGGAAACCCTGTCCCTTAGCACCTTCTGTCAACAGCTTGGAGGATTGAGATTAAATTCAAATATATTGTGGGCATTTTTAGAGGGAATAGCATATGGCTTCTTCCTTTCTTCCTCCTGGCTCCTGGTGGCTTCTGCCCTGACCCCCTCCCTCCCCACCAGGCAGAGGATAAGAGGGAAAGCTCTCTCCTAGGGCTGGATAGACCAGCCCTATCAGCAAAGACAACATGTTCTGGGAAGACAGCGTGGTCAAGGTTTTTTTTTTTTTTTAACAAATGTGCTTGGCTGGGGTCGACTAGTTTTGAGTTTCTGAAGCCTCAAGAACATGCTCAGAGGAAGCTGTTGGAAATTTGGGGGGCATGAAAAAATCCCTTCATGGCCGATTTGACTTTCCAAAAACCTTTGGAGTCACCCTTTTCAAAAACTCATAAAGAAACTGAGATGTAAAGATGTCACGCAGTTCCTCCTCTAGAATTTTCTAAAGCTTTGCTGTGCTTGATAATATTCAAGTCCTACTTACAGAGTTACAACTTAGATGTGTGGATACCTTAGAGAGTGATGCTATTTATCTTTTAGAGCCATTTTTTTCTGTAGTAATATTTATTTCTCCACCTAATAAACTAAAATTAGACAATTTCATTGGATTGAGGGGAAATGAGAAGAGATAACCAGCTTAATTTACCCTCTTTGTCCTGAAGGAGAGCACCTTTGATTTTTCTTAGGTGACTTAAGAGTTAGGACCCCATCTATACCAACCTGGCTTTCCCACTTGGCAACCAAACACGACGAAATACTTCAGAAGACTGTGGCCTGATGCCGAGTCCTCTCCGTGGCAATAAACATGGAATTCAGGTGCATTCACCACTTTCGCTTAATACAATTTGTCTAATGTCCTCATCATTTCATTGTCACAAACCCAAATAGTAACCTGGTTCTAATTTGGGTTTTGGATGGCGTTGTCAGTGTTAGGCAAGACTTTTGGCCTCTTTTTGTTGGCAGGTGTGGAATTTCTCATCAAAGAACATTGGTTACGTGTGAATGCTGACTTAAGGTTACGTTGTGGGACATCTGTGCTTGGGCCTTGGGTCCCAAGGACCCCATTTGTGGGATCACAGCCAACTTAGCTGCCCATCATGCAGGGTCGGGGGAGCAGAGTGCCTACCCTGGCCTGGGAGTGGGTTGGCTCATCTATGTGGTGTCAACAACTAGTTGGAAAAGTGACGAAATAAGGTCAAAATGGCCTTGGTTGCTCTTCCCAAAGATTCTTTTTACTGGTTTCAACTCTGTATTTTAAAATAAGAATTCCCCTGAATTCAGTGATGTTTGCCTATTGCCTACCTCAGACCTGGCACTGTGTTAGCCGCTGGGGATGCAGTGATAATGTGGATGGGCAAGATTCCTCCTCCAAACTGACGACTGAGTGGGCGAGGGAGACAGACAGTCAAACAGGCTATTACAGTATGTGCTGTGATGGGGGTAGGGGTACCACATGCTGGCAGACTTGGAAAGAGACGTGCACAGTCAGGATCAGAATTGAGGGCACTGGGCGGCCTCCTGGGTGCTGCCGTGTGTAAGGTGGGGCAGCTCTGGGTACATAGGAGTTAGATAAGAGGAAGCTGGAAGGTCAGGATCTGTAAGAGTTAGTCAAGAGGAGGCTGGCAGGGAGAGGGTGAGAGTGGAGAGGGAAGCGAGGCTGGGAGAAAGAGAGGGAGCTGGATATCTGTCGCTGTGTAATATTCCACTCTGAAACTCAGTGGCCTAAAACATCAGCAGTTTTTTTACCACCTCTCCCGGATGTGTGGGTCAGGAGTCTGGGAAGGGCCTGACCAGGTGGTTCTGGCTCAGGCAGCTGGTGCAGGAGCTCCCACAGGAGGGCTGGGCTCTCTCCCTCTCTTTCCATGTCATCTCAGGGCCTCTCCAGGCCATCTCCACATGGGCCAGTGTGGGCTTCTTTACAGCAGAGTGACCCTGGTATGTGGCCTGCTCCAAGGCAGCTGGGGACTTGAGGAGCATGCATTCCAGGGGACCGGGGGATGTAGCCTCAGAATTGCACATTGACTCCATGCTGCTGGGCACAGGACAGCGGGTGAGGGGACACAGACTTGACCTGCTGGGGAGGGGATCAAAGAATGCACAAAGGGCTGGACACGGCCCATCTGGTCAATTCAAAGAAGCTTGTGGTAGCTGGAGCCTAAGGGAGCTGTAGGAACAGGCAGATGATGAAGCTGGAGAGGACCGAGGCGCCAGCACGTGGCAGCCTTCTACGCCCTCCTCTGGAGCCTGACCCTTTGCTGAGGCGAGCAGGAAACCCAGGCACACTCTGGATCAGGGGTCAGGCATCACTCAGGGAGGGAGTACAATATGTGCCGTGGGGAGCAGTAGCTTGGCAGGCGGTCAGATTGGGAGTGGGGCAGTGGGGGGTTCTGTCAGTGGTTGGGGTGAGGGCTGGTGGTGGGGTGCAGATGAGCGATGTATTGATAGATGCCTAGAAGTAGAATTCAACAGGTTTGAGGTCTCACTGAACTGGGGGCAAGACATGGGGAGCAATGGGGATGGTGCCCAGGACTGTGGCTTGGGCCACCAGGGGGCAGGCACTGCGGCCGCGGAGTGTGGGAGCCAGGAAGGAGAGGACCTAGTTTGGGACAGAACCCTGGAGCTTCCTCTTGTTCAGTTTTTCTCTGTGGAGTCAGGTGTCGTTGCTCTGCCATCATGAGGGCGTGAAACTGAGCCAAGCCCACCCACCTCCCGTGTGGCCCGCAACCCCGAATCCTGCCTCACACTGGCTCTTGGGCCTTTGTCGCCAGGAGAAGGTGGAGCAGGAGGGCTGTGGTGTCCAGTCTGTGCTCATCCCCAATGCTGAGCTGGGGCCTCGGGGTGACTGGGAGGTTTCCTACTGGTCAAAAG
The DNA here is from genome assembly GCF_041296265.1 of Equus caballus. Lineage (NCBI taxonomy): Eukaryota > Metazoa > Chordata > Mammalia > Perissodactyla > Equidae > Equus > Equus caballus. Next base: position 93,140,977 of record NC_091684.1, read on the forward strand.
GCTTTTTCTGCTTTGTTTTAAAATTGTGGCAAAATATACATACGATAAAATTTACCATTTTAAGTGTACATTAAGCACATCTATCCATCTCCAGAACTTTCTCATCTTTCCAGACTAGAACTCTGTACCCATTAAAATCAACTCCCTATTTCCCCTTGCCCCAGCTCCTGGCAACCACCATTCTATTTTCTGTCTCTATGAATTTGATGACCTTAGGTACCGCATATGAGTGGAATGATATGATATTTGTCCTTTGGTGACTGGCTTATTTCACTTAGCATAATGTCCTCAAGGTTCATCCATGTTGCAGCGTGCGTCAGAATTTCCTTCCTTTTTAGGGATGAATAATATTCTGTTGTATGTATCTACCTCATTTTGTTTGTCTGGTCATCTGTGGATGGGTACTTGGGTTGCCTCCACCTTTTTGTGGCTATTGCGGATAATGCTGCTATGAACATGGGTGTGCAAATACCCGTTTGAGTTCCAGCTTTCAATTCTTTTGTGTATACACCTAGGAGTGGAATTTCTGGGTTACATAATAATTCTGTATTTAACTTTTGAGGAACCACCACACTGTTTTCCACAGCAGCTGTCCCATTTTCCATTCCCACCAACAGTGCACAAGCGTTCCAAATTCTCCACATTTTCCCCAACACATATTTTCTGTTTTTTTGATAGTAGCTGTCCTAATGAGTATGAGATGATATCTGCTTGTGGTTTTGATTTGCATTTCCCTAATGATCAGTGATGCTGAGCGCTGGTTGAAAGGTTTCCACCAGAACGTAGCTGCCTTTGGGGAAATCAGCAAACTGGGCAGCAGAGAAAGTGCGTGTGGGAAGGACAGACAGGGAGGCCCATGGAAACCACGCTGCCCCATGCACTGGATCGCCTGGCCAGAGGCAGGGCCCTTGGAGGGACTCCTAACACAGGGATGGGATAGGCGACTGGTGCAGGGAACCCCAGAGACGGGAGCTCTGCTTACGGCACCACTGGCTGGGAGTGTCGGCTAGAAGCAGACCATTTCAGTACTTCTTAACTTGGACTGCTGACACCTTCAGCCTTGATCAGTAGGGAAGAATGGGCTGATGTAAGTACAGAAATACCGAGTGAGATTGACCCTCTAGTCTGGAGTTTATAAACATAAAAGAAGAGTGCGGCAGCCAAAAAATTTCCAAATTCAAGGGAAAATAGAGGACTGACTATAGAAAACAGGAGGGCCGGCGCCGCTAATGTCACTCCAGAGATATCATTGGGGGCGGGGGTGGGAGGGCTCCAAAGAGAGCTAGGAGCACCTATGAGCTCGGAAAGATGGTAACAGGAGACGGGAGTCTGGGTTGGGATGCAGGAGAGGACTGATGACATGGAAGGACCTGGAAAAGTGGCGTCACTGTGGCAGTGCCCAGAATGAGGCTCGAGAAAAATGCTGGAACAGCAAAAAGACTTGAAAACTAAATGACGTTTGGATGAATGATGAACACAGAACGGTCGGCTCTGCTTGGGGGTGATGGTGGGCATAGCTCCTTAACCCTCCATTATCCAGTTGTCCTCTGCTCTGGAGTGGCGTTTGTGACTCTGGGTGTCTTGGAGTCTCCTGGGACTTTCCCTCCCCCTGGAGAGTCTGAGGAGGTGGACCGGAAGTGGGGCCTGAACTGTTCTGTTAACAAGTGCCCAGGTGACGGGAAAGCCCAGGCGGGCTTGGGCATCCTGTCTGGGAGCTGGCAGGTGAGGGCGAGAACCACCACCAACTTTGGCTCCAGTCCTGGATCCACCCAGAGTCCTGGTGCAAAGGAGGAGCCCTCTGCTCAGCTGGCTCCGTTGGGGTGAGACTGAGGACGTGTAAGCAGGACTCGGGGTGGTGACAGGCTCTGGTGACATGGCCCAGGGCTCTCTCTTCTTCCCTTAGACTTTATATCTGAATGATGGAAGGACCGTATGAGACAACTGTGTCCAAACTCATGGTGTTATCTAGGCCAGGATGCTTTTCACATGCGCAGACTTTGGGTTTTGACTAGAGTTCCTTTTCATATGCAAATGCTTCTCTCATGTGGCCACCCTCTGTTTAGACTTTGGATCTATGACATGGGCATACGGGAGCCTCACGCATAGCCTAGGGTCTCAAAAGATGTGGTTAGGGCCTCTTTTGATGTCGGAATCCACCACTCTCTTAGGAAGGGGGAGCTGGCTTCTCTTGCATGCTCCCAGTGGTGGGGAGCTCAGTTCTCCTCACGTGACTCTCGCCACGTGGAGGCAGCTCTGGTCCCTCGAGATGCCTTCCTTACAGCGAGTGTGAATCAGCCTCCCAGCTGCCCTCCCACCCAGGCGTGTTATTCACTCTTCCCTCACCGTGGAGATGCTGTGGGGACATGGAGACATCCACGCATCTCCCCTACATCTTCTCTTTTCCAGGCCAAACAGAGGCCAGGAGCACTTGTCAAAGTTTAATGTGCAAACGAGTCCCTGGGGAATCTTGTGAAAATGCAGACCGAGGTCTGGATTTCTAGCGAGCTCCCTGGTGATGCGGAAGCTGCTGGCCCGGGGACCACACTTGCAGAAGCCGAAGCTTGGGTTGGGGGTTGAAGCATGTCCACCTACAAGTGAGAGAGGCCCGACTTCCTGGCTCACTTAGTGGCTGTGTGACCGTGGGAAGTTGCTCCATGTCTCAGTGCCTTTGCTTCCTTCACAGTAACACGAGGCTAATGAGGGAAGCTCTCATAGGTTCATTATGAGGACAGAGGCCAGGCTGAAAGCTCCCCGCTCAGGGGCTGGCACGGGGCATGCGATCGACAACGTGAGCTCTTGGTCATTTTCAGCTGAACAGCCCCAGGGCCTTTGATCATCCCCTACAGGTGCTCTAGATTTATGTCCCCTCCCCAGGAGACACTCAGAGGGGCCATAACTTGCAGTAAAGAGCCAGTGCGCTAAACAGAAGGTGCAGGCGTGGCCTTTACCTACAATTTCCACAAACGACGCTTTCACAATTCTCACTACTATCCTTTCAAACACAATGCAGAAATAACTGTTTCTCTGGGCAACTCAGATGAGTTAAATATCAATTCAGAAGCCGAAGGACATATCAACAAAGGTCTATCCTATGAGGCTACCCGGGTTCCACTCTTCTACTGATTAGAAATGCTAATGATAATTAGCTAACTCATTACACTTTGATATGGCAGGACAAATCTATTAGTGTTTAATGACTGTCACTTTTGTTTATAGAGGGATGAAAGCTGAGGAAACTGTTTCTTCATAAGCTGATGCACCACTCTGTGTTTCTTGACTCAGCTCAGGTGCCATCTCCTTCAGAAGCCCCTTTTCCCTCCCCATGGGGCTGTAATCGTTTTCCTTCTCTGTTAGATTTTAATTCCTTAGGTGCAGGTCCTATGATCATGGTATCTTTAGTGTGCAGAGAAGTGCCTGGCACAGAGCAGGAACCCTGAAAATGTTTGTAAAAGGGAGACAGGGCAGGAGGAAGAAAACAAGGAAGAGAAGGAAGGCAAGAAGGAAGGAGGGGGAAAAAGGGGGGGAAAGAAGGAAGGAAGGAAGGAAGGGAGGGAGAGAGAGAGGAAAAGAGGGAGGGAAGAAGGAAGGAGGGGACAATGACCCCCCCTCCCTGCCCAGGGACAAACAGAGAGAGGAGAGCATCATTTGCAAATGAGTCGGTCCTCGCTGACTTTCGTCCCTGGAGGCGTGGTTGGCTTCTTAGGGACTTGGGCACTTGGCTGTAAGTGGCGAGGCCTTCCCTGCAGCTGACTTGCTGGGGAGCCTGGTGCCTGAGGAATGCCTGCTCTCTGACGGGAGTGGCTGCTGCCTTCTGCCAGATGCCGCTTCCTCGTTTGCATCCATGGAGCAAAGAGGCCGGGGGCCTTGACCTTGCTCTCCAGCTACCTTCCTTCCTGTTTTAGCTCCATCAGTAGCTCTGCTCACACTGGTTCTAAGATGGAAGGCGACTGCTGCCCCAAACAGAAGCTCCCCTTATGTAAAGGGCATTTTTCCTTGTGGGGACGTGGTTATTACAACTAGTTATTTTCTAACTGAGGGACTTTGTTAGCCATTCTTTGCCTGGGCCCCGAGGATTTTAAGAAGAGACATCACTTTTCCTATTTGAGTAGGACAACAGCAAGGTGAGAGGACGCTTGGCCATTTGGTGGCGGAGCCAGGATCCCAACTTTGTCCTCTTCGCTTGCACCCCACTGAGTGACTTGTGGGAACCGAATTTCTCCACCCATGGCCTGCCTGCATTCCTGGCTCCTCATCTGGTTGACTCACTCCGTGTAGACAAATTTAATGGCACTGGGCTGGGAGATTTGAGTAGTATTTTCACAATGAAATTAAGGTTGGGAAAGCAAATAGGTGTAAAATCCCAAATCCTGCATTTATGCGTGTCTGGGACTTGGTGAGCAGGCACCGCCCCATCCTCCCAGCCTAGAAACGGCATCTTTGCCAAAAGAACAGGGACGATGCATTTTGTGTGGTCCCCTGGGGCGTGGGCCGCCCAGACCCGACAGCTGCCTGGACAGCTGCCCTTTCTAAACAAGGAGGGAGGCGCTGGTTGCCCCTGTCTTTCCCACAGCACAGGAATTAAGAGGCTTAGCGGAAGCCCCGGGTGGCAGCCCCTGAGGACCGGCCCGGCGCGGTTGCCCTCAGCGGGCATCTGCTCACAGACCCTCAGTGCTTTCAGAGGTGCAGAGGCGGCTACTGCACTCCGATCCCCTGAGTGCGTTCAGATACTGCCCTCCAACTCCCCAAAGGGACTTGGGGAAAATACAGTCTCCTTTTGAGCACAGGGCGCAGGTACCGGTCACTAAATTGGGACAGTTGGGGTCTGATTCTGGTCCTGGGCCATCCTTGAGGGTGGGCTTGGGTCCTCTTTATCTTTCCCTGCCAAGGCTGTCCTGTTGGGATGTGCAGACCCCGCGTGGCTGCCGGTGATGGACGGCCTGGGGGCTCGCGGTCCTTCTCTATCCAGCTGACACCCGCCACTGCCCACAGAAGAAAGACAGGAGTCCAGTGACAGAACCACATCTGCAAACTTGTTTCACTTTTTCCAAGGTAGCCTTCTCTTTATCAGAAAATAGCCTTCGGAGGAAAATTTCCTCAGTGAAGAGAACCCATTCTATTCAAATAAACATTTCTGCGAGATTGCCTCGAGTCGGTCCTCAGCCCTCTCCGCCCGAGGTGAGCTGGAAGGCAGCTGTGTCTGAGTGAGGGTGAGGGTGGAGTCGCCACCCTCTGTGCCAGGCCCGACCTCGAGGGGCTGCGCTGGGCAGCCGCTTGCGGGGCAGGCCTCAGCAGGTGCAGCGTTTCTGGGGGCTCAGGGTCTGCTCACTGCCCGGTCCTGCCCTTGAGAAGGGGTGGGTGGGGGTGCTGGAGCAGAACAGCCCTTAGGAACAGGGTGGATGCACCCCAGCGGCAGGGCCAAAGGAGGACAGGGAGGCAGGGTGGGGAGGAGAAAAGAAGTGGAGCAGATCTGACATCTGGGATGGGCTTAGAAGGGACCGGGTCATGCAAGCAGCACCTTCCTGAAGTGGGAGCACTGGGGAGCCCTTCGGGGGGGTTGCTCAGGATCCCCACTTCCTTTGAGACTTTAGGGATCTCAAATGGCTAAGTATGTGTTGGGGCGTGTGTATGTGTGTGTGTGGGGCACGAGTGTGTGTGTGTAAGTGATTGATGTTCTTGGGGAGGGGGAGGGAAGCTCTTCTGGGTTTCTTTGGGGCGGGGGTGAGTGAGCTGTAGTTCTCAGGAAATGCCTTCTGTGGCAAAGTCCTCTAGGTCGTTGGTGGAGATGATGCCCAGGCTTGGAGCATTTCCTCCCTCCTCCCCTGGGCTCTGGGGAGGCCCGCTGGGGCGCTGGCCTGCAGAGTGCTGGGTGGGGTCGCCTGGAGGCCCAGGGGTCTGCTGCAGGCCAGCCTCGTGGGCGCTCTGGGGCCTGGCACTGGCTGGCTCCGTGGCGCGAGGGCCCTGCCTGAGGAAGGTGGGGGTGGAGAGCTGGGAGGAGCAGCGCAGTGGCATCAAGGCTGTCACGGGCAGGGGCTGGAAGCCGGGGTAGAGCACGTAGGGAGCAGCAGGCGTGTCCGGCAGGGGCTGCTCAGGGGAACCCCTCTCTGAGGTGGGGATGGAGACCCTGACGTATTTGCCTGTCTCTGGGTCATAGAAGGTCTTGATTTTCACCTGGAGTGGCAGATCGAAGACAAAATACTCTCCAGATTGAGGGTCTTGGAGAACCTTCTGGGTGGCAGGGTAAGGGGGCAGGGGCGTGAGGGACTGGGGCCCCCCTGGCCGCCTCCTGACTGGTTCTGAGAAGGCAGACACTGAGTGGCGGTGCATGGGGGGTGGCAGGGCTCGGACCGCTGGGAACCTGGCTCGGGGCCTCTCTCCGGGTGACGGCGGCCTGCGCTCCGCATCCTCTGGGAAGGGCTTCTCCTCCCGGGCTTCACCATGTTTTTCCTGAAGCTGGTCGGTCTTTCTCCTCTTGCTTGCCAGCTTCTTTGCCCGCCGCAGGGCCTTCTCTGTTTTGGGCGGGACGGCAGGTGGCTTGCCGGCCGCCCTCTCCAGCTGAGCAGGAGGCTCCGGTTTCTCTGGAAGGCCCGCCGAGCCGGGGGCCACGTCCAGCAGCGAGCCTCGTGGAGACAGTGTCCTGAGGTCTTCGGCGGACGGCTCAAGTTGGGGGTCGGAGCCGGCCTCCCACGTGAGGGCATGTGTCAGGTCCTCCCTCCGGGTGACCCTGGCATGGCCGGGGCTGGCCCAGGGGATGGCTCGGGGAGGGTCCCCTGGCAGCAGGCCTAGGTCGCTGGGGGCCTGGGGAGCATCGTCCCAAATGCTGTTGTTGGCAGGGGAGCACACACTGCTCTCCTCCAGGGAACTGGTATTGGGGGAAGTAGCCATCTCACCGGGGACCATTCTTCTCCCCAGGGGCCCTGCTCTGGGTGTAGACAAAAAGTGACTTTTGAAATCTTGCGCCTGCTCTTCCCAACAGGTCTCGAGCTGCTGAGGAGGTGGCTGGTCTTCTAAGTCGCCTTCAGGCAAAGCAATTGTGGGGATACACCTTGGAGCATCCAGCTTCCTCTGCTCTGGGGAACTGCTCTTGCCATCACTCGCCATGACCTTCCATGCGGCATCTGCGGGTGGCTTCAGCCCTTCACTCTCTCCCATGAGTGGAGGAGATGAGACATGTTCCTTTGGGGCTGGCTGGGAGGTCTCCATCCTGGCCGTGCTGGGCGCCCACCCGTGGTCCTCCACACCCTCATGGGCCATGTGCTTCAAGTATGTGCCCCGTGTGCTAGCGGGTGTCGGGGTGCTGGGTGTGTCCTGGCTCTCAGAGGCACACGCACCAGCATCCTCGCCCCAGCCTGGCCTTGGCAATTCCTCCCCTCTGTGGCCACTGCCCAGCGGGTCCTCTGAGGACAGGGCCCTCAGGAGAGGCAGCATGATGGGTTTTATCACGGGGGTGGCCCTGAGGGTGTTGTCCTTAATTGCAAACAGTATGTGCTTGTTTGAAGTGGAAGATGGTGAGGGGGTAAGGTCTTTGGCTTGTGAAAAGGCTGTGTCCCTACTTCCTCCTATCCGAGTGCCTCTGAAATTTGCTCCCTCTCTCGACGCCTTCCGGGGTCTACCTCCAGACAAACGGTCCCCTTCTCCTTGCAACGATTCCCCCCTCCCGTGCTCCTCTGCGCACGCAGGCCCATTGCTTAAGGCGCAGTACTGTAGCTCATCTTTCCCCATCACTTTCTCCTTCTCGTCCTTCTGACCGGCACCTGCACTCGCCTCATTCCTCCTGTCTTCCCACTGGCCCTCGCTGAACCACGTCTTCTGCGGATCCTCAAAGGAGGCAAAGGACTGATCTGAAGAGCTGGTGCTGACTTTGGCCTTGCTTTTGAGGGCTGGCATGAAATCTGACTGGCTGTCACTGTAAAACACATCTTCCTCCTCAGGAGAGAGGGGCCCCGGGGAGAATTTCGGGTTGAAGCTTGGGTTCGGAAGTCCTGCCTCTCTCTCAGGTTCTGTCTCTTGGGAGATGGATCTCAAGAACCCATTCTCCAGGCTGGGGGTCCTCGGTTTCTCCTCTGCCCTCCCCACCTCAGGCTCTCTGCTGCAAAGCTTCAGTGACAGGTGCTTCCTGGGGCACCTGGACACCACTTCCCTGGAGTCTGGACACCAGCTGGACCTGGCTGCACCCGCCTCCAATTCCCCGTCGGTGTCATGCTTCTCATAGCTGTTCCTGTCGGCAGCCTCCCCATTGACACAGAAGGGGGCGTTGGCGGTAGCTGGAGGTGAACTAGGAGTCAGATAGCTGTCTGCAGCGGCTGTGCTGGGGTCGGCTGTAGGGTCCTTCTGGGTACCGCTGTGCGATCCAGAAGGGGCATCGGTTGGTCTCTCCCTGGAAAGCTCATTTGGAGGACTGTCCTCAAGCCCATTGGGAAGGATGACACCATTGCTCACGGCTTCTTGCTTGCCTCTGGTCTTCTCATCCATGCCTTTCAAGAGAGGGGAGGGACTGTAGGTGCTCTTAACGTGCCTCCGCACATCTTTGAGGTTGAACAGGAGGCTGGGGGCTCTGGACTTGTAGCTGTCCCGAGACTGACTGTCACTGGGCTCCTTCTCCTGGTAGCCATTTAGCTGGCCTGGGGGTGAGGAGGTTGTCTCCCCCGGCTGGCCGTCAGATGAATCCAGGACATTCTTGGTGGGGATGACGGGGGTCAGAAGCTTACTGATGTTAAAAGGAGGATTGTAATGCTCATTGGGGTCCACGGGCATGTCAAGAGCATTGTTTTCTGGAAATTGCCCCTGGGGATTGTGCTTCGTATACAAGGCTGGGCCTCGTCGGCTGGCCTGCTTCTTCTCTTCTGAAGCATCCTGCAGACTTTCTTTCCCTCCTCTGCCAGTCTTTGGTTTCCTCCAGGGGGGCTGTGTTGGCTTCAGCTGAGGGTCAGGCTGGGAGCTGGGAGCTTTTCCCTCTACAGCGAATACCTGGGCTCCTGGATCCCTAGATCCCCAGGATGCAGATGTGGAGACGGCCCCTGCTCCCAGCCTGTTCTCTTCCTGACCACAGCTGGCCCGGACCGGGCAGGGAGAGACTTTGCGCTCAGGGGCCTGGGGCTCTCTTACCAAGGGCGTGTCCTCGTAACGCTGGGGAGCTTTGCTTTCCGGGACGGCGTTGGTGGCATCCTTTCTCTCGGGCAGCCTCGGTTGGTGGGCATTCCACGACTCAAAAGCACTGTTTTCACTGTGCAGAAAGGTCCCCTTGCGAGGCCACTCCTTGCCTATTCCAGGCTCACCCTTGGCTGACTTGTGGGGCGCAGAGGGGAACTTCGACTCGAAGGAGCTGGCTGCATTTTCGGGCGTGGGGAGGAAGCTGCTGGAGCCATGACAAGCCATCTCGGGATTCTCCGGGGTCTCCTGCTCTCCGGGCTTCCTGCTGGGCTGGTGGCTCCCCTGATGGCTGCTGGAGACCTCGGCCGGCACCCTCCTGACGGTCAGAAAGGCAGAATCGAAGCAGAAGTTGACACCACTTTCCGGAAGAGGGGCAAACTTGGGGGCATTTTTGAGAGCCGGAGGTGGCCTGCTGTCACAGCGCTGGCTCTCGGTCCTGTCGAAGGATTTAATTAGCGATGACACTTTAGAAATAGGCTTGTTGCTGCTCCTCAGGCCCGACACCGGCACCTCCAGTCTCCTCTGGGCTGGCGTCAGTGGGGGGCTGCCTTTGGGGTACCTTTCCTCCCCTTGGACATACTTGGGCTGCTGGTGGAACGTGGCCGCCCAGCCTGTGTGCTCGGTGCCTTGTGACGGTAACTGGCTCCAGAGGCCGCTCTTCCTGTGTGTGTGGTGAAAATTCCCAAACACCTGCCGGGTGGTATCCGGGGAGAGGCCCAGGTCGGCGTCGTTGAAGGACGTGTCCTCTGAGATGCACAGGCTCCGGAACGCCCGGTCTGTGAGGCTGCTCACCTCCCTGTCTGCATCGTCCAGCACACTGCCGATGCTCGAGGAGTCGCTGAACCCGTCCGTGCACTTCTTATTCCCCTGCATCGTCTCTGGGCTAGGAAGACTGTCTCCAGTGAGCCAGTGGGCGCCTCTGGGTGATGATTCTCAAAGGGTTAGGTGCTGCGCTCTTCCCACAAAATGAGAGCTTCCCGTTGATCAGGTGCAACTGCAAAGTAGGATTTCCTTTTTTCTCTGCAAAAGAAAGAAGTGCAGAGTGTGAACGGGACATCCAGCCTAGCGTCTCCATACAAGAACTACGTGCTCGTCCAGATGGGTAATGGAGCCCGGGATGGTTACTTTTATGTGTCAGCTTGGCTGGGCCCTGGTGCCCAGTTTTTGGTTAAATGCTGGTCTAGACGTTGCTATGAAGGTATTTTTTTGGATGTAATTGACGTTTAAATTAATAGACTTTGAGGAAAGCAGATTACCCTCCATAGTGTGGGTGGGCCGAATCCAAAAGACAGATCCCCAGGGGAAGAGGGGAATTGCCTCCGGTCTTCGGACTGGAGCTGCAACATCCACTCTTCCCCGGTCCTCCAGCCTGCCCTGCAGAGAAAGTTCAGCTGTGTCATTTTTGCAGAGACCTGCCCTGACCTTCCATGGGGTGTCCCCTCCTCTCTCTCTCTCACAGGGCCCGGTTTATTTTCTTTGTGGTACTGAGCACCATTTAAATGAAATTTACGTCTTTGTTGCCTATCCCCTCATTAGACTGTAAGGGCCAGGAGCTCAGGAGACACTAGGCTGTCTGTTTGCTGGTTGTCCTTGTCCTAGAGCCACCCCAAGAGGGCACAGTCCCCAAGACCCTGCATGGCCTGCAGTCCTTCACTCTCTGACTCGCCCGTGGGTGTGGCCAATGGGAGGTGCTGGTAGGAGCCTGGAGGGAGGGGCCGCCAGCATCCCTGGCCTTCCTCCCGCATCCCTGCTCCTGGTGGTGGATCCGGATCTGGCAATGCTGCAGTCCTCCTGCAGTACGGCCCCTCCCCTGGGCCCTGACTCGCTGAGCCCAGCAACACTGCTCCCCTGGGCCTGGGGCTGTGGGGAGGATGCCTCACACACTTCCTGATTAACTCCACATCCTGGGGTCTCCCTGATTCTGCCTACAGCTCTCTTATAGCTCCTTCATTATGTTCTCTTTTTCTTCTTTCTTTTTGAAAATCGTGATGAAATATACATGACATAAAATTAACCAACTTAACCATTTAAATGTGCAGTCCAGCAGTGTTAAGTACATTCATATTGTGGTGCAACCATCAACACCATCCATCTCCAGAACTTTTTCGTCATCCCAAACTGAATCTCTGTACCCATTAAACACTAACCCTCCATTTCCTCCCCTCCCACCAGCCCTTGGCAACCACCATTCTACTTTCTGTCCCTATGAATTTGCCTACTTTAGGTACCGCATATGAGTGGAATCATACAGTATTTGTCTTTTTATGACTGGCTTATTCACTTAGCATGATGTCCTCAAGGGTCATCCATTTTGTAACATGTGTCACAATTTCCTCCTTTTTTAAGGCTGAATAATATTCCATTGTATGTATGTACACCATTTTATTTATTCATTCATCTCTTGATAGACACTTGGCTTGCTTCCATGGCTTGGCTACTGTGCATAATGCTGCTACGAACACGGGTGTACAAATATCTGTTCAAGATCCTGCGTTCAATTCTTTTGGGCACACACCCAGAGGTGGAATTGCTGGATCATACAGCAGTTGTATTTTTAAGTTTTTGAGGAACTGCCATCCTGTTTTCCACCGTGGCTGCACCATTTTACACTCCCATCAACCGTGCACAAGTGTTCCGCTTTCTCCACATCCTTGCCAGCACTTGTGATTTCCTGGTTTTTGTTGGTTGGTTTGTTTTTGATGGGAGCCATCCTAATGGGTATGAGGTCATACATCGCATTCCTTTCTGGATCCCGTCTGAGGATGCTGCTTCCTGCTGGGACCCTGACCACCACCACTGGGATACACATGTCCAATGTCTAGAACAAGCCTGGCCTGGAGCAGTGGGTAAATAAATAAGTATGTTAAGAGTTAGATAAAATAGCAAGTATAGACCCTAAACCGGGCCCAAGAGGAGGGACTCCAGGAGGACGCTGGGAGTCCTCAGCTGACAGATGAAACCTGGCCCCGTTCACATCAGCAGCAGGAGCTGGCGAGGCTGCAATCTTCCCTTCCTGCCTGGCTGGCCACAGGAAGAACACTGTCAGGACTTTTAGGGGATGGAAGATGGAGGTGCTCCTGTCAGGGAGGTAGGGCCGCGCGTCAGGAGTTCCCGGTCCTACCTGGGCATCCCGTGCGGGACGGCGCATGCGCGAGGCCTCCCACGCCGGCCCGATGGTGCCGCACTAGCGGTGGTGGTGTTTGTCTTCCTGTCCTGGAGGCCAGACTCCTTGAGGTTTTTGTTTCCCCTCTCTTGACCACAGCACTCCGGTGAATTTCCAGTGCTGATTCATTGGCAGTCTAACTTGCTTTTATGAATGAAAGACCTGAGCTGGGTCTGCTGGAGGCGGGAAACGACCCTGAGTTGCAGCAAATGACTGACAGACTTGCTCTGAGGTTTACATCCTCGGTTTCCGTGTCTTCAGCCCTGCCTTGAAAAGCAGGTTGCTTGCTCCCCAGAAAGCACAGAACGTGCCTTTTAGATGGCCGCGGGAAAGGGGAGCGGCAGCCTCAGACCCTGCTGGCTGGCCAGCCTCGCTCCTTGACCCACTTCCTCTCTACAGGCTGTGGAAGCAAAATGCTCATGTTCTTGGACTCCCATGCAACTCGCGGGGCCACGCGACACGGTTCTGGTCACACAGATAGAAGCATTCGGGTGTCTGGGAAAAGTTCTCCCCTTTCTGCTGTCTCCACTCCGTTGGTTCCCTTTCTTCCTGTTTTGAATGCAGATGCAATGCCTGAAATGGAGTGTATTTGTTTGCTGGGGCTTCCGTGACAAAGTGACCACAAACTGATGGCTTCAGTAAGAGAAATTTACTATCTCGCAGTTCTGGAGGCTGGAAGTCCCAAATCGAGGTGTCAGCAGGAGGGCTGTGAGGGCGGCATCTGCTCCAGGCCTCTCTCCTTGGCTTGTCGATGGCTGTCTTCTCTCTGTGCCTTTTGCCTCTGCGTGTGTCTCTGTGTCCAGATTTCCCCTTCTGAGAAGGACACCAGCCCTATCAGATTAGAGCCCACCCTAATGACCTCATATTAAGTAATTACACCTACGAGGCCCTATTTCCAAATAAGATCTGAGGTCCTGGGGGGTTAGGACTTCAGCATGTGAATTTTGGGGGCATACAATGCAACTCGTGACACGGAGGCGTTCACCTTGCAACCCTGAGGGACAGGCAATGATGACTAAAGGCCAATTTGCTGAGGGTGGCATCCCCCTCTAAGTAAAAACACTTGAGACTTTTGGGGAATTTCCTCTCCCATGGTGTTCAGTCTTGGCGAGGCTGTAAGTCAAGGTGCCTGCCGAGACCTCCCTGGGCGCAGACATGAGACCCAGGCCAGCCCCGCTGGACCATTTCTCCTGGAGCGACGCAAGGATGGAAATGTGTTCAGACATCTTTGCAGAGGCGGAGCTCCCTGTGCGTCCTTTCCCAGCCTAGAACTTCAGCCTCATCTTGAGTCTACAGGGCTCCAATTTCTTGTTAATACTTATCCATTTCTGCTTCGTTTGTCCAATTTCTGTTTCCGTCATGTGTGGCCACAGAACCCTAAGTGATCTTGGGTGTCTGTCCTAATTCCTAACAGTGATGATATTTACTGATATTTAGAGTATTCAGAAAAGAACCACATTCCTTCTCCCTCAGGAAAAAGAGAGACTTCCCTTTTGCTAGCTTCGTTCAGGTAACTTCTTCAGCTCTGCTTTGATTTTCCTCGGTTCAGAGGGGACTGTCATAAATCTGGCCTCATCTTCCCACTCCTATCCCTGGTCCCGCCCTGCCCAGTGGAACCCTCAGCATCGTAGCTGACAGCCTGAGGTGTTTCCAGACGCCAGCTCTTGAGCTGGTTCCATACCTGTTACAGCAGTGGGGGCTGCGGGTGCCTGTCTTGCTGGGCTTTAGAATCTGTAGTTTTAAAACTTCTTCTCATGCTTATGTTTGTGGTCATCACTACCCATCTAGAAAGAAGAAGAAAAATAATTTCAGTGGAACCCAAAAGGCCAAGCATGTGTTCAGTGCAAAAGATGTCTTGAAACGTCAGTGAAACAACTGGCTTTCAAACTGTTTTTAGTCCACACTTAACAAAATTCCAAACATAGGCCTTTTTGGTGAAAACCAATATAGAGTCAATTTTTATCCCTTCCAACATTCGTTAATTTGTCTCTGGTCCAAGAAATCCTTAGGAACCTGTTTTAAGCCTTTGGGGTTTCGAATAGGATTGGCCCAGTTGCGAATTATTTTTTGCTATTAAATCTGACCATAGGTCCTTTTCCCGTATGAATTAATATCTCGGGTTTTGCAGTAAAGAGAACTGCAAAGAGAACGGGAGTGGCCGAACTTGAATCTCCTCAGCAAGCAGTAGCTCACCGTTCGATTTATTGTTGGCAGGAGGCTGGAGTATGTATTTTGACAGCTAAAAGAGCAAAAAAGCTGCCCAGGAGAATTTTAAGAGTGCTTCAGAATGAAGTGTAAACTAATTAAAATAAATCCACTCTGCAAATTTTAAATGCAGACCCTTGGGGCTTCCACGAGACCTTCCTCATCTCACAGCTCCTGGATTAATTTAGTTCATGGTAGTTTATTAATAATATTAATAATCCTAATAACTCAGATTTGTGGAGCACATTTCTTTGGAGACGCATGGAGTTGTTTTGTGTCTACTGCCATATGGTTGGCCCCGTCCTGTCCCTGATTCCCAGGCTCTCCTTCGAGTCCCCACGGCACGCTGGGTTTCCCTTTTCTTTAGATTATATATCATAATTATATATCATATGTTTTAGGCGCTGCTGATTGCTTCTTTCTCTCCTCAACTAGAAAGAAAATGCCTTGAACCCAGGAAGACAGCCTTATTTGCTTTTGTGTACTGTGCACACCAACCTGGAAGCCGAATGAACGTTTGTGGCAATGCTCTGAATTGGGTATCTTTATCCCGAATTTTTCTGGAGGGCAAACCGAGGCACAGAAAAGAAGGAGTAAGAAAGAAGGAGAAATGCTATTGAGGAGGACGCCTGCCCTGGGTCTTGAGGCCATCTGAAAAATTCACATGGACCATTTGTGCCTGCAGCTCCACCGATGTTCATCTTAGGGATGAGGATGAAATCAACCCGTGTGGCACGTGGAGGAGCCACAGGTGCAGAAGCACATGGCGGCCTTGATTTGGGAACATTTAGGGGACCTCTCCCTCCATGCTTGGGTGCATGGCTCAGTGGCACGGGCGCTGAATTGCACTGTTCCGAGGCCAGCCCAACACTGGCTTGCTCGCTGCTTTGGACCCGTTGAAGGAGGCAGCCTGCATCGGTGAGCAGTCTGGCTCACGGAGCACGTCTCAGGTAAAAGGGCGTGATTTATCCTCAGGTGGCGTGAGTGAGGAGAGACTGCATTTTGCTGAGCCATGTTGTAAATAAGGTCTTGGCATCTGCTCGAATGAATTAGTTGTTAGTGCTGTCCTGTCGATCGCAACTCCCAGCAGCTCCGTGTCCCGCAGAGCGGAACCCTGCCCCGTCTTTCTGCGCCATCCTCTCCCCTTCTGGTGCTGTATCAGACAGTGCCCTGCTGCTCTTCAGAGAGTTTCCATGGCCACTTTGTGCGGAGGTGGGTGGCCAGGTCCTTCTTCCTAGTCTGTCCTAGTCTGGGAGCTCCGCTGAAATACACCATGGGTGACACTGGTGTATTTGAAATACCGGTGGCATAGCTTTCAGCATCACAGCAACATGCAACCGCCACCGTATGACAACCGAGAGATCTGAACCCATGAACCCTGGGCTGTTGAAGCAGAGCACACAAACTTAACCACTGTGCCACCAGGCCAGCCCCTTCTCAGGGCTGTTTTAAGTTCTCCGTTACATGCTTCCATAGCCTGCCATGCACATCTCCTCTGCAGTGCTTACCATAATTGTAATTAAGTATTTAATGGGGTGGTTTTATTTAATGTTTGTCTATCCTCTAGCCTGGGTGCTTTGCTGTCGGGGCCGTGTCTGCCTGGCTCTCCAGGCCGTCCTCCTCATGGAGTATAGAGCACAGCTCCAGAAATATCTGTCAAACAGATGAGTGAATTCCTCCACCTCTGTCGTGGTATTATTCACACTATTGACCAGCCTGGCAGGACTTATTTTATTGAAAGTCAGTTATCACAAATTTCAATGAGTGAATTTGCATCCAAGTGGATTTAATTTACTTTTTGATTCCAAGCCCGAAAATATATGAGATCTGCGTGTGGTAAGAGGTGGAAGCAGGTGGAGGAGATTATCGTTAGGGACGGCTAACAGGCTGGCGTGGTGAAGGCGTTCGTCTGCACTGCGGCATCTACCGGTCACGTCAGGCTTGATTTTTTAGGTGGATATCGGCTCACGTTTTCATCAGGGAGACATGAGAAGTGCCTTCGTGACTTTGCCATTTCACCGTTTGTCTCTCTAATTGCACTCAGAGCTCCAAGTTGGGATATGGCTTTGAATCCCTCTGGAGGGCCAGTGTCCAGCAGATATTTCTTGAGTACGTTAACCGGAGTGTTGTTCACAGCCGCGTTTCCAATGGTCATTAACTGATACGTTATCTAAGTTCTGGGTGTCAGAGATGAAATATTGGCCTCTCCCTGTGTTGCACGGGCAACGCTTGAGAACTCAACAGCACCCCGTTATCTGGTCTTCCCACACTCCATCACCAGGCGCTGGGTGCTGGTCAAGCTTGTATCAGGTCAAGCAGCTTCTGCAAAGCCCCAGACTGTACGAGGGCGAGCAGGGTCCCTGGGCTTGAATTACTGGACTGAACTTCCCAGTTCAGCCATCGGGGAGGGCGTGAAGGGTCTGCCTGTGGGCTGGATGCTGGGAGAATTACCCTGAAGGATGCCTTATTGCCGGGGTCATCTTTTTGAATCAGAGTGTATCAAACACACCAAATCTAAGCGTGCATCCATGAATCAACTTTTTCTTGCAACGAACAGTGAAACATCCTTTGCCCAGTCGTCACCAAACCCCAGCTCCACAATGTTTTCTCACGTGAGGCTTTTCCCCATGTTGCGCTGCGCCATGCTGTCAAACCATCGTGGACTGGAATATGCTGCTTTGTGCAGATACAGTTCTCTCTCTCTCTCCTGGTCCCTTACAGATGTCTCGGCGGGACCCTCAAGGTGCTCTTGGTGGGAAAGCTGGAGCTCTCCCCAGCTCCCCCATCCCTCCAGGCTTGTGGTGCGCGAGGTGAAGGAGCTGCAGGTCCAGGGGTGTCCCCGCTTGGCTCCTTGGAGTGGTGGCTCCTCTGTTTGGAATGTCTCTCTCTGTCCCCTGGCCACCAACTGCTGACCACTTCCTCCTGTTCTCCTGTTCCTTGTAGAAGTTTTAAAAGATCACTTGCACTGCTTTATTCCACTTTATCTGCTGTGAATCTGTGTTTCCAGCAAACTCCTGGGAGCCAGGTCCCTGGCCTGCTTCGTCTTTGACTGACAGGATGCCTGGTGCCTGGTGGTCGCTCGTCGATGTCTTCAGCTGCTGTTGCTGAGTGCACGTCTTGGGCCACAAGGAGGTGATGACAGAGGTGGGCTGCGTGCGCAGCGTGCAAATGGAGAGCTGAAAGCCCTGTCTCCCCACGTTCTCCTTGTCTCCCAGGGCCTCCTGGCTGCCGGCCAGTCCAGGCCTGAGAGGCCACACAGCTCAGCCTCTGCTGGCCTGCCCCAGGCTCTGCGGACGGGAAGTGGCCGGGTCCGTGTCACCCTCTACAGGCCCGGCTCCAGATCTCCACACACAGCCACTCATCTGGGCCCCAAAGCTGAGGAAGTGTGACGGGCTCACAGGCCCAGAGCCTTGACTGGGGACCCCGGGGGATCCCCAGCTCCTGCACCGAATCGTCCATGTGACTGTGCACAATCATGGGCTTGGGACTCAGGCCTGTGTGGTCCTGGGGTTAGGATATAGAAAGGGAAGGAGCAGTGGGTCGTCTGGCATGGCTAGGTTGCCAGATTGAGCAAAGTAAAAATAGAGGACGCAGTGAAATTTGGATTTCAAATAACAGTGAACACTTTTTTTTTTTTTTTTTTTTGCTGATGAAGATTTGCCCTGAGCTAACATCCGTGCCAGTCTTTCTCTATTTTTTAGTATGTGGCTGCCAGCACAGCATGGCCACCAGCAGAGCAGTGTAGGTCTGAGCCCGGAAACTGAACCTGCGATGCTGAAGCAGAGTTCACCGAACTTAACCACTAGGCAGCCAGGGCGGGCCCTAACACATTTTTAGTATAGGTATGTCCCCAGAAATATTTGGGATATACTTTGTACTAGTCAGAGTTCTCTATAAAATTAATCATCACGTACTTATACTAAAAATAGGTATTCATTGTTTGTCTGAAATTTGGATTTCACTGGGCATCCTGTATTTTTTCTGACAACCTGAGGTCCTCACCAACTTTTAGGATCCAAAGTGGATCACAAGGAGAGGAAGCCAATCCAGTGAGTCAATCCTGGGATGACTCATGTCTGCCTGTCACCCTGCCATTCAAGACGCATTTTGGCACCCATTATCTTGTTTGATTCTCATGATCCCAGTGAGGTGGGGTGAACGGGCCTTATTATTACCATTTTCCAGGTGGAGAAATAAAGGCACAGAGAGGTGCAGAATATTGCTCAGTGTAACACAGCATGTAAAGAAGAGAATGGGGGCTGGGATTCAGCTTGAGTTCACCACTTGACCATGCTGTGCTTTCTCTGGGATGGAACCCTGACCCTCTGCTCTGTGGACTCAGGGGCAAATGGGTGTGTCCTTGGCTTGTGGCCTGGAGTTCAAGGGAGAATGGAAGACAGGTGGAGAAAAGAAGGGTTTTCATTTCTGTTCACGTCTCAAGAATCTTCTTGGCTTAGTTTTTTGAGACAACTGCAGAGTGGAACTGATGGTTCAGCCATGAGTACGGGGTCCCTCCTTTTTGGGGAGGTGGACTACGGGGCATGGGGTTCAGGTGGCTGGTCCTTGCACAGCTGGGAGGGACGCTCTGCAGGCCCAGGGCACCCTCCCGAGCTGCAGAGGCCACCGTTTCATTCTCCTCTCGTTCCGGCCGTCTTTGCACAGGAAGCCGTTGGGGTTTGCTCTGCTGCTGGCTTGACCACTTGCCTGTAGTGTGGTTTGGAGCCCCGGCTCTCTGGGTCTATTTAATTACCTTAATTGAATGGGGTTTTCACTTCTCAGTTCTGGGGAAGCAGGACGCTGGAGGAGATGACAGGGTTGGGTTTATCACACCCAGAAGGCCCTAACAGATTGGAATTGATTCCTCTCGCTCCTCTTTCTGGGTGGTTTTTGAGACGTTGATGCTGGCATGCCTTGAGGAGGAGTCTGGTGCAGTGAACCAGGACAGCCCCCTGTCTGTGCACTGATGGCCCGTTCCAGCCTGTGAACGCACAGACGTTGCACACACAGCCTCCACCATGCCGCCCTGCAGCTGACCAGTGCCTTGCTCTGGACCTTGCTGGTTAGTCTTGGGCCAAGCTCTTGACCTCTCTGTGCAATTGCCAATAGCCCTCCTGCTTGGCTGTTTCAGAGAGAATGTCCTTGTCTGTGTCCTGTATTTTACAAGGTGAAGAATGAAATGGCAAAATGGACTTCCTCGGTTGGGGTCCTTAGGGAGAGGGGAGCAGACGCGTGTCGAGTGTCCACGGAGTGGCTGGCCTCAGGCCTGCTGCCGCATGAACCTGCGCTCACTTGTTCTGCGCTGAAACTCCACAGGGTGGGCCCCTCTGCCCACCTTGCAGATGAGGAAACTGAGGCCACCTGGGTTACCTGCTTGTCCCTTGCAGAGTGCTGGAGCTGGGATCACACCTGCCTTTGGCCCCGGGGCCCTGCTTTCTGTCCCCATGAAGATTCCCCTCAGCTGTCCCCAGTGTGGCAATGGCTCTGCCCTTTGTAGCCCGTTTTGCCTTTTGGAAATCAGAAATTTCAAGTTTGTTTATATTTTCCTGGAAGAAAACATGGGCACTCCCAGCCCCACTTGAAGCTCTTTCACGCATTCATTCACCCAACAGCTGTTCCTCAGGCGTGACCGTGCGCCACCCCTGTTGCAGTGCTGGAGGTACAGCCGATCGGGGCTGACCCGGGCCCTTGCCTTGTGGAACGGGGATAACTGTGGGAGGATGCTGGGCCATGTTTCCCTCGATGGCTTTGGATGATTGGCTCCCATTGGGCAGTGCCTCTTATGCATGTAAAACGCAGCTTTGCTTTGCACACAGGTCGTCACACATCGGCTTTGGCCATTTTGGCTCCGCTGGTCTGGTACTCGGCACCCTAGGGCAGGACGGGGGGTCAGCCTGCATCCTGGCCTGGTCTGGCTTGAATGGTCCCAACTGAGGAGCCAGACTGGGAAAGCTGAGGGCGCTCAGACTGACCCTGAGGCTCCTGGGAGAGGACGAGGGTGGCTCCACCCAGCCTTGGGAACACCGTGTGGCTGGTACTGGGGGCCCCAATGGCAGCGCTGGCCTGGCACGGGTCTGAATCCTCCTTGAATCAGGTCATGTGTCGGGGGCCTCAAAGCCCAGGACGTCCCAGGGAATGTGGCTGCAGAAACGAGCTTGCCCGGGCTTGCTGGGCTGGCGGAGCGGCTGTGAGTGGGTGGTCACAGCTGCTGTGGGTGTTCTGCTGTCCTCAGGAGAGAGCCCGGGCGGGGAGAAGCTTTTTCCCCAGCGCTCGACCCAGCCTGACTCCCACTTCCGGCCTGGGTAGCCGATCTGCTGTGTCTGGACGGGACGTTTCCTCAGGAGCCACTGAGCAGTGCCCAGACCTGGGGCCGTGTCTGCAGGTGGAGGCCAGGGAGCCTGGCACTAGGAAGGCTGGGCCGGGTCCATCCAGAGCTCCCCAGGATGAGAGGGTGCGGGCACCTGGCATCATACATCTGGGGGGACCCAGTTGCAGGGGAAAAGAGGAGAAGCAAGGCAGGAAGGCACGGAGAGGGAGGAGAGAGACAGAGAGACCGGCTGGGCTCCAGGAGTCTCCCGGCAACCTGGCCTTCCTGGCCCCTGTTCCCGTTCCTTGGTTGTGTGGCCAGGGGGGCTGAGCCGTGGTGAACAGAGGGCTCTCTGGGGCAGAATTCCTGCTTTGCAGCGCTGGCCGATTTCCATGATGGAATTCCCACTGCTGACCTGGCATCATGGCAGAGCTGGGACGAGGCGCACGCGGTGGGCCCTCACGCGGTGCGGGGCCTCTGAATCCCGCAGGCTCCCACCGCCCTCGCAGCTGCTTCCATCAGGAGACCTGGGCAGGGGTCTCACTCCACAAAGGCCATCAGCAGCACTGTTTCTCGCCATTTCTGGTGGCCGGAATCACTCTGTGGAGCTCCTGGTGGCCAGATGGGCTGGACTGGGCCAGGGCTGTCCCTGGACGCTCCCCCCGACCAGGAGGAACCCTGGCCTGGCGATGCCCAGCTTCTCAATGCTGCTCCACTGGGACCTCTGTGCAGATGTGAGGGTCTCAGACTCAGTGGCCAGGTGGGGGCCCTCAGTCCTCCTTGTGGGCTCAGAGGGGCCCCGATTACCTTCATAGGAGCAATGACGCTGGCATCAAAGGTGAAAGTAGGAGAGAAAAGAGCTGAGCCCAAACAACCCCGCCCTGGCCTCCCTCGTGCCGCCCAGGAAGGGTCGCAGGGGAACTGCCTGAGAGGCGAGATGCTGGAAACCAGCGGGGGACAGACTGGCAGAAATGGTTCCACTGCTCAGCCCTTTGAACCTTTGACCTCCCTGATAGTCCCAACCCAAACTCCCGGGGCCATACCCACTGCCAGGCCAGGCCAGGGCCGGTAGCCACCGGAAGGGGGACATGCAGCTCTTTCAGAAACACGGGGCCACCAAAACGGTGGGTCCCACTGGGACCTGGGCCTTGCCCCATTGATACTCTGTATTCGCTAGGCACACCCCTGGCTGAGTTACAGCATCTCTGAGCCTCAGGCTTCGCATCTGTATAATGGAGCTAATGACACACACCTGTGTATCAATGACAGCATCTCTCACCCTTGACCCTGTGGACTTCGCCAAAGGCCCTGGGGGCAGAATCGCCCCTGGTTGAGGACGCTGTTATAGAATCGAGGAAAGAGCATAGCCAAGACTCTGGAACATTGTTTGTCCATTCATTCATTCATTCATTCCTTCATTCCTTCATTCCACATTTCCCAGGAACCTCTCGCCCTGGGTTCTGGATTCTGCAGGAGCTGACGTGAGACAGGAGTTAAACAGGCAGCTCTGGGCAGTGGGAAGCGCTGGAGACCCGGGCGGAGTCCTGGTTCCCAGCAGGGTCATCCTGGTCAAGTCACTTGACCTCTACCTACGTCTGCAAAACTGGGACAATGAGACTCAACCTGGCTCTGCACCCCTCCCCCTCCCCTGGGGCTGCTCCCCACGCTGGAGAGGGCCGAGGAGAGGCATTGTCATGAAATCGGTCCTCAGGTCTCCAGATGTTCACTCACCAGGTCCTGGGGCCGCCTCAGCCAGGGGACACCTCCACAGGACGAGGCCCAGTGAGCCCTGGCCACCGCAGCCCCATGCTTTCCCTGCAGGCTGCTGGGCAGCACAGGAACTACATGCACACCCTCTCTCTGCATGTCTCCCAGGAGAGGTGCCACACTTGTTTGTTCTCCCCTCAACACACAGTAAGAAATGCCTTTACATCGTGGTGCAGAACATGCTCAGAGACATATATATATGTCCCGCAGGCCGGGACCCCTCTGCTCGGAGGCCCCTCCCCTGGCTGCCCCCAGCCGCCACACTCCTGGTTCTCACCCTCAGGTCTCCTTGGAGCTCATCGTAAGACCCGCAGCCACAGGACGTCCTTCTACTCTCTGCACCCCATCCCACCCAGGGGTCTGCATCAGGGGCAAAAAGGCCTCGAACGCCTGCCCTGCCCCTTCCTGACAGGCACACGGCTCTCCAGGCAAGAACTGAGGACTCAGACAGACTTTGGACAAGTCACTCAATTTCTCTGAGCCTCAGGCTTGTTGTTGTAACCTGGGGCTGACAAGAAGGCAAACCCGGCAGCCTGGTCCTTGAGTCCCTGTGCAACCATCCTCTGTCCAGCCCCTGGGCGGGGAGCAGGGCAACATGGGGAGGGGCACCCCTTGGAAGCAGCCTTGGGGTGTCCCAGGCTTGGCAGAGAGAGGAGGTTCTAGGCAGGGCTCCCAGAACCATGGGAGGCAGGGGTGCTGCAGAGTTCACCTCACCATCTGTGGACCCAATTTCCCCACCTGTACACCAGTGCTGCAGGCCTGGGTGGCAAGAGCAGAGAAGCAGGAGAGCCCGCACTGAGCGTGGCGCCCTGCTGGGAGGTTCCAGGTGGCCATCCTATTTATCCAGCTCCTCCTACCTGCCATGTGCTTTATATCCATGATCTCACTCAGTGGTCACAGCCACTGGGCAAGTTAGGTAAAGCTGATGCCAAAGGAATCTGAGGTGGAGAAATTAAGGATCAGAGAGTTTAAGGAACTCACTCAAGGTCACACAGCCCGGGAGCAGATGACCCAGGATTCAGGCATGGGTCTCTGCTTTACATGGCTCTGCCCTCCCTGGGCAGCCAAGGCAAAGAGAGGCATCGCATGGGACGAGGGGAGGTGGGGCGTGGGTGTGTGGGTCTCTGTCTGCCATGTGTCCCTGCTGGGTAAGGAGGAGTGGCAGCCTCTCTCAGCACCTTCTCTTCTGTCTCTCACGGTCTTTCTCTTCCCACCAGGGAGCATTTGCTTTAGTCAAGCTGGAGGAGCCCCTTGGACATGCTGCCTAGGAGGGGCATCCCAGAGGGCGCCAATCATCCCTGTCCCTGGATGGCCAGGAAGCCTTTGTATCTGGGGTGTGAGGGAGCCACTGGGAATTCCTAAACCTCCCACATGTTGGAGCCTGGCTGTCCCCGGCCGTCCTTCTGGAGGCTGGGAAGTAGATGGCAGATGGCTGGATGGTAGATGACAACTGTCCTTTGTCCAACCAGCATGGCGGCGGTGAGCCGGGCTCTGCCAGGGAAGAAAGTGGGAGAAGCTTTCCCGGCGCGGGGGACACCGTCACGGTGCTGACAGCGTCCCGCCTTGGTCATGGACTTCCTCAGGGGACACTTACAGAGGTAAGAAGAAGGATTCAGACGTGGCCCCCAGGTTACCTTTCAAAGTTTGAAATGGAAGATGCTCCTGCAACAGGCAGGGCTATTGAAACTATGGCTTCAGTCGATGTGAAAAGATCAGCTCGTTGGAGCATCTCCTCCTGTTTGAGAACACCAGGGAAGCTTGCCCCCCTTCCTTCCACAGGGCGTGGTCCTCACTTCTCAGAAGGCCCTGGAGGGCTTGTTAGACAGAGTGCCGGCCCCCCAGAGATGCTCACCCGGGAGGTGGGGTGGGGCAGAGCACGGGGGATGCTGGTGCTGCCCGGCCTGGGGCCACACACAGAGCGCCTCTGCCCTGGGCCTTGAGCGATTGGAGGCTGTACCCCTTTCCAGAAGGTTCTATTGACAAGTCATAGGTTCTTGGGCCATTTGGGTCTCCTGGTTGTCAACGACTGTGGTTTGGGCCGTGTCTGCCTTGCTTTGGGCCTGCTGCAGGGCAGGCTATGCCTGGGTGGGGCACAGAGATGAATCAGAAATGCCCCCTCTCCAAGGGACAGTCACCTATGAGGAGAGGACATGGAGGGGACAGTGCAGGCTGCAGGGTCCAGGCGGTGGAAGCAGAGAGGGCTCCCCAGGCAGAGCTTTCTTGAAGGCAGCTGCCAATGCGCTCTGGCTGCTGGTCTATACACCAGCGCCCGGCCGGGTCCAGCCCGGGCACAGAGCAGAGGGAGGTGCGAAGAGCGCAAGGGTTAGTCGGATCAGTGCTCCCGTTTCCTCGCGCTGTGCCACCTCAGCAGGTTACCTCGCCTTCCGAGCCTCCATCCATTCATCAGCAGCAATACCCACCTCGCTGGGTGGCTGGGAAGGGCAGAGGCAGAAAGTGTCAGAAGCCCAGAAGAGACTTGCACAGAGCAAGGACTTGATAAATGGAAGCTTCCACGGCTAGAGACCTTGGGTATTTGAAGCAGACCATGCAGGGAAGGGCCACCAATCCACCACTGCAGTAATAACACCCGCCAGGACTGTGGTGTGTTCAATGAACTCACGTACGTCAAGCACACAGTAGGTGCTCAGTAAATGCTGGCTCGCATGATTTCTAGTCCCCAGACGGGGGCACCGTAACATGGCGGGAAGTGCATGGCCTGAAGCCAGGCCCCTGTGGGCATGAGTCCCAGCTGTGCTAGCCGTGAGTGGCCCTCGGCAAATTACGACACCTCTTTGTGCCTTGGTTTCCTCATCTGTAAGGCGAGACTAATAGTAGGACCTGCCTCATGGGGTCGTTGTGAGAACCTGATGAATTTGTGTCTGTGAGGGGGCTGACACCTTGTAGCTGTCAATAAATGACACTATCATCCCCACCGTGCAACCTGCTTAATCCAGGGCCTGGGGGCTTGAGGGTGTCTAGGATGACTCTGCCTTTCCTCAAGATGCGAGGGAGAGAGAAGCGAGGGGTCCACTGCCCAGAGCGCTCCCTTGTCCCCTTTACCCTCTGTCTGGTTTCTCTGCTTTGCCTACCACTCAGCTCCCTTGCTGGTAGAACAGAGTGGCTGTCCTCTTGCAGCATCCGTGCTTGTACAGCGCTCCCCCCAGACAACATGCCTGCATCTCCTAGGCAGTCACCGAACTAATCTGGGGGAGCCTCGCACGCTCAGTCACAATTTAGCCTCCTGCCCTTGCCCTGGAGATCTAAGATTAAAGTTAGGTAAGTGTGTCCCCTCAGTTTTAGCCTCCCTCTCTTCCTAGGGAGGGGCTGGCGGGGCAGAGCGGGCGTCCTGGCTGATGTGCTCGGGTGCTCTGTGGCGCCCAGATGCTGCCCAGGTGGCCGTAGTGGGGACATCACTTCCCCTTGCGGGCTGGGTCCTCCACCCCAAGCGCTAAAGGTGCACAGATCCATGACCCTCCTTGGTGCAAG
This sequence comes from Equus caballus, assembly GCF_041296265.1. NCBI lineage: Eukaryota > Metazoa > Chordata > Mammalia > Perissodactyla > Equidae > Equus > Equus caballus. The sequence goes on from NC_091684.1 coordinate 93,167,049, forward strand.
AGGGGCGGTAGTAACGATGTGTGAGCGCCCAGCGGTCACTGTGAGGATGGGGTCGGTCCTCCGTGGCGCCAGCTTCTCTCCAGCGAGCAAAGAGCACGGATCGGCTGAACCGTGAAGCCCTGGCATTTCTCTCTAACAACCTCTGGAAGTCAAGACTCAAGCCGGAGTTTAAGCAGGAGAGAACAAACGACAGAGGAGAGCGTGGAGGGGAGGAAGCCATTCTCGTGTTTCCGTCACATGCCCAGTGCCTTTCACCTGTTGCTCACTTAGTGCTTGCTTGTAGGGCCCTCTGAGAGGGGATCCGCTGGTGTTCCCGTCAACCCAGGCCGGGTTCCATCAACCAACTGAGGCCGGGGGCCGGCGAGAAGGGCAGAGCTGACCTTGAATCCAGACCCCTCCCCTGCCGAGCGCCTCCAGCAGGCCTGAGCAGTGCCCAGACCCCGAAACTCTGGACCGGCCTGCCTAGGCACGCACAGCTTTTCTAAGGAACATTTCAACTCTTTGGTGAGTGGACCGACCTCCTGGGTGGACACTCTTTTGGATGCTGACGTGAGCTCTGGGTATGGGGGGAGTGAAGAAAAGATGCGGGCTTTGGATGCAGGTCTACGTTTACATTTCAGCCCCTCATTGGTTGTGCACGCTGGGACCAGTTACTTAACCTCTCTGAGCCATAGCGCCTGCCTCTGGGAAGGGAATCATAAGACCTACCGTGCTGGATGACTGGGAGAATAAACCAGACCACCTACGTAAGTGCTTTGCACATGGGAACGACACCGCTGGTGACTGCGGTGATGAAAATGGTGGGTGAACTGTGGGCGAGAAATAGCTCTGAGCTGGTGGGGTTGGCCCGGTGGGTCTGAGTTCCGACCCCTTCACCTCTGCGGCCTTTGGGCCTGACCTGCCTCAGAGAGGGAGAGCCAGGGCCAGGGGAGGGGATGAGCTGGTGGTGCTGCATATGGCCAGGCTGCCCCATGGCAAGGACAGCCGGGGGCGGCTCCATCGCAAGTGAGGTTGAGAGGCGCGAGGCCAGAAAACAGCCTCCAGACTTGGCAGGGAGTGGGGAAGCCCTGGGTCACGCGGGCGAATCTCAGAGTGTCCTCTCCCCCAGGCCCTCCTTAAGCTTCAGGGGAAGGCCTTAAGAAGGGAGGTGGCTGAGACCAAGTCCCTCCCTTAGCCTAGCCTTGCAGCCCCCTAGTAGCTCAAGTCCACCCTGGAAGGGGTCCCTCAGGGACAGAAAGGACCAACAGAAGCCAGGGAACAGCATCCAGCATGCAGAGGCGCCTAGGAGCCCCTGGGGTCCTGCTGAAGCCACATGAGGGCATCTCCATGGGTTTCAGAAGCCCTTCCGTGGTGCCCGGCCACCTGCGCTGTGCTCGCGTCCCCTCTGGGCTGGAGCCTTGAGGGTGGGCCAAGCAGAGATAGGAGGCCGTGAGGAGGCCCCTTCCCCACTGTCACGTGTGGTCCAGAAGGGTCCCTTTCCTCTTCCTACTAAGGAAAGGGGGTCTGTCAGGTCCGGGGAGGAAGCTGTTTGTGGTTGGTTGACTCCTCGGCCCCTGCAGCTGTCAGATTCCCAGATACCTGGACTCTGCTGCTCTCCAGCTCGCCCAAAGGAAATGCACTTTGCACCAAGCCGTCTTCTGTCGTCCACCTGAGAACCGAGCTCAGCCGAGTACCTGCCCTGCCTCCATCCTGACATAGGAGGCCCCGTATTACTCACGCACACAGCCCCCTCCAGGAAATGTTCCAGAATGATGACTTATCATCTCAGCAGTGCACCATATGCTCATTTTTGGGTCTTGATCCATGTGCCTCGACCTATCCTTTGTCCTCCCACGTCTGTCCGCCCCCGCCAGCTTGTGTCTTGCAACCCCTGGTTTGGAGCAGAAACTGAAAGGCGTTTTGGGTTTTCCCAACTAACAAAACGAAACCTAAGATTGAGTTATAGGGCTACGGATCGGCCGGATTTGGTGAAATGTGGTTTAAACCCTCAAATGGAAGTAAAACCAAGACCCCCGCAGCCTGTTGGGAAGTGTCAGCACTGAGTATCTTCATGAGGGCCACCTTCTCTTAGAGCTCTCTGCATCTCTCCAGTGACGCTGGGCCGATGGAGCGAAATCCTGAGACGCAGTGAGGAAGACAGCCCAGCCCTGGCTCTGCGGCCGGCAGGTTTCAGTTCCTGAGATTTCTGGCGTGGCCTGGAGGGGTGGGGCTATTTCCAGGGGTGGGGCTAGTTCCGGACCTGGGGCTTCCCCTTTTCTGTAAGGGCCTCTAGGGCTTCCGTAGGGTCGGGAGCAAATCAGAAAAGTTCAGACACTTCCTCGCATCCTGGTGAGAAACGTCAGAGTGCATGTTTCCTATGAGGACTCATGGCCCTCTGCGCCCGTCCCCGTCTCCTGCGCCCACCTCTGTCTCCCGGGTTTCCAGGGGATCCAAGCCGCTCTGTTTCCAGGACCCAGCAGGCCGCCAGCCCCCCTTCCTCCCGGCAGGCACAGTTGCTCCCATCCCAGCGAGCCTCTGGACACCAGAGAGCAGGCGCAATTGTTCTCCTTCCAAAGACCCAGGGGCAGACGCACGCTGGACTTGGTCACCCGGAGATGTCTATTTATAAACCATCCTGATAAGCACAATCGGCCCCACTCAGCCCAGCCCACACTCCACAGCAAAGCTAACCTCCCAGTGGCAAACTGAACATTTCCTGGACCAGCCAGACTGGAAAAACCGGCCTGGGGGAGGCACTGGGGGCTCCAGAGCCAGCCCCTGGTCCTGAAGGGTCCCACTCACAGCCTGTTTTCACAGCTAGAACTTCCAGTACTTTTTTTTGTGTGTGTGTGTATCAAATTGAGCCATCTCAAGGAATGTTCTCATATGGCAGAGGTTGGCAAAGTTTTTCTGCAAAGGTCATACAGTAAATGTTTTTGTTTTTGCCAGCCACATGGCCTTAGGCATCCTAGCCATAGACAATATGTAAATGAATGAGGGTGGCTGTGTGCCAATAAAACTTTATTTACAAAACCAGGCCGTAGCTTACTAACCACTATTAGTAAAGGGAAGTCAAGTGCTGGAAAATTGGACCTCATTTAGCACAAACATTTGTTTAATCTACTCTCCAGGATCCCTATACTTATAGGTTTTTAAAAACATTACTTCAAATAGAGTGTTTTATAATTGGGTTAGATGTGTTGACAGAAAGGGTCCGTAATTTAATTTTTTAAAAAATAGCCTTTATTTCCTAGAGCAGTTTTAGGTTCACAGCAAAACTGAACAATCCAGTGAAAGATACAGCGATTTCCCAGATAGTCCCTGCCCTACCATGTGCATGGCGTCCTCCATCACCAACATCCATGGGGGTGTTTTAAAGTCCTAAATAATAATTTTTTAAGGCTATCTAGCTTTCCACACATATTCATATTGCTCTTCTCGATGATCAATTCTTCTCCAGGAGAAAAAAAAGATACGATTTTAAGATTTGACCAAGCCCCCTCTGCGGAGTCTGGTTCGAGACCCCCAGGGGGTGGGAAAACATGCAGGCTGTGGGAGTCTCCATGTGGAGGACACCCATGCTCTCAGAGTCCAGGGGCCAGAATGTCCAAATGACCAATTGTCCTCTTTGTTACAGTTGGTAGGATCCTACCTGGCCCAGCACTGGGGGACACGAGATAGTCAGTCTCCTGCCACAGAACCTGTGATAGTGGGGTCGTCCCCATTTGGCAATGCAGAGCCCTGGGCACATCCACAGGCTTCTGCCTGCTCCACCATGTGGGAGCAGAGCGCCTGACAGATGCACGGAAGGACAAAGTCACGCATGTCTATACTGTATACTCGGTATGGCGGATCCCCACGGCCTATGCAGCAATCCAGCACCCACAGCACACCCAGCACACTGAGGACCTCAGCCCCCGACGCCAGCCTGCACAGTGCCCTGGCACACAACTGCATCCCCAGCAGCGCGGCCCGGAGCCACCTTCCCTGCCCATGCTGAGACACCAGACAAGGATCTGCACCCTACCTCCCGCTCTCCGTGTTCCGGCTGCTTGCTCTCCGGGCCTCCCCAGGAACGGGAGGGAGCTCCGACTCTGCCTGGCAGTCAAAACGTCTTCCCTCGTTAGCTGGGCTGCCCAAAGATGAGAGGGAAATGGATTCAAGACCCGGGCGTCTTATTTGTCACAAACCAGCCCACCTGAGGAAAAGCAGCGACCAGAAGCTGGGTAGACACTGGAAGTCCGTGAAACGCACCTAAATAGAGACCCAGCTGGGGGAAACCAAATGGTGTTCTTGGTGGGGAAGAGGCAAACAGTCCGCTGCAACACCCGCGTGGTGTCAAGTAACAGTCAGATTAAACAAACAGCCTCAGCAGCTATTTTTACATCCAGATCGGCCCCGGGTAATAGATAACTTGGGCAGTGAGAAATTGCTTGCCGCTTAGCTGACCCTAACCATGATTCCAACTTCCATCCAGAACGATTTCTAAAGCCAGCCCAGCACCTAGATTCACATAAAAATAGCCCAAGGTGCGAAGGAAAACACTTGTTTAGGGAAATCTTAAAAACACCAGCGTGTGTGCTCCGGAGCGGCGCCCGGAGGCCTGCTCATGTCCCCGGGGGGCAGAAATAGCCCGTTTCATCATCGGCTCGGAGGACCGCAGCCTGCATTCCTCGAGTAAGGAGTCGTACTCCGCTGTGCTTTTGGAGCGGAATAACATGCCCAGCTTCGGGCTGGGGGAAGGCCAGGCTGGGGTTTCAGGGTGAGAGTTGCAGAAGGATATGGAATGGTCAGGAAAGAGACCAGGTAAATGCTCCTTGCTGAGCTGGCCATGGCAGGCCCAGCTCTCTGCAAGGTCCCAGGGCCAGTCGACAGGTCTTGTTCTGCCAGGCGAGAGCTCCCCTCTCCGTCTCTGGAGGGGCTGGCCGAATGGCCGCTTTCTGTCTTGGTCTGGCGTCACCTTTTGCCCAAACTGCCTGCAGACCCCCAGACATCTTCCAACCCTCATGCCTTTGCTCACGCTGTGCCAGCTCCTGAGCGCCCTTCTTACCCTCCAAGGTTGGCCCTGGGAGAGTCCGTTCACTGCCAGGATTTAAAGAGAGTTTTCTTCTTTCTTTCCAAGAGCCCTTTCTCACACTCCTCTGCCCCGTGGCCGGGAAAAGCAGAGGTGCCGGGTCCCTACCTCATGCCCCGCTCTGTGTGGGGCTCAAAGTCTCCGGGCGTGTGCATTGCACCGTATCTCTGTGTCCATTTGCAAACTGTCCCCCTCACCCCTTTGGGCTCCTCAGGGCCAGCAACCTCTGTCCCAGGGGCCTGGCACCACCTGCAGCCTGGAACTCGCTGGTGGCCAGGGTCACAGGGACCTGGGTCTCTGCACTTCAGTCTGAACCAAGTCAGAAAGAACAGCTTCTCTTTGCCCCACAGAGGGGAGGGTCAGACCCCAACCAGCAGGAGTGTCCGGCCCCTCCTCCCAGAGCCTCAATGCTTGCCTTTTGCCCTGAGAACTTCAGACCCGGCTGTGGGGACACCTGCTCCCTGATGGGCACTCAGAGATGGTTGGAGGGAGGCCCAAAGGGACCTCCTGATTTTACCCTCCAGCCTCCTCTACTTGTCGAAACCAGCACTCGCCCACCAGGCAGAGGAAAAGAATCAACTTGAGATGTGAGCCAGCATTAAAAAAAACAAAACAAAACAAAACAGGATTTGGAGCCCTGGCCCCTTGCATTTCCTGGCCATTTGACCCTAGCCAAATCACTTAACCTCTCTCTGCCTCAGTTTACTCATCTCTAAGATGGACAGATTGCCTCTGCTCTGTGGGTTGAAGATCGAATGAGTTCGTGTACACGGATATACTTGCATATTTCAGAGCTTCTCAAATGTTAGTCATTTGTTATTTTTTTCCCATCATTTTTGCCACATCTTCAACCCTCAGTACCATCATTTACTTACCATTTTTCTGTAAAGAGAATTTAAATCGACTTTTTCTTTTTTCAGAAACAGAGCTCTATGGTCCACAACAATACCTGTGAAATCGTGGATTTGATATTCTAGTTAGTTTTTTTCCTGTTGCCCCTTGAAACAAATTTATAGCCAGTTCGTATGTTATCTGTGTTTGACCCCATAATTTTGTTCCCGGTTTTAGGAAAGGTGGCATCGCTAAATCTCATCTTACGGAGGCGTTTGCTCCAGGGCACAAGTAACATGAGCTGAAATGATTTAGCAGGCCCCGTCTCCCTAACTCTCTTTCCTCCCGCTCCTCAGTCCGGGTCTTCCCAGCTTACTTTTAATTCTTCACAGGTGGAGAACATGACCTCATGTCTGGTTTAGGATCCTAGAAGCAGTGTGGTTTGCTGGGTGGCAGGAGCTGATGGTGTTTGCTTGAAGTGGCTGACTGAGAAACGGAACCCACGAGGACGACCCAGGGAACATTCAGGGGGCGGGGCAGCGGCTGGCAGTTTTGTCAATGACGTCAGCAGGAGGGGTCAGGAGAGAACAATAAAACGCAGTTGACCCGGGCTGCCACAGCCCGTCCTGGGAGCGGGAGCCCGGAACCCCATCCAGCTAGCCTGAGCACAGCTGACCGCTGCAGAATCTGATGTCTCCCAGAATGTGGCTCCACCTGCCCTGTGCCAGGGACCCCCGTCTGGTTCAGTCGTGCTGGGTGCATCGGCATGGACCACCCCAGCACAGAGCACTGCCAGAGATCTCAGCCCAAGCTCAGAGCAGGAGCTCAGGGTTCGCATGAGTCAGAGCTGGCAACCCTCCGGAGGACGGGCCCAGGCAGAGTGACCACTCTCTCCCAGTCCAGGAACTGTGAGCTGCGTGGAAAGAATGTGAATGAAGACACAATTCTAAATGTAGAATCACGAACGCTATGTGAGCCGGCTCCCTAGTCGTCCAGAAAAACAAGGCCCGCTTGTGCATTCTGCAGGAGCATAAATAAAGCTGTCCTCAGCCGGCGTGCAATGGTGTCCCATCCTTGCAGTGACTTCACCAGCCCCAGCTCCCAGCGGAACCCCTGGCATGTTGTGGGAGCTGCCCATTTGCCTAATTGTGAGGGGAAAATGCTTTGTTCTTGTAGCTTAATTTTGCAGCAAATTTACTCTGTTCTGCATCTGTATTAATTAGAAACGTCCAAGAGCTGGTCATGCGGGCAATGTGGAATGGCTCCTTCAGGCCGTTTTCTGGTGCTGGGTGTTCAAAGCTCACATCCTTGCAAAGAACATAAGGCAACTCCCCCCACTCTTCTACCCTGGGACACGGCTGTGTCAGACTGCTGGGCAGGAGGCCACAGAGATGTTCTTCTCTAGGGCTCAGCCTTCTTAGGGAGTTGCTTGCAGAAACTTCTTCAGGAGGCTGGTGCATTTCCCAGGCTTAATAGTAATAATAACAATATAACAATGCTGACGCATATAAAACGCTTACTCTGTGCCCTGCACGGTTCTGAGTCCTTCCATAAGTTAAACTATGTGCTGTACACTCTTTATCTTCGTGCCTGCACCATTTTGTTCTATCCCCACCAATCGCTCCCCGTCAGGGAGCTGGGAGAAGATAAGCTAGGGGACCCATATTGCCTGAGCACCATTACATGCCGCACACTGTCTGTGCTTTCTCGCACCGAATGCCTGTGTGATGGCTTTTCATGCCCTCTCTTTACAGGTGGGGAAACTGAGGCTTGCGGAGGCCCTCAATGTCATGCAGCTAACGGTGGCACTGAGGATGCAAATGAAGGTTTGTCCACCTGCCTGTCCAGCTTAAACATCTCTGTTTCACGCCACCCCCTCCCCCGCCTCCCACCGCCAGTGAGCCAGTCTCCCAGCCCAAGTCCAGGGGACATGAACTCCCTGGTGAGGGAGCAGAGTCTGGCCTGGGCACCTCCTTAGCTGCTCATTTGTTATCAGAACGAGGGGATTCTGTACCTCAGTGTTGGCACAGTGAAAGTGTGTCCTCAGGGCTGATGGAGGATGGGGCGCCACTGGAGCAGGCGTTTCTGGAGCTCAGGCCCCACTGGGCCACGCCCCCGCGGAGGGGCCTGAGCAGTCGGACCCTCCTTCAGGTGGATTCCTTACCAGGAACTCTGGGTTGGTGTCCTTGTGAAGGCATGTCGCGTGATAATGCGCATCCTGGGCCTAGCTCAGGGGGACTGGATTTGGGGGGGGAGGGGGGCTGTGTGAAAACAGTCCCCCGACCCAGGTCACCGAGGCCCCTTCCCTCCACTGCTGCTCTCCCAGTCTGACCAGCCTGGTGCCAAGATGGCGGATGTCACAGTCAACTGAGGGTCACCTGGGCCTGGGGACTCTCCTTAAGGCCTTTCCCTCAAGATTCTTGGCTTAGAACTTTAGAAGGCAAGATTTAAATGAAAGAAATGGTACCTGTGCTGTTAAATGGAGTAAATCCAGTTTATTAAAATGCTACTAAATGCCCACAAAATCATGGCGACCAGCTGGGAGGTGGGCCCCCAGCGTGTCTGGAGTTGCATAACTCATTTCTCCACGCAGAGAGAGCTGGAAATCCAGAGTCAGGAGGAGCCGGGGAAGGTGTTCTACTCTCTAGAGCAGGGGTGGACAAATTTTTCTGTAAAAGGCTAGAGAGTCAATGTTTCCAGCTGTGCAGGGCAGATGGTCTTTGTCACAGCTGCTCAGCTCGGCCGTGGAAAACGGGCAGAGATGATCTGTTGACAAATGGGCGTGGCCGCCTTCCAACAGAGCTTGATTTATGGGCACATGTTTGTGTTTCATATAATTTTGACGTGTCACAAGATATTCTTGCTTTGATGTTCCCCCTAACTATTGAAATATGTCAAAACCATTCTTGGCTCACGAGACTGTACAAAAATGGGACAGGATGGACTGACTCATGGGCCGCACCATGCCGACCCTGAGTTGCTCTGTCCACTTCATCACCACCAACCAAATGTGGCTAATGAGCGCTCAAAACCTGGCTAGTCTGAGTCGAGATGTGCTGGGAGCGTCAAGTGTACCCTGGATTTCAAAGACTTAGTGTGAACAAAAAAAAAACCCCATAAAATAAAATATCTCCTTAGTAATGTTCTGTATTGAATATTGTATTGAAGTGATATTTGTGTTGAAGTGATAATTGGATATTTTGGCTTTAATAAAATATGTTATTGAGATTGTTTGCACATGTTTCTTTTTACTTTTTTAATGTGGCTACTGGAAAATTTAAATGACCCACGTGGCGCACGCTGTGTTTCTGTTAGATGGCACTGGGCCAGCTCTGCTCCTGGTCTCAGATCCAACTTCCCCATCATTAATTGCTCTGAGTTCAGATGTTAAGCAGGAACTCTGTTCCTAGGTCACTAGTATTGTTTCTATTGGCTTCTGCAGTTATCTGTAAAATATTGGACCTTAAGAAGTTAAACTTTGTGCTAATGAAATAAAAATGGGGCGAGTTCCCCTTTTCTAGGCACCTTACTGGGCGCCGGGTTAGCTGTCTTACAGACGGTGTGTATTTTGATCCTCACAACCATCCTGGGAGGGAGCTGTTCCTGTCTCTATTTCCAGATGCAGAACAAGGTCAAAGAGGTGAATTCCCTTGCCCACGATTATGTAATGGGCAGCAGAGCCGCTCTCAAAGTCAGGGCTCCCTGTCTCTCCAGGCTGCGTTTTTTTCCTGGCGCACATAATCACTAAAATGCCAGGAAGCAGAGGCTTCCTGGAAGAACTGCTGAAAGAACCGTGCAAGAGGAGGTGGGATCACGGGGACCTGGAGGAAGGGCTGGAGTGCAGAGCCCAGGGTCCCTCTTTGCTGCTCTGCGTGCCCAGGCATTGCCTGCTCTCTTCCCCAGAGCAGCTGCCACAGAGGAAGGCCGTTGTTGAACTGCACCAAGCCCACTTCTGACATAGGGATAGCAGGATTGTTTTGACCTCAGAGATGGACCAAGGTAAGAATCATGACTCTCGCACTGGCTCCAGCCGCCCTGGCCTCCTTGCTCCTCTTCATGTATCAGCTCTATCCTGCCTCAGGGCCTTTGCACCTGCTGACATTCTGTCCCTGATCTTTCCATGGCTGCTTTTTTCTCCCCATTCAAACATCAGCTCAAGTGTTACTTCCTCAGAAAGACCATTCCTGACCATCCAGCTAAAAAGCCTCACCCCTGGCCCTAGGGGGCCTCTTTCATGCCACCTTGTTTATAGCCCTCATGGCATTGATCACTCATAGAGCTATCACTTCTTTGGTCATGGGTCTGTCTATATCCGCCCCAGAATGCGAGCTCCAGGAAGAGTTTACTCTGTCTGCCTCATCCTGCCCTGCACTAACATGTGCTGGGGAATGAATGGGGGGCTCTGGAGGTAGGGAGCTCCGTACTGCCCTGCTTTTCTCAGAGCAGTGGTTCTCGGATCACCTGGAGGGCTGGTGAAAACACAGATTCCCGGGCCCTCCCTCAGGGTGCGCACTTCTGACGAATGCTTGGGCACTCCTTACGCTGCTGGTCCAAGGGCCACACTTGGAGAAGAAAGAGATGCTACGGGACAAGCTGGGCCAGCTCCGCCCTTCGCCTGTCGCTACAGATTATTATGCGCATGCTGCCTTTCCAGAGCGGTGGCCACGCAACTGGATTCGACAGACAGGTACGCAGTGCTCATCAGGTCTCAGGCAACACCAGGCGCCTTCTCATTGGCCTCCCTCCGTCCTCCCTGCATCTCTGAGGGGGATTTACAGGTGAGAGCTGAGGCATAAGGAGCTAAATAGATGGCCCAGGGTCACAGAACTAGGAGAAGGTGCGTGTGGGGCTTGCGTTCAGGGATCCTGGTGCTCACCCTAAGTAGGCTTCCACCTGCCCTGTCGATAGTCAGACGGATAAAGCAAATTCGTATGTTAATGTTGTTGGAAAGCGGGTTTTTTTTTTTTTTTAGTGTTAGAGAAAAGAGATGCAAATATAAAATCAAAATGGTAAGTAAAACCCAGTACTTGTATATTCGAATATCAACATCAAGAGATTATGTAAAATCAAATACTAAGAAATCAAAGATAAAATGAATGTAAAGCATATCAAGATATACTTTCTTTTTAAAAAAGAAAAGCATTTCCAACTGAAAAGGCCAAGAAACAATGACCAACACAGTAGCCACGAATCTGCTTTGTACCTCGATTTTTGTCCCTAAATACGGTTTCTCATTAAAAAGAACAGGCATTCCCTCATCTGGAGCAGAAAATGTGTGAGAAGAGTCTAGAACTCCTTGTCGCGTCAAAAGGCAGGCAGGCAGGCTAAGAAAACCTCCTGGGCTTGGGGCCGGCCTGGTGGCGCAGCTGTTAAGTGCACACGTTCCGCTTCGGTGGCCTGGGGTTTGCTGGTTCGGATGCCGGGTGTGGACAAGGCACTGCTTGGCAAGCCATGCTGTGGTAGGCGTCCCACGTATAAAGTGGAGGAGGATGGGCACGGATGTTAGCTCAGGGCCAGGGCCAGTCTTCCTCAGCAAAAGGAGGAGGATTGGCAACAGTTAGCTCAGGGCTAATCTTCCTCAAAAAAAAAAAAAAAAAGAAAGAAAACCTCTTGGGCTGCTGTCAAAGGAACTAAGGAACCTACTTGAGGAGGTCCCCACCAGCAAAAGATGGAGCAGTGTTTACATCAGTAACAATGAAAACCTTGAGGGTTTGTAAAACACTGCATACATTTAAACCCGTGAATTCCTAATGATGCTGAAAGAAATAAAAACTCCAGCTACCCACCATGGTCGCCTGGGAGGGTGTAGGGAGCAGCTTCATTCTTCGGAAAAGTGAGTGAGGGTCCAGTCCCGGCCTGCTTTTCCTGTACTGAACAGTATAGGGAACCACATGACAGACGAGGGGGACTTTCTCCAACAAGGAAGGAAGGGTGGAACTAGAATATTATCATTTTTCAAAACCCGGACAAAACAATGGATCAGGATGACAATTGCCAACAGGCCTCCTGTGAAAACACACATTGCCTGTGAAGTATTCTAGCCAAAAAATCAAACCGAAATCAGAACGAGCCTCTCACCCTGGATTTTGCTGCCAGCTTACAGGAACCAGAGGCCCAGAGGAAACTGTTAAATGACACCATGAGGAAGCACTTAGAAAAATCTGGGGTGTGGAAAACTCTACAGGACAAGCGACCAATTTCTTCAACAAATAAGCCATCGAACGCAAGACAGATGGGACCTATGGATTAGAAGACACTAAAGAACACATGGATCGAATGCCATGTATGGACCCTCTTTGGATCCTGATTCCAACCAACCATCCACAGCAAACATTTATAAGACAAGTTGGGGAATTTGAACGCTGCCTGGCATTTGATGCTATTTGGGAATCATTGCTGGTGTTTTAAGTGTGATAATAGTAGGTTAAAAAAAAGAAGTTTTGTCGGTTAGTAAGACCTACACTAATATTTATGGATGACATGAGATGAAATCTGGGCCTTGTGAATGCTGCAGGGGAGGCGGAAAAGGGTTGAGCACATGAAACAAGATTTTGGAAGTTGGGCGTTTGCTATACTATCTTCTGATCTTTTGTACTCATTTGAAAAGTTCCGTAATTAAAAAAAAAAAGCAAATTCTCTGGGTCAAAGAGGAGAGAAAGAGAGGGTCAGAGCCAGCTGAAGGGACGGTGGGAGCTTAAGGGAAGAAGAGAGACACAGGGAATCAGAGAACATGGGTGGTTGGGCAGGCTCTGCAGGAGCCAGGGCGAGATCTGAGACTGTCCCTCAGGCCACATGGCAGAGGCCGTGGCACCTGGGCCTGCCTGGCCCGTCCCGTAGACTCCAGTCTGTCTGGTAACCTCACTTAGGGTTATTTGATACAAAGCGGCTTCAAGGAGGCCAACATCTCTACAAATATTGGCAGGTACACAAAACATCAGAAAAAGGCGTCCGATTTTAGAATTTGGTAGACTAAGTCTATGCTTAAAAATTAAAAAATTAAAATAGAAGAAAGCATTTATGGTAGATTGTTAAGCCACCAAGTAAAAACGGACTTAATATATCAATATAAAAAGGCAGATATTTATGGACAGAAAGAAACCTGTAAAAATGTAGTTACGTAAAAAATGTCTTAAATAATACAGCAGCAAATACCTAAAATTTAGGCAAAAATACCTAAAACTCCCAGATATTGTTTTGTAAGCAGGATATGTGTGTGTTGATTTCTTTATTATGATTATTTTTAATGAGAACGCATTTTGCATCAGGACTATTTGCAAGCAAGGTGAAGAAAACCTGTTCCTACTTTTGACGAGAGATTAGTGTTGGACCAGCTCACAGGGAAACTTGAGTCCAGAGTTTAAGTGAGTTACTTTCCGTTCCCCACCCCACACACCCTGCCGGAGCCAGGCAGAGGTGAGTGGCTAATTTCACCGGTGATGTTAACACCCCTGGAATGGATGTATGGGGCGATGGGGCTAAAAATACCCCAGTGCAGGGCGAGCTTCTCTAGAAAGCCCAGAGCTGTCTACTTTCTCCCAAGGGCTGGGGAGCTCACTCCCCAATGGTCAGGGCTGTGACGTGGGGCCGTGTCCTGGCCAAAAGCTGCTTCTTGGACGCTTGCACGTCCCAAGGTCCCTTTAAAGGCATTGTCTTTGCTACAGAAGGTCACCTTGGGACCCAGACGGGAGTCGGGCGGTGCTCATAACCACGGATGGGCCACCCCACTCGAGTTACTTTAATCCCATCGAAGTTCTGGGCTTCCTGTTGGGAAATGGGGGATGTCAAGACCCCCTTCCCACAGCTCAGCTCACCAGAAGAGGCTCATTCACATCTTCCTGTCCAGTTTTAGAGTGCAGAGCAAGAAACAGATACCCACAGTGGGACCGGGACTGGCTGGGACGTCTTGCAAGGCTGGGACAGAGCCAGACGGCACACTCTCAGATGAGTGGCTTTGCAGGTCACCATCTCCCCTCCAGGTTTGCTGTCTGACATTCAGATCCCAACTCCCCAAGACTGGCCCTGCTTCCAGAAGCTTCCAGAGGATTCCAGAGGCTAGAATTCAGGGAGCTGTGAGGTTTTCACATGCACACGACTTCCTGGGCATCCACTAGTCACTGCTTTGTTGGCATGAACGGTGCCGTCTGGCCTGCAGAGGGCTTCTCGTCACTTTGTGGGGCACTGGTTCTCAGTGCTGCCCTTTGAGGAAAGCTCAGCAGCCTGTCGCCCTCCAGTTTCCGGCAGAGGGAGCAGGATCTTGGGGACTTATGGAAGTCACATGGCGAGTCCAGCAGATAACAGCTGTGCCAGACCCTGAGTGCAGAAGTCCCAGGCCATGGGCTCTTCCTGCTCTTTCCTGGCCTGTGTGGAGGGACCAGCACACACCTTTGCTTGTTATATTTCTGGCTTTCAGCTCCAGATGCTGAATTTGCCAGCGCAGCCCATGATCAGATGTGGCCCAAAGTCTGCATGAGGTTTTTGCTCTCCGATCATCTGGATTGACTAGCAGTGTTTAAAAAATCAGGAGGTTTTTGTGGAGAAGTGGCATTCTGACTCTTTTTAATGAAAGGTTGGGCACCACTGGGTGGCGTTCCTGCATGGGGCACGGGAGCTGGGGCCGAGTGGGGCTGCCCCTTTGAGCAGGGCATGCACCCTCCTGCTGGCCACCCGCTAACTTCACTCATTTCATTTACATAACCTGCCAGGACCGAAGACTTCGGTGTCTGAGAGCCCACTCTAAGCAGGGCATGGCTTAGGCTGTGTTGGAGAGGGATAGCTGATTGCAACAAAGCTAACTTGTCTCAATGACTCCCCTAAAGCCGGTTGGGGGGCCGGACCCCGAACACCAGCCCTGCCCCCTTCCTCGCCACCGGACACCCTTGAATACTTGGAGAAGCGGGTGCCACGTTGCGTCGAATTAAGCCTTAAAGAGGACATGAAACAGGAAGGCAGGAAATGTTCCGCCAGCTTTAATACTAAATAAGGCTTATCTTCAGAAACACTTACCTGCTGTGAGCAGATATGTCTTCATGAAATATGAAATCCACCCAAATTTATTAAAACCGCCTGCATAGTGTTGGGAACTCACACTGCGCAGCCCTCCGTTAGAGCCTCATTATTATTATGGCATTATTTATTTATATCCTAGCCTAAGACAGACATGATGTAATCCAGTAATTAAGATTGTTATGATCGAATATTTATTAAGCACCTCCAATAAGCCAGTCACTGATTCACATAAAATGAGCCTTTACCCTCTAGAGTTCCCATCTTGCGGCCATGGGGGAGCAAGTGGCTCTCATCGGGGAGCAGGGGGGAGTTTAATGGGTTTTGTCTTCCCTGAGCAAGTCTGAGAAATGATGCTGATCAGAAATTGGACCCAGTTTAGTCTTGCTGTTCAATCTGAGTGAAATGAAAATAATCCATCGCTGGTTTAGAAAAGGGATGGGTGTGCAGAGGGGCTGTCCCTCCAAAATGCTCCAGTGGGGGCCTCCCAGAACCCAGCAGTGGGCAGAGCCCTGGCCTCCTCTGGCTCTGCCAACCCCCTGGGCAGGGGAAGAGGCCTGGGCAGCTCGCTCTGCTTTTTAAACTCAACCCCGGGCCTGGATTGGGTTGCTCTTCTGTATTTCTTGCAAAATTCGCCCTGCTCTGACATATCACCAACCAATGTTTGCTGGATCCCTACTGTGGCAGGGGCTGGAGCTGCGGTGGGGAGCTATACACAGCCTCAGGCCTCCCAGAAACCAGTTCCCAATGCAAGGCCCCACGCGGAGCTCGCTCCATCTGCCCCCTCTCCAACTCTTCCGAAGCAGCTTGAAGGCTCTGCGACTTCTCCTTGCTCTGGTCCCCCTTTCTGTCTTCTTCCTTCTTCCCCCACCCTGGGCCACCTCTCCCTGGAAGGACATGCTGGGTGGTGAGCTTACAGGGTCGGGCCCTGACACTGGCTCCCTCTGCTTCTCCTTGCCCCAGGGCCTGGCACCTGTTTGTACAGTGAAAGAGTAAACAAATGAGTAACAGCTCGCAGGGGTCAATGGATGAAACACAATCGTAAACGTGTACCTGGCATCGATACATGGATTTCTGCGACCAGGTTTCTTCACTTACAGTTTTTCCCTAGCAGATTATTTCTGTGTTTGGGAAGAGACCGGAATGTCCCCTGGGCTCTCCTGTGCTGGGTAGGAGATGTTTTGAAAACTGACACGTGCACGTCACGCTTCCCTGAGCACTAGCCCTGACGCCTACATTTGGTTCAGAAAAAAATCCGCTTTATCATAGAGGAGACCCTCATCATTTCCACAAAATGTTAGGTTTTTTTTTTTTAACGTTGTGACTTTTATAAATTGTGGTGAAATAGATATGACATAAAATTTACCACCTTAACCGTTTAGAAGTGTACAATTCTGTGGTGTTAAGTACGTTCATGTGGTTGGGCAACCATCACCGCTGTCCATCTCCAGAATTTTCCATCTTCCCAAATTGAAACTGTACCTATTAAACATCAACTCCCCCTCCACTTCCCCCCAGCCCCTGGCAACCACCATTCTACTTTCTGTCTCTAAGAATTTGACTACGCTGGATGCCGCATATGAGTGGAATCCTACCGTATTTGTCTTTTTGTGATTGGCTTATTTCACTCAGCACAATGTCCTCAAGGTTCATCCAGGTTGAAGCAGGTGTCAGAATTTCTTTCCCTTTTTAAGGCTGAATAATATTCCATTGTATGTACGTACCACATTTTGTTCATCCAGTCTTCCGTTGATGAACGCTTGGGTTGCTCCCACATTTTGGCTGCTGTGAATAATGCTGCTGTGAACATGGGTGTACATATATCTGTTCAAGATCCTGCTTTCAATTCTTTTGGGTATATACCCAGAAATGGAATTGCTGGATCATATGGTAGTTCTCTTTTTAATTTTTTGAGGAGTCTGCATACTGTTTTCCATAGTGGCTGCACCATTTTACATTCCCACCAACAGTGCTTAAGGGTTCCAATTTCCCTACATCCTCACTGACACTTGTTCTTTTCTTTCTTTTTATTTATTTATTATTTTAATTTAATTTTATTTTTGAGGAAGATTAGCCCTGAGCTAACTTCTGCTGCCAATCCTCCCTCTTTTTGCTGAAGAAGACTGGCCCCGAACTAACGTCTGTGCCCATTTTCCTCCACTTTATATGTGGGACGCCTGCCACAGCATGGCTTGCCAAGTGGTGTGTAGGTCCGTGCCTGGGATCCGAACCAGTGAACCCCGCGCTGCCGAAGTGGAGCATGTGAACTTAACTGCTATGCCACTGGGCCTGCCCCTTCTTTCTTTCTTTTTTCAGTAGTAGCCATCCGAATGGGTGTGAGGTGTTCTCTCATTGTGGTTTTGATGTACCTTTCCCTAATAATTAGTTATGTTGAGCATCTTCTCAAAAATGTCGGTTTTGAAAGAAGCATCCAAACATGACTTAGTGAGGTACCATTTTAAACGAGTTGACATGCCGTGTGGTTTGTAACTAAGTCTTTGGATGGGCATGCAGGTGACCAAGGGCGAGATCCTGGGAAGGTGTGCAAGGCACAGGGGTGCCACCTGTGCCACCTCTTCCATTTAGTTCAGGGCCAGCTGCATGCTATGGTCCCTGTGGAGCATTAGACACTGGGATGCTGCGTCCCAGCCCTTACGCATCTCTGGTTTAATCGGTCTAGGGTGATGCTCAGTCATACATAGGGGAGGGTTACAAAGCTGCCACATAAATCTGATGGGCAGCCGGACTGGAACCCCTGCTGCAAGTTGTGCTGGGGCCAGAGTTGGGACCTGGCTGCCTGTGTGAAGCGGATGAGCGCCTTGCTTCGGCAGCTTTCTCCTGGTGCTGGTGATGAGGGCCACGCTGAAGTGCACTTCAGGTCTTCTTTGACTCTTGCCCCGATGCCATCAGAAACCCCGATATCTGGCTTCTAGGCCTTGTGAGGTATTCAGTACTAGGCTGGGGAACACCTCTTCCTTGCAGAAAAGATGCTGACCCTTATTATCCGTGTCCCCACTTGGAGGGGACATGGACCATTTGCTTTCACATAAAGTTTTTGCCATCTGGAACTAGCAGCGGAGCTGCAGTGTTTTCCAACCATCTCTGATGCTAAGACTGGCCTGGAGGCTCCGACGCGGGTTACCAGCCCTCTCCCTTGGAACTTCTGATTTGGTAAGTCTAGGCTGGGGCCAAAGAATCTGTTTTGTTTTGCTTTGAAACAAGCACCCCAGATGATACTTATCTGAAGTTGGGAAACTGTGTCCTGAAGGGTGTGGGATGGTGGTGAGGGGAGCAGCTTCCCTTGGCTGTAGACTCCTGCCCTGCCTTACAGTAACACCACTCCCTGAATGCCACTCACTCTTAACTAGACATTCCCTGTGTGGTCCTTGGACCAGCAGCATCAGCATCTTGGATCTTGTTAGAAATGCAGGTTCTCAAGCTCCACTGAATCAGAGACTAGGGGATGGGCTCAGAAGGCTCTGTTTTTACAAGCCCTTCAGGAGATTCTCCCGGAAACTCTTGTCTTAACAAAGCCGTTCACACATTACCTGGTTCAGCTCCATGTTTCACAGATGGGAAACCAAGGCCAGAGGGACAGATGACTTGTCCAAAGTCAGACAGTGAAAGCGGGGCAGAGCTGGAACTCAAGCCCGGGGTTCCAGACACAGACCCAGGAACCCCAAGATCCCCTTCCCCAGAGAGCACAGGGGTCTGTAAAGACAGAGCCTGGAGCCGTGGGCGTTCAGTAGGTTCGTATGCTTGATTCTACTTTGACTGTGAGGGGTGAGGAGAGCTGAGAATGGAAGGAATGAAATATATGCCTTACAGATACGCCTTTCATATAAATTAGAATATATTTGACCAATAAACACATAAACAGTCCCCCATCTAAATACAACCCTCTTCCCCAAACAAAAGCCCCACCAATTACAGTCTAGGGTTTAAATTACACTAAAGAGGAAGAACTCTTTAAAACCAAGGATTACACAACCAGACCAGTCAGACATGAATATGACATCCCCACCCAGGGCACAAGTGAGAACTCTAACCCAGAAGGCGGGACTGCCACTGACCGTAGTTTTAATTTGGAGCAAGATCAAGCCTCCAGACCCAGGCCACACCCTTCAGGCACTATTTTAAGAGTTTGCTGTTGAAATGCCTGGTCAACCCAGAGGGGAGACGAGACCTCCAAAGCGTCTCAAGGCAGAGCTGTCACTCAGGGCACATTTGCACCTCCTCTGAGGAACATTGGCTGCCCCTCCACAGCCCTCCCAACCCTTCCGGATCGAGAGGCGGTCAGAGAAGAGAAAAGAGCTTTGAGGTCCAACTCGGCCTCTTCCTAGCTATGTGGGTGTGGGCCTGCTACTGATGCCCCCTTGCCTCACTGGTCTTATCTATAAAGTGGGCATAATAAATACTCCACTTGGCAGTTTTTGTCTAGATTTGGTGAAACCATGTATATTCAGTCCTTAGTTCCATACTTAATCCGAGGTTGGCACTCAATGAGAAACAGCTCCGATTAAGAGAGTAATGTGTCCTTGGTGGTTCTTGAAAGGGGCCTCCTTGTGTAGACTGTGCCACTTTTGGTCGAGGCCACCAGTTAAGGCAAAGAGAGCAGCTCCAGGAGTCCTCTTTGCCTTTAGTAAGTGCCCTGGGCAAAAAGTCAGCCGTGTCACCCTTCGATGCTTCCCTCCCCAGAAAGACGAGAATAGCCCAGTCTTTGATCTATTTTCAGTCCCAAAGGAGAGCTCGTAGCCTCCGTTTCCCGGTGTCATTTCATCCTACTTCACACCCAAGTTTCACCTTTTCCTTTTTCAGTTCTTTTGGGGGGTCCTGTTCCTAGAAATTTTCCAGGTGCATTTACAATAGAGTCATTTGGGGGCTAGTGGTGATGATGGGAACTGTGTGTGCGTGTGTGTGAGTGTGCAAGGGTATGTGTGCATGTGTGAGAACATGTGTGTGGCTGTGTGTGTGTGTGTGTGGCGCAGAGAAAGGCTTGGGGGTCAGATCTTATCTATCTTGCCAAAAAGATAAGCTGATTTCTGTTTTGGGAGCTAATTTTCTAAGGATCTTACCCTGAATTCTTTGTAGACGACACTATGTACAACAACAAAAATAAAATGTATCTCCTAAAATGTCCCATATTTTGAGAGTGCTTCCATATTGAGAGTTTATCAGATATTCAAGTGATCCTTGACAGGGTCATAGACCAGCATCATGAACCTGGTCAGGGTTATTGGTGTGTGCACGGCAAACCCTGGTCCTGGCCTCTTTCCCCAGCAGCACAGTTGGGTGGAACTGGCGCTTAGAGTGCTCTCTCAGAGACCGAAGCAGGGTAGATATTGACCCGTCCTCCTGTGGGGAGATGTAATGCATGTAAACGCCACCATCACAGCCCTGAAAAACTCATTTTCCAATTTAAAGCCGCCAAGAGTGCCAAGCATAGACTCACGGACTCATCCACTATTTATTAAACGTGCCTGTGCACCCCTGGTGCTGAGTCCTGGGGACCCTGAGATGCCCACGTGGGCCTGGACCCCACGCAGGCTCAGCACTCTGCCCCCTGCTGGCGGGAGGCTGACATTGCAGGTCATGTTGTTCCCCGCGCCCCCAACCATGGAGGCCAAGTGCACCTGTGTGTGCCTGTGTGTGTGTGTGAGAGAGAGAGAGAGAGAGAGAGAGAGAGAGAGAGAGACGGGCTCAGCATCAAAAGGAAAACTTGCCTAAGGTGCAGGGAGTGGGAAGGTAAGCTCAGAGGCTCCCCTTGGTGGCCTGCTGGAATTTTGTGTTCTGGGAAGGGTTGCGGGGTGGAGAAAGCATTAATTCCCTGGCAGAAAGTATGTGGACCAGGGAAATGAGATCACAAACTTAAAACAGTGAGGAATTCCAACAGCTGGTGAAATAAAAAGGTGTGTGGAGAAGAGAAAGGGCCAAGAACCTGTCTGCGTCCTCCCTTTGTGATGAGGGGTTATCCTCTCTCCCTCCTTAATAAAGTGTATTTTTCTCCTTATAGACAATTTGGTAATGTTTTGGGGAAAAAAGAAGGTAGGAAAAAAAAGGCACCCCACCCAGGGATGCTGAAAAGAGGCAGACTATGTTTGCGTGGGGCGGGGGACACATGGGCTGTCTCTGTACCTTCTACTCAGTTTTGCTGTGAACCTAAAACCGCTCTAAAAGATAAAGGCTATTAACTAAAAAAACTACAAAAACCTCCACCCATACGTCCCATGTGCCATTCTTTCATTCACTCATTTTTTTTTTTTTACATAGTTGTGATCACACTGTTCAGACAATTTCATAACCTTCTTTTGTCATTAAACGTTCTAACAAAAGCATTTGCGTGTTATCATGAATTCTTCTGAAACATTATTTTGAATGGCTTACTATTCCCTACTGTGGGGTTTGACGTATTTGGCTCCTTAGAAAATGCCACAGTGAAGACGTTTATAGGTAAGACTTTTTCTTATTCGGACTTAGCGCCTTAAGATATATTTGCGGATGTGTGATTACTGGATGGAAGAGACGCGCGTTCTTAAGCTCAGTTTGAGTACCTCTTGCCAAATAGCTTCCCACGGCCCCCAGCACTGAGTCAGCCCGCCTGTTCAACCACATCTTTGGCTCCAGCGGGTGCTTCCTTTTTAAGGTTCCTTGTTACAGGAGCTGTAGGAGATGTCCTTGGTTAGGACCGAGAGCAGATGTGGCATGCTGCGCGGGGTGCTGCAAGTACAGGACCAGCAGAGGCAGCAGGAGTCTTTTTCAGCCACACTCAGGGCGGGGCACCCCTCCTGTTATCAACAGTGGGACAGAGGGAACATGCCCTGGTGAACGCAGGTCCAAGCTTCTCTCTCTCTCTCTTTTTATTTTTTTGGTAAGGAACATTGGCCCTGAGCTAGCATCTGTGCCAATCTTCCTCTATTTTGTATGTGGGATGCCTCCACAGCGTGGCTGATGAGTGGCAGCATATGTGATGCAGGGCGCCATTTAGGGCAGAGCCCCGGGTTTGATCCCTTCTCTGCAAAGCTCCTGGCTGGGCTGTGTGCTTTTGGGCAAGGGGGTCGTGTCCTGAGTCTCTGTTCCTTTAACACACAGTGAGGCTAGAATGCCCCCAGGCATAGCTGTTCTGGGAAAGAAAGGGATGACAGCCTTTGGGAGGAGGAATTCAAAGTCAGGCTTTGAATTCCTTTTTCCTTTTGCTTCATTCCCAAATCCCCCGGGGAGCCAGGTCACAGCCCACAGTTCGCTCACTGGTGGCTGATGCCAGTCAGATGCAGGGCCCCTGTCAGGGCTGGAAAGGGCACAGCTGACCCCCCGCCCCCCAGTGCACCCTGCTTGCTGCCTAGCGGCTCTGGCCGCCTCTGCCCAAGGCGTGCCCGGCACATGGGGGCACGGCCAGACCACTCAGCGTGTTTTCGGCTGAGCATCTGGAGATCAGCCTTCCATCACTCTTCTTTCTGTCTTTGGGATGAGATCATGAGATGCCAGCTGATAAGTGCTCAGGAAAATACGGTATCTTTTTAATCAGGTGCTAAGAGCGTTTTCCGCAGCCTCCAGAGGTGCTACTGACGGCCCGCATCTCCAGCCCATTTTGCGACCCTTCCAAGAGCAGAGGTAAGATCGCTTCTGGGAAGTTAGCACCCCCAACCCCGATTGTCTTGCACCATTTAACACAGGTCAGAAACAGAGATGGGAAAGACTGACGTGTCAGCAACACAAATACGGCTGAGACCCGGTTGAGAGCCTAGGCTGATCACCTTCTCTGAGTGCTGTGCTCAGTTCTTCATCTGAGGAATGGGGACAGATGGACGGAAGGGGAGAGAGAGAGAGGCACAGAGTTTATTGTGCCTTGAACTTTTCTCATTATCTTTCATTCGATCTCTTCAAATCTCCATGAGGCGGGGAGCATCATTATCTGGGATTTGGATCTGCCCGCCACGCAGCCCAGGTCCCCTTCCCAGTGCCCGTGCACGGCACAGAGACTCCCTTCTCCTGTGTGAGCACCCAGGGACATGGAAGTGAAACCTGGCCTTGTGACCCAGGGCCAACACGCTTCTTCACTCCCTTGTGCAGAAATTCCTCCTCCTGCAAATGGAACTGATGGGTTTCAGCCTCGACCTCCAGGCTGACGGCACTTGGCAAATGACAAACGCCCCCTAACCCTGGGAAGATGCGTTCAGAAAGCGGATACTTTCCCGAGCTGTTCGTCAAGGCTGCACAGCTGGCACGGGGTGGGGTTCCCTCTGCCACCTGCCTCCCTGTTCCCAACCTTGTGGTTCTGTTCCCGATAACATCTCAGGTCAAGTATGTGGCTAAATATAGCTGCTCCCCTAGCTGGGCTGTCATCGGGGCTGTCAGCAGTGCTGTCCCAGGTCTCCGGACTTCGTGTCAGGCTGCAAGTTGGCAGCCAGGCTCAGATATGGGGTAAGGATTCTGTTTTCAGGAGTACCACTCTCCTTTCTACTCCGGTTTTAGGCGCAGGAACAGACCCCACAGAGCTGAGCGGGAGGCAGGTGGGGAGTAGGGGCTGGAGAGAGCCTGGCCCTGCAGACCTGAGCAAGCCGCCCCTCAAGATCAAAGTCTCTGACGCCTATGCCTTATGGTCTTGGGAACATTGTGGCCTCACAGGAGCTGTAGGGCCCATCCGTAGGGCCGGGGTAAGTCACCATCTCACCACTAGCAGGCAGGGAACTTGAGCAGCCACTGAACCTCTTTAAGCCACTGTGGCCTCATGCGCAAGAAGGAGTAATGGTAATTTCACGCTCACTGTTACGACAGATAAAGGAAAGCAAGGATGTGCCCACGACTCTGTTAAGCAGAGCTCCAACCGCTGGTGGAACCGGTGTGTGTGGAATCTACCACCTCTCCATCAGCCCTGCCCTGCAGTGTCCCGTCCAGCCCAGCCAACATGTTCTGAGTGTCTCTGTGTGCTGGGAGCTGGAGGCTCAGAAAAATGGTGAGCGCAGGGGCAGGCAGACAGTAAGCAGCAGATACAGGACAGACAGCTGTGCCTGATGGTGCTGAAATTGCCACGGCCCTCGCCTGACCCGCCATGCTCCCTCCTTCCCAAGTGATGATCATTTCTACTGTTCTCTGGTTTGTTGGTCTGAGAATTCTGAAGGAGGAAATTGGAGGGCAGAGGGGCACAGCTGGGTCTGGGCAGAGCTAAGGGAGGGGCCTCACTCCTGATGGGGAGGTTGGGGTGTCTAGGACCGCTGCCCCACCCTGTCTGAAACTCTAGGAGCCCCGTCCTATATCAGTGGCACCCCTGGACTGCGCAGCCCACAGCCTGCACAGCTGAATGCAGTGGTCCCTCTAGGGCCATCTCCCTGAAAGGCCACCTTGGCCCCTTGGAGATACAGGCTGGGCGTGCACAAACCCTTTTCTCATCCGTCTGAGCCCCACAGGCTGCCAGGTTGGGAGGAAGGACTGGTATTAGCTTAGCTGAAGTGATTTATTTTTAATGGTGTCTGTTTCCCTGTCTGATGCTGTGACGGAGTACACAGTCACGTGCCTCATAACGACTTTTCGGTCAGTGACAGACCGGTCGCATGTATGATGTCAGTCCCATAAGATGAGTACCATATGGCCTAGGTGTGCAGCAGGCTGTACCATCTAGGTTTGTGTAAGTGCACTCTGTGATGTTCACACCACGACGAAACAGCTAATAATGCATTTCTCAGGACGCGTCCCTGACTTTAAGTGATGTGTGATGGTAGTTAGTTTGCGTCCATTTGAATTCTTCATTAGTCCTAGAAGCATTTGTTTTGTAACCACCGTAGGGCAGGCAGTGGGGTCACAGCAGTGAATGAACCAGAGGGGCTCTCCGCTTTCACGGAACTTACATTTGGGGCGTGCAGCGGGGGGTTCAAGGTGAGAGCAGAGAGTAGGCAGGGCCAGGCCTGGCGGAACCTTGAAGGCTGGGGGAATAGGATTTGCATTTTATTTGGTGTTATAGGAAGCCAGTGGTGGGTTTAATCAGGGGGCCAGGAGGATCTGATGAACATCTTAAAAAGACCTCTCGCTGCTGAATGAGAAACAGAATGTTGTAGGACGTGACGGGCAGGTGGCCAGTCAGAAGGACATTGTAGGGGTCCTGGTGAGAGGGATGGTGGCCCAGGGGCTCAGGGAGGGGAGGAAGGAGGTCGTCTGGGGTAGAATTTGGCTCTGAAGGTTTGGATGTGAGGGACGAGGAAGAGGAGGTCCCAGCAGGACTCCTAGCGTCCAACACTCGCTCACCGTGTGCACGTACGGTCTGCTTCAGTTTGGAGAAGCCCCTAGGCAATAGGCTCGTATCCACTGCTACACAGAGTGACCCTTTCCGTGTGACAGAGTGATGGCCACGGATCGACGCAGTTTAATAATCACGGCAATCCTCAAGAGAGGAGCTATCATTATCTAAATAATTTGCTCAAGTCACTCAACTAGTTGCCCAGGGATCCTGGCTCCTCCAGAAGACGAGTCTCCGCAGTGGCTGTGGCCCTTTCCTCCGGCCCCCAGCTCAGAAGGAGCTTTGCTCGTGCCCAGAGCTAAGGGATCAGGTCCACAGTGGAGAGTGTGACATGTGCCCTCCGCTCCAATATGGGTTTGCAATTCCTTTATGAGCTTGCTGAAAGCTAAAGGAACCACTCCAACTGCCTGTCTCTTAAGCAGGAGAGGAGACTTACCCCGCAGAGGGCTCAGGGTGGCAGGGCTGCCTGGGACCTCCCAGGGGTTGGGGCTCCCCTGCTGAAGGGCCCACTAAACGATCTGGATTCCCTGACCCTGGAGACCCCAGCAGTCTCTTTGAGTCTGGAAGTTTCTGCAGAACAGGAGGGTTCTCCTTCAAGTGGCCCCGTCCAGATGCACAGGTGCAGAGGCTGCTCCAATTTCTTTGCTACCCAGCAGGGAGGGCTCGCTGACGGGGTCAGCTCACAGTCACACACTGCCACACTGGTAGTGTCACACACAGGCAGCAGAGGAGAGAGGGGCACCAGGTGATGAACGCTGGCCTCCAAGCCCCCAGGCCCCCTCCTTTATCTTACATTGAAGCTTCGCCCCAGAATGTCTTTGCATGGATCATTGGGCCAGGTACCCGGTCACAAAGGCCTGCTCTTCAAAGTACAGAGGGACGTGCCCGCTCAGAGCCTCAGGATGAACTTCGCACGTGTGCGTGTGCCCACACACGCTAAGCATTGGTGCATGTGTGGAAGCACCCACGGCTCCCCTGGGGACGGTGAGAGTGGGAATAAAGAGGCTGGCATCTGGGGCATTCTTGGCAGAGAATCAGATGGTGGTGATGCTGAGATCCAGGTCAGGGAGCAAAAGGGTGTTTTCTCAGGGCGGAACGGGGCACCATGCACCTATGAGTTAGGTGCCATCATCTCCGCCTTCCAGAGGAAGAAACTGAGGCTCCGGCTGCCAGCAGCACCCACAGCAGGGCTAGCCGTGCACCCCGCTCCCCTGGCTTGCCTCTTGCCGTCACCCCTTGCCTCCCATGCAGCCATCCATTGTGTTAATTGAGTGTTTCAACAACGTTTGAAGGCTGGGTTTTGTGCTTGAATATATTGCCACATTAATAACTTCAGAACATTTCAGGCAGTGTCGATATAGTAAATTAGGACACGACGGGCCGTATATTCAGGGCAGAGAGCTGAAGTGCCATTTTATTACTTGTGCCACGGAATTAAAGGCTTAATTTTCTTTTAAAAGATGGCAATGCATCATTTCCTGCAGCCAGGTAAAAACAGTTAGCAGAAATGATTTATCCTTTGTTCCATTCAAAAATAGGGAACCGGAAACCCAGGATCTCGCTCTCTGTTATTTATCTCTGCCTGGAGGGCACTTGAAGTTGTAATCCGCCATTCTGGCTTGAAGGACACGGCCAAGCCCTGGGTGTGGTCAGGAAAGGGAGGTAGGATGGAGTGGTGGGTGGCTGTCTCTGTGGGTTGGGAGAGCGGGGCTTCAGAGAGAGGTTCAGGAGGCAGGCAGGTGCGTTCCTCCCAGGCTTGGCCACAGGCTGGCTGTGTGGTGGGGCAACCGCCTCTTGGAGCCTGGTTTTCTCATCTACAAAGTGGAATAATGGCAGTTGGGGCCGGCCCGGTGGCCTAGTGGTTAAGTTCACTCTCTCCTTGGGCAGACTGTTGTTCGCCGGACTGGATCCCGGGCGCCGACCGACACAACACTCATCAAGCCATGCTATGGCAGGCGTCTCACATACAAAGTGGAGGAAGATGGGCACAGATGTTAGCTCAGGGCCAATCTTCCTCAAAAAAAAAAAAAGGAATAACAACAGAGTTCCTCGTGGGGCTGTTGTCAGGATCTCATGAGATCACAGGAGGAAAGAAAGTGGGCCTCCAATGACTCTTGCACAATTATGTGACATTTGCAGGCAGAAATGTTTAGAACAGCTCTTTTACTCCCTGATCATAAAAGTAATACTCGCTGAGAAGAATTTGGAAAATACAGAAAATAACAAAGAAGAAAATAGAGAACCTATTATCTTATGGCCTGGAGATGGTCAATGTTATTCTTTCCTTTTTTTGCATACTTTTAAAAACAAAATGAGATTCATATACATTTACAATTTAATATTCTGGTACTCGGATTTCCGGCTCTATATTATAATGTGAACATCTCCCTCATCATTAACGATTGCCCACAAACTCCTTTTCCTGGCTGCATGCTATTCCTTTGGATAAATGCTCAGGACCTACCCTGATCCCATCTTGCTGAATCTTTACATTCTTTCCTTTATGAATGCTTCTTTTTTTAGTCTTCTGTAACTTATAACTGTCAAAGGTAGATATTATTAGCCTGTTTCATAGGCCACTGAACGGGTTTCCTGTGGCTGCTGGAACAAATTGCTTCTAAGTAAGGGGTTTAAACTGACAGAAGTTTTTTCTCTCACGTTCTGGAGGCCAGAAGTCCAAGTTCAAGGTGTCGACAGAGGTGAGCTGCCTTCAAAGGCTCTATTGGGGGAAGCTCTTTGCCTCTTCCAGCTTCTGGGGGCTCTAGGTGTTTCTTGAGTTGTGGCCAGATCACTCTACTCTCTGCTTCCATCTTCACGGCCTTCTCTTCTCTGCAGGCCTTCTCCTCGGAGTGCCCCTTGTAGGGACACTTTGTCAGCAGATTTAGGGCCCACCTGGATAATTAGGAGGAGCTCCTCGTCTCTAGATCCTTGACTTACTTATGTCTGCAGACACTCTCCAAATAAGGTCCCATTTACAAGTTCTGGGGGTGAGGATAGAAACGTATCTTCTTGGGGGCCACCATTCAGCCCACGGCAGCCAGGAAACCAAAGGGCTTAAAGAAGTCCAGCCCCTTGTGTAGGGTCACAAGGCCTTGGGTAGTGGAGCTGGCATTCTAACCCAGGCCTTTGGCCTAAGCCCCTTTACTTTGTCGGAACATCTTCTTATATACCTGAGAGTCATCTTTTACAATTTTCGCTTTAATGAACTCTCGTCGCCTGACACTTGGTCTCTCCTGTCTGTCCTTCCCAGGCCTGGTCACCCTTGAAGGCAGGCGCTGGAGACCTCAGCCTCAGATCTGTCCCCATCCCTGGGCGGGGCCTGCCTGGACACCTGGACACCCAGCTGCTGTCTCCCCACCCTCCTGTGGGTGCCTGGATTTTCGCATCGGTTCTATTGGGAGCCAACACTCATAGTATGGCTGGCATGAGCCTTCCTCGCCCCTCCCCACCCCCCGGGTGGGATTCCTGCTGTCCCCACCCACCATCCACCCCATCAGATGCCTCAGGTATTGGCAGCACCACCTGGATCCAGACCATGTTCCCCAGCCTTGTCCTGACTACTTGTGGGCTTCTCTCCCGTCCCAAGGAGACCCGTGAGAGGTCCACGCTGCCTTCTTGCTCAGGTCTATGGGGCACCGCCCCCGATAGCGCCCTCCCCAGGCACTTTGACCTCCCCACGTGGCCAGAGTTTCCTGAGTGGCGTTGCCCTTCCACTGCTTTGCAAACCTGACTAATACACGAGAAAAGTTTGTGGGGTTGCCTGGGGATGGATGTGGAATCAGGGGAGGTGCCTCTGAGAGGGCATGGCCAGCTGGCTCGTCCCCTTTCTCCTGTGGGCCTGAGGGTCCAGCTTCGTAATCCTCCAGGGCGTTCCCAGATCACGTTGCTTTATGGCTGTCCATGCCTGTGACCAGCTCTGGGTTCGAATCCCGCCTCTACCCTTCCTGACGGGGCCTGTGCTGTGGTCAGTAACAAGGGGTAGGTCACAAGGAAGACGGCTGGATCCCAGGAGCTGGCTGCCTGGGTTTCTGCTCCCCGGTGGTGGCCTGCGGGGGCCTAGCGCCCACAGAAGGTGGCCCAGCACACAGATGAGTGGTGCAGGGGAAGCTCTCAACCCTGAGCAGCATCAGAGTCGTGGGGATGGGGCTTCTTTCAATCCGATCTGGGGGGGGCCTGAGAAAGTGCCCCTCCAGCAAGGTGCCAGGTGCTGCCAGTCTGACGCCATGGGAACTGCTGGAGGGCATCAGGGCTGCTCAGAGTGGGTGCTCCAGAAGTGCATTCTCTTCCTTTCTTGAGTCCCTGGGGCTGGTGGGGTTCTGGAGCCTCCGTGGACATCAGGGGTGACCTGGTGCATATTCCCAGCCCAGGTTGACAAGCTCCTTCAGCATCCAGGGCCTGGGGGCTGGCTGGAGGATGGGCCAGGGTCTCTGGGCCAGAGGCTAGCTGCAGCATGCAGTATGCACCTTGCCTGGCTCGCTGCAGCCCCCGCCGCGCCCTCACAGTCAGGCCGGGCCTCCCGCAAGCTGTCATCCCACCTCTGCTCTGCCCGGCAGCCTGGCAGGGCCATGCCTGCGAAGGGCCTGGGAAGAGCATTTCCAAAGACCCCCCCCTGGGAGAGCGGATGCAGATGAAGCTGACAGACACCCACACGTGCGTGGGGAGCCCCGCGTCCAGCTGTTCGTGAAGGTGGAGGTTTGCAGATCCAGCTGGACACCTAGGGGCACAGCCCCGCCCTCCGCCTTCCTCTCGACCTGCTCTGGAGATGTACATGCATGCGTGTGTGTGCACGTGAGTGTGTGTGTGTGTGTCGGGGGGGTCCTGCTGTCGGCTCAGTGTTGGTGCAGGGCGGGTGAGGGGCCGGCTCCTGGGGCTTCGAGAGAGTGGGTGCTGGGATGGGCACCCAAGGGGGCGATGGAGCTCTTCTCTGGGGTGCTTGAACATGAGGACATGGCGTCTGTTTCTCCAGTCTCGAGGTTGTAAGAAAAATCCAGGCTCCAAATCTACCCATTTTTGGAGCCCCCTGCGCCCCCCGCAGGCTGAGGGCAGTGTCCACACACGCACAACTGCCCTGCCATGAGGTCACCAGCAGAAACTCTCCAGGCTGCCTGGCAAGGAGACTGAGTGCCCGCCCCATGGTAGCCTGGGAGGGGCAGGAGCCGGAGGGACCTCTAGGAGGCAGTGAAACAGCCTGGCAGGTGCACCGAGGGCCTGACCCAAAGCAGCGGCGGCGGGATGCGGGGGTCTTAGAGGGAAGCAGCCAGAGGTCCAGGAGTAGGTCCTGACAGCCAAGTGGACGTCGGGGTGGGAGATGACTGGCTGACCTCCCACCTGGGTGCTCTGGAGAGTCAGGGACATGGTGGGGACGGTGTATGTGGTGGGGGGTCAGGAGGAGGATTGAGTTTAGTTCTGCCTTGGTGGGATGGTGCTCCCTGGGCGGAGGAGTGATGGCATCTCCTCAGGCCCTGGAGAGACCGTGTCGGTATTCGCTGCCCTCTCTCCTCTCCCTTCTGGGAACATCAGCTTCCTCAGGTCTCCTGGGTCTTGGGTCCACCCTGAGCCACATCCCTGAACTCACGCAAGGTGGGGGCTCAGGGCAAGTGCAGAAGGGGGCCTCCTGCTAACCCAGCACCTACTATATGACGGGGGCCCGGACAGAGGATTAATGATCGATGCCCTGTCACTCTGAGTCTTAGAGATAATTACACCCATGTTAAAGATGAAGAAACCGAAAGGGGAAAACGACTTGTCCAAGGGCACATAAGCAGTGTGGTTCGTCATGGACATGCTGGGTCCTCTCCCACAGACAACGCCTGATAGATGCTATCCTGCGTCTACGTCTACGTGAGCTTGACCCTGAGAAGGTCACAGCCGGACCTCTGCAGAAAAGAGGGCCTGACGAGGGAGGGAGAAAGACACAGGTCTGGTTTCAGGCTTGGAGTCCAGGCCCCCGGCCACGACCAGCTGGGCCAGAGCCCAGAGTCAGGAGGAGAGGGTGGAGGGGCGTCTGTGGGCTGCAGGTGCCCCGGCCCTGGAAGTCCCACGTGGCTGCATGAGTGTCCCCATGAGCGTCCCCAGAAGACAGAGGCCAGCCCTGAGTGCCCAGCGCTGCGCTGAGCGTCCCACATCACCGGGCGCACAGCTGGGGTGGACTGGGCCCCAGCAGCTCCAGCAGACTTTCTCGAGGATAAGTTTCAACAGAAAAGAAGGTATCTGAAGAGCTGGAAAGGGAGCCCAGGTTCTGTGGATGGGGATTGGTGCTTCCGTCACACCTGCTGTCCCATCTAACCTCCTCAGCTGCTTGGTGAAGTGGGACTTATTATTTCCATTTTACAGAGGAGGAAATGAGGCTCAGAGAGGTTGAGTGACACACCCAGGGTCACACAGCAAGAAGGGGATGGAGCTGGGAATTGAGGCTTATTGAAATTCATGCCTTCTGAACCCAAGCAGGTGAAAGGGTGCCCCCATTCTTCTTCCTGCTACAGCTGCTCAGTCAGAAATTTACTCCTACAGGGATATGTGTGTAAAGAAGCACAAGGCTGGGGGCTGGCTTCATGGCTGAGTGGTTAAGTTCACATGCTCTGCTTTGGCAGCCCAGGGGTCGCTGGTTTGGATCCTTGGTACGGAACTACACACCACTCATCAAGCCATGCTGTGGTGGCGTCCCAGATAGAAGAACTAGAAAGACTTACAATTAGGATATACAACTATGTGCTAGGGCTTTGGGGAGAAGAAAAAAAAGAGGAAGGTTGGCAACAGATGTCAGCTAAGGGCCAATCTTCCTCACCAAAAAGCAAAAAAAAAAAAAAAAAAACCCCAAAAAACAAGTACAAGACTCAGTGATGTGGTCACACATGTGAATGAGGTAGACCTCCTAGGTGGGTCAGAGGCTTCCCCTGCAGGGGAGGAAACCCTGCTGCTAGCTCCTAGCACCCCTGGTGCGGGAGAGCAGGGCGCACCCAGACGCAGGCCTGTGGGAGGGGCTGGGTAAGGCAGCCTGTGTGCTGTGACTTCCTGTGGACAGCTGTGTGCAGCATCAGATGGGCTGAGAGTGGACCCTGTCCAGCTCAGCCACTCATCAGCAGAGTCTCTGTCCACCCACAGCCCTGGCACTGCTGCACAGCTTCCTGCCGTCCGTGGGACAGCCCAGGGCCGAGACACCTCCCAGTGCATCCCTCCAATGTGGCCCTGCCCAGAGAGTGGCCTTTACAGTGAGAAACACAGGGGAGCACAGAGGCCCACTCACCATGACAGTGTCCCCTTCGAGGTGGCTGCAGCATGGTGGGCACAGTGGCCACAGACAGGACGTGGGGTGCCCGCCCTGGGCCCTCACACTCCCTCTCTGGGAGCGGCAAGCAGGCAGTGGGAGACAATCCACTCCCACCCAGCCGGGCCTGCCCTTCACCCCAGACACCAGATATGACTTGGAAGCCAGCTGGACATTCCTGCCTTAGGCTGTTCAGGCCTGCACCACGGCCCCCTGCTCAGAGAGGCCCTGGGTGCCCCTTCTTCCTGGTGGAGCACAGCGCTCTTCTCCCAGATGCCCCCTGTCTCGACCTTGGCCAAGCCCTCGGCGGACCCTGCCCCCGTCCTCCGGCTCTGTTCATTTATAAATAGGCCCATTTCTCATCCTGCTCTGGCCCCACACCCCAGAGGCAGACGCAACCTCGGGATGCCCTGTCCAGCCAAGGGCAGAGCTGGAGCGCTGGACGCGTGGGCCTGAGCGATGAGGTCACACGTTCTCCTGTAAACTGCTGCTCGCTGTGGACAGTCAGAAACTCACGTCGGCTTGTGTGCTACTTTCTGCGGCCGCCCTGACAGAGGACACACGCTGGGCCGCTTAAAACGACAGAAGTTACCCTTCTCCCGGTCCGAACTCAAGGTGTTGGCAGGGCCCTCTCCTTCTGAAGGCTCTGGGGGAGAATCCTTCCTGCCTCTTCCAGCTTCTAGTGTCCCCATCCGTCCCCTGACTTGTGGACACGTCACTCCAATCTCTGCCTCTGTGGTCACATTGCCTCCTCTCTGTCTGTCTCAAATGTCCCTCCACCTTTCTCTTAGAAAAGGACACTTGTCATGGGATTTAGGGCCCCCCAGGATTCTCCAGGGTGATCTGCTCATCCCAAGTCCTTAATTCTATCTGTTGAGACCTTTTTGTCTAAATAAGGTCAATTCACAGGTTCCAGGGGCTAGAACGTGGACGTATCATTCGGCCCAGCTTGTGGCAGAGGAAATTTACAGAGATGGCCATTGACAGGTGGGGCAAAGGAGGAAGCCTGAGAAAAGGGGTTAGCAACAGAGCGATGCTAACACGCAGGGGGGCCTGCGGGGCCACCTAAATCCTGCTGATTCCGAAGGCGGCTCGGGACTAACACCGGCTAAGCCGAGGGCTCCGGAGCAGGCTGGGTGTTGTCTCGGGCTGGGCGGCGACGAGTTTGTGGGTCAGCCACCCCACGATCGGCTGGCTTAGGGCATCGTCAATAGATCCGGTGGCGTGGAGACAGCTGGAGCAAGCAGACCACACAGACGCTTGTTATTTTGGCTTTCGCGGTGACGTGATTTGTAGCTTGGCCCTCGGCCACGGCCAACTCGCGAAGCCCGGTCAGCTGTCGCCGTGTCACGCTCTTTGCTGAGGCAAATGACCTGAGTGTAATTTCACGGTGCATGGAAAGGATGGGACGCTGCAGTCACACAGACCCCCTGGGTCCGTCCCTCGCTTCACGCTGCCTGTGGGAACATCTCGAGCCTCCATGGTTTTCTCCTGGGTATAATGGGGAGGGGCAAACCCACTCTGAGGCATTGTAGTCACGAGGCCGGATTCTAACCGGAGGGCCTCATCCAGTGCCTGGCACGTAGTAGGCGCTCACTGAATGGTTGTTTTGATTTCAGGGTGGGGGCTCCACCATCCACAGAAGCCTGACCTGTCCACTCCCTTCTCCCTCTCTCCAAGTCCTGTCTTGACCTCTCCCTTGGGTCTCCTGGTTTGGGCCGTGTCTCCACTCCCCTGGGGCCCTGCAGCAGCTTCCTGATCGCTCTCTGCCTCAGGCTCCCGCTCTGGGTCCCCTTCACGCAGCGGTCGAGGCTGGTCACAGCTCTGGTTTGGTCATGTTCCCTGCCTAAGGGTGTTGATGATTTCTCACCCCTGCTGGATCTGAGTCCCTCAGAATCAGCCCTGCCCACGTGGCAGCCTCCGGTGTCACTGCTCCTCTTTCACACCACACATCCCAGAGAGGCTGTCTCCTCCCCACCGCTTCTCTCTCTCCCATCCCTCTTTTCTCTCTCCTCTCTCTTCTCTTTTTTTCTCCCTCCCCTCCTCTCTTCTTTAGTCCCCTATCTCCCCTTCCCCTTCTCCCCTCCCCTCTGCTCCCCTGCCCATTGTCCCCATTGCCGTGGGCACCTTGCATTTCCTATACCCACACTGTGCTGAGCCTCTTGACCGACTGAGTGCTGTGCTAGGTTCTGGGACTTTGCTGTGAACACAGCACTGCCAGCCTGCTCTCCTACGAGATGCTGAGGGTCCTGGTCCAGAGTGTCTGGGATTGAACTGCTGTGTGACCTTGGACAAATCACTTCACTTCTCTGGGCCTTGCTTGCTTTAGCTGTGAGTTTCTGCATCTTGGGGTTGCCGAGAGATGGTCCACACAGAGCGCCGAGGACAGTTGTGTGTGTGAGCCCGTGTAAGTGTGAGCTCTTTCCATTGTGGAGTTTACAGCTTGGGGGACATCGGACAAGTCGAGCAATCACGATGCTGTTTGATAAGGGGAGCGTGGGCACAATGAGAGGATGAGGAGGGGCGCCTCACTAGCCAGGGACACTGCGTGTGGCAACTGCCTTCCTGGAGGGGCCACACACTGCTCAAGGAAGAGGACTATGTCTCGGTCATTGATACCTTTCACGGCCTGGCGCCCCCTGCTTCTGTGCTGTTGGTCGCGTTTTGAGCACCATGCCTATCTGTCCGTCCACACCTTTGACTGTAGCCGTGGCTGCCTCGACCTGTGACAAACAAGCCCCAGGGGGGATGACCCGTCCCCTCCTGGACCCCACACCACTGCCTCTCACTTCCTGTCTCAGGCCCTTCCTGAGGCCAGGGCGTGTGGGGGCAGCTGTGGGAGCCCACTGAGCTTTCACACAGGTGCGGTCCCAAAGCACAGGGGTGTGTGTACCTGGGTCGCCATTGACCTATGGCAAGAGGACAGCCAAGAGACGAGCTGTTCCCCACCCACACCCCAGGAGGACGATTCTGAAGGCATTTCAAAAAGCTCTCAGGGAGGTTCCAGTCAGGTGGAGTAGCAGTCGTCCTCAGCAGCGGGTGACCCGTAACGCTTCCTTGAATTGCATCTCATGTTTTATCTGCCTACCCCGTGGTCCTACACGCCACATCCCTAGGGTCCTCCCCAAATACACTACCCGCATCAACCCTTTGACTTGCCCTCTGCTGGGACCACCCAAGACAAGATTCCCAACAAGGATTTAAAAAGGGCTGACTGGCTGCCACAGCCAGAGAAGGTGGCCACCTCCCCCAGTGCCTCTTAGTAAGTGGGTCTGAACATGCCATTGGTGCCAAAGTGAAGAAGTAAGGAGGGAGCAGTTCAGGCAAGGAGAGAGACACTGGGCACTGGGTCCAGCCACGGCGGATCTGGCTGAGACCAGAATCCAGGTCAACGACTGGAGACATCCAGTTTAGACACGGTGAAGTGTGAGAGACCACCTCCAAGGGGCCAGTCCAAGGCCAGAGCCAGCACGTGGGTGACAGGTAAGGGCTGGTATCGGACAGATCCCAGCATCTGGCATCCAGGAGCTCTCATGACCCGGGTAAGAAGTGAGGTCTTAAGAAAGCAGGTGGGATTTTCATCTTGCCGAAGGACCTGGCTTTGAAAGAAGGAGTGCCTTCTGGGAGGTGACCAGCTGGCCTCATAGATAAGGCTGTGAAGTGGCCTGAGTGTTCTGAGTTACCAGGGTCACTGTCACTGCAGGGTCAGTGGACCCCTCACGAGGTCAGGGCTGTGGGAGGGACAGCCCTCCTGATCCCAAGGGCTGGAAACTGACGTTGGATGAGGAAGGCGAGGAATTCTGAGGAAATGTGGACACAGACAAATACAAAGGGAAGACCATGTGAAAACAGAGGGAGAGGGCAGCCATCTACAAGCCAAGGAGAGAGGCCTCAGGGGAAACCAAACCTGGAGACACCTTTCTCTCAGACTTCCAGCCTCCAGAACTGTGAGATGATAAATTTCTGCTGTTTAAGCCACTCACTCTGCGGTATCTTGAATGGCAGCCTGAGCAAGTTAATACAGGTATATCTGTGTGGGGCCACTTCTGGGTTGTCCATTCTGTTCCACTGTTTTATGTGTCTGTTCCTCCACAAATGCCACTCTGACTGCATTACTGTAGCTCTGCAGTAAGCCTTCATATCAAGTAGAGTGATTGCTTTCATTTTATTCTTGCTTTTCTTTATTGTTTATTTGTGGGTTTGTGTCTTTCAACATAAATTTTAGAACAACCTTGTCTATGTCTACAAAAAAACGTTGCTGGAATTTTGATAGGCATTCCATTAAACCTGTAAATTAACTTGGGAAGGATTGACATCTTCAATATGTTGAGTCCTCCGATCCATGAGCATGGTATACCTCCCTTCCGTAGGTCTTTGATTTCTCGCCTCGGCATACACGTCCCACGCATGCGTCGTCAAGTCTAGAGCCAGTGTTTCATTTTCTTTGGAGCAATTGTCAATGGTGTTGTGTTTTAAATTTTGGTTTCAAAATCTTTATTTGTGAATGTAAAAATGCAACTTATTTTTGTGTGTTGGTCTTGTATTCGGCAGCCTTGCCAAACTCACTTATTAGTTCTAGAAGTTTCTTGTGTGTAAGTAACCATATCGTCTGCAAATGGGGACAGTTTTATTTCTTTGTTTCCGGTCTGTATGCTTTTTGTTTCTTTTTCTTGCCTTGTTGCAATGGCTGGAACTTCTGGTACTATTGAAGAGGAGTGCTGAGAATAGATATCCTTGCCTTTTTCTCAGCCTTAGGGGTAGGGAAATATTCGACTTTTGCTATTAAGTATGGTAATAACTGTTGAACTTTTGTAAATGCTCTTTGTCATGTTGAGGTGGTTCCCCTCTATTCCTAACTTATTGGGAGCTTTTTTCATTGTTGTTATTAATACTACCATCATGATAGAAGGGTGTTGGCATTTGACAAATGTTTTTCCTGTGTGAATTGATATGATCGTATGATTTTTCTTCTTTAGCCTGTTGATATGGTGGATTACATTGACTGACTTTTAAATGTTGAATAAGCCTTGCATACCTAGAATAAATCCTTCTTGGTCATGGTGTAATTCTTTTTATACATTATTGAAATAGATTTGCTAATGCTTTATTGAGGGTGTTTGCCTCTATGTACATGAAAAGTATTGGTCTGTAGTTCTCTTTTCTTGTGATATCTTTGCCGGTTTTGGTATCAAGGTAATACTGGTCTCACAAAATAAGTTGGGGATTGTTCTCTCTTTTACTTTTTTGCCAAGATTGCATAAAATTGAAGTAATTCTTTAAATATTTGGCAAAATTCTCTGCTGAAGCCATTGGGCCTGGAGATTTGTTTTTTTTTTGAATTTTTAATTGCAAATTTGACTTCTTTAATGGTTGTAGGACTATTCAGGTAATCTATCTTATCTTGGTTGACTTCTATAGTTGTGTTTTTTGAGAACTTGGTCCATTTCTTCCAAGTTGTTGAGTTCGTGAGTGTGAAGTTGTTCGTAGCCTTCCCTTATTATCTTTTTAGTGGCTGCAGAATCTGTAGTGGAATCTCCTGTTTCCTTCCTGCGTTGGTGATTTGTGTCTTGTCTCTTTTTATCTTTATTGGTCTACCAGAGGCTTATCAATTTTATTGATTTTTTTAAGAGGTAGATTTTTGGTTTCATTGACTTTCTTTATTGTTGTCCTGTTTCAGTTTCATTGATTTCTGCTCTTGTTTCTTTCTTTCTTTTTTTTTTTTTTGGTGAGGAAGATTGTCACTGAGCTAACGTCTGTGCCAGTCTTCCTCTATCTTGTATGTGGGACACTGCCACATCATGGCTTGATGAGCAGTGTGTAGGTCTGCACCCAGGATCCAAACCCATAAACCCTGGGCTGCTGAAGTGGAGCATGTGAACTTAACCACTACACCACTGGGCTGGCCCCTCTGCTCTTGGTTTTATCATTTCCTTCCTTCTACTAGCTTTGGGTTTATTTTGTTTTTCTTTTTCTAGCTTCTTGAGGTAAGACTTAGATTATTGATTTGAGACTTTTCCTCCTTTCCGATGTAATCCTTTAGTGCTATAAGTTTTTCTGTGGAATAGTTTCATTGGGTATAGGATTTTCTTTCTGCACCTGAAAAATGCTGTGCCACTTCCTCCTGGGCTCCATATTTTCACACGAGAACTCTGCTGTCATTCAAGTTGGTGTTTCCCTATAATAAAAGCATCATTCCTCTCTGGTTTTGTTACAGTTTTTCTATTTTTAATTTTCTGAAATTTACTTATAGTGTATCTTGGTGTGGATTTCTTTTGGTTTGTCCTATTTGGGATTTGCTCAGTTTTTGAGTCTGTCAGTTTATGTTTTTCACTAAGTCTGGGAAGTTTTCAGCCACTATTTCTTTGAAAACTTTTCAGCCCCACACTCTTTCTCTTCTTCTTCTGAGACTCCAATGATGCAAATGTGGGATCTTTTGTTATTGTCCAGCAGGTGCCTGAGATACATTGCTTGATTCCTTTGTTTGGCTGGAGTGCATTCTCAGGCAATACATAAAATAGAGTGTGAGGCAAGCACAATTTCTAAATCGTGGCATCCATAAAAAATGTCTTTATTCTTCTCTCATATTTCACTGTTCGTATGAGTAAGGAATTTCAGGTTGAAAATAAATTTTTCTATCAGGATTTTTAAGGCATTGCTTCATAATCTTTTAGCACCCAGTGTGGCTGATGTGTGGTCAAAAGCATGGATGGTTTTCCTTCCTTTGTCGGCGACTCAATTTTACTTCTCCTTTCTGAAAAGTTTAAGGTACCCTTGTTTATTGTTATGACCAAACCACACAGCATTGATTACTATAGCTTCATAGTAAGTCTTGAAATCTGATAGTGTAAGCCCTTAAACTCTGTTCTTTTTTTTTTTTCCAAGATTAACCAACTACTCTAGGTCTTTGCATTTCTATGTAAATTTAGAATCATTTGTCAATTCCCACAAAAATAAAACCTCCTGAGATTTTACTTGGGATCAAAGTAAATGTACGACTCAATTTGGAGAGAATTGATATGTTACAAAGATTGAGACTTTCCCTCCAGTAACAAGGCATATGCCTTTATTTCTCAGGTTGTCTTTTATTTCCTTCACTAATATTTAAGAGTTTTTAAAAAATATAGGTCTCATACATTTCACTTTGTTAATTGATAAATATCTTATAGTTGTGGTTTTGTGTGGAGCTCTTGACCTTTTTGCATTTTCTGACTGATTATTGAGATCTTGCCAGGGCCCTGGGAACTCTGGGCCCTTCTGAAGTCCTGG
Organism: Equus caballus; assembly: GCF_041296265.1. Lineage (NCBI taxonomy): Eukaryota > Metazoa > Chordata > Mammalia > Perissodactyla > Equidae > Equus > Equus caballus. The sequence continues at coordinate 93,206,691 of NC_091684.1, forward strand.
GCAGTGAAATAGACGTGTCTCATGAGGACCTCTCGACCCGGGCTCCCCTTCATCAGGGCAACTTGACTTGGCACTATGACTTTCAAGATGCTGCAAGCAGGAAAGGGGCATGGCCCAATCTAAGTTGAAGGAAGAGTCTTCTGACTAAAGTGTGTGTGTTCAGGGCTGTAGGGGAAGGGACCATGCCAGAGGCAAGGACATTAGTCTGGAGACCATTGTCAGAGCAGTGGCCCTGCCTAGATTACCTTGTAGTGGGAGGAGGGGCCTTTCCCTAAGGAGGTCAGTTCAGCGATCCTGACTATGGCTGCTCCCCGAGCTGTGGACCCTTTCTAAGTGCTGGAAGAACGGGCAGAGCTCCTTCCCCACTAGAAAACTCCATTCCCCACTGGGATGGTTTGCTCTCCATCCCCAGTGTGAACCTCCATGACTCTCTCCTTTCCTTGCCCCCTCTGTGTGGCACGTTTGCCTCCCTTGTCACATCGGACCCAGTCACATCGGCTGTATCTCTGAGCTTGGCCCTTCACCACCAGCTCGGCACTGCTGCCCCACATGGCATGGCTGGTGGCCGCTGATGCTGGCGGTGCCGAGCTTGAGGTCATCACCTGTCCTTGGACTCTGAGCTTGGGAGAGGCCCACTGGGGAACTTAACTCAGCGTCTGTCAGTCGTCACCCAGCAGTTCCACTCAAATCCAAGTCTCGGCCTGGAAGAACAATGTACCTAAGATACAGCAGATTCTCATATAAACCCAGATCACTTTCCATTGAAGCTGGGCTGGAGACTTTCCAGAAGCAGGCACGATGCAGTTTCATCGCATGACAGTTTTCTGTTGCTTCCCTTTTCCATTGGAGAAGCAGAGAAAATACAGAGCTGGTGGAATCCACTAGCAAGTGCCTAATTGGTCTGCCATGCAACCAAAGCTGCTCTCAACCCACCATACCCAAACAGGTAGCAATGTTTAATCATTTTTCATAGCCTCTAATGAAAATAGCGCTCCGTCTGGCCAGGCAGTGCAAAGTGCCCGACAAATGAATTTTGAGTCCCAGGCGAGAACCCTAGATCTGGAAGGTCTTGGATCAACTAATGACACACCTTGTGCAAATTTTAAACCTCCCAGTAATGTCCGTGCATGCGGCCTAATGGTACTATCGAGATTTTAGGATTGGTACATATATTAGTCACTGTAATTAAAATCCTGGAGTTATATTATATGTTATTTGTATGGCAGTTTGTGATGTGTTTAATGCTCCCAGTTTCGAAATTATTAAAGCTACTGTCCCTGGGCTGGCCAAAGTGATAAGCAAAGTAACAATGTGATCTTATTCCCTCTCGGTGGGGTGGGTGGGGAGGAGGACGCGTGTGGGATATTCTTATAAAGGGACCAAATGCCAAATAAAAGAATTCCAGCTGTGCAACAGGAAAGTTGAAATGGTTTGTTAGGATCATTAATATTGCAATGAAAACTAATTAAACCTGGAGCTAGAAGGAGTTCATTAGTGGTTTGGAGGCGAGGATTCTGCTTCTGCAGCGTGGGTTGCAGCACTGGGGAACTGGGGAGGCTGTCAGCTGGGCTGAGGGTCGCTCTCTCCTTTCTCTGGCCTCTGGAATTGGCGTGGCTCTAACCGTAGGCACCTGGCAGATGTGAGCCCAGAGATTTCCCTGAAGTACCCCAAGTACCCTCAGCTCCTGTCCCTGGAGGGGACCTGGGCAATGCCACACCTGTGTCTGGGTGGGCTGCCCCTTGCAGGCTACTAAAAATGGGCTTTTGAAGATTGGGGAAGGGTGGAATCGGCAGGTTTTCTTTGCAAGCAATGAGAGACGTTTTCACGTTGCATTGACTCCCTTTGAACCACCAGAAATAAAAGTAACCCAAAGCTTTGGCAGTAGATCTGTGCGACCAAAGTACTTACATACACGTCTCGGTGGCTCTTCTCGATGGTCCTCATAACATTGCTTTATCATTTTCCCCCTGAGGTGGTTGTCTGAGAGACAGAGGACTGTGTTGTTGTGGGTCGGGGTCCCCAGGCAGCAGATTCTGAGATGGGGCTTGGCGGGCAGGAGGTCTATGAAGGGGGGCCCTTGGGACCTACCCCTGTAGAAAGGAGTGTCCAGAAGCAGGTGTGAGTGGAGGGAGAAGTCAAGCTGTGATTCCACCCAACCTTGGGAAGCTTCAGAGCTGGAGTGGCCCTTCATTGGACCTCCGAGTTGGGTTGAGATGGCAGGTTTTACATACTTGAGTTTTGATGGGTCTGTAGATAGGGTTCGCCCTGGGAAAATGGGACCATGGACCAGGTGGCTCTGGGCTGATGTGACCCATGAAGGTGCCGACAGCTAGAGGCCCCCGCCCACAGCATCCCCAGCAGCTGGGGCAGCAAGTCCTTCCTTGAAGGGGGTTCTAGGCAGCACATGGCAACATCCTTTGCAGTTTTGTTCATCATGATCTCCCTTGACCCGAGCATAGTACCTGGCACATAGTAGGTTTTTACCAGATATTTGTTAATGTAGATAGAATATTTGCATTTCACACAGAGAAAACCAAGTCTTAGGAAAGCGAAGAAAAAGGGGGAACGAGAGTTAGAAGGAAGGTCCCTGACTCCAGAATCCCAGCCCCGGCCACTGTCTCTTACCCCTCTCATGAGTGATGAAGTACAGGAAGGGGGTGATGGTCATCTGGCCTCTGGTGAGAACAAAATCAAGTTCACCTTTCAATGCCCAAAGAAGATAGCTAGGTTTTCTCTCTTTCAAGGCTGTTCCCTGAGTCTCCAGCCTAGGCCAGCCTTTGTAGGTCTCAAGAGGAAGGACAGGGGCTTGTCCATCGGGTTGAACAAACTCGGCCTTGAGTTCGAGGACCCCCAGAATGAAGGGCAGGCCCTGCTGTCCACACTATGGCTCGGCAGCTTTGGCCAACCCAAGGGGCCGCCTGGGGCCAGGGTCTGGGAAAAGGGGCCAGAGCCTGTGGACACAAGGCCCAGGGTTGCAGGGAAGTTGCCCTGAGATGCCTGTGGATAGTCTGTCACCAGGTCTCAGCCCCCGTGCTTGCATTTTAGGAAAAACCAAAACAAGCAAGTCAATCTGATAACCAGACAAATAAGGCAAAAATGTTTACATTTCTTGATTTTGTGGTCGTTGAATTCGGCACCTCTCAGCGTGCCATGAGTGGGTTACAGAGGTGCCAATATGTTGTTCCCCTTGGCCCTGGGAACAGCAGGCAGGCACAGAGAGGGGCGGCTGGTCACCTCCAACCACTGGCAGCCTCTTCTGTCTATTCCCATGTGGTTCACGTGCCATAATCTAGAAAGGTTGGGATGACCCAAGTGAATCCCTTTGCTGGAGGGAGCGTATTTTGAACATTGGAAGCAAAAAGTGCTGGGCATCTCTGAGAAGGAGATAAAACCACTTTCACATTGTGGTAAAAATCTTTCTCAGTTTTCCAAGTCAAATCTCACGTCCCAAAGGAGATGGCCTTCTTCTCCCAGGGTCATGCTTCAGCTGCCAGATCCACAAGATCCAAAGGCTCCTGGGAGCATCTGGCTCAAGCCCGTCATCTTACAGATGAGGACGCCGAGGTCCAGGAAGACAAACCTCTGGGCAATGGTCATAGACGAGGGAGAATTAACTTGACATCATTATTAACCCTGCTCATTATCCTGGAGTGATCCCATAAGAGCTCATGAAAAATGGTAATTATTTCATTGCACACTTTACCTACACGGTATATTTTCCGCACTGTATAATTATGCCACCATAATTAATGGTGGTTAATTCTTCCGTAGCTGAAAGCGGTCTGCTGAAGGGGGTGTTTAAATATCTTTTCTTTTCCACTTCAGGGTTAAGCCTAGGCATCCTTTTGCTTTTAGTTTAACCACAGGAAGCAGAGAGAGGGCACAAAGAACACGTTTTCGGGACATCACTCGCAGACCCCAATTCTTGATGGTCAGCCATCATTTCCCGCCTTCGGGGGAGGAACACATCTCTGGGACACTTCAGGATGCTCCACAGCTCCTGGAGACTCAACCTGACTTCACTGTAGGCCCCCAAATGCCACCATGTCAGAGGAGCGGAGAATTCGACAATCAGTTCTGAAGCTTCCTTGTCCACCTTTCAGGATTATTGACATAATTTATAATGTTTTGGATTAAGTTCAATGGCAATAGAATAGAGAAATCTAAAATCTCAGTAGCTTACAGCGGCCCAGCAGCAGAAATGCAGTTCCACGATGTCATGCTGGTGCGGGCTCCCCTCTTTCTTCTTTGCACCCTGGTGTGTAGCTTTCATCCTCAGGGTCACCTCATGGTCCAAGTTGGTTGAAAAGTTCCAGCCATCATGTCAGCATTCCAGGCTGGCAGCAGGAAGGAAGGTGGGGGCCAGAGGGAGACTGAAGGTTGCTCTTCCCGGTTGAATAGATTTTCCAGCTTTCCCACGGAACAATTCGTTTCCATTTCATTGGCCAGAATCAGTCACAGACGACCTTTAACTGCAAGAGAGGGAGGTAGACAACGATTTAGCAGGTGTATTTTCCTCCAGGATTCTATAACTATGGAAGAAAGGAGGTTAATGGTTGGTGTAGATGATTACCGCCTCCCTCACGAGGTAACACATGTCAAGCCTTTAGCACAGTGCCCAGCATGAGTTTAGGTCCTTGTTTATTTAGCCGTTATTAACGGAGCGCCTCCACCTGGGAGGGCAGAGCCGCAGAGAGAAGGCCGTCCCTGTTCTCGGGGAATTCTTATCTAGCGCTCAGCCAGCACATGGAGGCACGGACATTCTCTAAGTGGACAAAGCCTCTGATGGATCTGCTTCCCGTCGATGGCACCTTTGTGATTTCCAAAGCAGGAGGCTGCAGAGCCAGTCAGCCAGTGTTTTGAGGGTCCCTGTGGTCTGCCAGGTCCTTTTGCCATAAGAAAGTTTTGGGAGCTGCTGACAGAGGCTGCTCGTGTCGGGCGGCATAGTTTGGTGGGAATGGTACAGGTTGCGAGCCAGAGAGTCCTTGTTCAAATCCTACAATGATGCTGATGCTGGCCCTCAGTGTGGCCAACCTCAGGTTCCTGGTCTGCCACATGGGGATAATGACCCTTACCTGGCAGGACCATCACGCAAATAGTGCCCAGCCCAGTTCTTCTTGTTAAGATTTTGCTGCTGTTATACCTGGCAGGGCCACTCTGAGAACCCCTGATTTAGGGAAAGTGCTTACCTTTATAACAGATTTCCTCTTCTGTCAAAGGGGAACACAATTCCTACATTTGAGGCTGTTTGCAGATCGAATGAGAAGATGTGTGAAGAGCACCCTCATACAACAGATGATCCATACATGGCCCCCTATTCGAAGCTCCTGCCTGATGCAAGGATGCTTTCTTTGACATTCCAAAGCGAGGGCTTGCATCCTCTGTTTAAAACCTTCTTAGGTCAGGGAATCCAGGGGCAGCCCCTGAGATGAGGTTTTGTTATGGAAGTGCTCCCAGGCGGAACTGGTAAGGGAGTTGGGAGAGGGCAGGGTAAGGGAGGAGGCCAGCCAGGGAGTGACTTCAGGCCAAGTCCTGCCAAGTCAGGTGGGGGTAATCTCAGCCTGATTCCAAGGGGCTCTGGAGGGTTCCATCTCAGAGTTGTTCCAGCCTAAGGCCAAGGGGCTGGGCTTCCAGTCTCTTGTACCCCATAGCTCCTGCTAAGGGGCACTTTGGGTGCTCCCTGTGCTGGCACAGGAGCTCCAGCAGCCTGAGGTCAGTCTTCCTTCAAAGGCGCAACTGAGTTGGGAGGTGGAGCAGAGATCCGAGGGGCTCTGGGCGGGGCACCGACCTGTCCACGGTGGGAAGTTAAACATGCTTTTCTGTCTGGGTCTCACCCAAAACCACAAAACCAAAAACAAAGGTGTGAAGTGCACACATATTCTACCGCGAGGGTCTAGACCTGTCCATACAGACTTGCCATGACCACTCACAATGGGTCCCGGTCCCTTTACCAAATCTCCAACCTCTAGTGCATGTTCAGGCTGGGAATGGCTCAGAGTAAGGATTCTTTGAATTCGGAGGTTGTGGGGTTGGCCCTCCCAGAGTAGGGTACTTTCCTGGCTCAAGACAACTGAAGGGTACTCGGGCATACTCCCTCATGTGGGGAGTGTGTGCAAGAAGGGAAATTAGGGGCCAGCCCGTGATGTAATGGTTAAATTTGGCATGCTCCTCTTTGGCGGCCTGGGTTCCAGGGTTTGGATCCTGGGCAGGGACCTACACCACTTGTCAACCATGCTGTGGTGGCATCCCAGATACAACATAGAGGAAGATTGGCACAGATGTTAGCTTAGGGCCAATCTTGCTCAGCAAAAAAAAAAAAAAAAAATTGACATCTCCCCTCTCCCACCTATCTGGGTGCTTCCTAAGCTTAGAAACTCCTAGGCCCCCTCCCTGCTATAGGAACAGACCAAAGGTGGGGAGAGAGAAGAGGTTTTAGGAGAGCTTGTCCTGAGCATCCTTGAGGGCCTGGGGATAAGGCACACAGAGAACAGCAAGAGGAGAGGGAGGGCGAGAGAGGGGAATAGGGAGGGAAAGGGAAGAGAGAGAGACAGAGACAGAGAGAGACAGAGAGTCCATGCATGCCCACAGCACAGCTGACAGGAGGGGAGGGCATCAAGAGACCGCATGGAACCCCACAGCAGTGGGAACGCTGTTCCTTCTTCCTACCCCCAGCCCTGGAGGATGCAGAAGAAGCAGAGCCTGAGCAAGAAAAGATGCACCAGGCCCCTCCTCCCACTGAGCAAAAGGGAGAAGATTTTAAACGGATGAGAGATGGAGTTTGATTTCCACTGGACAAAACTTTTTAATACCCAAAACACAGATGATGGAATGCCTGAAAGTGATTGAAATGCTAAGGGACGTGCTCACTGTTGTTTGGGGCAAGCAAGGGAAACCTGACCTTCCCTTCCTGAAGGCAGTGGTTGAAGGGAAAAAATCATTTTCTGTCTGTACCTTTGAGTCTAGCTCATTGAGTGTGCCAATTACATATGATTTTTAATGACATTGAAACGTTCAGTTAGCTAAAATTTATTTAATTATTTCCCTATTGTTGGACATTTGAATTGTAAGGTGTTTTAATTTTTTTTCCTTTTAGGAATAATACTGCAAAACCTGTACGTAAATGTTCATAGCAGCTAAAAACTGGAAACAACCCAAATGACCTTCAGCGGGTGAACAGTTAAACAAAATGGTGGTCCATCATACCGTGGAATCCTACTCAGCAATAAGAAGGAACGAAATACTAACACTTGCGGCAACTTGGATTATCTCAAGGGAATTATGGTGAGTGAAAAAAGCCAGTCCCAGAGGGTTACATACTGTCTGATTCCATTTACATAATGTTCTTGCAATGACAAAATGATAGAGATGGAGGACAGAGCCGTGAATGCCAGGGGTCAGGGCCGTGAGGGGAGGGAAGTGAACATGGTTCTAAAAACACAAGGGATCCTTGTGGTGATAGAACGGTGCACAACTTTTCACTGCTGGTGCCACTGGTCTATGTGTGATGACGTTGCATAGCCTTATACATCCATGCAAATAAGCAAGTAAAGCGGGGGAAATGCGGATAACAGTGGTGTTTCAGTGTCAATTTCCTGGTTGTGACATTGTACTACAGTTACACAAGATGTTGCTATTGCGGGAAACGAGGTGAAAGCAACACTGAATCTCTCTATTGTATCTTCTTATAACCGCATGTGAAGCTCCATTACCTCAAAATAGAAAGTTAAAAAAATAAAATCTTCTAACTGAAAAATGTAAATCGATGTAAAGAATGTATTAAGTAATTAAAAGTAAAAGTATTTGGAAAAAGGAAAACACTGTATTGATGGTTCCTGTACTTGTATCTTTTGGTGTTTCTCGGCTTGTTTTTTCTTAGGATAGATTTGTAGAAATGGAATTATCGAATCAAATGGTATAATTTCTTTAAAGCTCCTAAAATATATTATCAAATTCGTTTCCAGAAAATTTGCAGTTTATGGACCCACCAGAGTTTGTGCCCACAGCAGTGTTAATCATCTCTCTCAACATTAAAAACACGAACAAAAATAACTCCCTTCCTTGTTGCCAATTCCATATTCACTAGGAAGCATCTCATTGTTTTAATTCTCATCCCATTGATTATTAGTGAGGCTGTACCTTTTTTTCATCTTTTTATGGTTTATTGGCCATTTGCCTTCAGACTTAGCTCATATTTCTATTGGGATCTTGATAAGTTTTTACTTTCCGATTTGTAAGAGTTCTTTAAATTATGAGACTATTAACTCCTTTATCATATTCGTTGACAATATTCTCTTTTAGTTTGTCTTGGCCTTTTAATTTTTAAATGTGGCATTTTTGATATAACCTATATAGGATATTCATACATAGACTTTGCAGTTTAATCTACCAATATTTTCCTTTGTGGTATTTTTAAGAGCTCATCTCAGAAATGCCTCCACCATCCCCGTCTCAGTAATTATCGGCATGTATTTACTTCTTTTTTTCTAAAGTTTCATTATAAATAAAAATCCCATTTGTTGACTAATCCATTCTTTTCCCCTTGGGTGTGATGTTCCCTTTGTCTTCTCAATTCTATATATTTTTGAGATTTCTTTCTGTTCTTACTTCATCTGTTCCATTGATCCGTTTGAAATTCTTCTGCCAATAAAACACTTAATTGTTGGAACTTTCAAATACACTTTAAAATTTGGCACAACAGTTCCCCTTGCTTTTTAAAAACTCTTCCAACCTTTCTCACTTGTTTATTTTTTAGATAATGTTTAGAATTATTTTATAAATATTTCTTTCATTAAGAAATTCCTCTGGCATATCGATAGCAATTGTATTAACTATTTAATCGGAAAGCAGTTAACATTTATTTATTTATTTTTGGGCCTATTTATGGGACCCAACGGCAACTTTGCAATATCATTGCATTTTTTCCTCCATTTGTTAAATTATTACTTTACACATTTCAGTAAACTATCATGTTGACTACGCATGGATTATAATAGTTATTTGTGGTTATTTTACGCTTTAAAAATATCTTATGAAGAACTCATTTTCTTATTATTCCTTTTTAGTAGTCGTCACTGGTATTTAGCAATTTTCTTGATTTATGTCTATTTATCTTGCGCCTGACAATCTTATTGATTTAAACTATTTTTTTTTTTGGTCCATCCTCTTGAGTCTTCTTAGTTTATAATCATATTGTCTGTAAATAACATAAGACTGCACGTTTCTTTCCTGGAGTCCTTCCGCCTTTCATTCTTCATGCTTCTGGCACAGCCAGAATTTCCCAGCCTGAGTTCGCCAGTCCTGGTGGTCGCCAGCTTCGTTCCAAAGGTAATGAAGCTGCTTATTAGCGAATTAAGTATTATTTTGGCTTAAGGTTGGTTTTTACCGTTCAAGAACGGATCATTCCATTTTTAAAATCCTAAGAGTCATCTTTATGCTCAGTTTCATCAAATGTCTTTTCAGTATCTGTTGATACTGAAAATTCAGCATGAATATTGTCCCCCCAAGGTTTCCTAATTTTCTAAAGCCAATTTTAATCATTTGGTTTTTCTCCAGAAAATTGGTTAACTTTATCTGGATGGATCTTTGTACTTTTTGGAGTAAATTTCAATGTAAGATTTCATAATCATTTATAAGTGATTATGAAATTTCCTTGCTTTTGCTATATCTCATTTCACGTAACTAATTATATTTATTTGTCGCTCTCTTTCCTTGAGTAGATTTACCAGAAATTTCTCTATTTCACTGTGATTTTCACCCACCCCCACCCCTACACACAAAGAGCCCCCTTGAAGAGGATTTATTAATTAGTTCCTCTTAGGATGGGAGCCTTTTCTGCTTTTTTGTCTTATTTGCTGTATTGATTTCTGCTTTTATCTCTATTGTTTCCATCTACCTGTTCTCCTTGGGCTTTTGTTTTCTGCTAACTTCTCACTCTCTTGACTAATCTTCATTTTTACATATACATAATGAAAGAACTTAACATTATAAACTTGTTTCTGCTTCCACTTTGGGCTACATTCCATATCCTTTGAAATTCAGTGTCTCTGTTTTTGCTGTTTTTTTCCCCAAGATTCTGCAATTGCAAATGTTACCTCTATGATCCGAATTAATTAAGAGCCTCCTTCTCTTTCTTAAATTTTCACATTTTAAAAAACATTTCCATGGGCTAAATTTCGTTGGTTTGTTTAAACTTTGTTATCAGCTTCCAGGTTTGCTGTACTCTGTTTTTAAAGCAGACTTTTGCCTGCATAATTTCTGCTTTTTATGTTTTTTTGTCTTCATTTATAAATGTCCTAGGATGCTTGAAAAGTAGCAGTATTCACTGTAGGGCACAAAATCTAAACTCTACCTGTTAATCCAATCTTATTAAATACAATCCTTATTTCCATGTCCCTGATTTTTAACTGCTTGGTTTGTTGACGGTTAAAAGATGTTTGTTAAAATCCATTGCAATCATTTTCCCTTCCAGTCCCTATTTCCGTGTTCCTTCCAGCGCTTTATCTCCGCTGTGCTATGTTATCCTGCTGATGAAATTTCATGGGAGTTACGTATTTACCCGGAACAGTTTCTTTCGTCGGCTCCAGCGTTTTCTTCCAAAGCGGCTTTTTCTAAGCTGGCACTCTGTTTTCTTTAGAACGCTCTCCGCCATTCATGATCCATCCCTCACTGAGTTCCTCATTGGCCATCTCCCCCTTGATTCCTCACGGGTCCTGAGAGCAGAGCCTGCCTGCCGTTCACTTTCTCCCTGTGCCCACTTGGCCCTCGGCACGTTTGGTACCCCCGATAAACATATAGTTGAGCAATGGACAACAAATGACAGTCTTTGACACGTGAAATTGTTTTATGTTTTAACCTCACATTTAATCTTATCTGGAAATAACCTGATCACCCCTGCTCGTTCTTTCCTTTCCCTCCCGTGGTTCCCAGCAGGAGAGGGGGGTTCATCGGGCTGCCCCTTGCTTGGGGTACTGCAGCTGTCCCCTGTGAGGAGCCCCACTTTCTCCTCCCGTTTTCCTCCCCGCATGTCTGCCTGCCATCGCCTCTCTGTTCCCTGCAGGCAGAAGGCAGAACGGAAGGAGCACTGGCTTGCAGTAGGTGACCAGGTCACAAACCTGGCTGGGCCTGCTGAGTGACCTTGAGGACACTATTTAACCCCTCTGGACCTCAGGCCTCATTTGTGTGAGGATAAGCAAGATGCTGTGTGGAAGGCACGACGCTGCTCAAAGCGGACCCTCCGTGGTCCTTCCAATCCCACCCTTTAGGGGAAAATGGTAAACACCACCTGCCGGGAGGCTGCTTGCTGACCTGTGGGAGGGCCTGACATCTTGGGACTGTTGGCTGTTAGATGTGCCAGGTGCCACTCCTGGGCCTGGGAAGACAGACATAAGTGCTGTCACAGCATCAAGGAGTGACCCAATCCTGGAGTAACATGAGCCATGAGCCCATTAGCTTGTCGGGCATCTGCCTTCCACACGGTGGCAAAGTGACAGCGATGGTTATCCCCAGTTTATCGTTGGGAATGGGGTTAAGAGGTTCGTCCTGCATCACACAATGAGGTGGGGGGGAGCTGCCATTATTAACATTTTCAATTAACTCAGGGCCCTGCTTCGGAGAAGCTGAGTCCTCTCATCTGGGCTAAGGTTTCTTACTTGCATCTGCAGCATTGCGAATGCTGAAGGGACCTTGGGTCACGTCTGACACTCACGCTTCTTGGGAAGACGGTCTGTGGACAGGACTTTTGCCGCCCCTGCTCATGGTGAAGAAACCCAGGCAGGGGCCTTGACCTCTCTGGGCTCTCCGAGGAGCAGTGTCAGAACTGACGTCAAGAGACCCAGAGTCTCAGTGCCTGGGGTCCCCCAGTCAGGCCCCCTCCATTAGGAGTGTTCTAATGCCCAGCCTCTCCGGGCTGACCACCCCTGTCCTGGACACCCCGACCTCCGGCAGCTGCACCTGAGCCCCATGCAGCAGCCTCTCTGAAGGGTGGGTTCGTGCCCTGACACCTGGAAAGTTAGGCCTCTCCTGTTTCGCCAAGCTCTGCCTTCCTGGCCAAGGTCATGTTACCAGCCCTGTCTCAGGAGGGCCCCTGAGACAAGGTCCCGTGGACTCAGGAGCATCCATGAGGTGCGGGAGTCCCTGGGCCTACGTGGAGGTGGCTGAATTCAGTGTCCTCTCCCTCCAGCCACCCTGCACGGTACCTCGCTCCTTGGCCTCTCCCCCGTCAAGGCTCTGGAAGTGTCCACCGTACTCAAAGGCCACGTGCCTTGAGGACAAGAGGTCATTGTGTGTTTTCCACTGCCAGCTGTGTCTGTTCATTTTCCCATGCTTCTCACTCTTTGGAGCCATGGCCTTCAGCTCCAGAGCTGGACAGACAAACGCCTGGCCAGGGCCGTGGGCACAGGCTCACTCTCAGCCCCCAGCAGCTGGGCCAAGCCCGGCCCCCCGTGGAGGGCCACGGCCATCCCAACTTGGCTCCGCGAGGACTCCTGGCTGAGCATCCCCAGCAAATGTTGGCTCTCGATTCCTCTAAAGGAAGAGGAGTACTTTCTCGCTTCCCCGGGGTGCCCTGAGGATGAATTATTTACTATTTGCAAAGCACTCTGTAGGGTTCAGTGTCATTACACAGGGACCACAAGGCTCCGAGGCGGTCCTGGAAGCGTGACAGGGAGGTTGTTACTATTAAGCATTTATATAGCACTTTGCATTTGCAAGCGCTGCCCACTCATTTATTAGTTAATTCTCCCAGCACTCCGGGGCTGTCAGCGGCCGTCGGTCGCCATCTTCTTCCGCCTGGAAATGGGGTTGCTGAGGTCAAGAGAGGCCAGTGGCCTTGCCCAGGGTTACCCGACACGGGTGGCTCGGAGCTCAGGCCACACCCTGTGGGGGCTGGACTCGCTGGCTCTGCCTTTGAGCGCTGCGAGCTAGCCGCAGCTTTCATTTCTGACAATCTTGTCATCAACCCACCCCCATCCACCAGTCGGGAGCCCTGCAGGGGATTGCTGTAATTTGTGACCTCGGCGACACTCCCCGGAATGCTCTCAATTTACGACCTACTGTATCGTGAAGGAATGAGCACTGGCTTTGGAGTCAAAAATCTGGCTGTGCAACTTACAAGACGTGTGAGGGTGAGCACGTTTCTTAATGCTTCTGAAGCTCAGGGCCCTTGATTATCAGTGAGGGATAGAAAAGCCGGTGAGCCATTTCTGAGGATCTGAAGCATTAGTGGACTCGGCATGAGATGAAGCCTTAGTGCTTGTGAGCTCTAAGCCTCTGATCACTGTCACGGCACACACAGAATTCAGCCTCAAAGACGACTCAAGCAAGCCCGTGGGAAATAACATAGAGGAGAGCTTTGGGTCAAAGAGACTCACTGGAACTCTACGCGGTTCCTGCCTTTCGCTTGGGAGACTGGGTGGAGAAAGGAAAAAGCTGGAACTACTGCTATTCCTGTTACACCTTATCTACTGCTCTTCAATAAGTTTTTTCATTAATTAACAAATGTTTACTAAGCACCTACTATGAGCCAGGCATGATTTTAGGAGAGAAGGATTGGCAATGAACAAGAGAGACAAAGAAAGAAGGAACACCTATCAGGCAATGAGTAGGGGGGAGTGTGTATTAGAGGGATGGAATGGTATGTGCAAATGCCCTGGGGAAGAGCAGACTTCAGAATGCCTGAGGAACTGAGAGAAGACGACTGTGGCTGGAGTCCGGGAGAAAATGGTGAGGAGATGAGCTGGGTGAGGACAACAGGAGCAGCTCACACAGAGCCCTGAATCCCAGGTGAGAGGTTGGGATTTTATTCCCCATGTAACACCTCTGAGGGGCCGTGAGCAAGGGAGTGACGCGATCCTTCAGGTTGCCATGTGCATCATCACACCTTCAGCAGACAAGAATCTCAGGAACCAGCTCTGTTAGATCGTTAATTTCTCAGCTCCGAGAAGTCCAAAGTGTGTTTTCTTAGTGATATAGCCCAAATGTTTGTGCCCCCCCAAATTCACATCTGAAGCCTAATGCTCAATGTGATGGTATGGGGAGTGAGGCCGCTGGGAGGTGATGAGGTCACGAGGGTGGAGCTCTCGTGATGAGATCAGTGCCCTTAAGAAGGAGACCCCCGAGAGTTCCCTTGGCCCTCTGCCGTCTGTGGACAAAGCAAGAACACAACTGTCTATGAAGGAGGGAGTGGACCTGCCCAGATGCTGAGTCTGCTGGTGCCTTGATCTTGGACTTCGCAGCTCCAGAGTGTGAGAAATAAACATTGGTTGTTTATAAGCCGGGCCATGTGTGGTAGTTCGAACGCACTAGGCCCCTCGGAATGCGTCTGAAACACTGAGTCCAGGTTGGAAAGCCCTGCATCGGGCTGCTCCTCACCCAAGCCTTCGGCCACCGAGCTAAATCACCACTTTGGGGATGTCCCCTGCAAAGCCCTCATGTCCATGATCCCTGTGAATTCTCACAAATACCCAGCAGGCTCAGGGGAAGGAAGCAACTTCCGTGGGCCCCGCAGTTCCCGAGCGCTGGGCCAGGGCTGACCCTGCGTCCAAGACCTGTGGGCTCCACCTCGCCGCACGCGCCAGTCCCCTCCTGCCTCCCTCTGGGGGATTTGCCCACGGGCTGGTTGTGGAGGCCTAGTCCAGCTTCCTTCTCTTCCTGGGGTCTGGGGAAACCGTGCTACCTGCCAAGGTCCCCGCTCATCTCAGAGCTCAGACCAATGCCTGTGTGTCCCAGATCCCCTCCCTGGGGCGCTGGCAGACACCCTGCACATAGGGCAATCTGTGTGGGAGCCACAGAACTTTCTAAGAAGGGGATCCTGGCCAGCTAACATCTTGCGGTCTGGTTGGAGAAACAAGACTTCAATGCTTCAGAAATCGTATTTATGAAGCTGTAAAATACTGTGGCTGGAGAGAATCTTAACGTCTTCAGATTGCTCAAGATAACGATTGTAATCACCAGGTCATACTTAATTAATTACTGGATGCCTCATCCTGACCACTGGTGGCTGAGAATGGGTGCCCAGCCTGTGGGTGAGTTTCCTTGAAACCTCGGTAATAGGGGAAACCATTGTTGAGATGCTTTTGAGAAAAATAGGGCTGAGGCCTAAGCTCATGAGTGAACCCATGAGGCCCTTATACACATATATATATTTTTTTCCTTAAATACAATGAAACAAAGGCAGCATACTAAATAAAGACAAGATCGCTGGCCTCTTGCGCATCATAAATTTGTAATAGCAGGAAGTTTATAATTAATTTCCATTTACCATCCCTCCACTCCAGAAACTTTTGAAATCTCTTCCTCACAGTTTCAGCAAGATGCTTATAAGTTCACTTGGCTTGCGTTCAGAGAACACGTGTAAGGGGATAATATTTTTGAGATATTATCATATCCCGTGGCCCTTCATGCACTGGGCTCCCCACCTGTGTTGGACAGAGTTCTTACCGGCAGACAACAAAATCCATACTAGTCAGTTTCATCAGACGGGGAATTAAAAAATCCTATTAGTTTGCTTACAGGATCTCCCAGGAAACCAGGGAACGAACTCAACTGCCACACAGCCGGGAAAATTGCCCGGGCACACACAGGACGGTTCTCGCAAAATACCACCGCTGCCACCACCCACTGCTTGCCACCTATGACACCAGGCACTCAAAATCCCATTTCAGCAGTTGAGAAGAGCCAGCTGCTCTGCAATCAACCTTTCTGGAAGATACTATGTCCTGTTGTGTGGCCAGAGCTTTCAGTTGTTTGCTTCATTTCCCAAGTCTTGAGTGGGCGTGGCGGCTTGGCGGACGCTGGGTCGTACGTGGAGCTCTAGCTGGAAATGTGGTGTCTAGCCCTAGGTGTCT
This sequence comes from Equus caballus, assembly GCF_041296265.1. Lineage (NCBI taxonomy): Eukaryota > Metazoa > Chordata > Mammalia > Perissodactyla > Equidae > Equus > Equus caballus. Next base: position 93,222,533 of record NC_091684.1, read on the forward strand.
ACGGAACGGGAAGTCCAGGGGGAAGGGAGCTGGCAGAGCGGCCAACTTACAGGATCCCCATTGCAGCAATAAGTTTCAATGCTTGAGGCAGGAGGCAGATAGTAGTTAGAACACCACGCCATCGCTCAGCTCTAACTTTTCAAATTAAATGCTTTTCTGAGCCTCTAACGGGACACTAGTCTTCAAGGCCAGGATTTCTACAGAGAGAAAGCTTCGTATAAATTCTGGAAGCTCCCATTGACGTGTTAGCAGCCAGGTCCAGCCAACAGGAAATGAACATGAAATCAAGGTGACAGTAACATATGGGGTAGAGAAACTCATGATGTAAGCTAGTCCTAGACCCTGCTACACAGGATGAGGAAGAAAGCTTGCCTCTCCCAATCCAGTGGGCTACAGAAGGAGAAGGGAGAAAAAGGATAGGACAAATCCATCAAAGGCAGGGTCTTCATCTTCCCTCTCTTGGGCCTGCAACTTGGCAGGGGTATCGGAGCTTCAAAACATTTCCCAACCTCCAAAATATTGGGAGTTCCCAGCTCACTTTCCTGCAGTGATCCTAGGAGGCTACGGGACTTGGGAGAAGATAGGTGTCAATTCATCACCATAGTTAACCTGCGGAGGGAGCAATCGTGTGCCACTGGCAGAAGAGGTAGCTGGGTGGGTGCGCCAGAGGCAGGACACCCTGCCAAAGGGTGCCACGCAGCCCTTCAGGGACCAAACTCTTTCCTCTAGTGGCTCTGGTGCCCACTCAGCTCTGAGTTCTCTGCTGTATCCTCTCTACCTGCAAGGAAAAAGAGGAAGGAAAGCCCCTGGAGGATGGCACAAGAGATTTCAAGGGTCTGGCCGGCCAGTGCTATGCACCACTTCCACCTGCATCTGGACCAGAACTTAATCACATGACTCCCCTAATTGCTGGGGAGGCTGGACCATGTCGTTTGGCTGTGTATCTTGGAGGAGAAGAATGCATAGCAGGGTCTCTGTCCCATGCTAGGGAGGCAGAAGTGTTGTGTGCCTTGGTGAGAAGACATAAGTTCTGAAGGTCCAGCAGGCAGCACAAGGTTGGAGGGGCTCTAAAAGATGTCATATGCAGGGCCTGCATGGCCAAGTGAAAACGGTGGAATCTGGAGCTCAGCACTGAGTGCCATAGGATGCCCCAGGGCCAAGTGGGGTGCGTGGCTGCCGTGTGGACCACAGGCCCAGGTACAGACCTGACCAGCCAGGCTGCAGCAGAGGTCAGTGAGGATTCAGCTGGGGTCCGACATCCCCTCTCCCCTGCTGCTGTGAGGTCACGTGAGCCCATCACAGGTCCAGATTCCATGTTGGTGTGAGGGCACGGTCTGCCATCTCTCACCTCTCTTTTTGCACCCCCTGTTGGGTCTGCTTCCTTTAGGATTGGAGCAAGGAGGATGGCTGAGGAAAATGGCAAAGCCTTTTAACCTAAGCGACAGGCAGTGTCTTTTCTGTTGGGCGTTGCTCTTGCTTCTCTGGTGGGTGTTGAATTGCTGTTGATGGATTTGGCATGATTGGTGTCCACACTCTGGTGAGTGTGAGCTCTTCGGGGACCTCTCTGCAGGACCTTTTCTGAGGTGGGACACCAGCCCTGGCACAACCTCCTTCACCTCTCTCCCCCAGTTCCCGCAACTTTGGTTTCCTCCACGGATCCCAACAGCCTCTTGCTGCTGGCATCCCATCTTGGGGTGGGCCAAGCTCTTGGGTGGAGCATCAGCAAGACAGCTCAAGCCTAGCCATCTTTTGGGGCATTGCTTGACCCACAGAAACTTATGCACTCTTGCTACTCAGACGACAGGGCTGCGGTCTGCTTGGCTGTCACCCTCTTCTTGGCCATCATATCTTCTTTCCATGCCATTTTCTCTAGGTAGGGTAGGTGTAGGGAAGATGAACAACCCCAAGCAGGATCCAACCGGAGGATGAAGGGCCAATATCTTTTTGTGGTCCCCCCTCACTTACTTGGCTTGTGGGGTGGAGGATGGAACCTTTCCCCAGGATGGGTTGGGGGTGGGGAGATTCTTCCTGAGGCCAAGGGCACATGTCTTCCTCCTCTCTAGTCCTGATCTTCTGCTTATATGGACTTTAATGGGGTTAAGGTAGGTTAGAATGAGGGTTAGTGTATTAGTCAGGGTTCTCCAGAGAAACAGAAGCAACAGAATGTGTGCGTGCATATATACATCAATATATATACACACTCATTTATTACAAGAGATTGGCTCATATGATTATGGAGGTTGGGAAGTCCAAAGTCTGCAAGGGAGAGCCTCCAGGCTAGACACCCAGGGAAGAGCTGAGGCTGCAGTTCAAGGCTGAAGGTTGTTTGTTGGAAGATGTCCCTCTTGCGGGTAGGAAGTCAGTCTTCTGTTCTATTCTGGCCTTCCACTGATTGGAGGAGGCCCACCCACATTATGGAGGGCAATCTTCTTTACTCACAGTCTGCTGATTTAAACATCCATCTTGCTGAGAAACATCCTCACAGGAGCATCCAGAATAGTGTTTGACCAAATATCTGGGCACTGTCCCGCAGCCAAGTTGACACACAAAATTAATCATCACAGTTTGGATAATGGAGTGATTTTTCTCACTTAATAACCTCTGAAGGAGCAGTCTGCTCCCAATTGCTGGCCGCTCCCTTGCAAGTCCTTGGTGATTCTTCAGAATGTTGGACCCTTAACACCTCTCATCCTTAGCTTTTGTCCACAGATACAAATTTGGGGGCAACGGAACAAGTTACAGTAAAAATGAAACACCCTCCCTGTATAATTTCCAGAGATGACAATTACAGATGACTTACAGACTTTTAAACTTGTAAATAACACATATTCCCTCTCTCTCTCCCTCTCGATTGCATCTATATGAGCATCAATCTCTATCTACTTTTCATTTAAACAGCTTTATTGGACATATTTCACATACAATAGCAATTGACCTATTTAAAGTGTATTTTCATGGATACGTGTAGCCGTCACCACAGTCAGTTTTAGAACGTTTTCTTCATCCAACAGAACCCCATACTCTTTAGCTCTCACTCCACTATCCCCCATCTCTATTCTCCACTCTAAGCAACCACTAATCTACCTTCTATCTTGATAAATTCCCCCATTCTGGACTTTATATGAATGGGATCATGTAATATGTGGTCTTTTGTGACTGGCTTCTTTCAGTCAACATAATGGTTCCGAGGTTCCTCCATGTTGTAACATATGGAAGTATTTCATTCATTTTTATGGCATATGGGTACATCATATTTACTATTCATTCATCGCTTCATGGATATTTAGGTTGTTTCTACTTCTTGGCTATTATGAGTAATGCTGCTATGAACATTCATGTACACGATTTTGTGTGGACAGACGTTTTCAGTTCTCTTGGGTGTGTAACAAGGAGGGGAGTTGTTGAGCCATGCGGCAACTCTATGTTTAACATTTGAGAAACAGCTTTGTCTGCATGGTGATGTGGCTGCATCATTTTACATTCCCACCAGCAGTGCATGAGGGTTCCAATTTCTCCACATCCTCAACAATTGCTATCATCCAACCTTTTGTTTCTGGCCATCCTGGTGGAAATGAAGTGGTCTCTCATTGTGGTTTTGATTTGCATTTCCACGATGACTAATGATGTCAAGCACAGTTTCATGTTTGTTGCTGCTAAAATCTGGGTTAGACTATTTGGCTGCAGCCAAATTCTCCTTAGCTTTGCTAGAAAAGTCCAGAGTACAGGTAACGCCTGGGGTTGAAGGGCAGGCTTAACTGTCAGATCAAACATTTCTCTCATTGTCCTTCCCATAGAGATAATTTTTCTAGAACCTCAACTCACCTGGCTGGGTAGAGCTGGAACCCCCTGAATTTGCAGTGGGCCTGTAGTCCAGCTCTCTGCTCTGGTCCTCTCCTCCACCTGCTTTAGACGTTTTCTTCTCCTGCACCGCAGCCTGGCCTCCCCAGACGTCCTTCTGTTATACCTCAGGACAGCCAGAGCCTGTTGGCTAATGCCAGAGGGCTGATCGAGTTCAGGGATCCGGTTCTGTTGCATTGGACCACGCAGGTTATTCCGGTAAGGGCTGAGCATGCCTGTGAACAGATTGCACGTGATAATGTGTTTTCCTTTGCTTATATGTTCCTTCTTGCCGCCTCCTGAGAAGCATGGGGGTGCTAATTGGAAGGTCTTTTGTGTGCTGTGTGTAAACAGTGATTGTGCTCTGTGTAATGGCTTCCATAGGCTTGAATACGATAATGATTTGGGTGTGTAGTTTACAGGCAGAAACCAGAAAATGGTAAATTGCTCTCCTTAATGAGAAAGGAGTGGCAAGTTGAGTGGTGCCGGGGACCATCTAGGAGCAGGAGGGAGTCATAGAGGAGATTTAGAGCAGAAGTTGGTACCCTTTCTCCTAAGGGCCAGACAGTAAATATTTTAGGTTTTGTGGCTCCTCTGGTCTGTCCTGGCTACTCAGTTCTGCCATTGTAGCGCAACAGTCCCAGATGAGATGCACTGGTTGTATTCCAATAAAGCAGATGGCTGTAGGTCACTGACCGCTGGGAGGATGGAAGGGATAGGATGGAGAGAGACAGAGACAGAGACAGAGGCGCAGGAGCTGCACCCGGGGCAGCCAACATACGGACTTCTAGCAAAGTGGTGCCCAGCCCAGCTCTTGGGGCCCAGGAAACTCTGACCGTACGTTCATCTGACTGTGACCGGATCAGCACTGTGATCCAGATGGCAGAAGTTGCCCTCCGTGTCTGGAAGGCCCTGTTGTTGGCAGACAAGCTTGACTTGTGAAGCCTGCCTCATCTGCCCATCTCAGAACTCCAGTGGAGACACCCGTTCAGATGAAAGCTTTGCTTCCCCATCAACACTAACTTTGTCGCACGTTGGTACACGGTTGCCTAGTAAGATTGGAGAGATGAGAAATGGAAGAAGAGGCAAGACTGAGGCAGGTGGGCCCTGGAGCAGGAGATCTTGGTTATCAGGGGAGGGAGGGCCACCCTGGTTGGTAGTGTGGCCCAAGCATACATCATCTACTTGACGAACATGGGCTGCTTACGGGACCTTATGGGTGTCAGACCCTGGTGCTCTTTCCTATCATACTTTCAGGTTGATTTATTTAGAAATCTGTTGCTAGAGAAATAGATCTATATTTTTTTTCCTGTAGAAATAGAAGACGTGTCACCTTTTTTCTATGGATAGCTTTATTTGGCTACCATGATGTCCTACTTTTACTAGTCATGGGACTGTTGACGTGGTTGTTAAGAAAACAGTACAAAGAGCACATCAGCCATTTTTAAAGCTAGTTATTTTGATCATGAAGACATAGCCAGGACCTTTGGTCTGTTTTGTCGTTTTTGGCAAATTATCTCAAGAGAAAGTGCTTTCATAATATTTTATGTTCTAGATAAATATAACTATTTTGTTTTCTAAACAAATGATTGCCTCACCAGGATATGGAGCTCTTCTCGGAGAGAATGTGAGAGGTGGCAGGCGTAATGGCTGTCGAGTTACTAAGACATAGTTACACATTCTCCCTCCATTTAAAGTGAGTTTTTCAGGAAAAACATTTGAAGCATACATGATATGAAAGCTAATATCTTTATTACTCAAAGGGTTCATGCAGTTTTTGAAGAACGTTAAGATCCCAACAGAGGCATCGAGACAGAATAACTCACAAAAGAGGAAGCAAGAAGATGTGAGTAACACAACGCCAGCACCAGTGAAGAAATTAATGCTAACTCTCAATCTCATATGGTGTAAATTGGTGCTACTTTTTGGAAAGGAATTTGGGAAAATGCTTCAAGATTCATAAACGTGATCATGTCTGTGATCCAGAAATCCCATTTCTGGAAATCTTTCCTAAGAAAAGATTCCAAATAGGGAAAAAGCACTATTTAGTTGAGTGCACTGTATTAGCAAGCTACAAGCTCAGCAATAGAGGAATGACCTAGTAAATTATCTGGCTAATGAATTAACACATAGCCATCAAAGAGCCAATGATGAAGACTTCAGTAACATGAAAACCAAAATGGGCAGGATTTAAACTGTGTGTACAACAAACTATATGCATCGCTCCAAGGACTAGAAAGGAATACACAAAAATAGTATTTTCAATAATTTTAAATTTCAAACATCCATGGAGGCAGAGAAGGTAATAAACTCTCATAAAGGCACCACCTAGATTTCACAATTACCAACTTTTTGCAATATTTGCTTCATATATACTTAAAAATCTCTAACAGACGATAAGTTTTTGAAAGCAGCATAACCAAACGCCATCATCACAACCAGCAAAGTAAATAATTTCTTTCATGGATGTGTCTTTTGAAAAATTTTGATGTAATTTTACACTTAGAGAAAAGTTGCAAGAATAATACAAGGAATTTCTGTATACCCTTGAGCTAGTGTCTTCAGATGTTAACGTTATGCCTCATTTGCTCTCTTCATCCTCCCTGCTATATACACACACATTATTTTTTTCTAAATCATTCTTTTGAGTCTGTCTAGGTTGCTGTGACAAAAAGACCATAGACTGAGTGGCTTAAACAATAATTATTTGTCACAGTTCTGGAAGCGGGGAAGTCCAAGATCAAGGCGCTGACACACTCAGCGTCTGGTGAGAGCCTGCTTCCTGGTTTATAGATGGTCGTGATCTTGCTGTGTCCTCATGGCAGAAGGGGAGAGGGAGCTTGCTGGGGTCTCTTTTGTAAGGACACTAATCCAATTCATGAGTACTCCACCCTCATAACCTAATCACTTCCCAAAGACCCCACTTCCAAACACGATCACATTGGGGGTTAGGTTCCAACATATGACTTTGGGGCACAAACATTCAGTCTATAGCATCCTTTGAGAATAAGGTGCAGACATGATGCCCCTTTATCCCTAAGTACAACAGTCTGTATTTCTAAAAACAAAGACATTCTCTTGCATAACTGTAGTCTAATGGTTACAACCAGAAAATTGACTTACAATCCTCTGCAATGATTGCCAATGATGACTTTTCTAATTTCAAAGTTCCTTCTACATTTATTAGTTGGCTTTCTACTAAGGAAGAGCTTTTTCTTCCTATTGATTCATTGATTGACATCAGCATAAACTCGCAGATTCTTAATTTATTCAATGGGTTATTTTCCATTATGCCATTAGTTTTTTTGATGTTCTAATTGTCCCAGATTTGGCCACTGAGAGCCCTTCATGCTGAATCCTGTGTCCTTTTGACATGTCCCTATAATATTTTGAGCCTTTCTAACTTTCTAACACAACAAGATGTCCCACTTTTATCTTGTACGCTCCACACTCCAGCCCTGGAATTAGCCATTAACCAAGGAAAATTGGCTCCTTTTATTAGAGATGGTGTTTAGACACCAAGATCTGGGTGCTAGGTGTGCTCATTGTTTTTGGGGTATCATTGCTTCCGGGGTCTCCCTGTGGGCCATGCTAGGAAATATATGTATGTACACACTCCCACATCTGCACATACACCCACATGCATGCATGTCTTTATATCTACCTAGCTATTATACACATGTACACATGCAAGTATGCATAAATTTACATAAGTTTATACCCATGCCTCTAATTCCAATCCAACACCACAGATTTCATTTATCTTCACTTTCCATATTTGCAATTCCTCTCTCTGATTATAATAATAATAGATTTAGCTCCTGTTAGCTACAATATATCTGTTTATTTGTTCAATCAAGTAATTTGAAGTTTGGACATTTTCTGTCTTTTAATTAAGTGGAGAAGTACCGGTTTTATGTAGTTTTATTTTCCCTCCCTCCCTCCCTCTCTCCTTTTCTTCCTTCCTTCCTTTTGGAGGTTACGCTGGGAGATTTCAATGTAGTCATTATTATCATCTTGGCCATTGACAATAATTTCTTAACATTTTCTAATATGCTGTCTGTGTTCAATTTTCCCTGATTTTCTGTAAAGCATCTTTTTACTGTTGACTTGTTCTAATCAGGACCCAAACAAATTTCATAATTTTTGTTTGGCGATAAGTCTCTTAAGGCTATTTCAATCATCCATAATTTATTATGGAAAGCACCCCTTGTTCATGCCATTTATTTGTGGAAGAACTGATCAGCTGTCCTGTGAATCTTCCACATTCTGGATTTGGCAGATTTTATCCTAAAGGTGTCATTTAACCTGTTTCTCAAACCCCCAGATTCCCTTGGATTAGCAGTTAGACCTAGATACTTGCTCATGTTCAGGTTCAGTTTTGTTTTGTTTTGGAAGGAACCGTTGCTAGATGGTGCTGTGTTTTTCCTATTGCGTCACGCCATAAGGAGCATGGTGTCTGGTGGAACCACTGTGAGTGATGACTGATCAGTCCTCGCTGACAAGTGATGTCAGCTTCTACACTTACGAAGTTCTCCAACAATCTTTCACCCAATGGACTCGCTGCCATTGATGAGTTATTGCCTAGATTCATGGTCTTGAAATGACAAAACGGTGACTTCTAAGTCTAATATGAATGGCACTTAATCTCCTCCCACACTTTATGTAATGTTATACTATACTTGTAATTAAAAATATAAATATCTAAGAATGAAAGTTTATATCAATATCAGTAGTAAGCCGAGGCCAAATGGCATTATCCACTTGAAAGATTTTTAATCTAGTTTCTCAGATCGTCTCTCCACTATTCCTCTTGAGCACGCACTGGAGTCTCCAAGGGCTGAGGGGTTTATTTTGGGAACGTATGTGGCCAGTTAAATCCCTTCACAGAAAAGAAGGAATTAAAATGCATGTACCCTATCACTCAGCAGTTTCTCTTTGGTATCAGCTCCAGTGAAATAATGATCTTCTCACGGTAACGGCTTCCAAAGCCTTGAAGACAGGAGTGATTTGGTGGGTCAGGTTAGAGGCAGGGACCAGGAGAGATGCACAAGGGTGTTCACTGATCGATGTTTGCAATGAAAGAGAACTGCAACAACCTGAAGGTCGTGTGACGGGGGAAGGACAAGTTAAACGTAACCACGCAAACATAAGAACACCATACAGCAGCCGAAAGGTGCAGATTTAAGCTCCCGGAATCAACGTGGGCAAATCTCAAAAAGCTAAAGTTGAGTGAAAAAACCCAAGGTACAGAAAAATCCATTTGCATGCCGAGTATGAAAATAGAAACGTGCCAAACAATATTATTTATTTTTTATGGATATATATGTAACAGTCTATGTAAAACTATAACACTGAGTTGAAGGCAACGGGAAACTCACGATAGAGGCAGCCACTGGGTTGAGGTGAGGGTAAAGAGTTTTCATTTTAGCTGATGTGTTCTAACACTGGCTAAAAAAAAGAGTTAATATAGTACTTGTGCAACTATCTAAAAAGTATTTAAGCACAGAAAAAGATGGAGAGGAAAAGACCTGTGCCGCAGTCTCTGGAGGGATGGTGGAGCGTGAAGGCTCTGTCTGGACCGGCAGCTCTCGCTGCGGGGGACACGGTGGGCACCAACCCTGGGAAGGTGGCGTCTCCGCGGGGGGCGGGGGGGGGGGCGCTCACAGGCACCTGCAGTCTGAGGCCATCTCGAGGCCACAGCCGGCTCCTCATACAAACCTGTCTGCCATTCTCCCTGGGGCAAAACCCCAGACGCTCTGGCCTCTTTCTTTCCTCCTCCCTCCCTCCCCACAGGCAGTTGCTCCCGGGTATAAAGATTCTCCATAGTCACTTATGGGGGGGGCGTGGGGGGGGGGGTTCAGCCTAACATCTTGGTCGTCTCTCTTGAATCAGAGCCTAGGCCCTCTTTCCCTCCTCATCCCTGTCCTTCCTTTTCTCGCACAGCCCCTGCTCCTCCCTCCGCCCCCCAACTCCATTCTCCTGAAAAAAACTTCTTGCCAGAGCCAAATAGTCCACACAGTGTTTCTCAAACCTAGGGCACACTGCCGGTCTCTTGGTCTTTGTTTGTGGCAATCCCTGGCCTGGAATGCCCTCCCCACCCTCTTGGCTCTCATCAGCTCCTCTGTGAGCCCCCTCTGGCTCTCAGTAATCTATCTCCTCTCTGAGTTCCTGCACCATGTATTACCCACGGCCTATGCATTTCTTCCATGCCCACTATAAAATAATAATAAAGTGATAGCTGCTGCTTACTGAGTCCCTTGATGTCAGGTGCACACGGAGTTATTAACCAAAGCCATTAGTTTGATGGAGGGCCAGAGAGATGAGAAGCCAGGAAAGGGTTGGCAGGGTCCCAGCCATTGGGTCATGGCTGGAGACGGGCTTCCTTGCCTGGAGAATTCTTTGGGCCCAAGAGAGCCAAACAGAAGAGGGTCTATTTGAGACCGTTTGGGGAGCCAAGGTGGGGAGCAGGAGAAGAGGTCATTTGCAGATGTTGGGGAGGAGATGTGCCCAGTGGCTGTAAAAATGGTCCTTTGAAAACCAGGATAGCAAAAAGGAGAAGGGAGCAGATGCCAGCCTCATGCCTGACTCTCTCCCTCTGGCCCCACTTCCCTGCTTGTGGGCGGCAGGCTCTGAAAAGCAACGAGCCCTGGAACCTGGCTGCTTTGCTCTGGCCCCCTCCTGCATCCAGCTTGGGTTCTGCCTGGCCCTGTAGCTTCCTAGCCTGTTGCTCCAAGCTTGTGTGGGTGAAGCCCCCATCAGCCCAGGTTCCACTGTTCTCCTTCTAAACAGTCTACAGAGACATCCTCTGTTTCCACCATCACGAGGGGATCTTGAGTCCTTTTCTCAAAATCTTCACTATGTTAGTTGTCTCCGGGCCCCAGATACTCAGCAGCTTGGTAGGGCAGGCGGGAGCTCAGGCCCTGGGCTAGAGGCCTGAACAAGCTCTTTTCTTTCGGGCTCTGCCTATCTGTCCAGGTGGCCCTCAAGGCTGGGCTCTGAGTTCTAATCACCAAACATCCTCACAGAATAAAGCAAGAACAGAATTCCCAGATAAAGCCAGAGGACATGCTCCCGGCTAGACCAGAGAGCCAAAGACGGACACCCAAGGAGGCTGCAGGAGCATCTCTAGGAGAGCAGAGGGCCACCTGGAGATCAGGCTCCTGGCCTCAGTGTGGATGTGGCTGTTTACAAGTGCCCAGCCTCCTGCCAGCAGCCGGTGGCATCAGCCACGCACCAGGAGCCTTGGGAGAGGCAGTGCAGTGGAGGGAGCATTCAGAATGCCGTCACCTTCTGGAATGGATGAGGTGGAGTTTGCACACGGGTGGTTTTATTTTTACTCCACGTTTCTGGAGAAAGCTTAATGGCTTCGAGTGCTCCTCTCTGTTCATGAAATTTAAAAGGGGGAAAAGGAACACGCGTAATTATAATCCCACAGCAGGGCAATTGGCGTGCCTCCGACTATTAGGTCCCATTAAAGATGTAATATTGTGATGTCTCAGGAGAAATTCCTACTTATTTATGCTCAGTATTAGGGCAAATATTAGTTAGCATCAGACCAGGAGGCAGTAACGTCTGATCTGATGTCACCAGCAGAGCTTGCCCTTATAAACAAAATAAGTGGCAATTACTTTTGAGCTGAACCAATAATTTTTTCAAGTGATTCCATTTCGTGTTGATCAGCAATGTCCAGCGAAGGTGCCTGCTTTTTAACCACACTTTCTTTAAATGTACAAAGGAAGGCCGGGGGGCTGGATTCTCCTCCTCCTTCTTGCTAGGTTTTCCTGTGGGACAGTAATTAGGAAATACAAGCCAATATAGGAAATGAGTATGGTTGCTTTTATGGGGATTTTAAACCACATGGCTTTGCTCCTGTGCCTGAGGAGCTGCTCCCTCAGGAGCCCAGCAGACCACTCCGTGCTACCTGGAAAATGGCTCCTCGGCCTCCTGGAGAGGTCCTTCCTGAGAGAGAAGAGGGGAGGCCCGCAGGGCGACTAGGGACGGGTCCCAGAGCTCAGCCCCCCTGCAGAGGACCTGGCTGGCTCTCCAGGTGGCAGTTTGCGGGCAAATGCCTTCCCTTCCTTTCCGCAGTGCGGTCTTCCCTGGCAGCTAGTGTCTTCACACACTCCTGCTTTACCTCAGACTTTAACAGCTGGGCTTCTAGAACATTCTCCCAAGGCAGAAGCTCCTTAGCCCAGGCTTGTTTGCCAAGAACTTTCTCAGATTGCTAAAGCTGCCCACACCCAGGACTCTCCCTGTGCCTTGTTGATATGCTCTTGTAGTCTGAGCACCCCAAGATGCCCACGTGAGAGCGTGTGGGGCTCCAGGAGGACTGCACCCTGTCCCTCGACCAGAGCTCTAGTCGTTCTGGACAGACAGCGCCATGTCCTTCTGGGAGGGGCAGCTGCTCTGACTCTGTGGTCCCACCCATGGGCTTTTTCTCTCCAACGGAGGCATGGCCCCAACCTCTGTGCTGGCAGGCACTTGGGGGCCACATGAAGAGCTGAGCATCCGAGTGCAAGCCGGGCTTTGCAGCATCTCCCGTGGGACCCTGGTTCCACGTCCTCGCCTCTGCCCAGCACAGGCCAGGGCTGGCCCAGGCCGTGAGAATGTCTATGAGAACTTCAGATTAATTTCCCCTCCCAGGTCCCATCCTCTCTCTGTGTTCTCCGTTCCATCGCACAAACACTGGGCATTCTCCATGGATCAGGCCTGGCAAGGCCCGGCGGCAGGTTCAGAGAAGAACGAGGCCCAAGTTCTGCCCACACAGAACCTGCAATTCTAGTTGAAAAAGCTGGTACAAGGGAATTCCCTGAGACCGCCAGGCTGAGTAAGGTGAGCACCGCATTGTAGGTAGAAGGCGGTCTGAGGAAGGCACCCAACGTGGGAGAAATCACATTGTCTCGGGAAGATCAGGAAAAGCTCCAGGAAGGAGGCAGAATCTGAGGCCTCGAAGGGTAGATCCAATCTCGCCATGGGGAGCTGGCTTCCAGGGCTGACATTCCAACCAGAGGGAGCTGTGGGCGGCAAGGGGAGAAGGTGGGAAGCGAGGGGTGCTTGGACAATGCTGGGTTTCGGCTAAATTAGTTAAGTTTCTTTCATTCAAGTAATAGAAGCTCGGTGGAGGCTGGTGACACAGATTAGCATGCCAGCTATCATGGGCCAAGTGTCGGGGTACAGCAATACAGATGTTGGGGTGAGGCGGACGCCAGACCCTCCGGGGCACTGCTGCGAGTGCCTCTGAGCTGTCAGGGGAACAGCCATGAGCACATTAGCATGTCCAGTCTCTCCCCTGCCAAAACCCACTATGGCTCCCTACTGCAAACAGGAAAAGCCCAAATGCCTTTGCTTAGCATGCCCCGAAAGTCCCTCCCTGAGCTACCTTCTTGCCTTCCACCTGCTGTTTCCCTTTAGAGATTATTTCCTCTGACTATTGCAGACGTTCTTGTGGGTGACCAAGCTCACTGCAATCCCCTTGCTCTAGGAACACAGGGCTGACACCCTGGGGCCGCCCTGCCTCCCTCACCTGACCAAGTGCACCTGATCACGTTCTTCCTAGGAAGTCAGAGAAGGGCAGAGCTGGCGCTGGTCCACAGCTGGGCTCTGGAGGGGGGGCCAGTGAGGTCCTGCCGGGGTCGCGGATGTGGTTACTGCCGAGTTTCCTGTCTTCTGAGTCGTGGCTGTTCATGTCTTTCTCAGATTCCGAGAGATATCAGTATGTGTATTTCCCCTGCTCTATGACTTGAAAATAAGTACTTAATTGCTAATCTCTTCACTCTAGACACTGCAAGGTTTCTTCTAGGAATAAGAGTCTGGGACGTTCTCACGTAGGAAAAGGATTGGGATTGGCCTGGAGGCCGGGTCTCAGGAGCTGGCCCACTGCTGCCCTGAGCCAGTCGCTGAGCCCCTGCTTAGCTACAGTAGAGGGGGCTCTGTGTATCTCCCCGACCCACAGAGCATCACGAGCTCTATTGTTAATCTAACCCATCCACAGGAGCAGGTCACACTGGGCCTGCTGGCTGCCACGTCCAACTTTCTTCTGCAGCCCAGGGGTGACAGGCAGAGAGCCACTAAGAGGGCAATGTCCAGTACTAACAGAGAACCAGCATGGCCTTGCGAGGTTAAGGAATATGCCCAGAAAAAAACCTTGTAAGACGTTCTGTATACGGTCACGCGTGTTTGGAAACATTTTGCGTGCCAGGTTGGGTTGGAAGAAATAGAATGTAACGAAACAGCAGAAATCCGTGGATTTCCGAAAACACGCAGTCAGCAGGAAGAACGTGTCTGGGTCAGCAACACAGCAGGAGATGCAGGGCTGATAAAGAGGGAGGGCCTCCACAGAGCCGATGCTCTCCCAACCCGGAGAGAGGTGGGCCTGGACGGGGTGGGTGAGAAGCTGTGTAGGAGAGGGAGACGGACTCTCCTGGGGTAGAAGGGGGCTCAGGCGGGCCCTGAGGTGACCCTGAGCCCCCCAGCTGGAGCTGGCCCTGAGTGGGGTACTGGCTGCATCTTGGCCACTGCGTGTGTCAGTCAACAAACACCATGAGCACACACTGCATTCGCTGCATAGAAGGAGCACTGGGCGGGAGCTGGCGGCACTGCTTTCCTTGGGGCTCCTGCAACCACAAGGCCATCTGCTGTCTTGCCTCCCCTCCCAGTGCTGATCCTTTCCCAAGGAGCCACCCAGGGTCCCATCCCGTCCCCCTCTTTACCCTTTGCTTTGACACGTTCGAGAGTCACAGCATCAACTTGACAGCTATTTTAAGAGCCAAGTGGTGTTATCAGAAAGCAACCATAACAAAGTGGGCTGCCTGGAATTCTTCCCCGCTGTCTGTCTGGGAGCTGACCTAGGGGGCATTCCAGCGAGCTGCCTCCCTGGGACGTCGTCGGTTGCAGCCCCTAGGCAGGAAGGATGACAAATAAGCAGGCAACGGCTTTTAGGTTTGAAGCTCAAAGCTCTTTGAGTAGAAGAATAGAAGTATTATGTTTTCAAGGTAATATTTCGTTGGTCACTTAGTCTTAAGAGGAAGGGCCTTCTTTTAGAAATCACCTAATGGCAATGGGGCTCAGAGAGGGAGACTGGCCCGCCTGGAGCCACTCAGCAGGCAGTGAGGATTCTGATCCGAGTCCCGGGTCCTGTGGCTCCAGTCCACTGCTCACCTAGCAGTTCACGTGTCTGGTGTTATTCCTTCTGTCCAAGAGGGAAGCGACACTGCTTTAGGAGCGGACATTTTGTCAGATGTGGCTGGAAGATCTGGAGAGGAGAGCTGGCCACCAGCCTCATTTTACAAACCAGGAAGCAGTTTCCAGGAGGGGCATACAGCATGTCAGGGAGTCATGGTATTGAGGCTGTGAGCAGAGGACATTCTTCTTGTGACAAATAGCACCCTGGGGGTGGGGCAGGTACCAAGGCTGGGGAGATGATGAAAGCCTGCCTGTCTGCACCGGGCTGGGCTGTCCTGAGTTGTCCCCTCTCATCTCCTCCACCTCTCCAAGTCTGCACTCCCCTGGGCCTCTGCTTGACCTTGACCATGCTGGGCTGACCCTCATGCTCCGCCCTCACTGTCCCCTCTGAGGCTCACACTCAGCCCCCCGGGCGTGGGTATCCTGTGAGAGAGCAGACAGACGTGCTGTCGAAAGGGCATGGAGCGCTGGATCCAAAAGAGATTTTGTATCATGATGCGGGCGTCATCAAAGGAAGTCACCTGCACCAAGTGACAGGAGGCTCCGCGCCAGCTCCACGAAGGCAGGCAGAGGTGAGAACAGATGACCGTCTACCTCGGGGGAGGGCTGAGAACGATGACCTAACGCTTCACCCCAGACAAGATGCTTCGGAAGACTCCCAGAGTCTAGAAGCCATGGGATGGGAAACCCTGATCCACCGGGGTTCCAGTCCTGCCTTCCCGCCTGGGTCTCCCTGTAGCCGCTCTCACGAGGGTGGGTGAGCCCGTGCGAGATGCACCCCATCATTGGGCTAGCTGCACCCCCTGTCATACTGGCCAGAGTCTGTCCCGGGCACCAGTCCCTCTGCCTGCCTGACACCCTCTCTTACTCCCAGGGAGCAAAGCTCGCTGCTTTTCAGGTCTCAGAGCTGTGTGTTAGGGGGCAGGACAGTGGCATGACTCTGAGTGTGTGTGATAGTGTCACACGGACCTGGGTTCAAATCCTGGCCTGACTGCGTACCGCTGTTTGACTCGGGCAGTCAATAAAAGCCCTAATCCGTGCTTCCCCTGAGTGCGCATGGTGATAATTACAGTCCATACCACATGGCGCTGTCACGGGGACTAAGTGGGATGATGAATGTGCAGCTCGTGGCACTGTGCCCGCTACAGAATACAGAGCTCCGTGGCTGCAGCGACTTCCGCTATCGGCTGCAGACGCTCATGGGCAGTCGTGCAGAGGAGGGCAAAGAAGCTTTGGAGTCCAGAAGATCTGAGGACATGTCCCAGCTCTGCCAACACGCAGTAGCTGTGTGTCCCTGGGCAAGCCACCTTCCCCCTCAGCCTCAGTTTCCCAACATATAGGTCAGCTGATGTAGTTGACCTATAAATACCTTGTCTACTTCAGGCATCCTGCTACTTAGGAGAAATTTTGAGGATTGATGTGAATACATAGTTTAAAACAATTTTTGTGAAACAATGCCGATGTTAATATTAGGTAAGGTTTGGCTGATTAAAATCAAATGCTAAATTAACCACATTTGCCACATGTATTTGGAAATATTCATTCAAGCTCATCCATGAAGCTTTTAAAATTCGAATTCATTATGAGTATGTTGAGATTTATTTATTTGTCTATTTTTGGTTCCTAAGTATGGAATAAAATAGGCACTTCAGGTTTGACTGTCATGGAAAAAGAAGGATCATAAAGATGATCTGGCACAGAGTTGTGGGAATCATTTCCCAACATACACAAATCATCATGTTGTGTGCCTTAAACTTAGATAATGTCGTATGTCAATTATATCTCAATAAAGCGGGGGAAAAATTGAGCTTGAACTTTATGCTGAGTGGACACTGTTAAAGGGTTTTATGTGGGAAGTAACATGAGATGTTTTGTGTTTTTGATGTGTTTATGCATCACTGTGGTTGCTGGGTAGAGAGGAGCAGGAGCCAGGAGACCAATTTAGGGTGTTGAAAGAGTCCCAGCAAGAGGTGGGGGTGACTTGGACCAGGTTGGTCGCAAGAGAGGAGAGCAGCGATGGCTCTGGGATTTGCTGTGGTGTGTCACGGTGTGTCAAAGGGAGGGAATCAACACATGCACAGCAGACAACAAGCTTGAGCAGGAGAGCTAACTGGGAGAGCAGGAAAGCAAGGATGGTGTGGTACACAGGAGAGAGGCACGTGTGGTGTGGAGGAGGTGTGGCCCACGGTGGTGGTGTTGCGAGATCAATAAGAACAGGAGGGAGACACGATCTTGGGATTCGACTCTGGACCGGTCTTTGGTAACCTTGACAAGAGTAATTTCAATAAAGCAATGAAGATGGATGCTCCCTCCTTGGCGTGAATCAAAGAGTCCAGGGCAGATGAGACAGAGTAGAGAGCCAGTGTAGAAGACCTTGATGAGAGGGTTTGCTAACAAGCGGAGTGGAGAAATAGGGCAGTAGCTGGAGAGTAAGAGGAAAGTCAGGGGAATTTGGGTTGGTTTTAAGGTGAGATACTAAAGCATCTGTGAGCTGTTGGATGGTCCACTAGAGAGGCAGAGGCTGATGCTCTAGGAGAGAAAAAGGATGGCAGAAGAAAGAAAACCTTCAGGGGGTGGGAGGGGATGAGACTGAGAACATAAGAGGAGGGACTGACTGTCCACCTGAGCCAGGACTCTTCTTCACTTGTGAGGAACCCATCATGAGATGCTCACCATCTTTTTCTTCTGCTCTGTAACTGTGAGACATGGGGCTGCCCTGAGCCCCAGTGGGGCTTGTCAAGTTGATGCCATAGGTCGTTGCTCTAGCTTGGACTGTAGGTTGGAAGTCTAGCTCTGAGTGTAAGCTAGAAAACCTTTGCAGGGAGATGTAATCCAGCCTCCTGCTCTCCCGGTTCCCTCCCCAAGACTATTCAAACACCCTCCGAACTGAGATGAAGAAGAGAGTTTGGAGTGGAAGGAAGCAGAGCATGCTGGGGATGCTCCACACTCTGCATCCCCCTGAGAAAGTTTGGGACCCGGGAGTAGCCATACTTGCTGCAGTGTAGCCCAGGAGCGAGCTGGTGAAATCACTTGTGATGTTCTGGGGCAACAGAGGAGAAGTGTGGGTATAACATATCTAGGTATGAGAGGGTCAAGCATAGTCCCCTTTTCCCAATATATCCCCCAGTTTCTCAAGGCTCGGTATAGCATCTCAACTTTTCAGTGGGTTCCTGGTGGAACGTGGGCGTTAAGCAGAGACCTAGACAGACTATGGTGGATCCATACAGAGTCCAGCAGCTGAGATGAGGGGATGCACCTGGGTCAATGTAGCTGGGACAATCTCTACTGTGTAGCAGCCTGCCATCTCCAGGGAGCTGCAAGGGCGTTGGGTCCATGCCCCCAGACCAGACGAGCCATGAGTGAGGGGAGCGCCATCCGCTGGCTGTGCCACGGACCCAGTGGGATGAGTCCTGTTGAAAGTAGCAGGCCACCTCGGACCTAATAGAGATCGACACCAAGAAGAGGGGAGCTTCCTCCTTTTTCTCCTTTGCCTTGTAAGTCACCAAGTTCAGCATCAACTTGTGAAGCAATGGGAAACTGTGAAAAAGGGGGGAAATCCTGGAGAGGGAAAGATCCTGATTTGAATGAATTTTAACCCTCAATGGATAAGAAATTACACATGTTCTGTGTTTATAGGAAAATACGATAGGTTAACTGACTGTAAAAGATAGAACAGGGGTAGGGAGTCAAAAATTAAGTTGAATTGTAGAAAGTAAAGTTTCATTTTTGCACATCTGTGCTGGATGTCTTTCTCTTGCCCCTACTCCCAGCTACCCTGCCCCCGCCCGTCTCCATCCAGCTTTCCACCCAGGGAGGCCACTCTGTAGGGACCGTATCAATGGCTTTCAGTTGCGCTTGGCCACTGGGGACCCTGGAAGGAGACTGAGGGGTCAGAGGGAAGAGAGTGAGGATGGGTGTTTATCGTTCTAGAACCTCCCTGTGCTTTGTGTCTGGCTGAAGGTCACAGCTCCTCTCTCAAGGTGACCTCTCCACATGACTCTCTCCTGGATTCTTGTAGCCACTCCCTTGTCTCCTCCCTTTAAGCCTGGGGTTGGTAACAGCCTTGAAATACTGGATGCTATACTCTATATGAGCCAACTGGGTCATATTTTTTATCCATCATTCAATCTTTCTTGTTGTTTACTGACTTTATTATCTGCTTTTGTCAGTTGCTCAGGGAGATGTATTAAAATCTCCCACTATGATTGTGGATTTGCCTATTTACATTTTAATTCTGTCCATTCTTCTCGTATATACTTAGAAGCTACGTTGTTAGACATAAAGTTTCAGGATTATCATATCTGCCTGGTGAAACTTTTCTTATTATAAAGTGTTCCTCTTTATTTCTAATAATACTTCTTGCCTCAAAATCTGATATTAATATAGCCAGTTCAGCTTTCTCTTGGTTAGTGTTTGCATGACACATCATTTTCCATTCTTTTACTTTTAACTGTTCTCTACCATATGAAGTGTGTATTTTATATGTAGTATAGTCTTTTTCTCCAGTCTGATGTTCTATGTCTTTTAATTGAAATATTTCTTATATTTATACTTACGGCATTCCCAAATGTATTTAGGTTTATAACTATCTTTTTTCCACTCGTTTCTTCTTGTTCTGCCTGTTCCATGTTCGTTTTTCCTCTCCTCGCTCACCTTCTTTTGAATTAAGTATTTTGTCATTATTCCGTTCTTTCTCTTTCATTAGAAAGTTTATTGCATAAAATGTTACTGATTTTGCTTGTTACCCTAGAGATTGCAACATGCACCGCTGACTTCTTAACGTCTGCTATGGATGAACACCTTCACCACTTCCCATACGATGTAAGGATATTATTCTTTAATTCCATATACTCTTCCCACCTTATGTGTCTGCATTTCAGTTCTATACCTCTTTAAATCCCACAAGGCATTATTATTATTGCTTTATGCAGTCAAGAGTCATTTATACTTATTCACGTATTTTCTCTTTCTGTTGCTCATCATTCTTTTTTGCACCTCTCTGCTTCTATCTGGATTCATTTTCCTCTGTCAAAAGAAAACCTTTCAGTATTTCCTTTAGTGGTCAGTCTCCTGGTGATAAATTCTCTGTCTTTGTTTGCCTGAAAACATCTTTACTTTGCTTCTATTTTTGAAGGATATTTTTGCTAGATATAGAATTCTAGGTTGGCAGCTGATTTTCCTTCAGAACTGGGAAGATATAATTCCGTTTTCCTCTGGCTTCCATCATTTCTCTGGAGAAGTCAATGTTTGGTCTTATTGTTGTACCCCTGAAGGTAACGTGTCTTTTTCTCCCCCTTCTGGTTTCTTTAAATATTTTCTATTTGTCTTTGATTTATTAGGTTTACTTTGATGTGTGTAGGTGTGGGTTTCTTGGTATTTATCTTGTTTGAATTAACTCCCCTTTTGAGTCCATCCTTATTGTTCCACTTTAGAGATTGGGAAATTGAGCCAAGACAAAGATGAAGGATGGCTGATGGTAACCTAGACCTCTGGATCCTTCAGATCAGTATTTACCAACCCCTACCTGGCAGCATCCGTCCCTTCTCCACGCCCCTTGATGAACCTCAACCTCACATGCCTCCACTATCTTCTCTGCTACTCCAAGGGTTTTTAGTAGAGAACGTAAACAGTTTATCAGATTGGCAATAATTTGGGCTGAGAAATATTCTTCTAGAACATCACTGTGCCCAGGCTGGCGCAATGGTACCAGCCATGTATTGATAGCCTTTCTAGAGAGAGTCTAGAATAGCAATTAAGATCCAGCTTCTAGATCAGACCGCCTGGTTTACAACCCAGCTCAGCCACTCTTTCCCCCACTAGCTGTGTGACCTTAGGAAAGTGACCTTTCTATCCCTCAGTTTCTCTTCTGTAAGAGAGAAGGCACTAATAGTGCCAGCTCACAAAGGTGCTACTTCAGAGTGGGTTTTTTTTTGCCCTTGAAGAAGCAAATTAGTTAATACCAAGAATGTACCAGAACAGTGTCTGGAACAAATGCTCTCACAGTTGTTACTTATTGTGTTTATTACGTGCAAGAATTTGTCCCTGCCATCAGGGTACACACTGCCATCGAGGCTGGTGAACACTTAGAGTGGCAGACAATGCCACAATCCAGGGACCCCAAAGTGACAAAGGGTCAAATGGGAATCTCCCTAGGGTCTCTGTGCCCTGAGTCCAGCAGAGCGGTCTGCACCCTCCAGACCACATCTGTGTGTAGCATGTGTGGAAAGCCAGGCCCGTAGGTCAGCTTGTCAGGCATGTTGGTGACACACTTCCAACAAGAGAGACTTCTGTTTTGTGCAAACAAGATCATGGGACCAGAAGTGTGAGCCACTCACCGTCTCAGCACTAATGGAGCCACAACAGCCATTTGGCTTCATTTCTGCATTCACCACATACTACGACTCTCATTTTCCCCTCGGCCAATTAATGGAGGAGACATCTAGAGCTATTTCAGGGAACGTCAAGAGCCACTCGAAGTGGCCAAATTGTTAGCAGCTGTGTTTGGAAAGACGACATAGAACTAATGCTTCATTCCAGGGCAGCCGCCCTTCCTGAGCCCTTAGGAAACAGATGCTATCCTCAGGCTAACCCTGGGACAGACTTTGTTGGTAATAGTTTTCCTTGGGAGCATCACAGTGTTGTGAAAGGCACAGGTTTTGGAGACAGACATGCCCAGATTTGGATTCCGGTTCCCCCTTGGGTTAGCTGGGACGCATCCCCCAGTCCTCCCCTGCCCACCCCCAACGTCTTCAGTTTGTGCCACCCAGGATGTTAGAAGGACCTCGGCTGGGCCGTGTGGGGAAGAGGGGCTCATTGCCCCCCAGGCTCTGAGCAGGGTGGCTCAGCCCCCAATCCCACCTGCCCAGAAAGCTTTACGCAGTTCCAGATGCCAGCTTCCCAGGGCCTTGCATTTTCTTGACCACTTTGCCTGGAGTCACTGACCTCCTTGGTGTGGGCATCTCTCCGTGCATAACACGGACGCGGGGTGAGACTCATGCTTGCACTGAGCTCCAGACAACCCACTGGCACAAACTCTGTGGAGACGGGTCAGGGAGGACCCACACAGAACACCATAGTGCAAACAGCGGACATCACTGATGGATTCCTCTTGGTCAGAATTTCCTTCTAGTCACTTCCCATCTCTCGGCCTGTCTCCCCATGGCCCCCACTGGCTCCTCACTCCTTTTGTGCTTCTATACCTTTCTCCTCCCTTTTGGCATAGATAACACAGGAACTCCAAACCCTCCTCCCTAGATTCATATCCAAGCCATTTTGGGGGCTCAACAGGCAAAATGGCCTTTCATTAAACAGCATTCACCTCCTGAGAAGGCAGCTAAGAATATAAATGGCAAAGTTCATTCTGTTGTTTGAGTTGCTTTGGTTTGTGTTTGCTCCAAGCGGAGCCTGAGACAAATCCTCCGGGCGTAAAGAACCCTCTTGAGAGGTGAGGCCAGGAAGCAGAGTGAGCGAGACAGGAGGGGGCCCAGTGAGTATGCAGTGGCAAGTGCTTTCTACAGACAGCGGAGACTGAGCTCTGCGGAGCCTCTGAGAAGCGTCGCCCAGAACTGTCTGTTTAAGACTCAGGAAGTTGCACTACGTTTGCTCTCGTCTCCCATTATTTGAGTTATCCAGAAAGTAGCGATTCCCCCATATTTCCAGGCTGCCTACAAGCTGCCTACAAGCTGAGTGGGATGCATATCTTCAAACAAAGCTCAGAAGCAGAGAAGCGAAGAGACCCGCGGCTCAGGCTGGAGTCGGGATGCGCGCTTGGAACTGTCCACTTGCTGTGGCTGAACGTGGTGGTGGCCAAGTCGATGTGGAGCAAGACACTTACGGCGTCTGTCACATCGTGGAGCATGTGAAGGTGCTAGCACAGTGCCTGGCGCTCGGCGAGAGCTCCACAGACCTTCCTCTCCTCTCTCCCTCGCATCCTCTGACCCTTCCTGCTGCTGGCTCGCCATGAGAGGGTGACGGGGCCAGGACTCCAGCCGGGGCTGTCTGACTTAATTTTAGCTCCCTCTTTCCATGACCTCAGCTCCTATTTGATCTATTTAAGAGCTGATGCAAAGTTCAGTTTCAGTTTTCAAATTGTTGGTTAGTGTCTCTGGGAATTAGATATTCGCCAACTTTGGTGCAAGGAGACAAGAGATCCCGGATCCGGCAAGCTCGTGTCTGTCTGTCTGTACGACAATACCAAATCAAATCTCTCCCTCTCTTTAAGCTTGTAGTGTTTCAGGAGAGAAAACAAACAGAAGCTAGGGGCAGGACTATGCATGCAAAGAGAGAAAGAAGAGAGAGCCCCTTACAATAAGGAGGATCCTGAGGGACAGGCAGGATGGTGAGGGGCGAAGCTGGGGACCATTTTGTGCTGATCGTTTCAGACACGTCAAAGCTTCTGAGCGTGGCCTCCATGGAATGAGGCGGAGGGGGGGACGGGCTGGTCATAAGGAGGTCATGGGAAAGATTCATTTAACCTCGTGGCCTTTTGCCAGTGACTGCTCATCTAGTATTCTAGACCTGACCCTGGCTGAACCTTAGCTCTCTTCCCAAATCAAATTCAGTTTTGGAATTTACCTCCTTTGAAGACAAGCGGGGGAAGTCACCTAGACATGGGCTAAGAGAAGGGAGACCTGAGCCAGGCCACCTGCCACCAGTGTGACGTGAGCAGGTCCTTTCGTGTGTCCAGGCCTTGCGTCTCCAGGCAGGTGGACTTGGGTATTCTCTACGGTTGCATCCCGCCTAATCAGTCTGTGCGTCCTCACCTGGGAGGGTTTTTATGAACATCAGTCGCCTGGGGGTTAGACGGCCCATGGGCGATATGACACAAAGAACGCAGTCAGTTAATGCGAGGTGACATGGTGGACACCAAATCATAGCGGGAAATGCTTTCACGGATGGAACACATTTGAACAATCAGAGCTTTCGCTTGCCCCACCCAGTCATGGAATCTTGTTGCCTCCACCAGAAAGGAGTGGGACCCCTCCATCGTCTTTTTTTTTCTTTTGTATAATTTTGTATATTCTGAAAAATAATACAATCAAATAAAATCATTCTAAGGAGAGTCCTGTATTAAGTCTGCCCTGGAACTGATATCAATTTCCTTCCTAATGGACCACTTGATTCTCAGGAAGGGCGTGAGCCTGCGCTCAACAGCTGCTCTCCGTGCAGAGAACTGAGCCTAGGTCTCTGGTTTTCTTGCTCAGACAACCCTCTACCTAGTCTGACACGACTGACTCCCACCCTCCCAGGCTGTCTCCTGCATTGAACTGGAAAGTGGTTTCTGCAGACCTGACTCAAAGGCCACTGGGTAAAGGGATAGCTCAGACAATGATAGGGCTAAATTAAGCTAGCAACCGCTCCCTCCCCAGTAGCAAATCAGGCTCATGGCCATTGCTTCTGTGCCACCCCCTCTTCCAGGAAGAAAGGCAAGGCAAAGTCCACACTGAAATGCCTGCCAAGACTCACGCTGCATGTGAATGGCTTCAGGCCCTGAGGGGCGCTTAAGTGATCAGAGGAAGTGCTGTAGGCATTATGGCCCCCAGGATGGCCCCCTCCAGGTGATTTCCATTGTTGAGGGCCTGCCATTGTGCTCAGGCCTTGAGGACCAGAAGAGACTTTTCTTCCATGAGAACTGTGTAGGGGACACGTGGATGTGCTCCCACGATGCTTCCTGTCACCAAAACAGCACCAGTTGGTGACAGTGGCCAGACAATGTCTTTTCTAGACTCCGCAGGTATTTCTAATGTCTCATTGCCCCATCAGGGGGCATTTACATCAAAGCTGCCTAGGAGAAAACAACCCCACAATGGCCAGTGGGTGACGTTTGCAATCTAGAACACCGGAAAGGACTATCGTTCCTAGGTTTTCTGCTGTGGAAGCAGGAAGGAGGGCAGGACTAGGGAAATCCAGGGTCTTCTCTGGGCAGAGGAGAGACCCCATTCATGGCTGTGGTTGCAAAGTTGGGAAGGGAACCACTTTGCTCTTCAGTTGTTCAGCTTAGGGGCGAGGCTGGCCATCCCTGCCTCAGCCAGGCAGAGTCTGAGGGCCACTCCTGGCCCAACAGCAGCCCCCAGATGCCATGCTTATTCCACGCTGGGCTGAAAGGCTCTTATGGTCCCTGGATCCAACATCATGACTGAGCTCCAAGCTTCCCGTGAGCAGCATGGGGAGTTTTCTAGCAAGAAGAGCATGGGCTTGGGAGTTAGCAGACCAAATTCCAGTCTTGTTGACCCTGAGTGAGCTGCTCAGCTCTCTGAGAGTCAGTTTCCTTATCTGGAAAAGGGGTAGCCACGCCAAGGTCTTTGCTGAATACGTTTATAACAGCTGCTATTGCAAATGGTAGTTTTGAGGAGCAGCAAAGACAACGGGAGTGTGGGGTCCCAGAGGGAAGGGCTCCTGCCACCCAGGCCCAGAGGGATGGAGAATTCTTTCTGTGCCTGTGAAAGCCTCGGGGAGAAGGCAGAGGCCCAAGAGGCAAAATTTTCTAGAGTGTTCGCTTCTGCCATGGTTGTTCTCACAGGAAGGGCCATGGCTTCGTTGTGGCTCCTTTTTGAAAGCAGGGTCTGCCATCATCCTGGAATTCCACCTCCCTAGCGGGCTCAGAGCCTGCATGTGCAGAACTTGGTGGAGTGTCCAAATGTGTGCCGGCTTCCCGCTGTGTGTCCTGTGCTGACACCAGGAGCAAAGGCAACAAGACCAGGGCCCTGCCTTTGGCTCTCCTGAGGGAGGTGGGAAGGGCCAGGAGGAAGTCTGCTCCTGTGCAGCCTGGGGGTGGGAGGTGGCCATGAAGAGCCAACGGTAAGCCTTGCGTGCTGCTGTGACTGCAGGCCCAGGGGGAGGCGAATTGAGGGAGGATGTGGAGGAGCCGGGACCCAGGGTGTCTTTGTCACCAGCATTTGGCTGTCTGGTTCTGGAGAGAAGGCTGTTGGTGTCGAGGCTGAGCCAGGCCTGGTGCAGGGTGTCCATAAACCTCCTGTTTCTGGCCATCGAGGGGTGTAGGGGGGTGGAGGTGAGGGCTAGGTCAGGCAGCTGCAGGTGGGCCCCATGGAGCTCGAACTGCTCAGCTTGGGAAGGTGGGAGTGCAAGAGTGGGCCAAACCGGGCACAGCTGGATTTGGGTCCAGAAAGGACCAGGGGACAGAAGCACAGAAGTGCTCTGCTTCTGAGATGGGAGGGGAGTCGGTGAAGACTGAGGTCCTGGAGCATCAGTGGGACGTGTTCATACCACGTGCCAGACACCGTCCTGGCTTAATGAGTGACCATCTGGCTGTGGCAGGAGTGGTCCTGATGGCCTTCGTGTGTCAGCTCACTCAACGCCAGGCAGGTCTTATGGTGATCATCACCTTGATCTTACAGATGAAGAAACTAAGGCGCAGGGAGATTATATGACTTGCCTTAGGTGACACTGTGTCTAAGTGGGGACGCAGAGACTGGGACTCAGGCAGCTTGGTTCCAGGCCAGAGCTCCTAGCCATGCACGGCCCTGCCTCCCTTCTTGAGCTGGCACTGTCTCACGACCACCCTGTGGGCTGACCATGATGTCTCCTTCTGCTTCTCTGTGAGCTCCGTTCCTAGGTACAGCTGGTAAGGACAGAACCAGAACTCAGAGCCAGCACTTTCTGGCTCCAAAGCCTGGGACCCTACTTTGGGCCTTAAGAATGGCCTGGACCCCTAAGGTCTCAGTAGCTCAGCTTCCTCTATTTTTTTTCAGAGAGCCGTTTCTCTAACCCAGCACCGCTCACTTCTTCCTGCCTGTCTATTTCTGATCATGGGCTCTACATCCTCCCCTAGTAGCTTCCCAACCCCCAATTTTAATTAGTGCTCATAAGCCATTCGCGATCTCGTTGCTTGCATCTGCTCCCCTGGCGCTGACAGCGCTTGTCTCTTGTCTCCTCACAGAGAGGGTGGCCGGAGGAGCGGGCCCATGGCTTCAAGCTCAGGTAATCGCTGAGATGAACCTCCAAGGAGAGCAAGGGATAAGCCTGCTCCCGGAACCACAAAAGGCACACTAGAAGATGATGTGTGATGCTGGAGAAAGCTCTCCCCAACTGCTCAGAAGCAGGCAAAGCTCAGAAGAGGATGTGATGAGAACACTAAATTCCAGTGGAAATGACAGAAGGATGCAGATCGGCAGTACATAATGGTCCCGACTGGGACCCAAGGCAGAAGTTTGACACGAATGGAGCCTTGGTGACTTGCATAGAATAAAATGGAACAAAATCTTGAAAACAAGCGGAAGATACACAAAGCTTTGTTCCGCTCCGTCGCTTAGAGTGGCTGTCTATTTTCAACAAGGTTGGAATTAGGTTTTTGTGAGCAGAAGTCATGGCGATGCTGAACACAGGAGACAGTTCTCCCGTGAAAACCCCACCAGAAAATCTCCCGGGAAGGTCTCACCACAAAGCCCGCTTGCTAGTCGGGTGACAGGGCCTGCAGGTTGGCTGGTGTTTGGTGGCAACTGAGATGAATGGGGTTAAAGACTCTTTTAGAAGTGGGACCACTGCTGTGGCATTAATAAAAGTTTGGAAAATGCAGAAAATCTGGGAGAAGCAGACATTGATTCTCCCACGGGCTTCTAGCCCAAACCCAGCTATTCTTGTCATTTTCTTGTTCCATTATAGTCTTTTTTTTAAATGTATTTTTGTGATCATGCTGTGTAAACAAATTTTCTATACTGTTGTCTCTTCAAATGGGCTTCCCTATGTTACTACTTTGTAAAAATCCTTCTTATTAATTGCACTATATCCCTTCAAGTGGGCGTGTCCTGATTTGGTGTGTTTCTCTGAATATTTGGGTTATTTCCAACTTTTTATGATTATACGCATATTTGTGCATAAGGCTATTTTCCATCTTTGAGGTTATTCTCTTAGAAGAGCAATACAGTTTACATGTCAAAGAGCATACCGATTTTGAAAGCTTTTGTTGAAAATTACCAACCTACCTTCTCAAGGAGGGAGCCCATTACAGCGTTACCATCCACCTGCGAATGCTGAGCCTCCATCAGATCCCAACTTAAGGCAGACGTTTGGGCTTCTCTTTGCTGTCTTCTGATCCTGTTCATTTGTTCATTCATTCATTCATTCATTCAACAGTCTTTGAACCTCTGCCGTATACCAGGAATTGTTCTGTGTGTAGTGGAAACAAAGATGAATCTTACACATCCTGCTGCTCCGAGAACTCAGTCTAGGAGAGGAGGCGGATGATAGACCAGCATGTTTGTGAGGGGTGAGGTGGAGCCTGGAGCCATGTTTTCCGGTGTCTGCCGCAGAACAGGGCAGCCCTTGTGGAGATTTCTGCAGCTCTGCTCCCACCAGGCCCAGGATCCCATTTCCTGATCCCAGTGTCCCCGGGCGCTCCTTCACACTTCTCCTTTCCCCAGAGTCCCTTTCTTCTCGCCTTCTTCGCAGTCTCCCTTGGACTTTTGTATCCGTGCCATGGAACTCTCAGCTCTCCTGAGTCCATAACTGTGTCTTTAGCTTCCTACCCAAGTCACCCATCTTCTTCAGATTGACCGTGTAGTCAGATTGTCTCATCCTTTTTATCTCCTAGTGCTTCTGCATTCCTCTCTCTGTATCCTGGGGACACCATCCAGAGCCTCTGGGTTATTTTCTCTATACTTCTCAATCCGCCCTGAGTTTCTCAGCCCCCAGCCTGAGATGAGAAAAGGATATTTGGGAAGAGGCAGTAGGAGCGTGACAGAACTGTCTGGAAGCCCCTTAGAGCATTTCTGCCATCCACCGTGCTTCTTGCATGGCCTTTGGGAAAAGACGCGGGTGATGGCCCTTCAGAGAATTAACAAACGTGGCTCTTTTGGGCAACAGCAGAGTGTCTCCTTGCAGCTTCGTTAGGTGCAAGCTGTTGGCCTGAAGTTTTAACGTTCTTTTCATTTTTGTCTGTGTCATCACCCGTTTTGAGGGACAAACTGTTCATTCAGTTGGATTCCTTTTTTCTTGGCCAACTCTTGCACAGAGGCAAAGTTGCTAAGAAGGAAGTAGTTTCTCCCCAGTCCCGGAGGACTACAACAGTAACACTTTAGCTTGCCTCTAATTACAGCCACCATGACAGTTCATATGTTGTAGCAATAAAAATAACCATAAACCTTACATAATCATTAAAGTTAAGCAAACAGCCCCTCACTGCATCATAATGTACAGGTAGTTGCTAATAATCCAGGAACAGCATTGGGGCATTGAAGGAACATCTTTCCTATCTCCACAGTTTCTTAAACAACTTTAGAGACATATTTTTATTAAGTATATGCAAGGCAGATGATCTTAAACCTCAAGAAGAGTGTGCATAATAATTGTGTACTCTTCTAATGCTCTCCAAAGACCTATTCAGAGTCCGTTCTGAAAGACAATAATATATCAAGAAGTTCTGCAAACTTCCTCCTAATGAAGACATGCCAATTGGAGACCAAGAATGTGGCCTCGAAGGACAAAATAACCACCACTCTCAGTCTCTTGGTGTTTTGCTACTTTATTTCAGAGTGATTCAAAATCTAATTAAATTTCTAAACTCTAATGAAATTACAGAAGAAAAATCATTTAGGATTATATTATGTACAATTACTCACAGCTGAAAATTACAGTTAGCCTCTTTCACCACGATGGAGTCTCCCGGGAAAACCCCTGTTATTTATCCACCATATAAATCTGACACTTCTCCCAAGATTTACACGTTGGAGGTAAAGCTGAATTAATTAAATGTATATATCCTGAGCTCCAGCAGATAGATGGGGAGGGAGTCAGGGACAGGGAGAAAGCGTGCGGGCTGAGAGTCCCTCATGCGAGAAGTCTGGGTTTGGATGAGTAAAGGCTGACGGTAGACTCCTTCTAACTGGGAAGATGCTCAGAGTCTGAGCTCTTCTGGGAGCAGAAGCATTGCACCTGGAAGAGGAGGGCAGAGCCTCAGATGGCGAGCTTAGGGTGTGAGATGCTCATTCCAAGCTCTGTTTGGCTTTGAGAATCTTAGCTTATTTTTCTGTAGGTAAGAGAAGACCTTGCCGCCGGAAGTTTGCTTAGGGATAGTGGCTTGAATTTCTATTTTAAGAGAATTGAATAACTTGATCAATCCATGCTAACAAAAATAATCAGGCTCTTTTGAGTCTTCAGCAGCTGGTTAGCAGTTTCATGAAATCCATCTGCTGGAAGTCTTTAATTTCTGTGAATAGAGAGCTTTGAAGGTGTCTCCATACTCACAACACAACACTTTTTGTTGTGGGAGCCTTGGACTTCCAGGAATATGGACTAAGTAATGTGGATCTTTCCTCTCATTGAGAATGAATAGAAAAGCTCAACAAAATATTTTAAACGTCTGTTTAAAGTTATCAGAGAGCTAACGAGACATTGAAGAAACATAAGAACAAGATCTGGGAGAAGAAACTCTGAATGAGCCTGGAATTTGAAAAGTTTTTCACCCAGAGTCATCTTTCAATCTCAAGAGAGGTGGCTGAGATGCTAAGAAGTGTGGATAGCTGACAATAGCTTTGAGAGGATAGAACTCAGAACCTGCTAAGGAAGAGAAACCCTGCTAACCCTCCCAACTTTGTGTCCAGTCTCTAGGAGAAATGATGAACCAGAAACAAAGCGGCCCTCCAAAGGACTGAAGTCCAGCTTTAGTTCATCTTAATCTCTGCATTGTATTTAAGCGATACAGTTTTTGCTAGTGAAACCTGGGTATCAAAAGCAATATAAATCCATTTGGAGGAAGATAATATCATTCTTGGCTTAAAATTATTTTATTTCTTTAAGTTTTCATATGTAATATCAAAGATTCAATGAAAAACAGGAATGTGAAAAGATGATAAAACACACTGGAAAGAAAAAAGCAAGAGGAGCGATAGACAATAGAAACAGACTCATAGTGTCCAGGAGATTGAACTATCGGAATATAGACTTTGAAAGAACTATACTTATTCTGTTCAAAGAGATAAAAGATAAGATTGTGAATTTTGGCAGAGAAGTGGAAAGTATAAACAAGATTCAAATGAAAAGTTTAGAACTGAGAATTACAATAACCAAAATTAACTCAACAGACGGTTAAAAATCAGATTACATGCAGCTGAAGAATTAGTGAACTGGAAGATAGGTTATAAGAAAACTATACTGAAGCATGGCATAGCAAAAGGATAAAGACACTAAAGATGTTATACCAGACACAGGGGGTACAGTGACGCAGTCTAACACATGTGTAATTGGTGTACCAGAAGGAGAGGATAGAGAGAATAAAACAGAAATATTTGAAGAGATGATGGCTGAGAATTTTCTAAAACTAATGAAAAACATCAAGCCACATATTTAAGAAGTCCTAACAACTCTAAGCAGGATAAATCAAAAGAAAACCACACTTAGACACATCAGAGTAAAACTGGTAGAAATGAAAGACAAAAGAAAAGCTATAAGCAGCAAGAAAAATTATCTCAAAAAAGCAACAGTAAGATAGACTGCCAGAGATGGAGTTCTGTGACACCAATGAAGCTTAAACTTCGGGGTTTCTTGCTTGAATGGAACTCTTGTGAGGCATCTGTTTACATGGTCATAGGTTTTTATAAACATGCTAGTAAGATATTTTAACGAATTAAGTAAGATTGCTCTTTATTTTTTTTTTTCACTTCAATTTCCTTCGACACACTAGCCACGATGATGGATCATGTTTGAGTAGTTCCAGGATTTGAGGGGATCAGACCAAAGGGAAGTTGAGTTAGAAACTCATCTAGCTTAGTTTAATAGGATATAATTATGTGGCTCTTGGTCACTTTCACATATATCGTTACGGTATAGGCACAGTTTTCAGCAACACCTTTTTACTCCCTATTATAATAACTTGCCATGCCGCAAAGGTGTAGGGTTAAAGGTTGCATCTTAGTGTGGGCATGCTTATGGCGACTGCCCTGGGAATATGTGGGGAGTAGAGAAAAGCAAGCAAGCAAAGAAACAAAACATTTGAAACATACAGAATCCAGAAGCCTGTCTATAAGAAATTCTTCCAAATCTTACAGCTCACATATGAAGGAAACTTGATATGGATTTTCCCAATTTTGACAACAAACAAACACTTTTTTTTTTTTTACTGAATTACTAATAAAGAATGATGCTAAAAACTTTTATAAACAATCAGTAACAAAAAATAAATTTCAAACGTGCTAGAGGAAACTCTCTCATTTTCTTTTTTTTTTTTTTGTGATTGGCCCTGAGCTAACATCTGTTGCCAATCTTCTCCTTCTTCTTTTTTTTCTTTTTCTTCTTCTCCCCAAAGCGCCCCCAGCACATAGTTGCATATTCTAGCTGTAGGTCCCTCCGGTTATGCTATGTGGGATGCCACCTCAGCATGGCCTGATGCGCAGTGCCATGTCCGTGCCCAGGATACAAATGGGCAAAACCCTGGGATGCCGAAGTGGGAGCACGTGAACTTAACCATTCAGCCATGGGGGAAACTTTCTCTTCTCTTAAAAAAAATAGTTGTCATATGAAAAGCCATGAAAGAATACATAGCAAAAAAAAACAGAGAAAAAAGTATTATGGAATTTTGTCAGGCAATTAATAAAAATATTATTCTGTTTTTCTAGATTTTTGATGTTTGTGGTATTTCTAGCTTTTTATAAATTTATAATTTTCTGTGATTTCTTCTCATTCTAAATAAATATCCACTATTGAAACTAATTTTGTATTCTCTTTTTAAATAAGCACTTCTGAATTTTGTAAGCTTCAGACTACACAGAATCTGGATATTCTGTTGCTTATAGTGGAATTTTAAACAAAAATAATAAAAGTCAATGAAATGATATTTTTTAAATGGTAAAAGAAAGTTATTACTTATCTTCAAATCCAGCAATATCCAGCAAAAATATCCTATCAAAATGAAAATGAAGTAAAGGCTTTTTCAGAAAGAACTGAGAGCATTTGTCACTAGTGGATCCACATTGAAAAGTACACAGAGGGTATTCTTCAAGAAGAAGGAAAATGATCCCAGCTGGAAGCTAAGAGATGCAGGAAGGAATGAAGGGCAGTGAAAAGGAGGTTTGGTTGTATAAGGAAACCACCGTCATCAGCAGCATCACCTCCACCATCATCATCATCGTCTTCTCATTACTATCACTGTTACTTCATAAGTACACATTAACATCTGTTGGGGCAAGTTCCCTCCCCCAGCAGCTCTCTTCTCTGTCCTGCCCTCATGCTCTCCTTTCTCAAAATCTTCTAGCTGTTCTTGGTCTTCTATTTTACCAGATAAGTTCTAACATCAGCGTGTGATGCTTCTGAAAATTCATCTGGAGTTTTTGTGATTACGCTGAATCTATACATTAATTTACAGACAATTGTCATCTTTATAACGTTAACTTGTTCCATATATAGACACGATGTTCTCTGCATTTATTCAGTCTAATGTCCTTTACCAGAAATTTATGTCTCCAAAAATGATTCGTGCGTTCTTCATTAAGTAGATTTCTAGCTAATCTATAATTTATGTTGCCATTGTGAAGAGTAGTTTAACATTTGAATATATTTTTGAATTTATTTTTGCTGCTGTAGAAGAAAGCTATTGTTTATACAGTTGCTTTGTATTCAAATATGTGGCTTAGCTGCTTTATTAATGTGCACAATTGTATATTCTGTGGAAGTTTCTATTCAGATAATCATTTCATTTGGAAGAAATAATAATTTCGTTTCTTCCTTTTTAACACCAACCGCTTTTTTAAAAAGCATACCAGATGTTGGACTTTATTAAATGCATTTTCTTTATCTATTCAGATGACTATGTAATTTTTCTCCTTTGATCCACAAATATAGTGAATTATATCGATAGAGTCTTCTGATTTTAAACCATTCTTGAATCCCCCTAAATAAACCCTATTTGGTCATAGTTTATCAGTTTTTTTTTTAAGTAAGCAGTTAAATTTGATCTGTTAATATTTTATGTAGGAATTTTATATGTATATTCACATGTGAATGTCTTTTTGCACTACCCTTATCCAGTTTGGGCTTCCAGGTAATATAAGCTTTCATTAAAGTCAGAAGGCCAGATTTTAGTTTATTTTTTTCTGTAAAAAATATATAAGAATTATTTATTCCTGTAAAATTTGGTAGAACTGACTTATTAGGCAATGTAAACATGGACTTTCAAAAGGAAGAATGTTTTTGATCACCTTTTTAATTTTTTTGATGGCTATTGGTGTCTTTAACGTGTCTATTTCTTCTTGTGCTAATTTCGGCTTTTTATACAGAAAAAATTGACTAAAATCTGTCCTTCTCATTTTATTTTATTTTACTTTTTTTTTTTTTTTTAAAGATTGGCACCTGAGAGGAGAGGAAATGATGTGTCACAAAATCTGTATTCTCTCTTTGTTGAGTATAAATATACTGGTATGAGCTTATTTATGATGTTATTCAAACTGTCTACTTCTTGCTTATTTTTGTCTACTTGATATCTCCGTTTCCAAAATAGATGTATGACATTCTCCAACTATAATGAACTATTGTTTTATTTCTCCCTGTAATTCTTTTAGTTGTTGCATTATGTATTTTGAAATTATATTTTTAGGTACCTACGTACATATGATCATTATATTTTTTCTTTCTTTTTTTTTGCCAGTATAATAATATCTACCTTTTCTCCCCACGGTATTTTGCACCCTTAAATTCTGTTTTATTCGATATTAAAATTGCTACCATTTTTGGTATTTGCTATATTTTTTCTTTCTTATTTTAAACTTTTATGAATTTCTTTTTAAAATATGTCTTGGACAACATATGGACAACATATGCAGAATTTTAAAAAGCCCAATACTAGTGTTTCTGTGTTATAATGAGTGAGTTATCCCTATTTACATATTTAAATTTTTTTTGCAGTTCAATATACATACAGAAAATTTGTATATCCAAATATAGAGCTAAAGGAATTTTCACTAAAAGAAAGAGCCTGGGTGAAGCCCCCAGTGCATTCCCAGCACCCTTGAAGTCCCCTGTGCCCCCTCTCTGTCACTACCCACCAGGGGAGGCCACCATCCTGACTTTTAAGAGTGTACATGAATTTGACCGATTTTTGTACTTTACATAAATGCATCTGACATCTTTTGCTACATCATGTTTGCGAGATCAGTCTATATTGTTGTGTGAAGATGTTGACTGTTCATGTTTATCACTGTATAGAATTCTGTTGTGGAAATATACAATTTATTTATCTACTTAGTTGTTGGCATTTTGGTGACTTCCTGATTTTTGCTATCACTAGTTGGGCTGCAAGGAACATTCTGGGGCAGTTCTCCCGGTGCACACACGCGTACGCACGTGTACATTTCTCCCGGGTCTATACCTAGAAGTGGAATTGCTGGTCATAGTGTATGCATGTTCAACCTTAGTAGAGACCGCCGGGCTTTTTACACCTGTACCAACGTACACTCCCACGAGCGCCAGAGGAGCCAGCCGGTGGCTCCACGTTTTCTCCAACTCGGCATTTTCCGTTTTGATCATTTTACCTACTCTATTCTGGTGGGTAGGTAGTGGAATCATGTTGAAATTTTAATTTGTATTTCTCTAACAAATGTAACTGCGCACCTTTCATATGTTCCTTGCCATTCGTATGTCCTTTTTGCAGGGAAGTACCTCCTCAAGTCTTTTGCCCATTCTTCTAGTGAATATTTGTCTTTTTTATTGATTTATGGAAACATGAAAGCCTAGAAATGGGGCCTGGGTCAAATACACGTATTATCAACATCTTCTCCCATTCCATGAGTTGCATTTTCATTCTGTTAATGACTTCTTTTGATGCATAGAAATTCTTAATTTTAAGGAAATACAACTTACCAATTTTTTCTGTTTCATGATTTGAGAAATCTTTGTTTACTCCAAAGTTAGAAAAATATTTTTCCATTTCCATTTATTTTACTTATTTTGTAATTACTTTTTATTTCAATTTTTTTCTGTCGTGTTCTTTTACCTTTTACCTTAGTCTACTTTTTGTTGTTCTTTTTCTCCTTTCTTACATTCCATTGGACTAGCTGATTTTTCTTCTGTTCTTTTCAAATTTAAAGTCTATTTTTAGTATTCTGATATTTATCCCTAACCTCTCATGATCCATCCCTATGGTTTTCTCCCCATCGATTTCTTGAGCTTATCAGTACCTATGTCTTCCTTGCAATAAGGCATTTGCTTTAGCATTTGCTTTCCTCCATCTGCTCTCCTCCCAGTCTTTATCTTCATCCCTCCCACCCCACCACTTATTAGTATCACCTAGAATTTTAATTCTGAAAGTATGTCTGTGTGTGTGAGTGTATCCATAATTATTTCAAAAATCAAAAGAAAGGGAAAATGAAGAATGGAGAAAAGAAGGATTTAAATGTAGAAATACGTTTCTCTCTATTCTTTTGACAATTCCATATTTAAGTAGCAGACTTTTATATTTTTCTTTTTTAATCTTAACTTTCAGTATCTTTCATTGGCTTCTTAATTTTTTTTCTTGCTGCAATATTTCTTGTGAGAGTTTTGAAAGAGATTCTGAAATTTTGCATGACTGAGAATATCTTTATTTCAACTTTGCATTTAAATGAGAGCTTAGCTGGATGTATAATGCTTGTTTTAAAGTCTTTTTCCTTCAACACTCCACCTTGTGGTTGCATCCATTGTTTCTGTTGAGATATTGAATATTATGATGCTTTTTCCTTTGCCATTTTCCTTTGATGTTCATTTTCTCTCTTGAAGCTCTTAGCATTTTTCCTTTTTTTGCGATGCTATTAAATGTCAATAAAATACACTTAGGCCTTTTTTCCCTCTCACATATCCTTTTCAACATTCCTTGAGTCATTTCAGTCTCATATCTTTAATCTTTGTTTCCGAGAAATTTAATTTGTTGTTTCTCCAAACAGTCCTTCTCTCATTTTTTCCTCTGCTGCCAATACTCCAATTATATTGATGTTGACACTTTCCCCTCTACCTTCTGAGTTTCTTAACCTTTATCTTATTAATCTGTTTCTCATTTCTGACGTTGTCAGAGAGAATTTCTAAACCTGAGCTTTCAAAGCCCACTAATTAATTTTTCTGCTGTATTTTCCTTCCATTCATCTCCTCTGTAGCGTTTCTTATTTACGTGCTTTCATACGCAGTGACTCCATTTTCAGTCTTTTTTCATAACCGCTTGTTCCTGCTTAATGTTTCCAACATTCTCTCTTACTTCTTTGGGTACATTTTTTTATGTTTATGTTAAACGATTGTGTCTTTTTCCGCTCCATTAACCGTAATTCCTCTGTCACCGTGTGTTTAGCTTTTCTCCTTTTCTTACTCAGCACGTGTGCTCCTCAGATATCTCATTATGTTCGCCTGTGAACTCCTGACTGTAGGACGATCAGCTGCCCTGGTTGGCGGTAAGGATGAGGAGGAGGAATATCCAGGATCTGTGTGTGCCTCACTGAGAGGCTGGGCCGCGACGGTGGCTGTTCCTCTGGCTTTGTGATCTGGGTTCAAGAACCTCTGTCTGCACGACTTCCTCTGCTCCAAAGCCATAAAGCTCAGCAGCCCTCGTAGGCTGCTTGATAATTTGGTCCTCCTCTTGGTTCTAAGTATCAAGTGTCCTCTGAGCTCTAGGGTGCGTGTACTGAGGGTGGGGAAGGGTGGAGGTAGCGAGCATTAGCATGTGCTCAGGGGCAGGCCAGTCCATACCCACCTGTCGTCATTGGTTCCCTCTCTTCTGGCGCTGCCCTGCTGATAATGCACCACCTGCAGCGGGCGCCGGACTGGCTCTGCTGTTCTTTTGCTTCATCCAGGCCATCTGGGTGAGGGTGAGTCAAGCAGAGAGCTCCCCGTGAGCCTAAACCTGGTCTGCGATGCTTGGGCCTTTCAGCTCCAGGCTGCCATTTCTACATGACCCCACCGCCTTCTCTCTCCACAGCGGTTTCTCGTAATTTTCAATTTAGATCCTAGGAGCTCTCTAGTCTTCTCACTCCTCTGCCAGAAGCCCTATGCTGGCCTACAAGGGACCTTGTGCTAGGCTGTGAGTGACCATGTGATGTCTCCATTTATTTAAGTCACCATTATATCTCCCAGTATAGATTTGTAGTATTCATTTTAAAAGACACTCACAAGTGGGCTCACTTTTTGTCAATCAGCATCACAAAAATTATATCAACCACTTACACTTACATTGACAGTGCACCAATCATTGGTTTAGTAGGCTCACGTGTATTAATTCACTTACTCCTCATAACAACCCTATGAGGACGTTTTAATTTCTCTTTCACAAATGAAGAAACTAAGACACAGAAAGGTTAAGTTTAGGGTCAAGACTCTGATCTCTGAGTCTATGCTCTTAATCATTGACTGTAAATAGACTCTAAATTTCTTTTTAAAAAGCCCGACTCAATCCTAACACTGTTTCTCTCTCCAGAAGTTTTGCTTTCTTCCCCATCCCGTCTCATTACTTTAGTAAGCGTTATCCCGGTGGGAATATTACCCGAGTAGGTAGGTCTGTGGGTTCGTGTAGGTAAGAAGAGATTTTTCACGGAGATCCACCTTCAGAATCTTTATTCATATGATGAGATTTGTTAATGCAAAGGAAATTGGTGTATGGACTAAACTCCTGTGATTCCAGGGCAGAAACCCATTTGCAAATTGAGAATTTGTAGATGCTCACTTCCCAGGTAGAGAAGCCAGGAAAGATTTTAATTCCTCCTGAGAAAATGAGGCAGAGTGTGAGGCCCCCAACATTTGCTAGTGTTCTCTAAGAAGCTTCCTGCATCCCCTGAGATGCCCCGACAGCAGACAATCCTTCCTCAAGGTTGAAGTCAAGAAACAAGTCATCTGGCTGGCTTGCGTTTTTGCACATTTTCGAATTTGATGCATGCTAACTTTGGCAACCTTCTAAAAGGTATGGCCTGAGAATGAAGTTCCCCTTTTCAGTAGTGAGGGAAATACTGCATACACCAGATTTCCTAGTTCTCACACAGCCTGCAGATGGCCAAGTATGGATGAAACTGGATGCCCAGCCTGAGAAACACGCCCTGTTCCCTGAGCTGCCTTTGCACTGGGCTCTTAGCAGACCAAGCCCAGGTTTCTTTGGCCAGGAGCCCCTGAGCCAAAGGGGTTTTGTGCTGCTGGACATGGCTTTGGTCCATGGCTTCCCCAAAGTCACATCAGTGGATGCCCAGTTCCTTAGCTCCTAGGGGGCACTGGAAAAACACTTGAGAGTGAAAATTGCTTTTGGGTTTTGGCGATTCATTATTTCAAGATTGATTACTTTAATAATGACATTTGCATCAGTACCTTAGATGGACTTTATACTTTTTATCATGACCTGGCTGTATTTGAGAAAATTGAGAATCACAATACTATTCTTGGGTCAGTAACAGAACTGTGTACAG
Organism: Equus caballus; assembly: GCF_041296265.1. Taxonomy (NCBI): domain Eukaryota; kingdom Metazoa; phylum Chordata; class Mammalia; order Perissodactyla; family Equidae; genus Equus; species Equus caballus. The sequence continues at coordinate 93,261,898 of NC_091684.1, forward strand.
CCATGCAGAGACAGGGAAAGAAATTAAGCCGTGTGTATGTAACAGCATAAATATAAGTTTTGTAATCAGGAAAAAATATTAAAACAACAACACATGTATACGTATTTCTGGTAAGGTTAGATCACATTTATAGATATGCTGTCCTGTGGCCCCCCCAAATGCACACATACACTTTCACGTTATTGCTTCTACATAGTCCAAGGTTGCACTTTCTTTAAACTTTAGTTGCAAAAGGTTTTGGACCAGTGGGCTGCACCACTGACCACATTGGCCTACAAACTGTATCTTTCTTCTTTCTCTGGAAAGGTATCTACAGTAATTTGCTTACTGAAATACAGGCGAGGCAACGAGGGTAAAATACGCACTTACTGGTGTACACTCTCCTGTCTGCTTGCTATTTCATTATAGACGTGTGCCAATTTAGATTGGTTCCTGTCTTTTACGTGTCGTTCTGATTTTTAATTTTCATTCATTGTCTGTCGAGCATCCTTATACATTTGTTCAATTATTTCCTTAAACTATGTTCCTTAAAGAGGAACTAATGGGTCAAAGCTTGTGTAAAGTTTTAAAGCTGTTGGTACTTATGACTAGAATGGTTGAAACAATTTAAATTGCTATCAACACAACTGTGCTGGTATTCATATTTGTTTTAATTACATGTTAATTCTGCAATCTTTAATCAATATCAAATTCACGGTAACGTATGTGGATCGTGAATAAGGAGACTATATAATTATCATCCGAACCTTTAGGCCTTCGACAAACCTGTGGGAGTGAAAGGGGATGCTATTATAATTGCACTGAGATAACGGACACAAACCAGGACTTACCTGGGGAAAACTCTGCATACGCTCTTCCTATTAATAAAGCATAGTAATAACACAAACACCCATGCACCCACCTTGCAATTAAAGAACTAGAACATGACCTCTGCATCCTACCTGCATATTCCTTTCCTTTCCCCTCCCTGTCCTCAATTTTGTGTTTTTCATTCTAATGATTTAAAAACATATTATTCAATGAAAAATATATACGTATTCCCCAGACTCTTTCTTGTTTACTTTCCCTTGTTTCTGCGTTTCCTGAAAATGGTATCATTCTGTTTGTAATCTTTTGCCATTTGATTTTTCACACAATATCCCAGCTCGAAGATTTATCCAAGTTGTCTGTGTTGCTGTAGTTTATTCATTTTTATAGCTATATAATATTCCATTGTAAAAATTTATCATCCATTATTTATCCTTTCTCTTGTTGATGAGTTTTGTTGTTCTTTCAAGGTCTTTTTTGCTCTTACAAATCATGCTCTAGAAATATCCTTTTCTGCATCTCTGAATGCACAGGCCTCAGAGTGCGCTGGTTATGTCTGCAGTGTAGAATTGCGGACCACACGGTAAACAAATCTTCAACTGTACCAGAGAATGGACGATTATTTTCAAAGATGTTACATCATATTTTCCCACATTTTTGACTTAACTTTAGCATTACCCAAGATTTTCCCCCCCATCCTTCTTGAGGTATAATTGACATAAAAATTTTATACATTTAAGATGTACAACTTGATGTTTTGATATGCGTATACATTGTGAAATAATTGCCACAATCAAGCTTATGAACGTATCCATCACCTCACATAGTTACATTTCTTTTCTTTTTTTTTTTATGATGAGAACCTTAAGATTTACCCTCTTAGCAAATTTTAAGTATACAATGCAGCATTGTTAACCACAGTCACACCGCCTTACGTTAAAACTTACTCATCTTGCATGACTGAAACTGTTTCTGAAAGCTCGGTCTCTGATCTTGATGTCAATCCAAATAATGAGAACAGAGTCTTGGGAGGAAAAGGAAAGGCTTTACTTAGCCAGGCAGAGGGAGCAAAGCAAGGGCTGGTGCCCCCTAAATTGCTAGCTCCCTGTTAAGAAATGGCTAGGGGTTTTTACTTGGGGTTTTAGGTAGGGGAGGGGGACCGCAGCCTTCTTGGTCAGCATTTTCCCATCGGCTTGTGTCTGGGGCTGCTTCCAGTGGAGGAGACAAAGGATTTCTCAGATGAGCGTCCTTGGCTGTGTATCTCCATGGTGGAAGGTAGACTCTGACGTCAGGAAGCCAAGGAGTGGGGCCTGGGAAGCTTCAGTTTCTTGATATTCTCTGGACATTAGTTTCTCTGTGAAAGAACTTCAAGGTCCCGTGATTAGCCACAGCTTTAGTGGGAGCCCAGCATGAGGCCATCCGGCTTTAATAATTTGTAACTTCTACTTGGCTCCATAGATCAGGGAGTCAGAGGTTAAAGAAATAAGCATTTACCTATGAGTGGAACCAAAGACCCAGGGAACTAGGAATGCAGGTTTTTACTTTTAACCCCATACATGCCAGGTTCACTGTGGGGGAACCAATATCAGGGCGGATGGTAACCAAGAGCTGGTAACAAAACTTTGTACCCCTTGACCATCCTCTCCGCATTTCCCCCTCTCTCCAGCCCGGGACAACCACCATTCCACTCTCTGCTTCTGTGAGTTCGACTGTTTTAGATTTTACGTTTAAGCGAGATTCCGTGGTATCTGTCTTTTTGTATCTGGCTTATTTCACTTAGCAGAGTGTCTTCCAGTTTCCTCCACATTGTCACAAACATATTACCCAAGATTTTTATTGTTACCAGTCCTTCCTTCATAATTAATTACACGTGGACGTTTACCCCTAATTATTACTTTACTCGTATTTCATAAAATCTGATATGAAACAGTTTCATTATCATTCAGTTCTAGCTATTTTTAATTTTCCCTGTAATTTTTTCTTTGACCTACGAGTTACTTAGAAGTGTTCTAAATATCCAACATATGGAAATGTCATCTATTTTTGTTGCTGTCTGACTCAGCTGCGCTGCGGTAAGAAATATGGTCTCTATGTCACCCATTCTTTGAAATTTTTGAGAGTTACTTCACGGCCCAGAGGTGGTCTTTTTTTTGGTAAATATCACGTTTGCTTGACAAGAATAGCTATTTTCTTGATTTTTTAATTCAAGAATAATTGACCTACAATATTACAGTGGTTTCAGGTGTACAACATCATGACTGGACATTTGTATACATTGCACAGTGATCGCCACAATGTTTAGCTACCCTCTGTCGCCACACAAAGTTATTACCGTATTATTGACTATGGTCGTAACCCCATGGCTTATTTATTTTATCACTAGAAGTTTGCGTCTCTGGGTCCTCTTCACCCATTTCGCTGGCTCCTCAACCCCCTCCCTTCTGGCAACCCCCAATCTGTTCTCTGAGTCTATGAATCTGGTCTTGTTTTGTTTTGTTTGTTCGTTCGTTTTGTTTTTTAGATTCCACACATAAGAGAAATCATATGGCGTTTGTCTTTCTCTGTCTGGCTTATTTCACTTAGCAGAATACCCTCAAGAACGGCTATTTTTTAATTGTTGGGTGCAGAGTTCTAGTTAAGTCTGATAAATCAAAGTGTGTTTCAGATCTTCCCTAGCTCTAATTTTTTAAAAAATCTCCTGTAATGGTGGTGGGTTTGATGGTTTCTCCTGACTTGGACTCCAGACACCTAAGACGTGAATCTGTGTGCTCTGTGGCTGGTGCTGAGGTGCTGGGAGAATCAGAAGCTTCTTCAGCATGACCTGCGTGACCAGCATGACTGCAATGGCTCTGGAGGAGGGACAGCACCCTGCAGAATATCAGAGCTACAGGGCTCATTGTCTTCCGCCTAGCAGAGCAGGTCATCTCCCAACCACAGGTAAGGTCCACAGCCTTCTCGCTCCCAGGCTAGGTGTAAGCTAAGTCAGTCAGTTGATTGCTTATTCAACAAACACTACTGAGAGCGTGTGCTGTGTCAGGAGCTGGACTAGATGGTCCAGTCCCTCCCTCGCAGGCTCCTGGTCTGGTGGGAGTCATCCCAATGCCTGTCACAGGAAGAGCCTCAGGTTAAGACCTGGGCATTCATTATAGGAGCATGGGGTGGGGCACCCTTTCTTGCTGGGTGTCTTCACACCACAGTGAGAGGACCGTTCGCACCCAGGTGCACTGGCTGGATGCCAGGTCATCCTTTCAGATTTTAGCTTCTGGGACAATTTTGAGCCTCCGTATTTCCCCCTTCTCCATTCAAGTCTGTAGCAGACGCATTCTTTTCCGGTCTCAGGAGGTTGTGGCAGGCTGAAAAGCAGAAGTTGCTGCATAAACTTCCCTTCCTGGGTTTACATACGAAAGGTCAAGGCCTGGAAGCGGTTTTGAGGGGTCTTCTAGAGCAGAAGTTACACACTGGTGTTTGGTTGGACCCACCGCATGTGAAGACATTTTAAAATCAGTTGCCAACATTTGAAGACGGTTGATTTCATGTAAACGCAGGACCTCTTTGCTCACCTTGGAGCACCCGGATGGCTTGCTCTGCCCTGGTGCACTTCCCCGCGGTCCCCAACCGCTGTCTACGGATTATCGCGTGTTTCCGGGCGTTTTCTCAGTTTGTTTGGGGAAAGTGAAATATTTCTCCTACAAACGTTGCTATTAAGTGGTATAAAAATTTTAGAAGTCCACATGTTTCAGGGGAAGCAAGAGAGAGTGTGTTTCCTGGTGCAGGCAAAGACTGACTCAAAGTGTTTAATACCAAATAAAGTGTATCTGGGTGGAAGAATGGAACCCTAAGGCACCAAAAGGAAGAAAACTGCTTTTCTCGTGAACACCCTGCTCAATGCATGTCCATCGTTTACATGAGACTCAGAAGGAGAAAAGTGGCCAGGCTGAAGGGGCCCAGTAAGTGTCGGTGGCCACCAGGCCAACCTCACCACCTCTGTCCGGACGGCTGGACCTCAGCAGTGGGTGGCGCCCACACATGGAGGTCACAGCACAGTGTGAGGGGCATGGGTGGCCAGCTGATGGCCTGGGTTCAAAGCCCAGCTGAGGGGATTTGGGGGTGCCACAAGTGACTTGGTTTCTTCCTCTGTCATGGGAAGGCCCGTGCTAATACCTAACTCATAGGGTTGTGATGGGGGTCAAATACATGCCATATTCTAAGAGAGTGCCGGGCCCAGGGGAAGTGCTCAGTGAGCTAGTGTCTTTGGGATTTGGCCAAAGGAGCCCAAGAATGAAGTTGCATTTCTGCCAACTCAGTTCAGTGGGGCTCAACAGTTGTCAGTAAGTTGATTACATTTTAAAAAGTGACATTTCTTGCACACTTGAGGTGGTGGCTTGATGGTCAAGCAGATGTCAAGGAGAAGTAAAGAAACCTGGCCCCATATCTGCTGGTCGACCCGGTGTTGACAACCAAGAGTCCTCCAGTGTAGGGTACTTGACCTGGGGTCTGTGAATGTGGCTGGGAAAAAATCACATCTCTGTCCTGTGATCTGTAATAGAAGCCTAGCATTTCCTTCTACCGCGAGTACGGCCGACAAACCACAGTGGTGTCACCACACAGGTGACTTTATTCCTAGTAGGAACTGACGATGTTTTCATCCACATTCCAGTTGTTACAGATCACACTCAATATCCTTCACATTTATCACCACGTCAAGACTGTGGCAGTCATGTCACCTGCCATTAGATCTTGCTCTTTACTGTGTGGATAAAGAAGCACATATATTCTATGTCATGTCTGTTTTCTAAATATTTTGATAACTGTATTTCAATATAACTGATTTACTTTATAATCCATATGTACTTTATTTTGGGTCTTTAGAAGCATAATTCTGGGGGCTGGCTCCATGGCCAAGTGGTTAAAATTCTGTGTGTTCTACTGTGGTGGCCTGGGTTCATGAGTTTGGATCCCAGCTGCAGACCTGCTCCCCTCGTCAGCCTTGCAGTGGAGGCATCCCACATACGGAATAGAGCAAGATTGGCATGGATGTTAGCTCAGGGCCAATTTTCCTCAAGCAAAAAAAAGAGGAGGATTGGCAATGGGTGTTAGCTCAGGGCAAATCTTCCTCACAAAGACCAAACAAAAAACCCCTCCCCCAAAATCATGTAATTCTGAAAAGAGAGTCATAAGCCTCCCACTCTTGAAGGATCCGGGGCTGAAAAGAGTGACTGAGCTGCTCTGTGGGCTGGGGAGGGGGCTTCCTGTCCCTGGTTAAAGGCCATGGGTGCTACAGCAGGAGCCGGATGGCCAGGCCAACCACGTTCCCCCCTGAGACTTATGAGCCTGGGTTTTTGGGCAAGAATTTGTCCCGTGCTGTGTGGGGAGGATTACAGGAGATATTGCTGGGTTGTAACTAGGACCGCAGCACACCACAGTGAGCCCTCATTGGGGGCCAGCTCCCTTCCACCGCCCGGCAGAGGCCAGGACCACAGAGACTTCCCTCAGCCCTGCCCTCTGACGGGGCTGAGAGGAAGGGAGTAGCCTCCTGGCCGTGACAGTGACTTCCTTCCCCGTCACGTGGAGCTTGGCTCCTGTCCCCTGAACCTTGGGTCGCACAGCCGTCCGTGCCTGCTCTGCAAGGAGCCAGGAGTGGAGAGCCAGCATGAGCTTGGGGGCCAGGATGCTGAGAGCCTTCCTCCTTCTCCTGGGTAAGTCAGGGATGCAGAAATGGGGCAGACGCTGCTGTTCCGTGGCAGGGGCGTCGCAGTCGGGGGAAACTGGGGGAGTGTGAGCCCATCGGGGCTTGATCCCTAAAGTGCAGATATGTCCCTTTGGACAGACGGCTTTTCCCACTTTGGCCGAACAGTGAGCAATGCTCTTGTCTGTTTCGTTCTGGCTGCAACTGACAAATGCTTGTGGGCCTGGGGAAAACAGGAGGGATCGTGTGGCAGAGGTATCTTTGTTTTTTAAAGCCGTCTTTAATCCTGTGCATCAAAAGAAGGGAGAGACACAGAGGCAGAGACTAATAAAGTAGAGCCAGATAGAGAGGGAGAAACCTAAGTCTAGAGAAGCAGACAGAGAGGAAGAAATGAAGAAAGAGAGAGACGGAGGCCCAGAATGAGGGTTAGAAATATGCGTAGATAGAGACAGAGAAGGAAAGAGCCATGGAACTTCACAAAATCTCCTTTGACATCAATTGCTATTTCTTAAAAAGGCAATGGACGTCCCTCATCTACGCAAAGATACTTGTTCCCAGGACTTGCGCTGGGTCAAGACTCAAAGGCACTCATTGTGTTTAATCTTCTGTTTCCGGAGCAAAAGCTTGCATCCCATACATGGGTAAAGTGATTCCCACGGGCAAGACTCTGTCTGAAGCCTGCACCAAACCCAGGAGAGAACAAAGACCTTGGCCTCTGGGAGTTAGCATGTCAGACAGACGGACAGCCTGAACACCTATCAGTTTGCACGTGGAAATGGGTGCCTGACTGTGACAATGAGGGGATGGTAAGAACAGGATGTGCAGGACAGATAATGCAAAGCGTGCCCAGCAAAGTGGCAGAAGGTGGCCGAAGTTCTGACCCTTGTTTCTGCTCTTGACCTGTCTAGGTATACAAACCAGTCTGTCCTGGGGGATAAAGGAAGTTACATTTAAGAAATCCAATGAAAAGCGTGCAGATTATACAAACACACAATTCATTGAAGAATTACAAACAACGAGCCTAGAAAATGCTCAGGTTCACAAGTAAAAGAAATAATCACACCGAACATTTTTGAGTGCTTCTGCTGTGCCGCCTACTCTGCTGAACACATCGCATTTGCTCCTCCAGTCCCCACGATAATTCCACGGCGTAGGTTCCATTATTATCTGCATCTTATGGATGAGATCTTAATTACTTGGCCAAGGTGTCACAGCTAGTTAGCACTTTCAGGTTTTAGTAGTACAGATAGTAGTGGTAGGAGTGGGTGTCTGGCTCTAAACCCTCTGAATGCTAATCTTACTCTGCTATTTACCAGCCCCGAGAGCGTGGGCAGGTCATTCATTCTGGCTGCGCTCAGTTTTCTCATCTGTAACTTGGGGATCATGGTGGCACCTACTACACAGGGCTGTTGAGAGAATTCAGTCTGTTATCACATTTACAGCATGGAGCCAGCATCTGAGATGAGGCGAGACTCACTTTGGATATTCAGGTGCTAATTGATCTGATCTTCTCAAAAAGCCATTTGGCAATAGGTAGTAAAATGTAAGCTGTTTGCAACCTTCTACCCAGAAATCCCACCTTCAGGAACTTATCCTAATGCAATAATAAGGTAAAAGCCCCCCCCCACCAAATATTTAAGAGGAAGTTATTGACCAATGCTGACCACAGTGGAAACCAGAAACAAGTGATGATCAGGTGGAATCTGGCTAAATCAGTTATGTTCTGTTCCAATGACATCCAATATGTTTAAATGAAAGACAAAACTTTCTCAGAACTGACATGGACAGAAGAGAAGTGACAAAGTGACGGTTATAATGTTACCGTTGTATAGTTATAGTTACATTTTGCATGTGTTCACTGACCTATCCAAAAATCGATGGAAGGCAATACAGCAAATGATGAATAGTATCCATTTACTCTTTTCAGAAAATGGGATGGTGAGGCATCTTTTAGTTTCTGTATATGGAAATTTTTCGTGGTAATCATACATATTGTTAATTCCAATAAATAAATTTCTATGAATGAAAATAACATGACAGCCTGTTAAAAGCTGTAGGAAAAAATTGGGCTTTTCCTTTATGGGCTGGTAAAAGGGACTGGGGACATATCTAGTATAACTTACTAATGGATGGCTTATGAGGGTGGGTGACCAGGTTAGCAGTCACCCCAGGGTGTATACGAGAACTGTGTGCGAAAGGGCTCTCGGGAAGACGGTGGGAGCAGATTGCCACCTTGTCCCCCAGGTGATGTCCAGGCTCACATGGGACCCCGGAAAGCAAGGCCAGGTCCACTATTTCCCATATACAGAGTAGTTGGAAAGTTTTTGAAAAACAAGATTTTGAATATTTTAAGAATACTTTTAAAAACTGAGATTAATGTAACAAACATTCATGGACTCAACACCCTGAATTAACACTTGAAAAATTTGTGGGTGTTTTTAGATATATTATTTCAAAGTAGATGGATAAATCGACATATCCATCGAAGAAACAGAACATGAGAGATGGAGACAGAGCTCTTTGGCGCCCCTCCTCTGTCCTGTGTTCCTCCCCTCCTCTCCAGAAGAAACAGCACTCCTGCTTTCACTGGGCTTCCTTCCTGTGTTGCTTTCTAGGTGTTAAAAACTTGACGTGCATGCCACCACAACGTACTTAAAATGCTCCATTATCTACCCATTCTGATCATATGAATCAGACCAATTCATCCCAACTACCTCTACGATTCTGTTGAAACGCTGTATCAGGATTTAGTTATCCATTCCTGTACTGATGGAATTTAGGTTGTTGCTAACTTTTTGCATGACCACCGATGCTGCAATGACCCTTCTCAGTCCTGTCTCCCGGCACCCACATGCAACTGTTTTGGTGGAGACACACCTGGAAGAGTTGCTGTGTCACAGGCATGCATGATTCTCCTCTTATTGGATATTGCCAAACTGTTCGCCATCAGCGAGGCCTGGACTTATGTCCCCCTACAGGTTCACTAATGCTCAATATTGTTAGGCTTCTCATTTTTTGCCAATCAGGGATGCAGAATACCATCTCCAAGTTTTTAGGTTCTGTGTTCCTGGTTACTAGTGAGAATAACCATTTTCCCTCTGTTTATCAGACAACCAGCTTTCTTTTGCTGTAAATTTCCTGTTATTTACTTTTTGTCCAAATTTTATTAGGTTATTGGTCTTTTATATATTTTTTCGGGGTATTCCTTATTCGCCTGTGTCAAGCGTTGCAAATATCTTCTCTCAGTATGTTGCTTATCTTTTATCTTTGTGGCCTCCTTTGTTCTGCAGAAGTCTCTAAATGCGATACAATCATATTTATCAGTCTTTTCCTTTTTGTGTGTTTGGTTTTTCTGTTTTGTGTAAGAAACTTAAAAAAATTGTTTTTTACTTTAAAGTGGCTGCATTTTTCATGATTAGGTCTTTTATTTGCAATTTATTTTTGTGTATGACCTAAAGAAAGGATCTAACTTTAGTTTTGTCCATATGGAACATCAATTGTCCTGATATCATTTATTTAATAATCTTTCCTTTCTCCCCTGCTTTGCAATGCTTCATCTATTCTGTATCCACTGCATCTATGTTCGAACTGTTAATGGGTTTCCTATTCTGTGCCATTTTTTGGAATCACCTATATTTGAGTCATATTGTACTGTTCTATTTATTATAGTTCACGCCTCTTCATAACTTGTAGGTAAGATTCCTTTTCCTTCACCTTCTTCTTCGGTCTTAGTCTCATCTTGGCTCCTTGAAAGCATCATAAAAGCCCGCTTCCCAAGAGCTGATTCTGGGCATGGTGCCGCTCTTTGCTCTTCCACGCGGACCTCATTCATTTCTCACAAACAGCCCACGAGGTAGATGCTCTTATCATCATGCCCATTTCACAGATGAGCAAACTGAGGCACAGAGTGATAAAGTAGCTACCAGAGGCCACGTAGCAGGTAAATAGGAATGCTGGGATTCAGATGGAAGCATTTGGATGCCCCGAAGCTACATTTTTAGCCCTAACACCAAAATGCCTCTCGGTCGAGAATACAAAGTGCTGGCATCATGGAAAATCTGCTAAGACTTTTTAAATTGTCCTCTCAAAATAATTTCAAACTTAAAGAAAAGTTGCAAGAGTAAGAACAGCACAAAGAAAACCCATGTGGGTTAGCGAATTCTTAAACAAATCACCTCATTTGTTTTATCATAAGCCATCTGTTTATTTATCTATCTATCCAGAGAGAGGTCTTTTTTCTGAGCCACTTGAGAGTAAGTTGTAGACATCATGTTTTTTTTTAAACCCCTAGATATGTTAGTTTGTATTTCTTAGAAACAGAGATAATCTCTTACACGACCACAGCACAGTTATCAACTTCAGGAAGTTTGTCACTGACACAATGATTTCACGTAGTCTACTGATTGTAGTCTGGTATTTTCAGGTAACCTGCCATTGCCCTTTGCAGTCCAGCAAAGGAGCCAGTGGAGGGTCAGGTATTGTATTTGGTAACCGTGTCTCTTTAGCTTTCTTTAATCTGGAACATCCCACAACCTCTGTTTGTCTTTTATGGCGTTGATACTGTAGAAACCTCCATCCCCTTTTTTTCACAGAACATTCCTCATTTGGGGGCTTGCCTGATATCCTAAGATTAGATTCTGGTTATTCATTCCCCACCAGAAAACTACATAACTCATTTCGTGTCCTTCCCTGGGTTCCGCATTTGGAGGTGCAGGATATCCATCTGAGAAAGGCTGATGTACATTTTTTGTTTTTTGTTTTTTTGAGGAAGATTGGCCCTGAGCTAACATCCTTGCCCATCTTCCTCTATTTTATATGCGGGACGCCTGCCACAGCATGGCGTGATAAGCGGTGCTGTGTCTGCGCCTGGGATCCGAACCTGTGAACTCCAGGCCGCTGAAGAGGAGGGCGCGAACTTAACCACTATGCCACTGGGCCAGCCCCAAGGCTGATGTACTTTTGACATAATGATAAAAGACTTTCAACCAGGCTTTGGATTACGGTTGTCACAATTCTAAATGTATTATTCGCCTCTTAACTACCAACTGATCAATATTTTTAAATTTTGCTAAAATATTGCTCTAAGAATAGCTATTGAAAACATCTGGTGAAATTTCTAGGCATTTTATTAGAGGCTTGCACATTCCTTTTTAAAAAGCTGCCATATAAAATATTCCTATGGACTCTAATTCCAACCAAAATGTCAGCCATCTGTCTCCATTTTAATTCTCTTGGAAAGCACTGCTGAAATCTATGTATTATTATAATCATGATAATAAAAAAATACAATATCACTTTAATTACATTCCAGTGCCTAAACCATTCTTCATTGGAGGAGCCAGAGCTATCGAAGACAGCAGAGGCTTCTTTTCTCCTTAATTTATAATGAAAAGATGGCAGAGGCCGGGGTAAAGAGAATTAAATTCGTTTTTATCTTACAAGTCAAACTCATCACTTTATTCCTTGGCTCTTGGTCCCTGAGATCTTTGTAAAAATCTTCCCTGACAGCTTTTCCCCTGTTCCGGATTGCTGCCAACACAATGGTTCAGAGTCACGTGGTGTGTGGATTCCAGTGAGAAAGAATTCTTGATGTATCCGTTTTCTTTTGCTGTGTAATAAATTACCACAAATGTAGCAAAAGAAAACAAACACACCAGGGTCTCTCAGAAAGTAAACAGAGGGTACAGGAAGAGGGTAAGACCCCAGGAAGGCTAGGAGAAATTTCCTGAGACAGCAAGAATTTGCTTTGCGACTTTCACCACTTTTCTAACTGGATTGTTTGCTTTTTTAAATTTTACTATTGAATTTCAAGAGTCTTTAAGATATTCTGGATATGAGTCCTTTGTCAAATACGTGATCTGTAAATATTTCCTCCCAGTCTCCAGCTTGTCCTTTCATGTTATTCACAGTGTCTTTCGTGGAACAAAAGTATTTATTTTTAATTGTCTAATTTACTGGGTTTTTTTTTCATTTATGGAGACTTCTTTTGATATCATGTCTGGGAAGTTTCACCAAGCCCCGAGTCTCCAAGATTTTGTCTTATGTTTTCTCCTAAAAGTTGCCTCTTTTTATATTTTACGTTTAAATCTATGATCCATTTTGAGTTCATTTACGAATTTAGATCAAGGTCCTTTTTTTTTTGTGCCTATGGGTGTTCAATTTTTCCAGCACAATTGGTTGAAAAAATTACCCTTCTTCTATTGAATTGATTTTGCTCCCTTGCCAAAAATCAGTTAGTCATATAATTTCTGGGTTATCTTTTCTTTTCCATTGATGTCAGTGTCTGTCCCTCTGCCGATACCACACAGTCATGACTTCTGTAGGCATATAAGTTTCATGATGGTAGAGTGATCCCCCTTACTTTAAAAAAAAAAAGTTTTTAGCAATTCTAGTTCCTTTACATTTCCACGTAAAATTTAGAATAATCTTATCTATATCTACAAAAAATCTTGCTGGGATTCTGATAAGAATTACGTTAAGTATAGAGATCAATTTGGGAAAATTTGACATCTTTATTACGTTGAGTTTTCCATGAACTGGGTATGTGTTTCCATTTATTAAGATCCTTCTTGATTTCTCTTATCGGTGGTGTAGAGTTTTTAACAAATGAGACCTGTTCCTGTATGATTAGATGTACAACTAAGTATTTTTTTGAGTGATTGTAAATTGTATTGTATTTAAACTTTCTCTTTCTGTGTGTAATTGTTAGTATATAGAAGTACGATTGGTTTGTGTATGCTGATCTCGTATGCTGCCACCTTGCTGAACTCACCTATTAGTTCTCAGAGTTATTTTTAAGATCCCTTCAGATTTTCTACACAGACCATCATATCATCTGCATATAGGGACCGTTTTATTTCTTCCTTTATGAACAGTATACTTTTAAATTCCTTTTCTTGCCCTATTGGACTGGCAGGAACTTCCAGTCCTGTGTTGAGCACGCATAGTGATGGCAGATATCTTTGCCTTGCTCTCCATCTTAATGAGAAACTATCTCATTTCTCACCATTAAGTGTGATGTGTGTTGTAGGGTTTTTGGTAGATAGTCTTTATCAAGTTGAAGAAGTTTCCTTCCGTTCCTAGGTTACTGAGAGATGTTGTCGGGAATTGGTATAGAATTTTGTCAAATGCTTTTTCTTCATCGGTTGATATGATCACATGGATTTTTTCTTCTTTAGCCTGTCAATATGGTGGATTACATTGATTGATTTTTGGATATCAAACCAGGCTTGCATCCCTGAATGGGGTCCACAGGGTCAGGATGTATAATTATTCTTTTGTCTTGCTGGATTCTTCTTGATAACACTAGGTCAGGGTTTTTGAATCTGTATTCATGAGGGACACTGGTCTGGAGTTTTCTTTTTTTGCATTATCTTTGTCTTGCTTTAATGTCAGGGTAATGCTGGATTCAAAAAATGAGTTAAGAAGTGCTCCCCTTCTATTTTCTGGAAGAGATTGTGTAGAATTGGTGTTAGTTTTTCTTTAAACATTTGCCAAATTCACCTGTGAAACTATCTGGGTGTGCAAGATTTGTTCTTTGGCAGTTTGTAGATTATGAATTAAATTTACTTAGTAGTTATAGGGCTATTCAAAGTATCTTTTTAATATTGGGTGAGTTGTGATAGTTTGTACTTTTGAGGAATTGCACCATTTTATCCAACTCATCAGGCTTTTAGGTGTAGAGTTGTTCACAGTATCCCCTTACCATCCTTCTGATGTCTGTAGGGTCTGTAGTAATATCCCATTTCATTTCTAATGTTGGTAATTGGTGTCTTCTCTCTTTTTTCCTTTGTCAGTCTTGCTAGACATTCATCAATTTGATGGATCTTTCCAAAGAACCAGTTTTTTGTTTCACTGAATTTCTCTATTTTTCTGTTTTCAATCTCATTAATTTCTGCTCTTATCTTTATTATTTATTCCATTCTACCTGTTCTGGCTTTATTTTTCTGTTCTTCTTCTGGTTTCTTCAAGCAGGATATTAGATTATTGATTTAAGACTTTCCTGTTTTCTAAAGTAAGCATCTAATGCTATAAATTTCCCTTTCAGCACCACTTTAGCTATGTCTCACAAATTTTGATATGGGTTTTCATTTTCATGAGGTTAATAGAGGTTTGATTTTCCTTGGGACTTCTTCTTTGACCCATGGATGATTTAGAAGTGGTGTTAATTTCCCTGTTATTTTTCTATTATTAATTTCATATGTTGATTTCATTGTGATCAGAGAGCACATTTTTTTATTTCAGTTCTTCTAAATTTGCTGAGATTTGAACCAGAGTATAGCCTACCTTGTTACATGTTTTACGAATGCTTGAAGACAATGTATATTCTGCTGGCGTTGAATGGAATGTGCTATAAATGTTGATTAGGTCTTGTTGCTTGATAGTGTGGTTAAATTTTTCTCTATCAGTCCTGAATTTCTGTCTAGTTGTCCTATCAGTTGTTGAGAGAGGCTTGTTGAAGCCTTCGACTATGATTGTGCATTTGTCTGTTGTTCCTTTCAGTTTTATCAGTTTTTACTTCACATATTTTGCAGCTATGTTGTTTTAGATGGAGACATTTAGGATTACTGTGTCTATTGGGTGGATTAACTCTTTTATCATCGTGTAATATAATATAATGTAATATAATGTCTCCAACCTGACAGTTTTCTTTGCTTTGAAATTTATCTGATATTAATATAGCCACTCCTTCTTTGTTTTTATTAATGTTTGCATGGCACATCTTTCTTTTAATCCTTTTACTTTCAACCGACCTATACAGTAGTCCTCCCTTATCTGTAGGGGATACTTTCCAAGACCCCCAGCGGATGCCTGAAACTGCAAATAGTGCTGAACCCTATATATACTATATTTTTTCCTGAACATACATACCTATGATAAAGTTTAAGTTATAAAGTAGGCACAGTAAGAGATTAATGACAATCACTAATAATCAAATAGAACAATTGTAAGAATATTATATTGCAATAAAAGTTATGTGAATGTGGTCTTGCTCTCTCTCAAAATCTTATTGTACTGTATTCATCCTTTTTCTTCATGTGATGATGTGAGATGCTACAATGCATACGTGATGAGACGAAGTGAGGTGAATGATGTGACACAGGCATTGTGATGTAGCGTTAGGTTACTGTTGACCTTCTGACGACAGAAGGAGGATCTTCAAGCCATGACAGTGTTGAAGGTTGGATGTCAGGAGCAGATGATGTCCGTGGGTAACTGAAATCATGGAAAGCAAAACTGGATAAGGGGGGGACTGCTGTATCATTCTTGGAGCGAGTTGTAGGCAGCATATAGCTCAGTCACTTTTTAAGTCGACTTTGCAAATCTCTTTTTTAATTGGCAAATTTAGGCAATTTATATTTAATGTAGTTATTGACATGTTAGAGCTTTCACTCTGCCATTTTATATTTTGTTTTCTGTTTTTCATTTCTCTTTTTCCTATCTTTCTGTGGGTTATTGAAACATGTTTTTAAAATTCCATTTTAATTTATCTGTAGTGGTTTTGAGTCTATTGCTTTTCATAGTTTTTTTTTGTGGTTGCTCTGGTATCATGCTATGTATACATAACATATCACAGTCTACTGATGTCAACATTTTAACAGTTTAAGTGAAATGTGGAAATTGTGCCTCTATATCCTTTTACTCTCTTAAATTTCTTCTAAATATATTGAGAGCTACATCAGACATGTTACCATGTTTTAGCTTCAACTGTCAAACATAACTTAGAAACCTTAAGAGGAGAATGAAAGTCTATTTCATCGATTCCTATTTTTCTGAGCTGTGACAGACACTGACCACTCAGCCACACCCCAACCTCAGGCCAGACGCTGCTTCTACTGGTGTTGCCAAGTCCTCAGCCAGTTTGCCTTCCTCTCTCCACCTTTCAGGATCTTCTTACATTTGTTTTTCACATAGTGGCTGTGGTTTTTAGCGATACTTATTGAGAGGAATAGGAAAAAGTAAGTCTATTCCATTTTTCCAGATATGGAGTCTGAGATGAGTTTTTAAAGGTCCGAGGAATGGATGATTTGGAGAAATGCTCTGTGGGGAGGGGTCTGGGCTACCTAACATCTCAGACACACCCGCCTCATCCTAGAGGCTCCTAAAGGAGAGAAGAGGCCCCTTGAGGTGAAGGCAGAGAGCCTGCCGGGAGATCCCCGTGGTGCCAGGACCCTGGGTGTGAGCTGACCTGGCTGACACACAGATCAGCAGACTTCCGCTCGCTCTCAAATTAAACGACTCGTGTTTCCTCTTTAAAGTCACCATAAGCATCTCTGTCACACCCAGACCCTCATTTATCCACCAGAATTGCTTGAACTGCTCCTTTTATTAGATTTGATTCCATTAAATAACCAGCTAATGGTTCTCAGTAAGACGAACTGGCTTACTCTCTCCTGCTCATCTGAAGGGAACAGATGAGAAGCTGGAGCCTTTCCGCCTGGAACCTGCTGCACCCACCTCAGAGACTTGTGCAAACCTGCGCAAACCCTCGGGCCACATTGTCAAGTTGTCACTGTCCAGGTGAAGAGGCAAATGGCCCATAACTGGTTCCATAGGCCCAGGGGACTGGGACAAATGAGCATCTGGGCTTTCTCTTTCATTAAGTAAATTTTGATTTTCACCAGGCTCTGCTGGGACACAAAGATAAGTAGCTTAGGCCCCCACCTGAAGGAGGTGACGATCTATGCGGAGGGCAGTTGCAATATGGTGTGTTAAGTGCCAAAATGCAGGAAACATGGAGGGAAGCAGAGGAGTGGCTGATCTGAACCAGGGTGTCCAGGAGGGCTTCCTGGAGGAAGAGTCGTTCAGTGCACTTGTTTGTGAGTTGATGAGTGCACGAAATGGAACCTCTGCTTCCAGGAGCCAGTCTGTGGGAACCATGTGCAGGAATGAACCTGGCTGGGACGGGAGGTATGGGAGCGAGGGCAGCAGGACCTGAGGGGCGAGCCAGATGCGGCTGAGAGGCGAGCTCAGGCCAGCCGGGGAGGCCTTGGTGAGCCATGCCGAGGAAGGGGGGCTTCATCCCGCAGGGCATCTTCTGCAGCCTTGGAGGAATCAGTCCCCAGCTGCGGTACAGCAGGTGGGCTGTCGGCAGGGAGACCTCCCAGGAGAGATGGGACAGGCTGGATGGTCTAGGGCCACACCGGCAGGGTCTATTCTGGCTTCTGAGGCCACACTGCACCCCTCGCATCTGTGTCCCCACTGGAAGCAGCATGTGGCATGGGGTCAGGGGTGCAGCTGTGGTGCTGTGTCTCTCATAGCTTGTGGTGGGCTCATGCTCAGCTCCATGGAAGATAATGTTGAACAGAGCAGCTAAGCTGACCCAAGGAAAGCTCTGGAGACACTCAGAGGGGTCCCTGAGCTGACCTTGGGGTACCAAGTACAGAGACGTCCCAAGCTGCAGACAAGCCCTGGTCATTGAACCACACACGACACATTATGCAACTGGGGTCAACTGGGAGCTACTGTCTACCCTGTGTGCTGGTGTGAGACCCTCCCTTGCAGCCAGGCCAACCCAGCTTCAAACCCCAGAATTCTCCTGTTCAGTGTGTGACCCTGAGAGGACACAACACCTGCTGGAACTTCCTTGTGAAATGTGGACCACGGTCCCTGGGGGAGAGGCCCCTGCGCCCACACATGACACACACGGATGCATCCAAACGCAAAGATGCCGTTTCGTTTTGGTCTTGCCAGGAAGTCTTCTGAAACTTCAGGGACTGGGTCAGCCCACAGATATAAGGGAGAGGGACTTATGCATGCACCTGGCAGCTAAAAGTGATGGCGGTGTGGCCAGGAGGGGAAACCACAGCGCCATGGGGGCCTGGGAACTAGACAGTGAGGGGGAGACTGTTTTTATTTCAATGACCAACAGGCATTCCTAGGCAGACCCAATTCCCAGATGACCACGCTTCCTCCCTCCACTTGGAGGTCTAGCTGGGGAGCTGTCCCCTAGTTTGGCCCAGAAGTCCAGTGGGGAAAGCGAGGTGTTGGGTAGGAGGACCCACAGGAGCTGACTGGCCAGGCCCCATCTGAATCTTGGAGGGTCTGGGTGCTCCAGGAGGCCCAGGCCATGCCCGGCTTCCTCCTGCTCTGCCCAGAAGACCTTGCCAGCCCTCCAGCATGGACGTCGGCTGGGCTGAGCTTTCGCAGGGGGAGGTGACCCCGGGGAGTGGACTGCAGGGCCCTGGGGGGAAGTGGGCCAGCCCTGTGTGTGGCTTGATCTCTAACTTTTAAATATTTAGCCGTGTGGCATTCCCTGGGCTCTGCAAATGTTAGGAGCTGCCTTAAAAGGGACATCTACGGTGGAAATGCCTGGCACAGACCCTGGCACATGGTAGGGCTCAGTGAGCCTCTCTCCTGGTAGATGGTGGCAGATGGCTCAGGGTTGCCACGGGCCGCGGGCTCTGGGGTTGGCTGGGTGTTGCCCTTTCCTCTGCGGCGTCACATCATGGCCCCCTCCCCACAGGCCAGGCCAGCTGTCATCCCACAGCCCCCCCCAGGCACATGCTTCCCTCGGCCAAGCCCCAGAGGAGTCCAGAGCGAAGCTTCCTAGAGACTGAAGAGCATCGTATGAATATTGCATGAATAATAATAACCCTACCACTTAGCGGTTACGGAGCGCTTTCCTCTTCCACAATCCTTTACCATCATTAATTAGTTATTCTGCTTCCCGCCTCCCCTGCTCTTTCTGCAAAGCCTTGCTCTTGAGCACAGGCCTTCTCTGGGCTGAAGCCCCAGTGTTGAGTGGGTGGGCTGTCCGTCACCTGGAATCAGGCAGCCTCCTGGGGGCCTCGGCGGGGCTCAGCGACTTCTTGTCACAGCAGAGACCTGAGCCTGTGATGGGGAGCACAGTTTCCTTTCTGATCTGAGTGCCACCCTAGAGCCACCTCCTGGTGTGCTCTGCTCCCCACATCTCCTGTGACCCCCAGGAAAGCTGAGGACCCGTCTCAAGCGGGTGATGGAGTGCTGGTGGAGGTCGGGTCCCTCCGATACCTCCATCAGTGCCCACGGCCCTTGAGGATCCTTCCAGCCATGGCCAGTCCCATTGAAAAGAGGCCACTGAGCTGGGAGCCATGTCACATCTGGCCTGAGGCCACTCGATGAGCAGTGGTAGAATGAGGACTCAGATGTTCTGGTTCCAAGTCTCATTCCTTCCACCACGGGGTCGTGGAAAGGTTTCCTGCCCCCACAGAGATGCTCGAAGATGGAGCAATCCCCCCACCAGTGAGTGTAGGTTGTCTGGGTGTACCGTCTATGAGTTGCCCACCAGGACCTCCCTGGACACCAGCATCCACCTCTCTAGGGCAGCCTCAAGCCCTTCCTGGCTTCCAGCACCTCTAGCTCCCTCGAGGCTGCAGCAACATCTCTGCCGGGTGACACATCAGCTCCCCTGCCAGGTATAAAAGTACTTGCATGTCACCCCTCCTGGCCAGCATGGACCTGGGACACCCTGTGGGGCCCCGCCCCATTGGGAGCGCTCTCGTGCCTGGAGCTCCCTCAGCTCCACCTCGGGCCAAAGCCGGCTCCCAGCCTCCAGCTCCTCCATTAGCGTGGAGGGTATTGATCAGCTTGGCTTCTGCAGCTGAGTGTTTTAATCCCAGTGTGTGAATCTTTAAGAATTAATTAGCAAAGATTGCTCGGGAAAAACAAAGCGGGCACATATTTCGATACCGTCTGGTCACCCACCATTATTGTTTTCCTCTTAATTACGATGCTATTTCTGGAAGCTAGAGGCCTTTTCCCTTGTGTTTCATAGCCTCGGGCCGCCCTCTCCATCTTGCTGGTGGCCTTCCATGGCCTCCTGCTTCTAGATCCTGCCCAGGGTGGCCGTGTCCTGGCCGGCTGTCCAGTCTCCATAATCTGGAAAACCCCAAGAGCCTCAGTTTACCTGTGTCCCCGCGCTGCTCTGACCTGCCGAGCTGCCTTCTTTATTCCCAAGCCCTCATGCCCCCTCAGGCCGCCTGGCCTCTCCTGGCACCTCTTCCTCTGCCTGCCCCTTCCTACCCCTGCCCACCACTGTCCCCATTAGCTCCCACTTGTCCTTTTGGTTTTAATTTAAATAACACTCGCTCCCGGGAACTTTCTCTGACTTCCCCAGGCTGGATTAGGTCCCCTTGGTGCCCTGGATGGCTAATGGCTGTGTACTTCTGCGTGTTCACAGGGACCCCATGCACGGAATTCCTGACTCACTGCCCATCTACCCGGCCTTAGGGCCACTGCTGGCCAGGGGCTGGGAGGTCCCCAGCTAGGTTTTTGGGGCGTCTCTGACCATATTCTCTTGCTGTGGAAGGGGATCCATGGAAACCAAGGAGGTGTCCCAAGGCCCCCACGCCCCCTTGGAGCCGTCTCTGCTTTGCTCTCCTTCTCCTGTTTCCCTTTTGCTTGTCATCTCTGGAGCCTGCGTGGCTCTGGCAGGTTTGGGTTCTGCCCTCAGTCTCGGTGCTGTCACGGCCCCAACAGCCGTGGGAGAGGGGTGGCGACATCCTGTTTACTCAAAGTTTGGCAGCTGCTGTCTCTTCTGTGAGTCTGGAAGAGGGGATGGAGGAAGAGCAGCTTCAGCCGGTTTCTAGGCTTGTGAGGAAAGAGGCTGAGGTTTCAGCAAGTCGCAGCCGTGTCGGAGGAAGCCTCGGGATCTGAGCTCGGCTCAACCCAGGCCAACTCAGTGGTGCTCCCATGTGTTGCTCAGAGACGACAGAACCCGGAGTCTGCCTTTGGGCTCCACGCCCTTAGTTCCCAGCACCTGGTGTGAGGCCCCACGGGATGGCCCCCTTTCTCTCTGCACCACCAGCTCCCTTTGCCATCCTCTCCCAGGGGGACCCCAGCTCGGCTTTACTCGGCCCCGGGCCTCAGGCAGGAAGCCAGAGACATCACAGCAGCGGCAGCCACGTGTGTTGTATGTGTGTTCCACGCGTGTCCCGGTCTCAGAGCTACAGGAGCTGTGCTGTCACTCGCTTGTTTCTCTGTGGCTGAGCTTTACTTCCCTCTCCAGACCCGGTTATCACTCAGTACTAGAAACTCGATCTTATCACTCTAGGCCACTTCTGGTTCAACGCTCAGTAGTTTTGGGGTAACTTCCCAGTTGGTTCAGGATTCCCCCCTTCCACCTTCTTGCCTCTCCCACGGGGTGAAATTAAGTTCCAAGGAGTCTCACATACCCTCCTGGTCCTGGAGAGAAACAGCTCACCCTGGGCTAGCTGAAGTGTGTCCTTCATGCCACAGAACAACATGCGAGCAGTGCCAACAGGACAGGCAGAAGCATGACAAGCGGCAGAGGTGGTCCTGGACCAGCAAAGAGGCAAGGGACTTCCAGAGGAGGTGGCTTTGTGCGAAGCCTTGAAGGATAACTAAGGGCTTCCCATAAAGACAAGGAAGGCATTACATCAAAGAGAGAAGCACGTGCAAAGGCCCAGAGGT
This sequence comes from Equus caballus, assembly GCF_041296265.1. Taxonomy (NCBI): domain Eukaryota; kingdom Metazoa; phylum Chordata; class Mammalia; order Perissodactyla; family Equidae; genus Equus; species Equus caballus. The sequence goes on from NC_091684.1 coordinate 93,283,805, forward strand.
GCACAGGTTGCTTAGCTTGCAGAGCCTAGCAGGGTTTATTTTGAGGCTGTGCTGTGAGCTCATTTGCAGGCAGCATTCTCTGCTCCCATCCCCACCTCGCCAACCTGATTTCCAGTGATGCTGTATGGAGGACCTGCCACCTGAGTCATCAGGACTCTCCAGACTGCAGATGACAGTTACTTAGCTAAGATTAAGATAAAGAAGGTATTTCCTTATCAAGGCAACTGAAAAATTGAGAAGAGGTGCTTCAGGTACAGCTGGATTCAGGGGCTCCAAAGCTATCTTTAGGACTTGGTGTGAGCTTGACCCTCTTCTGTGGGGTCTTCAGTCTCATCAAGTTCCCTCCACCCAGTGGGCCTCCCCCAGTGCCACAGTTACCAATTCCAGAAGACACTCCTGTTTCTCAATATTTTCTCCAAAGTCTCAGAGTTGAGTCTTACCAGCCTCAGGCGGATCACCTGCCCCATCCCTCAACCAATCACTGCTGACAGGAAGAAGGAATATGCTAATTAATCAGGTATGGTTCACACATCCATCCTAGAGTCAGCCCGAGGGAACCCAGTGGTGGTGGCTCCCCAAAGGAAAACCGAAGTGTTGCCAACAGCCAAGGGGTCTGGGGAGGTGGACAGGACACACAGTAGATGTCCAGGCCACACCCCCCAGGTCAGACTTCCTCCAGCTCGTGGAGACTGAGCTTTGCAGGAAGGTGCTGGACATCACCCATGACACCCTGATCTTTTCTTCAGTATAAACCTTGTCTCCTGTCTTTCATTGCTCTTGGACGCTCCTGGGTACCAGGGCCGTGGGAGCACACTGCAGGTACTTCATTCCGATGTGTGGGCTCTGTTAGGAGATGACGGAAACCTGTTCTAGACATACAAAACCCCCTCCTCTAGCTGAGAATGGAGGAATTCAAGAGATCTAAAGTTAGGAGCCATTCTGCAATATTTAAGTTCCAAGATGGAAATGGCCGGGCATCAGTTGACAAACACTTAGGGCGGCCTCTCCCTATTTTTAGTTCCGATACTTATAGAAAGACATCTGAATGCATGCACGCCCACTGCCCCACAACTGGAACCACACAGCCTGAATCTGCCCAAATAAGGGTGCTGAAGCCTGCCAGCCCCCGTTGAGGGTGGGCCCAACAGGTGTCGTGGACGGCACGGGGGTCTGGGGGTCTGAATGTCAGGGACCGGCTCTGGGCTGGCCAGATTCCAACTGAGATGGGGCAAGGCCTTCAGCTCCCTGTCTTAGACAGCGGGCTGCTGCTGCCTTCCTCTGAAGGCTGCCCTCTCATGTCCTGGGGGAGGGGACCCAGGGAGCCTTGAGGCCTCAGAGCCATTTACTCTTGCAGGGGGCTCCTTCCTGTTGGGACGCCACTTGCAGAGAGCAGGCTGTGCTCTGCAGGACTGCGGTGGGAGGGGCTGCAGAGAGAGGGGCTGGCAGGGAGGGGTGGAGCATCTGGTCCTCTGGCAGCAGCGGGTCCAGATGGGGCCGGGGGAGGGAGCAGAGACTCTAGACTCAGAGCTCGTAAGTGCCTTTGCACACCTTAGAAAAAGGCACCGTCTTCCAGTCTCCTAGGTGTAGGCTCCCGTGTGTGGCTTGGTGACAGCTCCTGGTGCACGCCACACGGAGACTGTGCGGTTGGAAGCCACCCTGGAACCTCGGCAGGCCCGTCTGGAGGCAGTCCACCTGCTCTGGGTTCCAGGGCTGTGCTCTGAGATCTTTGCTCCTGCCCTGTGCCCCCGTCCCAGTTCGGACAGTCTGAGGAGTGCCAGCCTTCCAGTCCGATTTGGCCAACCTTGTGCCTACCACTGCCCCAAAGACCGGCCGTGGGACAGCCAGCCCTGCTTGGCCGCCTTGGCCTCTCCTCTGGGTCTGAGAGCCTGTCCTCTGGATGCTGAGCCCCCTCCTCCTGTTTGCCAGCGAACCCAGAGAATTCCAGCAGAAGAAGGGCAAAGCAGCTCCCTCCTGGGTCTCTCACAGACCTGAACGCAGGAGCTGTCTGGAGGCCTCTGTGCTCACAGACCGGCCCTGCCAGGGCCATCCCTCCTCCAGCTACTTTGCAGAGCCAGGGGAAATCAGGCTGGGGGCTTGCGGGGGCTCTATGGCCCAGGAGGGCCGCCCCCAGCTTGTGACCCTCGCGGGAGGCCAGGATGGGGTCAGAGTGTCTGGTGTGCTCATGACCAATCCTTGCCCAGGGCCTCCTTAGAGCCACTACCCTCCCTGAGGAGGCGAAAGGCTGCCGCCAAGTGGCCCTGGGGCTGGCTGGCAGGAATTAGCGGCACCGGATGTGGCCTGCTGGAGTGCACAGCATGCTCCACCGCCCAGGCTCGTCTGCCTGTAGCTGTAACAGCAGCGGCCCCACGGAGGTCATTCACCCAGTCCCTGACCTGGGACCTGAGGCAGGACAGCCTGAGGCCCAGAAAGCCTGTTGGAGGCCAGGGACCGGGGGCAGCCTCAGGGCTTGGGGCAGACACAGGATGGGGCTTGGAGAGTGGTGTCTAAGGGCCAGACACTGTGGGGAGGGGGAGGTAAGGAGTCGGGACTGAGCTGAGCCCCAGCTCTGGGCTCCCTGCTGGGGAGGTGCAGAAAGAGCTGAGCTCTCAGGATGGCGCCTTTGGTGTGCGAGGTTGATGAAGGATGTTGGGCAGACTGGTAAGCACTGGGGTCTGGTTCTGTGGGGAGCGCAGGGCCAGGCTGCTCTGACCCTAGACATGCGTGCTTTCTCCTCTCCTTTTCGGCCCTCCTGCCAACAGTCTGATTCTGTGGCCTAGCCCCCGGGGGTGTCCCTGTGTGCACGTCTCCTCGTGTTCCTGTGTGTGTCTCTCTGTATCTCTTTCCATCCTCCTCTTTCTCCATTCAACTCTCATCTAGGGCTCTTATAAAGTTTCTATGCCACAGGCTCCACATGGAGAGGGATGGTCAGCAGGGGAGGCCCCCCGAGGTGGAAGCCGGGAAGGATGTCAGTGTACGAAGGGGCAGGGGGGAAGCTGTCCCTCAGTGGGCCTGGCCCACTCACTGATGGCCTGCCCTGTCCCCTGCCTTCTGCTCAGTAAAGGCAGAGAGAGGCCAGACTGGTGTCAGGAAAGGACCCCGGGTGAGCACGCAGCACATACAGCTCACAGACACATCCACTCCATTTGGCGGACCTAACAGCCCAGCCCCACCAAATGCACAATACAAGGCTTTGTCCATCCCTGGATCGGTTTGCAACAAAGCCGGAGCAGCAGGAGGAATGCAGACAATTGATATAAAGAAGCAATGTTGCTCAGTGGGGGCCACACGTGGGCACACGCATGAGAGAAGTCACCCAGTGTCCAAGAGGACCTGTGATTAGCCCAAGCCTGTGTACTTTGCTTAAGAATCTCCTGGCTTTATCCGTCTACCAAGTGAAGGCTCCAGAAAATCTTCCACCATGCTACGACGATGCCTTACCCACCAAACGACGATGACGTCCCCTGCAGAGCATCAAACCAGCGTGTCCCCGGGTGGCCCTGAGCATGGCCAGCAGACATGGCTGCGTGGAGAACGTCTTTGCTGCTTTGACAGCGAGTGAGTCCCTCAGCCGCTATTCAGCCTCCAGGAGGTCCGGACTCCCAAGGTGGACTTCTCTTGGAACAAAGCTGGGGAAGATCTGGTCCCTCCCAACAAAGTCACCTGCTCCTTTTAAGGGTTGTGGCACTTCCTGCTTCTGCCTTTGCCTGAAAGCTTGAACTTGAGAGTCAGACTTGGGCCTCACCACCCACCCACCTCCTGCCCGAGCCCCTCCAGCCTGTAGCCTTAATGGTTTTGGCATCATTCTGCTAGTTAGCTCTCTGGGGTCCAAGTTCGCAGGACTTTGTGGGGCTCTCAGTGTAGACAGTGGGGCTAAGCCCCTGGCCCTGCCACTTGCCACTCCTCTTGGTTCCTGGGCACATTATCAGGTCCTCCCTGCCTCCAATTCCTCCTTCATCGAGTGGTCGTGATGGCAGCGCCTGTCTCACCAAGATGTTGGAGTGAGTATTAAGTGTATTAACACAGACGCTGCACCCAACATCTGCCTCGAAGTAAGTGGTCAATTAATGTGTGCCTTCCTTTCCAAGGCCCACGGCTCTGCCTTGGCTCTCGCAGGGCCTGTCTGCTGGGCCCACGGCCCCGGCTTGTGAGCTACATTTCCTGTCTTGAGGTTTCAAGTCCTAGCTAGAAGAGTGAGACACCCCTGAAGCGTCCTCTATCACCATCTTTCACTCATTCATTCATTCAGCAAACATCTATTAATGCCTCCTATGTGCCAGGTGCCAGGTCAAACGCTGGGGTTAGAACACTCCACAAGGAATGGAACAGCCCAGTGGGGAGACCGGCAAGAAGACACATTCAATGGGATAATAGCCGAGAGGCTCTTAGGGGAGCGCCTGGGCACACGGCAGCACTGTGTGCTGTTAAATAAACAGGAGAGGTCAGTTATGATGGGTGAGTCCAGCCGCTGTGGAGCACACGGGGTGAGGAGGGGGCAGCCAAGCCAGGAGTAGGGAGTCAGCAGGAAGTCACATGGAATCAAGACTAGGGGAAGGAGGAGAGGGTAGAAGATGGGCCAGGCAGAGGGAATGGCCCAGAGGCAGCAGAGCCCCGGCCTGTGTGGGGAACTGGGAGCAGTGCGGTCTGGCTGAAATTGAGGGTCTGTGGGAGAGATGGAGGAGGCTAGAGAAGCAGGCAGCGGTCAGAGCCTGAGTCTTGGAAGTCGGGTTAAAGAGCTGGGGTACCTGACTCGACAGAACCTGGCTCCTGGTCTGGATGCCAATGAGGCTCTGAGTCCCACCCAGAAAGGCTCCGAGTCACTCCGTGGCAACCAGGAGCCCACCTCTGTGCTCCTGAAGGTGGCGGCCAAGCAGGAGTGGAGCCTGCGCCAGGCTTTCTCAGATGCGTGGGAGCGGGTGGCTGGGGACAGGGCTTTGGCCCTGGACCCCTGGCCAGATGGCAGCCAGCAGTTCTGTTCTAACCACGCTCTGGGTCTTTCTCCGCAGATGCTGGAGGAGCTCAAGTGCTGGCCACGGGCAAGTCCGCTGGGGCCGAAACTGGTAGGTCACTAGGCAACTTTTTCTGTGTGTGGGATGGAGCGGGTGGGGAGGGGACACTCAAAAGACGTGGGCAGGTCGGGGCGTGCAGGCATTGGCCTCCCACCACTCATCTCAGAACAAGGCAGCGCTCACCTCCAGGCCTGCCTGAGTGGCTGACACAGCTTCATCCCAGGGCGGGGTGGGGGTCCTGCGCGATGTGAGCCATCAGGGCGGCCTCTGTCCGCTCTCTGCGAGATGAGCAGTTCCAGCATGTATGGTGCCCTGTTCTGCAGGCATGAGGGCTGGAGAGCAGGGTCTGCCGTGCTCCTGCGCCTTCGCTGGTGCCTTCCCTCTGCTGCGCGGTCCAGCTCCTCTGCACCTCAGGGGCTCGGCTCGTGGGCAGGGTGCAGTTTGCATGTCACCTCCTTGGGAAGGCTCCCGCCTCCCACGCCAGCCCAGCCCACCCCTGTGACCTGGCATTAGAGTGAGCTCTACTCTTCCACCCCAACTGCGGGCTCCCCAGCACGGAGTCAGGTCTCATTCCTCTGCCTTCAATGCTCACCAACGTGCAGGCAGTCGACACAGACACAGTAAATGAATTAATGAAGGGCTAAATGAGGAAGGAGGGCTACAGGAGGCCAGAGAATGAGCCATCAGCCACTTTGAAGCGATCTCCACAGCAGAAGGGACCAGGGATGGAGTTGCAGGAGGAGGGGATGGGATATGGGCGGAGGGGCAGGGAGCGACGTGCTCCCAGGAGAGCGGAGAACTGGCTGGCTTCAGCGGGTCGGAGTGTGGAACTTTAAGGTCCACATGTGTGACTTTAGACTTCATCTCACATGTAAAGAGAGCTGTGGAAGACCTTTGCAGGGTGGTGATGCAGTGAAGACCGCTGTTCAATTCCTCCCTACCCTTCAGATATCAAATACGCCCTCATCGGGACGGCTCTGGGCGTCGCCATATCGGCCGGCTTCCTGGTGCTGAAGATCTGCCTGATCAAGAAGCACTTGTGGGATAATGAATCCACAGACCAGAGGAGCACAAACCCAGACCCCAATGGTAAGGGAAGGGCGACCCTCACTCTCAGTTCTACTTCTGCTTGGGACAAGGATGTGGTCTGGGCGGCCCCCCCGGTGCAAGGCGCTGAGGGCCACTCTGTAACCCGGGATGGAGAAAGAATACAAATCTGTGGGCCGAAAAAGATGCAGTGAGCTCTGTGTGTGTGTCTGTCTGTCTCTCTCCCTCCCCCCTTCTCTCTCTGTCTCTCTCTGTCTCTTTCTCTCTCTCTCTGTTTTTCTGTCTTGATGTTCCTAAGAATCAGTTTCCTGGAGAAACGTGTGGAAGGGAGCTGAGCTAAGATCAGACAGAAGTGTCTATTCTCTTATCCAAATAATGGGATCAGCTAAGATGGATCCCAGGAGGTGTGGAGGCTGGGCTGGTGGTGGGAGGTGCTGCTGCCGGCACTGGTTGTGTGGGCCAAGCTGCATTTTTTTGGTAAATTGGGCAAGTCCTCTTTGGAGCAGCGCTGGGTGTGTCCTCATGATCCGAGCGGAGCTGGGCTTCCGCGAACCCCGGGAGTTCTCCGTGTCCTGCACGTCACGCACAGATGCCCAGCAGTCCATTTGTGAGTTTTGACAGCAAAATGCAACATGGATTGGCACCCCCTTTCTCTCAAGGCGGGACTCACAAAACTGCTCCCCGGTCATGTAAGAATGCTCAAGGGGATAATGCTGTTTTCCATGAGATTTTCCAGAGGACGAGGAGGAGGTAGCCTCACTATATCTCTGGAAAACGCAGTTATTCTCTGGGATGACATGCAGAAGGGGGTCTGGGCCAGGGAGAGGAGGGGCCTCAGCGCTGGGGGCTTCCTGAAGCCAGTGTGTCCAATTACGCGAGAGGCTGGATTCATCACAGGAGTTTGCTTACCATTGATTTTGGATCCCTATGAATAAGGGGGGAGAGTAAACAGCCTCTTCATCACACAGCGGGAGAAATGCTGGATCTCCTGAGGACCGAGGGCCCAGAGTCTGCAAGTGGAGGGGGGAGGGGAGGAGGGATGGGGGTGTCTAGGAAAGACAGTCTGGCCTGTGTGCTGGGCTAGGGGGCTCAGGGGTGGGACCTGGAGAGAGAAGCTCCCACAGCACCAAAGGGGAGGGGGGCAGAGCACTCAGCCCAAGACCACCCCCAGTGGCCCCAACCGAGGCAGGTGGGCTCTGACCCCTGCCCGCTCGCCTGGCACTGAGCAAGCTTCACACCCGTCACTGTGCCTCCTTCCTAACACCCTGCTTTCTCTGTTTAGACACCACCGTGCGAAAGAAGAGAGCCCCAAGGTATGGTCGCAGCCAAGAAGGGACGGGTGTCATCCTCCCTCCTGTTTTATCCATCCTGCTCCTTGACCTGTTATCCCAGTCCTTTTCTCCACTCCAAAATGCTTCCTAGGGGACTAGAATGCACCCCACCACCCCCTCTCCCACAGGGTGCAGTAGCCAAAGGGGGCTTGGGTTTGCTTCTGTGCTCCCTGGGTTAGATTTTGCCTTACCCCTCTATTCAGAATAAGGCCCCCAGTCCCTGCCATGACCCACTTGGGAGGCCACACGTGGCCTGCTCCAGGTACCTGGCTTCCCTGCTGGCACCCAGCCACACTGCTCTTCTTTATAGAGCTCATGTCCTCCAAGGACAATCCTGCCTCAGGATCTTTGCACTTGCTGTTTTCTCTGATATGGACTCTTTGCCCAGGTAGCTGCAAGCTTTGCCCTTCATTTCCTTCACACTTCTGCTTCAGTGCCACCATTTCATTTTGGATGGTCTGTTTAAAAGAGAACCCCCCCCGACCCCCTGCCAATCATTCTCTTCCCCTTAGCTGGACTTATTTCTCTTCATAGTACTTTCCACTCACTGATCTTATATGATATCTTGATTTGTTAATTTTTCTTGATGGTTTTCCCCTTAAAATGTAGGGTCCTTGAGGGTGGGGTGTTCCTTTTCATCTCTGTAGCCCCCACACTTAGCACGGAGCCTGGGACAGAGTGGGTACTCATATATGTGTTGAATGAATGAATGAATGAATGGGCATTAGGCATGGCTAGATGCTGAGGATTAAGACAAGTAAGACAAGCTCCTTTAGAGTCCCCAGGGCAGAGAGGCACATCACAGGGGCTCGTGCATGGTGCTGCGGTCGGGGGCTGCTGTGACAGGGCTAAGCGTGTGCCCCCTAGTGCCTTGTGGTGCAGAGGGGTGCAAATTCCAGCCGGGAGGCAGGGTGTCCAGGAGGGCAGGGAAGCCTGGGTCTGTGTATGGAAGGACAAGGAGGAGTTCACTGGGGGCGGAGAGAAGTGCACCCAGGCAGAGGTCACCCTGACACGTGCAGGCGCTCATGGGATAACCGTGCGAACATTCGGGGAGCACCGTCCAGTGTGGCAGGAGCCGCTGTTCATGTGACGCTGTGGAGAGAAGAGGCTAGAGAGAGAGGGGTTTCTACTTGTGGAGGGTTGGAGGGGCTGGTATGCTGTGTGAACAGTCTGCACCCCAGCCTGAAACTTCTGGTCATCACTGAAGGACTGAAGTAGGAGAAGGATGGAGTATCTTTATGTTACAGTAGCGTCGGGGCGGGGGGGTGCCCAGCTGGAGATGGGAGACCTGTTGGGGAGCAAGGATCTGGGCGACACTAAGGAGGCAGCCGGCCAGGGCCTGGGGGCTGAGCGGAGGTGCAGCCACGGAGGACTCCGGAACAGTGTAGCGTTGGTGGTGGGTCGGAGGATCCTGGCTGCGTGGTGCCCTTTGAGAAGCAGATGGTTGGACAGGGTTGGGCAGTGGGCTGTGGGGTGAGATGCTGACTACTTTTTGGACACAGTGAGTCTGATGCTTCTGGAGAGTTCCAAGTAGAGAAGATGCCCAGTCAGCTGGTAATCCAGGCAGAGGTCTGGGCTGAGTTGGGTGGTGGCTTTTGGACGGGGCCGGTGGCACAATGTCCCCCCTCCAGTTCTTCCCTGGGACCTGGGGCCCGGTAAGTGCTACGTAGTGCCTATGGAAGGAATGAGTGGATTCGAGAATGAAGGAGAGGCGATGTATGGCGCCCCGTCCTCAGGGTGATGCCCTGGGGGCCAGCTGGTCTGGTTTCCGGCAATGGGTTCTGATTGATTTAGGCCCTAAAGCATAGGTCATCAACCCCATCTCTAGGCATTGCCTGTCTCTGTTTCTGACTCACTGTTGCTCTGTCCTGGCCCCTGGCTGCCCCTCCATCTCCTTTGTGGCCAGCTTACAAGAAACACCATGCTTTTTGGGGGGAGACAGGTGTGATTAGGGTGACCATTTACATTTTCTTCTAAATCAGGATTTCTGGAGAGTGGAGATGAGGCACCACTAATAATTGTGTCAGGCCAGTTGGCGTAAAGCTGGACTGTCCCAGGATAAACAGCTCTCAAGGGCCACCAAGTCCCTGAGGCCACTCGTGCAGGAAAGGAGAATTGCAAGTCAAGGCTCTGAAGGCCCCTCCCTTCCCCCACCCTAAGGGGCCATGCCCCTGGGTCAGCGCTGTCTTCTCCCAGCCCTGGGGATTGGCACCATGCCGGGCTCCCTGAGTGTGCATCTGTGGCCCCGGCCGGGAGGGGCAGCACAATGGCTGGGCTGGGCTGGGCGCTGACTCAGGCCCTCCTGAGGCCCTGCAGAATTAGGGCAGACTGAGCTTCATCAGGAGTTCAAGGAGGGCTTTGGGCAGACAGGGGCGCGGGAGGCCATGCATTGGGCCTGGAAGCGTGAGAAGGCTTAGGTCTTGATGGTGGGGGTGAGGGGACCAGCAAATGAGTAGACAACCCCCAGGCCCAGAACCCACATCGCCTTTGGGGGTTCAGCGGGCTTCTGTGGTGGGGCGTGCAGGATGCGAGTGGGTTTTGGAGGGATGGGCTGTCTGCAATGGCGAAGACTCTGCCCACAGCATGGCCTCAGGGGCCCTCTGCTGGGTGGCTGAGGCACCCAGACTTGTGGCTGCAGCTCCTGCGGCCAGCTCTGGCCCTGTGTCAGGACGACGGAGTGGTCAGGCGGAGATTCTAGCATAGTCATCTTCTCACCACCTCGAAGTGAGGGATGCTACCCCGGCCATCCAAACCGCCCGGATGTGTGGAGGGGCGCTTTGAGTGAAGGCACTTTTCTTGGAAACTGCAGCGCCCCTGGACTTCTCCAGAGCTTGTTGCAGACTCTAGGATGTCAGGGACATCTTAGTTATGGAATTCACAAAGCCCAATTCTTAATCCCAGTGTGTGCGTGTGTGCGCATGCATGTGCACCTGCTGGGGGATGAGGGGATGTGAGAGGCTGTGACGATTCATGATGACTGACTGACATACGTATGTGTGTGTGAAGATGCTGCTGTAAATAATACAACACAAGCCAATTTAAAAGCATTGCTGAACGAACGGTCACTGTGTATGTTCGTTTCAGAGGAGTTGCTCAGTTTTGTGGGTGTTTGGAAGTCCTGGATTATTTTGATACATCGAGGCTATAGGAGGCAATTTCCATAATCCAGGCGAGGTGGCTGCAATCGTCATTCAGCAATGAGCACTATGAAAGTGAAGGACAGGAAAAGGAACGTGAGGGGTGCAGGAGGAAGACAGGAGGGTGGAGGAAGGGAAGGAGGAAAAGAAGGGTGGGGTAGAGATGGGTGACTGGGAGTCACTGGCTGAATGAGAGTCCCCCGCCACAGCAGGGGTGCATTCCCACACCATGTGCGTGGAATTGCTTGTGGCACACGTCATGCCAGAGCTCCTCTACAAATAGAGGGATTTTCCAAGAGAAGGGAGTTACAATTCAAGTTTCCAAAACTAACACTAGATGGAGTCAGGCTGGGTCAGGAAGAAGTTAGACCGGAAAGAAAAAGCTGAGGATGAGCAAGCCACTCTCCTGGAGCAAAAGTCTGCATGTGCTTTCTGATATCTAGGAATGATTTCGAGAACATCTGGTTCTCCTGTTTTGCAGGTCGAACCTCCATTTTTCTGAAAGGTGAGTTGGAAGAGTCATCACTCCTACTGAAAGGAGGAAGGGCTGGTGGTCTCCCACGTTGGCTGGCACCTCCTCTGCGTGCCCCACACAGGACCGCAGGGGGACTGCTAGCCGTGGGCCAGAAGTCCCTGTGCCAGGATGGCCGTGAGACCAGCAATCAGCATCTCTTTGGGACAGCTGCAGGAAGTCCTCATGTGGTAGTACTTTGGCAAGATTGAAAATGAAGCTGTGGGGCATTTGTCCAATTAGAGCTGAGAAAATTGGGTTTTAACAGCAAGATAGTTCATTTATTTTTTCATTTACCAAGACCTTCAGTTTGACAGAGGCCAATCAAATCATCAGCCAATTTAGCTCATTTGATGAAAAAAAACCCTTTTCTTTGTGTCATCAAGCTATCAGTTTGGTGGAAGTGTCTGCTTTTCCAGGCTGCTTTGGGGTCTCAGAGCGGACAAGGCCAGAGTGTGCAGGACGGGGACAGGACCTGGGCCACCCGGCTGAAGGAGCCCTGCTCCCAGGAAAGGAGGCGCCTCCCCCCCCACCCTGGTTTATCCGAATCGTTCTATCACACCTCACCTTCCCGAGGCCCGCTTTGCCCCACCTTAAGCACTGCCCACAGGCTCTTACCTTCCTTCTTTAGAAAAGTCTTCAAATCCATAGAGAAGTTGAAAGAACAGTGCAATAAAAACATATACACCTTTCACCCAGATTCACAAATCAACATTTTATCCCATTTGCTTTCTCTCTGTATACATATATGTTTTGTGATCCACTTAAAAATTACTGGAGACATCATATTTCATCCCTAAATACAGGACAATTTGTCTCCCACATAATCATAATACAATGACCACCCCTAAGAAGATTAATCATATTTCAATAATATTACACAGCACATATTCAAATTTCTGCTGTTGCTTCAAAGTCATCTTTTATAGCTCTATTTTTCCAAGCCTGGATCCATTGTCCTTGATTTTGTCTCTTTCTTGTCTTTTTCACAGTTGGACAACCCCTTTGCCTGTTCATCCACAGCGTTGTCAATCTTGAAATACCTAAGCCAGTTGTCTTGTATGATGTCTCATTTCTGGATTTGTCTGATTGCTTCCTCCTTAGCAGATTCAGATTAAGAATTTTGTCAACAAGACCACAGAGGTGACAGTGCCTATGTGTTATTGTGTCCTCGGGAGCCACATGGCGCCAGGCTCTCTCTCTGTTGGTGATGCTGCTCTTGAACCCTTGGTTAAGAGACCAACGTCTAGGTCTCTGCCCTGTAGAGATAAAATTTCCCCTTTGCAATTAGTAAATCATCTGATGGGTGGCACTTTGAGACCACATGAGCATCCTCACTCCCAACAATTCTTCACCTAGTGACTTGACGTTTATTCATGATCCATTTTTGAATCAGTGATTGCACTGGGGTTTACGAAATACTGAGTTTCTAATTCCAGCATTCCCTCTACATTTAATAGCTGACATTCTTCTAGAAAAAAGACTTTTTCCTTCCTCCCCCTTTTCTCTTTCTCTTACTTGTTGGACATTGTTCCTATGGCCTTCAGTGCATTCTAATCCATCACCATCATGGAGCTTTTTGGCGCTCAGATTGTCTCAAGTTTGTCCAGTACAAGTCACTTCTTGGTGGTTTTGGACAAAAGCCTGTTAATCATTGAATGTTTCCTAGATTTCCGACACCACACAGTATCCCAGGCTCACCTTTTTCTGTCCCTGTTCAGACCTGGAATCGCCCATTTTCCCTAGGATCCCTGTTTTTCTTCTTCTCCTCCTTTTTCTCCTCCTCCTCCTCCTCCTCCTCCTTCTTTGATGTGGAATAGTTTTCAGAAGCCAAGATCTGAGCACACTGTATGCTCATGACTATTGAGGCCTCATTGCTTCCAGCCCCTCTCAATGGTCAGTCAGCAAATGTATATTTGGATCAAAAACTCAATACCATAGGTTCTTCTTAAGCTGTCTTTATTCCGTATTTCTCTCTTCCTCATCCAAAGTGAAAACACTGTTTCTCAACCATCTGGATATTTTACCCGTTTGCTCTATTCTGTAATACAGACAAAATACTTCCAGAATTACGACACTATACAACTGCAAACTTGCTTAGCAACTTGAAGATTTCTTTGCAGTTTTTTTTTGTTCTTAAAATTTACGCTCTATGTGTGCAGACTATATGTTCAGATTGAATTAGTTATTTTCTCTGTGTGGTTATGCTATCAATTTGACATAGCGTTAGAAACATTTGTTTCAGTGTATATGCTGTGTTAATCCTTCCTTTCTTAATCCTTTTAGTTTAATTTTATTTTTTGAGTTTATAAAACATGTATGTGGTTCAAAGCTGAAGATACATAAGTAAGGAAACTCAGAGAAGTCTTGTTCCCTCATCTGTCTGCTCCGCCCTGCGCCCCTACACTGACTTGAGCTGACTTTTTTAACAGCTCCTGCTTTATCCTTCCTGTGTTCCTTTTACAAAAATATATTTAATTAAAACATTTTTATATATATACTTTTTTAATTAAATTAAAGAAATGTTTATACATGTACATAAATATAAATTTTTAAAGAAGTCTTGTATGGGTTTATTTTTTTATTTGGATCTCTGATCCATTTGGTTTTTATTGTGGTGTGTAGTATGAGACAGAGATCCAGTTTTATCTTTTTCCCAAATGACAGTCCAGTTATTTCAACATCCTTTTTAAAAACCACCCTATTTTCCCCAGTGTTTTATTTGCCATCTTTATGATGTTCTAAATTTCCATATGTACTCGGACTATTTCTAGATTTTATATTATTCTTCAATGGTATCTGTGACCTTTGTCATGTCCTAAATTTCCATGTGAAGTCAGACTGTTTCTACGCTTTCTATCATTCCCTAGTGATATCTGTGGTTGGTCGTGTGCTAGTCCATATTCTTTCTTGTGGAAGCTTCATGGTACGCACTCTCATCTGGCACGGCTGGTCCCTCTGCACTCCCCATCAGGCTTCCTTTGCAGGGGCACACTCTTGCTATTCTATTCTAGAAATTCTTGCATGTTTGTTTTTCCATACAAACTTTAGAACAACTTCAGAACCTATCTCTGGAGACAGACATCTTGGTATTTTTATTGGGGCTGTGTTACGTTCATGTATTAAATTGAAGACGATTGACTTCTCTATGATGTTAAGCAGTCCTTCATGATTTTTTGTTAAATTTATTCCTAAATAGTTTATGTTTTTGTTGCTTCTGTAAATGGAGTTTCCTATTATGTCTCTTACTTGGCCATTGATCGCTTAAAGATTTTTTTGGGGGAAGTTAACATTATGGCAGCTGCCTTATTGAATTTTACTGTATATTATTTTATTGTTATTATTTATTGTTTCTGTTTGTTTTCTTTTTGGCCTCCTTGAGTTGTCATCATATTGTGTCATCTACCAAATTGTAGATTGTCTTTCCCAGTTCTTAAGCCTCTAATTATTTTCTCCTCTCTGATTGCATTGGCTAAAACCACCAACGTTAAATAATAGTGGAAGCAGTGAGTACGCTAGTCTTGTGCCTGACCTTGGTGGGGAAACCACCAGTGGTTTTCAATAAGTGAGTTGCCAACTTTGGGGCTAAAGTACATACCGTACCATGTTAAGGAAGTATCCATTCATTCCTATTTTATTGAGTTTTTAAAATATGAAATCTGTGTTGGACTTGGTCAAAAGACTTTTCAGCATTAGTGGGCATTAACTCATCCTCCGCAGATATACGCTGGGATAGGCCTAGGCAAACCAGGACATATAGGTACCCTGGTGATTACTTTAGCTCAGGTTTGCTTTTCCCTTCTCTCCTTGTTGGTCTGTGTGGTTTGGGGAGGATGTGGTGGAAGATTTGGGTTTAGGCAGCCACTGTAATCCTTGGGTCTCCAAAAGTCTCTTTCTCTTTCTCTTGATACCCAGCCCAAGTGTGCAGCCTGATTCACTTACTAGTCTAGCCAGCAGATGCTATCTCAGTCTCTGCCCAGCTTATCTTTTCCTGAAGGTTGTGTCTGGCTTTCCAGGGGCTGATAACACACCCACCTACAGAGGAATCGCTGCCCTGTCAGAGAACAGCTTTGTCCTTGGGGAATCACAGGTGCCCCTTTGCAACTCAGGGACATCAGGGGTGAGAAGCAGCTGCTCTCCTGGTCTGCCTGTCTTCTCTGGGCATCAGTGTCTCAAGTGCAAATCCTGGCGAGGTCCAGCCATTTTAGATCCTCTCCTTAAGAAGACCTGAAGGGGGCCTTTTAACTCAAGACTTGTTAGAGATAACAGGACGGATGCACTTTCTGTTGAGCTCCTGGACTCCCAGACCAACCAGCTCAAACTCTATGTTCTGCTGGACCCACCATCCTTTAAAGGAGAAGCACAAACACCTGACAGCATTTGAGGCCCTCTCTTGGAATCCCTTCCTCCACTTCTCTCTCTCTCGGCATCCTTGCTTGTTTCCAGCTTACTTGTCTTCCATGTTGGCTCTGCTGCCATCAAGCTCTGTACCCCTGACCTTGACCCATGCCCTTGGTCCTCCACACATGGCATAGGTAGGTACATGCTTTCCCTTTTATGGTTGTTAACTTGGCTTATCCCATTGATGCTTCACTCTGTCCTGTCTTTCTGCTGCCCCTTCTCCCGAGTGGAGATGTTAGTTAGAGATCAAGATATTAGGACTGAACATGCACGATGGAATGACATAAACAAGTACGCAATGCAAGCATAAATATGTCGTTCTGTTATAACCACAGATAATGTTGATATGAAACTACGGTGAAGTGTTGGTGGAGGTGTTGATGAGGCCCTTAGCTGAGAATGACCACAGCAGCATCTCTGTCCTACCTTCAGCTCAAGCTCTACTGTACCGGGGTCTGGTTCAGTGATCTCGTCCTTCCTGCTGTGTTCCTAGTCTTTAATATATGTCTATACTGCCCCTCCCTCCCATCAAGACTGATACGCTAAGTGACCCTCCATAACAGTGTGTAGTTCAGACTTGAGGATGTCAGTTTCCAGTTCCATTCCCATAGCTCTGTCATTCCTCATAGCATCTGCCCAGATCTGTGCAAACTTCTCCAGTATGGGAGGTGGCACTTTCCCCTAGATGAGCCTATTAACTTTGGGGAATGACTTCTTTCCTTTTTGTCACCACAGTGGATAGGGTTTTGTGGCCTCGGTTTGGCAGGCAGAAAACAACCTCAAGGTTGACTTCTATCTGGAAAACTCTCCCCTTTACTTAGAAGCCACTGGTCTTCAGGTGCCTCTCTGTGTTTCATGAGGAAATGCCCCGCCTTGCTAAGATTTGCCGATGAACTCTTTCATACCTGTTTAATCGTGTGTGTCCTGCAAGCATATGACGTGATTAGTTAGATCGTAGTCATTCTGTCAATAAGTCTTCCAGATGGTTCTCTTCCTTTCCAGAGATGCACAAGTGATTGAGCTGTAAGTGAGCGGCTTCTTCAGGAGGGGTTGGCAGTCTGGACAACTGTCCACATTTGCGGCCTTGGGGACGTCTTGAATTTGAGTGTCCAAAGCTGGCGATAGACCTTCATACGGAACTCAGTGTCCAGGGCAAGTAACAGAATGAACAGAAGCTACGGTACCTCTGTCCTGAAGGAAACTATTGCTTCTCTCTTCAAGAAGCTGAGTGTAGAGAGGAAGGCATGCGGACTTGATCCAGCAGTAAGAAAGGATGGAAGCCAGTAAATCCTCACTGCCTATCCCGGTCCCCCATGTTGGAGCTGTTCATGCTTCCGCGATGGCATTGTGTCCATGTCAATGGAACCTACACACAGCCAATGGCTCATGGAATGAGAACCAACTCAAGACATAGCCTCTTTAGCACCACCATCTTAGCAACGGTAAGCAGCATTTTCTAGAGCTGTTGGCCTCGCTTTCTTAGCTGCCAGAAGAATCCCCCTGTGAACATTCAGGGCCCTGAAACATGACGCCGTGAGACAGTCTCCATTCCTATAAATGAAAGACTGACTTTCCAAAGGAAGGAATAGCAGGCTGGGCTGGAGTGAGAGGAAAGGTCTGACAGCCATGGAATGAGCCTACAGCTCTTCGATTGATGGAGCCCACAAAGGATTAAATGAGACAGCAGATGCCATGCCTTGTAGAGAGCTATACAAATGTAAGCGACTCTTGTTGTGATTAAAGAATGATTTTGTGGTTATTATTACAACGTGCATGCCTTATCATGGAGGACACTACTGGTGGAAGCTTAGGAAACCCACGTCTTTTTATTATTGCCATAAACCTAAGGTTCTGTGGCATCAGGCCCATTAACATCTCTCTCTCCTGTAATATTAACCCTGGATTTCTGGCGCTGCATCAGACTGCTCTGTGCATTTCCATTCAACGGAAATCTGGGTGGTTGTATGGACTGCTTCTCCTCAGATTAGGTTATTCTGCTTGTGTGTGATGAAAGATGAGCTATATTTCAAAATAAAGTGCTGTGTTATAATAATTTGCCTGGATTCCCAGGACGTCTTTTATCTGGCTTGATAACAACGTAGTTCATTAGCAGCCTTTGCTAACTGATAACCTAAAGCAGTAACACAATACTCATAAGCGATTTTCTGTGTGTAAGATAGAATAAACCATCTTGTAAGGTATCTGTTAATTGATTTGCTTCTTTTAGCAGCATTTTAATTAAGACATCTGGGTTGTGAATGGCAGAGACACTTGTGAACTGAAGGTGAATGCTTCTGGAATCTCAGTCATCGTTTTATTTCCTATAGACTCAACGGAACCATGGGTCCTCTCCCCCATCCCATGTCACGACACTTTCTCCCAGCTCCGCTCCTGGGCACTGGTTTCGTGTGAGCCCCACACAAGGTCTCCTATGTGAAGAACCCAGAGAAGTACTCTGAAGCCTTGTGCTCTCTGTGGGTTATAAAGACTGACATGCCCTGTGAGGCAGAACAGGCTGGGGGGGCGCTATGCTACAGATCTCCTTGGCTTACACCCCAAATCCAAGCCCAGTGACTTCTCTCTGTGGAAGTCCTACTGGAAGCTCTCTGATGCCCCTTTTGACAGCCTGTCCCCTGGGAGTAGCTCCAAGGGGCAGGCTCTCTAAGACATGTTTAGAGGCAGTGACAAGAAGTCATTGTGTCTGTGGGTGCAGTCTTGAGTGAAGGCCATTGCGACTGGCTTGCCCTGTGGTTTGGAGTATGTTAGCAGAGGCCAGGGCCTGGGACAAACCCTGCCCTCCCAGCCCAGTAGGCCCTGGGGTTACCGGAATACATGCAGATCCCAGACAGCCCACCTTGGCAGGCAGACAGGCTGCAGACAGCAGCAGCCAGCCAGGGTCTGACAGTGTAGCTGGGGCTTACTGCCTCCAGGATTCAGTACCTGGAGAAGGAGAAGGCAAGATGGGGAGAGGGCTATCTCGCAAGATCAAGAAATTAAAAAGTACATATCAATCTCTATATGTACAAATTAAAAATATATTTACATTGAATCTATAAATTACAATCAATACATACAATTAAATAAATATACTTGTGTGTACTCTTCTATGTGTGTTAAAAGTATACATCTCATAGAATTCTGATAGATTCTACATATTCTATCACAGACTATATGGGGATTTGAGCAAGTAAATAAATGACACCCCTTTCGTCACCCAAGTTTGGCAATAGCTGAGAGGCAGACAATAAGTTAAGCAGTTGGAGACTAAAATATCAGAGTTATTGTGATTTTCAAATGAGTCACGACATGTCAATAGCCCTTTGCAGCCCCTAGCGTCCTGCTCGGCATCCTGGCGCCAGTCCAAGCCAGAGGCAAGCTTGGGTTGGAGGGCTGGCAGCCAGGGTGCAGAGGATGCATGGGTTCGGGGCGGGGTTTAGCGGTGGAGATGCTAGGATTTGCTGACAGATGGCTTTGGGGATGAGGGAAGGGGCCACTCAGCATCATTGCCCCTGGGGTTTGTTGCCGTTGACTGGGGTGCTGAAGACCCGGGAGCACCAGCCTGGGGAAGGGTCTGCAGCCGGCCTTGCTCTCTCGATTGACTGCTAGGGAGGCAAAGGATGGGCTGCACTTGGAGAGAGAGTGAACCCCACGTTTCTGCGGGTGTTCAAGCTGGAACTGGGGTGAAAAACACACATGTCAAAGGTTGCTCCAGA
The DNA here is from genome assembly GCF_041296265.1 of Equus caballus. Lineage (NCBI taxonomy): Eukaryota > Metazoa > Chordata > Mammalia > Perissodactyla > Equidae > Equus > Equus caballus. The sequence goes on from NC_091684.1 coordinate 93,302,951, forward strand.
ATGCGGTCCGGGATCCTCGAGAGAAAGCAGCGAGAGTCAGCCTGGAGGATTTGTAAGGCTCCTTTCCCGGAAGATGGAACGCGCAGAGACTTACTTAGACAGAGGGAGGCAAGCGGAGGAGAGCCTGAGACTCAAGCAGAGCAAGTGGGGCTGTGACATGTGTCTAAAAGGGGCAGGTCCAGGCTGTGCTCAGGGCCCATCCCGCTGACTATTCTTTCCCTTCCGAGTCATTTGTCATCATCTCAGACTTGTCAGATGAATTAATCATCTTTCAAAGAATGTGATTTTTCACATGTACGTTATCATCAGATGACAAATGAGTGGCACGTCTCCCAGGCTGTGTATGCAGAGGACAGGGAAGTCACTCAGGCCTCAAACATCCCAGCTCACTTATCAGCACATTTTGGGTCCAAGTGTTCAAAGTCCTGGAATTTCAACTGACTTGCAATTTTCTCTTCATTTACAATGCCCTCTCTGTGCAGAATAGGGCGGTGATGGAGTATGTTGGCTCTACAGCCGAACACTGCTTTCTGAGCTGGACAAGTTACTCAACCTTGCTGTGCCTCAGTTTCCTCATTTGTAAAATGGGCTCATAATTGTCCATACCCTGGAGGATCTATGTCAGCCTTAAGTGACGTAACGCACGTCAAGCTCTTCAAACACTGGCTGTAGCCGGCACTCAGCAAACTGATCTGGTACTTTTCTTTAGTTTTGGCCAACTTTTACCCCATACCCAAATTCAGAGAAGGTGAGATTCAGGAAGTTTTCGTTCCTGTAATTAATTTCTCTGTTACTTTTTAAATAAAGCTTTTATTTCGGAAGTTTTAGATTTTCCTAAAAGTTGTGAGAGGCGTTCAGAGAGTTCCCATATGCCCCACACTAATGTAACATCTGACATTGTGTCGTTCATTTGTCACAATTAATGAGCCAATATGCTCACATTATTATCAACTGAAGTCCACACTTTATCTGGATTTCCCTAGTTTTTACCCAATGTCCCTTTCCTGTCCTAGGACCAGGACACCACATGGCATTTAGCTGTTGGGTCTCCCTAGGTTGCTCTGGCTGTGATGGCTTCTCAGACTTTCCTTGTTTTTCATGACCTTGATAGCTTTAAGGAGCACCAGTCAGGCATTTTGCGGACTGTCCCTCAACTGGGATTTGTCTGATGTTTTTCTCATGAAGATAAATTTCTCTTAAGCTAAGTTTAACAGAAAATTGATTATAACCACACGACAAGCCAAGTGGTCAATGACCTTTACCATTGTCCATCTAGAGAAAATGAGCCAGATAGTTGACAAATGTCACTTAAGTTTGAACCGGGAAGGCTCAGTCAAAAGGAGGTGTTCTTTTTTAAATAAACCAAAGCAGGTGTTTCTAATTAATGAGAGCCCCCCCCCCCGCCCCCACCTCAGGTAAGCATCGTGCAGCCACTGTGTGTGTTAGATCAGCAGCCCAGACCAAGAGAGCTCTCGGGCCCCTGTTCAGGGCAAGTGTAGATTTGACACCGCCGTCCTCCCCTACCCAATGTCAGATGAGTCCGCCTCTGTCACTGGACATGCACAAGTGCTTGGCAGTGTGGCCTGAGCTCTCCAGGTGGCTCAGAGCTGTGCACTATTTTTCTTAGCAGAAGATGACCCATAAGGAAGCCTTACAATGTGGTCCTGATTTTTCATCCTTTCCTGAGTTTAAATCAGGAGGCGGTTCTTACATGCGGGCAGCAAACTGTAAGTCAAGCACAACTGCTGATGGGCCAAAAAGGCATGAAAACCATGTCCGAGAATTACCCCAAATGTGTTCTGATGGGGCATTTGCAGACAGCAGCAGGGGCTCTGTCAGCAGGGAGAGACGTTTGTGGTCTCTGCCCACATCGTCCAGAAGGTCTACCTGCCACTGTTGTAGGTGATGCTCTTCTCACCTCCATCAGGTTGGGCTGATGCCTCCTCCTCCCCATCAGGCCTTGATCTGGGTTCATTCAGGTTGGGCATCAGTGGGACTGCCATCCATCAGGAAATGGCTGGTCTCAGAGGGAAAATGAGACTCAACAGAACAGGAGAAAACTCTCTTGGGCACTTGCCACCTTCCTCCAGACCCTGTGGACACTTCGATCGTTGGAACTGCGTGTGCGCCTTCAAGCCCAGCGTCCTTAGGCACGGGTGCACTGGCCATCATAGCTGATGTGCTCCTTCACTGATGGAATCCTTCAGCCGTGTGGTTCAGCGTATGGGCTCTAACCCGGATGGCCGACCTCAAATGCCGCCTGCCTGCCGCTCACTCTCTGTGTGCGAATCTGACAAGTCCCATAACTTTGTCTTAGTTTCCTTTTCCAGAAACTGCGGATGATGACCACAGAGGGTTGCTACAATTTTCCAATGAGTTACTGCGTGTAACACACTTTGAACAGTGTCCAAAACTTGTAAATTTTCTCTAAATGTTATCTGTTATAAGATGTGGCTCTAGACTCTGTGGGAAAAACACAAGGAGACAGAGATGTGGTCCTTAAGTAGAGGAAATTGCAGACAAGCAGGGGAGGCAAGTACTATCAGGGATGTGAACAGAGTGCTGTTGGAGCCCAGAAGAAAGGAAAATCACAGCTGTTAGTAGAGAGTGATGGCTCAGCCTGGACGAGTCCGAGAAGAGGGCAGGGCACTCTGGAACCTGATAGGCCAATACCCAGGAGAATAAAAGAACACGGTGAAGCTAAGGAATGGCAAGAGAATCTCTGTGCCCGGGGCTCAGGCTGCATGAGGGAGCACAAGGAGGAGGGTCGGGAATTCTGTGATGCAAGCAAGGTGTTAACAGGTTCAGCCACTTGGTTGAACCCATAAGATGAGTACCGTGTAGCCTAGGTGTGTAGCAGGCTGTATCACGTAGGTTTGTGTAAGTGCACTCTGTGATGTTTACACAATGATGATATTGCCTAATGATGCATTTCTCAGAACATGTCCCCGTTGAAGTGACTGTATATGAAAAAGAAGTTTAGAGACACAGAGGAAAGATCCAGAAGTTCTAATACTCATTTAATAAGTGTCCTAGAAGGAGAGAGCAGACAGAACAAATAAGACATATCAAGAGTGAGAACGGGGCCAGCCCAGTGGCACAGCGGTTAGGTTTGCACATTCCACTTCTCAGAGGCCCGGGGTTCACCGGTTCAGATCCTGGGTACGGACATGGCACTGCTTGGCATGCCATGCTGTGGTAGGTGTCTCACATATAAAGCAGAGGAAGATGGGCACGGATGTTAGCTCAGGGCCAGCCTTCCTCAGCAAAAAGAGGAGGATTTGTAGCAGTCAGCTCAGGGCTAATCTTCCTCAAAAAAAAAAAAAAAAAAAAAGGAGAAAGAGAAGGAGAAGAAGAAGGAGGAGGAACAAATAAGAAAGCATCATAAACAGATAAATTAGTGTGGCAAAAATAAGTATAAATACATAAAAAATAAATGTGAATTGGTTAAATTCATTTAATTCACCCATTTAAAACAAGTATTTATTTTGATTTAAAAAAATTCAGCTACATGCTATTTATAAGGGATACAGCGAAAATAAAACTTAAAGTAAGATGGAAAATCAAGGGATGAAAAAATTATGCCAGGCAAATGCCAACAAAAAAATATGACAGATGTAGAAAGAGTAATATCAGGAAAAAAAAAATGAATTCAAGTAAAAAGCTTGACGAGAGCCAGAGAAGGATATTTGATATTGATAATAGAAGCATCATGAAGCTTTATACACCTGACAACATAGCTGTGAAATCAAGTGAAGCTTGATATACTCACAAGAGAATTATTAGAAGGTTTTAAAGCAGCCCTCCAAACATCCACATAGTAAGTTTGGAATGTCTATCAGGCCACAAAGAAACAAAAATGATCTCAACAAATTGCAAAGGATTGAAATGATGTACTCGACCTTTACTGACCCAGTGAAATAAAAATCTGAAAAATTTAAAAATGTTAGTACTAAACTATTTCTTAGTTTGGACATCTTCAAATACTTAAAAAAAAAAAAACTCGAGGTTTTCTGAAGCTGGATGTGACAGAGTAATGTATCCTTTTCATCCTTCTCCCAGTAACAGTTATAAATTCAGTACAAAATACAATATAACAACTGTTTAAAGGCACTGAAGAGCCACCTAAAGCAGGCAAAGGCCAGAGGGAAATTGATCCTCGAAAGAAGAGAAGTGGGTGAGCTCCGTGTTTATCTGCCTCTGTGCCCGGGGACACATCCAGTTTACACCACACACAGGGCAGCAGAGTTTAAGTGGAAAGTGGCGTCTTACCGGGCCGAGAAAACCAAGGTTGGGACTTGAAGGTGTCATGGTGGCTAGAAATGTAGGGGGGCAATTCCAGACAGGAAGCAGCCGTGGATGGGGAGACCCAAAGGCTGCTTAGAAATTTCCCTTAAATGCTTGGCTGACTTCTAAAGCAGGCGTGCACAGCGTGAAACTGCCAAGGGGCTCAATGGAAAACAACAGCTGGAAGGCAAAGGAGAGCTGAGCAGAGACCTCAGCAGCTGCCCTGCAACTGAGAGACGCTTTGTGGGTCATATCCTGCTAGGTTAGAGACATGGGGTGTGACGGTTAATTTTATGTGTTAAGGTGGCTGGGCCACAGGGTCTGGATATGTGGGCAAACGTTATTCTGGATGTTTCTGGGAGGGCGTTTTTGGATGTGATTAACACTGAAGTCAGTGGACTTTGAATGAAGCCGATGTGGGTGGGCCTCGTCCAAGCAGTTGAAGGCCCGAATAGAACGAAAGACACGTCTCCTCTAAACAAGAGGGGATTTTGCCGGCACACAGCCTTGGGACTTCAGCTGTGACATTGGATCCTCCCTGGTCTCCAGCCTGCTGGCCTGCTCTGCTCATCTGGACTTGCCAAGCTCCATTCTGTACAGTAAATCTGTTTCTCTATAAATACACCTCCTACTGGTTCTGTTCTCTGGAGAAGCTTGACTAACATACTTGGTAAACACGCCCAGCTTCCCACAGAAAACAGAACTAGGGGTTTTGCCCTAGGACTAGAGGCCAAACTGAGGCCCTCTCCGTAAGCCCTAGGACCAGGATTCTGTAGAGTCAAGGCGACTGGCTAGCAATTTAACTTGACAGACTAATGATTTGTGCCCAGGTCTTAATTTATAAAGGTGACTAAGTGATGACGCAGAGAGATCGGTGCCATTTAAAATGAATTTATTATTTACATTTCTCAAGAGAAGGGGGAATGTAAACCCCACACCGCACAGAGCCACAGCGAGGAGCATCAGTTCGATCCGGAAACAGGAGAGAGTCAAAAGCACGGCCCAGAGCCTTATAGAGTTTCCCACAGGAGCGGCAGGGCAGCACAGGGCAAACAGCTTGGGATTGGCTGGTTTAAATAACGTTGGCGACTCCAGACCATAGGGGTGGTCTCCAGTTACCTCCTATCTGGGTCCGGGTGACTTAGTGTTAGGGAAACCTTGGCTTGGTGTGAGAGTTTGATCAAGGAAGCGCTGGGGCTATGGGATCAGGATAGGTTGGAGGGTTTATAATGTGATTTTCGCTTGCCCACAAAAGCTGGATGATGGGGAGGCATAACAACTTCAGCTGTTTGGCCCTGTGAATAATGGGTGCTAAATAGACAAATACAGAACCTAAGGAAACACAGTTAGAACAACTAAAAATCAATGCTCTTCAACCGAAGGTAACGGAATCCAGAGTCTCCACAATGTGGCATCCACAGTGTCCATTATTCAGTGGGACAACACCGGTACCCAAGAAGCAGGAATATGTGACTCTTAGGACCAAAGAGACAATAGAAGTGGACCCAAGATACCCTCTTATCTATAGTTTTCCCCCACGGGAATACCAGCTTCTTCTTTTTTTTTTTTTTAAGAAAAAAGATTGGTACCTGAGCTACCATCTGTTGCCAATGCTTCTTCTTTTTTTCTTCCTCTTCTCCCCAAAGACCCGCAGTACATAGTTGTATATTTTAGTTGTGGGTCCTTCTAGTTGTGGCATGTGGGATGCTGCCTCAGCATGGCCTGATGAGCAGTGCTATGTCCGCGCCCAGGATTCGAACCAGTGAAACCCTGGGCTGCTGAAGTGGAGCACGTGAACTTAACCACTCGGCCACGGGGCCGGCCCCAAGTGCCAGCTTCTTGAGGAAAAGGATTTTGTCTGTCTCGTCCACTGCTGTATCCCCAGGGCCTAGAACAATGCCAGGCAGAAGGTAAGAGTATAATAAACATTTATTGTTATTGGCCTACAGACATTGAAAATATTAAAAGAGTATATAGCAAAGAATACTTTTTAAGGGAAGTAAATTTGAACATCTAGATGAAAAGGGTAATTCTCCCAGAAAAATTTAAATGACTATGCTTGTTCAAGAAGAAAATGAAAAATTGAACAAGCTAATTTCATGGGGAGGGAGAATTGAAAATTAAAGTTGTAGTTACAGGTTACATCTTCAACGCGTCTCTACCAATTCACTCTCCAGTAACAGGATATGGGCAGTATCATTTCTCCACACGCTCACCAATGCTTTTCGTTTTTTTAAACATTTTCCTTTGTTTTAATTGATTGAAATCATTTCCAGTGTTCTACTCAACTTTTTAATGTGTGCCATTTCTAATTTTTTGTTACTATAAAACACACCTAATGAAAATTCTTGTGTCTGTTCTTTTGACACAGACATGAGAATTTCTCTAGAGAAGATAGGAGTTTTTCTCCTAAAACCACAGTGTGCATGTGGCACGGCCAGCGTGAGAATGGTCTGAGTAATAATATTGTGGGTATTAGTACTATCCCTTAGTATTATGGCGAGCCTGGTCTCCGAGGCCACTGGCCCCTGATATTGGAACGGAAGCCCATCCCTCTCTGGCTTCTTTATCCCAGTTTGCAGCTCAGATTTGGCTCCAATGCCAGGCTGCCCTCGGAGACAGTGAGAGAGGAAAGAGCTGCTTCTGGGGGTGGCCTCGGGTCGTCTTGGCCAAGAGAGTCCCCAGGTAGGGAAGTAGACAGAGTGAATTATGATACCACTATGGCAGAAAGGGCAGCAACATGGTAGAAACAAGATTAGGGGACAAGGACAGCCCAGTGCCTGGGTGAGGCAGAGGGTGGGGATGCTGTGAGGAGAGCTGTAGGCACAGGCTGAGTCAGGGGACACGAGGGTGTCAGGAGAGGCGGGATGAGCAGGAGGAGGAGGAGTACGCTCATTTCTCTTCTCTGGGAGTAGCGAGCTCACAGGTGGCTGTTATTCCCGTTAGTTGGTGAACTGGTATGAGACTGGCCTTAAATCAGAATAGGAAGCTCTAGGTGTGATGGCGGCACGGAATCCAGACACTTAGCTCGTCATGGTGGCCGTGCGTCTACTACCAGCTCAACCCCGACAGAAGGATGGAAGGCGCAGGGGACCACCTGGAGGCTTGTACTCACCTGAATTGCTGGGGTGCCTTGCCTCCCAAGATGGTCCAGGTGGAGAGGGCCGACTCCTCTTCTCTGGGGGCGGGGGTGGGGGCAGAAGAGCAAGATGGCAGGACAGGAATTAGCCCTCAAAGAGAGAGTTTTTTTCATGTGAGTGAAACATTTTAGAAAGGAAATAACATCTAAAGAGGATTTTTTGGAAGTTTAGCCACGTAAAACCCTTGACGTCCCTGGAAGGCTGCCAGCCAGGATGGGCATGACTTGGCCTCAGTCAGGCTAACTTCATCTCCTTTGATGGGCTTCCTAAATGAGGATGCTAATGACTCACCCAGATGAAGGAAGAGAAGGTGGGAAGGGGTAGGAGGAACTGGGCACATCCTAGGAGGTGAGGACACCTGCAACCTGCCTGTGGGGGTGGTCACTCTCTTAGGCGCCATCTGGGTCCTAGAGGGAACCCTCCCACTGCCTCCCCCATTCTGAGTGGGGAGCCTGTGTCTGGGCTCCAAAAGCAGTGAGGGGAAGCAACAGAAGGTCGTCCTTAGGCCAAGGCCAAGAAAAAAACTTAAGTGGTGGTGTAACTTTTAAGCTCCAGCTATTGCTCATGAAATCAGCGAGGCGTTTTGTCTCCCAAAGGGAAACGTCTCTTCAAGTTAATGAGAATTTACAGTACATGCTTAGCGTTTGCCTGGCACGATTTTAAATAAACATTGTAAAGCTGCCTTTACAGGATGGAAATGGTGCCAAGCCTGGGGCTCGCACCAGCTCTTCCAGGCGCTCGGTTGCTCAGAAGGAGTGGTGGACGGCTGTGGGTGGAGGAGCTGTGGGTCGGGGCAGGAAGGGACGTGGGGAGGGCACCGGGAGGACTCTGGTGGGCACTGACGACAGTCTCACTTGCTGAGATGAGGAAGCCTGTGCTCTGTCGATGGACAGGGGCCCTGGTTCGGACGCCTGCTGCACAGCACAGCAGCTACCTGACCTTGATGAAGTTAGACTAGAAAACTGGGTCGGGGGAGGACGGTCTCCTCTAGGACCATCTTAAGGATTAAATGATGTAATGGAATGCCCTACTCTGTGCCCGGCACATGGTTGGCACTAGATAAATGCTGATTCTTTTCTGTTCTAACCTTGGGGCTGAGAAGACAGAATCAGAGTGGGTCTTCTTCCCATCGGGATGACCGGAACAGCTAATTCAGGTCCCAAAGTGCCCGAAGCCCAATCATCCCCAACTTCCCAGGGCTGTGTTTGTGTTCTGGGCCACACTCCCCAGGGCAGCCCCCAGAGCTGGAGAGGCCGCCCTGCCTGCCCCCAGGCCCACCCCATCCCGCGCTGGGCGCCTCCCTCCCTGTGTCTCCCTTCCCAGCTGGCTTTGATCAGACCCTCATTGAGCCAGTTCTCCCTCTCCGTTTGTCCTTGTTTATGTTTCCCTGCAAGCAAATGTCATGTCTTTCCCATAGGGCTTCTCTCTAGTCAGTTTCTTTTAACCCCGTGTGGACAGGAGCAGGTTTCTGCTCTTCCCCCCAGCGCCGTTTTCTGTACCCACTGAGCCACATGCCATCCGCTGACCCAGAAGCTGACACCAGTCCTGACGCCCTGGGCTGAGGGACGTGCCCACTGGACCTGCTGTGGAGCATCCTAGGGGTGAGTGGGCAGGAGGCATGTGGCTTTGCAAAATCTTGCTTGTGGGCCTGTATTTTATTTTAGTTTCATTAGTATTCGAATAAAACCAGAAGTAAATTAGTGCTTATTTTCTTCCATGTTTATTGTAAGGTTGAGGGAACCCCTGTTCTGAAGATAAATGTTGTTCACGTTTTGGTATGTATCTTCCCAGACCTGACGTGTGTGAGTGTGTATATATACATACACTAGGTTTACATAATTGGAATCGTACATTTGGTATATGTTTTTACTTACTATATTGTGAACACGTTTTTCCGCGTTCTTCATGAACTGCATTATATTCCTTTGTTTTAGTTGTCCCATGATTTATTTAACCCAGGGCTTCTCAAAGTCTAGCAGGCATCCAATCTATCATCGGGAGGACGTATTTCAACACAGATTGCTGTCTGCACTGGGGTGGGACCCAAGAATTCGCATTTCTGACAAATTCCCAGGTGAGCCTGGTGCAACCAGGTCAATTTAGCTCAACCCCTTGCCTGGGACACAACTTGCTTCTGAGTTCAGGAGTATAGATAATGCTGTCTTGAAAATGGGCCAGCGAAATCTTGGCACACCCTGAATTTCTTTCAGGATAAATCTGTAGAAGTGGGACTGCAAGAAAGTGTCACCTGTTTAAAGTTGTTGTGACATATTGCCAGAAAGTTTGCTTCCATTTAATTTTCCCACCAGAGTAGACCAGTTGTGGATCTTGTGTTTATTTAATTCTTCTTCTTTTTTAAAATAAAACGTGCCCACCTGACCTAGCTAATTTTGTCCAGAAAGCTGGATTCCCATCCTACAGGCTGTGTGACCCCAGAACACCGCCCTCACTGCTGAGGCTCAGTGTCCTTGTCTTTTAAAGGGGAAAGAATATCCCTTTGGCCACAGTTCTAGATTGCTGTGAGGATCATAAGTTGATGGATGGGGTGGGGGTGCCCTTTCTAAATTGCGACCCTCATGCAGGTGGGAGGGTCCTGAGCACGTCTCTGATGGATTAAAATACAGCCTGCATTGTGGAAACTTCTGGGAAGTTGGAGTTACGGGGGGGAACTTGCCTAAAGGGATTGTCTTCACAGCCGGAACTGTGGGCTCTGGTAATCGCCCATAGGAACCTGCGGTGGTGTGATGGTAAATATTTAACAATGGATCTGGCGTGGGGGCCATGGTGGGGGGTGTAGGAAAGGCGTGACTTTAGACTTTGATCATCACCATGGTGTAAATACTCCCTCCATGCCCTCTTAGAAGTTGCCAATGTTGTCATAAAACGTAGGAAAATAATTGGGAATTGATGAGTTCTAAGTATTTATTACTTTTGTGTCTAATATAATTGATTTAATTGTAAGTGTACATGATTTTAATTTTGATAATGACTGTGTTTAACCACTGACTTGCAAAAAATTATTGAAAGATTTAACAACGGGCTCTCATAGCCAGTACTAGCTGGCCCCAGCACACCGCTGGACGCCCCTCTGGGCCATGAACTCATTGAAAATGCAAGTTACTTTTCTATCCACATTGACTTCATTTTTTTTTTTTTCCCGAGGCCGATTAGCCCCAAGCTGCCAGTCCTCCTCTTTTTGCTGGGGACGATTGACTCTGAGCTAACATCTATGCCCATCTTCCTCTACTTTACATGTGGGATGTCTCCCACAGCATGGCTTGATAAGCGGTGTGTAGGTCTGCGCCTTGGATCCCAACTGGCGAACCCTGGGCCACCAAAGCAGAGCGTGCGAACTTAACCGCTGCGCCACTGGGCTGGCGCCTGACTTAATTTTTCACATTTGGCTGAGGGCTGCACACCATCAATCCGAATTATTTTGGTTCCAAATGTTTGGCATTTGTATATTAAAATAATCCAGTACTAGGCTTCGCCAGAACTGAAATTTGGGGTCCTGCTAAGACGCCTGGCTCTCATGCGTGTGGCCAGGCTCCCCCTGTGCGTCTCGTGCAGAAAGAAACCCGGTGATCTGGGGGAAGTGGGCTTTGTTTCCAGAACCTCATCAGGGAGATCTTGAGAGATCAGTTTTCAGTGGCTGCTGTTCCTGCCTTTTAACTATCTTAGTGTGGTTTTATTGTGATCAGTTTAATTTGTTGTGGGTTGTGTGGTAAATCCTACAGTGTGACCGCTCCTTATAGCATTACTAATGTCTGTGGCCTGTAATTTCCCAATAAGCCGACTTGAATTTGTGTCTATCTTGCGGTTCAAATAAGAGCCTTCATACCTCTTTCACTAGGCAGGTAAATAATATAAGCATTATTTTTTGGCCTGTTCAGTGGTATTTCACTGTCATGTACCACAGTCTTTGAATTTGTGCTATGTAAATAAGCTATCCTGTGTTGTATTCCATAAAGTAATAATAAATTCCCTGGGTCGTTTTCAAGTTCCAACCCCTAATTCTTGGCCTTGGGTTCCTTTCTTGGGAACTTTCCTGTGGGAATTTTGCACAACCTGATCCAGCCTGCCCAGAAGTCCCGCACCTTACCCCTACTTCATTCTCGGAGGTTCTGGGATCAGCCACAAGGCTTTGGGAGGTGTGCTGGAGGACGGACAGTGGCTGGCCTTCCCAGGGCCACCTCTGCCATCCGTTGAGCTACAGCATCATCTCACAAAAGAGAGACTTTCTCTGAGGGACTTGGAGGGGAAGGAGCTAATCTTAAGACAAGGCCCTGTAATAGCTCTTCTAGTTGTGGGGATGGAAGCAGGTCATCTTGTTTCTGCTTGCTCTGGTTATCTGTGAGCGCATGCGCGGCTTTCCAGCGGTTGTTGCAAATGCCCTGGATGTGAGCTGAAAGCTGCATGGGAGTACGGCCAGCACACTTAGAAACCGTGGGAACTCACTGTTGATCTTTGGGGTTCTGAGATCTCAACCTCCAAATTGGAGCTATGCTTCCAGAAGGTTCCCTCAGGATGAGTTAGCAACTAGTGGCCTGAGAGCTGTGTCCGGGGTGGCCTGTGGCCAGCACATTTTGGACACAGAAAAAGGGAACACCCAGCCTTTTCCCCAGGACTGCGAGCCTGGGTCTCTAAGAACGTGAGAGGGGAGTGACCAGCTGCTAGGATCTTGGAGCTCCTGGGTCACATTGTGTGGCCTCCAGCTGAGATGTCCTTCCTCCCAAGTGAGATCACCCTTCGGAGGAAGCATACGTTGGAAAAAGATTCTTTTGCATCCTGCAAATCTGGTTGAACATTCGTGGTCCCATGGAGCCAGAGCTGGGCAGGAGGGAGGCAGGCGCTGGGCCAGGCTGGGGCTCTGAGGCCTGGGGCGCAGCCACCGACATGCCCGAGGGCCCAGGCGGTTCCCCGATGACAGAGAAGGCCTAGGCTATTTGTGTGGGCGTCCTGAGGTTGAGGTCAAAACCCCGAGACAGCTCCAAGCAAACCACGGAGAAGCAGCAGCCTGTTATTAGCCTGAAGGAAAACAAAAGCACAGCTCCCTTCTCCATTCGTCTGGGGAGCCTGAGGAAGCTCTCTTCGTCTTACATTTCTCTGTGGCTGAGTTTTTCCTTCCGTGGTCCACTGACTCACGTCTTTTTAAATAGTCACATGAAGCAACAGAAAACGAGCCCAAAAGACAATACTTCCCTACTCTGATCCTCAACTTGTCTGACATCTTCTGGCACTTTCCCTTCAGAGTTAGCATAGGGCTGAGGCCATCGATGATTCCTGGGGGCTGACCTGCACTGGGGGAGACTCTGTACCCTGGAGCCCACTGGACACCAGGCCAGCAGCATCTGAGCAGGTCCCCACTTCTTCCCCTCCCTCGGATGCCAAGTCTAATGATAGGGGTTCTTTGGAGGGCAGTGGCAGGGTGATTGGCAGCCCCTGGAGGGGCCCTATTTTCTATTGTGAAGAAAGGAGTATTGCCCACTTGAAACTCTTCACACAGTGGCCGAGCCACAGAAAAGCCGTGACCAATGCACCACCCCAGGTGGCGTCAGGCTCCCGGGCCCAGTGGACGGGCTATTTCTGGATGCTCATCAGATCTGGATGAATGATCTGATTGCCTAGATGGTGGCACAAGCCAGGCTGTGGCGTTTGAAGGGAAGGGAAGCGAGAGGTGGCGTCTCTGCTTCCTGCCTGGCCTTTGGCTGGTTTGCTTCCTGTCAACCCTTCCCGGCTGAGAAAAACAGGGGCTGGGAAGAGCAGAGTTTGGAGGAAAAATTAAGACTGGAAAAGACTCCAGGCCTTCTTGATGAGGTTTAGGGCTCACATGCAACGTGTGAAACGAGTTGGCCAGCAGTCAGAAATCCAGGAAAGTGCTGCTCTGGTCCTTTGGGGGTTTTGCACACCGACCCTGCTGGCTGCAGCGATGGAGCACAGAAGTTCTTGGCAAGGCTGGAGAACCAGCTGGAAAACTGCGGGGGCTGGGGCGCAGGGGCCTGGGCGGGCCTGGGCCCTATCCATCCTCCCCTCCCTTCCTCTGGGAGGGCAGCAACCGTGTCTGGGTGGCCTTAGCTAAGTATCTGAACAGAGCCAGAGGAGGGGCTGGGTCAGAGGGCCTTCCCGTGGACAGAAGCAGTCCAGAGGCCACGTGAGCGTGAAGGAGAATTGCACATCTTGGCTGGAGCTTTCCTCTAAGCCGCTCCCTGGGAAGCAGCCCATGAGGGCAGCCCTGGGGCAGCCTGGCACAGCACCCCTGACTCCAGGCCCTCATCCCTCCCACCCATGCCTCACCCAACCCCTGGGAGCCTCACCTCCCTGCATAAAGTAGGGTTAACTGTGCCTACCTGGCGGGCTTGTCGAGACGATTAGAAAGAACATATGTAGATTCTGGGAGAATAAAGGCGCTGACCCAAGTAACTTTTGGAAAATGGTGTTTTGACTAGAAACTGTAAGGCTAAGGGCCAAAACAAGTGTAGATAAACCTTGTAACATAGTTGGTAAACTAGTTTCCCCTGGGGGTGCAGGTTAACAATTCTGAAACAGCTCTACAGGAATACTGGGACTGAACAAATAAGTACCTGGATGGTGGGTGGTGGGAGCCATCCTCCCAACTTGTCCTGGGGGAACCACAGTGCTCAACTGGACCAGGAAGGAGCACTATGGTGCTGACACTGGTCAGTGAGCTGTCTCATGGAACATCTTTAAACAGTAAAGGGAAAAGCAAGTCTGTTGAACTACTATGGCTGTGTAACAAAGTGCCCCCAAACCTAGTAAAAGATGGATGTTTTACTTATGTAGTTTCTGGGGGTCAGGAATTCAGGCAGGGCAGATGGTTGAATTCAGAGGGGATGGCTAGTCTCTGCTCGAAGACCTCTGTGGCCCCAGCTCCAAGACTCAGAGGCCAGAAGGCAGATCATCTGAAGGCTTGTTCACTTGCACATTTGACAGTTGGCTGGGACCCTTGCTGGGGCTGTCAGCTGGAACACCTCCGTGTGGCCTCTCCATGTGGCTTGGGCTTCCTCACATCATGGCTGCCAAGTTCACAGGAGAGTGGAGAGAGGGAGGCAGGAGGAAATCATATTGTCTTTTATGGTCTAGCATCAGAAGCCTCGGAGCATCACTCCTCTGCATTCTGTGGGAGGAGGCACTTCCCAAATCTGCCGAGAGAAACCACGTCTCTTGACGGAGGAGTGTCAGCTTCACGTCGTAAGAAGAGTGTGTGGGGTGAGGGACATACTGGTGTGGCCATCTTTGGAAAATACCATCTCCCAGAGCCCCACCCAGTCCTCCTCCTCTTCCCCGAGATCACCAGGACTCCCAGTCGGGGATTGTTGTCTTCAGACCTCTTCTGTGCCTTTACGGACATAGACACACAGAACTTGTGGGGCTTTTGTTGGGGGCGGTCAGCATGTTTAATTTTTATATCAGTGGGATTCCCTTGCATCTTTTTTTGCTTAACACGAGTTCATTTATTAGTTATGTAGAACTCTTTCTCTGTGTTGCAGTACAGTATTCCACAGTTTGCTTATGCTGTGATTTATTTAACCATTTCTTTGTTTTCGTGGACCTTTGAAATGTTTCCTCTTCTTTTTTCTATTGTAAACAATACTGCAATAAATATTTCTCTCTGTGCTATTTTGTGCACACAGCCTAAAGTATGAATGTTTCCCAGGGAAGAAATGATAAGTAAACTGCTGAGTGGAAGACCATACACCCACTTGGAACTTTAGTGGTTTCCATCAAATTTCCTTTGAGGAATGCGAGTCACATTGTTGCCCGTAGAGGGTAATAGGGCTCATTTCCTTGTGTCCTCATCAGCACTTAGTTCTGTCAATCTTTCTAACTCTCACTTACCTTATGAGTGAGAATGATATACTGTATATCATGTATTTTTAATTTGTAGTTTCCTTATTCCATTAAGTTGAACATCTTATATGTTTATCAGCCATCTGCATTTATTCTCCCAGGAATCGCTTGTTCATTTCCTTTACTGAACAGTTCATTTCAGTTTCACTAAAGAGTAGAGACATGCAAATCGAAACAGTGAGATTTTTCTAAGCAATGGAGTAAAAGAAAAGATGACAAAGCTTCTCAATGCTTGCCAAGATTGATATTATTTAAGTTTAGAAAAGCCACTCTATATTTACAAATATTAACTTCTATTTTCTTTCTAAAGATTTTTTGTTAAAACACAACCCTGGACCACAGGAAAATATTCCTAGTTGTTTTATATGAGGGGAGACCAAAGTTGATTTTTTTAAAGTGAATAAAATTTTCCAGCATCATTTAATAACTGAGTCTTTTCCTCTCAGCCTTTTGTTATTTACTTTATCCCTTAAAAATATGAATATATAATGTGATCTTTTTCTGGGCTAGCTTTTATCTTCCATTTTTCTACTTACTTTTTGCTGGTACCCCCTTGTTTTTATAAGGCAAGTCTCTGGATTTATTTGGTAAGAAAGGACACATTTACAGTATTTCCTCTTTCCCCCAGGGAACGCTGCCTCTTCATTGATGCAAGTGTGACTTTTCATCACCCTGTACAGCTCTGTGGTGTTTTCTTTCACGTAGGGGCCTCTCCTTCTGGAGAGGAATATGTTCTCGGGTGCTGGCTGGGTGGGTGGTGGTGAGGTTACTGCTGGAATATTGGGATTATTTTCAATCCATCACCTTTTGGAACTGTCTAGAATTTAGGATCTGGAGGAGTTGGTGAGGCTGAGCAAGTGTTGGAGGGAAAAGGTGAGAAGTGTGTTGGAGGAAGTGTGTTCAAAAGCCAGGACACCCCGGAGCAGAGACAGACGCAGGTAGGAAGCCATGCCAGAGGAATCGCGTCTAGAGGGAGGTTTGTGCTGGGGGAGAAGTGGGTGGGGATTCAGAGTCGTGGGGTGAGAACCAGCCCGTGTCGGGGCCACAGAGGCCGAGCTGCAGAGAGAAGGCGGCTCCACTAGGAAGGCAAGGAAGGCGCGCCCTTGTCAGCAGCTCCAGGTCTTCATCGTTTATTTATTCCTTAATTTGTCAATTATTTCTCGAGTGCTTGTTAAAGAGTCAAACATCATCCTAGGTACTAGGGAAAATGAACAAACTCTCCTCACGGAGCTTACACTGAAGGAGGAGGTGAACATGGAGAAGCCCATTATGTACACACACCTTATAGGGTCTGAGCGTGATAAACTCTACACTGAAAATAAAGCAGGGCAAGGCGACGGAGAGATGGAGGGCTGGAGCATGCTGTTTCTGTTAGGGAGTCGGGGCAGCTGCCCTGACAAGGTGCTATTTCAGCAAAGACTGAAGCGAGAGTGATGAGTGAGCACATGGGATGAAGAAAGGCGCTCCCAGCAGAAGGAAGGGCAGGTGCAAAATCCCTGGGGTGGAGCATCCTGGGGTATGTGAGTCTGAGCTGAGGAAGGGGCAGCTAGCGGGACAAGAGGTGAGAGAGGGCCTGGGGCTCCAGGCCGTGGAGGGCTGGAGGCCTAAGTGAGGCAGGAGAGGGGAACTGTGGACCAGTGGGAAGGAGGCAAGATTTTCGGTCACCCGCTATTTCCCCGGTACGAAGTGGGCTCATTTGCTGTCTAGCCGTGAAAGTGTGAATGTGGTATGTGTGGTTAAGTGAATATGGTGTGAATTTGTGTGTTGTATGTGTGAGTGTATATTGTGTAAGTGTGTGTGCATATGTATGTTTGAGTGTACGGGTGTCTGAGTGATTAGGTATGTGTATGTCTGTGTGAGTATAGCTGTGTTTATACGTTTGTAAGTGTCTATGTGGGTGTGTTTAGGTGTTTGTGTCTTTGTGTGTCCGTGTTTTGTGTTTGTGTGTGTCCCTGACAGTACACAAGGCAGAAAAGGTCCTGAGAGGAGATGAGATCCCAGTGGAAAGCCTCTCCTGGAGTCCTGGCTGAGTCTCTGTCCTTGCCATGGGTCATAGAACAGACCATTGTCACTGATGAGGTCACAGAATGCCAAGCTCCTAGTGACCCCCGGGCAGCCAGCGGCCGCTCGGGCCAGGCCAGTGGAGGGCTTCAGCACAGCCCGAGCCAACTCTCACCAAAGAGCTGGAGCACCGAGGCCCCTGGGCGCTGGTGTCGAAACATGAAACGCCACTTCACAGACTACAGGGGAGAACAGTCAGCGACGGATGGGACCACCCTCAGCTTGACCAGCCCAGGGTCCACGGAGGAGAGCACGGAAGTGTGCTGGCCAGGTAGGTCAGGAGAAAGAGTGCGGCCAGGTGTGTTTCCTGGGAGGAAGGCACGGGAGGTGGGGGAGCATCGGGTCACCCCTTGGTGCTTTTACCAAAGTGTTGTGCTGGCCACAAAAATGGATGGTGGGTGTGACGAAGGCCCTTGTGAGTACATGAGGTGCTCTCGGGAGGCATGAGGATGAAAGTGTAAAATGTATATCATAATATATTTTAATATGCATTGGAAAAAACAGCATTGATATGTCAACCCTGTGATTTCAGAATGACATAAAAAATTCCTTTATAGTAAATTGATTAAAGTTCATCTAGAACGCCAATTTGAAGACCACTATGAAGTCACTGTGGGCAGCACCTATGGTGACGCTGGCTCTTGGGGCCGAGTGCCTGGCATCATCTCTGGATCCATCAGTCATTTAAATGCTCTGTGCCTCTGTTTCCTAATCTGTCAAATGGGAATCATAGCAATGCAATTTCTTAGGGTTTTATTTGTTTGAATATTCAAGGAGTTAAAGCACGTGGAGTGCTTGTAGGGTGATGCGGATACAATGAGTGGGGTAAGACAGAGGCACAAGACAAACGCTGAAGGGGAAGGTGGGGCTGGAGGGCCTGGCCACAGCACTCTCCTTGCGTTGCTTTTTAAATTGTCTCTCTTGAGCTGTGATTTACATACACAAATGTCACCAATTTTAAGTGTACAATTTGAAGAATTTTGACACATGTGCTTTGTGTCCACCACCGTCATCCTGATGCAAAACATTTTCATCCTCCAAAAGTTCCCTTGTGACCCTTTGAACCTTGCCCACTGCCCCAGCTCCTGGTAACCCCTGATCTGTCCTCCCGCCCTATAGTTTTGCCTTTTCTAGAACGTCATCTAAATGGAATTACATACGATGTGGCCTTTTGTCTCTGGTTGCTTTCATTGAGTAGAATGCATTAAGGATTCACTGATATTTTGTGTGGATCAGCAGTTCATTCCTTTTTATCAATGGATAGGGTGGCATTGTATGGATGTACCACAATCTGTTTATTCACTAGCTGATGGCCTTTTGGGTTTAGTCAAGTTTTCAGATAGTACATTCATAAGCTATTTGATCCTTGTTTTCATATCCATAACTCATAGATGCATCTGCCTATCTACACATTATTTGATCTTTGTCACTGCCGCATGAGGTAGCCGTTATTGTCATCCCCGTTTTATGGGGAAACAGATACAGGGAGGTGATGGCACCTGCCCAAGGGCCCCAGGAGCCTGCCCCCTTTCAGAGCCCTGAAGGTGAGTTGTGGCACTGTCCCCTTGTGGGGCACTGATGAAAATGTCTCTCCTCCTCTCAGGGACCGTAAAGAGGGAGGAGGCATCTCCGAGGCCCAGGTCACCCTGTCTCCATGAGGAGGACATCTGCTTCGTCTCCAGGGCACGGAGGATGCTGAGCTGGAGCAGCTCCCCGTCGTCTCAGTCCTCCTCCGAGTACCAGTCCTACTCTCAGTACCAGTCCTGCTGTTCCTGCGCGTACCAGGAGGATGCTGCCCAGCAGAGCGTGTGTGCCTTCTACACCCATGTGCAGACGGTGCAGGGCGTGGCTGTGGCCTGGGAGACCGACACCGGCTTCGAACCGGTCAGCAGGAAGCCCCGCATCCACGAAGCCGAGTTCACCAAGAGGCAGAGAAGGAAAGGCTCCTCCTTTGAGATGGCTTCCAACACCGACCTGCACTGGGACCTGGAAGCCAGCAAAAACGGCTGCTGCCCGGAGCCGGAGGAGGCAGAGCTGCTGGTGCCCCTGGAGTGCTGCGTGCAGGAGCTGCGGGACACTCCCGACTGGCTGGTCACCACCAACTACGGGCTGCGCTGTGTGGCCTGCTGCCGGGTGTTCCCCACGCTGGAGGCGCTGCTGCAGCATGCCCAGTACGGCATCCAAGAGGGTTTCAGCTGCCAGATCTTTTTTGAGGAGATGCTGGAGAGAAGGCGGGCCCGGGACCAAGCGCAGGAGCAACAGCTGGAGGAGGAGGAACAGAGCCCTTCGGACAGCAGTGAATATCCGAGGTACCACGTCGAGGTCGAGTCCCTTCCGTCGCAGCAGCAGAAGCAGTGAGCTGCAGGTGATGAGCCCAGCCCTGCCCTCACTTCTGTCATCTCCGTTTCTCCTTCCCCAGCCAGCAGGACCAAAGCCACCAGGGCAGGGAGCGAGGACGAGGGCCGGGGGAAGGAAGCAGAGGAACGTAGAGCTGGGAGGGCCGTGAGAAGTGAAGGGGAAGGAACCCTTCCAAAGGGCACAGCACTTCAACCAGAGTCCATTTCAAACCTGAATCCGAGGAGGAGATCTTCGAGCGTTTCTGGCAGCGGCCGCGAGATCGGAAGGCCCCAAGCGTGTGGCCACAGGGATTTCTATTTTTGCTGGTGGATCGAGCAGGTCATGACTGGCAGGAGAGCCAACTGCAAACGAAGCTTCAGCCCTATTTTTTTCATTGTCAGGAACCCATCCTATGCCCTACTTCTATGTCTTATTTTAGTGGGATTAAACTTGAAAAACTCAAAATTTAAGACAACGACTCATTGCGTGAACCATGCCGCGGGTCCACAGTTGGACACACAGGAAATTCCCATCTCTGCAGGTTGCATACTAGCACAGACACCTGGGGACCGGCAGAGGCAGAGATGGGTGCTGGGTGAGTCTTGCTGACTTATGAGTTCACACATCCACTAAACCTTTAAAAATGTCGCTACAAAATTCATCTTCACCCTTCTATCCATTCCCAGCTCAGGGGGCTGCATTCACGCAGGAAAATCCATGGATGGGTCACTGTGTATTAGGTACGCTGATGAAACATACCCTAACCTGCCAGGGAGAGGCAGTTAGAGCAGGCAATTGCAAAGCAAGGGGACGAATCACACGAAGGAAGTTTGGGGAGCCCAGAGGAGGGCCCCAAACTCATGCCGGTTGATGGGGAAGGAAAACTTTCCAAAAGAGGTGATGCTCACAGAAACTCGGAAGACAGGTGGCATTAACTCGGCCAGGTTTACTTGGGCACTGTTGACATTTTAGGCTGAATGGTTGTTTGTCTTGGGGGTTGTCCTGTCCACTGTAGGGTGTCTAGCAGCATCTCTGGCCTTCATCCACCAGATGCCCGGAGCATCCACTCGGCCACAATTGTGACCATCAAAAATGTCTCCAGACATTAGCAAATGTCCCCTGGGAGAAAATCGCCCTTCAGTTGAGAATCACTGAATCAGACAAAAATGAGGATCTTAGAAGGGTGAATGACACAGTATGTTTGGGAAATTGCCAGCCACTTGCCCTGGATGGAATGCTGGAGACGTTTATCCTTTCATATCATCCAGAGGATTTAAGTGCCTATGTGCCAGGCTCTGTACTGGGCACGGGGAATAAACCATGAACAAAACAGGCATGGATGCTGCTCTGTAGAGCTTATGGCCAGTGGGCCTATATATATGTATGTATGTAAAATTAGAAATAATTATGAGAGTACCCATTTCATAACCTACAGGGCCCTCTGTGGCCCAGCCTTTGCTAGCTTCTCCATCACCATTTCTTAGTATTCACTGCTTCAGTCACTATGCTCCTGTCCTGTTGGCCTTCCTTCTTTCCTTAAAGACTCCAAGCTTTCATACCTCAGAGCCCTTGCACTTGCTCTCCCCTGTAAGTGGAACACAACCCTTCTCTGTCGCTCTTGTGACTGACCCTTTGCTCATCTTTGAGGGTTTGGCTTTGTCACTTTTTCGAAGGGGCTTTCCCCCATCACACTACCTTAGCGTATGCCTCCTTCTAACTGCAGATGGTTTTAAGAAGAGAAGAGACGTGATCAGATTCAGGTTTTAAAAAGCTCACTCTGGTCGTGTGTGGAATATGGACTTGCACAGTGGCAAAAGAAGAAATGGAGATCACTTAAGAAGCTGTTGCAGGAGTCCAGGCAAGGGATACTGTGGCCTGGATAAGGCTGATCACAAGCCAAGAGAGTATTTCCTGGGTGAATTCAGGACAAACTTGGGGAACACCCTGGAGGGTTTGGGGATGAGTGAATGTGGGGTGGGGGAAAGGGGCTCAACAAGGTGGACCCTCAGGATCCTAGCAGGAGCCAATGGTGGGTAGTTGCACAGGAACCAATATGGGGAACTTTGGAGGAAGATCAGTCATGTGTGTGTGTGCACATGTGTTGTTTGTGTGTGTGAACATGCATGTGTGAGTGCGTGCGCGCACATGTATATGTGTGCATGGGTCTGTGTTTGGACGTACAGGCCTAAGGGCTGGGAGTGGGGGTGACAGAAGTCAGTCAGGACATGTCTGACTCTAAATGCCAATGGTGGACTCCCAGATAGAGATGTTGCATAAGAAGTGGTTTAGGATTTAGAACTCAGAGGACAAGTCTGGACTGGAGACGGAAATGAGGAAGCTAACAGCACATGGATGGTGCCCTATTCAAAACCACAATAGTGGGTGGACAAGCCTCACCAGGGCCCTGGAGTTGAGTTAGACGAAAGAGTGTGGCAGTGAAGGAAGGAGAAACTAGGTGGAACGCATTTCTTAGGAGTTTTCTTCAAAGTCAACAAAACTAAGAGTGTTTCGAGGAGGGGTGAGCAGTGTCAAATGTGGGAGAGAGCGGGAGGGAGTGAGGACGAAACGTTTTTCGTTTCATTTGAGGCATGGAGGTTGCTGATGGCTCTGGGGAGAGCAGTCTCAGGGGCTGAAGGAGCCGATGGGCATGGATCAGTAGTGGGCACAAGATCATGCACATAAGACAAGCAGAGACAACTCTGCTGGTGGGTTTGGTTAAAGAGCAGAGCAACCATGGTTGTAGCTAGACAAAAGGAAACTAAAAAAACCCACAAAGATGGGGGGGAGAGCAAGTTTTTGTGCTAATGGCAATGATCCCTTAGGGAGGGGGAGACGAAGAATGCAAGAGAAAGCAGGGAGGTCTGAGGAGGAGGTCAAGCAGGCGAGAGAGGGCTGGATCCTGAACAGCTGTGGTCAGTATGTTGTGTGTGTGTCTGTTGGAGATGTCTGTGTGGGGTTCTAGAAAAGAGGAGCAGCAGCCAGCAGGTGGGCACTGCCTGGGCATGGGGCCCTGAAGGAGGAGGAGAACAGGGTCCCCACCTCCTTCCCTCTCAGGCAGCGTGTTTAAATGTGAAACTCTGACAGTCTAAGGGCCAAGCATTGTTCTAAACACTTAATGAATATTAAGTGTTTAATATTAATATTAATGCATATTAATATTAATGAATATTAAGTCTGCACAGTCCAGGGAGGTGGCTCCCCCAGTTAGCCCTGTTTTGTAAGCGAGGAAGCTAAGATCTTGCTGACTGAGTGAGCCGAGGTCCTACAGCTGGTGTGCAGTGGAGTTGGCCCTCACACCCAGGCAGCCTGGCTCCAGAGCCTGCACCCTCACCATCACGCCGAGAGGCCAAATTTGAACATAAGGACAGATGCGAGGTATTCAGAAAAGCGACCATGTCAAGTCCGCAGGCTGTGTTTTCTTTAGATTAAGTACAAGCAGCTGGAGATCAGGGGAAAGATGCTGGGCATTCGGGACAGATGAAAGATGAGAAGGACCTTGGGTAAGCAAACTTAATGTAGTGGATAACTTTGGCCCATGTAGATGAGGGAAGGAGAGGATGAAATTGTTCTTAAGATAGTGACTTGTTCTTAAAACATAACTTACGCTACGCTCAGCTGAGTTAAGTATGCATTTGTGGGTTAAACACACCACTTCGCAGAGACCTGGGACCTCCACCAAATAACACAAGTATCAGAGTGAGTAAGGAGAACTCTTCCAGAAGGTTCAAGGGACCTCAAGTGTTTTAAATATTGAACCACTGTAGACCTTTTATTTTCCCAAATCTTAGAAAAAGATGGAACTCATTTCATGAAACGTACAGAAACCTAATAACAAAGCTTGACAAAGATAGCACTAAAAAAGTAAGCAATATATAAATCTCACATAAACACAAAGTAATAGCTAATAAAATTTATAGAGTATGAGAAGAGCAATTTACCATGACTGAATTTGGGTCATTTTAAGACTGTAAAGACAGTTAAAAAATTTTAAATCTAGCAGTACTTCATAAGGAAAGATCTTATGATTATCTCAGTAGATAGTACAAAGACACACAATATTCAGAAATAAACCCATACATTTATGGTCAATTGTTCTTTCAACAATAGGCCAAGGTAATTCAAGGGAAGAAAGAATAATCTTTTTAGCAAATGATGCTGTGACAACTGGATATCTGTATGCAAAAGAGTGAAATTGGATCCCTACCTCACGTCATACGTGAAAATTAACTCAAAATGAAAAAGAGCTAAATGTAAGAATTAAAATTCTAAAATTCTTAGAGGAAATCATGGGTGTAAATCTTCATGACCTTGGATTAGGCAATGGTTTCTTAGATATGACATGAAAAGCACAAGCAAACAGAGAAAATATATAAATTGGACTTCATCAAGATTATAACTTTTGTGTTCAGAGGACATTATCAAGAAAGCGAAAAACAATTCACCAATAGGAGAAAATACTTGTTCATCACATATCTAATGAGAGTCTAGTATCTAGACTATACAAAGAACTCTTGTAACTCAACAGTAAAGAGATAAATATAAGCCAATTAAAAAATGGGCAAAAGATTTGAATAGACATTTCTTCAAAGAAGATATACAAATGACCAATATGCACATGAAAAGATGCTCAACATCATTGGTCCTTAGAGAAATGCAATGAGATATCACCTCACACCCAGGAGGATGGCTATAATAAAAAATACATATATAATATAAAAAATATAATAAAAAAGACAGACAATAACAAGAGCTGATGAAGATGAGGATAAAGAGAAATTAGAACCTTCCATACATTTCTGATAGGAATGTAAAATGGTGCGCCACTTTAGAAAATATTCTGGCGGTTCCTCAGAAAGTTAGAGGTAGAGTTACAACATGACCCAGCAATTCTGATAATTGAAAACATACGTCCACACAAAAACTTGTACATGAATATTCATGGCAACATTCTTCATAGCACAAAAAAGTCAAAACAGTCTACATACCCATCAAATGATGAATGGATAAATAAAATGTGATCTATCAATAGTATGGAATACTATTCAGCCAGAAAAAGGAATGAAGTATTGACACATGCTACAACATGGATGAACCTTGAAAACGTTATGGTAAGTGAAAGAGGCCAGACACAAAAGGCCACATAATGTATTATTCTATGTATGTGAAATATCCAAATAGTTATATTTATGGAGACAGAAAGCAGATGAGTGTTGCCAGGGGTTCAGGGGAAGGGGATAATGGGAAATGACTACTAGTGGATATGGGGTTTCCTCTTGGGATGATGAAAACACTCTGGAATTAGAAAGTAGTGAAGGTTACACAACTTTATGAATATACTATAAACCATTGAATTGTCTGCTTTACAAAAGCTCAACTTTATTGTAGGTAAGTTATGTCTCAATTAAAAAAACATGTAATAAATACAACCATCATTCCTATTATAAATATTTCAGAAACTAAGAATAGAAAATGTATTCAGATGATATGGAGCATTTATTGCAAACCATATAAGCAAAAAATCTACACATGTTCCCACTGAAATCAGGTAAAATACGTCGTCTATTATAATTTTTATTTAACATTGTTCTGGAAGTTACAACCAATTCAATAAAACATGAAACAGAAATGTTACAAATATTGGACAGAAAATTGTGATTTTTCAGAAAAAAAACAATATACTTACCTTGAAAGCTCAAAGGAATTAACTAAAAATTATGGTAAAAAGAGGTCTTCACAGGATTGAGATATAAGATGGATATCAAAAGCTTTCTTGAGTATTATATGTGACTAATTAGGAAATAACATGGAAAATCTTCCACTCACTAGATAAACAGATATTCATGGAAATACTGTAAGTGCAATGAAATGTCAAAGTGAATATCTCTGGTTGAGAATTGTTGATAAATTTTGGATTTTCTGTAATGTGCAATATTTTTAAAGTTTTCTATGTTGAGGAAGTATGGCTTTTATAATAAAAAGGCAATAGAATGTTTCTTCAAACATTACCTCAGGTTGGAGGTGACTTTGGGGGCCTTCCCTGTCCACATTTGTGGTCTACAGACCACACTTTGAAAACCCCAGCTCTTGTCATCTTAATCCTTGGTCCTTTGGAATGAAATTAGCTTTAATTTTAAGAGTGCTTGTGATAGATGAGGACCCAACCAACTCAAGATAGTCAAATTACAAAGCTCTTTTTGTGGAGTGTCCTCATTTAAGAAAGGAGGGTTGAAAGCTGTGAATGACAGGGAGATCTTGAGAGAGGACCATGGTGGGAACTCAGTTGAGAGAAAGGGTAAAGACAGTGAAACTGGGAAAGAAAATAAGATCATGCAAACAGGACTTTGTAGGGAGAAGATGAGGAAGGTGTGGCAGGATGAAGAAGGAAAGATGAGCAAGTTGGAGAAGGGAGACAGAAGGGGAAAGAGAAAAATGGCAGGTATGAAGGATAACACATTGAGTGGGGAATGTGATGTCCCAAAGGGGTCCAGGTAGGAGGCTGGTGGGGAAAGATGAGCGTCCTGTCAAAGATGGCCAAATCCTGACTGACCTTTCCTTGGGAGTCAGCAGTCTCTGAGGTGCTCAGTAATGGACGCTGTTATGGGCTGAATTGTATCCTCTCAAAATTCATTTGTTGAAGTACTAAGCCATACTACTTTAGGCTGTGACTATATTTGGAGATAGGGCCTTTAAAGAGGTGACTAAGGTGGGGCTGGCTCCGTGGCGTAGGGGTTAAGTTCACACACTCTGCTGTGGAGGCCAGGGGTTCATGGGTTCGGATCTGGGCGTGGACTTACACACCGCTCATCAAGCCATGCTGCGGCAGCGTCCCACATACAAAATAGAGGAAGGTTGGCACAGATGTTACCTCAGGGACAATCTTCCTCAGCAAAAGCACAAACAAACAGGTAATTAAGGTAAAATGAGGTCCTTAGGATGGGCTCCAATCAACTATGACTGGTGTCCTTATAAGAAGAGGAAATTAGGACACAGACACACACAGAGGGAAGACCATGTGAGGACACAGGAAGAAGACAGCTGTCTATAAGCCAAGGACAGAGGCCTCAGAAGACACCAACCCTGCTGACACCTTGATTTTGGACTTCCAGCCTCCAGAACCGTGAGATGGAGAATGTCTGTGGTTTAAGCCCCTCATTCTGCAGTATCTTGTTATGGTAGCCGTAGCAAATGAATACAGATGCTGAAGGGCAGCAGGCGACAAGGCTCAGGGAGGTCCCTGTTTCCAGTGTGAACCTTCCTGGCCCCAGGGCCTGAGGAGAGCAAGCAGGCAGTGAGAGCTCCATCAGTGTCTGTTCATTGAATTGCCCGGGATGGCATAAATACATTTGGGGACAAGCTGCTGACTTGGGTGAAGAGTGGCCTGCTGGCCCCCAGCACTCGGAGTGCCTTGGGACCTGTCAGAGGGTTTTGTAGAAGGAATTTGATGTGTGAGCATGTGGTGGCGTGGGGCTTGGTTAAGAGACCACTGTAGGTTCTCTTCAATTCTCTTCTAAGTCTCTAATGCTTCCCCTTCCGGTGGACTGACCTGAAGGCCCCACTGGGAAATGAGCTGGGCACAGGGAGGATGGGGACCTGGATGTGCTGAGCTTTAGGGAAGATGGAACAAGAAGTTCACGAAAATGCCTTGTCCAGCTCTCAAAGCCTGGCACCAGGAGCCAAACACCGTGTGTATATGCGTGTGTGTGAATATGTGAGTGTGTATGTGTGTGTGTTTGCACGTGTGGAACCTGCTGCTCTGCATTGGGCTGTGCTTGCTGTACCTGGCTCCGGGCAGAGAGAAAGCAGGGACCTGGAAAGAAGGTCCATGAATGATGCTCGAACCCCTGAGGGCTTGTTGGCGCTCTGCAGCCGGACTTCCTGCAGCCCTCCCAGGGCACACCCAGGAGCTGCCGAGCCCAGCCGAGGTACCGTCAGTCCTAGGAGAAGAGGGTGAGAACTCCCCATAGCGATGTTTTGCAAACTTGAATAGCATCCTTTCAAAGGCCAAGAACATTCTTACAGGGCCCGTGTTGACTTAAGTTATTGCTGCTTAAACAACGACTTAACACAAACACAAACATTCAAGTTTATAGTTGCTTTATAACTATAAAACAAAAACAAATGTGTAAATTAAATACAAACACAATTACAAAAGCAATAAAACTCAGATTGAGAACATTAATTTTATGTGACTGTTGAGCTCGGTGCTTGCAAAACCAAGTTGCCTCCTAAGTGAATATGAGACTGAACGTGAGGCAGATTCTCCTGGGGCTGACAGGTCCTCACTGCCATGTGCCCACAGGATGCAGATTCCCAGCACTGACAGCATGGATATGTATTAAAGCCATCGCGTCACCATGATTGCCAACCTAAATGCAAAGAGGGCACAGGAGCCAGGTGCCACCAGGTGTTTATAAGGTGCTTTTCCAGATAATCTATGTGCTTTAAAATTTTTTCTAGATCTTCCTAAAGTTTTAAGAATTCCATTAGGGAGCATGAAGAGCCTTGGGGTTGTTCGTGGGACCCCTGTTTGAAAAATGCAGCCTGGGAGTACTCACGTGGAACATCCATCATTCATTCCACAGACACTCACCCACTGCTTCCCCCACACCCAGGGCCTGGGCTCAAGCGGAGGGACACAGATGACTGACGGCCAGTGTTAAGGATCAAAGATGCTGTAGGTAGGGGTTTGTATAGGAAACTGTGGGGCTCTGAAAAGGGTACCTAATGCAGCCTTTGGGGGCTTGGAACGCTTCCCGGAAGAGGAGATGCCTCTTCAAGCTGAGTCTTGAAAGGATAGCAACCTTGCAGCCCTATGGAGGGGCAGTTAGTACACACATACCATGCTGAGTTATGACTGGGTGCTGTATTTTTAGGATAAGGCTATGCTTATGAACAGGGAAAAGAGGGTTTATTTTGCCCCGTAGAGAGCTAACCCCTTGTCCCCAAAATCTTCTCCTTGGGCAGTTAATAGTTCAGCAATTTCACCATCAGAGTGCCATTCATTGACTTAAAATTTGCCCTGTCTATGTCAATAATAATGTTTTTGGAAAGCTCACATAATCGGACAATACCAGCCTTTTACATGTTAGCATGAATTAGTTCATCGGTTAGCTATAGGTTCAGAAAAAGTCCCTGAAGGGATGGAAGTGGAGTTTGGGTGGGACTATGGAAGAGAAGTTGGACCAGATCTTGGAGTTTACCTGAGGAGGGGTGGGTGCCAGGAAGACGGAAACACCCTGAAGAGGTCTCATCTCTCATCCATCCGTGTGTGGAATGGGGTGCACGCACACGTGCGGGGGGGGGCGGGCGGTGAAAGGGTAGGTAGGATGGGCAGCCTCAGCTTTCTCTGCCTCAGAAAGAGGTTACACTGGAGGCTACACAAAGGGCTAGCTCCCTGCATCCTGCTCTCACCCGTCCAGGAAGGCTGGGAGGAGCAACCTGGCCTGCCTGTGATGGAGGCCTGCGCTTGGCCCAGCAGCTGCCCGGGGTCCTGCAGGCCAGCCCTGGCTCCATTCAGGCCAGTGTTTGGGAGGAGCCTGAGCATCCTGACTCTGACTTTCCTGTCCAGGTAGCTGAGAGCAGTGCTCAGCTGGCCCCAGCTAGGTCCAGAGGGCAACAGCGCTCCCCTGCAGAAACAGAGTAGATGCGAGAGGAAAGTCAGGCTGGCAGCGGGAGACTCGGCTTGAAGGTGCCTAATCCGAGAGCAGCATACAAGGTGGGTGCCAGCAGCATGCTGACCCGGAGCTGAGGTAAGACAATCAACAGCCAGTTTGCACTTGGGCATGACTCTGAGTCTCGTAAACCCTCTTCTCACAAAACCCCAGAAGCCCTCGGGTGCCCCAGAGCACGGCATCAGTGACTGCCACTCACCCTGTCTCTGTTTCTCGGTGGCGGCGTGATTGGCATTTCGTGTGGATGTTACTCCCTGGGCAGACTGCCCACTGCATGGTAGGGCACTCACGTCACAGCCTCTGTCCCTGAGTGCCAGTTGTGCACCCACCTCCAATATCGTTACAGCAGTCAAAAATGTCCCACACATTTCCAAAGACCCCTAGGGGACACTGCTAGGGGGCCACTGGCTGTCTCTCCAAAGATGGGCTCTGCCCAGCTCCATCACTGGCCCTTCCTTATGCATATAACCTAAAGCACGAAGCACCCACACTGCACAGGAGGGTGGGGCCGGGAGACGAGGATAGGCTGAGGGGTGTGATGGGGGCTGAGGGCTGGGCGGGGGGCCTCTTGGCAGGTTCCGGCGTGAAAGCTGCTGTCAGCTCACATCTCCCGGCTCAATAAGGGCTGTTATTCAGGAACGTCTGAAAAGCACCAGAGGGGAGAGGTGTCTCTTCCCAGACTCCTCTTCGTTTCTCAACCCCACGTTAGCATGAGAGGATTAGCAATTTTCTCGCTTCTCTGGTTGCCTGTTGTTTTAGCATCAGTTGCCCCTTTCTTTGGTAGCTGACCTGGGTGACTGGGCCTCCAGGCACAGCACAGTCTCCCACCTCCCCTCTCCTATCTCTATCTGTCCCCCTCCTTCATCAGCTCCCTCTTCAGCTGCTCTCTCAAATAATAACCCATCTTCCTCTTCCCTCCTCTCCCTCTCTTCGTCCCTTCTGTTCTGGGCTGAATTGTGTCTTCTCCAAAATCCGTATGTTGAAGTCCTAAACCCCAGTACTTCAGAAAGTGGCTGCATTTGGAGACAGGGCCCTTAAGGAGGTAATTAAATTAAAATGTGGTCCTCAGGGTGGGCCCTAATCCATTATGACCGGTGTCCTTATAAGAAGAGGGGATTAGGCCACAGACATGCACAGAGGGAAGACTATGTGAAGACGCAGAGAGAAGACAGCCATCCACCAGGCAAGGAGAGGACCCAGTAGAAACCAAGCCTACCGACATCTTGATCTCAGATTTCCAGGCTGCAGAACTGGGAGACAACCCATTCCTCTTGTTTAAGCCCCCTGTTTGTGGTACTCTGTTATGGCAGCCCCAGCTTCCTTTCTTTCTCGCTTACTAATTC
The DNA here is from genome assembly GCF_041296265.1 of Equus caballus. Classification (NCBI taxonomy): domain Eukaryota; kingdom Metazoa; phylum Chordata; class Mammalia; order Perissodactyla; family Equidae; genus Equus; species Equus caballus. The sequence goes on from NC_091684.1 coordinate 93,333,659, forward strand.
ATGGATGTACCCCTGAAACACTTATCGATGGCCCACCACGTGCAGGGCACTGTGTAGGAGTGGATTTTCTAGGGCTCAGTTCTCAGCCCTTCTCTCGTCTCAGAGGATGGATCCTGGACAATGGCATTCATTTCCAAGGCATCTCACACCCGCTTGAGGATGTCAGTTGTCTTTCTCTGGCTCTCCCCTCACTGTGAGCTGTAGAGTCTAAAATTCAACATTTCTCTTAGATCTTCTGTCAACCGTATTGGACATATTAGATTCAATGTAGTCCCTTTCTCCAAGCCTGCTCTTCTCCTGGCGGTCCTCCCTCTGTGATAACTGGGGGACCCTTGTGACGTCTCCCCTCCTTCACTGATGGCACCCATCATCATTGGCACGGAGTACAAACTCCTGGGCTTGGCAGTTGGGAGCCTCCAGGGCTTTTCTCCTGCTGTCCCTCTTTCCACATCTCACTCCCTAGGTACAACTGGTCTGCTAGGCCCCCAGAAGCCACCTATAGGACTTGAGAGTCCTGCGTCCTTTAGCCTCTGCGCTTTAACACAGGCTGTTCCCTCGCCTGGAACAAGCCTCTCACCCTCTGTCTGCAGACTCTCCCAGCATCCTTTAAGCTTCAGTTCAAGGGCAACTTTCACTGTAAATGTTTCCAGCACAGTGACTAGGAAGAGGAAGTGGGCTTGGCTTCCATTTTGGTCAGTGAGGTAGATAATCTGCACCCTCATTGCAATCCCTTCTATCTGGAGCCTTCTGGAATCTGGGGGTCATTTCTTTCTGTATGCAGCCAGCCTGCAGGGGCCCTGAAACCCCCCTCCCATTTCCTGCTAAGGTTGTGGGATGACCCAATTCACCAGGGTCCCTGGTGACATTGGTTTGGAGAAGCTATTTGTATCTAAATACACTGTCAGGCTTACAGCTTCACACTTCCTTACTTTTAGGAAAAACCCAGTGCACCCTACACCCCTTCCCCTGTCATGCAGGCGAAAGATGCTGCAGCTTCATGAAAGTTCGGCCGTGGGTGGCTCATGGCTTTCCCTTCTGACTGGATGGACGCATCCTCTGTAAGCACGATCTCTTCTTCCATATCCTCCCCCATCAGTCAGAGCTGGAACCCCTTTAACCCAGACTCTACTCCTTGTCCACTCCCTTTTAGTGGTATTCAGGTGTGCAACTAACTGCTTCTAGCAGGAAAATGCTTGTGAGCAGTGTGGAGGAGGAAATCTTAAAAATTACTTGTCTAAATCCAGATCGAACAAGCAACACAGATGTGCTCAGCACCTTACAAGGTGGGCAGTTTACTTTGCCTTGGTGTTTTCAGTTAGGAACATATTTGCTACACACGACATCAAGCTGATTACAAAACCACGCCATCCTCTTTCATCTCAGACTCAGGTTTTAGCAAACGACTGAATAATGAAAGCGAAAAGAGATCTCCCCTCCCCAGCCTGCCATGGGACAGCAGAATGCATTTATTTGGAGGGAATTCGGATTTCTAAGATGCTTCCTCTGATGACTGGAGGAATCAGGATTAGTTGAGTAGGGGCTGCATGTTGCTTAGTGTCCACAGGGACCTGGACCGACTTCAGAACCATCAGAATGCTTGTCCAGAGCCCCTAGATGGGGACATTTTTAGAAGAGGTAATTTAAAAAAAATAATTGGATTGCATTATTCTTCTAATTCTGCCCTCAGTCACACCTGATAGAGCCAGGGGTTGGACAGATAAAGTCAGTGGGAGATTTTCAAATGGTCCGAAGCTTGTGAGTGAATGGGCAGGCACCAGGGCGAAGGGAAATATCTGGAACACCTCTGCTGCTGTAGTCCAGAACAACTGACATACTGAGGCTCATCTGGGTCACTGGCTGGGTCCCCCTGGGGTCTGGGTGAATTTCCCTGTTCCTGTGTCACGCAGCCTAGCCCAGAGGTCTTCCCAAGATGGTCTGGAAGATGATTCCGGAAGCTGAAAAGCACTGAGAGAGCACACAGCTGAAAAGAGAACAATGTTGTGTATCACAGAACTGCAAGAAAAGCACTTTCCAGCCCCCAGTCCGCAATGCAGCACCGGTTTTGGCAAAGAGAAAGCCAGGGAAAGAAAGGGTGGGCGTTTCGGTCTAATGCTGGTTGAATGTCTGCTCAGTTCTGCAAGCAGAGACTGATATTTAGAAATGACACAAGGACCCAAGGGGGAAATAGGCCCTCCAAGTGTGGTCAACATGCGGAAGGGGCCCCTTCTACTTTCCACCGACTCATAGAGTAAATTGCAAGTGCAAAGGTTGAAGTGGGAGGTCATGGAGGACACCAAACCCTCTGCTTCCTCAGCTCCCAGCCCTCGTGGGGTCATGCTGATGTGCCATTTGCATATGTCACTTTCATCTGCAAAATGAGGTTCAGAGACATTACATTGCCCAAGGGCCCACAACTGGTACCCACGATGGGACGCTTTCAGAACCAACGTTCCTCTTCCAGGATCCTTTCCCCTATCCCGCCAAGCACTGTCTTCCCCAGTCAGAATTCGAGTTCCAGTTCAGACACTGGTGCCCACAGAACCCTGGACAGGTTTCTGGTCCTCTTTGAGCCTCAGCTTACTAATCTGTAAAACGGAGCCTGGGACCTCACAGGCATGGGGTGTGAGGCCCAGTTGCTCACTTGTGCAAAGTGGTTTCCAAGCTCTGGTCTGTAAGTCTCCCAGGAACGTCTGCATTCCTGGGTTGTAGGATCCGCTTTGACATCAGTTCTGTCTTCAAGATCAGACCCAGGGACCTTGCAGCCAGTTCACCATGAGCTCCTCAGGTCCTTTCCCCAGCCTAGTGAGGGCTGGGGCCACTCCCTCCAGTCCAGCTGCCTTGGTGGTCAGCCTAGTCCCTGCAGGGCCCTACTCTATATGAGCCTCCCAGCTAGAAGGGCCCTCTGGGGACCCTGGGCCCCCAGGAAGTGACTGGGATTTGGAGAGATCAAAAGGCTTGTACCCACTGGCCTGGGCTGTGAGGGTGGACGGTCCCTCTGGGACACGCCCTGGGGTGCACCACTGGTGGGCACCACCTCCCTCTCCAGGTCTTCCGCACCCCTCCTCCCTGCCCTTAGGGGAAGGAGATGGATCCTGTTCTCTCCCTCCTCCAGGGACCCACCCCCAAGCAGGGCCCGCCTTTTCTGGAACCCCACAAAGACCTCCCCTGACAAACACACACGAAACAGCCCTCACACACACTGTTCTTGCTCTAGAGATCCTGGACTAACACATCGATCACGCTCACACCCCAAGTTTAGAACCTTGGCGAAGAGACCAGGCATCGGCTGGGAGTGACCTGGGCTGAGCGGCCTTGTCATCACTCCCTGGCTGGGTGACCCGGGTCAGCTCCTTTATCTCCCTGCCTCTGCTTCCTTGTCTATAATAATAATGGTAATGATGGCTGATATTCCCTGTCAGGGGCAGCGCTTTAACAGAAACTGTCTCACTCCGTCTTAAATACTCCCTGAGGGTCACGCCCATTTCCCCATTGAACAGATGCAGGAAACTGAGGCACACGGAGATTAAGGAGCAGTGCCAGGGTCTCACAGTGGCAGGACTTAGTGACATGGTACAAAGTCCCTAGGCCAGGCCTGTGGCTGAGGGCGCTCGAAGTGATCACTATTGTCTGTTGTGTCCACACGCTCTGGACTTATCTGTGCGGACCCTGTCAATTTTCCAAGGGTCCCCATCCGCTCCCCTCCCCCCGCCCCCAAAGCTCAGCTGCTCCTTGGCTCTCAAAGGTCCCTGTGGCGAGAGCGACCCCCGGAGGTCCCCTATTCACCAGGTGAGCCTAAGGTCAAGGGCAGCCGCTGCCTTTGGTAGTTCCCCGCCCGCCCCCACAAGCACCCCGAGGCTCCAAGGCGCCCTCCCCTCAGCAACAACTGTGTCAGCGATGCAGAGGGACCGCCAGTCCCACTGCAGCTCTGTGCGTCCTGCGTCTGAGAGATCAGCTCTCAGAGCCTCAGTTTTCTCATCCGCAAAGTGGGGCCGGTGAACGTGGGACCCCCGGGCTCGCCGAGGGAGCGCAGGCGCGGGGCCGCGTTGTTGCCGGGCGGCCCGAGGCACCCAGCGCGCCGGCCCAGCGGGGCGGGCCGCCGAGGGGCGGGCCGGGGCCGGGGCCGGGGCGGGCGCGGGGCGGGCTGGCGGACGGCGAGGCCGGGCGGCGGCGCGCGGCTCCGGGTCCCAGCGCCGGCGGCGGCGGAGGGGAGATGCGGCTCGTGGCGCTGGCGGCGGCCGTGCTGCTGGCGCGGGCTCCGGCCCCGGGTAAGCGCGCGGGCCGGGCGGCTCCGGGGCCCCGCGGGCGGGCGGGGCCGCGGCGCGGGGCCGCCGGGGCTCGGGCTCGGGGATCGGGGCTCGGCCTGGCCGGGAGGCCCGCCGCCTTGGGCCGCCCCTCCCCGGCCGCAGCGGGCGCGGGGCTCGCGTCCCCGGGCGGAGCTGAGCGCAGCGCAGCGGCGGCCCCAGGCTTCCCGAGGGCGCGGGCGCGCTTCCCCGCTGCCGGGCTCCCGGCTCCGCGGGGGCGCGCACACAGCCCGCGTTCTTCCAGGCCGGGCCGCGGGGGTGAAGGTTTCAGCGGGAGCGCGCCGGCCCCCGGGGTCGCTTGCTTTTCTTTTTCCTCCCCAGCTGTCAGGACCGACGACTGTTGGCAGGTCTGCCTGGGCAGCACCATCTCTAGAACTCTCTTCGGAGAGCCCCTCGGAAGGGACTGGCCTTGCCCCTTGCTTGTGGGCGTTTGGGATGCCCAGGCCTCGTGAGATGGGGGTACCCACGGCTGGGGGAGCCGGGCCCTGACAGAGCGCCCCGCCTCCGGGGCAGCCCCTGCTCACGCTGCCGGCTTACATTTGGGGTTTCTGCTCTCCCTTCTTAGTTGCTGAAGAAGTTTCTCTCTTTATTCCCCAGGGGGCTACCTGCCTGCCTCGGGGCTGGAAGGGGCCATGCTGGCTAGAATAATAGTAATAAGTATAGCAGTGGTTCTCCCGTTTCCTGGGTGCCCGCTGGGTGCCAGGTGCGGTGCTCGGTGTTATCTCATTTAATCACAACAACGCTTCAAAATCATAATGACAGGAGCAAATATTTATCTGTCCAGGTGCTTTGCAAACATTAATGCAAACTTGCCAGTAACCTCTGAGGGAGGTGATGTTATTACCCCCATTTTATAGATGAGGAAACTGAGGCACAGGCTGGTGAATTGACTTGCCTTGAGTCACAAGGCTTGTGAGTGGTGGAGTGGGGATTTGAACCCCAGGAAGCCTGGCTCTGGACTCTGTGCTCCAACTGGCTAAATTGTGTTGCCATTGTTTTGTCAGTAAGGGAGCTGCTGCTCCAAGTTAAGTAATTTTCTGAGGGTGACCCAGCGACCGAGTGGTGGAGCTGGCATTTGAGCCAGCAGAGGGCCGAGTGTGAGGAGGAGTGACTTGAATCACAGTGGGAAGAAATTCACCCATTGTTCCCCGGCTACCAGTGTGGTGGGGCTTCCAGGGACCCTGAAATCGGTGTGGGACATGTTCCTTTCTCAGTTGTCACCGGCTTGGCTGACAACGACTGGAGGTTTAACTGGGATGGTTGGGCCAGGCCAGCTCTGGTGGCCTTCGTGGAGTAGCCAGCAGCCATCAGGATGCCTGGGGCACAGGGGTCTTCCTCCCCCAGGCTCCAGGACCACCTTCCTAATCGCAGGTGCTGCCAGAGAGGGCACCCCCCCCCCCACAAGAGTGGCTTCTTGGGGTTCGAGGACATTCTTGTATTTGCAGGAGAACTTAGAAGCCTCGAGAGCTGGAGTTCGGGGTCCTTTATTGTCTGGCCTGGCTGTGCCCAAGGTCACTCCTTGGATAATGATGACAGCTTCTGCTTGTGCAGGACTCACCATGTGCCACCCACTCTTCTAAGCGTTTCGCCCACGATTCCTTGTCATGATTCCCCAGGGGAGGGCCTGGGAGAGGCGCTTTATCCATAAACCTGGATTCAACCCCTACACTTTTCTACCCCTTTATTTTGGAGCCGAGCACAACCTTAGCAGTCACATGGTTCCACCTCTCATTTTACAGAAAGGGAAACTGAGGGTCAAAATAGTTCATAAAAGACAAGCTGTGGTCCCGAGTGGTGGTCGATGGTTGACTTTGAAGCCAGGTCGCCTCTAGGTTCCGATTCCAGCCTATAGGTTCTGAATGAGCCGGAAGAAGTGGCTTAGGCTCTCTGTCTCACTTCTCTGGTCTGTAAAATGGGGATAAACATAGTGTGAAGATAAACTGAGAAAATACATCTCAAGTATCTTGAGCAGTGCATGGCACAGGGCTCACGCCCAGCAAATGTTAGCCTTTATCGTTGGCCGAGCCTGCGTGTTTGTCCTGGATGCGTGATGGGCTTAACAGGAATGCATCACCCTACGGGCTAGGTCTGGGTTCACCTCTGCTTGGTGCTCAGAAAATGCTGGCTCCTGTGCCATTGGTTTTTAAGTAAGACAATTGTGTTTCTTTCAGAGATTTATTTGTCATGAATTCGGACTCTCCTTTTAATGAAATGAGATTGTCGCTGCAAAATGGCACAGACAATTTACATTTCTTATAAATGTAGAGGCTTCTGGCTCCCTGAAGTGAGTGGGGGCAGTTTCCTCGGGACAGAGAGGGAGTCTGGGGCACAGAGCCACTAGCACATCACCGGCCAGGGCGGGACAGAGGGAGCCCGGCCATGCCCACCTCTGCATCTCAGGCAAGGCAGGTGTCTTGTGTCTCTTAGACGTTCTGTACTCTCCTGCACCTGGAAGTTTCATCCTCGCCCTCACGAAGGGTACTCGAAGGAGAGGTCATGGATTAGATGAGTAGGATGTGTACTATCCAGCTACACGGATTTTAGGCTGTTTTCAGAGCTGTGTTAGTCCCTTTCATGACATTATCCAGATGGGAACAAGAGGGTTAGACCCCATAAATCTTACCCACAGGAATATAATGTTCACTCACAGGCCGAACCAGCTATCTAATTTGTGGAACCCAGTGCAAAATGAAACGTGGGGCCCCTTATTCAAAAATGATTAAAATTTCAAGGGAGTGGCAGCAGAAGTGAAACCAAGTGGGGGGCCTCTCCGAGTGTAGGGCCATGTGACTGCAGATCAGGCCCCCAAGAAGCCGCCCCCTGCTCACAGGTGGCATGTGTGTCACTTTCTGCTGCCCCACCTGCCCGGCTCTCAGGCATGCACACCTTTTTATGAGTATTTTAAGGGTGTTTTCTCATTGGAGGCTTACACTCACCACACAAGTCATCATCTTCCCATTTTTCAGATGAGGAAACTGAGGCTCTGAGCGCCTCACACCTAACAGAAGCAGGTTTCCAACCCAGTTTTGTCAAAGGCCAACCCCTGGCTCTCCGCCCAGCCCCCCCAAGCCACTGGAAGGCAGGGCGTCCTGGTGCCCAGCCCACACGGGACAGCTGGGGCTACCAAGTACCAGAGCATGTGCTGGTGCAAGAAATAAGGTTCCCAGAGCAGGGGTCCCGCCCCTCTGTTGGGTCCATCTCTTCCCTGCCCATGTTGTCATATTCCTCCTTTAAAAATTGGTCTTCGAGGTCCTGACTGAGGTGGAAGGTCCCCTCCTATGCTCCATCTGCAGACCCGGGTGGGTGGCTGCCTGGGCCACGGTGCATTGTTCTATTTCCAGCCTCCACCAGGTGCCTCCTGCCTCAGGCTCTTTGCATAGGTGGGACCCTCTCCCAGGAGCATCATTCCTCGCTTCTGCCCTGAATTTTATTTCATTAACTCTAGCTCAGCCTTCAGCTCATGGTGTTTCTTTCCTCCCTGACCCCGCAGACTAGATCAGGATCCTGCCCTGATTTTCATACACCCTGCACCTTTTCTCTGTAGCATGTGGCACTGTTTGTAGTCCCTTACTCCTGTGTCTTTTTCCTGATGACTGGCTGCCTTGTGCACTGGACTCAGAGCTCCACGAGGTTAGGAGTGCCATCTTCACACTGTGCCAGCACATGGCTGTTGCTCAGAAATTATCTGTTGAGTGATTAAGTGATCAAAGCTAAGCTGGACACAGACTGGAGGAAGCAGGAACTCTGGGTGGCAAGGCAAGAAATTAACTTCTTCTCTGGGCCAGGGTGACTTCAACAAGTCTCCCTTGTAGGCCAGGAGAGGGGCGACTCTGCCCTTCCTGGGGCTGCTCCTGGTGTAGGAGGGTCTCCTGACGCCCACCCTCCCCTGTCTTGTGTCTGGCTTGGCCCCTGGGTGCCCAGCTTGCCCCGCTGCCCTGCAGGGTGTGTGCTGGGTCGTTCAGACTGACTGAGATGCAGAAGGGAAGGCCTGGACTCCCACAGACACTGCCCTCAGGGCACCTGCCTCCAAATGCTGGTGTAGTCCTGGCTTCCGCCGTCCTGACCCCATTGCTATTTTCTCTACTGAGCCGTAGGGGGCCTGATGACTGCAGTGGGCAGAAGCAGAGTGATGGTCTCTCCCAGTGTGTAATTAAACATCCAGCTCAGCTAACATTGGCCAGGCTCTGGGTCCTCTCCCTGTGTTTTCTCTGCTCCCTCTGGCGATGCCACTTCTCACGGCTGCACCCATATGAGTTGCGTTTGCTAGGTCTAAGGTAGCCATCTTCAGTGTCAGGGGCAGGCATTACCGGGAAACCTGGCTTCCTGAGAAAGCCTATCGCAAGCACGAGGGGGACCCCCACGACCTGAGAGCCTGTGTCTGCTAGCAGAGCTTTAAGATTCTGAGGGGCCCTTGAGCATCGCCATTTCAAACCCTCGTGTTGAAAGTGGGTGTCAACATCTGGGTCGGTGGCAGATGTAGGGCCGAAATGAGCCTTCCTGTGAACAAGGTTGAATCGCTTTGCTAGAGTTGTCGTAACGAAGTGCCACAGACTGGATGGCTTAAAGAACAGAAATTTATTTCTCACAGTCCTGGAGGCCGGAAGTCTGAGATCAAGGTGTCAACCGGGTTGGTTTCTTCTGGGTCCTCTCCTTGGTTTGTAGATGGCCGTCTCCTCCCTGTGTCCTCACATGGTCATCCCTCTGTGTGTCTGTGTCCTGATCTCTTCTTATAAGGACACCAGTCATATTGGCTTAGGATCCATCCTTATGGCCTCATTTTAACTTAGTCACCTCTTTGAAGGCACTATCTCTAAATACAGTCACATTCTGAGTCCCAGGGGTCTGGGCTTCAACATATGGATTTGGGGGTGACAGAATTAAGCCCATCACAAGAGCCTTTGCACTTCAGTGGAAGAAACCTGCTGGAGCCCTTGGTAAGAGAATGTGGGGCTGAAGGAAGGCGGAGAGGCGCCCTAGTAAAAAGACAGGAGAGCTCATGTTGGGAAGACGGTTCAGTCCGTCCCCTTTCATGGGAGCTGCTGACTCCTGGCCTGAGCTGCAGAAGTGGAAGGGTTACTCGTTTGCCGCTCGGATGGAATCTGGCCTCCCATGGGGACCAGAGCACTTGGCAGGGTCTCCTGGTTTCAGTCACTATAAATAATCCGTCCTTCAAGCGGCGTTAATAGGAGGAGACTGGAGTGTGGGGTCCCGGCGCTGCGCTCTCATCCCACCCATATTGTTTCAATTTCCTGCCTTCCCCAGCTCTCCTTGACTCCAATGGGGAGCCCTTGGGGGTGGGTGGAGCTGGACTTCAATTCTGGAAGCCAGCTGCTGCCTCTCTGCTGCTCTCCGCCTGCTGAACCCCTGGGCAGCTGTCGGAGTGGGGTCAGCCTGGTGTTCCGGGCTGTGTCGCTGCTCACCAGGGAGGTCCCGCCATGGGGGCCCATGTGGACCTTAGACAGGGCCTTAGGGAAATGCTCTCGACTGATTTAATGTGGCGCACGGGCAAGGTGTGGGTCAGGTGGGCAAGATGCACAGGAGATGGGGGGTAGTTCCTCTTCCTTTGTCCCTCGTGAGTGACTTGTGTGGACAGGGAGATTGTTAGCAGAGAGCACGTGCTTCCTCGGTTACCTGTTGGTCTGCATTCTCGAGTATCTTCCTGGGCTGGCTTTGTCTCTTGTCACCGTGGACAGAGAAGACCATTCTCATTCTCATTCTTGTTCAAAAGCTGCTTAGAGACCAGCCAAGCATCAACCTTTTTCTTCTGCATTTACTTCCATTTTTTTAAGATGAGGAAAGACCCCCATGGTTGGCTGAATAATGGCCCCCAAGGATGTCTGTGTTCTATGCCCTGGAGCCTGTGAATGTCACCTTATATGGCAAAAGGCATTTTATGGATATGATTAAGTTAAAGGTCTGGAGTATCCTGGAGTCTCCTGGGGGGCCTGGCTTCTAAGAGATGAGAAAGAAACAAAGAAAATTGGTCCTGAAGTCATCTCTCTCCAGGTGTTCAGTTTATTGATCTATAATGGAAACCATACAACGGGATGAACTTATTGCCTGGATTTTTATAATGAAGACTATTTTATATGTGCTCCCCTTTTCCCCCGCGCCAGGGCCTTACCTTGTTGACTCACAGTCTCTTTACCGTGGGAAGTTCAAATCTTTGACCTCTTTTTCATCATTCCTCATTGCTTACCTGAAGCATTGACCAGGGTTCAAAGCTTTTGGTGACTCTGACCTCAGGGCCCAAGTCCCTTCATGTGACCAGAAGGTGACATTTGGGGACATTTGTGGTTCAGGATGACCCTGGGGACACCTGTTTATGCAGTGGGGTGGGCAGGGAATGGTGCCTACTGGAGTTGTGCCCTGGGCAGCGTCGGGGTGAGGATGTGGGACCTGATGAGAAGGTGGCCCTGCTTGGGCAGAAGGAGGCTCTGAGCATCCTACCTACAAAGTGTCCTTTCTGGACTCCACCTGCCAGGGGGTGGCTCCACAAGTGAGCTCCAGGGCAGCACAGCCACTCTGCACAGTCCCTGCAGACACCAGGCAGCGCGTCCCCTGGTGAAGGTAAAGCGCTCAGCCTCTGTGAAATCTGCTGGCCTGGTTGGTCTGCATGGGCATTGGGGTGGCTCCTTCCAAGGTCGGCTTGGGGCGGAATGGCACTTGGGGAGGGGCAGCCCTTGGGGTGGATCTAACTAAGAAACCAAAGGACAGGAAGTAGCGGACCGGGCCTGGAACCCTGGAGCATCTTTTGGGCTGCTGGTGGGTTCTTTCACCCCTCCCTTCCTGGGCTCATTCATTCTTTACTCCTGCTCTTTAACTCTGAGACCGTGGATCGTGAGTCCAAAGAGACTTAGAGCAAGAAACTGAGAAATGCCTGTGGTTTCAGCTCCCTGGCACTAGTTTAACACCTGCCTGACCAGTACCGGGCATCTGCCTTGGTTGCGGTTGAAATGGCTCAGACAGGGCGAGGGGCTCAGACAGGCAGCCCCCAGACCCACAGCGCTGCCCACTCAGGCAGGTGATGGAACTAATAGAAGGAGACCTGGGGAGGCAGGTGGGAGGGATAGATATGTGCTGGAAATTTTTAATAATAATTAAAATCCAAATCTTTATGTGAAATCTCCTGAATTTTAAACGTCAGCAACTAATTACAAAATTCTAAACAATATATCTGGGCCAGATGGTCCATGGCAACCCACATGGACAGGATAATCTCATAGAGGAGGTCATGGAGCCCACAGAGGCTCCCCCAAGAAGGAGCCGTCCTTCTGGCCATCCAGAAGGCAGACAGTGAGCACGGAGGGGGTGGGGCCCCTGCCTCCTTGGGGAAAACACGTGTCCACCTGGGGAAATGCAGTGGCCTTCCTCATTTTCCTCCTTCCTTTTTTCTCCGCAGAGGTCTGCGGGGCCCTCAATGTCACTGTGTCCCCAGGGCCTGTGGTTGACTACCTGGAGGGGGAAAATGCCACCCTTCTCTGCCACGTCTCCCAGAAGAGGCGGAAGGACAGCTTGCTGGCGGTGCGCTGGTTCTTCGCGCGCCCCGACTCGCAGGAGGCCCTGATGGTGAAGATGACCAAGCTCCGGGTGGTGCAGTACTACGGCAATTACAGCCGCAGCGCCTACCGGCGGAGGCTGCGCCTCCTGGAGGAGAGGCGCGGGGCCCTCTACACGCTCTCCGTCCTGACCCTCGGGCCAGCGGATCAAGGGCATTACGTCTGCAAAGTCCAGGAAATCAGCAAGCACAGGAATAAATGGACGGCCTGGTCCAACGGCTCCTCAGCAACGGAAATGAGAGGTAAGACTGCTTCTGTTCTCTGGGAGACATGTAGGGGGACAGGTCAGTGGTCCTCTCTCCAGTCTGCCAGGCAGGGGCCCCCAGCGTAGCTCTGCTGGGCTGGAGCGCATCTTCTTGGCCCCTGTGGGCCACCATCGTATCAACCAGGCTGTAGGCATGGGGATAGATCGTTACGTGGACGCTGGAGCTGACTTGTAGAAGCAGAAGCAGAGAGAGAAAGGAGCAAGTGCTGACCCCACGCCACCCGGCCCGCCCTCTGGGCAAAACCTCTGAATTCACGTCTGAAAGATTGCACTGGCTGTGTGCATCACCTCCATCTCAGGCCTGCCCAGCCTTGCTTACTTTGGCCGTGGGGCGCTGGGCACCCATGGGAGGAGGCACACCCTGGGAGGTCCTGATGGCAGCTGCCACACTTCGTGGCAGGCCAGGCTGGTGGCTCTGATCCATTGCCCAGAGGAGCTGATCCCAGCCTCAGGCAGCAGCTCACTGAGAAATTCATCCGAAAGTGGGCAAAGGATCAGAGGTAACCTTCCCTGCCTTCCTGGAGACAGACACGAGGTGTGGGCTGCGTTGTGGAACATCTTGGCTACCACGTGTCCTATGTGAGGCTTATTTTTTATCACAAAAGTTCTATTCGAGAAGATGCCTCTCACAATTTTAATGAGACTTTCTATTGTGCGCTAAAATTGCCCCTTTTTGCTTTGGACTTGAATTTGGTTAGGTACAAGATCAAGAGGATCACAAAGTTAAGCTGATGGTCCCAAGTATGAAAAAGAATCTAATTTTATCATATACATGTAATACAATATTAAAGGCATTATTGATGTTGTTTTGATAAGCTTTTTAAAAAATTTTATTTATTGAGGTCATTAAAATAGTTTATAATGTGAAATTTCTCTTGTACATTATTTGTCTATAACTGTATGTATACGTCCCTTTACCCCTTTTGGCCACTCTGCCAACCCCCTTCTCCCTCTGGTGATCACTAAACTGTTCTGTTTGTCCATGTTTATCTTCTGCATATGAGTGAAATGATACTGTTTGAGTTAAGTATTTGTCTTTCTCTGTCTGGCTTGTCTTGCTTAACATAATACCCTCAAGTTCCATCCATGTTGTTGCAAATGGGAAGATTTTGTCTTTTTTATGGCTGAGTAGTATTCCCTTGTATATATATACGATATCTTCTTTATCCAATCATCAGTCGATGGTCACTTGGGTTGCTTCCACATCTTGGCTATTGTGAATAATGCTGCGATGAACATAGGGGTACATGAATCTCTTTGAATTGTTGATTTCAAGTTCTTTGGATAAATACCCAGTAGTGGGATAGCTGGATTGTATGGTATTTCTATTTTTAATTTTTTGAGAAATCTCCATACTGTTTTCCATAGTGGCTGCACCAGTTTGCATTCCCACCAGCAGTGTATGAGGGTTCCCTTTTCTCCACACCCTCTCCAACATTTGTTATTTTTTGTCTTGGTGTTTGTAGCCATTCTAACAGGTGCAAGGTGATATCTCAGTGTAGTTTTGATTTGCGTTTCTCTGATGATTAGTGATGTTGAACAGCTTTTCATGTGCCTGTTGGCCATCTGTATATCTTCTTTGGAAAAATGTCTGTTCATCTCCTCTGCCCATTTTATGATTGGATTGTTTTTTTGTTGTTGAGTTGTGTGAGTTCTTTATATATTTTGGAGATTAACCCCTTGTCGGATATATGATTTGCAAATATTTTCTCCCAGTTGGTGGGATGTCTTTTTGTTTTGTTCTTGGTTTCCTTTGCCTTGCAGAAGCTCTTTAGTCTGATGAAGTCCCATTTGATTATTTTTTCTTTTGTTTCCCTTGCCCGAGTAGACCTGGTATTCAAAAAGATCCTTCTAAGACTGAGGTCAAAGAGTGTACTGCCTGTATTTTCTTCCAGGAGTTTTATGGTTTCACGTCTAACCTCCAAGTCTTTAGTCCATTTTGAGTTAATTTTTGTATAGGGCAAGAGATACTTTCATTCATTTGCATGTGGCTGTCCAGTTTTCCCAACACCATTTGCTGAAGAGACTTTCCTTTGTCCATTCTTAGCTCCTTCGTCAAAGATTAGCTGTCCATAGATGTGTGGTTTTATTTCTGGGCTTTAATTCTGTTCCATTGATCTGTGTGCCTGTTTTTGTACCAGTACCATGCTGTTTTGATCGCTGTGGCTTTGTAGTACATTTTGGAATCAGGGATTGTGATGCCTCCAGCTTTGTTCTTGTTTCTCAGAATTGCTTTAGCTATTTGGGGTCTTTTGCTGCCCCATATAAATTTTGGGATTCTTTGTTCTATTTCCGTGAAGAATGTCATTGGGATTCTGATTGGGATTGCATTGAATCTGTAGATTGCTTTGGGTAGTATGGCCATTTTAACTATGTTTGATAAACTTTTTGAGGGGATAAAACTCAGTTGTGAAAAGGTATTTTTAAAATCCTCTATGCATGGGGACATGTTAAAGTGAATCATTTACGTGAGCAGTCTTTAAACAGCCCAACTTTGTCTTTGGAGTTTGTTTATTGTAACGTTCTAAACACAGAATGATGTATGATCTGCAATGTTGTGCACTTTTTCTCCTTAAGCAAATTAATTCAAGAAAACAAATGACTGTTAGTATAAATATGTGTTTTGGCATGGAAAACAGAAAACTACATCAGATGGCCCAAGGCTGGGGAGGTAATCCACTCTGAATATCAGTTGGCTCTGAAGCCTAAGATCTTATATACGTCCTTTTAATTTTTATGTCACGGGGTATTCTGGAGTCATACACTAAATCTCTTGGCAGTAATGACTCTCTGCCAATGAGATAAAAGCTTCCTGCATTCAAGTGAGTGTGGTCATCTAGTTCATTATTTAATGTGAATCTGCTTTCCTTGGGTGAGGCTGGGTTCCTTCTAGAACATTTGTATGGGTACTTGTTCCAAAAGCCTGAGGTGGTTTGTAAGACTTCCCTGGGAATAAAAATCTCTTCCCCGCTTTTTCTCCTCCCCTCTACCTCCTGTCTCCTCTTTCTCTTCCTCCTTTCCTCCTGTCCCTGTCTCTTTTCAGAAATCCCTCTCTCTTCTCCTCTTCCATCTCCTGTTCCTCCCCTTTGCTCTTCCCTTCCCTCTCCCCTTCCTTGCACTCACGGTCTCTGTCCTTCTTCCTCCTTCCTCTCTGTCTCTGTGGCTCTGTCTGTCTTGTGCTCACTCCCGCACACCCTCTCTGATCTGTCACCTGGAAGTGGTTCTGACCTCACGGCCAAGCTGAGCCTCCCTTGCTGTGCTGTTCTGCCTCAGAGCTTCCTGGTCCTCATGCTTCCTCGGCCTCTGAGCAGGGCCACGGTATTCTGACAGGAAGATTCAAAACCTTAGGAAGCGGTGACCGTACCTTCTAGAATGCTCCACTCCGGCTTCCAGGGGAATACGCTGAGGGGGTTAAGGTGAGGTAACCCCACGTACATGACTTGAAAGCAGACTGGCTTGTTTGGGTTGGAGCATGTCCGCCCCAGGCTGGGGGACGCATGTGGAGGCTTGGCTCACTGTCCTTCCTGGGCAAGACCAGGGCCAGGCCTGTGGCTCCAGCCTCCTGGGGTGCCGTTCTCCAGGCCCTCCACCTCGCGGTAAAAGTTGTTACGTGGCAAACAAGGACAAAAACAACACAATGAACAATTGTGTGGGCAGATATGTTTGGGTTGGAATATTAAGTAGAAACTCTCAGAGGTGTTTCTGGAGTGAGTGCCTTGTGCCCTCACTGGGCCCCACAGCCCCTCGTTTCTGATGTGCTCACTTTTCTCTCCTCGTCCTACATGCTTCTCAAGCCATCCAACTGAGAGGGGAGCTTTCCTGGGAATTCTTTCTAACACTACCCCCACCCCCTGCCCTTGACCATGGACTGCCGGGTTCTCCTTCTTGCAGTGTTCTTCATGTGAGATAAGATTGCTTGGCCTTCACTGTAAACTTCCAGAAAGTCTGGTGCATGGTCTCTTCTTGTCTTGCTCTTGCAAATGGAGGTTAACTTTTGCCGATACATTTTTAAGGGATGGTTCTTGGCTCAGAGCAAGCGTAAAAGCACTGTTGGCTCTTATTATTTACCCTGATTTCCATATGTTGCTTGTTTTCTATTGCAAAAATAATATAGTTCGATTAGAGAAAACATGGAAAAATATTGAGAGTTTAAAGAAGAGAATAAAAATGACTCCCAATATCTCCACCCAGGCATAATTTAACATTTCAATGCAAATCCTTCCAGTCATTTTTATGCAAATAAAAATTAGAAACCTAATTCCACTTATACTGTAAATAAGGTTTTGTGACTGGCTTTTCTCTTGTTACTAAACAGTATGCACATTTCCCCATGTTGTTAAATATGCTTCCATAACATAATTTTAATGGCAGGAGAGTAGTCCATGATGTGCATGTACCACCATTTAGCTTCCTAGTTACTGTCGTTGGACATTCAAGTTGTTCTAAATCCTTGTCAATAAAGCTCCATGAATGTCCCTCTCCTTCAAATAAAGTCCTGGAAATAAAATTGCCTGGTCCAGAAAGAAGAACGAAGCTAGAGATATCACACTGCCTGATTTCCAACTATATTACAAAGCTATGGTAGTTAAAACAGTATGGTATTGGCATAAAAACAAACACAGATCAATGAAACAGAATAGAGACCCCAGAAATAAACCCATATGTATAAGGTCAATTAATTTATAACAAAGGAGCCAAGAATCTACAATGAGGAAAGGACAGTCTCTTCAATAAATGGTGTTGGGCAAATTGGACAGCCGCATGCAAAAGAATAAAACTTGACCACTATCTTATACCATACAGAAAAATTTACTCAAAATGGATTAAAGACTTGAATGTAAGACTTGAGACTATAAAATTCCTAGAAGAAAACATAGGCCGTCAGCTCCTTGATATAAGTGTTGGCGATGATCTTTTGAATGTGGCACCAAAAGGAAAAGCAACAAAAGCAAAAATAAACAAGCGGGACTTCATCAAACTAAAAAGCTTCTGCACAGCAAAGGAAACCATCAACAAATGAAAAGACAGCCTACTGAATGCGAGAAAATATTTTCAAATCATATATCTGATAAGGGGCTAATATCCAAAATACATAAAGAACTTGTACAACTCAATAGCAAAAAAAAAATCTGATTAAAATGTGGGTAGAATATCTGAGTACGTATTTTTCCAAAGAAGACATCCAGATGGCCAACAGACACATGAAAAGATGCTCAACATCATTAGTCATCAGGGAAGTGCAAATCAAAACCACAGTAAGATATCACCTCACACCTGTTAGAATGGCTGTTGTCAAAATATTAGAAATAACAAGTGCTGCTGAGAATGTGGTGAAAAGGCAACCCTTGTGCACTGCTGGTGGGAATGTAAACTGGTGCAGCCACTATGGAAAACAGTATGGAGATTCCTCAAAAAATTAAAAATAGAACTACCATACGATCCAGTAATTCTACTTCTGGTATTTATCTGAAGAAAACCAAAACACTAACTTGAAAAAATATATGCACCCCCATGTTCATTGCAGTATTATTACAATAACCAAGATATGGAAATGGAAACAGCCTAAGTCCACTGATGAATGAATGGATAAAGAAGATGTGGTATATACAATGGGTGATTATTCCGCCGTAAAGAAAGAATGGAATCTTGCCATTTGCGACTACATGGATGGACCTCAAGGGCATTATGCTAAGTGAAATAAGTCAGACAGACAAAGACAAAGACCGTATGATGTCTCTTATATGTGGAATCTGAAAAAAAAAAGAAACCAAGCTCATAGATATAGAGAACAGATTGGTGGTTGCCGGAGGAGTCGGGATATGGGGGGTGGGAGAAATGGGTGAGCTGGTTTTTTTCTTTTTATTAGGTGAAAGAAAGAAAGAAAGAAAAAGATTGCTGAGTCCAAAGGTATATTCAATTTAAAGATCAATGCAATTTAGACTGATAGTATTTAAAGAGGTGAGTTGACCTCTAGAGTAGTTGACTTATCTTCCTACCAGCACTGAAAATGCCTTTTCCCCATGGATTGGTCTACATAATATATACTTTTTGAGGAGGATGATGATGGTGGTGGTGGTGATGGTGACGGTGAAGTCCTGGAACAATACTGGTGCTCAGTGGACCCTCGGCAAGTACTTGCTGAATGAATGAAATGCTTTTTGGCAGCACCCTTGCTGTGGATGACTTTGGGGTCGGCATGACTTGGTGGATAACGCCACCCTCTGGGACAACTCACCTCTCTCTTGTTTGGCCTATTCCAATTGTACATCTTTTTCGAGTTTCCTGGTTCATCCTTCCTCTTCCGCCAGGCCTTCTCTGTGCGTGCCAGCCCACGGAGAGCTCTCCCACCTGTGGCATCCTGCTTTTAGCACTGTTCACACAACACTGTGTATTCAATCCACTGTTTCTGTAAGTTGCTGTGGCACAGGGATGGAGTCAAAAAATATTATATATGAAAGAGTCAAACAATGTAAAAACTGCAATGTGAAAGTCTGTCTTTCCCCTGCTCACACCTTATTATCCCCATTTTCACTGTCACCCCCAGCAGTGATCTTTATTGATGACTTGGTTTCATCTTTCAAGTCTCTCTCCTATTGACATTCACGCACACTCACACACATGGATTTTGACAGCACTACACTTAATGCTAAATATTGTTGATGATGATATTGTATTTTTTTGTAATAGATATTACAGTGATGCAGTACCAAACAGCATCTCTTCATTCCCCCAGTGATGAACCCTTAGGAAACTTCCAGTCTTTTCCTAACACAACCAGTGCTTCAGTGAACATCCTTGTACATATTTCCAAGTGTTTCTGTTGGTTAGATCCCTGGAAAGAGAATTGCTGACCCCAAAGCTATGCATATTTAAATTGTTAATAGACAATGCCAAAATGCTCTCCAAAAAGACTTGACAAATTTATACTCTGACCATCATTGCATGACAGTGTCTATTTCCCTGAAGCCTCATTAACAATGGATATTATTAATCTTTTCCATTATTTATCATGATGATGGGAAAAATAATATTTCATTGCTGTTTTAATTTCGATTATTCAATGCAATACAATTTAATTTCAATTATTAGTGAAGTGGAACATCTCTTCGTATGTTTATTGACTGCTTAAAAAATTTCTTCTGTCAATTGGCTGTCCATAATCTTTACCTGGTTTTCAGTTGGTTGCCGTGTTTTTCATGTATACATATATATATACATTTTTTTGATCATTAGTTCTTTTTTTTTTCTTTCTACTTTTTCTCCCAAAATCCCCCCAGTACATAGTTGTAGGTTTTTTAGTTGTGGGTCCTTCTAGTTCTGGTATGTGGGATGCCGCCTCAACATGGCCTGATGAGTGGTGCCATGTCTGTGCCCAGGATCGGAACCTGCAAAACCCTAGGCCGCTGAAGTGGAGTGTGCGAACTTAACTACTTGGCCACGAGGCCAACCCCTGATCATTAATTCTTTAGCTGTTACACGTGGTGCAGAATTTTCTTCCTGTTTTTTACTTGTCTTTACACTTTGTTTATGTTTTCTTTTACTGTGTAGATATTTTACATTTTCAGGATATTTATGTAGTCAAATTTGCCATTTTTTCCTTGATGGTATTCCTTTCTCCAGTAGTATTGTTTTATTGAGATGTAATTTATATTCAATAAATTGTCCATGGTACTTTGGTTTTGTATTTTATCTAGAAGATATTTCCCACCCCAAGCTTATAAAGATGTTTTCCATATTTTTCTTTAGTATTTTTAAAGGATTAAAAGAAAGTTTTACTCCTTTATCTCTTTGGAATCCATTTTTGTATAAGGTGTGGAGTGGCTAATTTACTTTTTGTTTCCAAATGGCTTTCTTGTTGTCCCTACATTATCTACTGAACAGAGGAAATTACCGTCTTGAAATGGCACATTTTTCATAAGCTAAATTCTGGCATTTAAATGGAGACTCTGTGTGCCTCACCAATATAGCACTATTTTAATTATTGTCGAATAGGGCAAGTCTGCTATTATTCTTGAATGAGATGTCTTGTCTGTTCTTATACACTTAGTTTTTCCTTCAGTTGATCTTACCTAGTTTTATAAAAATCACGTTGGGTTTGATTTTATTGGGATTTAATTGACTTTATAAATTACTCTGAAGTGTGTGCGTGCATCTTAGATGTCTTTATGGTTTTAAATGTTCCTATCCAGGGACCCATTGTGTTCCTTCGTGCGTTCACAGTGTTGTGTTTTGTTTTTATTAATATATTTCAGTAAAGATTTCTTCACGTGAGTCTTGATCGTTTCTTATTGTGTTTATTTCCAAGAATTTTATAGTTGTAATTAGGATCGATCTCTTCTTCCCGTATATGTGTGCGCACACACACACACACACACCTCTTTTAAATTGGTTGTTGCTGGTATATAGAAAAGTTGTTGACTTGTATTTGGCAATTTAATGAGTTATGTTATTATTTCGGTTATAGTCTTTTTAAGTTGCTTCTCAGCGATATCTGCAAGTTTATGTCTCATTGCTGTTTCTGACCCCGTAGCGTTGGCCAGTACTTTAGAAGTGGGAGTCATCTGCCTGTTCTCCTTTGTTGACAGTACTAGGAATTTTAACTTTACCATCTGGGTTTTTATCTTGACCATAGTTTTCCATCTAGCCCGTAGGGCTACTCTTAGAGAATGTCCGTTGCCTACTGAAAAGCCAGCCTTGAGGTCTCCATGACTTTCTCATGACCCCACTAGTAAACCTATTGGAAAAGCAATTGGGATTGACCTGACAATGTCTCTTAGTAATTTTAGTTTCTTAAGACTCTTATTTAAAAATCTGTTCTAAAGAAGTGAGCTATCAACCCACGGAAAGACATGGAGGAACCTTAAGGGCATGTTACTAAGTGAAAGAAGCCAACCTGAAAAGGCTACAGACTGGATGATTCCAACTCTGTGACATTCTGGAAAAGGCAAAACTATGGAGACAGCAAAAGGATCAGTGGTTGCCAGGGGCCGAGGAGGAGGGAGAGATGACGAGGTGGAGCCCAGAGGATTTTTGCAGTAGTGAAAATACTCTGTATGGTACTACGATGGTGGGTACATGTCATGCATTTGCCCAAACTCATAGAATGTACGACTCCAAGAGTGAACCCTAATGGAAGCTATGGGCTGTGGGTGACTATGATGTATCAGTGTAGATTCATCAGTTGCAACAAATGGACCACTCTGGTGGGGGATGCTGATAGTGGGGGAGGATAAGCATGAGTAGGAGCAAGGAGTATATGGGAAATCTGTGTACCTTCCCTTCAATTTTACTCGAAACCTAAAACTCCTCTAAAAAAAATAAATTCTTAATAAAAAAAAATCCACTCTAGAAACCTGTCAGAGATAGATGAAAAGTCCATCAGTCTATAGTTTTAAAACCTACTTTCCTGCTATTTTTGCTTTTAAATCAAGACACTTTCATGCCTCTAGCCATTTGGCCCCTTTCCTATTTTCCAGGACATCTCACTTTTCCTTGGCTGGAGTTCTTCTGACCTGTGAATGATCACCCCTTAAGAAAGGTCAGACATTCTTCTCTGAGGAAGGACGGGATGGAAAGGTGGTCAGTGAGCCCACCAATTGCAAAGGTCATTACTGGGAAAGCTCACTTTCTAGGTTGTCGAATAAAATAAACTCATGGACATTACTGGGGTGCCAGAATTAAATCGTCATGAACACTGACTAAAGTCTAGCATCTATAAATTGTTTATATCCATTACAGTGGAGTCAAGTCCATTATCATAACACCAGTCCATATCATTTGTACTTTGATTTGCTTTTCTGAGTGGGAGGGAAAGAGAGAGAGTTACAAGGGGCGTCCACGAAATTGTGCATAACACGCGGCCTGTGGCATCCATGCTGTGTCCCTAAGGTGGTGGCTCCTGACAAAGTCAGCTCATTAGTCACGTGCTTGTAAAATGCTTTACCAATGACATGCAAAAAAAAAAAAAAAGAACAAAAAACTTAAGTGCAAACGAAGTAACCAACCCACCTCAATAATTGCAGCACTATATGCTTCACTTTGTTCTATGTATTTTTGAGTTTCCCAAAAATCAGGGTAAACGGTTGAGCGTGTGTGTGTGTAGTGACAAAAAAAAAAGTAGTAAGTTATTGGGAAAAAAATCTATACTAATAAAAGAATTTGTCATGGCTTTTTCCCTGGAGATACCCCGGAACGTGTTTGGCTAAGAACTGTAGGCTGTACTAATTTGGGGCAAAACATAAGTTGCTAGTTTATGTTTTAACTTAGCAAATTGTTACAATATGATGGAGAACTGGGGATTATGAAGAATGAGGAAGGATTAAATTGGGTTTTATCTGCAAACCATGTATGTGTGAGATTGTGGCGGGAAGGGCTCCGGGCTACAGGGTTGTTGGGGCCATGTGGCACCAGAGGATATGATAAACAGTGAAGAATGAAATGCGTGACCCTCTAGATGACAGTGGAGTCATGCTTGCCTTATTTTAGAGAATCTGTCCTGCCAGATGAACTTGTTGGTGTCATTTTTATTACACAGAGGTAGAAGAAAAAGGAAAACATTACAGTTTCTTCCATTGCTTTTGCCGGGTGACCCTTTCAGTGAGCGGGAAGCCCTGCCTGCAGAGAAAATGGATCACAAGGTCCTAAGTGGCATGTGGCATGGGAACCCTCTGGGGAGATTTCCAGTAGAAACCAGGAGGGTCCATGCCAGGTTTGATTTCATTTAATTGTTTTATCAATGACATTGAAAAAAGAGCACACGTCACCCTGATGAACTTTACGGGAAATACAAAATTGGGAAATGTTGTTAACGTCAGCGAGGAGTAGAGCATCATAAAAATGAATCCAGAGAGGTAAGAAATACAGGCAGGAAATAACAGAACGAGATTCCATTTGGAAAACGGCAGAGTAATACATTTGGGGCAAACGGATCTCAGGCACTGTTGGTCGTCAGCGCGAGGCGAAGGGGCTGTCTCTGCAAAGGGGCTTTGGTGATCGTGGCGGTGAGGTAGGTGTGCGTCTGCAGTGTGATAGGGCAGCACACACAGCCCCGTGGCGTTTCCATCTGTGTACAAATCGGCCTAATGTCCCTGAGAAGGAAGGCGATTTTGTCATGTGGCCTGTGCTGGCGAGACTTTAATGTGGACTACATAGTCCGTTTGGGGAGCCTCAGTTGCAGAAAGATAGATTCGGACTAGAGAAGAGTGGCAAAAATGAGAAGGAAATGGGTGGCGGCCTTATGGAGAATGATCAGTTCAGCCGAGGAAGCTTTGCTGGGCTCGGTGAAAAAGCTGCATGGAAATAATACTGAGGACACTGTTCAGCAGTGCTGGGTGGATTTATTGATCCCTTCACTCGGGGGCATCTTGTCGAGCACCTGCTCTGCACCAGGCCCTCACTATGCTGGAAACTTGGGGACACATGAGTGGATCTGTCCATAGGGATGGCAGATACACAAAAAGATACGATGTTACAGTGTAAGCGCAGTGATACAGGTGCATACGGGGCATTGTGTGAACACATAGGAGGGCCCCTGAGGGTGAGGGAGGAGGCAGGGCTGGAGCTGACACTGGATGTTTGTGCAGAGCAGAGAATGGGAGAGAGTGCTGTCTCAGTGTGTGCGGGGCCCTCCAACAGAGGGTCAGGACTGTGGGAGCCTGAGCTGGGGGCATGGAGGTGGCTTTGGGTGATTGGGGGAGGCAGACAGGGCTGATGGTGAAGGTGCTTGCACGGAATATTAAGGAATTTATACTTGATTTTGTCAGCCAGTGTTCTCAGCCTTGTCTGTGGATAGGAATCCTCGCAGCCATTGGAGCTATTGTTCACATGCAGATTCCCAACCAGGAGCTTCTGGTCCATTAGAGTCTGGGATGGAAGCTGGTATGTAATATGCAGTGTAGGTGATTTTATCCTCAGGTGTTTTAGAGTCTTTGCTTTAGGCCTTGGAAAACCTGTGACACATTTAAAGTCTTTTGATAAGATCCCTCTGTCGGCTGCTTAAGATAGCGACTTGGGAGGACTGGATCAGAGGGTGAGGAGGCAGAGAATTTGCCCAGACTTGAAATGATGGAGGATTAAATTTGATGGTAGGAATGGAGAGACATTAAGAGGTCAAATGAAAAGTCTTTGATAATTGATTGGATGCAGGCAAGGCAGAGAGATGTGGCATGACCCCAGGGGTCTAACTCAGTAGGATGTGCAGGGTGGTCCCCACAGCTGAAAAAGGGACCAGAAGAGATGGCACTGGTCCAGTGGGGACGTTTAGGATTGAGGTTGAGATGACTGGAGGCTGCCCTGCACTGACGTCCAGTAGGTCCAATGACATTTGGAGCTGACGCTCCTGCCTGAGCCAGCAAGTGAGACTGATTTCTGAGTCAGGCAGCTGAGACCATGGGGATGGGTGAGACCCCCGAAGAGCAGGGGCCAAGGGTGGAGCCCTGGGAAACACCAATATTTGGGGCCGTGGATGGAGCTAGCTTGGCTTGGTGTCTGGTACGGGCTCCTCCGGGCCAGCCCATTGGCTGCCTGGAAAAGGCAGAGTGTTCTCAGTGCAAGGGCAGCACTGGAGGGTGAAGGTGCAGGAGCTCTTCCCCAGGAGCCCAGACGGTCAGTTTATGGGAAATCCAGAGAAGCACCGTGATCCAGTGGGAATGGGGTGCATTGACCTTGATCCCGGCAGCCTGGTGAGCCCCGTGTCCTC
Source organism: Equus caballus (assembly GCF_041296265.1). Classification (NCBI taxonomy): domain Eukaryota; kingdom Metazoa; phylum Chordata; class Mammalia; order Perissodactyla; family Equidae; genus Equus; species Equus caballus. The sequence continues at coordinate 93,358,481 of NC_091684.1, forward strand.
CTTTCCAATGACAACCATCTGTAGGTAACAGCCGCTTGGTCATTCATCATGAGCAGGTGAGATGCAGGTGTGGGCTTCACTGCATGTGCGACATGAGGAGGCAAACCGCACGCTAATGCCCCATCCGACCCTGGGGACAGCAGGAGGTCTCGTCCTGAGTGCCCTGTTCCTGGCACTGCGGAGGCCCAGCAAGGCTGGGTGGGTGGACCAAGGGAATCAGGATAGAAGTAAAGGGAGCATGAGCCAAGCTTCGGGGTGCTTTCCAAAGGGAGATGAAGCTGCTTGGCGAGGTCTCTCTCTCTCTCTAAAGGGCTGACTGATTTATGCTGGCGCGTCCTTCAGGGTTTTCTGATTCGGAGGTGTCGCAGATAGACCAGCGCAGAGATTTCCGAACGTTCTTGGTTCTCGGTGGCCTTGGGCCAAAAGACATAGCTTACAGTTTTGTTTTTTAGGTAGTTGGGTCCAACAACTTAATATCAGTATTTCTGTCCTGAAAACTGAGAGCGGAATATGTCCCTAGGGACTGAGACAAGCTGTTCTCTGTAGGGTGAATTCCAAGACCCCTTTTGCAATGAGGTGAAGATTTGCTATTTTAGGGGCCCCAAATCTCTCCTAAAACTGCAAAATAATGTATGGCTGGTTGTGGTAGATTTTTTTTGTTGTTGCAAATATTGGTACTTTGTGAAGTTCACTTTATTCTGTCCCTGGGGATACAGAAGGATACAGAGGAGTGTCTGGCCCTATGTCTCTTGTCCACGCTCAGGATTTTGGGTCACTTGCTGTGCTTCAGGCATGCCCTTTATAAATTAAGCCCTCTGCCTCCCCTTCCTGGGACGTCAGGGTCCCCGTTGTTCCTCCGCACATACTTCCTCGCCTCTACTCTGCGTCCCCATGTCCAGGCATTTGCTGGCTGTGTTTTGTCCCTGTTCCCTTTAGTAACCCTTTAACCTCCCTTTACTGCCTCTGTCCTGCCTTAGCTTTGAGAGTCTTCCTGCTTTTGTGCCTTTTCCATTCTGCTTGATGTCCCTGTGACCCCCACACTTGTCTTCTTGGGACACCTGTCTGGCCTGATCCTTCTCAGGACTCGCAGACCCTCTGGAGTCCTAAGCATGAGGGTGGCCCTGGGCGGGAAGGGGAGGCTGGACCAGCCCTGAAGCCTGGTCTTTCTTCAGCTGCCGCAAGAGAGTTTCCAAGATGAAGCCTGAGGTCCGTGGGGCTCCTGGACAAGGGCAGGCTCCAGGGCAGTCCTGGGGCCACATGTCCTTGAGGGTCACTGAGCTTTGAGAGGGACCAATTTTGGGGCTCAGCATGAGGACCCCGCATGTGCCCTTCACCCCTGGGAGTGTGGCCCCAGTGTCCTCAAGAGCGCTAATGTCATCCATTTCAGGCTCTGCTCTTAGGGGTACAATAGTTTTGATTCCTCAGGTCTCATAAAAATTGCCCTCAGTGACTTTTCAGTCCAGTTCTGCCACCCACAGACTCAGAAGCCTTTGGTATTCTGAGCCGAAATGAATTTCCGTACTTTCAGACGGAGATGTCTTTGTCAACAGTGAAAATGCTAATAATAGAGGTACTTTGTAAACACTGCCTCCTACAATTTAATCAGTTTCTCAGTCTGACTCCAAATAATATATTTTACTGAGCCAAACTGCTATTTGACTTAAGGTTGTATAAGTAAGTTTAGATGTGGGGAGTGGTCAAAACAAGCAGCAGACTCTGTTACGCTGGAAGCATTTAATGAGGGCAAAGATGAAATTATAACATAATTTCTTATCTGACTATTCAACCCCCAAATTTTAGAGGGAATTTAATAATTGAATCTGAAAGTACTACCACAGGAAACCAATATTTCAAGTTTCAGTGGAAGGAATTAAATAATTCCTTTTTCTCCCGAGACATGGAACAGATAATTAGGAATGAGATTTACTAAACATTTAGTGGGCTGCTTAATTAAGCAAGCACACACCATGGTGTTTAAAATGTCAACAGGTCCAGACCCTCCAAGGGAACAAATGGGCAACCGGAGTGTAATTCAAACACCATTTCCAACAATTCTTCGTTGTACCTGCCCTCATGCCGACTCCTGTGGGCATGGAAGAATTTTAAGAGGTTGAGAACTTAAACTGAGCCGATGCGTATGAAGCCCCGTTTATGAGCTGTCATCACTGTGCCTTGCCCAAGGAGAGGTTTGATGCTTGCCCTCCTGGGGCCCCAGCCTCACAGTCTGGAGGAGGGGACATATGTAGATATGGGTATAGATCTGATAGACGTTATTGAGATAGCTAATGAAAAGAGAGTGTGAAAGGGTCCTACAGGAGGGTGATGCTGGCTTGGGCATAAGGGAGAGACAAGGGTATATTCTCAGGGGAATATGAGAAGGTCACCTAGAGGACGGGATTCCACTGGGATGTGAAGAGGGTTTGACATGGACCACACCAAGGCAGGAGAGAAAGCAACCTGAGCAAAGGTGTGGACAAGGCAGAAGAGGAATTTGCATATCACCGGATGGAGATAGATGCGTGTTTGTGGTTGGGGAGGGGTGGAGTGGGCAGTGATAAGAGGAAAGGTGGCACGGTGGACCCAGCCAGGGACCTTGACTCCAGGGATCCTGCCAGATCCTTCTCAAATGCACCCTCACACCTGACAGTGTGTGGTGCACAGAAGGGCTCAATAACGGGTTTTTTGGGTGAAAAGTTGAATGAGTGATCCAAACTCTTTGATCAAATGCCATTTTAATTAATGGCGACAAGGAGAAAAAAGTGATAGCAAGTGTGTATATAGCTCGCCCTGGAGTCGTATCTGGAGAGGGCCAGTGACCAAGCCCTATGGGTCACTATTTCCTAACTGCTATTTGGGGACATACACATGGCCTTTGCATCTGTAGCTGATTCTGTCTCGGAATGTGACTTCTTTTCCTACTGCTTGGGCACAATGGGAAGTCTATTCAATGTGGTTTTCTGTGTGCTCTTTTGCTTTGTTTTCTAGAATTGGCCTTAGAGTGAATGCAGAAGGAAAGAGGGGCTTGAAACACACCAAGCTGGAGCTTTGCTGTGTCTCCTCAGCTGCCCTCTTAGCCCGGGTCACTCAGAGGTCCTAGTCACATGCTGGCTTTGTCTGAGCCCCAGGAGAGATTTCCTGTGGCCGGAGTCTTGGAGGACAAGGGGGCAGGGAGGCAACAGGCGAACTTCTGAGAGCGGAAACAGAGACGGTCTCTGTGTCTCTCTGGGGTTGGGTTGCCTTCCCTGAGAACGCTGACCCAGTTATAAATACTGGGGACGCAGCTACATTTAGCTTTTTCCTTGGGAAACCATCCCTTCATTGAATAGGAAGGGCCCGTGAACCGGGTATGTTAATTTTTGAATTTGGAGCAAAGGTGTTGACTCATCTTTATTGTACTTAAGGATCTTTTCCTGTGCATACTTCATATCACCAACCTCTTCCAGGTCCCTTAGATTTTTCTCTCCCGTTGATCTGTGCAGGATGCTGGCTGAGGAAACTGAAGCAGAGTGGTGTTTGTTCTCCAGATTTCTACACCCCACTGGGTGCAAATTAGCAAGGTCTGCATGCCAGGGATCAGGGCCTTAAACTTCTGCCCCTCTCCTTTCAGCTTGAAGGAGTTTAAGAATCATCTTCTCTGCAGGTCTTGGGACTTCTGCCTCCATTCTGTAAGAAACTTAAGAAGTCAGAGGCCATAAAGTAAATCATGACAGACCCCAAGCATGTGACTGTGAGGCCAGATCATTGCAGAGAAGTCAGCCTCCACTGCCTGGTGTGCTGGTGCATTCCTATGGCTTCTCAGGCACAGCTTCCAGGGGAAGGAAGGTGTCTGGATAGCACGGGGTCCCCTGCCCAGCCTCCCAGAATGTAACCATGTTGTGGTCCCAGCGCTAAGTTCCCTCTGGGTGACTTTGACCCACTGATATGGTATCATGTTCATTCCATTCATTTGTTCATTCAAAGTGACTATGACTTGCTGTAGGCCGAGAAGGATTCTAGGAAGAGAAGACAGCAGATGCAATCTCGGCCCTCACAGAGCTTCCCTTCAGCTGGGGGTGGTGGATCACGCACAAGAGACATGTGTCAAGCATAGAGAAGGCTCCTAAGGCAGCACGTTCTATGGGGAGGGAGGGCATGCAATATTAGATAAACGTTGGAGGAAGGCCTCTCTGACTCAGATTGTCACCGGTTTCCAACTTTGAATCAGCCACTTGGGGAGACACGTCAGTCCTTGTAGACGGTCTGCTCTTTTGAAAACAACTTTCTTGAAAGCTGTGTTTTTCCCCTCGTATTCCTCTGTGCTGAGACATGCTATTTAAAGGGGCCTGCTGGAGTCTTGTAAACAATACTCATGTGATCAGCTGACCCCTTAGGTCTTGCCGTTGCTCTTGTTTTCCCTGGATTATACTGAAGAGGCATTGGTCAGTTTCCAGTCCTGGACCCTTGCCCTGGACTAGACGGGAGATTGAGGCCCGGGGTCTGGCTCCTTGTGACTCTAATCCCCTCTTGCTGTCTCCTTGGACTTGGAGCCACTTCTCGACTAGGAGTGTGTGAGGCAGGGCTTCTCCAAGTGGAGTCCTGGGACCTCGAGCCTCAGAACTTCCTCAACAGTGTGCTTCCTAATTATGCAGATTCCTGAGCCCTCCCCAGCTTTCTGGGACCAGAAGCTCAGGGGCAATGCCTGGGAATCTCCATTTTAACAAGGATCCCAACGAATTCTCCTACACGCTGAAGTTTGAGTAACCCTGGTCTTTGGGCATTTAAGGCAACGCCCTCTACGATCAAGATCCCTAGAATCTGGGAGAATACTTTCCCCCAGCCTGACCAGCAGTAGAAATAGAAAGGCAAAGGCGTGTCTCCCAACCTCGGGCCACGCTCTCCTGTGTCCTTGCTGCTGCTCCCTGCAGCCTCCTCACGCCTCCGTCTGTGCCAGGGTCCCGTCTGCGCACCTCTCCTCCAACACCTGCACGCGGAAGGCTTTCCGTGTCAGAAATATGCTCCTTACTTGGGCTGTAACTGATGGCTGCAATTTAAGCTCCTTCAATTGTAGGATTCTTTGTTTAAGGAATTGGGGACGCAGGTGAGCAGGTGGGAAAGAATTTGGGGAGAAAGGGAGCCTTCCCAGAGCCTCTAAAATTCTGCTCCATGGATATCAGGGTCAGTCCTTCAAGGCCAGTCCAGATCAAGGTGTCAGTATCATTGGTGAACAGGAGACTGGGAAAGGAGCGGGAGGCCCCTTGGCCCACGGGGCATTGTCACAGGGTCTTGGCGTGAGCTCAGGGCACACAGTCTGCCTCAGCCTGTGAAAGGAGCCCTCCCCAGGGGAGTAGGCGGGATGTTTTGTCCAAGTTAGAAATCAAGGCTCTCGGTTTTCACACCTCTGTGCGTGGCGGTTTCCCCACAGGTCCCATCAAAGGGGACTTGACTGGGGTTCTTTCTTTCTAATCTGCATCCTCCAGACTCAAGGCTGATATGATCAGTTTGTCTGGGTACCTCTGGGCTGCATTCTTCCAGACTTTTGATCCTGCAGCCACTTTCAACCAGTTCTTTCCGGAGGGGCCATGACATGGTGGATCTCACAAGTTGTCCCCTATTAGATTTCGTCTGATTCTGCTCTCTTAGGGAGGGGCCCCAGGAGAGCCCACTGGGTGCTGGGGTCCCAAGGAAATTACAGAGCAGTTAATAGGTCAGTTGATGACTTAGCTTTCGTGGGCTCTTTGCTCTTCTTCACTGTGAACCTGAACCTATTGATAAATGGGCATAGGAGTCAGACAGAAATCAAGATGCCCGCTCTGTTTCTGATAAAGCTGCATTGAGAAAGGTGGTGTGGTGCTGAGGCCAAAGTGGTCTTCCTTCTGCTTCCTTGATCAGTTGCACCCCCCAACCCCGCTCCCCCCCACATCCTGTCCCAAGCTCAGCACTGGGACTAGAGGCCCCATATCCTCTGGAAAGAGGTGGTCCTTGCACTGCCGTCCCTCGTGGGCCCTTGGACACAGGAAGGATGGAAGAGGAGAGTGCACATGAGTGGGTGCAGCCGGGGTTCCCTTGGAAGCACAGCTGACATCTCTCCCAGAAGCTGGAGTAACGAGACCTTCCCACTGGGGTATACACTGCCCACCCCCAGTGTTAGCTATTTGCTGAGAGGCCAGTCTCAGAGCACGTGGCAAGACAGTGGTCACCTTGAGTAGGGCCTTGACCATGGACCTCTCACTCAGACAGTGGGCAGAGTGTCAGAAGCTCGCCTGCATCAGGAGCTCCTCTTCCCCTCCCAGTGGGGGGCCTAGGGACAATGAGTGGAGATGGGGTGGAGGGAGAGTCAGGCAGTGTTACTCCAGTCAAGCTCCCTCCTGGGAAGGGATGGAAGTCCCATTCTTCCTCCTCACCTTGGAAACCCAAGCACAGAGAAGTAGGGCCCCCACCCACCATCATGACCCTTCAGGACAACCCAGGCTGGCTGAATGCATGTAAACCTCTAATCTTGGGGGCTGAGAGGTGTCCCCATCTTAAGCAGCTGTCAGGGGTAAAGACTTTCAGTTCCCTCTGAGCTGATACTTAGGAAGAACCAACACTTTGGGTGTGAAAGGCTGCTTGGTCTTGTTCTTCTTTCCAGTTGTTTGCGAGTCCATCTGGACCACAAGGTGAGGCCAACACAGTTGAAAGTGATATGTTTATTGAATCTTGTTTAAAAGGCCGCAGCCTTCTGAGGGCTAAACCCATTGGAAACCATTACAAATGCTCCTCCATCAAGAGATTTGCATTTTATTTCGGAAAGTCTTCACCAAAATTAGGAATCTGTAGTTAGAAAATTTGCCACTCTTTCCTTGCTCAAACAAAATGTTTCTTTGAGGCGTTTCATTCTCTTCCATCCATCCTGTCTACCCCGCAGTGGCCTCTTCATCTCCAGTTGACCATGATTCATCTCCAACTCAGCATCTCCAGGTTGACCAGGGTAAATTTATATCTGCTGTGTGCTGCTGTGCTGTGAGGAGTGAGGTGTGCTGATAAAGTCGAGAGGGCCACTGCTTGTCACTACAAAGCCCTGCCTCCCTGGTCGCATATCACTGCTGTGTTTCCTTATGATCTGCACAAGATGCATGCTTTGATGGTGTATCAAATTCTCTTTGAGACAGCATGGAATTAGCAGATGAAACAAGAGAGTTATGGTGCACCCTTGGGGAAACTTCTGAAGCTCTGGCCGAGTCCATATAAAGGTTTTCCTTTTTTATAGGAACAAAGAAGATTATGACCAGTATTGCTCATCATCATATGCCTAACAAAGTTGTTGAGCTTTCCCATAAAATACTGCCCTAGGGAGAAATGAGGAATATCCATTAATTCCTTGCTTAGAGCCTTGTTAGCTTAAAATCTCAGTTTGTTGCTTCTTTCAACACCCATCTCCATAAGCTGATTAAGGAGACCTTGTTATCTTGTATCCCAAATAAGCCAAAGGGAATTGTAATTGGATTAAATCAAGGACCTGTAATTTCTGAAAAGAAAAAGTAAAAGATGAATAAAAAGCGACCCGTAGGCACATGTCTTTGCTAGCGGTAGCAGCCCATGTAAGCTGCAGCCATTAGCCACCAGGACAGGCGACCTTTCTTGTGGACCATTGGAATGATTACAAATTTATACTCTGAGGCAAAGGGCTGACAGCAAAGGACCATGCTGGAATTAGACATGGGAATTAGACCCCTGAGTGAAATAGGCAAAGATCCCTGCTCTTAGGGAGCTAACATCCTTGTGGATAAAAATGACTCACTAGATCTCAGGCGCTGTTCTGAGCATCTCCCATGTATGCATCCATTTGACCCTCACTCTTATCCTGAGAGTGGGCATTTATTATCATCCCCATTTTGCAAATGGGGAAACTAAGGCACTGGGAAGTTGGGTGACTTGCCCAAGGTCACACAACTAAAGGGGCAACTTAGTATTTCAACCTGGTGTACATCAGCGTGTACCGTTCATCCAGGGAATCTTGGTTTAAAAGGAGATTCTGATCCAGTAGATCCAGGTTGGGGCCCCTGTGATTCTGTACTTCTGACAAGTCCCCACGTGACACTGATGCTGCTGGTCCGTGGACCACTCTTGGAGTGGGAATGATCTGGGCCGTGATGGGCATCCCTGATGTCCTGAAAACGGAGCTCCTTAGAGATACAGTTACTTCTCATTTTGGTATCATCTTCATCGGGACTCTCTGTGGTTATCCTAGCCTGGGCTCAATTGGTTGAAGCTATGAAAACCCATCAAGCTAATTCAGAAGGGGGACGGGGATAGTTTAAGAATACAGAGCTCACAGAACGCAAGGACCGGGAAAATGCAATACATTAGCCCTCTTGGGATCCAGAACGCCATCAAGATAAAGTTTCTCAGCCCCACAGGTCCTCTCACCTCTGCCTTCCTCTTGCAGGTTCTGCCCTCGGCTCCATTCTGCTTGCTTGTTTTCCAAACATGGCTGCCTGCCCGGAAGTCCACAGGGTCTTTCAGCCCAGGGCCCACAACAACCATATGTACTCTGATCCTTAGTTTAAATTTCTAAAGGGGGGATCTGATTGGTTGCTTTGGCAGTATGCAGATTACAGGGGCTGTGGGTGGGGCAAACTAAGCAGGAAAGATGGTGGGTAAATGGTGTGACACGTCTAATATCACCTGCAAGACCAAATTTCCACTGAGGTCATTCCTGCACGTCCTGATTGCTCACTCTGTGGGGCTGTCAGAAAGAAAGAGATCATTCATTTATTTACCAAGCACCTACCAGCTGCCAGGCAGTGTGCCAAATGCTGGGGATACAGAGGTAGAAGCTACAGCTTCTGGTTTTCAGGAATTTAAGTTCTAATGGGAGAGGAGTTCTTCTCCAGTAATGGCAGACTAGCTTATAGCAGACCAAAGCCCGCCTTCTGAGAACAATTAGAAAAGCTGAAAAAAAATCTGCATTTCAGCTTTTCTAATTGCATATTTATATCCCGTAAATACATTTGTATTACATAATTGCATAATTATATATGTGCATATATATTTCCACTATCCTAATTGTTCTCTGAAGGGCTACATAGATAGATAGATAGAGTGCAGAGAAGAGCAATGAGCAAGCCCAACTGTCAGCGACATTTAACTCTGTAAGAAATTCAACCATACTTAAGCAGCACTGGTTGAGAGAAGCCATGCAGAAAGTGGCACTCAGGATGTTTAGGAGGCAGGCAGAGCTTTTGGCAATTCTAACAGTGAGATGAAAATTAGAAGGGCTGTGGTAAATACCCCAGGCTTTCCATGGGAGATCCTTAAAGGACTACTGTACCCTAAGAGTAAGGGCAAACCAGAAATAGACTAGACCATATAAAAACTGAAAGCCAGCCTCAAACAGTTCAAACCCCGGTGGGATTCCGTGATCATCCTCTTACCCTACCTCTTACCTACCAGGAAGCTACAATTTCATCTAAAGCTCCCTTGATTTTCCGTATACAATGTGTGGCATTCAATTAAAAAAAATATCAGGTTTATCAAGGGATAGGATCAAAAGCAAAAACAGATAACAGAGACAAGCCTGTGGGTGATGCTGATATGAAAGTTATCCAGCATGTACATTAAAATAATATGAATGATATGGTTGAGAAATTAGATGACAAGCTGGAGAAATTCATTAGAGAGCTGGGATGTATAAAAAAGAATTCAATGGGTAATCTAGAACTGAAAAATACCGTGAATGCCATTAAAACTTAACAGATGGGTTTAACAGCAGTTTAGACACAGATGAAGAGAAGATTAGGGGTCTGTGAGATAGGCCAACAGGAAATATCCAGTGCAAGGCCCAGAGAAATGGAAAGATGGAAAATTCAGAATTGAAATCCATCGCAGTATTAATACAGAAGTTTGTGGGAAGGGCAGTAAATGGAATTGAAGTTCCAGACCATCTTTGCTGTAGTCCTTGCCTCTCACATTGATTCGGTCTCCATTCCAACTACCTTTGTCTTTTTGTTGAGGTCCTAGATTCCCTTCTCTAGAGGTCAGTATGTAGCCACTGACCACTTGTGGCTGTTTAAATTTAAACTGATTAAAATGAAATAAACTACAAATTGAGTTCTTTAGTCCCATGTAGACTAGCCACATTCCACATGCTCAGTATCCACGTGTGGCTGTGGCTGCTGTGTGTACAGTGCAAACAGAATGTTCCCATCATCTCAGAGGGTTCTCTTATGCAATAACCTCATTCCTTGACATTTTGCATTTTCTGTCAGGTTAACTTTTAGATTTTTGCCTGTGAATATGATGCCCCTATGTATGGAACCTCTCCATGCTTCTAGACTCCTTAGTGTGATATTCGAGCTTTTATACAGTGTAGTTCAATTCTATTTCCCTGACTGTCGAGAGCAGGCACAGTAAATTCAGTGATCAATCACTGACTGAAAGAAGATGAAATAGTTCAGAATCAGATGCCTGCTGCTCTGTGTGACTGTCTTGCATGGAGAATGGTGCTCAGAGCACTTAGCCTGAGTCATCAGATGACCTCAGGCTCCCCTAGGGACATCTAGGCAAGGACACTACATCTTAGAAAGATGTCCACTATGAGGGTAAAACAAATAACATTTTGGTTCTTGAAATTCCCATGGGAGAACTCTTTATTTTGCAAATATATGGGGCAAGAGGGACTTCTCCTGAACTGAGTCCCAGCTTTGCCATCTATTGGCTTTTAACCATAGACAACGTAACTGCCCTCTCTGGTGTCTCAGGTCTCCCAGTTGTTGTGTGTAAGTCATTGCACCTCTTCCTGACATGAGAGTTGTGATAATTAAATGTGGTTTTGCACATGTGAAAATAACTTTATAAATGTAAGTGATGTATGTATCATATGGCATTACTTTGTATTACAGTGTGGGCATGGTCACTCGACTTCATAAGCCCCTTGACTTCGTGCTAAGCTGTTTCTTTTTTGTCTTCCAGTGATTTCCCTCAAAGCTTCTGAAGATTCATCCTTTGAGAAAAAGAAAAAGACCTGGGCAGTTTTTGAAGGTAAAGCTGGCGTATTTCTTTATTACAAGATGCTGCCTCACTTTTCGATAATAGGAAAGGGATAGAGTAGGAAGAAAGGACCCTAGATGCTTAGTGTTACCATAACATCAAGTTGTTTCCTTGCCTTAAACTTACTCAAGAGCAGGATGGAATCCCTGGCTGATGGAGTCAGCCCACAAGGTTTGAAAGACTAAAGATAAAATTTCCAGTCTGCGTTGTTTGGGGTTGTTTTGTTTTGCTCCAGAATTCCTACTCCTAGGTGATATTAGGGAGGGATCTTCAAGAGATACAAAAATGAAAAGTACTTCTACTGTGACTAATTTTATCTCAGTTTTCTTAAGGAGTTTGGGGTTCTGGAAACAGTTTGAAAACCTTAAGCAAGTGATTTTCAATCCGTGTTAGAATCAGCTGGGGAGCTTTGAAAACACCGATGCCTGGACCACATCTCTAGAGATGCTGATGGAGTTGGAACTTGTTAAATCTTTCCAGATGATTCCAGCATGCAGCCATGCCTCGAGTGGTCATTCCCAAAGCTGGTCCTAGACCAGCGGCATCAGCATCAGTGTCGCTGGGAGCCTGTTACAAATGCAATTTGTTGGGTGCTGCCCTTGCTTATGGAATCAGAAACTCTCGCGTTGGTGCCCAATAATCTGGGTTTTAATAAGACCTTCGGGTAATTCTGATGCACACTCAGACTTGAGCCTTAGAGCAGTGATTTTCAACAGGAGATGATTTTGCCCCTCTGGGAACATTTGCCAACGTCTGGTACATTTTTGGTTGGCGCAGTTAGCATTTTGGTGCTACTGGCATCTATTGGGTAGAGGCCAAGGATGCTGCTGAACATTCTACAATGCACAGGTCAGCCCCCCACAACAAAGGATGATCCGGCCCCCAACGTCAAGAGTGCTGAGGGTGAGAAACCTTGCCTTGAAGTAAGGAAAGTCCACAGAAATTATTCTCACAAAGTGGTTGAGGATTGTGACCATAAGCAATGAAAGAATGTACTTTGTGGGTTCTCAGGCAGAGCCTGTGGTCAGTGAAAAACTGATGAACGTTAAGAGGTGATGGGGAAATTGTGAAAGATGACATCTTGGGAAGGCACGGCATTTACTGATGATGAATGACCTTGCCAAAAGGACCTAAGGAGGTGGGTGTGCCTTGGGGCTTCACTGTCACCTTTTGTTAATTCACAAGGTATAATGGTTGGAGAGCGTGCCCTAGGGTGAGCGCGCCTGGAATCAGACCCACCTTTTCCAATAGTGAATTGAAAGCAGTGGACTGAGGGACTTTCTGTCTTAGAAAAATGTCACTATAATTGTGAACATGGTCTGCAAACTATAAGGTGTCATTCATGTAGGCTGTTAGGATTTATTGTTTTGTTTTGAAGTCATAAAGCAACAACATGGATGGACCTTGAGGTATTATGCTAAGTGAAATAAGTCAGATGGAGAAAGACAATTACCATATGACATCACTCATGTGGAAGATAAACAAACAAACGCACACAGAGATAGGGAGCACAGATTGGTGGTTACCAGAGGGGAAGGAGGTGGGGGGGGGGATGAAGGGGTAAAGGGGCACATGTGTGCCATGATAGATAGAAACTAGACTTTTGGTGGTGAGCACCATGCAGTTTATACAGAAACTGAAATATAACAATGTAAACCTGAAATTTACACGTTATAAACCAGTGTGACCTCAATAAAAAAAAAAAAATTCTTTCCCAGATTGCATTTGACTCCAAGAATAATTCTTTGTATTCCCTGCCTTTTCTTCTGCACATTTTGTAGCTGCCTTTTTCTTTATTTGATGGCTCTCTCCTACCAAAATAATCCCCAGTTCCCTCCCTCAGCCTTTCATTCAGGGAATGCCTATTCATTAGCAAAAACATGAAAGTGACTTTACTCCTCATGTGGTGAAGCAGTAGAAAAAGCAACTGATTTATCCCCTGTTTCTGGGGCTGCCCAATGACCAAGGCCCCATGATGGGTGGGATGGAGACATCTGGGGCATCCCTAAGGTAGGTGGCTGGCAACTGTGACAGCAGGAGCCCTGTTTACCGTCAGATGCATAAGGATCTCCTAGGAGGTGTGTTAGTAATCCAGACTTTGGGCTCCCCTCCAACCCTGAGAATCTGATTATTGCATTTAGGAAGGGATCAAAGAATTTGCACTTCATCGGGCTGTGGTGTTTCTGATGCAAGTGGTCTGAGAACCATATTTTGAAAATACTGCAATCCAAAAAAGCAAGACTTGATATGTTTGGAAGAACTGTAGCATTTAGTCCTGACATGCTTTCCAGCATAATCAGCGTCTCTAAAACACTTTGTATAATTAATAATGTTTTATAATTCACGTGTAGCTGCAGAATGTCAGAGTTACTCTCCACCTAACTCTCTACACAAAATCCTTAGCCCAACGTGGGCTCTCTTCTCAGCACGGAGAATTAGGTCCCTTCAGAAAAGCAGAATTGGAATTCTCACTATGTGTAAGGCCACAGAGCAGCTGTTTCAACCCAGGATGCTTTCCCTCTGATTTCGGCAGTGGCAGTGACAGCATCAGCATCCGTGTGCTTTGCTTTTTTAATGCAGCCACAGGTCAGGGGTGCAGTTGAAATTCCCTGGTGCCTGATCCCAGGCCTTTGCCCTTTTGTTCCTGGAGGGGCGAGCTGCAGGAGAGCCTGCGGAAGGATATCCATCCTCTTGGGGCTTAGCTGGCCTGGCTGTGTGCCCGCAGCACAAAAAAGGCATTGTCAGGCCTCTTGGTGTGATGCTGGAGTGAGTTAAATCCTTCCCCATGATTGCTCAGGTATTTGGCCCCGAGCAAGACGGTATTACAGGCTGGGTAAAAAAAAAAAATAGTAGAACCACGTGGTTTTCTTGACAGAACCGCCATCTCCTAGGCATCTGCGTTTGCCCTGGAAATGTACAGGACTGGATTGGCTTTCTAGATCCAGTGGTCCAGGGAGAGTTGGGCTCCTTCCCTGTGCTGAGGAATGCTGGCGTCACCGGGTTCAAAGCTGCGCTGAATCCCCCAGCCGTCCTCGGGGTTGCCCAGCAACAGGTGCTGTCTGCCTTTCATCGGGTGGCTGGGCCTGGCCTGGCCTGTGTGGCTTGGCTTTATGGGAGGGCGGGAGCTGGCACACGGACACCGTGCACCCCTGTCTCGGCCTCCCTGCCGTGTGCACATCCCTCCAGCCTGCCTGCTCCACCATCTGCTTCAGGGAGGCCTGGGCGGGGGGGTGGGGAGACATTTTCTGCATGGAGGCTTACAAATTGAGTCTAAAAATGACACTGGTGCCTTTGGAAGCCCAGTGGCAAAAGACAAAGCTGCAAATGAATTCAGGGAAGATACCAAGATTTTTAGGATTGTTTTGAGTCTGTAGGTGTAGGGGGTATTTTAAAAGTTAAGCCCAGATTTGGTTAAAAGCAGATGTTTTGTTAAATTTGGATCTGAAGGCTTAGTTTCAGGCCTTGGACAAGGGTCGTTTGGCCTGCTCTGAGTTTTAAAACCTTTTATAGTTAGAGGTTTTTACGTGAAAGTTAAAGGAAAAGTCGGAAGATACCGTAGCGCTGGGCCAGCATGCCAGCTTGAGGACAGCTGCCTGGAGCTGAGCTGCCTCTGTCGGGCAGGCCACAGCTTTGCTCTGGCTCTCCCGACGACAAGCTGGCCCCAACTTCTTAGGAGCTTGTGACCTTGGCTTAAAGGGCTCTGGGTTTATCCTTTGTTTGCAGAGAAGAGCGGGGGAGGTGGTTTCAGTGTTTTGAGTAGCTACAGCAACGTGATTGTCTTTATGCAGCAAAAAGAATGCTTGGATGGGAGGAAAACATCAGAACTTGGGGGTACTGGTTGCTTGCCCAATCCAGGAAAAGCTCAGGTGTTTTTTTGGGGGGCTTTTCTGCTTCTGCAAGGTGACACTTTTTCTGGTTCCTGTAGCTTCAAGAACACAACAGAGCAGGCGCAGTCGCTCCTGCGCCTGTGGGGACCCAAACGCAAGCGGCTGTGCCTGCTGGCCAGTGTCCACTGCCCGGAGGGCCTGCGTGCTTGGCGGTGCAGCTGAGCCTTCCAGATGGGCCAGATATTTTGCGATTCTGTAGCCATGGCTGCCTGCGGAAAGCCCCTTGGTGCCACGTTGAGGAGGCTGTGATCTGAAACCATAACGTGGGCCTCTTGGAGCCCCTCTCCTCCTGCCAGGGCACTGTGGCCCACAGATGTCTGCAGTATGCTTCTGGGGACGCTTGTGGGAGATTCTCGCTGTGACCTTGTCCCTCTTTGGTTCCCGCAGTCCCCAAATCAAGGAAAGAATTCTGATGAAGAGGTGAGCTCGTGGCTCACGTTGCTGTGCTCTGGTGGCACAGAAGCTTCAGTAGGACAATTTTTTCTCTCCATTCCAAGGATGAGACTGAAGCCGAATTGCTCTTGACTTTTTGGTCCAGGGGCCCGGGTCTCCGGAATCCCTTTGACGGATGTTACACCCACCTGCCCCACGTTCTCTCTGCCTGGCAACGTGACCCCATTGTTTACCATCCTCTTGTGCCAGGATCGGCTCTGCAGTCCTGTTCCCAGAGTGGTTTGCTCAGCGGTGTGTAAATCCAGGACTGGCCGTATGTCCTCCAAGTTCTCGCCCATCCTGTATCTTGTCGTGAGTCCCCGTCTGTGACTTCTGCTCTGTCCTCAGAGTGTCCTGTTGTTTCAGTGCAGGCCCACGCCTCTCTCCTAATTCTTACCACTTGCGGAGTTCTCTGTGAATCCACACGGCCCACCCAAGTGAGACATGGGCCTGTATATAGAAAGGCAGTTTTGTTTTTAGTTATAGGACAGGGTTTTCTCTATCTCTGTCTGAAGCTTTTCACCCCCATTGAACTCCTCGACCCCTCTCATGTGGCTCTGCTCCCGTCATCCCACGCAGTTGGCTCTGCCCAGCACTTTTCCGGTAGCTTCTTAGTGGGAAAACCCAATGGGTGTTTTCCAGCAGGACTCGGAGTCTTTCTTACAATGCCCTACTCGCTTGGCTTCTAGAACGTTCACTCCAGTCCTCCTCCGCTTCTGTGACTGGCTCCAGGTCGGTCCCTTTGTAGGAGACTCTTGCTCATTCCCCGCCCCCGACCCTGCTCCTTTTACTATCAATGCAGGAGCTCCGTTCACCTGCGACCTTGTCCTGCTGCACTTTCTACTTATTTCAGTCCAGGCTCCTAAGTTGCCAGTCAAACTAGCTTAGCCAAAAGTGCTGACTGAGCCAAAGAACACAGGAGGAGCTCGTGGACTCTGGGCAGAGGCTGCCCTGGGCCTCCCTGCAGCACCGGCCGGGGTCAGAGAGGCGGAAGGAACACGTGATGTCTGTTTCCAGCCCACTCTCCTTCCTTCTCTCTCCTTGACATAGCCTTCCCTGCTTCTCCAGGCTCACCATGGAAGCCAGCGCCCTGCCACCCCTAGCCCGCTGGCTCTTTCAGTTTGAGCACTTAACTGATCACTTCTCCAGGTCCCAAGGGCTTTATGAAGGTGCGTTCCTGTTGACACAGCAGTTCCACTTCCAGGAACTTAAGAGCATAAGGGGAGCGATGCATTAAGCTCTGCGCTTATGAATCCTCATCCTGAAATGATTTCTTCTAGGGAACAGTTGGAAACACCTGAGCAGCCAATGACTTTAAAGTCACTTATATTGACATGATAAACTTTTATCGTATTTTTCAAAACAGTTCTGAATTATTTTTTGGAGAGAGGTTAATGAGAAAATGAGATTAAATAAAAAGCAAGATATGAATTGTGTGATCTTAATTTAAAAATATATACATATATATTATGAAGAACACTGGATGCTGGCAATAGCTATTTCAGGGTGATGAGAAGGCTGGGGACGTTTTTCTCTCTCTCTATTTTCCCTCTCTCTCTTGTTTTAATCCGTCTCTCTATTTTCACATTTTCTGTGTTATTTTAAATACGACTCAGCACTTTGGGAAGCTCCCCTTGACTGCTCCAGGCTGGGTTGGGTCCCTTCTGCGTGCGTTTCCAGTACTGGGCACACATTCCTATTTTTGCAGGTACCACTCAGCCCTCTGATTTCTTGATGAGAAGACCTTTGCATGTTCATCACTATATTTCTTGCATCTAGGAGCGTGAGGAACATGGCCGATAAATGTCTGTTGGCTGAAGAAATTCAAGTCAGAGCAAGTTTTTTAAGTCAGAGAAACATTTTTGCTGAGTCCAAACCTTTGCCAAGTTCAAACATCTGCAGCCTTTTGCTGCCTAGGAGGTTAAAATAACGCTTTTGGCTTCTCTTTCACTTTCTGAGAGGCTTTGGCATTTTATCAATCAGATTGATGATAAAGTTGATCACTGGAGTTTAAGAAGTGGATGTGTATTGTTCTGGGCTGAATGTTTGTGCCCCCCAAATTCTTGTGTTCAAATCCTCACCCCTAATGTCCTGGTATGAGGAGGTGGGGCCTTTGGGACGTGATTAGGTTGTGAGAGTGGAGCCCTCACGAATGGGAGTGGTGTGCTAAGGAGAAGAGAGCCCCTGAGAGCTTGTTTGCTCTCTCTCTGTTCTCCGCCATGTGAAGACGCCAAGAGATGTCGCCAAACCGGGAAGAGGGACCAGACACCAGGCCTGCCAGCACCTTGATCTTGGACTTCTCAGTCTCTACAACTGTGAAAAATAAATGTTTGTTGTTTAAGCTGCCCGCTCTATGGTGTTTTGTTATAGCCACCTGTAACTAAGTAGTAACTAAGACACATAGGAACATGCTTTAACTACGGGACTTTTAAAAAAATTTTACGAGATCATTTTAGATTGACATGTATTTCTAAGAAATAATACAGAGAGATTCCTTGTACCACCTGGTACCCTTTACCCAATTTCTCCCAATGTAACATCTTGCAAAATTACAGTACAATATCACAGCCACGATGTTGGCATTGATACAGCCAAGACACAGAACGTTCCCATCACCACAAGGGTCCCTTATAGCCAAACTCATTTTCCTCCCATCCCTCACTTCCTCCTTAACCTCTGGCAACCACTAATCTGTTCTTAATTTCTATAATTTTGTCATGTCAAGAATGTTATATAAATAAAACCATAAAGTATATAACCTTTTGGGATTGTTTTTTCACTTAGCATAGTTCTCTGGGGAGTCATCCAGGTCGTTGTGTGTGTCAATAGTTTAGTCCTTTTTCATTGCTGAGTAGTATTCCACAGTGTGTCTGGCCCACAGTTGGTTTAACCATTCACCCCCTGGAGGACATCTGAGCTGTTTTCAGTTTTGGGTTACTATGAATAAAGCTCCTGTAAATACACATGTAGAGGTTTTTCTGTGAACTTAAATTTTCATTTCTCCAGGATAAACGCCCTGGAGTGCAATTGCTGGGTTGAATAGTAGGTGTAGGTCTATCTTTTAAGAAACTGCCAAACTCTTTTCCAGAGTGGCTGTATTATCTTACATTCTCACTGGCAATGTCTGAGTGACTCAGTTTATCCGTCCCGTTGCCAGCATTTGGTATCGTCACTGTTTTTTATTTTAGCTATTTTGATAGGTGTGTGGCATGTCTCATTGTGGTTTAAATTTGAATTTCTCTAATGACTAATGAAGAACTTGTGAACATTTTCTCATGCGCTTATTTTCCATCTATATATTCTCTTTGGTGAAGTGTCTGTGTGTTTCTGCCCATTTTCTAATAGGATTGTTTGTATTTTACTGTTGAGTATTTTTTGTTGGTTTTTTTTTGAGGAAGATTAGCCCTAAGCCAACATCTGCCACCAATCCTCCTCTTTTTCGCTGAGGAAGACTGGCCCTGAGCTAACACCCATGCCCTTCTTCCTCTGCTTTATATGTGGGATCCCGCCACAGCATGGCTTGATAAGCGGTGCGCATATCTGTGCCCAGGGTCCTAACCGGGGAAACCTGGGCTGCAGAAGTGGAGTGCGTGAACTTAACTGCTACACCATGAGGTGACCCCTACTGTTGAGTTTTGAGTTCTGTATATTCTGGATACTAGTCCTTTGTTGGATATGTAATTTGCAAATATTTTCTTCCAGTCTGTAACTTGACTTGTCATCTTCTTCATATGGGTGTTTACAGCGCAAAAGTTTTTAATTTTGATCAAATCCAATTTACCCGATTTTCCTTATGCAGATGCTACTTTTGGTGTTATCTAAAAACTGTCTCCTTTGTCCTAGATCCCAAAGATTTTCTCCTATGTTTTTTTCCTAAAAGTTTTCTAGTTTATATTTTACGTTAGGTTTGTGATTCATTTTGAGTGGGCTTTTGTATAACTCGTACGGTTTGCTTCATTCGGTGCGTCTCCTGTGGCGTGGCCCGTCCCCAGCGTCACCCGCATGTCCCTGCCTTTCAGATCTCTACGTGTACGCGGTGCTCGTGTGCTGTGCGGGGATTCTCAGCGTTCTGCTCTTCACCCTGGCCATCATCTGGCAGTCTGTGTTTAACAAGAGGAAATCCAGAGGTAAGAGAACGGATAAGGTCACATCTGGGAGGGGAGTGCCACCAGACCACAGACAGGCGGAAGGCGCTGAGCAAAGTATCACCTTGGTTGAAAAATGCATCTTGAGTCAGAGATTATTCACCTCTGACTGGTGGGCAGAGCGAGTGAGGAGATGTGTCTCCCTTAGACTCTGCTAAAATCAACGGTGACCACTCTCGGCATCATTTAAATTCCCCCTCTTCTCTGGTCCCTTCCTTCCTCAGTCTCTGAGCTCCCTCACCCATCTCGTTCTCCCATGCAGTCAGATGATTGGGTTCTGGCTCTCCCACTTCAGGCTGAGTTTCTAGACTCGTTCCTAACCGCTCTGAACTTTGGGTTCCTCATCTATGAGATGAAATGGGATTGACGCCACCTTCCTTAGGTTGGATGTTGGTGTGAGTGTTTGTAATTTAATTACAGTCCCCAGTGCTGGGCCTGGCAGGCAGGCAGGAGTAGAAATCCCTCCTCCTCTTCCTGCTCCGTTGGTGTTTGCTTCCTGCCATCCCCGTTCTTGTGGGCGTCCTGTGCCTCTGGACTCCGTCCTCAGCCCCTCCTCGCTTGACTCTTTCTTTTCAGTGATTACAGTTCCCGTGACTCTCATCTCCCTGGGAAGGCGGCCTGCTCCCTCTCTCTAGTCCCGCCTTTCACCAAGCCTTGACTTCACGTCTCTACCAGCTCCTGTACGTTTCCTCTGAGATATTCTGCCTGCCCTCCCTTCAGAGTTTCCGAAACAGACAAGGATGCTGTAGCTCCCAGAGCCGACCAGCATACGAGCTGGACCCTGGAAGCAGACCGACTCTGGTTCAAATGGCCACTTTTCTCGTAGCAGCTGATGGCTTACCTGCTGTGCCTTGCCTTCCCCATCTAAACGATGGGAAAAACAGTAGTGTACCAGTCTTATAGGGCTGTTGTGAGGATGAAGTTTAAAAAATACAAGAAAAATCCCCTTAATGCATTCTGGCTCCTTGTAAGTGTCCTGTGTTTATGGTGAGGTGGTTATAGTTATACAGGATAATTATTACTATTAGCCCAAGGTCATAAAGCTGGGAAGTGTTAGATTTGGTGGTCACAGTTTAAGGGGACGCTCAAACAGGGAAACTGAGCCGCGTTTCGAGAGGGGACTCTCCTCAGAGGTGTGGGTGGGGCTAAGGGAACCGAGGAGGGAGCGGGGATGCTCTCAGGGACCAGCTCCCACTGGGATGCTGCTTCAACCCTAAACCCTAGGGAACAAGGGTGGGAGAGGTGCCTGGAAGTGCTGAGAGCTGCAGCTGTGGGAGCGTTACCCTACAGGGGCCTTAGCAGAGGGACTCACATGGCGTTAAACCAGCAGGGAGGGAGCAGGAGCCTGTGTTCCTCAGCCCCTCCGCTCCCCTGCTCCTCCAGATGTCCTGCGGCCACCTCCCTCTGGTCCTGCCAACCAGAAGCCAGAGGACAGTGCATAGAGGTCAGCCTGCAGGGCCCTGGGCAGGGTGGAGAAGGGTGGACGGGGGTGGGGAGGGGTGCGTGGATACACCCAGCACACTCAGCCCCCGGAGATGCAGCGAGGGCTGCAGCCCCATCTTTCTCCTCCACGGCCCGTGCCCTCCTCACCATGCTGTGGGTGCGTCTCTGTGCTGTGTTTTGGAAACCTTCCTCCAAGGGGTCCGCCCACCTCATCAACAGTGCCCGAACTTTTCTCCCATTCCAAACCCTGGACCACTTTTATGAACTTGTGGCACATGTGGCACATGTGCACATGCATTGGCCTGCCTTCAAGAGGACAGTGTATAAGGCAGGGACTAGGCCTCTGAGTCATCCTTCTTGGAATTTGGCTCATGACAGCTGCTCCACAAATGGTGGACACATGGGCTTGTTTCCCGGCTGCTTTGCTCCCAGCTGTTGGGGTTTGGAAGCCACATAGGCAATTTCCAAGCCCGTTTTGCTCTAAAGACACCTCCGCCTGCGCTCGGGGGCATGATGGAGAAGTCTGCCTGTTAGGCCTTAGGTGGGATCCAGGAAACCAAGCAAGGTGGTAGGACGAGGAGACATCCTTCTGCTCCAAAGCCAAGAAGAACAGACTGGGACACGCACTCCAGGCTTTACACAGAGCTGCCGAGGATGCGGATCCCAGCTGCCCTTGTGCCCCCTGGAGTGGGCTCCAGATGGCCTCGTGTGCACTGTTCACGGCATCTGAGAGCTCTACTGAGCTGTCGAGAGCTCTGAGCACCTGTGGTGGGCCAGACCCCTCGCTGGTGCAGCTGCCGTTGGCAGGCTGGCATCCTGTACTCCTCACAGAGTGGGTCCTGCCCCGTGTAGCCCTTCCTGGGCACCTCCCAGCCACACTGTGGGTCCAGGGACAGAGAACTGTGGGTGGCGGGCCCAGTGCTGCCCCTCCCCTGGGCCCAGGAGCCTTGGGGCAGCACCACCCAAACCTTCCCGAGCAGGCCGTTCACCAGGAACCTCCTCAGATGCTGGTAATAGTTTAGTCCGCCTGGCCAGGCCTGAGAGTGCGTTTCTCATGGGATCCTGGGTGATGCTACTGCTGCTGGTGTGAGGCACGCGTTAATGAACAAGGCCTTCGAGCCACTTCTTCTTAACTCTCTCCCATGGGGCACCCTCTCATACCACAAATATTTTGAAACGATCCCGTTACTGTCTTGAAATGAAACTCAGAGATAAGACATGCTACCAGTTCCCACAAAAATCAACTCGATGGTCTAACTATAATGCAAAGGAGAAATGAATGAAAAGTGATTCATAACACAATGAAACAAACCAGTGATGCACCTCTTCTTTTGAATTTCAGAGAAGACACTATTCCTTTATATTTGACAGGATTTGAAGTATAGGTGTGTCTGTTTACATTTGAAATAAAGGCTAAACAAGTGCCTATATGTTTATATGAAGACTCAATATGCAAGAGACAGGGACAAGGATAGACTGACGAAGATGTGCCTTAAAATCCAGGAGTGGCACCACGCGTAGTGATGAAATTTCTAAAATCCCAACTGTTGGTAAAGTTTCAAATAAAAGTGTACATTCTGCCTGATTGTCACACTCCTTAAGCATTCCTCATTTATTAAAACTGGGCAAAAATATACCTGTGTTTATATGTAAAATGGACTTGGGTCCCAGGCTCTGACGAGCAGGATTTTTCTCTACACAAATGTCAGGAGGGTCATTCAAAGTCATGTGGGACAAAAATCTTCATTTGTGGGCTGTCTTATGGATTTCTGGATGTCCAACCCGCCTGCCCTCTGCCTACCCATTGTCAGGTACTGTCCTCAATCAGTGTGATAATCAGAAACACCCCCAGAGAGTTCTAACTTGCCTCTGATACCCGTGAACTTTGAGCAGGCTGTTCCCAGGTCTGGTGTTGAGTTGGAGAAAGCACGGCCTCCAGGAGCCCATGGGGCCAGGCTCGGTGGCGGGAGACATGGAGCGAGCAGGACACCGTCTGTACGTGGGCCTGCTTCCATCCTCACACTCTCTCTGGGCTGTAGCTTGTTGTATGAGGTCCCTGATTCCCAGCTGAGAAAGTAGAGGCATGCGGAGCACAGGGGAAGAGCTCACATATTTTAAAGGACCCCAAACCCACCCCCTCCAGTTCTAAACTCTGTGCCTGCCTCTGCAGAACCTCAACAGATGCCATCCTCGGAGAGCCCTGTCACTGCTCCAGGCAGACTGGGGAGGGTTCAGTCCCCTTCACGGTTCCAGGAAGGCCGCCTCTGGCTTAGAACCCGGTAGATTTGCAGGCAGAGCCCCAACTTCCATTGAGGCCTGGATTGTAGGGCCTTTCCCAGCTTGTTTTCTCAATGAAATTTAATAACAAAAATGACCAAAGGGGATCTGATAAGCATGGCCTTGTTTTAGGTCGGTTAAAGACCTTTCCAGCTCTGAGGACGTAGCTAAGAGCAGTTGCCTTTCCTGTCATTGAGTGAGCTCTTACCCAGAGGACATGCCCTGGTCACCCTGAAATGTTTCATGTGGCTATTGCTGTGTAACACACCCCCTCAGTCATAGTAGCTTCAAACAACATTTATTTGCTCAAGATTCTGCAGGCTAGGCAGGGCTCAGCCGGGCAATTCTGCTGGCAGTGTCACCTGGAGTCTCCATGTGGCCTCGTTGTCTGGAGTTGACTGGGGCCTGAGATCTAGGAATGGCACCACTCTTAGCCCTGGGGCTCACCTCTGAGACAGAAGGGACAGAAGGACTGGCAACCATGCCCTTCCCCTCTAGTCTCACTGGCAAGGTAGCCAGACCCTCCTACTTGGTGACCCAGGGCTCTAGCGTGTGCCTAGACAGGATGTTGGCATGGTTGTCACTCTGTCACGTTCTGCTGGTAAAGGAAGTCGTGAGGGCAGCCCAGACTCAGGGTGGGGAGGACAGTCCACCTATTGATGGGAAGAATAGCAGAGAATTTGTGGTCATCTTTAAGTCGCCACACAAGGAAAACTGGATTGCTGTCTTTCCACTGCCAGAACCAATGGGAAGCAGCGGGGGCCCAGCTCAGGGGTGAGTATGGGATACACCCAGTCACTCACGGTGGCTGGGGCTTAATGGTGACCATTGTGGGCCCTGAGAACTGGAGGTGCCAGGGCGTTACCCGGACAACCAGCTAGTTCTGGAGGAGCACTGCATCCTTGATGCCCAAGCTGGGATGGGAAGGGGTTGGCGGGGGTGCGTGGCAGCAATTCCAAAGGGGCAGGTTCCAGCAGTTGCCAGAGTGAGAGCAGCGACGGGGCACCTCCCCTTATGTCAGGCTGTGCCCCAGGGCGCTGCTCCTTTATGGGTTAGCTGCAGTTGGTCATAGCTCTCATTGGGAGCAGTCAAACATTTGTGGGCCAAGACACATGTCCACATAAAAACCAGTGACACTCTTATAATTGAAATATAGCATATTCTTACGTTCAATGCTTTGTACTGTTAACAAGTTTGCATCATTTTGATTAAAATGATTACTATATATGAAGTGCTTAGAATGGTGCTTGGTGCAAGGAGGGCCCAAGCTTTACTAGGGACCCACGGCAATAAAGACTCCCTCGTGACATGGACGGTTTCTAGATTTTCTGTGCAAGAGCGGATGTTTGTTGAGCCTTCTGCATCCTGATCACGTGTAGGAAAGCCAGCCCCTCCTTGAGTGGGGACCACAGAGCATGCGGGTTTGCAGGCTGCTCACACACACGTGGGAAGCAGAGCTGAGCCCAGGACCTGCTCTTCTGCCCCTCAGCAAGATCTATCTCAAAAGAGGACATCAGAGTAGCTGGCCCCACTCCTGCTTCTGACATAAACAAAGCCCATCCTGGAAGCCAGAGGGTCAGCCCCCTTCTGCCCCAGGCTTCCCGCTGCTCTGCCCTCGCCCCAGGCCTTGCACTGCTTTCTTTCTCTGGGGCGCTCACTGTTTATGTGAGCTGGAGTTAATTGCACCCTTGTGTTGCTTGCCAAGCACAAACACGCTTTCCACTCTTTTCCCAGTGAGCGAGCTGTGACTGTCCGTCCCTGGTCTTCATTAGCACCAGGGTGCCTGGAACTGCATCCTGGGGTGTCTGCAGCTCTGAGTCACCCTGGAAAACAGCCATCTTGGTTCCCAGAGCGGAGCCGGAGTTATTCTAGTGGTTCCTTGAGCAACTGGTTTCCAAAGGTCTTTTCTTCTTTGGAAAATAGTCTACACTCGCTGCTTTGGGGTAGCCCCAACCATCCCCCACGCTTCCACGTCTGAGCTTTTGAAAGGACAGCTTTGAAGGCACACCAAAACCAGACAGGAAGGGGAGGGGCCTAACCTCTTTATCGCCACTCCTCTGTGTTCTTAGCTTCCCCTACCCAGAACCTGCTGGCGCCTACACCCCTTGCCACAAGCCTGCTGTCCACTGCTCCCCTGTGCCGATGGCATCAGAGGGCCTGTGATCTTTTCTCCCAGAGGGACAAGAACGAGGGTGCTGGGGGCTGCGTCCCACTCACCATCACACTCGGTGGGGAGAGGCCATGAAGCTCAGAATGGGCTAGCTGTGGACAGACGAGGAGGGATGGATCAGCGACCCTGGGGCCGTGGGGAGGATGAAGCCTCCCCCACCTGGCTTCAGAGACACTTGGACAACCCTGAGTGTGAGCTGTTCTCTCGAAACACTTCTGAGACACAGGCTTGGTCTTGAGAGTGCGTGGGAAGCCTCAGCTGGCGCTCATGGGGCCCCTGCTGCCGTCAGAAGAAATCCCATCTTTGCGGAGGTGGGTAAGCCTCTCCAGTAGCTTATTCATGAAAGAGCACTGGACGTCGAGCCTGCATTCAGGCTCCTTTGCTTACAGAACTGATCTTTTCAGGCCCCAAAGGTCTCCTTACTATAAAATGGGGATAGAGTTCCTCTAGCCTCTCAAGGCTGTTGGGGACACTTTTCCCGGAGCTGTGTGGCAGCCAGTCCTGGGCACGGGCAGCTCTGGGGGGCACCTTCTCCTGTGTGCGGTTCACCTTCCTAGCTTGCACCCCGCTGTTGTATCACTGTGACTACAGCATCAGCCACCCAGGCCACTGGGGCAGACGAAACCCCTCTGTACATTGTCCCCAGTAAAGATACAATTCGGGCCACGCATGTAATTGGACATTGTTTAGAAGTCACAATAAAGAGGTAAAAATAAACAGGTGAAATTCATTTGAATCTATTTGATTTAACCCTATATATGTGAAACATCATTTGGACAAGTGTCAATGCAAAGATTCTTGAATGAGATCTTTTACATTCCTTCTTTCACACTAAGTCTTTGAAATCCAGCACGATTTCATCCTCTCGGAGCATATCATTTTGGACTAGTCACATTTCAAGTGCTTGCCAGCCACCCAGGGCTTGTGACCACCTTACCAGACAGCGTGACTCTGGGTAGACAATGTGCTGGTGCTTTTCATGGAATGGATGTGGCCATAAAATGGCTCTTTGTACCAAGAGAACAGGAGGTGGAACACTTAGTTCTCCTTCTCAGCTTTCCACATCGTGACCGAGAGAGACCGCTTGACCTGTCCTTGTAACAGTGCCAGTCAGGCAGGAAGGGGGCGCACCCCTGGGTCCTGTCTCTCCCCCCGGGGAAATGCAGGCAGTGCTTTTCCAGGCTGCAGGGCTGGCTCCCTGCCAGTGCTGGGGCCCAGGGAGGTTGGAGAGCACTGTGCTTGTTCATTCTGCAAATGCATTGGACCTTGGCACCTCGCTCGCTGCGAGTGTGGAATGCTTGGACAACAGAGCAGAAATATCCGCGGGTCCCATCTCAGAGTCTCTGCAAGGCCTGTGGGTTTGAAGAGGGTGCAGGCAGGTTGGAGGGGACTGGGGGAAAGGTCTGCCATACCTCAGAGGCCCTGACACTGCTGTAGGGTCTGATAGGATTGGGGGCATGGCTGCCTCCCCCCAGATCACCCATTTGGGAGAAGTAGTTGTGTCAGGCACAGGCCCAGGTGGGGATGGTAAAGCCTTCAGGCTGAACATGTCATCTTGGAGGTTTAGCTGTGAGGTGGGGCCTGGGAGCAGTGTAACCTCAGCTGAGGAGGCGGAGAAAGGGTGGCTCAGGGCCTGGCCCTCACAGGCTGCTTCCTATCAGGAAGGTGAGAAAAAGTCCTTTCTTTTGGAGTCTTCAAAGTCCTGAAGATGGTAAGATCACCTTAAACTGTGAACTGTGTCCTGAGATTTCCTTTCTGTGCGGGATGGCTGCCTTGCGTGGAGCCGGGGGCCTGTGGGTGGGGTGTGCTGGGTGCCGGGGTGCTGGGTGTCCTAGGATCGCCTCCCACATCAACTCTGCACTTGAATCCTTGTCTTACAGGCTCGGCTTCAGGGGGAGCCCCAGCGAAGACAGGTTAACACATTTATGTAATATGCACTGACTGTGCTGTGCATACTGAAAGGTGATCCTGGGCAAAGTCTATCCTGCAGATGCCCGTAAGTCCCACCTTTGGTGTCCAGGATCACTTTTAGGATGTCACTTCTGGTCCCCTCTTCATTAAAGGGACTAGATTCACGGCGCTGAGACCTCATAGGTGTCGGTCAGCAAGTGCCGCTGGCAGAGGTGCGTCGTCTGTGTCTGGCACTGACCGTCCTCAGTGGCTCCTGGTCCTTCTGAGTCAGCCCCCTGCCCCCATGGCCAACTATTCCAGGAGCCCTGCCCCCCAGCTGCTTTCCTGCTCCCTGATCTCCAGGATGTTCACCTCGCTGTCCCCGGACTGGACCTCCTGTGGGATTCTCTAGGGCTCAGGCCCAGCTCTGCCCGGCTCCCCAGGTTCTCTGAGAATGGTGTGGAGTAGAACAGGAGGGTTCTGGAGTCGGGCTGCCCAGTTTTGCCCTTTCTTGGCTGTGTTAGTTTGTTCCGGTTGCCATAGCAAAGCTGGTAGGTGGCCGTCTTCTCCTTGTGTCTACACATGGGCTTTCCTCTGTGCGTGTCTGTTTCCTAATTTCTTCTCCGTATGAGGACGTCAACCATATTGGATCAGAGCCCACCCTAAGGACTTCATTTAACTTAATCACCTCTTTAAAAGGCCATTTCCAAATACAGTTAGATTCTGAGGTTGGGTTTTGGGGCTTCAACATTTCAATTTTCGAGGGGGCATAGCTCAGTTCCTAATGCTATCTGTGCGACCTTGGGCAAAGTCATTAACCTCTCTGGGCCTTAGTGTCCTCCGCTGTAAAATAGGTGTAATAAGCAGGTTATTGTGAAAGTCAAATTAGAGGACAAAGTTGTGGTCTTCAAATGCTTTTGCTTGCATAGCCCCGAAAATCATTTAAAAAACTACACACCCTTGAAAATTTTTTGTTGACGTGAATTTTTTTTATCGTAAATGTAAATTGTTGCAAAAGATGTAATTTCCAGAGCATCACAAATGTTGAGATCTTAAAATGAAATGGTTAAACCTCTTTTACATCTAAATGTCATAGATTTAATAACTACCTCTGTTGATTTAAAAAAACTCCATGAATAAGTTAGCTGTTAGAAGTTTTATATTGTTCCTTTTTCTCCTGGAACTTTTGTCTTCAATCCACTTCCTTCACAAAATTGTATCCTTCTTTAATACAGTTTTTGATCTGAAAGTCCTGTATTGATCACCGTATCATACTTCTCTGAAATGTTTCTAAAAATTCAGATTAAGAATGTTTTTATTTCCTTCTTCCATAAATTTCTAGGTGTTAAATCTTTTTTTCTGGATTGAGTTATTAATATTGCACAATTAGGAAGATTTGGACTATGAGTATAAAATTAATCAAAACCACATAAATATGTTATAAATTGATAAATAATAGTCATAAGTAAAATTTTATTGGAAGTGTATTTTTATTGAAATGGATTTTTACTTCATATACTCTTGTAGGAATTTGTTTAGTGATAGAATTCGGTATCAATTCTATTCCTATTTTTTTAACAGAGGTTAGCTCTGAAATACCTCATTTGATATAAAAAGAGGCAGGAATGGCTGAAGTTTTCTTACACTGCTCAATACTTTATACTGCTTCCAAGTTATATGTCGAAAGTCATATAATGATCTATCATCAAAAATGATTTTTAATACCAGGCTAGCTGACAACTGGCTTAGGTCATTAGTCAGTCCTTGTTGAAAGCAAAATGTTGGAACCCTCCCCGCCCAGGGAAGGGTTTAGTTGCCTGGTCATTACTCATTTGCCTTCTCAACACTGGCACCAATACTTCCAATCATTTCTTGTTTGATACCCACTGGGTTTCACCCCCAGGACAGGTCTCCATGGTGCGAGTCAGGATCGGTGAGAGGTGTGTCGTGATCCGAAGTAGAAAGGTGAATGAATTCTTAGGAAGCAATATTATGGGAGGTGAGGATCTAGAAACTGATTTCCTTAAAACCCTCCTTCCTAAGAGGGCTTAGGGGTGTGCGAACCTCAGACTAAACACCCCTGATCTATAGCATAAGCTTAGAATAGTGCCAGGAATGTCTGAAGTAGTCAATATATACTAGCTAAATGCAACTTATTGTTGCATCTGTGAATTATCCAGCACAGAGTAGGCGTGTGGTAAATGGAATGCGGGAAGAGTTTTAAGTACTAATAGAGGTTGGACCAGATAAACCTAAAAAGCCCCCTCTAATGCTGAGATTCTGTCATCCTGGTCTGGAACTTGCATTGGTCACCTGCGTGACAGGTCATTCTAAGAAGAAGCTTAACACAACAGCTGTTTTATTTGCTCACATTCTGCAGGTCGGCAATCTGGGCTGGGCTCAGCTGAGCAGCTCTTCTGGTCTCAGCTGGAGTCTTTCATGCAGCTGCAGTCTGCTGGGGGATCCGCCGGGGCCTGGCTGCTGTGGGGCCTCAGCTGGCATGACTTGTGTCTGCTCCGTGTGGCCTCCTCTTCCAGCAGACCAGCCAGGCTTCTTCACATGGTAGCAGAAGAATTCCTGCAACGAGAGAGAGAGCAAGGCTCAGAGCACGAGGCCCTTTTATTCTGCTTGTGACTCATTGGCTAGTGTTTCATTGGCCGAAGCAAGTCATGTGGCCAAGCCCGGAGCCATTGTGGGACAGGGTTCCACAAGGCTGTGGGTAGGTACAGGGAGGCGTGCTTCCTTGGGGCCATCGATGTAACAACCTGCCACACAACCCCAGGGCCCTGTGGCTGTTTCGGCTTTCACTCTCTTCCAGGTGAACTCAGCTGAGAGCCTTAGCCTGGACTCTTGTCAGGACGAGTGCCCTGGTATTCTTATTTTTCCTCCATAGTTAGAAGCATTTGGTTTTTCTCAAGGAGGCTTACTGTAGGGGCTATCTTGCTCCGGATTGTTTTCCCAAGGGCCTCCTCTTAGTCCTGGAAGAGCATTAATCAGAGGAGGAAAACCTGTTTTACAGAGAGGAGCTTCTAAGTGGAGACACGTTGGCCCAGCTTTGCCCAAGAAGGATTTCTCATGGCTAAGGCAGAGCCGAGAAGTGGGGTGGCTCTGTTACTCCAGGACCCTTCAGCTTAGAGCCCAACTCACCCTGGCTTGGCTGGAAATGAATGAATGGGGTTATGTAAGCTGGAAGTCAGTGGTGTGTGGCTTCATGCCTGGCTAGATCCAGGGATGGAGCAATGTGAAGTCCCTGTGGGTGTCCACGCTATGACTCTGCTGTCCTCACCGAAAGAGAAGTGTGCAAGCCCCGAGAGGTGGCTTGTGTCTGGGCAATACCTTAGTACCTGCATTTCCTGGTAATTCCTGGAGCTTATAGATCTAAAGTGGCATTTATTTACCATGTTCTTTTTCTTTTTTCTTTCACAGTGAGACATTATTTGGTGAAATGCCCTCAGAACAGGTAGGGATATTTTCTTCCTTTCTTCAAATAAAACTCCTTATTATTTTGCTTTCTTTTGATGTTACTAAGAAATTGGTTAAATTTGTATCTTTACGTAAAAGTCTGCGTATTAGACCACAGATTAGCCTAAAGAATGTGTGTTCTGCATGCATTTGCATGTTTCCAGATGCCATACCCCAGCTGTCACCCCCAGAGGGTCCGGAGAATGTGTGGCTCATGCTGGCCCACCATGCATGCTGCAGGAGGCTTGGCACCTGCTGCTGGAGGGCTGCTGCCCCCGATTAGGATGGGGCTGGCAGCTGGACAGAACTACTCTGATGCCTTCGAGCATAACATTCCTAATCCCCTTCCACCAATGTCTGCTTGTCCCATGCCCCGTTCTTACAAAATGCAGCCGTTAGTAATATATGTGCTAAGATGCTAGCCTTTTAGCTGGTGAGACAGTCCTCAGAGCTAACATAAAAGTAACAGGAGATGTTGCAAACTCGTAGTGTTTAAAAATTTGAGACTTCTGGTCCAGACAAGATGGCATAGGTTGATTTCTCCCTACTCTTCCCTGCTAAACACATTTATAAACCCTGGAAATAATGTAAGAGCCCGCCAAAGGAGGCTCTGAAAGGTGGTAAGTAGAAAATTATGAAAGATAAAGACGAAGAAAAAAATCTTAAAAGCTACCAGAGAGAAAGAACGCATTCCCCATAGGGGAACACAAATTTGAATGATGGTGCGTTTTTCATCTGCATCTGTGAAGGGTAGAAAGAAGTGGCACATTTTTCAAGTCCTGAAAGAAAAGAACTGTCAACCACAAATTCTATATCCAGCAAAAGCTATCCTTTAGGAGTGAAGGGGAAATGGAGACATTCTCAGAAGAAGGGAAACTAAAAGAATTTGTCACTATCAGGCCTACCTTAAAAGAATGGCTAAAAGAAATTCTTGAAATAGAAGAAAAAAATCTTGGTGTTTTAGGAAGGAAGGAGGAACAATAGAAAGAACAGAAATATGGGTACCTACCTAGACTGTTTTTTCCTCATGAATTTTAAAAATAATGTTTGATGATTGAAACAAAAACTATAAAACATTTGGATACTCAAGAACATTGTGATATTTAAAAGTGGGGAAGATAAAGTGACCTAAATAGAAGTGAGGTTTCCACATTTCACTCAAAGTGACAGAATGTTGGTGCTAGTAGACTGTGGTAAGTCATATATGGATGTTATAATGCCCAAAGCAACCATTAAACTAACTATGAAAAAAATACACTCAAAACACTATAGAAAAGTAAAGAAGGGATCCTAAAGTATGTTCAAGCAACATAAAGAAATAGAGGAATGAGAATCATTGAAAACAAATAATAAGCTGGCAGACCTAATTGCTAACATACTTTTTATCTTAAGTGTAAATGGTTTAAATATATCAGTCAAATGACAGAGATTGACAGAGCAGATTAAAAAAACATGACCCAACTATATACTCTTTACGAGAAACTCATTTCAAACATAGTGATATAGGTAGATTGAAATAAAAAGCTAGAAAAGGATACAACATGCAAACAATGAAAAAAAATCAGGAGTGGGTATACTAATATATGATAAAATAGACTTCAGAACAACGAAACTTAATAGAGACAAAGAGGGACATTAGAGAATGATAAAAGGATCAATCCATCAGGAAGACAACTATCCTAAATGTGTGTACACATCGAACAGCAGAACCACAAAATACGTAAAGCAGAAACTGAAAGAATAAACTGGTAAATCTACAATTATAGTTGGCAACTTCAACACCCCCCTCTCAGCAATGGATAGACCTCCTAGATAGAAAATTTGCAATGATTCTGAAGATCTAAACAACGCAATCAACCAACAGGACCAAATTGATAACAGAGCAAACACTCCAGCCACCAACAGTGGAACATACATTTTTCTAGCCTCCGTGCAACATTTGCCATAAGATATGGTCTATCTTAGACAGTATCCTAGGCTTTAAAACAAAGCTCAACAAATTTAAAACAATTGAAACCATATAAAATGTGTTCTCTGACCACAGTGGAATCAAACTAGAAATAAAAGACAAAACAATGGCAGGAAAATCTCTAAACATGTGGAAATTAACACACTTTTAAATCATCCATGGATCAAAGAGAAGGTCTCAAAGGAAATAAAAGATAAGCAGAATTGACTAAAAATTAGAATAAACATAAAATATGTGGGATGCAGCTAAAGCAGTGCCGACAGGGAAATCTATAGCTAAAGATCAAAGCAGAAACTGATGAAATTGAAAATAGCAGAACAATAGAGAAAAATCAATGAAACAAAAAGCTGGTTCTTAGGAAGCCATTGGGAGAAAATGAGCAAAATGTACACAGGCTCTCTCTGCTTTATTTTATGACTGTATGTAAATCTGCAATTATCTTGGTAAAAGTTTCAATTAAAATTGAATTTGGATGTCTCTGGGGGATCCCGTTTACAGTCCCAACAGTCCCCATCCCTGACTGCTTTGTGTTACTGCTGTTCAGTTTGGGATCCTTAGAAACTCTGTTACTAGTATCAAAATGCAAATTTATTTTATTGAGAGTTTACACCCTACCAAGTACTGTTGTGGGAGCGTGGGACACAGCAGTGATGGAAAGAGGCAGAAATCCCTACCTTTGTGGAGTTTACCGTCCGTGAGTCCAAGTGCCTATGTTTCCAGGAGAGATGTCTGACTATGGCCAAGTGAGGAGATGAGCAAGTCCTCTCCCCTGAAAAACAACTATGAAACCAAACAAAATTGACAAGAATAACTATTTTAGCACTCTGGAAAGACCAAAAGTATAAACTAAACTGAAAGGCTTTTGTACTTGAAAGACTGCTGACTGCTGGTGAGAACAGTGGGAGTCTGTGGCCATTTGGCCGCAGGCTGCTCCGAGATGCTCCCTTCCTGCTTGGTTGATGCTGAGGTCCTTGCAGGGCAGGGAGTGCCATGGGCCACCAGCTCCTCTATTGTGGTGGAAGGGGCTTGTCTGACTTGGAGCAGTGTGCAGTGCCCACATTCAGCAGCACTGTCAGTGGAAGTGGCAGCATTAGAAGTATTGATCAGGGAAGCCAAATGACTCTACTCGCCGTGGGTTTTGGTCCCTGTTGGGCAAGCGTATTTCTGGCTGAGGCAACATGCATGTGCGATGGAGAATGGAGAACGTGTAAAGGTTGGCAAAAGATGTACCATAAAAACAGTAACAATAAGAGAGGTGGTAGCTAAATTAATATCAGATAAGATATAACCTAAAACAAGAAATATTACTAGAGGCAAAGAAGGAAATTTCATAATTATGAAGGATCAACACATCGGGAAGATATAACAATTATAAATGTATATGGGCCTAACAACAGAGCCTCAACAGACGTGAAGCAAAAACAGAAAATTGAAAGAGGAAGTCGATGATTCTAGCATAATAGCTGGAGATTTCAATGCTCCATTCTAATAAATGATAGTATACCTGGACAGAAAATCAACACAGGCACAGAAACTAAGCAGTCTGATCTGACGCATGAGAATGCTTTACCCAAATGAATGCATGATACATTCTCTTCAAGTGTGCTTGGAACATTCTTCAGGATAGACCATATTCTAGACCATAAAACAATCTATATAAACTTAAGAATTTTATGTGTGTAAGAAATCATGTAAAGTCTGTTCTCTGATCACGAAAGAATTAAATAGAAATTAATGACAGAAAGAAATCTGGGAAATTCCCCAAAGTGAGACTAGTTGGATGTTTGAGTGTGGCTTGGCCTGTGGGCCTCTCTGCTGTTGGGCTAGCCCACAGATTGGCCCCTGGAAAGACTGCCTTGACTCCTCTGCACCCCAGGACTCTGCAGGGACACGCCTGACCCACGAATCTGGTAGAAAGCACCTTGCCGATTTGCCTTTATCTTCCTCCTGAAAACCTCGTGCTGATTTGACTTAGCGCAGCTCAGGTTTCTTGCTGTGGGGCCTGGTTGGTGCACTGGTCAATCCTTGCCTTTAAGCTCTGGCTTTGGGCCTAAATGGCGCTGTGCCTCTGCAGCCCAGGCCGTTCCTTCTGTCGTGCCAGAGGGCTTCCAGATCCCGCTCCGTCATCGGGGCTGTAGCACGGGCGGCTGGACCTCTGCAACCTCAATCTGTGATGGAGTCTCGTGTCCTTCTCTGTCTTCTGACCACTTCCTCCTAAGGGAGAACGGGCAGAGAGCACAGGGCCAAGGCAAGATGCCGGGAACGGAAACACTCCGGCAGGAGAGAGACTCTGGGGAGGAGGCCTCCCGCTGGCGCTGAAGCTGCGGTCGCCCCGAGGGGCCTACCCCAGGGACGGGGCCAGACTCTCGGGAGTTCATGACTCGCTGAGAGAAGTTCTAACAGAAGCAAAGCAAGTCTCATCTTGAATGTGTGTTATTCCTGAAGTCGGAAGTTGCCATCTCCTGGGAGGAGTGGCCCTGACCTTTGGAGTTGGGAGACTGTTCCTTTCTGGGGACAAAGCGTTCTCCCAGAGCAGAGAGCCGGGCCGAGCGAGCATCTGAGGCTTCTGCGAGATTTGAAATGTGCCCTCTCTGGGGAAAAGAGCCATGACAGCGGCTCCACTCGTAAGTATGAAACTGCTCCAAAAGGTCCCGGAAAATCAGGTTTAAAAAGAAATGCCACCAGCTGCATGGACTTGTGACACATTCCCGCCCTGTGACACCTCTTCAGTGGGTTCACATCTTTCCTTCCTGTAGGTCAAGTTCAGGAATGTTGTTGAGAGGATGTACGGGGCGTTGAAAAGGTGGTTCGCAGCCAGTGCGTTTCCTGATATTTCGCTTGACCTCTTCTTCCGGATTTGAGATAATAAAGGACTTGCGAATGGGGGAAACTGAAGTGGACACTGTGTTACCTGCGCCCATGGCCGTTACCCCTGAAGTCCTCCGAGCTTTCTTCACGTTTCCGGTGCGTGCACTTTCTCAAGGTTCCATAGGGGCACAAACTATTTTGTGTGTTGGATAAATTACAGGCACAGTTTTACTGTGGTTTGTGAGCTTAGTTTCAAGTGTTTTTCAATCTTTTTGAGTCATCAGGTGTATTTAAACATACCCCGACAATCAAAGGATGGGATCGAATTAATAATGACTCGTTCAGGATCTTACAGTGACATGTAACTGTTTGCTTCATTTTTATAGTATTGAATAGTAGCAGTGTTACAACATGTTTATGCCTTCTGTGAAAGGCAACCTGCTGTGACGGTTAAAGGCTCTGGGGTCAGGCTGTCTCCATTCGAATCCAGGTTCTGCCACACGTTGCTGTGTGCCCTTTGCTAGATTTTCAACGTCACTGATAAAATGGGGACAATAATAGACCTAGCACATAGTGGTGTTGGCAGGTTGAAGTGAGTCAGTCTGTATAAAGGGTTTCCAACAGTACCTCCTAAATGGTGAGCTCTATGCAAATAGATCTCTTGTTCTTCAGTCAATACTTATTGAGTGATTCTTCTGTATTGGACAGACCGCAAGGCCTGTACAGCAAGGGTGAAATGGCACAAGTCTAGTGGGAGATCTAGAGAAGTCAAATTGTGGCGGTGGCCATGGCCTGCCCACAGAGATGGCCTGGACACCCGGTGGAGGTGGTTTAACCCTGTCCCAGGGGCCTGGGTGGTAGGCAACGCTTCCTGGAGGTGAAATTTGGGCCAAGTCTTGAAGGATGAGTGAGAGTGTTCCAGGAGGAGGGCTGGGGGAGGGGGAGGCAGAGCAGATGAAAGGCCTGGGGCCTAGAGGAGCGTGTCCATAAGGGAGGAGCCCTGTAGATTCAGGGCAGAGCAGCAGAGGGGAGCCTGGAGAGGGCGGCAGGGCCCGATGCCAAGGGACGGCAGTTGTCATGGTAATAACAACAGCCAAGCCCCGTTTCATTAGATGCCACATTCTGAGCCTGGTAGGACACACACCATCTTCTTCACCTCCCACAACACCCCCATGAATGGGTACCATGTTATCCCCGTTCTGCAGATGAGAAACCAATCCAAGAAAAGTGTGGATGATGGTGAGGTCTCCTCGCCAGGGAGAGGGGGAGCAGCGAGGGATGCCAGCCAAGGCCACCTGGCTGCCGGGCTAGTGCCCCATCCCAGGCGAGCTGAGAAGCTTGGATTTGATTGTGCACGCTTCAGTGTTGGCATTCACACGAATGAACAAGGAAGAGGCACTACCGAAAAGTCAGGGCAGTGGAGGGAGAGGTGGGAAGGTATAGCTACAGATGCTGGGGACGGCTGCAGCTGCCCTGCATCCCCGTGACTTTGAAGAGTCCACTGGGGTCTGATCATAGGCATCGATCGGTGAGTGCCCCGACCGTGTTTGTTGGTGTTTGGTTGGCTTTGAGCGCAGTGTCTGCTGAATGGCTTCCCCTCTGCCCGCATTCGCCTGAGCAAGCAGGCTGGCGAGGGCAGGGACGGCAGATGTGGGTGTGTGTCTCCTGGCCTCCCTCTGGCATTCCCAACATCACTTCCTTGCTGTCTTGTCCCCACCTCACCCCAGTGCTCAGGCTCAGCATCCTTCTTCCTCAGCCCAGGCAGGTGCAGGCCTGGGGAGGACGGGCCTGTGAGACGGGGCCGGGGGTGGTTCCTGGCAGAGTCTAAAGAACCTTCCACCTGGATTCAGACAGCGTTGGTGTCAGTTTGAGCCGTGCCACCTGGCAGCTTGGTGACCTTGGGCCAGTCACTCAGCTTCTCTGGGAGTGTTTCACCCTCCACAAAATGGGCGCAAACTTGCCTTTGTCCCCATCACTCAGGGTGGTTGCGAGCACTTAGCGAGGTAACCGCGGCTGTGGACTGATTCCTTGCAATTACTTGCCGTGTGCCTGTGCTCTGCCGCGGCTCAACACTGTGGGGTTATTTCTAATCCTCATAAAAACCCTGTGAGGCACCAGTTAACCTCCCTAGACTAAGAACATGAATAAAACCACCGACTCTTAGATAGTGGCCCTTTGGACTATTTACAGACCTTTCAATTCCAGGCAACAGAAAAGCCAGCTCAGATGGTCTTACCCAGCAAGGGACTTTGCTGACTCGCCTAACTGGGGACGCTGCAGGGGACGGGCCTCTGGGTGACCTGATCCAGGGGACGCAGGGTCGTCAGGGCAGTGGCTTCCATTCCTAGCCCTTCTCTGGGCAGTGTTGCCTCCAGGGGTTAACGCGTCCTCAGACTGGGTCGGCTCCCCTTGGGAAGGGAAAGATGGCAGCAGGTGATTCACCTGGCCTCATGAAGGAGTCCTCTCTCTTCCGAACCAGTAAACACAGCTGCACCTCCCTGTTCGCGGACCAGCCTGACCCAACCACTATGGCCAGAGAGTAAACTTGTGCTAAGCAGGGGCTGGGGTCGGTCCCACCAAACACGTACCCTCAACCCTGGGAGGCGAGGGTGGAAGCTGGGCAGGTGACCCCGGTGACCTCTCCCTGCCGTTATGATTATGACCCACTGCTAGGACACCACACGGAGCCCCTAAATGTGAACGAAGCACCTCCCCATCTTACCGGTTAGCCTTCAGAGATTTTTGAACTCACAAACAAAGCCGCCAGCCTGGCAAAGCCTCTGTGCAGACTTCACGGAGTGGGCGGAGACTGCGAAGGAAGAGCTCTATCAACGGCGCCCAGCAGAATCTCTCGGTGATGTAAACCATTTATGATAAAAGGCCAGGGAAAGGGAAATACCCTGGCACTTCGTCATAAAGGAGCAGCTTTTATGCTGATGCTGTTCAGAATGTGTCCGCAAAAAGCCATAGGATGGAAGCAACAGAAGACAATGCATCATGACCCGCGAGGGTCTGTCGGTCCTTTCTAGGTGTACCAGCTCCAGCTCCATTTGCAGAGAACTCTGCCTGCGTCTGGCTCCCTATTCAAGGACCCTGAGAGCAGATTCTGTAACAATAATAATACTGGTAAGGTAATAATTGTGTTCACTATGTACCTGACACAGTTCTATGTGCTTGACAATATTGCTCATTTGTAAGAAAGAGTCATTTCAAGGGAGTCACCGTGAGTGGGAGGCACCATTCGCCCACCTTGAAAGTGAGGTTCTGCAACTTTTTAGCAGCTCCTGGCGTGTGGTCCCAACTGACCTTGTGTATTCCAGTGGCAAGTGAAGCCCACGGAGCATGTGCAAAAGCCTAACGTGTAATGTCGGGAGATTTGCCCTATTGGAACAAGTCCTTGGCTTTTATCCGTGGCAGTTGACCTGGGGTGGGGGGTGGGTACTTGTAACTGTTTTTTTTCCAGCTTTATTGAAGTATAATGGACTGTAATTGTTAACGACAGTGAGTTGCCACCATAGTTGTTGAGGCCATGTTCCTCCTTCAAGGTTCCACACTGATGTCACAAGGTTCAGGTTATGGGGTGATGAGTGCGCTGTGTGACATCCTGGAAGAGGGACCCTAGAGCTCCTTGGAAAGGAACCGATGAGTTCCTCTGGGGATCCATGTCAGGCATGCTCGTTGTCAGAAGTGAGATGTGCAGGCAGGAGGAAAGGAAGCATGTGGATGTTGCTGAAGGTGAAACGGATCAACAGAAGCAACGACTTTCAAATACTGTGTGGAGCAAGAAGGGCCTGGGAGGAGGCAGCTCCAGGAAGCAGGCCTCGAAGGATGCTGGCAGGACCACAACTGACACACCTTCCTTGGCTGCGCTCACCAAGGGCTTTCTGGGTCGGGTTCTTGTCTGACAAACCACACTTGGCATCTGTAGCCAACCCAGTTCTGACCACAACAAATCCCTTTGCTGCACGTGACTGCTGGCTTTGTGCCCAGGGACTAGGAGCATCTACTCATTCAGAACCTAGTCATTCAACAGGAAGCGAGATGAAACAGGCCTCAAGGAAGGGTTTTAATTCATAGGTTGCATGTTGAGGTGCAAAGATTGTCCAGGACCAGAGGAAACACTTGGTGTCTGGGGGATGAAGGTCAGGTGTATGAAAGCCCCTTGGCCCGAATGGTCAGCTATGTCTCTAGCACATCCCATCCCAGAGAGAGGCAGGTATGGCTGTTGGTGGAGGGGTGAGGCCTCATATGCACAGGTGCTGTGGTTCAATGTGAGGGTGCTTTGATCTTGCATTTAGTTATGAAAGCAAAGTGTGGCTGGGTCTCTGATTCTTAGTTACAATTATGTTTTTTGCTGGGATCAGCTCAGTTTATGCTGTTTTGGTATTTCTTTTTCTACTCCCAATGTGCTCAGCTCTAGAGTCAGGCACAGGATTTCCACATGGCCGGCTCATCCATGCCCACCTCCATTTTGGCCCCTGACATTGCTTATTTCAGACAATTTCCAGGAACAGACTTAGGCTCCCCTCCTCCGCTGCCCACTCTCAGGCCACCATGGCCCTTGGTCTTGGGCCCTAGCCCCAGCTCCTGCTCCCAAGACCCCGGTCCTGGGGTTGGCCCCTCCTCCTCCCACCAGGGCAGGGGTTTGAGCAGTTGTAACAGCAGGAAGCTCCCCACCCTGCATTGAATGCAAATTTAAAATGCAGTGGAATGCTGATATTGCTTTCTGGTTCCTTCTCCTTAGGGAGCTGGTTTTAGCCTGGAGCAGCCATTGTGGATCTGGCTGGATGACCCTCTTCCTGTGCTAGTTTCCTTGTTCTCTGCTGTCAGGGCTGGGCCCAGAGTCCTTGCTTCAGGGCCAAGGAGGCAGGCCAACTTGGATCAGATCCCATATCTCCTGCCCAACTGGCGATCCTTGGGAAGGGCCTGGACCTCTCTGAGGCTCTGTTTTCCCATCTGGGAAGATCCGAGATTACGGATATCAAGCAAATTTCACAGCGCCTTGCACGGGATGGAGACAAACAGAGCTGATATTAACTTTAGTTTCTGCAAAACATGGTTGCTCTCAGTTTGTTCAGTGCCTGACAAAATCCAGGTTGCCTGCTTCCCCTGGTACCCTGGGGCAGCCAGCCATTGCTCAGGGTGTAGCCTCTCCCTCCTCCTTACCTGCCTGGTCTGTCATGCCTTGATGCTTGTACAGCACATATGCTGTGTCTCTGGCGATGGGAGGGTACACTGTACTGTCTTGAGCAGAAAGATTCCCTGATCAAGGCTGAAGTTGAAACTTGCAGCCTTCCCCTCAGGACTAAGACATGGCATCATGAGATACCCAAATGACAACGTTGTTCTCCCTGGGTAGCACTGTGAAATGTCCTAGACCGCACCCACATGAGGGAGATTAGAGTCAGTGCTGTTTCGACATTTTGTGCCCCACCTAAGTTAGGCCACGCTGTCTCAATCTGACCATCACAATCACCCTGTGAGGTAGGTAGCAAGGGTATGCCTCCCCGTTTTACAGGTTGTGGGATGAGGCCTAAGGAGGTGAGGGACTTGTCCAGGGTCACCTCTTTAGTCAGAGTGGGACCAGCTTTAGTGCAGGGCCCTGCCCCTTGTCCAGCCCCCATTCACTGGATCTGGCCACCGTGTACCACAGAGCAGAGGTGCCTAACCTTTGTGGGACAGAGATGCCTATGAGTGGCAGCCAGGCCAGAACCTTGTTCGTGTCACAACAAGGGCCCCACATGTGTGCCTCCTGCCCTGCCCTTGCTGGAGCCAGAAAGACAGCCCTTTTGCCCACAAATAACATTTCTCTCCAGTCGCTCAGCTCTCTAATTTAGACAGAAGTTCCGGCCTGTTTCCTCTCTTTCTTGGTTTGACTGGCTCCAGCCACGCTTGCTCCCTGGGGTCAGAGACAAAATGCAGTCCTGTTCCAACCCAAGGTGTAGAATAACTTTCTTGTACTTGAATCCTAGAGTGGATTTTCTCAGTCCAAAGTTCCTGCCAGCCCTTCTGACTCAATGGGAGCCGGAAGATTAGGAGAGAAAAATTGTCTATCGTATTTCATTGTGGTGACTCATTGTATACGAATTCTCATTGTTGAAGTATGAATTAGAACTAAATTTAGTTTAGTGCAGTTTTACTGTTTTGAAGGAAAATGGTGATGACAAAGCATATCTTTTTCAGCTTACTCAAAGCCCTGGGCCTGATGGCATAAATTCATATAAATGATGTCCCCAAACTTCCATTTTATATTAAAGAGCTAAACAATTAAATTCAAGAGAAGAGAAGAGGAATTATTCTTTGATTTTGTAGGGTGTGACGTGTACCTGGGGAGGATAATCCAAGCTCAGAGGCAACAGACAAAAAGAAAATAGTGAATGATTTTAGCAAAAAGAAACAAATGACTGTGCCTTTAACAAAAATCCCAACTTCAAAGGGAGTGCAGTAAATGATTGCAGTAAACATTTCAGACTGATGTGAAGGTGCACGCAAATCTAGAAGAAAAACTCAAGATGCTAATAACAGCAGAAGATGTCCATACGTCATTCAAAAATGAGGAAACACAACTAGACAGACACAGGAAATGTTCGTCCTCACTAGAAATCAGAGAAATGCAAGGAAAGGGGATCCCATTTTTCTTCATTAAATGAGTAATTTCTTAAACTGATAAACTTGGCCTTAAAGACAGTGAAAACATAAACGCCCTCACCCGTTGACGAGTGGCTATAAAGTAGTACTAACCTGTCGGAAATCATTTTGACAATGGGTATTAAGGAGC
Source organism: Equus caballus (assembly GCF_041296265.1). NCBI lineage: Eukaryota > Metazoa > Chordata > Mammalia > Perissodactyla > Equidae > Equus > Equus caballus. The sequence continues at coordinate 93,400,749 of NC_091684.1, forward strand.
CTATAAATCGATCCTCGTCTGTGAACATAGTTCCAGCTCTAAGAATGCAACCTAGAAACAAAAGTCTGAGAATGGAAAACCATGGTGCAGAAATATATTTATAGCAATGGTATTTATGTATCAAACTGGGGAACAAATTAGATGTTTCGACTTCAGGATTGGCTAAGTAAACCGTGCCATATCTTCTCACTGGAATAATATGAGGATGTAACCATATGGAAAATGTTGATTAAGTGAAAAGAAGGGTGCAAAATTGTAATACAGTATGATAAAAAAAATAAAAACCAAGGAAGAATTGAAAACTTGTCTCCACACAGAAACTTGCCTATGGAGTTGTATGGCAGCTTTATTCATAATTGCCGAAACTTGGAAGCAACCAAGATGTCCATCAGTAGGGGAATGGATAAATAAACACTGCTACCTCCAGACAATGGAATATTATTCAGTGCTATGAAGAAATGAGCTATTAACCATGAGAAGACATGGAAGAACCTTAAATGCATTTTGCTGAGTGAAAGAAGCCAATCTGAAAAGGCTGCCTACTGTATGATTCCAACTATGTGACACTCTGGAAAAGGCAAAGCTATGGAGACAGAAACAAGGTCAGTGGTTGGCAGGGGGAGGGGGATGGGAGACATGAATAGGTGGAACACAGAGAATTTTTAGGGCAGTGAAGCTATTCTGTATGATACCATAATGATGGTTACATTATACATTTGTCCAAACCCATAAAATATATAACACCTAAAATGAACCCTAGTGTAAATTGTGGACTGTGGGTGATAATGATGTGTCAGTGCAATGTCATCAATTATAGCAAATGCACCAGTCTGGTGGGGGCTATTGATAATGGGGGAGGCTGTGGGGGCAGGGGTATATGGGCAATGTCTGTACCTTTTGTTCAATTTTTCTGTGAACCTAAAACTGCTCTAAAAAATAAAGTCTATTAAAAAAATAAAACAAAGAAGAGGAAAAAGACTAGAAATATTTACGAAGGTTGTGTTTTGGTTATGATAAACTTTTTTTTTTCATCCCCATGTCTGTAATGACCATTTTAAAACGTGGCAGGCATTAATTTGTAACGGAAAGGGAAAAATAAACATTTCAAGCGTTTAGAAAGTTACGAAATGAAGTTGTCCAAGTGGTTGTGTAATTTAAGTAATTCTGAAAGTGTCTTAGCCCTTGTTTTTTCTCCTAGTGGTCAGAGTTTTGTAAACGCACATTCCTTTTGGCTATTTGTGAATTTACACAACTGACCCTGTGCTCTAAAGCTCTGGCCAGTTAGGATTTCTCTTCCCAAGAAAAATAAGCCATCTTTGGGGAATCTCAGTGCGAACTGTATTCTTGGAATTTTTCCCACGATGTTTGATTCAGTCTTCGTTTATTTTTAAAACTCTAAGACTATGTTAGAATAGCCTATTTTCTTTTATTAAATACATGTAGGTATTTATTTGTGTTTACTGTTTTTCAAAGATTATACAATCATGTGGTTTAATAATTAAAGTAAAAAGTTAATTAATTTAAATATATATACATACAATTATAATTCTCCCTGTCTAGTCCCCGATCTGTTTAGTCCCTCAGCACCTCCATCCTAAGGAACCACTGTTTTCAAATTCTTGTGAAGATTTCCAGAGTGTCTTTATGCATGTGTATGGAAATACTAATATATATTTTTATTTTTTCCTATTTTTGTACAAAAAGTGGTGCATCTTACACATGGCCCAACATCTAGCTTTTTCATTTAACAATGAAATAGCTTCAGAAATAGCTTCTTCATTCCCCTTTATAGCTGCAGAGGCCCCTGTGTGTGGTTTGTGGATTTCCCATAGTTTACTTTGCCCGTCCCCTGCTGATGGACAGTCGGATGGTTTCTAATTGATTACTGTTGCCAACGGCATTGTAGTGACTCATTTCATTCGGTGCAAGGACATCCACCGAATAGGTTCCCGGAAGCGGAAGTAAAGCCCTTGTCATTCCCATCGCCCGAGTTACCCTGATCGCCAGGGTGTTCTCCACCAGCAAGGGCGGGCGCCGGTCCCAGCCATACTGTGAGTGCCCGAGTCCTCACACACCTGCCAGAAGAGCGCTCTGCCTCCAATCTGATTGAGTCCGTTCTGATATGTGGAGAAAGGAATGGCAGTGAGCTTCAATTTGGATTCCCCTTTCAGGAAGGAGTTTTAGCATGTTTGCATAAACGGTTCACTGTCTTCATTCATTTTAATTATTAGACAGTCAATCCTATTCTTATGGATTTCCAGAAATCCTTTGCGTATCAGGGAGTTAGCCTCTTTTGGTAACTGTGCCTGCTTGGCTGGAACCTGTGCCCGAGGAGGAGAGTCTGAAAGGAGTTTCCCTCTGGGTTGCTGGAACCAACAGGATGCATTTGAAATAAAACTGATGGCCACTCAAGAAAGTGTGTGGACTGCATCCCACCTGTAGCATCAAGAACAGATTTCACAGGCCAGCCTGTGTCTGCCCATTTCATGTTAGCAGCTTGCTAACAGTGTCACTTAGGGTAGGTCATTTAGCATCTTTGAGTCTTGATTTGCTTACCTGTAATGTAAAGCTTATCAGCCCCATCACTTTGGGTTATCATGGGGAATACAGAAAGAATCTGATACTACAGTGATTACGCGGGGCCGGATAATTCTCACAGCGCTCCTCAGGGGGAACTCATTCAGCCTTCACTAAAGGTAAAAATACCTCAGGAGAAGAAAGCGTGAACCGTCCTGGGGGTCCCTAGACACTCCCAGGTGAGCAACCCAGCATTTTTTCTCATTTGCACAGAAGGTGCTCTGTTTTTAGATTGTGAACCAGAAAGACATGTGCAAGGGAACTTGGTTTTAGGAGAGCTCAAGCAGAGGTTTCTTGTGGTGTCTTAATACCCTACTGGTGTTGTAGCCAAGGCAGACTGTGTCACCAATGAAACCAGGTGGAAACCATCAATCTATACATCCAGAAACAATGCAGACAGCCTGGCCCAGGGTCTCTCCAGGGATTTTTGAACTTTGAACAGCGCACTATAAAGCACTAACTAGCTGGTCTCTTCGTTCTTATCTTAGCCAAGGGTCAGTGCCAGACCTCCAGACAGCCCTGGAGATAAGCACAGAGCAGTCAGCTCCTGTCCAGCTGTAAGATGCCCTTCCTTTACACTATTGCACAGGGCGCATTCGGAAACTATTGCTTCCTTTCCTTTTCCCTGGAACAAACTTGCCTTTGCCTTCACGAGGACCTTTTCCCTCTACAGCTCAGGGGAGACCGTCACCAGCGTGACCAGCTTGGCCCCACTGCAGCCCAAGAAGGGCAAGAGGCGGAGGGAGAAGGCTGACGTGCCTCCTGCAGTCCCCGCCAAAGGTAGGGCTAGCCTTCCGTTTCCCACGTGGCAACTACCGTGATGGATCCAGAAGTGGGTCTGGGATTTGCTGCGGGATCAGGACAGGGGGAGTGGGCAGATGGAGGACATGACATGCAAGGATTACGTGGTCTAGAGAACCCCACCCAGATTCTGGTCATGACTGAGCCCCGCCCCTGGGGTGGGACTTTGGGTGGTGCCATTGACCCAGCATGGCTTTAACGGGGAGGTGGGGGGGTCAACATCCACGGACCGATTCCAGTGTATTTCGCTTTGAACTATTAACACGCTCTGCACATAGCGAGATGGGGCAAGGAGGTGTCAGCATCTTCTTGGTTCATTCCAGGAAAAGAAGGCTCTCTGATTTTTCTAGAGATGTAAACTAGGTATATAGTTTATTTTGGATTTGTTCTGGGGATAAAAGCGGGGTTATTCTTTGATTCCACTTATGACTTAGAGCAACATAAGTGTGGAAGGTGGGTGTTTCTGGAGGAGAGGATTGAACACGGCTCAGGAGAACTAAACTGTCACTAGATAGTTCCTAAAACCACTGTGGCCAATTTAGGAGAAGTCCATACCTCAAAGAAGTTGAAAGATAGTTGGGAATGCAAGGATTGTCCAGGTGAACGATTTAATAACAAGACAAGGCACAGTTTATCCTTCAGTTGGAGCTTCGCAGGATGTCCCCTAGGGACCCCGTAGGACACCCTGTGGTAGAAGCCAGTGGTGCCAAGACTCAACTTACATCCAGTGGACGGAAGGGGTGGGAAGGCATGGGCGTTCTAGGAGGCATGGCCAGTGTAGATCTGGGAGGCAAGGGCCGAGAGAAGCCCTGCTGGATTGTCTCACTTCAATCGGAGTAGATAGATAGCACCCGACCTTAGGAAAGCTGAAATGAGGTTTGCAGAGCTAAGTGGTAGAGCCTGGCTTTGAAATGAGGTCTGCCTGACTTTGAAGGCCAAGGTCAAGTCCCATGTCATCTAAATACTGGTTGTATGACATTGGGGAAGAGCCTTGCTTTCCTCCCCTGTTGAATGGGGATGTTAAGACCCTCCTTGATGACCTCACAGGGCTGCTGTGAGGGTCAAAGGTCACTGCTGTCAACGTTAGTGTGCAGTTAGGATGGAGCCCCAGGGACGGTCCAGCCTTGTTGGCCTTTACCAAGCGTCCCTGGTTCTCACCTGCACACCTGACCTCTTTGTAGCTGGCAGTGTTTTATGCAGTTGTTTTGTTGACCCCATCAAAGAGACGGGATGACACGTTCAAAGACTGGGGGAGGATCACCCTCCACCGAGGGGCACTAGCTGCTGCCTGGATCAGAAACTAGAGTTCTTCCGTGGGGCCAGGAAGTCTTCCAGGAAGCCCAGGACTTCCAGGGGGTCCACGAGTCTCTACAGAGTGTGACTGTGATGCTGATGACAAGTGGGCTTTAAGGGTCCTGGGAGGAACTGAAACTAAACCCGTGACGTCCTTCCACAGCTCCCATAGCTGCCACATTCCATAAACCGAAGCTGCTGAAGCCGCAAAGGAAAGTCACCCTGGTGAGTAACCAGATTCTGGGCTGTTGTCCCCTCAAGCCTTAAACGCCCTTCCGAGTCGAGTTGGTACCTTTCTTAATTCAAAACATGCCCCAGGTTCTTGGTGCTTTTGTTCCCAAGTGAAAGCATTCTCTCTTCTTGGGGACAGCTTTTGACTCCCATACCTAGTTCCTGGAATGGCATGGAATTATTTTTCGTTCTAAATGCTACTTTTCCAAAAGAAGAAAAAAGCCACATAGGAATGTATAAAATAGAAATGAACCTGCTTGTATAAATTTGCCTGATAATCACTTTGAAGAGACTGTTGAAGAACCTTCCAGAAAATGTGTTAAAGATTTTATTTTGAAATAAATTTGGGTTTACAGAGAGTGGTAAAGATAATCCAGAGAAGTCCCTTCTACCCTTCTCCTGGCTTCTCCTAATGTTACTATCTTATGTAGCCTTGGGGTATTGGTCAAAACTAAGAAATTACCATCAGCACATTGCCATCCAGACTTCCACCAGATTTCAGCAGTTTTTCCACTAGTGTTCTCTGTCTGTTCCAGAATCCATTCCAGGATCTCATGTTGCATTTATTTGTTGTGTCTCTTTAGTCTCCTCCAATCTGTGACAGTTCCTCAGTCTTTGTTTTTCTTTCATGGCCTTGACGCTTGTGAAGAGTGGTAGCAGTAATTTTTTAGAATCTCCCTTGGCTTGGGTTTCTCTGAGGTTTTTCTGATGAGTAGAAGTGAGGCAATGGATTTGGAGGAAGGACAACACAGAGGTGATATTTACGTCTCACTGCATCACATCGGCGGCACGTAATGTCAACATGTCTTATCATAGGTGGTGGTGGGCCTCTGCTCACTTGGTGGAGGTCGTGTCTGCTAGGCTTCTTCAGTCTAAAGTTGCTATTTTTTTCCCCGTTTATATTTCTGTTTGTTACAAGCCAGTCACTATGTCCAGTTCACACTCAAGGGGAGGAGAGTTAAGCTCCACCCCCTGAAGGGAGGCATGTCAAAGAATTTGTGGACGTACGTTGAAACCACCACAGTATTAATAAATATTTTCAGGGAAATACTCAAGGCTGTACAAATGTCTTGTTTTTCCTTGAACTTTTGCCCACTAATTTTAGCATTCCTCGGCAGATTTTTCTTACAGCAGGAATTACTTTGGTGCCCTAATGGTGGTTTTCTGTTTTCCTCAATCCGTCTCCATTTACTAGGTGAAATTCTTCTGTAGGGAAGAGAGGGAGCCCTTCCCTCATTTGTGTAGTCACTAATTTCTTTGTATCAATGTGGATATTTAATTTTTTTTTAGTTTCTAACCATATTGTTATCTCTTTTGTTACTAATATTGTTCAGCAGTTGTGTATTTGTGTGTGAGAGAGAGAGAGGGAGAGAAACTGGCAAGCCTATTCTAAGATGTGTATGTACAGCAAAGGGCCAAGATAATCTTGAAGGAAAGGAGCGAAGTGGGGAATTTATAGACCAATTCTCAAGATTTACATGAAAGCCACAGTAATTAATACAATATGATGTTAGCACAAAGATAGACAAATAAACCAAAGGAACAGAATAAAGAGCCACAAACAGATCTACGTATGTATTGTCACCTGATTTATGAGAAAAGTGACATTGTAATGCAGCGAAGAAGGGATTATCTTTCAATATATGGTAATGGGTCTATGGGGTATCCACATGAAAAGCAATGATCCCTAACTCCTGCTTCACACCACACACACAAATTAATTAGAGAAGGATCATTGACTGAAGTATAAAAGGTAAAAATAAAACTTCTTAAAGATAGTGTATCTCCCTAACTTCAGGGTAGGCAAAGATTTCTTAAACAAGACACATAAAGTACCAGCCATAAAGGAAAAGATTAAAAAATTTGGATTACCCTAAAATTTAGAGTATCTATTCTGATTAAAGATACCAATACAAGAATGAAAAGACAAGCCACAGATTGGGAGAATTTATCTGACAGAGGATTCTTACACAGAATCTATGAACACCTCCAAATCAGTAAGGAATGACAACACTCCAAAAAAATGTGCAGAAGTCTTAAAACATACACTTCACAAAAGAAAATATGCAAATACCCAGTAAGCTCCTGAAAAGTACTTAACCTCATCAGCATTATGGAAATGGATGTTAAAGGCATAAAACCAGTTCACATCTCCCAGCATGGCTAAAGTGAAATACTAGTATAGTTTCTTTCCCCCCCCCCACCAAGGAAGATTAGCCCTGAGCTAACATCTATGAATCCTCCTCTTTTTGCTGAAGAAGACTGGCCCTGAGCTCACATTGGTGCCCATGTTCTTCTACTTTGTATGTGGGATGCTTACCACAGCATGGCTTGCCAAGTGGTGCCATGTCCGCACCTGGGATCCGAACCTGTGAACCCCGGGCCGCCAAAGTGGAACATGCGCACTTAACTGCTGCACCACTGGGCCGGCCCCTAGTGTAGTTTTCTGTTGTTGCCTGTTTTTCTCTGATCTATTTGGAATTTAGGAATGGATTCAGTTTTGTGTTTGTCAGATTCTTTTTTATTTTACTTTGTGTTTCATATTTCAGCAATCATTCCTCGCCAGTTTCATTAAACTTTATCACTACAGTCTAAAAAATTATTTAAACTTAACTTTTACTGGCTTTGTTATTGCTCTTTCTTGAACCCAGTATTTTCCTCTTAGATATCTTTATTTGCCTTTATATCTGAACAGTTTGTCTGTGAGTGGAATTCTGGTTTCGTAAGCTTTTCATACTATATTCTTGGAAATATGCTAAGCACTTTATGTGCTTTTCTTATTACTTCTCATATTGCTCAACATAAATGCCAAACTCCTTACTGTGACCCTATAATGCCCTATATCATGTAAGCCTCTAAGCCATGTATGTAATTTCAATTTTCTTTTCTTTTCTTTCTTTCTTTTTTTTTTTTTTGGTGAGGAAGATTGGCCCTGAGCTAACATCTGTGCCAATCTTCCTCTATTTTGTATGTGAGACGCCACCACAGCATGGCTTGATGAGTGGTATGTAGGTCCACGCCCCGTATCCAAACCCACAAACCCTTGCAGAGTGCGCAAACTTAACCACTACACCACCAGATTGGCCCCTGTAATTTAAAATTTCTAGTAGCTATATTAAAGAAGTAAAAAGAAACAGGTGAAGCCAATTTTAATAATGTTTTATTTAACCCAATATATCAAAAATGTTATCACTTAAACATATAATCATTATAAAAATTATTAATGAAATATTTTACATGCTTTCTGTTCTACTAAGTCTTCACAATCCAGCGTATGTTACACTTGCTACACATCTCATTTCAGAAGCACATTCAAGTGCTCAGGAGCCACCTTTGGTTAGTGGTTACCACAGTCGGCCACACAGCCCTATATGCTCCAGTCCCCATTAGCTCTTTGACATCGTTTTTACCACCATCCCCCGTCCTTGTTGCGCTCTGCCCTCACTAGCTTCCTTGCTAGTCCTTAAACCAAGAGTGTTCTGGCAGATCTTTGCACCAGTTCTCTGCTCTGCCTGGACTGTCCTCCCCAGGATATGCCTGTGGCTTGGGTAGACACCCCTAGGGTCTCTATTCAAACATCCCGTCAACAGAGAAGGCTTTCTGAAATGCCGTATCGAGCACCACCCGCCTCAGATGGCGCTCCCCATCAGAAGCTGCCTCACATCCCTTGTATCTGTCTATTAATCGCCTTTCTTCTCCCGGAGGACAAGGGCTCCGAAGGCGAGGAGCTTGTCTGCTTGGGTCACTGCTGTATTCTCCGTGCCCAGAGCAGTGTCTAAGAGGATGGAGATCTGTTGGAGATTCTGCACGCCAGCTTTGTAGCACAGGTTCTTCATTCCGTTTCTACAGACGGCACAGTGAGGAAGGTGACAGATGGGTGACTAACCCAAGGTCATGTCACTTGTGGGTGGCAGTCAGGACTTGAACCTGGGTCTTTCCGAATCCAAAACATAAGGTTTTAACTAGCACATTCTAAGCCTCGCCTTGGAGTGGAGCCTGGGTCTCTGTGGACGGTTCTGACGTCCCACGTGACTCCACCTCATCCTGGCTCTTCCTGCTCTGCGCCCAGGTTTTCTGTGGTTCCACTGGAGCGACTGGTTCACCGGTTTTCCAAAGAGAGCCTTCTTCTGCCTGCAGTGAATTGGGGTTCCAATGGGTTTTTCATACAGTATGATTCCATCTGGTTCATAGCATCAAAACTTCCTCGTTGGTTCTGCTCTATTGACAATGCTCGTCTTGTCCTCAAATGCAGCAGCAGAGTTTTTGCTGATGCTGGTAGGTCTCTGGTTGTTCAGTGGGCTTTTGCAAACTCAACTGAACACAAAGACAAACTGTCAGCTTCCCTTGGCCTTGCAGCATCCTGCATCCCACTCATGAGATTCGGTCCCCGAGACAGATGAGCTGAGCTCACTTTCCTCTCAACTATGCATATCACTGCACATTTTTCCAGGTCTTTTCTTCTTAATTCTGATATTTATCAACCACTTCAAGAGGGACTACGCTTTGTAAGTTTCCCCACCTTACATTCTCTCTAAGTTGTTCAGGACCTGTTGTTTCTAACGCTCTCTCTTACCTCTGCTAATAGCAGAAATAACTACTTACCGAAGTTCCATTGACATGCCAGGGATATATCCAAAAAAAGTGCTTTTTGCATGTCATCATGTTTAATTCTCACAATCAGTCCTTCCCCCACCGCCAGATTTGCATGTGAGGACACACTCTGTTGAAGAAAAGTGAGTTCCTACAACCCACAGCGGGTACTATTCCATTTCCCATGAAGCCCGAGCTGCTGCCCCGTGGATGGCCCCTTTGCAGCATCGTCAGTCTTGAGTGGACAACTTTCTTTAGTCCACAGCCGGTGGGCCCACCTTTCATTTACCCATTAAATAAAAATCAGTATTCCTATTGAGTGCAAAATGCCGCCTTAAGCAGTTTGGGGCCACTTGAAACAGATTGGATCCACCAGCATTTTCAAAGATACCTCTGGTCCCAATCCCCAGTCTTCCTTGTTGACTTTGTTGTTTGTGTGCTTCTTTGAGTTGGCATGCTCCTCTGGGTGGAGATTCAACAAAGGAAATTCTTAATTTTAACAGAAAGCAAGTCGGGGGCAGTCATATGCATTTCAAGAGGATTCTTGGTTTTATGGGATTATCCCCAATAACAGCTCTTAAATACCAAATTACCCTTTGATCATTTAAGATGTGAAAAGACTAAAAATTTTTCATAGCAAATTTTCCAGAAACGAGTCCATTTGGAAACCAATTTACACCTAAAACCATGCACAATAAAGAAAAGAGCTGACTTTGAACGGGCCTCTGTCTGACCATCAGTTGAAAGTCAAAAATACCAGGCCTAGCGTCTGCAGGTTTTGGTTGATATTAAGATTTATTTTCCCGGGAGGCCAGCGCTGACCTCAGTCTCAATTTGGTCGATATTTCTCTCTCGGATCAATGAGTCTTGATGGTAGCTGAAACTACAGTCAGTTGCTACTTGTTGACTCACACAGGCCTTGCTGGGTAATTGAGGAAATCAGTTGGAGACGTCTTTTCTTTGGGGACTGGTGCCAGTTTAGGTGTTTGATTCTGTAATTGTTCCATTTTTGCCACGATCTCCATAAAACAGTGCTTCCTGGAGGGTCATAGGCCACAGAGCCCCCGCCGTCTTTCCAGAGGGATGTTGACACATGGTCACCTCAAGAAGCCAGCCTGCCTGCCACCTCCGCTGACTCACTGACGAGAAGGGAGGACTTCCTGTTACTGAGCGCCTACTGTGTGCCAGCCCTCTGCTGCCCCCGTCCCCACTGCATCCATCTCCCTCCTCTCAACTGGACGTGCCAACTCCGGGTGGACGCTCCACACTCCACCAGGCAAAAATGACAAACGTATGTCCCTAGCTTTCACCCTCAGAGCATTAAAAGTGGGCATCTTTTCTTATGGTTCCAAGACCATGTGGCCTCTTGCAAGAAGTCTATATACCAGAGACTAACACTGGTTGGAAGGTTTAAAAAAATGATAGGATTCAAGAAGAAAAAGGAGATGAGAGAGGCATTTAGACATTTTTGTAATCAAGATATCGAAACTGACCCCCTTGGGTTTTTTTTTTTAACAAAATAACCAAACACAGCCTGCCTTCACAGTTGGCTTTCTGGTAACGAGGCCATGCATTGTCGTGAGGGTCTTTCTGACTAACAGCGTGATCAGTTTGTCTAATAACCTTAAACACTGACAGGGAGTCATTATTCCGATGTACCAGTGGTTCTTCATCTTTTTGGGGGTGAGGGAGCACTGTCAAAAAACTCAAAATGTGTAGTTTCCCTTTAAATTGGGTGTGGGGCGTGGGCACTGCTCACTGACCCCCTGAAGCCTTCTGGGGACCCTGTTTTCTCCCCCTAGTTAAGTGGCCCTACAGCAGAGCTCCCAGAAGCCTTTGGGTAAATCCGCACACTTCCAGAAAAAGCTGGCCTCGCTCCCTTGTCTCAGAAGAAGCAGGGAAAGCCAGAAGCACGTTTGATTTCTTTATATTGCCTTAGGTCAGGTGTTGATTTAGAGGCCGATGGGAGGAAGAGAAAATAGTTTCTGTGATGTGGAGGCCAGACCTCAGTGTTTCGAGGAGAATGGCAGCAGGAAGCATGAGTGTGAGGGGAGGGGGTCAGCATTCCAAAACCAACCAAAAGAGAAGAGGAGGCAGTCCTTTGGGCTCCCCAAACTTTGGTATGCTCCTCCTGCCTCCGAGTCAGCGCCTTCCTCACTGAGCATCGCTCTGTACCGCACCCCTGAGTCCTCCCCCTCTGTCATTAAGTCACTCCTTCATGGCACATGGTAGCTGGAAGGGTCAGGCCATCCCTGTCCTGTAAGGATAAAATGCTGTCTTGTGAGCAAAAGACTGAAGACACAGAAAACTCAGGATCACTGTGGGCTTCATTACCGCAAGTTTTCCAGCGGGTCTCTTGTATCCTGTCTATCCTGCTCCGAGCCATCCTCCGCATCGCTGCCTAGGGAGTTTTCTAAACACAACTTCAACCACGTCATTTCCCTGCTTAAAATACTCTCATGGCTCCCCCTTGCCTCCAGGATGAAGCACGGCTTCCTGTGGGTTGTATGTGTGGGAGGGCTGTCATCATCCATCTCCCACTCCATCCCGCTACCCTGCGTGGCCTTGGTCCTCTTACCGGTGGCCCTGTGGGCTCTGTCCTGCGCCTGCTGCCCTGCCTCATCCTCTAGCAGAGCCGCTTCCAAGATGTGGCTCACTCCCCACCTTCTTCAGGCCTCCTGCCCCCTCAGCCCCACTTCTCTGCAAATCTAGGTTCTCTGGGGCATCAGAGTTATGCCTCTGCATGTCAGTGACCTGCCATCGCCGACTCTCATGGCACCTTTCAATTAATCTGCTTTTTCTGACCCCTCAAGGCGCTGATGCCCTTGTTCCTGGAGATGAATGTGGGTCACCTGCCATCACCCCAGCTGGCTGCTCTCACTCCTGGCTGTTGCCCCTCCCAAGATGGTAGGCCAGCTTCCCCTCCTCCACCTCTCCAGTGTTGGCTGTCCCTGGGCTTCTCTTCTCTTTGAACACGTTGCCTGGGAGAGTCAACACTCTCACAGGTGCAGCAGCTGCCTGTGCAGCCCATCGCTTCCCTAACCTGGATCTTCAAGTCAGTTCCAGACAGGAGCTTCTCACTGTTTACGGGACACTCCCGTGGAGGCCCATGTGTCCCCCAGATTCACCACGGCACACATGGAACTAATTCCCCCCCTTTAGACCTACTCCACCTGAGATATCCTCGCCTCAGCGAATGGCTGTCCCATGTGGAATCTAGGTGCCTTCCTCTCCCTCACCCCCATGTCCACTGGTGATTGAAGCCTGTCTCTTCCTTCTCAGTGTGCCTGGGCTTGTCCCTTTCCTCCTACTCACTGCCACAGCTGGCTCACACCCGGCCGCCTCCCCATCCATCTGACTTCAGAGCCTCTCCTTGGGGCTCCCATAGCACCTGGCCTTACCTGTATTTTAGCACGTCCCACTCCACCAGGAAGTCACGTTCACCTGTCTGCCTTGACTTTCTCCTCCACTAGAACCACGTGGTTCGTTTGTACAGAGTGACCTCTGCTTTCCGTATACTACAAAAGCTACACAGGGTAGACACCTTAGGTAGTGCAGACCGTGGGAACATTTTTTTAAAATCGTGCTAGAATAGACATACAATTTACCGTCTTAACCATTTTTAAGTGTACAATTCCAGAGTGTTAAGTACATTCGCATAGTTGTGCAGACAATCTCCAGAACTCTTTTCATCTTGCAAAACTCGGTCCTCATTACGCACCAACTCTCCCCTCTCCCTCCCCCAGCCCCTGAAAACCACTCTCTTACTTTCTATCTTTATAAATAGGTAGCTCGCATAAGTGGAATTGTATGGTATTTATCTTTTGGTGACTGGCTTATTTCACTTAGCATAACATTGTCAAGGATCATCCTTGTTGCAATGTGCGTCAGAATTTCCTTCCTTTTTAAGGCTGAATAGTATTTCATCGTATGTATATCCCACATTTTGCTTATCCATTCATCTGTCAATGGACACTTGGGTTGCTTCCACCTGCTAGTTATTGTGAATAATGCCACTGTGAACATGGATGTACAAGCATCTCTGAGTCCCTGCCTTCGGTTCTTTTGGGTATATACCTAGAAGTGGAATTCCTGAATCATATGGTAATTCTATTTTTTTTTTTTTTTGAGGAACTGCCATACTGTTTTCCTCAGCAACTATAGTATTTTACATTCTCACCAAGAGTGCCCAAGGGTTCCAGCATCTCTACATCCTTGTCAATACTTGTTTTTTGTTTTTTGGTCATAGGCAATTTTTTTCTGTTTTTTGATAGTAGCCATCTTAATGAGTGTGAGCTGGTATCTCATTGTGGTTTTGCTTTGCGTTTCCCTAATTATTAGTGATGCTGAGCATCTTTTCACATTCTTTTTGGCCATTTGTATATCTTCTTTGGAGAAATGTCTATTCTTTTCCCCCATTTTTTTTGTGGGGTGGATTGGCCCTGAGCTAACATCTGTACCAGGCTTCTTCTATTTTGTACGTGGGATGCTGCCGCAGCGTGGCTTGATGAGCATTGTGTAGGTCCCCACCCGGGATCCGAACCTGTGAACCCCTACCTGCCAAAGTGGAGCATGTGAACCAAGCTGGCCCTTTTTCCTCGTTTTTTAATTAGGTTGTTTGTTTTTTTTTTTTGTTTTTGTTTTTTTGTTTTTTTATTGAGTTATTGATAGGTTACAATCTTGTGAAATTTCAGTTGTACATTAATGTTTGTCAGGCATGTTGTAGGTGCACCACTTCACCCTTTGTGCCCACCCCCCACCCCACCTTTCCCCTGGTATCCACTAAACTGTTCTTGGTCCATAGTTTTAAATTCCTCATATGAGTGGAGTCATACACAGATTATCTTTCTCTTGCTGGCTTATTTCACTTAACATAATTCTCTCAAGGTTCATCCATGTTATTGCAAATGGAATGATTTTGTTCTGTTTTGCAGCTGAGTAGTATTCCATTGTATATATGTACCACATCTTCTTTATCCATTCGTCTGTTGATGGGCACTTAGGTTGCTTCCATGTCTTGGCTATTGTAAACAGTGCTGCAATAAACATTGGGGTGCACAGGACTTTTGGGATTGCTGACTTCAGGCTCTTTGGATAAATACCCAGTAGTGGGATGGCTGGATCGTATGGTAGTTCTATTTTTAGTTTTTTGAGGAATCTCCATACTGTTTTCCATAGTGGCTGCACCAGTTTGCATTCCCACCAGCAGTGTATGAGGGTTCCTTTTTCTCCACAACCTCTCCAACATTTGTTGCTATTAGTTTTAGATATTTTTGTCATTCTAACGGGTGTAAGGTGATATCTTAGTGTAGTTTTGATTTGCATTTCCCTGATGATCAGCGATGATGAGCATCTTTTCATGTGCCTATTGGCCATCAGTATATCTTCTTTGGAGAAATGTCTGTTCATGTCTCCAGCCCATTTTTTGATTGGGTTGTTTGATGTTTTGTGATTGAGTTGTGAGAGTTCTTTATATATTAAGGATATTAAGCCTTTGTCAGATATATGACTTGCAAATATTTTTTCCCAGTTAGTGGGTTGTTTTTTTGTTTCAATCCTGTTTTCATTTGCCTTGAAGAAGCTCTTTAATCTGATGAAGTCCCATTTGTTTATTCTTTCTATTGTTTCCCTTCTCTGAGAAGGCATGGTGTCCGAAAAGATCCTTTTAATACTGATGTCAAAGAGTGTACTACCTACGTTTTCTTCCAGAAGCCTTATGGTTTCAGGTCTCACCTTTAGGTCTTTAATCCATTTTGAGTTTATTTTGGTGAATGGTGAAAAAGAATGGTCAATTTTCATTCTTTTACATGTGGCTTTCCAGTTTTCCCAGCACCATTTGTTGAAAAGACTTTCTTTTCTCCATTGTATGCACTCAGCTCCTTTGTCAAAGATAAGCTGTCCATAGATGTGTGGTTTTATTTCTGGGCTTTCAATTCTTTTCCATTGATCTGTGCACCTGTTTTTGTACCAATACCATGCTGTTTTGATTACTGTAGCTTTGTAGTATGTTTTGAAGTCAGGGATTGTGATGCCTCCCGTTTTGTTCTTTTTTCTCAGGATTGCTTTAGCAATTCGGGGTCTTTTGTTGCCCCATATGAATTTTAGGATTCTTTGTTCTAATTCTGTAAAGAATGTCATTGGGATGCTGATTGGGATGGCGTTGAATCTGTAGATTGCTTTAGGTAGAATAGACATTTTAACTATGTTTATTCTTCCAATCCATGTACATGGAATGTCTTTCTATCTCCTTATGTCGTCATCCAATTCTCTCAGAAAGGCCTTGTAATTTTCATTATATAAGTCCTTCACTTCCTTAGTTAAATTTACCCCAAGGTAGGTTGTTTGTTTTTTGTTGTTGAGTTGTAGGAGTTCTTTATGTATTCTAGATATTACCCTCTTATCTGATAAATAATTTGCAAATATTTTCGCCCATTCTGTAAGTTGCCTTTTCAGTCTGTTGATTGTGTCCTTTGATGCCCAGAAGTTTTCCATTTTCATTAGCACTAGTTTTAAAGTCATCAGGGACCAGTCCTCCTCATCACTGTGTCCCCAGTAGGGGACCTGGAACTTGCAGAGTGTGTGGGGAGTGAAGGAACCATGGAGGGCAGGGATCTGGGATTGGAGCTCTGAGTCCTCATTGCTCAAAGTGTGGTGCATGGACCTGCCGCCTGCGCATCGCCTGAGAGCTTGTTGGAAAAGTGGAAATTCAGGCCCCACCCTAGACCTAGCGAATTAGAATCTGCAACTCAGCAAGATCCCGGATGAATCTGATGAGCGTTAAAGTTTGAGAAGTGTGGCTCTGAATAACTTATCAAACTCAGTAGCCAGCTCCAGTTCAGTCACTGTGGACAGGACAGTCACTGCTGCCTTAGTGAGAGAGTTCAGCCACCCGGGGAGAATGATGGGTTTTCTTATTTATCAACAAAGAGAAAATTAGGAGAATCTACTCCTAGGGGCATTGTGACTCTCCCCCATTCCCGAAGAACTTCCCTGGGCGAGCTCATCCCCATCCCAGCTGGGGGTAGCCCTGTCCTGTGCCCTCCTAGGGCCCCTCCCAGGAAGAGAATTCTGACCCCTAGGGAATGTGTGACCAAGGCCTGCTTGCCAGGGATTCCCTCAAGTTTAAAGTCAACAGTAAACTTGTCTCCTCTCTTGGAATCTGAAAGATCAGAGCACTCAAAACGGACCTAACGGGATGTGGTTCATGCCATCAGACTTGAGAGGCAACCTGTCTTAGGAACCGGCCTTCCACGGAGTGGTCCACCCAGGACCGGGATGCTGTGACCCGCTCCATGTCGGCCTAACATCAGGAATGCAGCTCCTTCTCCCAGCCCACTTTCGCTCTCGAGAACATACTGCAAGGACCAAAAAGAGTTTTTCTCTGATCAGTAGCAGAAAAGGGCTTTGAGGCACATTAAACACCAGTGATAGAATTCTGAGAGGATTTTAATAATAACCCGAATCCCAGCAAAATTATTTCCAGAGGACGTGCACTTCAGGTTTCTTGAAGGATGTTTATAATAAGCCAGAGAATTTCTCTTGTTGTCGTTAATGTGCTAGAACTGGTTTCAGTTAAATTTTACATGAAAAGGATATATTAACCTGCATAAAATATGTTCCTAATCTCGATTTAAAATTAAAAAGAAGAAAAAAACCCACAACCACATGTACAATATATTGCCCCAAGTAAAAGCCTTGGGAAAAAAACAAAAACTTTGCTTGTACCACGCTCGTACCATTTTTACAGAGATAAAAATTCTATGCTCCCCTCGGTACACATGCACATCCCATTATTGTCACGGGGAGTTATGCATGTCGGCTGGAGGGAAGAATAGTTGTCGAGGCTTCAGAAAGGATGAGAGTGGGGAAAACAGAAGTCATTTGATTTCACGGGCTTCCTCCGGTCCACGGAGAACGGGAGGCTGGGGCCTTTGAGAAGTGGGAGGCGAGATCAGACCTTCCAAAACAGGAAGTGGGGGCATCCTTTATTAGGGACTGTTAGCCCTGACCTGGGGCTGTCCTTTCCCCACAGGCCACGAGGTTAGAGACGAGGCCCCTCCATTGCCTCACGCTGTCCGCAAACAGCTACCGGGTTACGTGCTCCTCAGCTGCTTCAGAGGCCGCTGGAGGTTGGTTGAGCCTCTGATTTTACGAACGATGGGCCAGGTGAAGCTGCTACTTTGGAGGAGTCCTTTAAGATGGGTAGCACCTGAAGCACTCCGAAGGAACCCCCTTCTGGGAGCCAACGGGAATCCTGCTGCAGAGGGTCTGTCTCACTCTGTTCTAGAAGGAGAATGTGGCTTGTGCTTTGAGGAGGAAGGTGACTTTGGAATTGATCGCCTCAGGACTGTGTTTCTTCTGTTGGCTGCATCACTGATTCAGTCGATCATTTTCCGCTCTTCCACTTACTCATTCCCCAGCATATATAGGGCGCCGACAGGCTGTGTGGGAGGTGCTGTGGGGACAGGAGCGTGAGCCTTGGAGCCTCCTGACAAAAGGGAACAGGTGGCAGAGAGTTGCTGGGCCTGAGGTTGGCCTAGGCTGGAGGCGGGCCCGGAGGTCCAGCAGGTCCAGCCCGAGTGGCCTCACCTGGTTGCACAGGCCCATCCTGCCCCCAGGCGTCCCCAGGGCCCCACTCCGGGGCAGGCTTGTCCCTGTATGTCTGCAGGAAATGTCCCCGCCGAGGGGGAGCTTGTTTTCCATCTCAGCTCTGCTGATTTGCCGTCTTTATTGGGCACTTCATTGCTGGCATCATTGCACTGCTGGGAAATTTTTTTTAAACTTTTTCACTCTATTTTATTTTTGTAATCTCATGGAACAATATTATTTGTACTCACATTTGATTTTTTTTAAAAGCCTATTTCATTTAAAACCTCAGTTTTGAATGCAGAGCACTTCAGAGTTGTTATTAAAAGACTTTTTCAATCTCGAATAGAGAATACTAGAAATGAAGTGCCATTTTGGAAAAAAAAAAAGAAAAAAAATCATCAATGTATCTGTAACATCCAGCTAGGCATAAAAAGTATCAGGAAGAAAATCTTTGTGTGAAATTCTGAATTCTTGATAAACTAAGGGTACATTTAAGGGGATTTTGTTTCCCTTGCCAGATTCAATTCCAATTTATTATTATAACTTCCTAAAGCCAAACTTATAAATTCCAGCAAGCACATGTGATGTCCAAAAGGCAATAAGACACAGCGTTGTGAATTTATGATTAGAGTGTGCATAGAAAGATGAAAAATACAAACTAAGAATTTAATGATATGTGCCCATTGCCCACATTACATATGAATACAACAAATGAGCTAGCATACCTACAGCTATCTTATATTTGGTCTTCAAGCTTGGTTTGGGCCCTGTATGTTGTGTCCACAGCAATGCTAGTGATGACGATGGTGATGAATGTAATGATCATGATGATATTGATGGTGATGATGAGAGTGATGATGGTGGTGATGATGGTGGTGATGATGATGGTGGTGATGATGGTGGTGATGATGATGGTGATGATGATGGTTATGATGGTGGTGATGATGGTAATGAGGGTGATGAGACCCACACTTCACTTGGATGATACTTCGTGTGGGCACTATCCCAGTGTATATCAGTATGAACACTGGGACAACCCTGACCTGAGCATTGGTCTTGTCTCCGTCTCACAGAGGAGGCAGGGGAGGCACAGGGAGGTAAGTACCAGCCCAAGCTCCCACAGTGGGAAGTGGCAGAGCTGGGTCTGGCCAGGCACTTGGCCCTGGGTCCCTGTTCTTCCCCACTGGGCTCTGGGCTCTGCTGCCTCTCATCGAAAGCACTCAGTAAAGTCCTAGTCCACCGGGTCTCAGGGTGTTTTCTGTCCTAACCTCACTGGATGGGTTTTTACGTGATGAAAGCTACAAAGGGGCTTCTAGGTGGGGTGCCTGAGTGGGGCTGGCAGTTCAGAATAATGGGAAGTGAACTTCCTTCCATAGACTCTTATTCCTCTGCAGTGGCATCTGTTAGGGCTTGGCTTATCTTCTTCTAAATATTTTTCTATGTATATACAAACTTATATCCATATCTATGTATATATTCCCAAAATGTATACACAACTGACTCGCAATCACTGTAGGTCATGGCTACAGATTATAACAAATACATTTCCGTGTGATGAGTTCCCTGAAACTGAGAATGATCCTAAACGAACTGTTCATACAATGAAGTGTATTCTCATTAGCAATGTATCAGGCTCATATTTCTACATCAGTACATATAGACCCACCTCATTCTTTTGATGACTGCAAAATGTTACAATATCATCATTTCTTTTATTTATCTATCTACTATCTATCTATCTATCATCATCATCATCATATGTCTGTATTTTAACCTATTAAGTTGAAATCCACATGCAGATTTTCTATGATTCCAAGTAGTAGAACCCAGGGGTCCTACTTCTCCATAGACTGTCCTCATGGAAATCCTAGATAGGCTGGAAGGGAAAGCATCCCATGGTTCTTCTCATGATCTCCAAGAGCATCCCCTCCCTCATTCCTGAGGCCGAGGACATCCACAGGAGAGTTTTTTATTGTTAGTGTCCGACTTGTTGTTCTTTTTTCATTTTGTCTTGAACTCATTCGATCATTTATTTAAAAATGCCCTTCGAGTGTCTGTCTCCCTTGTACCAAGTAGTACCTGAGTCAGGTACCTTCCTAGGAGCTAAGGTAGAGCCAGTGATCTGCTCTAGCCCGGTTCTATCCACCAGAGAGAGCAAATCCCTTTGACATCTTGAAATCAGCCATGTGGGAGGATTTACACATGTAAACCATCAAATGCTACAAGTCAGAGCTTTTTTCTGGGAGGGCCAGTTGCTTAACAACTCCACAATGTCCCAGCACATCTCTGGATGCAGCAGTAAGTTTGACGGTCACTGCTTTCGCGGAGGTGAGGGTTGGTTAGAGGCCGGGTCAGGAAGCAGCTCTGCTGCTTACTAGCTGCTGACCTCAAGCTTCTGTGCTTTCGTTTCTGCACGAGTCACATGAGGATGATGAGAAGGATGCTTTCTGCAGAGAGTCGTTGGTGCACTAAGCAAACCTAATGTGCTCTTAGTATATTCTATTGGGAGAGGACAGCAGATGACCAAATGGACAGTGCTTTCTAACACCAAGGGGCCACAGGTGCTCTGCAGAGGAACAGAGCAGGGCGAGGCAGCCAGGGAGGGACTGGGGTTCCTGGGGAGGGCGCCTCCTTGGAGCAAGGGCCTGATAAAAAGAGGGAGAAAGCCACACTGCTATGTGGGGCAAGAAGTTCCCAAACAGAAAGTACAGCGCAGGAAAAAGCGCTGAGGTAGGCTCTGAACAAGGAGTGCTGTTCAGGCGAGTCCAGGAAACACAGGGTGACCAGTATGGCTGGAGTGCTGCTCAGCAAGGGGACATATGGTGTGGGCTGTGGTCTGGGGTGTCCCAGGGTGAGATCGTGAAGGATCGGGATACTGAGAGGGTCTCTGGATTTGCCTCGAAGCGTGATGAGAAGCCACTGGAGAATTTTGTGCAGAGCAGTACGTGGCATGGTTTGACTTACCTCTTTGGAAGGGTTATCTTTCCCACTATTAAAAACATATGACTGAATTTGTTTGGCATTGGCCTGAGGCCCAAAGGCACCCGTCAGGATCCGGCACATGATGTTTTCCAAATGATCTCTGAGTGTCTTTTTCTTTCTGTCTCTAAATATTTCAAAGGGACCAATTCTTAAAACAACACCTGTTCGTACTCTATAATAAAAATTATAGTAATAATAAAAATAATTGAACTCTTGTGAGGCATTTGCTATTTACCTACCAGGTAATGTTCTAAGTATATTATTTGTATTAATGCCTTTAGTCCTCGAAATAACCCTGTGGGATAAGTACTATTATGAGTCTCACTTTATACATGAGGAAATGGAGGCACAGTGAGGCTTAGTAACTTGCCCCAAGTCACACAGCTAGTAAATGGCAGTCTTTCTGTCTCTGAGAGTCCACGCTCTTAAGTACCAGTAGGCAGACCCTTGCACAATCTGCCGAATCTAGAAGAGTGTTAAAGATTGCAATTGGTTAGAAGGTTGAGAGTGTTCAAGACTGAAGATTCTCAGAGTGGACTTCTGCAAAAAAGTAGACAGCCAAACGCTCTCTTTTTCTGAGCATCAACCCTCTCTTGGATAATACTGCCAGTAAAAGTACTTTGGGGAGGCAGCTGGGAAAACATCCATCTATGGCCCATGGGGAGGAGAAAATGAGTGACTGTATTAGATCATGAAGCTATCACTGTGCCGCTGTGAAAAGTTTCATGTGTCAGGACCCTCCCCAAGAGCATTATCTATAATCCCATTTTTGCTTCCGAAACGTGCGTTGGTGAAATCTGGGGCATCCGTCTGTTTTATGACGTGTACAGCCTTGGGCCTTTCTGTGCGTGGCTTTGGCAGACTCTATAGCTGGTCGCCTCTGTCATTCCTCGGGGCAATTAGCCGGGGGCCACGTGACTTTGCGTCGTGTTGAATTCCTTCTGGGAATGCACTTCGCTAAGCATCCTTTGACTTCTCCAGATTCTAGGGTGTGATGTGCGTTTGCTCTGCCCAAGTGACTTCCTCCAACTCAAGGTGCCACCAAACCTGGAGAGGACTTTGAAACCTTCATCTCCCCCAAGACTTCTCTGCTGAGTTCCAGATCCTTTCTGATCCTCTCAAAGTCCTAGAGAACACTGGGTTATTGGCCATTAGTCAGTGAGTAGCCATGTGGAAGCCAGGAGTGGGGTAGAAATCGGGGCAGATATAATCCCAAGGCCTATAGATGTCTGAAGCAATGGAGGAAGTGGGCGTATTGTGCCTCAGAGAGCATCTGTGTCCCCATGTGTGATGACCGAACGTCTGGTCTCTAGCCCCTGGCTCACACTTTCAAGATGTGCCTAAGTCAGCAGTGACAGCTGCCTGCTGGATTTCGGGAGTGCAACTGAATTCCAGCCGTCACCTCTGAATGAGGATTCTGGTATCTGTTATGCTGCTACAGCCAGAGGTCCCAGTGTGCCAATGACCTCAGCTCCAAGGAGATGGTGAGAGTAGGCCTGGTGTGTGGCTCCAGCAGTTACCTCGGAAATCTCCCCTGGACTTCGCCAGGTCTACCCCTCAACACTCAGCTTCAAAATTCCACCTGTCCAGGGGGCATCTCTAATCAAGAGTCTGTTGCCACCTCCCACACAGCCTGGCCGAAGCAGAACATGTGCCCTTGTCACCTCCATCCTATGCCGGTCAGAGGTGATCTACTCCTTTCTCAGAGGCTAGGAATCTTGGGGACTGCGGAGAGAGACGAGGGGTCACCTATTGGCGTTCCAACGTGATTCTCTTCTCCTTTGTTGTCCGCTCCACTCAGTGTCAGCTCTGTGTGTCTGCCCTTGGAGGGTCTTGGGTTCTGAACCCTCAAGTCCTCTGTCCCTCCACACCCAGCCAGGCCCCCAGGCCTCTGATGAGGACAGGGTCAGCTCTCTTCTCCCCACTTCCCCTTTAGCTGGAGCTCGCTTTACCCGCTGAGCGGTGAGGGCCTGTTCTGAAAACTCGCTCTCCCACTATTCGTGCCGGTGAAGATTCCCCATTGTCTTCGGAAGGTCACTGTCTTCCTCTTTGGGACTTCAGGGACTGCTGTCTGCCTGCTCACTCACCTGGGTGCAAGGCGTTCCCATCAGAGCCTTAGTCACTGCTTCTGACCGTGCTTGTGAGTGCCGGGCACTGCTGATGAGCAGAGCGTGGATCTGGTGCAGGACGCCTGGCTCTGAGTCCAGACTCCACCCAGCAACGGCTGCATGACCTTGAGCAAGTTCCCTGCCTTTTAAAGCCTGTTTGCTCATCTGTGAAGTGGGCCTGGCCATCGGACCCACCTCACGGGGCTGGTATGAGGATTGAATGGGGTGGGGAAGACTTGCTAACATTTGCTGAGTTCTGATCTCAGAAGGACTGCTTCTCAACCACTACACTCTGCCACCTCCCAAAGTGGCTATTGGGTGGCGTCCTTTGTTCCATCATTGGACGTCTCGGTCTTGGAAAGATGTCTCCTTGGTTCGTTTTGATTCTTTATTGTCGTCAAACATGCACCACAGGGCTCCACTTCTTCTTTCCTAATATGCCTAAACATAAGTAAGTATGCCAGTTGGTGGACCTGTGGAACTCAAAATTAAGTCAGGTTCATATTCAAGGCATGCTGATTCTAACAGGACCGATAGGGACCATGCCATAGGTCCTGAGATACCCATTGGGGGCCCTCCGTCGAAGAGAGGTTCTTTGAGTGCCCCGCCTCCACCTCCTCGGTGGCTACGGTTCTGTGTGTGTGGACACTGTGAGGGGAAAGTTGGTTTTACCAGGTACCGCTCTGTTGAATAAAAAATGAGCACTTATCTCGAAGGGAGAAGGGGAAGTCTGCCCTCGATAATATGTAATTCTCTCTTGGGTAAATAGATTCCTGACAGTGCACCTCGATGGAACTGTGATCACATTTTTTAACTCTAGGGTGACGTTAGCATAAACATCCATGTCCTGGTTATTGATCTGTTGCTGTGATAATGGTATTACCCAATTGAACTTCTGACATCGGCCAACTTGCAGTGGCTACAATTGCATTTCTCTTTTATTCCTGCCGCTTAATTCAACTTGCACATCCAATTGTGATTGCTATGAAAAAATATTGGTTTGCAGGCGTCTGCATAGAATGTTAAATCTCTCTCTCTCTCTCCTGGTAGGAATATTAACTTTTGGCTTGAGTCTTGGAAACACACCTACAAAGTGAAATACTCAGGAACTACCAATTTGGAGTTTGAAGCGTGGTGTGTTCCCAAGAGGTGCACATCTTCTGAGTTCCTCAGGGTTGAGTTTTCTAGTGTTAGTCAGATCAAGTAAATCCTTCCCCATGGGCATACTTTCCATAATATCACTCTGAGACTAGGGGAAAGAAGGGCCTAAATTAGAAATGGGAGGTCCAGCCTGGAGGCTGTCACCTGCTGTCGCAGCATCTCACCCCTGGCAGGGCAGAAGGATGGGGATGGACGACGTGGCATTTCCAACTCTGAAACTTGCCTACTGACTTTGTTGCACATAGAGTCCAGAGGATTCCCTCACTGCAGAGAAATCTGGTGTGTGTAGTCATCTTTTCCTAATTCTTCTGAGGGAACACCATGCTGTGTGGGAATTTAGTCTGGCTCACCGGCCATTGGTGAGCACTTGAATTCAAGTCTAGGATTGGCGAGGTCCTGAAGGACAGTGAAAAGGTAATTTATTACCAGACCACTAGCACTTACTAGAATGGCCAAAATAAAAAATACTGACAATCCCAAGTGCCGAAAAGTACACAGAACAACTAAAACTCTCAGGTACTGCTGGTAGGAGGGCAGAATGAGGCAGACACTCTGGATAAATAGTTTGGCAGTTTCTTATAAAGTTAAACATACACGCTTTGCATATACCCCAGCAAACCCATTCCGGGGTGTTGACCCTTCAGTAATGCAAATGTCACACATGAACCTGCACATGAAGATTTATAGGAACTCTCTTCATAACTGCCCAAAACTTGAAACAACCCAAATGTCCTGCAGTAGATGAGTGGGCAAGCAAACTGGCGGTACGTGGCACACCATGGAATAATCCTTAGGAGTCAAAAGGAACAAATTATTGACACACGTGACAATTTGGATGGATCTTGAAGGAATTCTGCTGAGGGAAAAAAGCCACTCCTAAAAGGTTACATGCTGTGTGATTCCTTCCATATGACATTCTCTAGAAGACAAAACCATGGCGACGGGAAACAGACCAGAGGTAGCCCGGGGGTAGGGCTGGAAGGAAGAGGTGACTACAGAGGGTAGCATGAGGGAGTGTGATGGAACCATTCTGTGTCCTGTCATGGCCGTGGTCACAGAAATCCAGCCATGTGTTAAAATGCATGCAACTGTCCACCTAAGAAATAGCTCTTACTGCATATCATTTAAGAAAATGAAAAAGTTTTAAAAAATCTTCTTTGTGTCACTGGAAGGCACAGCAGGAGGCTCCAGTAGAGCTGTAATCCTGGGATGAGGGTGCACACGCGTGTGTGCACGAGTGCATGAACATGGGAACATCCCTGCAGGGTGGGGGCGTTGCCCACATTCGAGAACATAGCTCAGGAGCATGCTTGGAAAGTTCTTAAATTTCATTTATATAAATAAATTAATTTATTATAAAATCCCTTCCTTCTTTGGCCAGTGGGCGGTTCTGTGATCATGATTATTGGAGAGAGAGAGACTGAGGGCATTCCCAGAAGACTTCCCACAGTTGGGCAGTGCTGCGGAGGAGGATGTGGTGGGGAGGAAGATGTGGTGCGGCTGGAGTTGGGGAGCCCTCACAGAGGCAGGGTTGGGTTTGAAGGAATAGGGGTCCACACTAGGCAAGGGGGAGAGGGAATTCCATGCCGAGGGAAACAGCATAAATAGACACCGGAAGGCCCCTCGCCTTCGGGGGAAGTTTGGGAGGGGGGCCTGGGAGGGACACTAAAAGCAGATCCTATGGGACAGCTTGGTCTATAGCATAACCCTTGGTTGGCACTTTCAACAGTGGCAGGATGTCCAAATAAATAAATGTCTTCCCTTGGGGCTTTGCAACCTGCAACATTTATTGCTAGAGCACTTCTTTGATATTCCAAACATCAGATCAGAAAGATCCACCAGGCAGGTCTCGGTGAGTGTCTTTGCTGCGAAGGAAAAAATTCTCTAGCCCTGCTTCCGGCTCGTTTGACCCCCTACCCTGAGCCCCATCGTGTCCTGCTCCCCAGTGGGCTGGGCCCTCTTTTTCAGCATGCAGGGCAGCAGGCTGTGGGCTGCCGTGATTGCTAAGGGCCCCCAGAGATTACGTGCCCCCAGCCCCACCATTTGGCTGCTTCCGTGTCACCCTGGGAGTGGGAATTCCCAAAGCGTTGGTTTATTTTATGTATTTCACTTTATCTTAAAACAGATTGGCATTTATTTGTCTTTTACAAGAAGGTATCTGGGCACAGGCCAGGGCCACTTCAGTACAGATGGCACCTTTGTGTAGATTACAAAAAGTGTCCCTTCTGAATAGACAAATTACAGAAGAGCGCCCAGCCTGTTGGAACAGCCCGCACCCTAGAGGACGTCTTGGGAGAGCTGAGCGTGGGGTGAACGTCAACCCTTGGTCATTCCAACCTGGAGACCACAGAGACTAAGCCATCCATCTTTTCTCTCTGCTGTCTTGAGCGTGCTGGCCCTGGTTTCCATGCTTGTGGCCTTGAGGTCTCAAGATCCACTTCAGTTATTTTTCCTTGGGAAGAAACAAGACACCTTCGCCCAAGAAGGCCTGAGCCTCGGTTGCTGCCTGCAGTAGCTTCCCTCTTATGCTGGAGCCGAGTGCCCTTCTTACTAGTCAGGATATAAATGCCTAAAAGCTGGTGGGGGTATAGTTGGGGCTGTCCTGGGCATGGGCTGCCAGCGATGCAGCTAGATTGTTGCAGCCCACGGTGAAGCCAAGATGTGGGGGGGCAGGGCTACTGGGCGTGGGAGGCGTGTGTGTGTGTGATGGTTGGTTACTATCTGAGGGAGTCCTGGAGCATCTCTCCTCCAGCCTTGCCCCTCACTGAGTACGGGGGTAAATGCATCAGACCTTATGCCTCTCCATCCCTTGGGAGAGAATGGCTCTCCTCTCCTATTGACATGTAATGCATTGATCTCTTGCTGCCTTGATCAGGTGGTTCACCTCCTATCCTCTGAAGGCAGACGATTCCCTCTTCTTCCCCTCTCTTCCAATGTATTAGTGTCCTTGGGCCGCCATAACAAAGTACCACGGACGGGGGCGCTTACTCAACAGAAATTTGTTGTCTCACTGTCTGGCGGCTAGAATTCTGAGAACACACGGTCGGCAGGGTTGGTTTCTTCTGAGGCCTCTACTTGGCTTGCAGGTGCCGTCTTCTCCCTGCGTCTACACGTGGTCGTCCCTCTGTGATGTGTGTGTCCTTTCTTATAAGAACACACATCCTATTGCATTAGGGCCCACCCTAATGACCTCATTTTATCTTGATCACCTCTTTAAAAGCCCTGTCTCCAGATGCACTCATATTCTGTGGTACTTGGGGGTAGGGCTTGCACATTTTATAGGGACACAGTTCAGTTCATAACAACTGATTTTGTAGAATCTGTTATCTGTCAAAAGATGTCTAGTGTTATTAAGTTCACATAATTCTTGGCAACTTATGAAGAATTCAGAATGTATACAAATGGACAATATTTTGGCTGACCCTCTAGAGAGAAAGTAATGACACCAAAATATTTATTTATTCAGCACACAAGTGTTTGGCAACTTCTAAGTAGGCACCGTGGAGTCAGAATCTTTACATACATCATCTCGTTTAAATCTTCATTTGCATCAGCAAGGTAGGTCTTTGAGTGCCAGTGATGGGGCTGGCCCAAGGTCACACAGCTGATGTTTGAACTGAGGTCCGGATTCCTCTCGCACCCGTGCTCTGCAGTCAGCCACACGATGATGGCCTCCGGGCCACACTCCTCTCCTCCTCTCCATGAGCACTTTCACCGAGCAGAGGGAATTTTCTTTTATTCCAGCCCTCCTTGGATATGTCAACATGTGTCTATACCTGAACTTCCATCCCCTCTTGCTCGTAAATCCTCCTCCAGACTAAGGAGTGGATCCTCCATGGCTGCGAGGAAATGCAGGAAAAGTGAGATTAAAGGCACAAAAAACAAAGGGGTTGAGAACAGACGAGACACCAAGCAGTTGGACACACAAATGCGAGGCCTTGATGGGAGGCATAGGGAGAGAAACTGAGCAGGCGTCTCTGCAGCCTTGGTGAACGGGGAGAGTCAAACACGACAGTCCTGAAAAAGAGGAAGTGATGCAGTTGCTTCTCACGGGTCTAGCAAATTCTAGAGCTTTTCCTAAAGGGCCCAGCAGCACTTCCCAGCGGCTGATCCACTTCTGCTGTCTGTTCCTCCCCTCTCCTGCTTTCCAGTGAATTCAGCAACAGCAGATAAGAGTGTAAAGTTCGTATCTGAGGTCTGGAGATCCTACTTTCATCAATTTCCTTTATGTTTCAGTGGAACCTAAAGGAGTGTTTGTGAACCACAAGCTCCCGATTATTTAAGTCTGTACTCTTGAGTGTGAGTGCCTGTACCTCCTGCACCCCCAGGAGGAGGCTGGGGCCTTGCAGAGGGTCATTAGATGGTCAGCGACTGGCAGGGAACTAACTGAAGTGTGTCCCGATTCATCTTCAGAGCCCCACCTGCTGTACTCTATCCTTGAGTTGCTGGAGATGCTAGGAGTGATTCCTAAGCTTAAACTCAGGGTGGGTTTGTAGTGTCAAGATTGCAGACATCACCTGAAATACAGGTGGGGCTCCTCACCGGGTCCCTCCTCCTGGCTCTGCCCTGTTGCAGTCACCTGCTTTAACCCTCACATTCTGCTCCTGGCGCCTGGTTTACTTCCAGTTCTGTAGTCTTACCTAGTCTTACTGAGAAGCCAATAATTTTCTCTAAGCTACTTCTCAGTGCGCCTAACTCTTCCACGAAAGCATCGGTGCAAAGAAGGGTAGCTTGGTGACACTGGTGAGGAGCCCACGTTTTCCCCCCTTTCACTGACCGACAGGAATTTATTTCCAGTTAAACAAGCCGGGAAATGTAATTAAGCACATGGTTGATAGTGATAGCCAAGCGTGCCTGCCAGAAAAACGATAGGTTCTTTAAAGGTGCCAAGGACTGGTATTATGCATCGTCTGTTGGAAACCATACGCTTCACAATTCGGAGCCTCTTGCGTGCAGCCTCCTATCTTCAATCAAATTATGATATTCCAGAAATATGCATAAGGGAAATGATTCTACACATTTTATGGTGGGCTGTTGCTTGTAGCAGTAATTGAAGTACCTTTCCACTTATGAAAGTACTAATTTTATTTGTTTTTATTGCTTTTCTAGATGCAATTATTTATTTAGTGTGCTTTGGCTTTATTAAATTATGTTTACTATAGGAACATCATAAAAATGTATGAAAGCAACACATCAGCCAAGCCAGCCTGGTGACCTGTGTTGAGAAAGCTAGTGTTATTTTTCATATCCAAACATAATGGAATAACTTAAAAATAAACAGATGACCTGCGCTAGAAAACAATGCGATTTCCAGGTAATGTAAGAAAACACCTGGACAATGTGATTTCATAAATCTTGGTTCTAAAATTTACATGAGTTGGGTTTTGCGTGTTTATTTGAGGACACATGGCATTTCTAAATGGAATCATTATAATGTGAAATGTAATTAAACTGAAAGGCAAGACGTAAACGGGATTTTTGTTGGCTGGTAAGATATGGACGACTGAGATGCGAGGTAAAAGATTTTTGGTGTTAAAAGACAAGCGGGAGGCTGTCTTTTTAAGAAACTTAGATTGGATGTAAGTGGTTTATTTGTCCTGAATTTTGGCGAGATAACCAAGGTGTAAGCCCAAAAAAGCAAAAAATCAAAACAAAATGAGAACACAACCACACCCAGAAACAAAAGCAGGGCTCCTTGGGTGAGAGTCATGTGTCTTTGATGACTAGAAATTAGTGACTGACTTTTATTTTTCTAATTCTGAATTAAAATTAATTAATGTGTTGTTTAAATGCATACGCCTACTACAAAATTCAAATGAATACAAGAGAGGGTCTGTCTCCCTCCAGCCAATTGGTTTACTTCCCCAGAGGAAACCATGGACACGGCTCTTGATTTTCCAAGTAGGTTCCAAGGGTTTTCTAAGCACATGAAACATATACACACGTATTTACTCACATACACACACGTGTACACAGTGATGGTATAGAACATCCAGTGCACATGTAGCTCCATCATGCCTTCTGAAGACTGTACCGTGTGCTCCACTGTATGGATGCACCAGGCTCCGACTGATGTCTATTTTAAGTGTTTTTTGCTCATACCAAGAAACACTTCTACCAACACTATACAAGAAAACCTGTTTCTTTTGGAACCTATTTTTTTTCGTATTTGTCAACTTGAAAGACAAAAACTGATGTCCGAGTGTGATTTTAAACCATGATTCCCATTATGAGAGAGGCTGAGTCTCATTTCATACACGTAAGAGCCTTTGTATCTCATTTCCTATGAACTCCCTGGTCCTGTCTCTTCTTTACTTCATTTTCTAATGGATCGTTGGCCAACGTCTTTGTAGAGTTGTAAGTCCCTTTGATATGAGTGGCAAATATTTTCCCCATTTTTTCAATCATCCTTTGACTTTTTTTTTTTTTAAAGATTTTATTTTTTTCCTTTTTCTCCCCAAAGCCTCCCGGTACATAGTTGTATATTCTTCGTTGTGGGTTCTTCTAGTTGTGGCATGCCAGACGCTGCCTCAGCGTGGTTTTAATGAGCAGTGCCATGTCTGCACCCAGGATTCGAAGCAACGAAACACCGGGCCTCCTGCAGCGGAGCGCGCGAACTTAACCACTTGGCCATGGGGCCAGCCCCTCTTTTTTTTTTTTTTTTGATGGTAATTAGTACATTCACATTTTCTGGAGTTCATTTTTATAGTTTATATTTTTCAGGAGCATTACTTATTTTATCCTGTAGTTAAAATTTTTTTACAGTAAGTCGAGCAAGGTATTTTTAAAAATAATTTTGAAAATGACATTCAGGGGCTGGCCCGGTGGCGTAGTGGTTAAGTCCGAGCACTGCACTTCAGTGGCCTGGGGTTCAAGAGTTCGGATCCCAGGCACAGAGCTACACACTGCTCATCAAGCAATGCTGTGGCAGCATCCCACATACAAAATAGAGGAAGACTGGCAAAGATGTTAGCTCAGGGCAAGTCTTCCTCACCAAAAAAAAAAAGAATTATATCCCCTTTCTCATTTCGTATTTTATTCAATTATGCTTTTTTCTTTTGATTAATTTGTTTTTCAGTTTCTTTTATTGGTGTTTTCCAAGCATAAACTTTTGGATATTTTTATTCTTCTGTTTTTCTCTTTTCTGATTCATACAGTCTGGTTTTAATTTTATTGTTTCTTCTTTCCACTTTTCTTCCATTTATGTTTTCTTTTTCTAAGTTCTTCAGCTGGATGCTTGATTCATTTAATTCACATTGTTTAATATAAACATTTAGGCTATGATTTCTCTCTGAGTACTGTGTTCTTTGTGTTCTGGCAAGTAATATTTTTTATCATTATTTTCAAGCTACTCTTAAATTTTAGTTTTATGCAGGTTAAATCATTTAAGAAAATTTCTAGATGGTAGCATTCTAGTTTTTTTTATTATTTCTAGAATTTTTTTCTTTCTGTTTTTACCTGTATTTTTTCCTTTTAATCAGAGACTGTTAGTTACATTATTTTACTTTTCAGAATTAAAGTTTACTTTGTGGCCTAATGTTTAATCATTTTTTTTTGTTAGTGTTCTATGTCAACTTGAAAATGAACCGCAATCTCTCTTTGCAGGGCATAGTGTTCTATGTAAGACAGTGAGATCTATCTTATTTAGGTTATTTAGGTTTTATATATCCTTTTAAATGTTTCCCCGTCTGTTCCCCTTTGAGTCCCCACAGGCTATGGAAATGCATGCCTGATGAATGAATGCATGATGTGGAGCTCCCTGTGGTCAGCTAGCATTGTGCTGTGTCTTGTCTTACAGCCCAAGATTGCCGAGGAGAACTTAACCTATGCCGAGCTGGAGCTCATCAAACCCCACCAGGCTGCCAAAGGCATCCCCACCAGCACCGTCTACGCCCAGATCCTCTTCGAAGAGAACAAGCTGTAACTCTGCGTCCTCTTCCGTGGTCCTATTTAATACCTGCCGCCCCAGTTATTTATGAAACCTTGGAAACAAAGTCCTTATTTTTGTATTTTCACTCGTACCTTCTGTGGCGGGGATCCCCTTTCCGGTGGCATTCCCGGTGCCTTCAGAGATACGAAGCTCCTCTCCACAAACCGTGGGGGCCACACCTTTGGACCAATCTCCCAGGACAAGATGTTTCTGAGTCTGAGCCCTGAGCGGTGAGGACTCTGATTCTGAGAGCACCAAGGAGATTTTTCTGCTGAGCCAAACCCCTTCACATTCTTCTTTCTCTGGGTTTTTATATTTTTTAAATCTTTTTTAAGTCTTCATTTTAATCTTCGACTCCTCCCGTATCCATGGTATCGAACTCATAGTATATAGCTAGAGGAAATGCCATTATAGGCCAAGGTGTGAATGGTAGGTATGTAGGAATAAGTTTTCAGAGGATCAGGTAACATTGCTCGGGCACCTGGAGCAGAGCAATCTGCTTATTGCAAGCCTTCATTTAAGATAGCGTCTCTTGTTTTAAGTAGATGCACCGACCCTGGCGATTTGAGGGCAGAGAGTCCAGGTTGTGGGGAAGTCTGAGGTCTAGGCTGACAGTGGACTGACTGTCTTTGAGTCCCCCAGTGCCTGTTTCCCCACTCCTGACCACCTGGGGGCGCAAGACAAGTAGAACACCGTTCTAACAGGCTTCCACCCCTTTAGCAAGAGGACCTATTCTGGTATAGAAACTTATATTCTCCAAGGAGTTCTTAGTACCTTTTTCCCAGGGAGCAGGGGAATTTGCCAACAATTGACGCACTGGAGGAAGCTGACCTCTTGGAAGTGTGCCAAGAATGTCCACTCATGTGACAGCAAAGTCTCTTGCCTGGTTCCCCCAGGGCAGGAGAGTAGGAAGAGCAAGCTGAGCTGGAAAAGGGTGTCCTGAACACCCCAGTGTTACAGAGTGCCTCCCCAACTCAACTTTGCGTGTGAATTCTAATAGATTTGGGTGGGCGTCATGGCAGGGATGCGTGGTGTATAAATCCATGAGGAAGTTGCTGTCTGGACCTGTGTGCCGTCCAGCTTCTCACTGAAGACCGATCCATTCTGGAAGAGAGCCATCCTGTCAACTGTGTGGTTAAGGACACTTCCTGATGTGTGAGCGTGCTCTGGGTGGTTATTTGCTGCACACTGCAGAGTTTGTTTGGCTTTGTAATGGACCGTGTATATATGGTAAATTATCTATTTTAAACACAACCTTGAGTGTGAGTTGTGCCCCTCTGTGTATCCATGTGAACTTGGTCAAGTTTCTCATCCCCTAACTGTCTCAGCTCCGTGTTTGTATGAAGATGACATAACCTCTCATAGAATTCTTCTGATGGGATAATGAATATTGCAAGATTCTGGGCACTATTGCTACACCCATATACAGTGTTAACATTCATGCTAAAGCCAGTTCACATTTTCAAAATAAAAATGTCTTTACTACTTAAGGCTGTCATTGCAGTGACTTTAAAAAGTACATATTTGTCCATGACCTTAGGTCTACCCTCGCAAAGACCCACAATAGCTTCTGAGTGCCTCTCTGGGTTTACTCGGAATGGCCCAAATTGGGAGCAGGTAATGATTCTTCCAGAAGCAGAAAGGGCCTGCCTCCACAAAGAGGAAGTCCTTCTCTCCGGCCTTCACCTGAATCTCATTCCCTCCCTTTCTGCCACGTTTCAAAGATAGTGAGTAAACCACACGGCTTTTGAGGAAGAAGACCATCTGGAAGAACTCCCTGGAACTTTGTGGAGCATCTCTTTAAGAGAGGAGGCTGCCTGGTTAGCACACCATTCACATCCTGATCATCACAGGCATCATATCGTATTTCAGGAAGGAGCCGTAAATTTGCATAAAGGCTGGTGAGGCCCTGGCATGGGAGTGGAGAGTGGGGCATGAGAAGAGGAGATGATGGGAGAGGGTAATGGGCTGAGAGGCTCCCAGGCCTCTGGAGAACAGACTTGAACTTTAAACCCTCCCAAACCCACCCCCTTAAATTCAGTGGGAGCTTAGGGCCATCACATAAGGAAATGAATGCATCTCAAGAAAAGGGCACCAGCTTCTAAGAGCTGGTGGCTAACAAGTCATTGTTATAGATTCAATTGAGACTCTTTCTCCAAAACTCTGGTCATAGCTGCACAAATCAATGCTAAGGTGTGCGAGTGGGGGACCCACTGACATGGAGTACAAAGGGTGAAAGACCATCCTCTCCTACGGAAAATGCTTCCCAAGGGAATCGTGGAAGCTCCTGGCAACATCTAGGCAGAGCTTGTCCCACTCTTTTCTCCAGAAGCAGACCATGCAAGCTTTGCTCAGAACTGGGAGCAATGGATGCTTTGGACCTGGTGCTTCTTTGGGGTGATAAGTCTTGACATTATTGTCATAGCAAACCTGAAAAATGTGTCTACTCATTCATTTTCGATCAATACACCACTAACCGTGCATTGACATTTCTGAAGATAAGGAAGGGGAAACCTATCATTCCAACAGAAATTAGGAAAAATTCTTCGAGTTGTTTTTACTATCAAGCGTCTAGGGGAACAACTCTATATAAGCAGTTTTCAATATGGACAATTGCGTGTACATCTAAATGAAGTTAAAGCAAAGACAGACCGCTTGCTGGGAAGGCAGCGGCTCCCGCAGGCAGAGAGCAGACGCTGTCAGATTTGGTGGTGAATTCTAGCCTGGGCCATGTGTGGCGTGGAGCCATCACAGGAAGCAAGGAGGTGAAAGGGGGTCCCCACCTGAATGAAGCTGTCTTGAAAAGTCAAAGCCCCCAGGTCCTGAACTAAAGCAGCTGTGGTGGGAGGAAAGGGTTGGGGTTTCTTTAGGATCCCCTCTTCATTGAAACATTGTGACTTTGTTAGCTCATGTAGTAAATAAGAAAAAGCCTGGCCTACCCCTCCTGATACTTGCTGGGGTGAAAATGACACGGACACTTCATATTTTTTAGTGTATAGTCATCTGGGTCATCCCACATCTCAGTAAGCCCCAAGACTTGCTTGGAATAGGAACACTAGATGAATGGGCGCCCTTAGCGACTCTTCATGGCTTTGTTCATCACTCAGCCCCTCACGTGCATGACTACAACCTCAGCGGGGCCAATAATGGGGCTCATGCCTCAGTCACAAAAAAATGGGCCAAAGCATGCATGGGGCCCGATCTGGGCTAATCCAAATTCTTGGCAGACAGAAACCATCTCTCCCTTGGGCAGCCAGGCTGGGATGCCACATACCAGATCTGTCTACAGTGATGTCTCGTGCCAAGCGGAGAAGCCTTGGAGAATGAAGGAGTCGCTGAGAGAGAAGCAGGGAGGAGAATGTTCTGGAAACACAGAATCCTGTCTCCCAGCTCCGAAATCCCCCAGCCTCTTCTCTTTCCTTCAGATCTTCTTTTGATTCAATACACTACCCATTTCCGCACCATCTAAATCCTGGTATGGCTCAAGCTAGTCCCGTTGCAATAGAGAGAATTCCAACTAATACAGTATGCATCAAAGTTGCTTCCCAGCACAGGAAGCAAAACAATTACACTGAGTGTCAGTCCCCAGGGAGCCCACTGACATCACCTCCAACAACATGCTTACAGCCGCAAGCTCCCGCTCTGCTCTGCAGCTTCCCACTGAGCGGGCCCTCTCAGGGCTCTGAAGATGTGCTTCTCCAGGGAGAGGGCCTGGCGGGCTTCAGGACTGATGCTCTCCTAAGGGAGGGACCCTCAGGTTTGGAGGTGGAGCACCAGCAGGCCTGGGGCAGTACTGAGCGGCACTGGTGGCAGCAGGAGAAGGTCACAGGGCGGAGATTCAAATGAGCCGTGTCACATGATGTTGGAGGGAGCCTTTCTAGGCTGGCCATAAAGTTGTGGCTGGGCTTCCTCATAGAATGTGTTGTCTTTCCAGTAACCCTGTCCCAGGAGACCAGGTCGGGAGAGAACCCAGCTCTGTGTCATTTGTAGCCCATTATAAGATAAGGCAGCCACATGGTGGGGATGTTGACTCCCCAGCCCACCCCTACTCCTTACACTGGACAGAAGTTGTTCACTGGGATGGAAAACAAGAAATTCATGGTTTGGAGGAAGGGTCTGCCTTCACCGTGGACATGCTGTGCTAGAGCTCAGTGGCGTGTCCAGAAGAATTAGACTAATGCTGCGTAAACTTAAATGCATGCACAGATAACTGAATCTCATTAAACTGTGGATCCAGATTCGGGAAGTCTGGGTGGGCCCTGGAAGTCTGTGTCTAAGGAGCTCCCAGGGAATGCCTGTGCTTCTGGTCCCCGGACCACACTTTGAGAGGCAAGGATGTAAACTGTTGGGAAATGTGGATCTGGAGCCCCTGGGGCTTGGTGGTGTCCTCTTAATATAGGTCACAGCTGAATCCTGACAATGGGCAAAATGCCCAGGGAGAGGGGGCCCTAGGAGGAGGGACGATGCCCAGACCTGAGCGCTCCCTCACTGGCAGGTCCAGAAGCAGGCAAGGAGCCTGAAAGAGACCAGAGAAGAGCAAGCGATCAAAAGAGTGAGAGGGGAGCTGGAGAAGCTGTGTCTAGAAGTTTCCGGAAGGAGGACGAGCTCAGCCGCGTGAGCTCTGCAGAGGTCAGGTAGAACAGAGGCGGAGACTTTGCTCGTTCTGAATTAGTTGTACCTTTCACATTTTTAAAAATGGGTGGTTTTGCGGGGGAAAACGATTCTCCAAGTGCACGAGGCTGACAGACTGGCGCTGAGCGGCGTGTGCTGCACTCAGCGGACTTCCCCCAAAGCAATCCGCGTCTTCCATCGGGTGGCGATTTGGAGAAGACTTAATGAACGTGCAGGGTGGGGGGAGGGTGGCCTCGCGGTTCTCTGCTCCTTCTGTTGTCGTTGTTAAAGGATGACTTGGTGCCTGCTTTCTAATAAACACAGCTCGATTAGCTTCACCCCAATTTAGTGTCTGATTGTTAAATGTTAATGTACTGCACCCTACAGTTTTAAATAGAATTAAGGATGTTTACAGCTTTGGTTAAATGCACCTTGTTCTTCCACATTAAACTTTATTGCAAGTGGCCTCCATCAGCAAACAGGAGAAAAAGTCATTAGTCGCTGGTCTGTGTGGGGGCCGCGGCTGCCAGAGAAAGAACCGGCGTCCTGTTTTCCTTATTACAGCTGGTGGAGCAGTGCGAGGGGATGGCTTCCTGTTTATGACTCTGATTAGAAGCTCAGACGCCTGCGTCTGCGGGTGGATCTTAGGGAGTCCACAGACGCCCAGGGATTTTTATGTAGAAGTTTGTGTTGCGTCCATGAGAGTCTGATGCTCTCTTCAGTTTTCTAAAGGGGTCCGTGAGCCACAAAAGATGGAACCGTTAGAGACTCTACGCCAGAGTCCTGACCGCAAGGTCCCCTAGGAGCATCATGAGGAAGGCTGTCACTTTACAGTGGGGAAAACCAAGGAGATGGGAAGGGACCGTGTAGGAGTGGCAGAGCCAGGCTGGAACCAGGCTCTAGACTCCCAGCCTGGTGGCCCTGCGTGCATCCCAACCCTAACCTCCCTCCTTCCCTTTGACTCTGGCTCCCGGAAACCTGCCTGTCCCCATGCTTCTCCTCCTGCCTGGGGGCACACTGGCCTCTTGCACGATTGGGCTTTGGGCTGGGTGAGGATTGGGGCTGCCCAGCCTTCCCCCTTGCAGGATGCCCCCTGGCTCTGTCCTTCCCCAGCCCCCTGTCTCAGTGCCCTGAGACTGCTCCCAGCCTGTCTCTTGGTCAACTTGATGTGCTCTAAAATGTCTCGTTCTCTCCTCGTTCTTCCACCTCTTCTGGACTCTGTGTCCTGCATCTCTGGAGGTCTCCTTCTCTAGGTATCCCTTCTCTTTTTTCCTATCTTCAGCTTTTCCCTCAGTCTCTGAAGTGACAAGCGTTTCTCCACCTGGGAGGACCAGCTCTCAAGCTGTCTTCTCCTGCTCTTTCCTCCACAGCCTGGAGTCTACGCTCCCTGCACGATCCTTCATGCATCTTACCCTCTTCTGGCTGCCTTCCTCCCAACTCCGAACTCAGCCCTCCTCAAGGCCTTTGGGAATCGTTGCTGAGCGTGTGTCCTACTGCCAAGAATGTCTTATTCTTCTCTCCTCTGTTTGACACAAGTGTCCTTTCCCTTTCTGAAACCGACCCCCTGCCTTTGTGACACCACTCACCTAGGTGTGCTTCTTGGGCCATGACATCATCGTCCCCTTTCCTCCACTCGGCCCTTCATTGCTGCTTTTCTATAAGGTTCCATCCTTAGCTCGTTCTCTTTGCCTCCACACCTGTGTCTCTGACCACTCCCCAGCTGCGGCCTGAGACTCCACATCCACAGCTCCAGTTGGACCCCTCTCTTCAGCTCCATTTCTGCCCCCTGGCCGTTTCCCCCGAGCACCCCCACACCTCTCAGAAGCCAGCCTCCAATACCGACCACATCGTGCACACCCCTCAAGACCCAGCCATGCTGGTTAAGGACACCACCACTTGGCTGATAACTAAGGCCGGAAACCTGGTGTCCCTGGAGATGTAGGCCAGCACCGGCAGCTGCAGAAATGCTCTTGACTTTTAATGAAAAATACCAGGTGCCTGGCACCGTGCTGTGCCATTTTCTGTAATCTCCCATGAAGCCAATGCTGTTCTATCCAGTTTGCAGATAAAGGAGCAGAGGTTCAGAGGTCTCACCTGGCTTGCCCAAGACAACAGAGCCGGAGTCCTTGTACCTTCCCCGTGTGGCCGGCTCCTACCCTTCCTCTCCATTCACACGGCTCCTGCTTTCCATACTCTCTGAGCATCTCTCTCAAGGACCACCACACTCACCCCTGACCTGTCTTCCTGCCACCTGATCTGTCCTCCAAAATGCCACCAGAGGGATCCTTCTAAAGGGCAGACTGGCCAAGGCACTGCTCTGCCTAAAATCCAGCTCCCGCTGCCCTAAGGAGGAAGCCCAGCCTCCTGGAGAAGTCGAGGCCCTGGTGACCCAGCCCTGCCTGCCTTTTGGGCTTCATCTCCTGCGCTCCCACCCTTTCCACCATTTGCTCAGCCTCAGCGGCTGTGGGGCCTCAGGGCTGCAGGAGGAGGCCGCTCTCTGCTGGGCGTGGGCCTCTACCAGCAGTGCTCAGGGCCGTGGGGAGTTGAGACCACATCTCTGGGCATTGCCCAAGCCTCCATGGGCAGCCTCACAGCTCTCACTCCTGCAGCATCCAGAGCAAGAGCCCCAGGACCGGGGAGCCCAGGCAGGGTCGCTGTGCTCCCCGAGTGTCACAGACACAGCCGCTGGCTTTGGTAGCAGCCCCCTGGCAACACAATGATGGCAAGTTCTGGAGCAACCTGTGTCTAAGGCAGTAGAATAGAGAGTGCTCTAGCCCTCAAGAGCTGAGCAGGGTGAGCATAGCCAGGACTGAGCCCAGAAGTCCCCACAGGTAAAGCCCTCTGAACATTCTGTGACCTGTCAATGGAGGTGCAGCCAAAGGAAAGACAGGGCATGTCCCAGGCTGAGGTGCCACTCCAGTCGCACCTCACTGGGAATACAGGACTCCCCGGTCACCGGAAGACGATGCCTCTGCATCTAGGAACATGACCTGTTTATAGAACGTTGTGACTGAGACCTTAGAGGTTGTCCACTTAAACCGCCCTTCCATCCCCCGTCGTTTTACAAGTAAGACCAGGATTTATAGGCCACAAAACCTCTTTAGTGGTCATTAGGGTCAAAATGCAAGTCTCTTCTTCTCCTTTCCATCCTTCCTCTGGCCCTTCCCCTTGTCCACTGCTCCCCGTGCCACCGGACGGCAGCAACGTCTCAGCCTTCTGGAGGAAAGGCTGGATGGCGAGCATCCATTGGAAGGTGGCAGTTGGCCTCCAGCTGAAATCAGCAGGGTCGGGCTCGCAGAGGGGCAGAATCATCAGATGCGATAAGCTTGGCTCCCCCCGTGAGACTCTCCTTGCGAGCAGAACCTGGGAGGAGGGGCTAGAACATGCCAGGAGGCAGAGCGCAGGGGCTTCCCTGATAACTGTCCCCCTGAGGGCAGACCTCCTAGTGGGGAGATGCCCATCCAGAGAGCAGGGCGTCAGTCCCTCACCTGCCTCACCTGGGGCCTCCGTGTAAAGGGACCAGGGGTTGCCTGGGAAGTGAGAGGGGCCACTGGCCTTTCAAGTGGGATTTCAAACAGTGAACAAGCAGGAGAAATGCCAGCTCTCCGTGCTCCCTCCCAACCAGCACCTGGGATGGCCGAATTTTATCCTGGGGAAACTGAAGCCATTCGAAAGTTAGGAGAAAAGCTACAGTGAAAAGGATCATTTGGTATGCCCAAGGCAGTTCTTTGCCCTAATGTCCCTCAATTCTAGAATTCTTCCCACCGTCGTGCCCCATGAAGGGAGCTTGGTGGCTCACTTCTTTGCGGCTTTGATTTGTCCTCTTGATTTTGACAGATTGGGAATTTATGCAAAGAACTGTCCACATGGCTTATAGAAATGTGAGTAAGGAGGAGACACTTGCCAATTTACAAACTCCCTCTGTTTATGGCCGGCTTAACCATGGAGAGCATATGACACGCAAGAAGGGATGGGAGTGAGGGACCATCGGGGGTTGGGACTTCCTGAGGTGACAGAGGCAGGTGTGGGGGTGGCACACTCTTTCATTGCCCCCCACCCAACCTTCCTGAGGCTGCTGCTTCCACCTCCGTCCCTCCTTGGCCAACTCTGGAAGGCAGCCCGGCTCCTTGGGGTTGACAGCACCACCTGGTGGCCATCGAGGAGAACTTGAGGCCCTCCTTCACCCCTACCCATCCTTCACAGGGACCTCCCCTCCCCTCTCCTTCGCAGCTGGGTTCCTTCGGGCTCTCCTCCACGTTCCCACACGTTCTCTTCCCAGTCTAACCTTAGCCCAAATCTCTCTCCGTCTCTCCCTATCGTATTCTCTCCCTTCCCCTCTCTCCGTGTCCCTTCGTTCCATTTACAAGTAAAGCAATTCTTTACGTCCCGTCTGTAAGCAGGCTACGGACCCGGCATATGCATGCAGCTGCTCTCTCTGGCTTGAGTGCGAGTCAGGATCAGAGTCTGCGACTGGAGTCCCATGTCTGGAGTTATTTCTCCTCACGCATAGTTCGTTTCCTCTGGCTGGCATCCTGGCTTTTCTCACTCAGCAGCATGAGCAAAGGAGTTAGATTCAGAAGATCTGGTCCAAACCCCGGGTCTGCCTTTTAATTGCTGTGTGTCTCTGAGAAGCTTTTTGAACTCTCTGATCTGTAGTGTCCTCATGTGAAAAATGGCCAGGGCCAACAGGATTTAAAGAGTTACCTTCCCATGTGGAATAAGTCTGCCCCTGGGAGAGAGGATGGGGCCGGGCTCATAATCACCAACCCTCGAGGTGGGCCTCAGAGACAGCAGGGGAGGGACAGGCACGTGGAGGGCTCCCAGAGGGGGCAGCCCCGAGGGAGGAGCCGCCCCACAGGCCCTGCTGGGAGGTCTAGCCCCTGGGGCTGGGTCTCCCATCACCTTGTTCTCGGCTTGGCTGGGGTACAAGCATCTGCTGATATTTATACGGCCCCTGTGAACTCCTGGAGCCGCAGGCCTGGGGCAGAGAGAGCTCCCCAGGACCTGCCCTGAGGCCCAGCATCCGTTTCCAGCTCCTGGTTATGCTTCCCTAGCATGTGTTGATCTCTGTCAGACTGCTCTCCTTCAGTCTGCTCTCTTTTGGGGAGCAGGACAGTTAGATGATGGCTCTCTTCTCCCCAGGGGACAGTGAGCTCCACGGAGGGCAGGCCCCTGTCTGCTCTGTCACCACACTGTCCCTGCAGCCCGTCATAGAGCCTAGTACCCACCAGCTTCTCCATCCTTTGAAAGGGAATGAACGATGGAGAAGGATGGGGGAGGTGCTTTGAAGACTAAAAAACATAACCCTCATGGAAGGGTTTTTTTTTTTTTTCCTACGGATTTTGTTCCTCTCTGAAGGCCTCCAAATCCTGTGCCCCAAACCACATTATCCAGAACTTCCACCACTCAGCAAAAGTCACTGCTATATTTATCCTGTTGGCAGCCCCCTCTGCCAGTTTCCATCAGAGACCAGCC
The DNA here is from genome assembly GCF_041296265.1 of Equus caballus. Lineage (NCBI taxonomy): Eukaryota > Metazoa > Chordata > Mammalia > Perissodactyla > Equidae > Equus > Equus caballus. The sequence continues at coordinate 93,443,097 of NC_091684.1, forward strand.
TGAAATAACACCCTTGTCTGGGGGTGACAAGGCCGCAGGGGCTGGCAGCACCCTTTGGCTGTGGTCAGGCCCGGTGGGGGGTTGATGGGAATCCTGGGGTGTCTACAGTCTCGGGACCCCACAGACTTCCCTCTTCTGTGGGGCAAGAAGGAGCTGGTTTATTTTCCCAAAGAAGCACGGGACCATGACAGAGCAGGAGGTCTGCGTGGGGCTGGCCCCCGTCTCAGAACTCTCCAGCAGCAATTGGAACACTGCAGTCAGAAGAGCGTGGCTGAGGTCTTGGATCTGGAGGAAAAGTCCTTGACTTCCTAGGAAGATACCTGGCTCAGCATCTAGACAGTTTCAGGCTGATGTGCACAGGCTCAGACATTATTTCATTTCCCAGGATGAAATCCGAACTCTGGAACAAGATAGTGAGAGAAGCTTATGCTTGCAAGCTGCTTACACGTCACAAACGGTGTTCCTAGTGTGTTGTATTTCTCCCCCATATTCCACACACCTTTTCTAGTACTCTCTCTGAGGAAGGGCCGGGGTTGGTCTAATTCCTGACCATTCTAGCCCTTCCCAGCTATGTAACCAGAGCAGAGGTGTGTCCTGCTGCCTTGTCACAGCCCCAGCCCTTTTCCTGCCTCTCTTGGTCCTCATCCCTGTAAAGTTGCCACTCCAGCGATGCTACAGCACCATCGAGCTCGCTGCTCGTGACGTTCAGCTGGCTGAGTTCTCCTCTGAGTAACTCAGTGTCACTCTGCAGCCCGCACACTAACGTCTTCCAACAGAGAGGAGTAGAACTTTTAACCGCAGATGAGCCCAAGTAAGAGGAAGGTAAAATGGATTACTCTGCGCGCCATCGTTTGAGCTGCATGTGTCATCTACAGTGTTGATCCTCCTCATTAGGATGCGTGTATCTTTGTTTTTATTTTTTTGTTGTGGTAAAATGTATATAACATTAAACTGGCCATTTTAACCATTTTTAGGGACACAGTTCAGTGGTTAGTGCATCCCCAGAGCTGTGCAACCCTCACCACCATCCATCTCTAGAACTTTTTCGTCTTCCCAAACTCCAGCTCTCACCCATTAGACAATAATGCCCCACACCCCTTCTCCAGCCCCTGGCAGCCCCCCTTCTACTTTCTGTCTCTGTTTGATGACACTAGGGACCTCGCACAGGTGGAATCATTCGTTACAGCCAAGTGTCGCTTAACAATGGAGACATTCTGAGAAATGCGCCATTAGGCGATTTTGTCATTGTGCGAACATAACAAAGTGCACTTACTTACACAAACTTATGTGGTACAGCCTGCTACATACCTAGGCTAACAGGTACGAATCTCATGGAACTACCATTCGTCATGGACCGAAACATCGTTATGCAGCACATAACTATTTGTCTTTTGTGACTGTCTTATTTTGGTCAGCATAATGTCCTCAAATTTCATCCACATTGTGGCATGTGTCAGAATTTCTTTCCTTTTTAAGGCTGAATAATATTCCATTGTATGTATATATTACTTTTTGCTCATTTGTTCATCCATTGATGGACACTGGGTTGTTTCCACCTTTTGGCTGCTGTGAATAGTGCTGTTTTGAAAGTGGGTGTACGAGACCATGAGTTCAATGGATGCAGATTTTTTTTTTTTGAGGAAGATTAGCCCTGAGCTAACTACTGCCAATCCTCCTCTTTTTGCTGAGGAAGACTGGCCCTGAGCTAACATCTGTGCCCATCTTCCTCTACTTTATATGTTGGACACCTACCACAGCATGGCTTTTGCCAAGCGGTGCCATGTCTGCACCTGGGATCCAAACCCGCGAACCTCAGGCCACTGAGAAACAGAACGTGCGAACTTAACCGCCGCGCCACCGGGCTGGCCCTGGATTCAGGTTTTTTAAGGGGCTTTTTATCATTGCCCAGCGTGGGCCTCACACAGATGATGTGCCTTCTGACTTATTGCCGTCTGTCCCCTCCCTGGAGCAAGGGGTCCCACACTGCTGAGATGGAGATGCCTTTCGAAGTCAGGGTTCTCTTTGAAAGACATTTAGTGATTGTGATATATTAAATCAACAATAACTAAGGATGTAATTTAGTACAAAGTTAGGTATCTAATTTGTGGTTAAGAACATTCTGTTTATTTAACTCAACTATGGGGGGGAGGAAGCATCTTGAATGGAGAATAGGAGAAAAGCTACCATGTTTGGTGTTTACGGTGGAACATTCTAGTAGGCATGTTGGCAGAGTGGAGTTTGAGATCTCTAACTGATTTGGGTCCCCACAGGAACGCCATATGACTGATGAGGATGAACAGGGTCAGGGGCCTCGTGAGGGTGACCGGCATCCCGTCAGGCCCCTGGCGCGCTAGCGTCTGGCTCTCCTGTAAGCCAGCACCCTCGTCCAGGGTCTCCATCCCGGGAACCACTGGTCTAAATCTGTCCATACCAGCAGCCTGGCTGAGGCCACTCTTCCTCTGTTCTTTGAGAGGAACCCTGAAGGCACGGGGACCCACCGGCTGGGGGAGGGTCAGGACGTGGCAGAACGAGCCACGAGGGGTGGAGTGTGGAGGGCTTAGGCACTGCGTGACATTCTTAAAATTCTTGAGTCTTAGAGCATTGTCCAGCCACTTCCTTGCTGTTTCCAGTTTCTTAACTTTTCTGATGATCAGTTTTCTCTTCTACGAGATGGAGATATTGCCTCTTAGGATGGTTACAAGGCTTCAAACAGCCAGTACAGGAAAGGGTAGCTGACTCCCGGTGCATGCTAAGTAAAGGGTGGTCAGTGCTGGCCACCCTTCGCAGCCCATGGGCCACACCCCTGCTCCTTCTCCTCAGACGGCCTCCCCTCTTCCTCCTCAGTCTTCTGACAGCAATGGCATCTCCAAAGACTCTTGTGAAGGTGCGCAAAATTGCACAGAAAGCACCGGGGCAGGGACCGTATACAGTAGGTGCCGAGTCTACGGTGACGGCTGTCCCAAGGCCGGTGGCCATTCTGGGTGATAGAGGCTTTCCTTGTGCACCAGGCTTCTTCACAGCTCCCCTGGGCCTCTGGCGGGGGCTGTGGCCGGGAGTCCCCCAGCAGGCCTCTGCTCAAGCGACACTAATTGTGCCAGGGAGAACGGCTCACTAGAGTGGAAAATAGTCCTCATATATCTGGCTGAAGACGATAATGACCTTTTAAATAACAGAAGCAATTTTATTTCCGTACCTCAATTACTCTGAACTCTGAAATGTCAAAGTGCTCGGCACTTTCAAAACAGCTTAATATAGACATTTATAGCACTTAGACACAGCTAGTTTCTTATCTAACCTAATTATGTGTTGTACAGGAAACGGCGAAGCTCACCATCTGCGCTGTTTTTCACAAGGATCCCCACGCACGGCCCTTGCGGAGGCTGGAGTCTGGCAGCTGCATCTGTGCTGTTCTGGGAGAAGGCACGAGTGGGTCCCTGCCGGGGGCCTAGCCTCAGCCAGACGTGGGAAGCTGATTTGCCAGGGCCATTCCAGTTTGGTTAATGTCCACAGCACTGTGCCCAGACTCAAGGGACAAAGCCGGGAGGTACCGGGATGGGGGTGGTGTGAGGCCAGGACGACCCTGCCAGCCCTGGCCAGACTGGTACCTCCTGTTGCCATTCTTTGGAAGCTGCCCTCCCTTCTCCACGTCTGCAGCCCAGAGGCCCCTGGCCACCATGGTGACCGGCTCCCTAAGATCCTCTCTCATGTTTACTCTGACCCTGCCCCTACTGCTCCACCATCACTTTGCCCCAAATCACAGTCGCCTGCCTGCTGTTGCTCTTGGCAGCATGCTCCTGCTTCAGGGCCTTGCGCTTGTGCATCCCTGTGCTGGAATGTTCTCCCCCTGACACCTGCATGGCGCACTCCCTCGCTGCTGCAGCTGTCAGATGTCACCTCGCTGGGAGACCATCCTGGGGGCTCCTCCCCATACTTCCTTGCCTCTCCCCAACTTGCTGTCTCGTTTCTCCTTAGAGCGGGGACCTCGCTCACTAGGTATTGTCCTTATGTTTCTATCTCTGTCTCCCAAAGTCGAGTGCAAGCTGGTTGCAGGCTGCGGTTTTTGTTTGTTAGTCGCGGCTCCATCTCCAACGCCTCGAGCAGCACTGGACACCCAGTAATCGCTTGCTGAATTGTGTTCTGTGCATGATGAATGGGTCAGTGGACGGAAGGCCAGGGAACAGGGCCAGCTCCAGGTTGGAATGTCCATGGAGGGCACAGGCAGCCCTTAGCTCTAATCTGGTTGACAAGCATGCTCTGAAAGGCCAGCTTCGCCACTTCCCAGCTGTGCCAGGAACCCGGCTAAGGGAGTGCGTGCGTTGCACATTATGTGTTTTAAACCTCTGACAGCATTGGGCATGACGGTTGACATCTTACAGATTTGGAAACTGAGGCTCAGAGAGGTTATGCAAGGTTCCTCAAGTTCCTCAGCTGGGCGTGGGCAGAGCTGAGACATGAGCCACAATCTGTCCTACTGCAATGCCACATCTTAGCCAGGATTTGGTGTTCTTGGCTGCTGCGCCGAGGCTGCCAATCTTGGGAAGGTCTAGCTCTGGTCAGCTGATGACCAGCCCTCTTGTCCCCTGCTCAGGCACTGTCGCAAGAGGGGGCCCTATCCTGGTGGTTTGTTGGCAGCCCCTGCTCCCACTCCATTGCCCACTCTCTCTCTGTGTCTCTCTCATTTCCCTTTTTCCAACTGTTTTTCAGTCTCCATCCTGGACTTTTTGGCCCTAAGCTGTGCATTTGCTGGCCACAGGCGAGGCAGCCGTGGGATAACATAGCAGGTGGCACTCCTGCCCGAGCTCACCCCCTGCCCCCAGCCACAGTGGTGCTCTCCACAGTGACCATTTATTAGGCTCTTGGCAAAATATTGAGAAAACGCCTTTGTAGAACTTCGGAGGAGTCCTTTCAGTTCATCATTGCCTCATTCATTCATTCACTCATTCACGTATCACAACTTTATGGAGTACCCATGTGGGACCAACACACAAACAGGACATTATCTCTGATCTTGAGGCCTCACAGATGCTTAGGGGGCTGGCTAGGAAACGGGAAATTTCAGTCCAGACTGTTGGGCAGGGAGGAGTCTGGCCATGGGCTGGTTGGTGCTTTGGCACAGACTTTCCTCTTCCCAGAATCCTCTTCTGCACCTCATGTGTGGTGAAGAGCCTTCCTTGGGGTCCTTATGGGAAGAGGAGGGGCAAATTCATAGGCTCCCCCACCTTCTGGAAAATGCTGCGTCACCCAGACCCGGGACACTGCTGAGTGAGCCTGACCCGGGAGGGCCTGTCTGGGTCCGTCTCACAGAAGCTCCTCCCCTGCTGGAGGCCCTGGGCGTGGCACTGGTTCTCAGAGAGGAAGCAGTCAGGGTCCCCTATCTTGGCGATCTGACAGTCCAGACAGAGGCGGACAGCACAAAGAAAAGTGGCTCCCTCACAGTGCCACGTGCTACCCAGGTGGCCTGTGCAAGGGCAGTGGGAGCACAGGTCAGAGAGAGCCATGATTCATCCTAGAAAGAAGGGCAGGGGAGGGACAGGGTGGGCCACGTCTTAGAGGCACGGAAAGGAGCCTGGAGGAGAGCCGGCCCGGCTCAGCGCAGTCCCCTTAGCTCTCCCTTGTAATGTAGCGTTGGCCTGAGACTCAGCCGAATCCAGGCCGCTTCAGCTAGGACTCGGCATCAGCCTCTCCGAGCCTCAGTTTCCCTAACTGAGACAGGGGGATTACAGGAGATAACACATAGCTGGATCCTTTTGCCCTTCAGCTTCCAGTTGTCTGATGGATGTCCCTCGCTGCTGTACCTTGAGTGTCCCCTGATCGTCTGGTCTCATAGGACGCACCCCTCCCCACTTGTGTTCTTCTCCTTTTCTCCTTATCTGCCTCCATGACTAGACTGTAAACTCCCTGGGGCCTGGGAGCTTGTCTGTCTCTCTCACTCTCACTGCTGTGTCCTGGCACAGAGCAGAGCAGGTGCTGGAGAAGTGAGTATGAACAACTGTGGAATGAATTGGAAGATGCCTGGCAGAGGGCGTCACCCCAGCCAATTGTTTAGAAATTCTTGCAAACCCTGGACTGGCTCTAAGGGGCCTGGGCTCCACAGGATGCTGTGGGGGTGCTCTTATGCACCAGCATGCTCTGAAATTGGGGCTCCTGCACATTCCCCAAGCCCTGAGTCTACCCAGAGGTGCTGGCCCAGTGGTTGCAAGTTAAAACGGGTTCTGGGGCCAGTCTAATTCGAACGCCTGAAGCAGCCAGCAGAAACAAAGCAACAGGAAATGGCGGGGTCTGTTGCAAACTGGAAATGCTCCCCAAATGTCTCCAAGGCATTCAAACCCCAAATAAAGATTAGTGCTGCATGGCCCAAACAGAAGCCACCTGTGGGCTCTGCCTGGGCCCCAAACCACCAGTTTGTGATCTTCCTCTAGTCCCAAGGCCCCGAAGGTCACTGGTATGGAGACTGGGGGGATGGGCATCCCCACCCCTAGGCTGCTGGGGGTCATCGCTGTTCACTCCTCTGAGCACTAAGGGGCCAGGTGCACCACTGGCCCATCCCTTGGTCATTGCCGGCTTCCAAGGAGCCGAGGCCCCTAACACAGGTGAGATGACCATGCTCACTGCACCATGGGGCCCCAAAGTCCCCAACTTCTCCAGCCTGTGGTCCAAGTGAGGAGTGGGAACGCTCTGCCTTCTTGGCTGTGTTCCCCATGCGCAATGGCGGGTCATCCAGATGTGAGCCATTGGTTATTTAAGGAAGTCGTCTTGGGTGTCATGTGGCCTCAGGATCTGACTCCAAGGAGTCTCCTGCTCCAGCTTCCGTGTGGGTGTCACCTCCAGCCCCTAAGGGGCCCTCCTTCCCCACTGGCCCTGCTGCCTGAGCCCCCTGTGCTTGTGCCCCTCAGCCTTGCTGAACCCCAATCAGGCTGAGTTTATTGCAGCAATGGGGAGCAGACGCCTCTCCCTCCTGGAGCCGGCTTTGCCACCTCGGTCTTCCAGCCCCGCATCGGCCTGAAGCTCTCTGTGCTCCTCGTGGAAATGGCCCCAGGCCCTCACCCAAGAGCTGGTCGGCAAACCGAAGTCCTGTTTTGACACGGCCTGCAAACTAAGAATGGATTTTACATTTCTAAACGTATGAAAAACAACAAAAGAAGAAGAATATTCTGCAAGGTGAAAATTATATGGAATTCCAATTTCTAGGTCCATAAATGAACTCGTACTGGAACATAGCCACACTCATTCATTTCCCTCCAAAGGAAGACTTGATCTTTCTAGTAACTGCCAAACTGTTTTCCAAAGTGGTGGTACCATTTTGTATTCCGGCCTGCTGTCCATGAGTTCCAGTTCCTCCACCTGCTTGCCAGTACTTGGTATGGTTGGTCTTTAGTTTTAGCCGTTTTTATAGTCTTGTGGCCTATCACTGGGTTTTCATTTGCATTCGCCTGATGAGAATGATATTGAGCATCTCATCATGTGCTTATTTACCGTTCATTACATCTTTGGTGAAGTGTCTGTTTAAATCTTTTGCATATTTTTTACTGGGTTGTTTGTTTTCTTATTATTAAATTTTAGGAGTTTTAAAGTAACATCTAGATACAAGTCCTTAGTCAGACATGTGATTTGCAAATATTTTATGTCAATTTGTAGGTTGTATTTTATTTTGTTAATAGTATCTTTCAAAGAACAGAAGATCTTAAATTTGACAAAGTCCGATTTATCCACTTTTTCCTTAATGGATCATACTTTGGGTGTTGTATCTAAGAGATCTTTGAGTAACCCGAGGTCACTAAGAATTTTTATTGTTTTTCTAGAAGTTCTACAATTTTAGATTTCAAATTTAGATCTATGATTCATTTTAAATTAATTTTTCTTTATGGTGTGAAGTGTAGCTCATAGTCTCTTTTTCTTTGCACATGGATATCCAGTGTTCCAGTGCCATTTGATGAAAAGACTGTCCTTTCTCCACTGAATTGCCTTGACACCTTTGTTGAAAGTCGGTTGGGCATACGTGGGTCTGTTTCTGGCTTTTATTCTGTCTCCTGGATCCATCTGTGTATCTCAATGTCCACAGCACACTGTCTTCATTACCGTAGCTCTTTAATAAGTTTTGAAATCAAGTCAGTCCTCCAACTTTGTTCTTTGTGCAAAGTTTTTAGGTTACTCTAGGTCCTTTGCATTTCTATATGAATTTTAGAGTCAGTTTGTCAATTTCTACCGACAAAAAATCCTGCTGTAACTTTGACTGAGATTGTGTTGAATTTGTAGATCAATTTTGGGAGAACCAACGTTAATGATATTGAGTCTTTTGCTCCGTGGCTGCAGTATATCTCTCCATTTATTTAGGTCTTTTAATTTCCCTCAGCAATGTTTTTGGAGTTTTCAGTGGGGTTTTCAGATATTACACATCTTTCATCATATCTATTCCTAAGTATTTCACATTTTTGATGAGATTCTAAATGGTATTGATGCTTAAGTTTCAATCTCTGGTTGTTTGGTAGGACTGAGAAGATTTCCCGAGACACTGGATGTGGGGTGTGAGGGAGGAGCATACTCGAAGATGTCCCAAAGGGTTTTGGCCCAAACAACTAGTAGGATGATGTCCCATCCCTGATGGTGGCTGAGCAGAGACTGGATGGAGGTGATTGTATTACTGAGAACGTCCCATGTTGCTGGTACTGTTTCCCAACTCCCATACATACTCTTACATATTTTCACCAACCCGATGTGGCATCTGCTCCCTGGACAGTGCCTGCCCCAGGACCTTGGGTAAGGACAGTGTCTCCTGGAGTGCGACTCGGGGACCCTAGGGCTGTGAGGTTGTTATAGGGGGTATACGGACAAAAGTTTTTTCCCATTTATTTTTATGTAATTAGAAAAAATAGAGACTGTACATCAGACCCCTGATTTCACAAACACTAGTGCTTAGATGAGCTTAAAGTTCAAAAACTGAGGGCAGTTAAAGACAATATTAAGATGATTGTAAGTGATGCAGGTGGAGCAGAAAACCCACGAAGGTGGTACGAGAATGAGAAAAATCGGGGAAACACTGAATAAGGGGCTAAGGCCTCAGAGAGGAGAGAGAAGGAAAGTCGTTATTCTCTTATCAGGCCCTGTGTGAGAAACCACATTATTAATATCCTAATACTCAGCATTTCCTGAGCTCCCTCTGTGGGCTTTACACACATTATCTCATCTAATCTTCACAACAGCTTGTGAGGTCAGGAATTATTACTCTGATTTTAAAAAACAGCAAGAAGGAGAAAAGACGACTGAGGCTGAGGCCACGAAGCCCGAGAGGAGAGAGCAGGGCTGGCTTGTGAAGTGGGGTCTCACGGCCTCTGCTCTGAGGGGCTCCAGGGCCGGCTGCCAATGCAGGGCCTCTCGTGACTCGTTCTCGAAGGAGGGAGGGCGACCTGGCAGGCCCGGGAGAGTTGCCCCCCGGGTGGCAGCAAGCTCCTTGTTGGGGAGGTGTCTAAGCTCGTCTCCTCTGACACAAAGATGCTGGCCCATTATTTTTTGATTCTTCCAAAAGCACCTGCACCCATTCTTCTTCCCTTGTGTTTGTTGTGGGGTGCGGAGGGGTGGCTGTTCTTGGAGAGTGGGGTAGGGCACTGAGGCTCCAGGCCTTGGAGGCAGGCCGCATAGACTTCCATCCGCCCAGAGTCCCTCCAGCAACCTTAGGCCGAGTGGTACTGCAGAGGGGTGCTCTGTCCTGGACCCCTGACGGGGGCTGCCCCTGACCTGGTACTCAACCTTACACAAGTCTCTTCCCTTCTCTGGGCCCCAGTTTCCCCATCTGTAAAATAGCAGACTTAGAGGGTCTATGAGACCCCCAGTGGCCCTAGGCTCTTAGGGTGACATTTCAGGCATCCGTGTCCAGACTCAGCCTCTCTCCATCGGGCCCAGCCTGGTCTGAAACAGACCCTCAGTGGATCCTCGGGCAATGCTAGGAATGAAAGAATGAATGAATGAGCCAATAAACAATTGCATGGATGGAGAGTTACCATAAGCTGTCACTCTGATGTCAATGAGAACCCAGCGGTGCCTAGTGCCCGAGTGTAGACGGCAGGGCTGCAAGTGTGTGTTGCACAGCCCTGGGGGTGCAGACCACTTCCGGGTCACTGCAGAGTGGTATATTTATAACGACGCATTTGTGGCAAATGGGAGTAGAGGTCTAGGACCAGGAGCGTCTCTGTATCAACCTGTTTTGGGGCAGACAGAGCTCTCAACCCAGGGCGACACAGGGTTCTCCGAGCCTTCAGGTAGGGGGAGTCGGGGGAGGAAATTAAGCAGAGAATCCTCTTGTTTACTAGGAAGGCTGGGAAGGTGCCGCAGGCAGCAGCCATAAGAGTGAAATGGAAACAATGTGTCATGTGTGAGCACGCGCGCGCGCGCACACACACACACACACACACACACATCCCGGATCTGGGCACGTGACATGTACCCAGAATTTACGAAAGCAAAACTGATTTTGGCTTAGAGAGATCTGATTTTACGCTCAACACATTTCACCAGGATTTTCATAGGCAGAGTCTTTTCCTTCCTGAACGGGCCCTGCCAGGCTGCCTGTTAATGTGGTCTGGTCCAATCTGGACGTCTCACCATCCCCGTGACTGGGTTCTCAGGACTCGGCTCCTGGCCGCAGGCCGAGCTCAGGGGAGGCAGTTGCTGTCACAAGTGGATTCATGGGCCTGGGCTTTTCTCCCTGGAGCCCAGAACACAAAGAAATGAAAGCAGAGGGCCAGCACAGGGACACAGCACAGTGTCCCCCAGGAGCGAGGGCCGGAGGGCCCCAGAAACTTGGTCAGCAGCACCAAGAGCCCCATGTGGGGCCTCCAGGAGCTTCCACTCTTGAATTTCAGTCTGTTCACTATAAGCCATTCACCCGTCACTCACTGAGTCCCTGCGGGGCATGTTGGGCAGGCCTCTATGAGGTCCAGGGAGCTAGGCACCCGGACTTAGCAAATAAAAACAAGATGCCCAGGTAAACTTGAACTTCCAATAAACAGCAAAGACTGTTTTAGTGTAAGGGTGTCCCAGGTGAGCCCAGGCCTGTCCGGATGGAGAGGTGGGCACAGCTTGAGCCCCCCTGGCATCCACGGTGGATAACGCCGTCTCCTACAGGGTTGACTCGAGTGCACGGCCTGATCCTGTTCTTCCGCTGTAGGCACCGGACGGCCCTCCTTTCCTCTCTGCCGTTAGAGAGATGTCGTTGTGCTGGGTCCTCTGCCCTGGCCCCTTAGAGAACATGGAAAACCGAGGGGGCTGGGGAAGCATTGCCCTGATGAAGGGTGGGCAAGCAGCATTTATTCAGAATAGTGAACGGAACTGAGACTTTCCCAGAGTGGGAGAGGTGGCCATGGCAATCCTGGAGGAGGCAGGTGTGTGGGCACTTGGTCATTGCAGGGATGGGGGGTGTTGGGAGTGGGGGATGGTCTCACAGTTATGAAGAAGTTGCCATGGGGAGGAGCTCAGCCGGGAGGGAGCTGAGCGTGGCTGTGGTCTCAGGCTGAGACGGAGAAAGTGAGTGGAACAGGAGGGTCTCTGATCTCAGAGGCCAGAGAAGCCCCTCACAAGCCACCTGCCCTGAGACTGCAGGGTGAGTGGCAGAGGGCAAATGCCTGCATCCTGTCACAGTCTACTCCACAGTGTCTCCAGTGGGGACTCTCAAGCCAGCATCAGCATCACCCTGGAGATGGTTGAACGTGCGGACTGTGGCTTCTGCTCTAGCTGGAATCAGGAGCCTGAGAGCTGGACCTGCATGTCAGGGTGCTCCTGAAGCCGTGCCACCGTGTGAGCAGCCTGCTCCAGCCTGATCAAGCACCGGGTGTGAGAGTGTGCCTCCCGTCCTGTTTTCTCTGGGCCTCTCCCCAGCCCAGGCCGGGGGCTTCTCCGGGCACGGGCAGGATAGTTTTCTGCCCCTGGGGCCCCAGCACAGGGCTTGGCACAGCAAGAAAGGACACTGGCCAGTGGATGAATGAGCAATGTGTTGAAAGATTGCATCACGTCGGGGACAGTCAGTCTGTCGTTTGCTTCATCCCTCCGTAAAATCAACAGGTATGATTTTAACCTCACAACAAGCCATCAGGTAGACCCTGGGATCCAATTTGATAGATATAGAAACTGAGGCTGACATTGGCAAGATGTGAGGATGCTGGGAATGGGGCTCAGTCTGCCTGGTCCCAGGGTGCTGCTGTTATCGTGACCCTCACTGTGAGCACCTGTCCTCAGATTCTGGTCTCCGGGTACCAAGCTGTGACTGGACAGCTTGGCACTGCTCCTGCACTGGGTTCCCCTTGTGCCTGTTGGATTTGGGGTGCTGGCAGCCCTGCATCCGTGTGGCCCTCACACCTCGGCCCAGTCTGTCAGTGCCCCTGGCCTCCGCCCTGACTGTCCCTCTGTTGGGTGCCTTGGTGCCCAGCCTCCTGTCTTCCTCCCCACCGCTCAGGCCTCTGCCCAGCCTTCCCTCCATCACTGACAACCCTCAGGGACCCCAGCCCCAGCTGGATGACTTCTGAAACACTGAGGCCAGCAAGCGCCTCCTGCTCCCCGAGTTGCCGAGAGCCTTTGGACTCTGGACTCCTGCTGTGCCTGGGGCTTTTCTGCCGCCATTCCTGTCCTTCTCTGTTTGTTCCCCCAGCAGATTCTGCTCTGACCCCTCTGGAGTCTGGACCAGGCCTTCAGTGAGGGCCCAGGGTGTCCCCGTTCCCCTCTGGATCTGTGTGTGCACGGCAGCTTCTGTCCTCCAGACACCAGAGAGCTGGCCTTGAAGGAGCGTGCTGGAGGCCCTGGGGAAATGCAGGGCTCTCGCTTGAGCAACCCTAGGAAAGAGGCTACTACCGGGCGGTCCCCTGAATATTCACTGACACAGATGCTAGAGACCCCGGTGAGCCTTCCCCCACACTCCTCCTCAGGGCTCGCTCCACCCACAGCCCTCTCCTGCTCCCACAGGTGCCTGCAAGGCTCCCAGCATCATGGATGGGGTCAACCATTTCACCCAGGCTGCTGGCGTCGTTTCCAGCCACATCCCGGGCCCACAACCAGCCCTTCTCCTCAAATCTCTTCCTGTCTTCTTCTCTCCACCTTGCTTCGCCCAACCCAGGGAGGGGCTGCTGCCTGGACCTGCCATCACTCAGAGCTGTTTTCACTTCCGGTGCCACCAACTCTGAAATGTCCCCACCATGGCTCATTCACTCATCCCCGCATACTTAAAACAACACTTGTGGAGCATCTCCTGTGAGCTGGGTACAGGGAATACTGCTCCATGGGGTGGATGGTCCATCTCTGCCCTTCACTCCCACTCACCCTGCCAGTCACCAGCCTCCAGCCCCTGCAGCACCAGAGCGACAGCCTCTCCTCCTCCCGGCCTCTAGCTTGCCTTCCGTCTTTGCCCATTTGTTCTTCCCACCTCCAGCCCAACAGCCTTTGCCGAGTCTGCCCCCCTTTCCTATAAGAGCTTGCTCCCCATCTCCATGGGGCCAAGTCATTTCTGTGCTCCCCGGTCTCGTTCTAGGGCAAGTGTTATGGGCTGAATTGTGCCCCCCCAAATTTCACATGTTAAAATGAGGCTGTTAGGGTGGGCCCTAATGCAGTAGGTCTGGTGTCCTTATAAGAAGAGGAGATTCGGACCCAGATACAACAGGAAGACCATGCAAGGGCACAGGGAGCAGACGGCCGTCCACAAGCCAAGCACGGAGGCCTCAGAAGGAACCCACCCTGCCGACACCTTGATCTCGGACTCCTACCCTCCAGAACTGGGAGAACACTTTCTGATGTTTAAGTCCCCCATCCTGTGGTCCTGTTATGGTGACCTTAGCAAGGGGATACCGCCAGAATGTCACCTGTGCCTTCCCCTGGGCGTGAGATGTCTCTCTGTTTAGCCCTTCCACCGCTCCTCACATTTGTTTGCGCAGACATCTTAACCCCAAGACCCCAGCAACAAGCCCCAACTCCACCCCCTCATTTTCCCTGTGATGTGGGGGAGCAAAAGGCAGTGGTTGGGAAGTGGTGGCTAAATGAATGAGCCCCAGGCAGCCTTCGGGCCTGCAGACCTCTCAGTCCTGGGTAGATTTTGTGTGTCGTCTTTTGAAACATGACAGCAGGCCCAGCCTTGATATTTATGACCCCACTTCTTGGCCTTCCTGGGGAGTAGCGCTCTCTGCTCTTCAATTTATGGGCCTCCAGTGCAGCCCCAGACTGACTAGGGGATTGCAAATGGGCTGTCTGCTAACAGCGCACGCAGACAGTGCAGGGGGCGGGGTGGTCCTTGGGTGGGGGTCAGACACGTGCCCTCCGCAGCCAGCTCAGAGGGGGGCCCTGGACCTGAGAAGCACCTCCTCCTCCATCTTCCCCTCTGCAAAGACCTCGGAGTTTCCAGTTAGACCCTAAGCATCCCTCACCCACTATTGTTGACGCAGCTCACACGCACCACCTTCACTTCCTTCATAGTTATCTTTAAATGGAGTCACTGCCCCCTGGAGGCCAGATGACCCAGGCTGGAAGACACAGAGTCCATTTTCTTGCCATCTCCAGGCCTGAGCTAAATTGAGAGGCAACACCCATCAGGACCTCTGCAGGGCTTGGAAAAATATGGGAAAGATTGGTCTTCCCCAGAGGAGAAATCTCGAGGAGGAGAGTTAAAGCCAGGGAGCTCCGTCACCCCAGATCCCTGTGGCCCACCTGAGCTTGATCTCGTTTCCGAGGCCGGTGAACTTCTCTTCAAGGAGCTCTGAAAGGCTGGGGTGGGGGCAGGATGTCAGCATGAGGCTGATGTCTTCTGTGCCCAAGGACTGAACCAAGAGCAACCCAGGCACTGGAAGGTACTAGAATTCCTCTGAGGGGCTAACTCCCCACGTGCCGTGCATTTTCAGATGGAGAACGAGTCACACAGCAGCCCAGATGTTCCCAGGATGAGCTCCAGCTCCACATCGGTGTGTGGACTTGGCCTCTCGACCTCCTTGTAAGGACAGGTCCCGGAGAGGAGCCTGCCACACTCGAGCTTGCCCGGGACCCACCGCCCACTGTGGGTGCAGAGATGCAAGCATGCACACCAGGCAGGTGTGTACCCCCAGGCTGACTTCCCTACACCCGCAATGAGTGGCCACCGTGTCCGCATCCTGGGCCTCAGCCACGGAAGCTGGGCCTCCTGAGTGTCGCCCCTGCTCCCCATGAGCCCCTGCACAGCGGGCGAGATGAGCAGGATTCTGCAGAGGGAGACAGGAGGGGCTGAGAAACACTCCTCAGTGGGCTGCGCTGCCCCAGGCTCCCTGCCTTTCTAAGTATGGAGAGGCAAATACCTGAGTGGAAAAGGGTGGCGATTTTAAACTCAAGAGCCTTGCCTTTTGAAAATGGTCATTTGAATAAAATAAAGACAATACAATATTTCCCATCAGTTTCCAGTAAGACATCCACTTTTTTTTTCAGTGCAATAAGCCCTTTGAAAAGGTGAGTCACGTGCAGGTTGGCATCAGGGAGTCACAGTTTCCAGCATGCTGCTGGCAGGCCCCCGACGTGCGCTCTTATCCGTCTTATAGAAGTGCATCCTTGTGCAATCCAAGGCCAGAGTCCCAAGGGCCATGGAGAGGGCTCAGGGTGTGGCTCTGATGGCCAGCAGCTTCTTCCTCAGGGACCTTGTGGAGGGGAGGCCTGGGGTTTTCTTTGCGCCCCAGGCCCTGTATCAGCTCACATTCTGCCGGTGCTCCCGGCCCTCAGGGGAAACACTGCTGCACCAGACCCTCCGCTGTCTCTTTCTTCCTACCCCTCTGCAGACCAGCAGAATATTCTCCCCTTCTCATCGCCGACCAGGAGTTTGGTCTGGTTTCTTGGGAAGAGAAAGAAGAGACAAGCATGTCAGAGGCGAGCGTGTGAGTCCTGCATATCCCAGCCGGTACTCAGAAAACTGAAACGCTGCAACACAAGGTTCAGTCCAGGACCCCAAGGAGCCAGCACCTGGCCTCCACCTGAAGCAGGGTGCGGGAGCGGGTGAACGGGGGACTGTTCTGACCTGGGGGGAGCTTTTGAACAATGAGGGTTGTGGCGCCCAAAGCACTGAGGGGAAGCTCCAAGATGCTCGGGCTCCAGGGAGCAGGGCAGGGCCCTGACTTTTTCTCTCCAGCATCTCCAGGTGCTGCTGTCCCATGAGCGATACAGCCAGGCCCCGAGGGCAGAAGGAATGACAAGCTCTCCAGCAAGGAGTTAGGGCTCGGCATGGCACTTTCTGCTCCTTTCCCCTGGCCCCACCCTACCTCAGCCTGGCATCTAGAACCCCGTGTGGTTCTCACCACCACGGACCCCGAGTGGCCCACTCCAGAGCAAGGAGGGAGGAAAGAAAGCAGGTCTTGAAGGGCCACAGGCTCTGAGACGGCACTTGTCAGTGTGTGGAGTGGGTTAATGATCGTCAGTGCCACCACTGGGGAACGTGAAGAATAAAATAACCCTATAGAGTGTAGTATCTGACACTCGTCTCGTCTCTGTTGGCTTGGAGCCCTCGAGAGGCATCTTCTGTGATGTAGGATAATCATCACACCAAATGTCACCATCGGCAGTGGACTTCAGGAAAAAAGTCCCTCTTTAGGATAAAATTACGAAGCAATATACCTTTTTTTACCTTTGGATTTCTTTATGAATTCATGGATATTCGAGAGAGAGCAAGAACATGTGTGTGTTAAAAAAAAAAACATTTCCTAGGGCCGTGCATGGCCACCTCGCCTGCATCCTGTGCATGGGGGGCCCTCCTAGGTCCCTGAGGAGTGAGGCCGCCTCCCAGGGCAAGAGCCGTGAACCTTCCTAGGGGGTGGCCACAGCGCCCTCTGCTGGAAGCCCGGAGAAGACAGGCCATGTTTACCTGGACACGGCCAGAGCTGTCACCGCAGGGCTGGTTTTGCTGAGCTTCCCTGTCAAAGCAACGCTGACATCCAGCTCTCTGCACAGGGCAAGATTCTTCTCCCACCTGGGGCCTGTGGGGAGCATACGGGAGAATAGTTAGAAAACCCGAGTGGCTTCACACACATGCGCATGTACGTCCACACACAGGACCGCAAACGCACACGCACATATTTATATTTGTGGTCAGCAACTTGTTAAATTGAGGGGGGAAATATATTTAATCTTGGCCTGTGCTGTTGCAAAAAAAGGGCCGTCCCAATTTAATTTGCAGGCTGCGATAGTTACATGTGCTGACGTGCTGCGGTATCCATTGTGTACCAAATTGGATTTGTGTATTATTGCTTTCTAAATTGCATGCCTAGTTCAGCAAAATTGTTCATCAGTGTTTACTGGCTTTATGCTTAATAAGATGCCCCACAATACCTTGCTGCCAGGATGTAATGCAGCCCATAATTGCCTAGTAAAAATAAATTACATAAAGTCGGCATTATCAACTTATCTGAATCCTCTCACGCCACAACCAATAATTAAATGCCGAGAATGTTTTTTTCCAAAAATATAACTCAATGATTGTTACTTCACTCATTTTAATGACTGCATTTGGGGACAGACAGCAATTCCTTCAGTGAGGAGGGTGAGAGGGAGAGACATCAGCTGGGTCTGTCCTTGCGAAGTTACTCGGTTGGAATCAGGGCAGAAATGATGGAGCTGCCTCAGCTGTCCTGGGGTGGCCACTTATGTGTCAGACAGGCCTGTGCACCAGGAAATGCACGCGCATTTTGTGTTTGTGGAAAATTCCCAACAAGCAGCTCTTCCCAGGCGCTGTTTATATACCAGATTGAGTCCAAATCTAGGGGGCGATGCCTAAAATGAATTGTACTCAGCTGGGTCCCAATGACAAAGAAATGAATTCCGGGCAGAATCTGGATGACCTGTGCACACAAATACAGTATCCTTTAGATCTTCAAAGATCTCCTTTCCTGCACCTGAAGACATTTGAGGGATTGAGCAATATACACACCAAGGGGACCCAGGCAAATATCCGTGTGTTGGCCCAATACTGGTCCCTTTCCAATGAAACAGTTTCGAGCAATATTAGGAGAGCAAGGCCTCCGGTGCTTAGGTTTGTAAATGTGCACGTGGATTTGCTAACTCTGCACAGTGGCCCGGCCTGATTTTTATGAATATAAAATCCGTGCCCTCGGGCCCTCTCATCCTAATCCTCCCATAAATTGTAACCATAACCCTGGCAGCTGATACTACAGGACAGTGGTGACCTCAGGTCCGGACAAGCAGCCGGGGAAGGATGTGGACCCGGGGCTCCTGTCGTCCTGAAACCATCTTGTAAGTTCCCTAATGTCATCAGCCGGCGTGTTAGGGGAGAGTCTCCTAGAAGTCTGAGGAAATGATAATAACGAGCCGCATTTTGTTGAGTACCTTCTCGTCTCTATCTATTAATTTTGTATCGTCAGCTCCCTACAAATTAGGATGTGCAAGAGGCGCCTTCATTTGACAGAGGGGGAAACTGAGGGCCAGAGAAGTTGCTGGAGACACAGCTGGGTCTAGTTTTCTTGTTTCTGGCTTTTCACCTCACTTTTCATCTCACTAGACCCCATGACCAGTGAACACAACCATTGATCGTGAGTGGACACCCGTGAATCCACTAGCACTTCCAGAACCAATGGGATGGCCCTGAGGGGTCCTTTGTGGTCCTCTGTCCCTCTGTCCATCCACCTGCCCACCCAGCCAGCATTCTTGGTCAGACATCCACTTGTCCGGCAAGGACTGAGCTAATGCATTTAGCTTTTTGGACCTCAACAGCTTCAGAAGTGGGCAGTGTTGCCCAGGACTGAAATAGTGTGCTGGCACCCGAACCCTGCGTGGGAACCTTGCGCCAGCCCCTCCTCCAGGTGGGGGGTGGGGGGGAAGAGGAGGGGGCTTGGCCCCTGCTCTCTGGAGAAGCGCTCTCAGTTCCTCACAATGCACAGGCCTCACACATCTTTCTTTTGACGCTGAGATGGGCTGCTAGATCCCATGGACCCTAGAGACACTAGGACCTGTGAACTGAGTGTGGCTGTAGATCCTTGTGGGGCCACCCTTCTGGGTCAGCCCAAATTGTTGACGAGGCTCCTGGATGGTGGTATCTGAAAGGCAGGGATTCCCACGCGGAGCCTAGGACCTAGAAGGGGCTGAGCAGATGTCTGTGGGTGCTGTGTGAATAAAGAATCACAAATCGGTGACTACGCGAATCAAGGAGGTGCGGGAGTACATTTTAGAAATGAACTAACTGAAAAGGGCTACTTGTTTCAGAAGGCAGCCCTCAGCAATCTGGAAAATTCCCTCCCATGGATGATCATGGGTCCTGGCCTACAGAGCAAACCAGAAGGGCTCAGATGATGGGAGAATTCTTGCTTCACGGTAACATGTCTCCTTGAATCATGGGCACCAAGAAAGATGTCTCAGTTCTGGGCCAGACTCTTTCGTTACGACAGAGCTGAGAAAGGTTGGCTGCATTGGAGAAGGTGATGGTGGAGACACTAGGAGGTGAGAAGAGAAGGAGGTGATAGCTTTGATGGTGAGGTTTATGCTCATCGTGGAGGGTGTTGTCTGGTGGTGGTGGTGATTATGTGGCAGTATCTGTGGCTGAGGTCGTGTCTACTCTGGTGCTGGAAGTGAGAATGATCATAGGAATATGCTTGGGCAACTTTGGGCAAGTTACTCAACCTCTCTGTGACTCAGTTTCCTCATCTCTCACACGGGGTCAAAGTAACATCAACCTCATAGGGGTGCTGTGAGAAGTAAGAGAATGCATGGAAAGTGCAAACGGAAACTGCTCATGGTCAGCTCTCTCCCTCATGGCTCCGTGACGGTGGCCATGGTGGGGGTGCCACTGGCCAAGATGGTAGAAGGTAGAACAGATTTTCCTACTTCAGTCCCATCTGCCACAACCCAAAGAGGGTTCTGCTCCAGAAGAGTGGTTCTCTGACTTTGCTGCACACCGAGACCTAGTGGGGGACTTGTTAGACATGAAATTCTAACAGCCTCCAATCTTTTCCCAGGGGTTGGGGTGAGAACAGAACCCAGATTCACATTTTTAATAAGCCTCCTGGGGGATGCTGATGTCAATGACCCTCAGACGCACTCAGGAACTTGCCGTGGGGTGTTGAGCCAGAATCAACAGGGCGGGCTGGGGCCTGTGGAACCGCCTCCCCTCCCTGGGGATCCAGCAAGGCCCTTCACTGCTCCTGTCTGCAGCCTGGCTCTCCAGGCGAGGAGCCAGCAGACCCGGGCCCTGGGCTGGGGAGTTTGGCATCCCAGAGACATCCAGGCAACGAAGAGCAACAGACCCAGCTCTGCGAGGTGTATCCCAGCTCCTGAACCACCTGACAACCACTGCCACCACTGTTCACACATCCAAGGACCGCCCCAAGGAGTCGGCTGATCCCTGCAGGATGAGGCCAGAACTCAACAGTGTTTCTCTACATGGCTTCAAATTCCACCAGCAGCTCACGGTCAACTGTGCTCCTGTCCCCCCAGACCTGGGAGCATCTCCGTGGCTTCCCTGGGCTCTGCAGGCCTGGGTGGAGCTGCAGCCCTTGGGCGGAGGCGGGGAGAGCGGAGGGAGGGCTGAGCAAGGCGAGGGCACCCCACGCGCAGCCCCAGCAGGGCAGTTACCTCTCAGGCTTGGAGGCTGAGCTGAGGGCCCCTCTGGCGCTGCCTGTCCAGGCACAGACATCTTCACTTCCTCAGTCTTCCAAATCTGTCCAGAAAAGAGAAAACGCCATGGGCTGGGGAAGTGATCCCGTCTGCAGGCTCGGTGCCCATCCCACTCCTTCAAACCTGGGGGAGCCTGAGGGGAGAGTTGGGGGCATGGCCCCCCTCACTCCTGGTCTTAATGTATCCTCGGAAGAAGGGTACTCAGGCTTCGCCTTCCTTTCGCTGAGGTCTAGCCAAGAGTGCCAGTGCAGCCTGGATGTGTCACTCCCACCCCCGCGTCCTTTCCATCTCCTCAGCCCCTTCCCTTCAGGGACAAGATTCAGCAGCCAGTTTATTATCATTTTATTTAGCTAAGACCTCCTGTCCGCCAGCCACCCTCCCTGGAGGCCTCCCTCACGCCCAGAAGCTGGGCCTCCCTGTCCTCCGTGTCTGGTCTTTGGTCCCAGAGCCTGCGGTGAATGCCCTCAAGCTGACCACACTTGGCTCCTCACCTGCTGAGTCTGGATTTTCTGTCGCTGAAGGACGAGGACCAGCCTACACTTACATGCTCTTGTGAGCTCCATGGCAGGCCTAGCAGGGCGCTGGGCCGTCCCAGGAGCTCAGTCACCGTGCTGAACGAATGAGCGCTGAGTGTAGGAGAGACCCCCCTCCCAGTGCTGTGGGCAGGCCCACGAAGGACATGCACCTGCTGCTCAGCCAGCTCAGGCTCCTCTGAGGGACACGCAGCGTGGACCACGACCTACCAAGCCCCAGCTATCATGACCTTACTTCCTGGCCACCCCAGGACACCCTGCTCTCTGCAGAGACCCTGTGCCCTCACAGCCCAGAGCTGCAGCCCTGTAAGGGGACTTCTCGGGGCCCTCCTCAGCCTTGTCTCTCCTGTCTATGCACGCTGGCCCCCAGCCTGCATGGTCCTCTCCATGTGCTCTGACTTCTCCTCGTCCTCAGGACTCAGCTGAAATGATGCCTCCTCTGACGCCTCTCTGTTGAAAATGAATCCATTCTCCTCATGGACCCCACCATGCTATTCATTCTCATTCTGAGAGCATCGTCTCCATGATTCTTCTGAGACTTTGAGCATGGAGGCCCCTGGAGGGCAAGGCTAAGTTTTAGCCATGTGGGCACACGGCAAGCTTTCATAACTGTTTGTAGAATTCAGTGGACATTTTCCTGAATACCTTGTGGCATTCTATTGACATTTCCTTTCATAAACTGTGGACGTCAAGTGACAGTTTCTTGAGTAAGCCTCTTAAGTATGCCTTATCTTTACCCATTGCTTCACCTTTCCTGTCAGTCTCTGAAAACTCGCCTGTATTTGTTCTTCCCACGCTCTTCCACCTCAGGGCTTCCCTTCCTTCTCTTCTTGGTTTCTTGATGTTCTCCCTTGTCATGGCCCAACTCGGAGGAGCCATGGCACTCTCTGATTATCCCCATCACAGCATGAACCACATACATATATTTTCTGTCTTTTCTTCTAGAATATGAGCATATTAAGGACAAGGGGTCTGTCTATCATTAATCTCTGTGTGCCCTGTGGCGTATATGATGTGCTTGGCACAGAGCCAAAGTTCAACAGATGGATGGATGGATGGATAGTTAACGGAACAAATAGTCAGGTGGATGGATGGATGGGTAGATGGAAGGAGAGGTGGATAGAAGGATGGATGGATGGATGGAGAGGTGGATAGAAGGTTGGAAGGATGGATGGATGGATGGCAGAGAGATAAATAGTTGGAGGACAGAATGGATGAGTGGGTGGATGGATGAATGGATGGCCCAAATATCTCTCTTCATCAGTGGGCTATGTTCTTATGCATTTGGCCATTCAGTTTTCATATCGTGTGACAATAAGTGTTTATTTCATTTTATGAGTGTAGATGTGTATAAAATTATATATAATTTTATTTACTTATTTACTTTTTGTCTGGAAAGAGCCTTGCTCTTGCCCTCACTTGCTGTGGGGACCTGATCTGGAATGGTCTCAAATGCAGCCCATAGATTTGGACCATTGGAGGAAGTGAACAGAATGGAGATGAACACATTTCTTGTACCATGCCCTCATTCTGCCCAAGACACACCTACCCGGACCATGCCGTCTTGACTCCCAGTGATGATGACATGACTTGTGTCCCATGCTTGCCCCTCCACCACGCAGCAGCAGGTTATGGCTCCTTCTGGGCCCCACGCTGTGGTGATGCTGGCCAGGGATTGTCCATTGACGTTCCATAGGGACAAGTGGGCTCCCGCACAGGAGACAATGGTGCCCTACAGCAGTGAAAGCTGGCTTCACTCCAAGCTGTGGACTGCGCCTGCCCATCTGCCACTTGCTCAGCCACTCAGTTTGTACACCCAAGCATCCTCAACCTGCCATCTTCTAAAGACTAACTGAGGTACTCCAAGACCTCCAGACACCCACCTCTTCCCAGCTGACTCACAGGTCTGCTGTGTTTTCACATAACTATAAACTTCTAGTTCTTTCCATACTGCAATCATGTGTTTGGACATTGCTTTCGCCAGCACAGGCTGACTGGCTCACCCTTTGGACTCCTCCCACAGCCCCCTCCCTGGAAGTATACTGACTGGCATAGGAGATATAGCCTGGAGACCACCCCTGGCTCTGGACACAGGGCCTGCACCTGGCTGGCCAGCCCTGTCCCCATGAAGAAGCTTTGGACATCACCTAGAGGAGGGCAGGGTACCAAGGTTCAAATGACTGCATGTGGCTCATAAAATTGAACAACGTCCCTCCAGAGGGAATTTCTGAGGAGACATGTCCTCATTGCATGTCCTGAAATGTTTCTGTCCAGGGTGTTTGCTTCTCAAGTCCGTTTATTTTGTGTCCAAAGGAGCAGTGGCCACTGTCACCAAGGACCCACAGAACCACCTGCGGCCATGTCTTTGAATCTTACTCTAATGACAGAAGGGATATAGGGAGCTCCATGCCCCTCCACAGCTCCATGGGCTGGGCTCCATCATGTCCCTTCCTGAACTGTTTGCTAGAGGATGCCTGAGGCCAGGGACTATGTCTGATACATCTCTGCCCAGCATCCAGCACTGGGCCCAGCAAGCACTTAGGGAACCCAAATGGCTTCAGGACAAGATGAGTTCAACAAGTTGTTATCCTATATCACTCTTCTCTGAGGTCTGGGGACATAATTCCTTATGCGTTTTATATTCTCCTAGACAGGGCTGGATGCCTTCCCCTGTCTACCACCCATTCATCCATTCACCCACCATCCATCCGTCTATCCTCCTTCTACCCACTCACCTATCCACCCACTAATTCACCCAAATATCCATCCACTCACATACCTAACTATTCATCCATCCATCTCTCCACCCACCTGCCATCTATCCACCCATTCATCCCTCCAGCTGCCCACCTATCCATCCATCCCTCCATCCCTCCTTCCATCCATCCCGCCATCCCTCCCTACACCCCTCCCTCCATCCGTCCATCCATTCCCCCATCCATCCATCCACCTATCTATCCACTCATCCATCCATCCTCCACCTGCCCATCTAAAATTCACCCTGGATTCAAGCCTACCAGGAGCACAGCTTTCAGCCAAAGTTGGCACCAGGGGGCACCTCTATCATGTCCTCTTCCTCCTCCTATGAAGCTCCATGCTCTATGATGGGGAAGCTGGGAAAAGCTCCACACTAATATCTCTTGAACTCTATCTATCTCTTACACACACACACACACACACACACACACACACACACGTTCCTAACAGGCTTATCTTTAACAGCCAGCATGAAAGGACAAGCAGAGGAAGTCCCCTTCCTGCCTTGGAGACCAGAGACACCTGCTGAGTCAACACCGATTTGCAGTCAACTAGCTGAATTAGTCAGTCAAACCTAGCACATCCCTCATCAAAGCCAACTTCTTGCCCCAACCCCCTGAAGCCCGTGCCAGAACACACTCCCACCACCCCACCACCCAGAGGGAGAAAAACACAGAAGCAAACATAGAATCTAGACCCAGGTGCTGCGCATGTTGATGGCTCCACCCTCCTGTGTAGAGAATGCTCCACACATTTGGGGCCCTCTCAGCATTCTGGGATAGCCAGCATCTCTCCGCCCCTGCGTTTTCTCTGGGGCACTGTCCACCATGCTACCACGCATGCTACCACACAGGCTCACAGACATGTTGAGGACACACACATTGAGAAAGAGGGGCCTCACCGAGACGTCGCTGATGGCAACGGCGGATATGCCCTCCCGGTGGGCAGGCAGGCGGGCCACATGGTTGAGGTTGTCCAGGTCCCACAGGATGCACGTGCAGTCTTGGGAGCCACTCACCAGGAGGCTGAAGGTGACTGATGCAGCCAGGCATGTAACAGCCTGGGTGTGTCCATACAAGGCCTAGGGACAGGAGACAGACCCACAGGCTATGAGAAGGACGCTTAATCCAGCTACTTGGAGGGACACTCTGCCCTCCCTTTTTCTGCTGGGTCCCAGGTGAGGAAACAGGAGTTCAGAGTGACTCAGTGATCCGAAAGCCTGTGGGGAGTGTGTGTGTGTGAGTGCATGCGTCCATGGTTGGCCTCTCAGTTCCAGGGGTTTCCAGGGTTGAGGCCCAGCTGGGGAGAACCAGTAGTCCTTTTGTCAGAACTCAACAGACCCCAGTAGGGCCCTTATGCTCTGCAGTCCTCCACATTAGCTTTGCATCCTGAAGCAGCACACACCACTATTAATATGCAAGAGAGCTGCTTCGCAAGGTGTGGTGCCCCAACCAGCAGCATTGCATCAACTGGGAACTCATTAGAAATGCAAATTCTTAGGCCCCTTCCCAGACCCCCTGCCTCAGAAACTCTTGCGGTGAGGCCTCGCAACCTGGCTTTTCCCGAGCCCTCACGCATGCTCAACTTTGCGCACCACACTAAGGGAGCCTCAGAAACATGCCTGAAAGCTAAACTGGGAAGAAGGCGGTGAGGTCAGGTCATAATTGAAAAGATGTGACTTTTCATGTCCGAGGGATCTGGGTTCATGTCCAGTCTGGCCACGTGGCAGCAGGTCATTCAGGGCCTTGGTCTTGGCCCTTAGGTTGGCCTGTGCAGGGCCTGGCCTGGCTCATGGACGGCTATGTGTCCAGATCTGGCCAGAAGCCTTGCTCCCTGGGAACATGTTCCTGAGGGGCTGGGGCAGTCTGCCAGGCACACTGGCACCCTCAGGCCCACGGTCGCCGGTAACAGCATGGTTTCCATTACAACCGTCCCAAAGGCTGCTGGGTAAGCCTCATCTGAGAGCTGTTGTGCACACCCGTGCCTGCCGCCCTCTGGAGTCAGCCAGAGAAGTGCGGAGGTGGTGCTCTGAAACGCGATTGTGCTGACCCATCTAGGGGTAAACCTGCACCCTCAGGACACTCCACTGTCACTCACTCAGGTCAATGAGGCTGAGCATCATTTTTCAATGACTTTGCCTGGTCACAGCAATTAAAAGTTTTGCCATGGATTCCCATTTGTCCTCGATGGATCCTAACACAGCACCCGTTAGATGGTGCTGGCAAGGTTCCGGGCGTGACCCTAGGAAGAAGATTTGGTCGTCCCAGGAGAAGGGAAACTGTCTACATGAGGAGAGGAAAGTGGAGGATTTGACAGGAGTATTCTGATGACTAAGTTCTGACCACTGGGAACACGGCGACTGCAAAGAGTGCAGGCCAGAGGACCCAGGGCTGAGGGCTAGGGGTCCAGAGAGAGAAGCTCTGAGCCTGAGCGCCCAAGATGGAGCCATCTGCCGCGCTCTGCAGGGGAGGTGCTGGAGAGCCAGGGACCAGCCTGCGGGCACACACTGCCCACCTGCGTGAGGTTTGTTGCCTCCCACCAGCCTGGAAACTAAAAGCATCACTGGCAACAGCACCCCCACCCCTTCTGGAAAGACCAGGGAAATCAGTGAAGGGGGAGAGCAGTTTTAAATGTGTTCTCCACCAGCTCTTTTGTTTTCTCAGACTAATACCTCTCTACGTGGCCAAGCAAAACTTCACTGTATCATCTTATACCTAATGAAAGTAGCAAAAAATAAAAATTTCTAAATTAAAAAAAAATTAATTAAAAAATTTAATTAAAATTCAGAGAAATCCAAACCTCTGAAAATAATTCCCCATGCTGGATACTTTGTGGTGAGATAGGGACCACATTTATGGTTGGTGGCATTGCAAAGCTATAGAACCATTATGGAAAGCATTATGTCACTGCTTGGTTATTCTGCTTCTTGAAATTCACTTTAAGGAAACATTTAATCAGAAGCAAACAGCGATCTATAGAAGATGTTTTCTGCGGCACTGTTTAAAATAGTTAAAACTTGGAAGCAAGGTAATTGTCTAGGTTTAGAAGGAATGGTTTATTCAAATGTGGGGCATCGACAATGAAACAATCGAAATATAATGTTATCACAATGGAATAATATGGAACAATTGAAATGCAAATGATGGAGATGGTAAAAAAGTGGAAACAACTTAATAGGCTGGGTGAAAATAGAATAAACATATTTTATTTGTTTCAATAAATTTGAAATTGGAATAAATTTCAAATTTGTCCATTTGAAATTTGTCTTTAATGTTGTAATAGCTCTTAAAATAAAATACTTGTAAAGACTGTTTATGAAGCTATTTAATGATGACTTCTCTGTCTACAAGGCAGGCATGGATTCCCTTTGCTGAGCAGCTGGTGGTCTGGGGGATCCCCAAGGCCGTGTCAGCCTCTGTGGGTGAATGATAAAGAGCTTTATTTCACCGAGGAATTAAGAGCATGTGGGATTCCCCGTCCGTCGCTTTTCTCTTGATTTAGAAGAAGGAGAGGATGATAAATTACACTTTTATGCTGTCAATACCGGGGCCTTCACAGTGCAGCTTCCCCACTGAACAGCAGCTGGGAGCAGCCGTGGGAGGTTGCTTTCCCGGCTCCCCAAGGCGGGCTTTGGGGTTGGGCTGAATCTCCCGCCATCCCACAGTGATGCCTGGGAGATTCCTCCACACGGGGAAGGCACAGCCTCTTCACTCAGCACAGGGATAAAAGCCCAGCCCCCTGACACAGCAGCCGAGGGAAGGAGTCAGGGAACCTCCAGGATGAAGATCATGAAAGGCAGGGAGCCCCAAGGCGGGCTTCGGAGGGTTTCCTTTGAGAGCAGGGGGAAGGCAGCCTGCACTTGACCTGCACCGCAGGGCTGCCTCTCAGCAGCTGCCACCGCCTCTGTAGGATTAAGGGGCCCTGCTCCATCATTCCTGCAGCTCACGTTTCCTGAGTGCCCACCACGCACCACGTGCACAGGGGGTGGCTTGAAACACGCACAGAGAAACTCAGTGTCTGTGCCAGCGAGACACGTTCAGTCTAGGAAATGTGGCCGGCGGTGAGTTTCATTTTTTGTTACTTTGGGGCTCTACGGCTAACGACAAAACAGACGTGGAAACGATCTGCATTTCAGAGTTGGCCGAGTCCCCTCGAGATATCCTGGGGCAAGTTCAAGCGTACACAGGGAGAAGGCGTGAGTTTAGAGTGAGACAAACCCAGGTGAAGATGCAAACTCGACCCTTCTGAGCCTCAGTTTCCGCATTTGAGAGCGGCAGTAACAGCACGAGCGTTACGAGGTTACAGTTGAAGCACGGAGTCACAGGTAAGTGGTGAGGGCCGCTCTGCTCATTATTATTATTACGAGCAGCCGGGGCCTGAGGGGCAGGATCAGAACGAGTTCTCTGCCTCGCGCTCTGCTGACGCTCTGCTCCTGCCACGACCACACCTGTTCTGAAAGCCTTTTATTTTCTGGCCCTGTGATCTTGGAGAGTCACTTAACTTCCTTGCACCTGTTCTTTTCACCTGTCAAGCAGAGATGACCTGATAGGGCTGTTGAGAAGGTGAGTTGATGCTGTGCAAGTACAAGTGCCCGCGGCAAATGCTCAGAAATGTTCTCGAGTTCAGGGAAACCAGTGTCCCTGGCCCTGATGGGTGCCCAGCGTCTCTCCCTGGGGTCAGCGTCTCCATGGAGGCACCTGCCCTGTGTGCTTGTCAATGGGCATGAAACAGTGCCCCCAGATGACACAGAGCCGTGTGCCCCCCTCAGCGCCTCACCACATTCTCTGCTGCCGAGGAAACTGGGCCATCAGTGCTCAGGGGGCTGGAGCAGCCAGGGCACCGTACCTGCCTGAGTCACCGTGCCTGTCCCCAAGCACCGTCCCTGCCGTAGGCACCATACCTGCTTGAGGTGCAGGCCTCTCGGGCGGCCTTTGGCCATGCTGAGCTCCCACACACACACCACGGCGCTGGCCCCAGAGGTGATGATCATCGTAGGGGACGGGCACACGGCGCAAAGACAGTGGCCCCAGGCGGCCAGGTTCTCGAACGTCATCAGGATCTGTGGGAGGCAAGTGGGATGAGCCCTGGTGCGAGGGCTGGCACGAAGCTGCGAGCCTGGGACAGAGTGACAGAGAGAGGAGGGCAGGTCTGGATGCTACTGGGCTGCCTGTGTGCCTTGGGAACAGGGGACGTGTCACTTGTTTGGAAGCCAGGCCCTGGTGACACAATCCAGGCCGTCCAGGCCTGTCCCTGGGGGTTCATACTCTAGCAAGTGGGGAGAGACAAGCAGGCAGGAGGTTCTGGGGATGCAGCAAGAGCTCTCCATGAGCACAACGAGTACCAGGAGGCTGGGGCCTCAGCCTGGGGAGGTCAGAGATCGCTACCAGGAGCGGTGACATCTGGGACCAGGTCCGGTGACATCTGGGACCAGGTCCACTGGCTGCCTCGTGAGGACGGTGGGGGAAGGCTAGGGAGGGGGAAGAGAGAGTCTGGTGGGCAGGAGTTCATGCTGTGTGATGGGGGAGCGAGAGGGGAGCAAGGCCAGGAAAGGAGGCTGGGAGGTGGCAGGGCCACATAAGAAGGCGAGATGACTGGATGGCCTGAAGCAGGGGTAGAGGATACACGACCAGACGGCTTGCTTCTGGCCCCAGCTAGATGCTCACTCTGACTCAGACTGAGGGACAGTCTGGTGGGGCTCAATGTAGCCACGTAACCAGCCAGCGGCCAAGACCGCTGTGGAGGTAGCAGAGGGCATCTCTAACTTTCAGGCTCCACTCCCCGCAACGTGGGCTGGAGGCTTGGCCCACAGGGGCCCTTGGCACTGTCACTTGAACCCTCTTGCTCCTAGGCTGGGGGCACAGCCACATGGAGGAAGTGGGGCACAGGCGGCTGGGCCTCCTTTGGGCTCTGCCCCAACCAGAATGAGGCCAAGGCCCCCAGGCCGCCCTGCTGCCTGGCGCCCACGCACCTTGTCAGAGCCATAGTTCCCGAGGCAGCAGCTGAGGTCGTCGAAGCCCCAGCTGAAGGTCCTGTTCCAGAGAGGAGGCAGCAGCACCTTGTTCTTCTCCACGGCCAGGATGGTTTTCTCGGTGGGGACGATGTGGCCGATGGCTCCTTTGGGGGATTCTGAGCCTAGAGAGAAAAGATACATATCTGCCCCCCAGTCAGTATGGTGGAGCTCACAGGTCAAAGGACAGCACCCACTTCAGCCAGGCCGGGAGAGGAGCCAGGGGCAGGCAACCCGGACCTGACAAAGCACACGGCCGGCTGCAGCTGCTCACCGAGGTGCCTCGCTCCCAAGCCTCACTCCAGTGGCCGAGCTAGACTCTGGCCCTGAGCCGGGTCCCCGGCCCTCGGCTGCTCCCCTGACTTAGCGCTTACATTCAGTGTGCGGCCCTGCAGTGTTTCTTAGGGCATGATGCCAGGGGAAGAGGAGCCAAGGGTACCAGGCCAGATGGCACAAAGCCACAGGGACCTGGGGCTCTGCACTTCCTGCCCCTCCCGGGGACCATATCTAGCAGGGCTGGGTGTGCCAAGGACCTCGTTCTTGGACCTCAAAGAAAAAAGTCCCAGCAGACCCGACCTTACACTCCTCATACAACTCCAGAATGCTATTCCCTGGAGAGGGGCATTCAAAGGCAGGGCAGGCCCCAGGGTGGCACAGCTGGCAGACCTCACACACACATGGCTTCTCCAGGAGGCGAGGGGCAGGGACCCACGCCAGGGCCAGC
Source organism: Equus caballus (assembly GCF_041296265.1). Lineage (NCBI taxonomy): Eukaryota > Metazoa > Chordata > Mammalia > Perissodactyla > Equidae > Equus > Equus caballus. The sequence continues at coordinate 93,473,710 of NC_091684.1, forward strand.
TGCCCCAGGCACATGCTCTTGGCTCGTGGCTGCAGGCCCACCTGCGTGCTTAGGAGCAACAGAGACTGCAGAGACCAAGGAGTGGAGGCTGCGACCCTCCCTCAGGAACCTGGGACTTCCTCCCTCGGCGCTGGAGGTGAGGAGGGGTGTGTTTGCATGAAAGAGAGAGAAGTGTGCATGTGTGTGTGTGCATGAGAGAGACACAGGAGTGTGTGGCAGACAGACAGAAGGACAGGCGGGCCTTCAGAAGTCAGGGTCTCCCAGAAGTGGTCCTGGACACTGCCAGAGCAGAGGCCTCCCAGATTCCTGCTGTGCCTGGAGACACGGCCAGCATGGCAGACCCCAGACCTGCCCAGCTCTGTGCCCCCAAACCTCCCAAGGAACGCCAGTCACTGAAGGGACGACTCTGGGTCAGGGCACCGACAAAGCAGGGCCAGGCATTTACCTTTGACTGTGACCTGGGAGGGCCTCAGTGACTGCAGGCTGGAGAAGAAGGGCTGCGGGTGGCCAGGCAGGCTGGCGGGTGTGGAGACATCCTTTCCAGGGGAAGCCTTCCCGGCGGCACTCCTGGCCGGGTGCGGTTTCGTAAAGAGCTGGAGAGGAGAGGGGACAGACGCACCATGCACAGGTCAGTAGGGAAGATGGTCAGAGAAGGAGCTGTCCCCGTGCAAGTCACGGCTGCAGCTTCGCTCTGGGCCTGCCTGGGCTGGGCTTGCTCCTGAGCGAGGGGAGCATGACCAGAACCATCTGGTTCAACCCTCGGATGCTGCAGATGAGGGGCCTGGGGCTCAGAGAGGGGCAGCTACTTTCTCGAGGTCACAGTGCGGGGCTGGCTGAGACAGCCCTCCTGGCTGCCAAATCTGTCTGCTTCTCCAAGCTGTTTGGGGAAAGGATGACCTCACGGAGGAGCCCCTGGTCCTCAGGAGAGCTGCTTCTCAAATCACGGGGTCAGAATGGCCTTCTTCCCTCCCTGGATCACATCTCTCTTCATGTGCTTCAGCTAGTCCCCATATTTTTTTCCTTTCCCTTACAGACTCTCTGCAGGCACATCCATCTGGCCATCCACGCAGAATTCTTTAATAGCAACCATTCAAATATTCCAATGAGTACAGGCAAACTCCATTAGTGGCTTATTTTCAGTTTTCTTAGATCTCTATTGTTAAACTGTCCCTATGCCAAACTTTTTGCATAACCGTGCAAAGCATGAAGTACGTGGCCATGCTGTCTGGCAGAATCCTTGCTGTTGGACCAGAGAGTGCAGCCGAGGCCAGTGCCAGCTCTCCACCCTCCCCTGCCTGACTGGGCTCAGGCTGGGCTGCTTTCTCCAGCCATGGGGCACATTTCTCAGCTCCCAGATGGAAACATCCACTGGGTGCCATGATGGGAGGGGAGCTGGCCTCCACTGGGCACACGGGCAGAGGCGGGGCTCGGCGGGCAGCCGGGGGGTCTCAGAGCATCCTTGGCTCAGTTACAGCCTTCGATCAGATGCTGGACGATCTAGCAAAGCTGGGTGGGTGATCAATACAGACAGAAATCAGAACGATGATTTTTAAATGAGCGTTCAATAAAGAACCTTTTTCTTTGCAGAGTGGAATGGCGAAAGCTTCCACGGGCTGGGTCCCCATAACAGCCTCGGCAGGGACAGCCCCTCAAGGGAACAGTGCTCAGTTCTGAAGCATTTTAATCCCATCTTTAGGCTGGGACACTTGAAGAATTCTAAGACTGAAGATTATTTAGGATTATTTTGTAAAAGCGCTTATGATATGTCATTAAGCAAACGCAGAATCGAAAATTGGGTGTACTCCATCATCACACTCACGTGGAAATATTTTCGCTTGTGAACAAAGACTGTGAGTATATAACACAGGACACTGCATGCTGGTGGCTATGACCTGGAATTATTTAATTGCTTTCTCTGTATTATTATTATTTTTTGAGGAAGATTAACCCTGAGCTAACATCTGCTGCCAATCCTCCTCTTTTTGCTGAGGAAGACTGGCCCCGAGCTAACATCCGTGCCCATCTTCCTCCACTTTATACGTGGGACGCCTGCCACAGTATGGCTTGTCGAGCGGTGCCATGTCCGCACCCGGGATCCGAACCCGTGAACTCCGGGCCGCCTAAGCTGAACATGTGAACTTAACCACTGCGCCACTGGGCCGGCCCCTGTATTATTATATTTTTTTATATTAAAGAAACAAACCATTAAGCTACCCAAGCTTCTTTCCGGAAATTCTCTCCTTTCTACCAAGCCCCTCTTGGCCAAACCCACACTTGGATGTGCCACCCATTCTCCAAGTCACCCTCAGACCCTCCCACATTCCCCATACATACCTGGGAGCTGAGCAAACCCCAGCATGTCACGGAAGGCCAGGCAGAAAAGATGTATTAGCTTTGCACTAACTGTGCGATGAGCCCGTCCCAGCCTCATGGCTACGTGCGGGGAAAGCTGTTGTCCAGGACAGTCCTGGAATTGGCTGGGTTTATGCACTCATTTGGCTCCTGACTGCCCAGGCTGGGACCCCAGCCCTAGTAGGGCTATGCTTCTGAACCCGGATGGCTGTGTTTGGGAAGAGAACGTGTCTACATTGAACTGAAGTTTGGGGATCAGCAGGGCTGGGATCAGTTAAATAAGCGCCGAGCTCTCTTGCACACTGTCCATCAGAATGTCAACATGATTGCATAGCCTTACATTGCTGCGTGACTGTCCTGATGGGGGATGGAGCCAGCAGAGCAAAAGGCCCACGTGTGACCCCTGCAATTCCACCAGGGGCGCAGGGGGCAGAACTTCAATGCCCTCACGCTGGTGGAAATATGGATGCGGCTTTGGAGCCAGCCAGGTGGGGCTGGAGCTCGACCCTGTCACCTGCCAACGGCGCAATGGTAGGCAAGTTATTTATTTAGCCCCTTTGAGCCTTAGGCTTCTGATCTGTACCCAGGGCTTATGCAAGGATTCAATGAGGTAATTACACTAATAACTAACATTTGTTGAATGCTAGTCATATTTCAGGCACTTTCAAGCACTCGATGTCTTAACTCATTGGCTCTTCACAACAACCGTGTAGGGTAGATACATACATAAAGAATTAAATCCAGTGGATTTCGTGGAGTATCCATCACATATGTCACAGATGAAGGCAGCCTTCATCATTATCATTAGTGATGCCATCCCCTTCATCACCCTCACGTGGTAACTGAGGGTTAAGCCCTGACGTTGAAGCGGTAGGAAGATGACTGGAGGCCGTCTTGCCTCTCCAGTCCCTCTTGCTCCTGTCCCAGGAGAAAACGTCCTCCCTTCCTCTCCCTCCCAAGCTCACGGTGCACACACTCTTTTGAGAAAGCAAGACAAAGGGCACGGCGTGATGTACCTGTTTGGGCACCTGTCCAAAGTTGCTGATGAACCCCAGGATGGTGTTCCTGATCAGGGGGTCACTGATGCCGCTGAGGTCCATTCTGTCGCCGTAGAAGTAGGGGTGGAAGGTATTGACAGCCTCCACCGCGGCTGACCCCTGCTGCTTGTACCCAAATATGAGGTCTATCCAGTGGTGGAGGTTGGCACTGACAAAGTCGCTTTCCAAAGCCTGGAACCAAAAGCACAGAGCATGAGAAATGCAGCCCCTCCTGGACTGCTGCACTCTCTGCACAAATCAGGAGGGGGCACATGCATCGGGATGCTGGCTCTGTCTCCTGGGCTTGAAGAGCACAAAGTGGGCAGACGCGCAGGCTACCCAAGGACCACCCAATTCCTGCCTCCAATGAGTGGCAGAGCAGATCTGACTGTTCCCACCACGCTACCTCATGCACTCCGTACAATAACCATGAGGTTCAGAATGTCTAGGCCATGCAGGTCTGGGAGCGATATCTAAATGGAAGAGACCAAACTGAAAATAAAGTCCAGGGGTCCTGCTGAGATCTGACATAGGGAAAGGAAGCACCAATTCTGACCAGACATCAGGAGGCCGACAATAAGCAGTTAGGAGGACATGCTCTGGAGCAGACTGGACCCTAGGACTGCCACTTATGTTCCTTACCATCTCTGTTCCTCAGTTTCTTCATCTGTAAATTGGGGACAATAAGTGCACCTTCTTTGTGCGTTTATATGAAAGTTAGTTTGTGCCCATGCCTGGTGTGTGGAGAGCTCACGTAGTGTTACACTGAGCCTACTGGGTGCCAGGCACTGGCCTGGGGTTTTATGTGTGTTGTCTCTACCCATTGACACCACCTTTTGCTGGCAGGTATAATTACCCCATTTCTGGGGCAGGCTCCTATGTGTTTCTGTAAATCCATCATGCCAACCCCCAACTTTCAGGCCTCAGAACCCCACAGGGGGACATCTATCCCCACTGAGCAGACCTCACTTCACTCAAGTACCTAGAAATTATTGACACCTGGGTGTGGAGCCCTTTCTAAGTCATGCCTGGAAGGGAAAGGATGGAATCTGCCTTTGAGGCGCAGCTCGGTCCCCAGGATGTGAGCTTCCCTGATTGGGGCACCTCTGTCCAGCCTGGAAGGCAGGAGGCAAGAGCATTTCACCCAGGCCCTAGGAGACAAGCGTGTGATGGCCTTGAGGAACATTCTGTCCACGTGCAGGCTTGCTGTCCCTGGGTGGGAGGACAGGAGATGTTCCAGACTCAGCCACGGAGACTTGCTCTGAGTTGACAGCCTCCGAGGGGGACCTAAACCTCACCCTGCTTAGGAACACAGCTCCCGCTGGAAGCCAGCAACACCTGCCTGTAACGGAAGGTGACATCTAACAGGAAACAAAAAAAATTAGCATAGCTTGCTCGACCCTTCATGGAGACAGCCCAGATGGATGGTGCTGGCTCAGAATAGGGTGCCCAGATTGGCAATATTTCTCAACAGTTGCCACACACGAGCAAAGGGAAATGCAGGCCAGTGTTTGGACGTCCCGGTTCACCTGAGAGATGGCACCTGTTTCTGCTGAGCAGAGCCCAACTCCAAAGCTGGGTCCCCAGGACCCAAAGACATTCATCTGGAATATGCCTGGGTTCCCCTTATCAACTCTCTGGGAGGACATGCAGCCCTACGCCTGGGCCTGGGAAGGCAGGTCACCTGGGCCAGGTTAGTTTCCTGAGGCAGATGGCCACAGTGACTTTAAGAAGGCCACATGTGGGTAATGCCATGGGAGGTGTGATGAAAGGCGTGGCTCCCCAGCCTACCGTCTAGCCTGGAGCACACCTAAGAGCCTTCTGCAGACGTTCGTATTAAAGCACTTGCTGGTGACCACAACGGCAGAAAGGTCACACCCCCAAGCGAAGATCACAGGCCAGCACATCTGACCCTTCCTCTGGGCCTCTTTTCCTCCCGCTTCATAACCAACATGTTTCCCATATCTTCAGGCTCTCTCTGAGCATCCCTTCCACCTCCTTTCCTTAGTCGAGGCCCGGCTCTCCCCTGAGCCTCCAGTGTGGCCACGTGCCAGGTTACATCCCACGTGTCTTGGGGCCAGTAGGTGGGATTGGTGTCCTTTTAATCCTCATTGTCACCTCCAGACCACTATTCCTCTACCCTCCTGTTAAAAGACCAAAAATCTGCTCCTCTGTGCTTCATGAGATGTAATTTTCCACCCCCCCCATCCTCACTGCTGTCATCTACCAGCTTCTCTTCCATTCTCCTCATTCATCAAAGATGGCGACTCCCGGCCATGCCTTCCTTCCTTCCCCAAGATCTGCCATCATCCTCAGGGATTTCAACCTCTCACCTCAGTTCCTTAAGCTCCACTTCTCCAGTGACTTCTGCCTCCACTCCACCTAAAGTCACTCACTCTCACAGACACAACACCACCCATGTCAGTATCCATAACTCCTCTATCTCCAAAATCACTCATCAAACATCCCAGCTGATGAAGTCACATCTTCACTTTGCTTGTTGTTTAACCACTTCTTAAGACTATTCTTCCACCTTGTCAGAACTTCCAGGCCCCTTGCCCTTTTAATTCTTTGCAGTCTATCAACACTTTCCTGTCTTCAGCCACTTCTTCTTCTTCTTTTTTTTTTGGCGAGGAAGATTAGTCCTGAGCTAACATCTGTGCCAATCTTCCTCTATTTTGTATGTGGGACACTGCCACAGCATGGCTTGATGAGCAGTGTGTAGGTCTGCACCTGGGATCCAAACCCGTGAACCCCGGGCCACTGAAGTGGAGGGTACAAACCTAACCACTATGCCACCGTGCTGGCCCGTCTTCAGCCACATTTTGATCTAGTTTAGATTTAGTGGCCCATCATTTCAATAACACCCTGGTCAATGCCTCTTGTTATGTTACTGAATCATGTGTACCTCTGTCTTTTCACAACACTGAGCAAACTCAAATATTTTCTGTCTTCATGACTATAATAGAGTATCTGGAGAACATCACACAAGGGGGCACACTGATTATCCTACAATTTTTGGTCACCAATCTCAAATGGACATTGAGCATCGCCAGAAAACCCAGATATGTTTTTCTGGTCAACTCATGCTTCATCTCTCCACATGACTATTTCACATTTCCTGCGCTCTCCTCAACTCTGACCCTCTCCCACTGCCCAGTCTCAGCAGGTGACCACATCTCCTACTTTACAGAGAAAAATAGAAGCCACCAATTAGGAATCCCATATCTTCCTGACAATATATATAAACCTACCTTCATCTGCAACCCCCTGACCTCCTTGCCTCCTGTGTAGGTGAAGGAGCTGGCCCACCTCTGACATAAAGCTAACCTTCTAATTGTGGTTTGGATTCCAAATCTTCCTGCTTTCTCAGGAATTTCTTTTTCCTTCTCTTGTGTATTTAACTTCTCTTTCCCAATGCCTTTTAAACAGGCTTATTAAAATTTTTAAATAAAACTTTAACATTCTCTCAACCTTCCATCTCTTCCAGGCACTATTCTCTCCTTCACAACCAAAATATTTTTTTTTTAAAGATTTTATTTTTTTTCCCCCAAACCTCCCCGGTACATAGCTGTATATTCTTCGTTGTGGGTCCTTCTAGTTGTGGCATGTGGGACGCTGCCTCAGCATGGTTTGATGAGCAGTGCCATGTCCGCGCCCAGGATTCGAACCAACGAAACACTGGGCTGCCTGCAGCGGAGCTCATAAACTTAACCACTCGGCCACGGGGCCAGCCCCGACAACCAAAATTTTTTTTACCCGTCCTCATCATCTCCATTTCCTTATCATCCTTCACTTCCTTTGTTTCTTCACGTGGATTTGCGTTACTGTCTACTGTCCTTTTATTTCTGGATGAAGAACTCCTTTTAGTAATCCTTATAGGTCAGGTCTGCTAGTGATTAATTCTCTCAGTTTCAATTATCAGGGAATGTCTTAATTAATTTCATCTTCATTTTTGAGTAATATTTTTGCTGGATATAGAATCCTTGGTTGATAGTCTTTCAGCACATTGAATACGTCATACCACTGGCCTTCTGGCCTCCAAGTTTTCTGATGAAATATTAACTGTTCTTATTGAAGATAACTTGTAGGTGAGGAGTTGCTTCTCTCTCATTGCTTTCAAGATTCTTCCTTTATCTTTTTTCTTCTTTTGGTAGGGAAGATTGGCCCTGAGCTAACATCTGTGCCAATCTTCCTCCACTTTCTATGTGGGACACCACCACAGCATGGCTTAATAGGTGGTGTGTGGGTCTGTGCCCAGGATCCAAACCCGTGAACCCCAGGCCACTGAAGTGGAGCATGTGAACTTAACCACTATGCAACCAGGCCCACCCCTTAACTTTATTTTTTGACAGTTTGATTATGATTTATCTGGGTGTAGATATCTTTGAGTTTATCCTACTTAGAAATAATTGAACGTCTTGTATGTATAAATTAATGCTGTGCATCAAATCTGAAATGTTTTTGGACATTATTTCTTCAAATATTCTTTCTGTAGCTTTCTCTCCTCTTCTTCTGGTATTTCCATTATACACATGCTGGTAGGCTTGAGGGTGTTCTAAGGTCTCTGGGCTCTCTTCATTTTTCTTTATGCTCCTCAGACTGGATAATCTCAACTGACCTATCTTCCAAGTTTGCTGATTCTTTCTTCTCCCTGCTCAAATTTACTATTAATCCCTTCTAGTGAATTTTTCATGTCAGTTACTGTCCTTTTCAGTCCACAATTTCTATTTCATGCCTTAATACAATTTCTGTTTATTGACATTCTTATTGGTGAGATATTATTATAATACTCTTCCATAGCTCTTCAGACATAGTTTTATTTAGTTCTTTGAACATAGTTACAGTTGCTGATTTAAATAAAGTCTTTGTCCAGTAAGTCCAAAATTTGGGCTTCCATAGGCAGTATCTATTGAATGCCTTTTTTCGTTTGTTATGTGCTATACTTTCTTTTTCTTTGCATGACTCATAATTTTCATGGAAAACTGGACATTTTAAATAATATGATGTGGCAATCCTGGAAATCAGATTCTTCTCTCTCCCGAGGATTTGTTTCTGTCATTGCTGTTTGTTTAGTGACTTTTCTGAACTGGTTCTATAAAGTCTGTGTGTTTTCTCTTATGTGGCCACTGAAGTGTCTTCTCTGTTAGCTTAATGGTCAGCTAATGATTTGATGAAGATTTCTTTAAATGCCTGGAACCAGTAGGTCTCCCAGTCTTTGCCAAGGGGCTTTCTGTGCATGTTAGGGCATGGTTTCAATGTTCAGCCAGGCAGTTTAAAACTCTGCTTTTGCCTTCACATTCTGCTTGCACAGAGCCTCAGTGTAAGCCAGAAGTTGGGGGGTGGGGGGCTGAGGGCCTTTTAAACTATATATTGAGCACAAGCACAGCCTTGTGCATAGAAACAGCCCTACAGATGTGTTTGTCCTTCTAGGTTCCCAGGGATATTTTGAAGTTTTCCAAGGCCTCCTAGAAACATCTCATTCCCTAGTTTTTCCTTTTAATCTCTTTGGTTAGCCTATTGTTTGTCCAATTATTATCCACTGCCTCTGCAGCCACAGTATTGAACAATTGTCTCTGATTGTTTTTGACAAATGCCACCGAAGAGAAGGCTGTTTGCACTGGGCAGGCTCTGAGTCACATAAAATAAAGACAGTCTTGCTGGGGGTCTTCCAGGGAACCACCAGGCAGGTCAAATAATGACAATTCTCTGGGCAAGGGGCTTTGAAAGACCTCCAGCCCAAGTCTGCTCCCTCCATTGACTACCAGGCTGTTATTTTTCACTGTGATTCTGAGCTGCTGGTTTTCAAGGCTCCTATGGAGCTAGAGAGGAGGAATGGGGATAGTGCAAGTTAAATCTCTACAAAGCTTGCTCTTCTTACCAGGATTCAGCCATTTTTCTTGAAGGAACATTCTCCTGATTGTTCCAAGCCTTTGGTTAATTTCCAGATTCTGAAAGTTTCTTATGACAAATTTTGCCATTATTCCTATTGCCTTTATGAAGTAGAGGATTTTCAGAAGTTTCTACTCTGACGTTTTCACTGATGTCAATCCTCAACATCCTAATCCACTCCAACCTAATCTTCACTCCACTAAAAGGGCTCTCCCCACTCATGCCATCACCACCCAGCCTCCCAGGATCACATCTCTAACCTCTATCTCATGGCACTGCATGCCTCTCCTTTGTAGCACTTTTTGAAGCTACAGTTTCCCTATTATTTGTGTGGTTATTTGATCAATCCCCCCACACACACACACCCTACCACAGACCACTGGCAACAGCAGTCATGCCTGCAGAATGAGCCTGCTCACTCACCCTAGGCCAAGAACTTTTCTGAGAACATCTAAGGAAAGGGCTGCTGCCACCTGAAGGTCAAGTTCACCTCTGGCCCAAGTACTCAAGACCCGTGGCCCACAGGAGGGGAGACTGCTGTTTCTGAATTTCCAGAGGTAAGGATAAACCAGGGAAGAATTTTCTCCTTGCCAAGGGAGAAGTCCAGAGGAGAAGGCACAGCTTTGTTGTTACTAGTCAGGTCTGTCCTAGATTTTTTTTCCTTTTAGGTACAATTTACATATAATGAAGTTCGACCTTTTTAAATGTATAGTTCAATGTGTTCTGAGAAATGCATGCAGTCATGTAACCACCATCATAATCAAGATATAGGTCATTTACATTAACTCGAAACATTCTCTTGTACTTCTTTCCCATCATCTCCTACTCCTGACCTTAATAACCACTAACCTGCCTTCTGTCCCTATAGTTGTACTTTTTCCAGAATGTCACATAAATAGAGTCCCATGGTATGTAGCTTTGGGTTTTGGCTTCTTTTGCTTAGGAAAATGCTTTTCAGATTCATCCATGTTGCTCCTTGTATCAGTAATCTGTCCCCTTTTATTGCTGAGTAATATTCCATCGGATGTATCACTTGTTTTTCCATTACCAGTTGATGGACATTTGAGTTGTTTTCAGTTTTTGACTAGTTTGAATAAAACTGATGAATATTTATGCACACACTTTTCTGTGGACACTTTTCATTTCTCTTGGGTAAATACCTTTGAGTGGAATTGCTGGATGACATGGCAAATGTATCTTCAACTTTATAAGAAACTACCAAGCTTTTTTCCAAAGTGGCTATACCATTTTGCTTTTTCCACCAGCAATGTGTGATGAATTCTGGTTGCTCCACATCTTTGCTTACTCTTGGTATTATCAGAATTTTAAATTCTAGCCATTCTTGTGAGTGTGAAGTCGCATGTCATTGTGGTTTTAATTTATGGTTCCCTACGACTAATGATGTTGAACACATTTTCATGTGTTTATGCTAACTCAGGTATTCGATCTAGGATAAGTATCCTAAAATGGCCTCTGGCCTCTACCTGCATCAGCCTTTCTGGTAATAAGCCAAGTCCTTCCCAGTCCTGGTATATCCTTTGGCCAGTGGGAGCCCCTCTCTGAGCTATACTGGGCAGTACGGTCCAGGGAGTGGACCTGCCTGCAGCGTAGGCTAAGGACACTGACTTGCCCCCATTCAATGAGAACCTGAAGTTGCTTCCCCCAGTGACTCCTACAACACACTGGCACAAGCCTTCTGGGGCTCTTAAAAGAGCCTAGAACCCAAGTCATTTCCTGCCAAGCTGGGGCATAGCCCAGCCCCTTCTCTGGACTCTCCAGATCTAAGAGCCTCAGAAGTGCCTGTTGCTAGCCCTCCATTGGACAGAAAGCCCCCCTGGAGGCTGAGGTGATGCTGAGGTCCTCCTTCAGGATACCAGGGCCTCTGGTGTGACCTTGCTCGACTCACCTGTCTGTGTAGGCTGACGAATTTCCGAGGGTCCCCATCAGCCCAGGGAGGGAGCTGCACGTCCCCCAGCACTGTCCCGTCCTGCATGCAGCCTGAATGGGGTGAGAAACAGCAGAGCTTTGGGTAAATGGGAGCCAAAGTGGGCTAGGAACCAGAGGGTGGAAACATGATGAAAATGATGTCCAGGACTGTCGATCCCGTGCCGCTCAGGCTGTGAGCTGTGTCCTGCCTCCTCTGTCTGGAGTGACCCCCACCCACACCTGCCTGGAATATTCCTACTTGGGCTCTAAGCCTTTGACCCCTCCACAAGGCCCTCCTTGCTTCCCAGGCAGTGTGTGCTTGGTTCACAGGCGTGTAAAATGATCAGAGTGCCGGCATTGTTGATACGTCTTCTTCCCCACCACTCTATGCCTTTTCACCTGGGCATTTTCATCCAACACTAAAACAATAGGAGATCATAACAATAACCATAAAAGCTGTCATATTTTGAGCACCTACCGCTCCGCCAGGGCACTATGCTAGGTATTTAGCACACACTGTCCTACTGACTCTTCAATCGATGCTATAATTTATACATTCCCTCTCCAGTTTTAAAGTGAGGGCAGCAAGGTTTTAAGAGGGAGCTTCTGCAGACGTTAAGAAAAGGAGGCTGGACTCCAGCCGGAGTCTCCATCCTCCCCATAGCTGCACAGCCCTGAGCGCACTGCTGACCCTCTTAGGGCTTCCCTTTCCTCCCTATTCCTCCCAGGGCTGGTATTAAAAGAGAAGACACACACGGTGTGCTTAGAATAATCCCAGGCAGGTGGGGGCTGCTCAGTAAACATTAGCTATGGTCTTGCTCACTCGTGGTGCCAGTGGAATAGATCCGTCACCCTCTCTCTGGCACACAGGGCTGCACCTGGCATGGCCCTTCTCATCATTTGGTCTCAGGTCACTTTCTCAGGTAGGGCCTTACAGGGGAGCAGAACAGCACAGGGCCCTCTGGGTCACTCTTGAACCATTTCCTACCTGCTTTCCTCCTAGGGCTTCTCAGCGTCTGACACTGTTTCACTTATTTATTTTTCTCTATTTTCTATCTCCTCTCCTCATCCCTGCACAGAATACAATTACTTTCAGGGTCATCTGTCCCAGGAGACCCAACTAAACCCTCAGTGCTTAAAAAAGTGCCTGCACACAGGAGATACTCAATAACCCTTGTCCTGACTTCCCTGAGGACACCTGGTCCCTGGTATGTGCGGCATTTCTGCAGCTGAGCCCCTTGCCGTCTGCAGAGCCCCACCTTCAGGTCCAAGGCAGAGTTGGTGCTCTCCGTCCAGCCCTCCCCCCACCCCAGGCTGGCTGGCCGCCCCTCCTCTTGGCTTCTAGCCCCTGACTTCTCCTTTCATGGCCTCACCACGCCCTGTGGGAACTGCCTTTTGTATTTGTGGAATTATCCTCCCTGGTGCATGTGAGGCATCTGAGAACCTGAACACTGCTGAGGCCACCCAGTTCCATGGGGTCAGACTTGCTGGGTCTGGGCCTGGGCATTTTCTTTCTTTCTTTTTTTTTTTTTTGGTGAGGAAGACTGACCCTGAGCTAACATCTGTTGCCAATCTTCTTCTTTCTTTTGTGCTGAGCTAACATCTGTGCCAGTCTTTCTCTATTTTGTATGTGGGATGCTGCCACAGCATGGCTTGACAAGCAGTGTGTAGGAACGCGATCAGGATCTAAACCCACGAACCCCAGGCTGCTGAAGCAGAGGACGCAAACTCAACCACTATGCCACCTGGCCGGCCCTCTGGGCATGCTTTAAATGCTCTCCAGGTATTCTGGCTGTGAACCACCATACAAGAGGTGAGTGCCTGGGGCAGAGGCTGGATCTCCTCGTCAGTGTCCCCTGGGCCCTTCCTGGCCTAGCTCCAGGTGTGTGCCCCTATATGCTGTTTGGAGAAAGAAGGGCCCTGAGGGAGGGGACCTCTGGGGCACCAGGTGTGCCCTCCACAGGGCAGGAGAAACCCTTCCCCTGCCTCTGGGTGGAGAGATGCTCACGTGCCACCCCAGGCTCTGACCATGAAAGTTCCCCTGACGTTTGCAGTGGGGGCTCCCGCAGTACATACGCATCACCAGGGGACCTGCCCGCTGGGGCCTCCTGAAACTTCTGTTCCTCCTGTCGAGTAGGAGGTGAGAAGGGGCCTGAAGTGCAGGGACGAGGAACCATCAAGGGTGCCTGCAAAATTGCCCCTGGACGCCACCCAGCAATCTCTCCCTGGAGACACAGCACCTCTAGGTTCTGCTCATCGAGGCCAGGTTAACCCATTTGTGGGACATGAAGGAAAATGGGTCAGAGAAGGGCAAGGGTTTGTCCAAGGTACACAGCAGGGCAGTGCCAGACTTGGCTATTAGCAAGAGCTCCTGCTCCCTGGCTGCCGCCTCTCTGCACACTGAGGCCTGGGGACCCTCAGAGGAAGGGTCATGGGTGGGACCCCGGCTCACAGCAGCCCTGGCAGCCTGGGTCCCAGCATCCTTCCTCAGCTCTCACCTTTGCACTGGGTGCTGCTGCCCAGGGGAGGCCTCCCGCCAACCGCACTGGTCTGGTGTGGGGCCTATTTAGCTGCTCAGCCAAGATACTGATATAGTCACAGCTGGGGCCCTGCAGGACAGAGAGCCCCCACTGCCCGGGCTGGCCAGCCTTGCCCAGGCCCCCACTCACCAAATTCCACCGAATTACAGTTGGTTAGGAACTCGGGCAGGTAGAAGAACTCCGGGGTCAGCTCCCTGACGTCACTCATGTTCTCTCTGGAGGCCGACTCCCACGCGTTCTTCATGCTGTGGAACATTCTATCTGCCACATCGAAGCTTCCGCCCTGTGAGGAAAAGGGGCCGACACGCTCAGCTGTGTGCAGTGAGAACTCAGGCTGCACAGGGAGCGCTGGTGTGGGCCCCCACTCGTCCGTTCTGTCACTTAGGCATGGGTTCTGACATTAGAACTTTTCAATCACAGCCACACACACACACACGTCCATTCATCAACCCACATGTGTCAGACAGTTTCTTCATGCATCTGTTTGCTCAAGCATTCTCTGGAACCTTCCACAGAGGATGCATGATCCACTATAACTGAAGAGATCAATGTTTCCCAGGTTTGGAATTCTGGGTTCAGATCAGAGACAGGAAAACCATTCCTTCATCTCCCCCACATTTGCAGAGAGCCGGTTCTGAACCAGGCACAAAGACCCAACCAGAGGACAGAGAGTGGATGAGACATTATACAAGGAGGTCAGGGCAAGTTTCCTGGAGAAGTTGACTCCTGCTGAGTCAGCAAGCCTGGTGGCAGAGAAGACGCAGAATGTTCTTAGCTGAGGGCAAGCCCTCGGCCAGGAACAGAGGTGGAGGAAAGCAGGTTAGGTCAGGGCCCTGGTGACATCTAACAGCAGCCTTGACAAGAGAGAATGAGCCTGAGGATGGAGAGCTGGAGGCACACCAGCCTTCGAGGGATGGGAGGCTGGTTCATGAAGTGAAGAAAGGGAAAGGGACACCAAGAGAGCCAAGGTCGCTTTGCCCTTGGTTGAAATTAGCGGTTGACGTCCACCGTCAAATTCAAATTCAAATGGCAACAAAATGGAGGGGAGTGTTTCTAAATAAATCTGCATCTAACAAGTAGCTCACTGAAACATATTAAGAGCTTTGCGTATTCAGTCTGCAGCCAAGCCTTCCATCCACGGGAGATTGATGTCTCCTCCTCGGCCTGTTTTCCTTTTGCAGCTTTTATGAATGCTGATGGTAATCTCCCGAGAAACAATGTGATTTGGTAATAAAAAGATTACCTGTATTAAATAAAAATAATATATACATAGGAAATATTGTTAGTGCTACAAATCTGGTTAAAGATATTACCACAAAGAAAAATGTTATTTTTTTCACAGCTGTCTAATGCATTTTAGCAAAAGTAATATCTTTAAAACTTAAGCCTGTATTATTTATAAAGGAAGCAATAACTGATTTTCCTATTTCCTATATTTATAAATGTATTTGCATACATTTGTTTCAAAATTAATGGGTTTTCTCGCTGCTGTGATATGGAACGAATGCCATATCTCCAGGAAGAAAAAGTGCAGCTGTTTTCTTACTTGGACTGGAAGTCTGCAGGTTGATGCAACTCTGGTGGCTGCCAGCAGTGAGTCGGGACTTGATTCTCAGGAAAGGGAAAAAGGAGAGAAGGAAGAGAGGCTAGAAGGAAGAAAGAGAGAGAAGGAGCGAGGCAGAGAGGCACAATTATGGTTGACTGAGCAGCTCCATAAGGAAAGTCCAAAACAAGATACAATAAAACAACAACAAAATTAAGTCTAGAGATTGGATGGGAACAAAGTGATCAGAGAGAATTACTGAGGCAAGATCTGCTCCTAAATCTATTCTGCAGATACTCTCGAATATAAAGAACAATGAATCCTATGTGTATCCAAACAGACAAAATAATAATAATAATAATAATAATAGCAAGGTTAGTATGATCAAGAAAGGAACAACCTCTTATTAGCATAAGACTTTTCCCAGGGACAAAGGAGCCAAGGCTGGAGGTTTCTGAGGCAAAAGGTCATAGTCTGTGGATTTTATGCCCAGCGAAGACATGGGTCCATGTTGCTGTGATGATGAAAGCTATGCCACAGGTATTTCAAATACCAGCAGGGTCACCCATGGTGGTGGTGTCTCAGTGGAGCTTCCAGACTAAGACAGACGAGGAAGAAGGACTTAGCCACCCACTTCCGAAGAAACTGGCCATGAAAACTCTACGAGCAGCAGTGGAGCGTTGTCAGATGTAGCACAGGAAGGTGCGAGGATGACACAAAAAGATCGAGCAGGGCTCCACTCTGCTGTACACGGGGTCACTAGGAGTCAGAATCAACTCAACGGCACTAACAACAAAGACATGGCTCATATGTAAAGACCCTAGAAAGACGTTTTGCGTATTTAAGGGCTCAGAAGCAATATAACCCTAGGCGTCCTTCTTCAAATGAAATACTTTAAGAGGTGCTCAATTTTGCTAAGAGATAATCAAAATTAAACGTAAAATAATGGGGGACGAACTGGGGGACCAGGACTGCCGCTGGACACTAACATGAGTCAAATCAGACCAAAGTCCATAATTATGGTACATCGATTAAAAACGGAAACATCCATGAAAGGCATGTTCTGCACTAAAGGCACCACTCCTTTCGTTGAGGACAAAGAGTGTGTGTGCACCCGTGTCCCCAGATGAACATTTCAATGGCAACATGCTAAAAACCCTCTCCAACATGGGTAGGGAAGCTATGTTGAAAAAACCATTTAATCTTGACCCGCAGCAACTTGAGTTCATGTTCAAGGACACTTAAAACACAGATATTTTTACAATATGTGCCAGAAAGTCTATTCTTCCTTCCAGGTGGGACTGACCCAAATCAGCCCACCACTGCAGCCAGACAGGGGGCCGGATCTAGGGCAGCTGACCTGTGCTCCCAGCAGATGTGCCTCCAGTGACGTGAAGGTGTCCCCTGAAGACAACTCGCCAACAGGCCCAGTGGGGCCTCAGCTGGCCTGAGCTGTGCCCAAGGCAGGGCAGCGCAGTCACTGTGCATCCAGGCCCACGGCCAGGACTTCTGCACCCACCTGCTACGTGAGCTCAAGGGGGTCTCGGAATCTCTGTGACCTCCCAGGCCCTCTGCCAACCTCGGATCGCTGTTGTGGGTGAGGAAGCAAGAATGTGTATGCGAGTACGTGAGAATGTGTGCGTGTGTGTGTGTGTGTATGAGAGTGTGGGTGAGTGGGAGTGTGTGTGTGAGCATATGGGTAAGTATGAGAGTGTGGGTGAGTGGGAGTGTGTGTGTGAGCATATGGGTAAGTATGACAGTGTGGGTGAGTGGGGGTGAGTGTAGGGGATGAGTGTGAGAGTGGGGGTGAGTGTGCCTGTGTGGGAGTGAACATGAGAGTGTGTGAGGTACCAGGCACACAGGAGGAGGGACGGACAAGCCTGCTTCCATGTCCCTCTCCCTTCATAGACTAGGACCCGGGAGCCATGGGGCTTGAGCCCCAGTCTCAGTGCGCGTGGGGAAGGTGACCAGGGGCTTGGAACAAGAAGGAGGATCTGGAGGTTATGGGGGCGGAAGGTGGCGTATGGGGGTGGGCGGGCTTTGGTCCTGGGGTAGGGCACCGTCCGGGCAGTCTGGAGGCAGCAACACCATCAACAAGCGCTGGGGTGATGTGCGCAGGCCGGTAGGGGGTGTGGTGCCGCCCGCAGCCCTGCTGAGAAAACGCCCGGCGCCCCCTGCTTAGAAGCCCAGAGCTGTGCTCAGCACGGATGTGGGAAGCCAGGCGGGTTCCGCTGCCTCGTCAGTCCTGCTCTCAACAAAGGATGGGCCAAGCCCAGATCGGCCATCAGCCTTCCTTCCTGTAGGGTGTGGCCTTTTACTCAAATAAAACCCACAAAGGCACTTTGAAGAGCTCACTGCCTGCTCTTAGGGTGGAGGAGCAGACGCGTGTGGAGCACTCGGGCTGCACGTGTCTGACTGAACCACCACCTCCGAGTCAGGGCTCATTGTGAAGGAGGAGGTCTGAGGCTCAGTTATTCAACACTACCACTTAGAAAGTCCCAGAGCCAAGACTTTGTCCCAGGTCTGCCTGACTCTGTTACATGTGCCTTTTCTAATATTCCTCATTGGGTCGGCATAAGAAGAATTATACTTTTATTTTGGACACGACTCCACCGGAACCCCAGGGCTGGCGCCCGCGGAGCCCCCAGGTGAACAGCCTGGCAGGCCAAGTGCTGCCCACGGGTCTCTCTGCAGCCGGCATGTGTCCTCTGCAAACCACAGCCTTCTCGCCTCAGCTGGTTCAGAATAACCTTCTCAGCTGCTGGTGACAGCTGACTTCACATGGGCTGTGACTTCATTAACCTAGCACTTAATTTCAGCGCCTTATTAGACGCAGCAGCAACACTGCCACTGTGTCCTTGCTGGGCACTGGCAGCCTTGCCCTGTCTTGCCCAGTCTGGGTCTGACAGCAACTGAGAGCAACTGGTGCTCTTACTGGGGCAGAAACAGGGGCCTGGGCCGGGGCCCCAGCAGTGGCATGAGCTCCCGGTGAGTCAACTTACGAAGGCTCATGGCTCTCAGCTCCTCCAGGCAGGTGAGATTCTCGAGAATGACAGCATCCTGGGAGAAAGCCCCCAGCTCCGGCAGACAGTAAGTAGTCTCACCCCTCCACGGGAGCACACAGCCCTACAGATGTGTTTGTCCCGTCTGCATGTATCACCTGCTCAGGTCACACTGTCTATATACCATATCTTCTGGACCGTAAGAGTCTATCATTGTAATCACAGATTTGGGGCAAACAAACAAGCACACATAGCAACAATCGAGGTAGGCATCAATTCTAAGATCAGCTCAAACTTAAGATTTAAACGTGAAGGGAGGAAAGCACACCTCACACCCAAAAATTGGAAGATGCTGCACTGCAATTCTCAGGGTGCCGTGAGAGCCCCTGGCACTGGCCGCATCTCTCTGCATGGTACCTACCCGGCAGGTACCAGTGTCCAAAGGATGCCATACCTGCCTCTTAACAGTGCATCAGCCCACAGCGGGTGCACCACACAGGCACACAGCTCTCCATGCCAAAGGTGCTACATGGCCAAGCGTTCGAGTGAGCATGTCACTCGGGCCTATTCATGCTAATAGACAGAAGGCTGGCTGCTCAGTGCAGGGTGGACAAGCGTACCCTTCCTCATGCTGACTCTTGTATATATGCCCGGCTCTGGAAAGACCCGACATCCTCGCTTTCCTGCTCTCTGGATAAAGGGAGAAGGCCTCACTGCCCTGATTCTGCACTACCCTTCTTACCCTTCCCCACGCCACAGTCCACGCTGGGGATGGCAGTCTCAGGCTGTTAAGAATATAGTGAGGGTCCTCTCCTTGTCACCACCCAGGGGAGAAGCAGAGGTCTCTGGAAAAGAAATGAGTCTGCATCCTAGGAGGCAGGGCAGGATGGACGGGAGAGCCTGACTTCAGGAGGATGCTGGAACATTCTTAAGGACTGTGAGGGCCCCAGGATTCCCAAAGGGAGTCAAGCATGTTGCCTCCAGATGTAGCCTTTACTCATTCCTTCAGAGTTAAAATTCATCTTTTATTCTAAGGAAAAAGCAGAAGACTGTCGGTTCTTCCACTGGTTCCCAAGGCTTGGACCACTTCTGACCCACTAGAAGAGTCAGTTAAAAGCAGGAAGGTGAAACCAGTTCAGAAGCACACACGTGGGGAGCTTGAAGGATTTCCACTCAGATGGGCCAACACACCACAGATAGATTTGAACCCCGAAAAACTGGAGGCATGGCAGACTTCCCTATGGGAGTCAAAGGCTCAGGCTGATATGACTGCATTTGTGTCCCTGAAAGCAAATAAATTGGTTCTGACCATCTCACCCTGGTTTAGACCATGTCACACCAGTTTAGTCTGGTCACCAAAGGACCAAACTGGCTAAAATCAGCTCAAACTAGTAGTGACTAGCTTCAAAGTGGCCTTAACCCTGTGTCCTAGGGGGTTTGGGATGACTGATCACCTGTGTGGTCTCAAGCCCTGAGTGAGGGCTTTACCCACATTTCCTCGTTCCATCTCAACAGCCCACTGAGAGGTGCATAATGAACCCTCATTTCCAGAGGTAAGGTAACTGGCAGACGATTTTGCATCTATTACGTGGCAGAGCTGGGATGTAAATCTCATAGCTGGTGCTGTTTCTATTTCACTCTGCCCCTCTGTGAAAGGACCCTTAGTAATAGGCAGAGATGGGGCTTCAATGCATTAGACTGGAGGGGCAAGGGGAAACTTCAAGCATCCAGATGTCCCTGGGAGGAATGCCATAGAGGAATGCATCACCGTCATCAACGGCCATCATCATTTCTTGTGGATTAACGAGCAACATCTGGATGGGATTCCTGGCATGGGGTACAGCTCTGGGACTGTTCGCTCTCCAAACCAAACTTACTTAAAATGCTTGTTGCCTGAGAAAGGCTCAGGGGAAGCACACTTATTATTTTTGAGCGAATTTCCAGAGAGAGGGGGTTATACAATGTCTAGACGATCCACGCCGCCAAGGAGAGCGAAGACTGTGCCAAGAAACAGAAGACGGCGGGTTTTTGCTCCTTATTGTAGAAAGCGCCTTGACCTTGGCTACCCGTTCCTGCCGAGGGCCCAGGAGTTGGCTTTCGTGCTAACCCAGGGTGGCCTTTGGTCTTTCAGGGTCAAGGGCATCTGAGTGACCGTAAAGAGTGACCTTGCTGGTGAGGTCAGACCAAAAACCACCATTCCTGGCACACTCATGCTTTCCTGCTGGTGAGGCTTAGCTGTCAGAGCAACTCATGCACATCCAGTGGCCGTGACCCACTGTGGTCTTGCCTCCCTCTCCATAGGACCTTTGCAAGACCTGAGTCAGGTCAGGCCCTACACTCGGGCCCTGTGGAATATTTGCTTTGGAGCTGGCTGAGCCCACTGGCTACAGGCAGGCTGCCCGAGGCCTCTCCCACAGCTCCATCATAGGCTGTGCTCCTGGGATAACCTGGATGCAGGAGCTCAGTGATGGGGTCAGAGGGGAGAGAGAAAAAGAACTTCTCAGTTGCCTAGGAGGGACTCTGTCTCAGCAACCCCAAGGGCCCTGGGCACCAGCACCCACTCAGAGTCAGATTGCTGACTTCCTTGTATAGGGCGGCAGGTAAAATACAGGAGGCTCAGCTAAATTTGAATTCTAAGTAAACAATGAATAACTTTTTAGTGTAAATCATTGTTTATCTGAAATGCAAATTCACTGGGCCTTCTGTATTTTTATTTGTAAAATCTGGCAATCCTAAGCTGGCATGACTGTCTGTTAGTTTGTGGGTGGGCGAGTTGGTTAGTTTCTTTCTCTGGTCTAGCTGTTCATTTCAGTATTCAAATATTGTGTTTGTCCTTTCAAGCCTTTTGGCTTGTACTTGGCATAGCTTTATGCTTTCCCGTGTCACAAGTGATATTCTTTTATTCTTCTTCCTTTGTGTTTATTTTTCTAATCTTTGACCCCCTACCTTCAAGGAAGTCTTCAAGCTTCCTGCTTGTCCTTTTCCACTAAAACTTATTTATGTTAAGTATTTTTTTTGCATCTCTCTCACTCATCCCTGATTTTTCAGGGTCTTCTTGCAAGATTGTTGGGCAGACGTGCAGGCGTAACTGATGAAGAGCAGCACGCCTCGGCTGGACAGCCGGGAATCCTGGAGGCAGTGTCAGGTGGGAACCAATGGCCAAAGACTGGATTTCTAGCAGGAAGGCCCCCCCATCAAAGCCCAGCTCTTAGTCTGTGAGAACAGCTGTGTGTGTGTGAACGCACGTGTGTGTAGGGGACGAGGGAGCTCACCTGCAGAGAGTAGAACGCCTGGGTGAAGGGTGGCATCCGGACCAGGTAGGAGGCGACAATGATGGCCGAGGAGTAGTGAGTGCAGTAGTGGCACTGGACGGTCATGTCTCCTGCAAAGAGAGGACTCCCTGGGGTGGCTTTCCCATCTGTGCTGGCGACACGCAGTTTACGCTATGCTCGGGAACAGCAAGCACGAGCCCTGATGAGAGAGCGCCTGCAGGCTTGGGGCGGCTGGGCGTTCTGCTCACACATGGCACTGTAATTGGGCCGACAGCCACCAGGGGCGAAAGCACGTTCATGACCCTCCGCCACACCTCCCGAGTCCTCAGCGGTCTGCCCTTAACACGGTGGGCAGAGCCAGGTTCCGGGAAGGCCGTCCTGAGGACTCGTGCGGAGGTAGCGCTCTGGCTTCTGACCCGAGGAGCACATAGGAAACGCCAAGATGCCAACAATCCTACCAGCAGCACTGTCTCTTCTGTTGTCTTTAGAACAGAAGTACCTATGTGAGGAGGGGGCCTGTTAACTCAGGGACACCCCAGTGCGTGTGAAGACACAGGTTTCCTCATTCCCAGGGGCCTGGACAGCAGTGGGCAGAGGCATAAACGTCTCCATTCTGCTCCATCTGGGGTTTGGTGGGGCCGGAACCCTGAGGCAGAAGCAATGCCATGGCCAGACCACTCCAGCAGAGGGTAACAGCGACGCTGTCCGTTGTGGAGCACTGTGCATGCTGTGCACCAGCCATCGCTCTCTCCCTGAGTCCACACAGTGACCCTGTGAGTCGGTGGTGTTCATTATCCCCATTTTGTAAATGAAGAAGCCAGAGTGAATCAGAGACTTGCTTTCATCAGCAGTGAGTGGCGGAGCTGGCAGGCGGCATGGTCAGCAGCGGCCTGAGCCGGCTACCCCAAGTCTCTGCTCAGCCCCCTCACTGCCAGTCCCACACCCAGCCTGAGGCCCACCCTCGTGCCGTGCACGAGTTCTCTAAAGCAGAGTTGTTTGGGAGGTTCTTGCAGGTACTTGTGCAAGGGCCCAAACTCAGTGTTTGACTCCAACGCACACCCAGGTTAAGATGGGAGAGAATGGAGCCCATTGGGTCCTGCCTGGGACACAGCTGGTGAGAGCTGATGCTCCTCTGGCCTGCCTCAGTGACAAGCACCCAGCAATGCCTGATGGCAGCCAGAGGAGCAGCACCTGGGGTGGGGGACTTCAGGCTCAGGAGGAGATGAGTAGATCAAGGAGGGCCTGCCCACCTCCTCCCACCTCCCCTGAGCAAGTCTGAGTGCCAGCCCCTTGCAGAGCGCAGAGCAGAGGTCCTGGGCAGAGGCCAGACAGCCTCAGGGGGCTGTGTGGGCTGGGTGGGATGCAGCAAGAACATCCTTATCCTGCCTAGAACCTGCTCACCCAAGGCAGGGCCTCAGGGCCAAGCAAGCCTTCCCAAAATGTGCTGCCTCTGGTTCTCGAGGGAACGGTTCATGGTTCGCGGACGGATATCTCTTGTTTTCATAGTTATATGTTTATTTCAAAGTGTTTGAGCAAAGCAAACACTTTGGCGGCACGTGAGAATCTCCCGGGCTGGACCTGACTGCAGACTTATTTAAATCAGAATTTCTAGAGGTGGGGCCTGGACATCGGTATATTTTCTGAGCTCCCCAGGTGATTCTCTCATGCAGCCATGCAGCCAGGTGCGGACCACTGAATGGAGAGCACTCTATTCAAATGGAATTGTCTGTAGTTGAGATGATCTCTTAACTAGCCATCAATTAGCATTTCAAAGCATTCGGATGAACAGTATTGCAGAAAAAACAGTCAAGCTGGGATCTACCCACCTTCAGTCTTCTCAACTTCTTTAAACCTCTGGATAAATTTCAGCTTCCTTTCCTTGGTCTGGGCCCCCATGGGCTTCGAAAGATCTCGGAAAGTCTTGGGATTCGTCAAGTTCAGCGTCTAGAAGGCAGATGGGCTGCTGGAGTGAACTCCCCTCAGACCCTCGTGTGCCCCAGCGAGACCTCGGGAGCCACGCTCTTTAGTTTTATGGTTCTCTTTATTGGTTTATGGTCGTTTGGGCTGACCCCCCTCTGGTGATTAGCAGGCAAGCTGAGGTTTTATGGCCCCAGAGCCAGTGATCCACAAAGACTTACTAGGGGAGAGTTGGAAATGAAGAGGAGGGAAAGATTGAGTTCACAGTGAACCTGTTCCGCCTTGACCCAAATCAGAACCTCGCCACCAGTTCCCAAAGAGACACTTTCAAAAGAATTCCTGTTGTCTCTGAGCCACTTGGCTCCGGCCCTCGCGGAGCAGTTTGCGTCGTAGTTCACGGTCCTTGCTTAGAATCAAACTGATTCTCTAAGAAGTTAGAAGTCATCTATCTGTCTGGGGAGGAAAAGGGAGGGACGGCCTCATTTTTCTGGAGGCCACTCCCTTCTGGGCAGTGGAAGCATGTGATGTCGCCCCTTCCCTGCCCTTAGGAACAGAGGACAGTGGACACCTGAAGACTTTTCAGGGCCAGGTGTCCTCAGGGACTTTGAGCAGAGATGTTCCCTGGGGTTGGCATGTCTTTATAGAAGGAGCTGTTTCTTCCCCCCACCACTGCCCTTCACCAGCAGGGAACTACCACAGTTGCCCTGGGGAGGCAGGAGCTGTCACCACCTCACACCTGCAGAAGCCAGGTGGGGCGAGAGTGAGGCAGACACTCAGAGACCCCAGTGGAGACAGCACAGGTGGAGACCCGCGCTCAGCTCCAGCTGGTTGTGCCAGGGCAGAACGGGCTTCACATTTGCCGAACTCCTGATTCCCCAAAAGATATTGGGAATCCAGACTTTTAGGAGAAATCTCCTGATTTTTAAACACTGAGAAGTAACCAAAATTTTAAATACATCATACGGGCTAAACAAAAGGAGCTGGTCAGCCACCGCTTTGCAACATGTGAGTTCAAGTTGGGATTTTCAAGTTCGGTTTCTGAAGCACAGCCCCAGATGATCATGGGGGCAATAAGAAGCAACACATGGCTGGTGAGAGAAGGCCTGCTGTGGTAAGTGTCCTCAGTGGGGACAGGAGGTCATGGAAGACCCAAACTCCCTCTCCCAAACCTGAGGGTCAGCCACTGGAGCAGCCCGAGGCAGGACTGGCCAGAGCTGGTCTGAACCGGAACCCAGCCACCTTCCGCCCTTTATACACACAGCCAACACACCTCCTGATGGCCAGAGCCCAGGTGGTGGGGACACTGCTTCACACCCTGGACATTCCCCCATGACGTCACCTTGGTCCAGCTGTGGTCCTTCTCCCTCCCCTGCCTGCTGAGGTCCAGGGGCAGAAGCCGAAAAAATCGAATACCCTGGTCTTGCCATCAGCTTCCCCTATGGCTACATGTCTCAGTACAGATCCTGGCTGAAGGCCACATACCATCATCTCAGTTACTGAAGTCAGGTTACAGGGGAGTAGTTCATTTTCTCTAGGTCTCTGTGTCTCTGTGTCTCTCTCCTGTCTCTCCCTTTCTCTCTCCATATTGACTTTAGGAACAAATTCCGTGTCCCACTTCCTTTGATGGACCAGTGTTGGTCCATGGCAGTCTCCCAGCAGATGGGTATCACTTACCTTCATTGTAGCGAGTCAGCCAGTGGCCCTCGGGGGCTCGTGTTGGCTATTGTCTTGGTCGTGTAGATGATCTCACAGGTGGAGATTCCCACAGGGGAGCCTGAGACAGCAGCCCAGGCAGCTAGACTGCAAAGGCCTTCTCCAGGGTGAGGGGCCGAGCAGGGAGCAGCCTTGGGGCGTGGGTGGACTGGGCCTCGTAGCAGAGGCCCTGTGTGCTGACTTAGGGTGCTCTGGTGGCCAGGGTCCGAAAGCTTAGGGCACCTGCCTATGGGAACACCGTACCTGTGAGGTATAGTCGGCCAGGACCCAGGGAAACACCGGATACTGCATGTAGTCATTGTAGGTCCTCCCGGCGAGCGTGTTGAGGTGCATGAGGTACTCAAAATTGCTAATGTCTCTTTTCTACCAGAAGAGACAAAGAGAGGATAAACCAAATGCATTTGGCATCTTCCCCAGGGCCACGGGGTCTACCTCTCAGCCCTCCGCAGGAGACCCTCCCTGTGTAGGTGAGAGCAGACAGCACACACCATGTGCCTCGTGCCTGAGCCGGGCCACCTCGGGGAGGCCACACCAATGCCAGTACGAACTGGAGCAAATATAATCAGGAAGCCAGGCCGGCCAGAAAAAACATACAGCTCAGCAGCCCAAAGCCCAGGGGAAAGCCTTCTTTTCTGTTAACTGTTGGGTGTGATACTCTAAAGTTGACCAAAGTAATAGCACAAATGTTGGGGGGGGGGGAACTTATTGCCAAGCCTTTTATGACTGGAAAAATAAGCTGAGGGAACTTTGCAGTCACAGAGAAAAAGGCCCTTACCAACGGGCTCAGTGAGCTGTCTTCCTCTGGGACTTTAGGAACTTTCTTTGCTCTGTCCCTGCCCGTTGGGATAACATGCGCTCTTAGGGTGCTCTGCCTTAATATGCACAGTCACAGATGGAGACAGGGACTGTATTGGGGAAAAATTCACCAAGCCCAACTGGTGAATGAGAGCTGCCATAGAGCTGTCATCTCTGATACGGGACCTGTGTGCTGTGGTCTCTCCTTTCTGTGGCCTGCTCCTTGGGAAAGGATTTTGCAAGTGAGTGATCAAGAGTTACTTTCTTGCTGCCATGTCATCTCTAGGACTGGTCTTCTTGGGGTCCCTTCCTTTCACTGAGAACCCTAGGCCGAATGTCAGCTCACCCAGGCTGGCAACCGCGTGTGTCTTCTTAGCACAAGAAGCGAACACTTGTGCCCCTCCTGAGTTGTGTTCGTTTATCCATATGTGTAGACCTTCATGGATGGAGTATGTGCGTGTATATGGGGCATGTGTACATGCACACCTGTACACGCACACACACACATTCACACTCCCTCCCCAGCTCTGACTCCAGTGCTCGAGAATCGCCTTCAATCACGGAGATCTTTTCAGGGAAATATTTGGGACATTTTGGTAAATTAAAAAAACAAGATTCCTCCTGATTCATTCGCAGGCTTTCTCTCTCCATCACTGGGGCCTGAGCTTTTTCTGGTCTGCGGTTCCCAGAGGGTTTCCTCAGACCCAGAGTCCTCTGAGGGTGTCATGTTACCTGCCATCTCTGCAGCACAGTCCTTTCGGACCCGGGATATCTCCTGTGGGACAGAAAATGATGGTGGTGACTAAATATATGAGGGCACAAACACAGGGAAAGGGGGTACTTTCTGGGGCTTTGTGGGGCCAGGGCATCCAGGATTGCCACAGAAGTCCCCAGGCACACGGCAGCTCTCCTGGCCAGGGCGACAAGATTATGATCCAAGCTCTTCTTGCCCCACCCTGCCCTATGGAAGGTTAGGTCCTTGGAGGCCCCGCTGCTCTCATGTGATGCCAGAAGATGCTGCTGCCTTAAGCGTGGCCAGTGGAGAAGTCCCAGGGTCATGCAGAAGCAGGCTGGGGACCTCACAGCCCCACTCTGGACTCTCACAGCCACATCTTAGCCATCTTTGCCCATGTGAATATACCACACATGAATAGATTATATGTGACTATACTATATTGACATGTGAACATAATATATGTATGTGGTTAAAAAAATGCAAACAACATGGAAGGCCATGAAATATAAAATAGTCTCCAAGCCACACTCCCACTCAAGAAGTATCTGCAGTTAATGGTTTCTGGAAAGACTTTACCCCCACATGCCTGCCTATAGGCTGACATGGTTTTTTTAAAAGAAAATGGTCATCCACGGGATCGTCTCAGTTGCACAGTTCTCCGCCCTGCTTCACGGGTGAGAGCTCTCTGGAGACCGCTCCCATCGCTCTGTGGCATTCTCTTCTACAGCAGTGGGACGCCCTCGTAGGATGGAGCCAAACTGTTTGAGCCTGCCCCTGCGGTGGGCTTTGTCCTCACAAATGATGTTTCCGTGACCACCTTTGGACAAAAATGTCTGGAGACTTTGCGAGGGTATCTAGGAGAGAAATTTCTGGCAGCACTACTCCTGGGCTAAAACGTATGAGCATTTTCAAGCTCGCTACGTATTGCCAAATTGCCCTCTTAAAAGGCTTACCGGTTTATGATTCTACCAATAAAGAAATACAAATCGAACTAAAGAAATACCGTTTTTGACTCATATGGTAAGGAAGAGTTTAGAAGTGTAGGAAGCTGCAGTGTTGTGGAGGGTGCGGGCAAGGGAAACACCCCTTCTGCTCAGCAGATTATTTGTAGAGCCCAGTTCCTTGGTCCCTTTTCCAGCTCTGTTTCCTTTCCCCCTCTGTCTCCTTGGGAAGCCCCCACTCCCAAGACCTGGTCAAACTAAATCATATCTCCTCTTTCCAGAATGCCCTCCGTCTCAGGCCTGTGCAGGTGCCCACGGACACCACCCCCATGTGCATTCAGTGTTCCACCCATGCGGACTGCCTCAGGATCCTTCGGGCCTCCCTCTGTGCAAGGTCCAGATGCCCAAGTGTCCCAGAAGAGACAGTGCCTCCTCATCTCCCGTTCCAACCCTGCCATCATATCCTCTGTCCCAGACTCCCCATCCTGCCTCATTCAATTTTTCCCTTGGCAGATTTTCTATAGCGAAACCCAGGTTGGGATTCACTGCTTCCCCCAGTAGAGAAATCACCTTTTTGGTCCATTTCATCCAGGCAGATAACAACAACAACAACATCAACAAACAGAGGCAAAACATAGTCGGGTTACTGCTTTAGCTTGCAAAGTCTCCAGTGAAGATTCAGTTCTCCTGCTCTGTTTCTGAGCTGCCGCCCATCCCAGTTCCAGAAGGCAGGCTTCTCGGAGCGGCTGTACACCAAGGTGGAGCCCAGGCTGGAGACAGTGAGGGTCACACCCTGAAAAGGATGCACCCTGAGCCTTCCTGAGGGTGTGAAGCTGAGCTACACACGTGGAGCTGGTATGGCAAAGCCTGCTGATCTTGCTACTTTATTTTAGAAGTTCGACAGTGGCCTGGGAGTAGGGGAGCCAAATGGGCCTGATAGGGTCCAGGAAATGAGAGACAGCCTCTGTCATTTTCCCTTTCAGAAAGGGTTCTAGAATTTTACCTGTGGTCTTTTGTGACATTGCCACCAGGTGGAATGGTGGGCAGAAGATAAAGGCATTTCACCATCCTATTCCCCATTTAATCAGCTATGAGCTCCAAAGAAGATCCATCATTTCGTTACCATCACAAAAGGACGCCATTACCAACAGTGCCAAGACACCTAAGCAAAGGTGAGTTCTATTTACAAAGAAATTTTTTAAAATCCTATTAATCTGAAGGCAATTACAGAACTCTTGGAATGGGCTATGTGAATTTTGTAAATATCTGGTCATTAAAGTATTTCTTTAAGAGTTGGTAAACTGCATTGTTCCATCAGTACCGTGTAAATTTTAGATTAAACAAGGTGTCAGAGATGGTTCTTAGCTTTCTAAAGCCCTCCTAAGGCCTGGGGGAGGCAGCGTGGGAAAGAACACTGTCTTTGGAGTCAATAGAACCTGGGTCCCAATCCTGCCCTGCCCCGCCCACTTGACTGCTCTGAACTGCTGTTTCCTCATCCTTCAAACATGGCCAACCCCATGTGTCACACAAGAGAGCTACAGGAGCGGTATGATCATGGGTTTAGAAAAGGCCAGCACACATGTGGGCACAGGGCTTCCTCAATGGGCATAATTCTAGTGAATGTTGGATGGAATG
Organism: Equus caballus; assembly: GCF_041296265.1. Taxonomy (NCBI): domain Eukaryota; kingdom Metazoa; phylum Chordata; class Mammalia; order Perissodactyla; family Equidae; genus Equus; species Equus caballus. The sequence goes on from NC_091684.1 coordinate 93,503,011, forward strand.
CTGTTCCAGAGCTGGGCCAATTCTTTTCTACTCTGAGAGGAGGAAAAGCATGGTGTAAGAGTGAGGACTTGCTTCCGGTCAAGACCTGCTTGGTCTGCCAGTACCTGTCGGTATGATCTTAGAATGACTGTGCCACCTGTGAATCAGGTCACCTGATTCACAGCAAGTGTGAGGAGCTCCTCAGGGTTTGCCGTGGAGTCTACACACGGCAAGAGTCAAGACCCTCGGGCAACCTGGAAGGAGTTGAGAAGAATGGAGCAACTCAAAGTCCGTCGGGACGAGGGAGGTTACTCTGCCTAACCCGAGGGTGGCCTAGCACGGTGGACCCACAGAGGACATCTTATCAGCCCCACTGCCATCCCAAGACATGTGTAAACTCCTCTGGATGACTTCCAAAGATGGGGACACTATCTTCAATCAGGACTTTGTGAGTAGTCAACAGGTAGACTGGGTTCAAGTTCTTCCCTATTTTGAGGGGTGATTTTTATCCATGTTGCTTCATTTTTAATCAAATCTGTGTCCTTCAACCCCCACAAGTGCTTTAGAAGCGCCAGTGCTGCTGTCCTGTGGCCTTGGGGCCTTCTCTACTCCAGAACATCAGTGCCCGTGCTTTGCCTCCTCACGCTGCCTTTGACTTCCGCCTGACTTGAGGCAGCCCCACCTGATTAACACACCCCCTCTACCCTGAGCCTGGCTCCCAGAGTCAGCCAGAGTCACAGCTCAGGAGCTCACATCTTCCCTAGAGAGGCTGGCAGAGCAGCCTGAGGGGGCCTTCCGAGGCGGGGCTAGCCCAGGCCACGGTGTCTCTGCCAAGAGACTCCTCGTCTGGCTGGAGGCTGCACCCTTTCAGCCCAGGAAGGGATGGCATCTGGGGAGAGTCTCTGTCCAGCCTCCTCCTCACCTCTGGGACTAGGGGGCCAGGGCTAGTCTTTAGGCACCCGGAAAATAACCTGGCAGACTGCCAAGGAGGCCCCACTGGACAACCGGGGCTTCTGAGCTCAAGTGGACACATTGCACAATCCTGCGGCCTCTCAGAGTCTCTTGTGTGTTTCCCATTTGCAAAACAGTATGAGAGCACAGTGAAATGGGCTGATGAAGGACTGAGAGGTGTTAAGAAAGCACAAACCACACTGAGAAGAAAACTCACTCATCTTGCCCACTGGGAGTGTGTGTCTGCTAATGGGTTTGGGCTATGTCTCAGGCCAGGGCGAGTGTTGGCCGGCGTCCTGCCCAGACCCTCACCCCGGCAGGCTCCAGGACAGGGAGCACGTGTGCTGAATGGTGTTGGGGAGGCAGTATGAGGCATGAGCAGAGTGTTTCATGAGGAGCCAAGAAACTGGTAATAGAAACACACTCTCTCCCCTTCTTGTTCTCTGCAGAAGCAAATTTCAGTTAGCCTAGTTTTCAGATCTAGGTTGTAGGTCAATAGAAATCCATGAAGAGATGGATGTTCTTGCAAACCAGAGAGTCCCTCTGTATTAGCAAGATATTCACGCTTTCTGTTATAACTTCCTGACTTTCTACCTTTCTCTAACATGTAGAAATCTCGCACGCAGTTCTAGACCTAATAATAACAATAATGTCAAATGCATTGCAGATTGCAAAGACTTTTTGCCTATTGTCTGATTTTCACAAAGACCCAGTAAGGCAGCCTTTATCTCCATTTACAGATGAGGAAATGGAAGTGTGGGGTGAAGGGGTGGCATGCAGACTAGGGAAGGTCATGATGGCTTGCTGGAGCCACCCCAAGGTACCCATGAACGCCCCCCACACCGGGCTGCGCCAAATACCTGCGGGACCAAATCTTGACCCAGGGCCCTGACTCCAAAGACAAGCTCTTGCCTCTGAAGGGGAAAAGAAAACAAAAGCAAACAGAAAGAGACAACAATCTCAGTTCTGGCTGGATTAGAAGGCAGTTACCTGACAAACTAGTAATTTGTGTATGTTTGGAGTTAAGAAATGAGCATTACCAAAGTTACTAAAATCTTATTGCATCTCTATGCCATAAACAGGACGCTGTACCTGTATTAAAATTCTGGATGGTTACGCAACAAGAAGTTACCTCCAGATGCTGAAATTGAGCAGCTTCAATTTTTATAATGTTTCATGTATCTGCATTTTAAAATGTATTTATATGCTTGTGTATTTTCTTCTTTAAAATACTGATTTAATTTTTGCTTATCTGTGTTTTATGGTTTTCATGTTATTTTCTAATTTAAATTATGTGCTTTTATGAATATTCTAATTAGAAATCCACTAGGTAGTAGGATTTCAGGTAATTTTTAATTTTCTACTTATCTTCATTTGCTAGTTGTTTTAAATCCATTCATTGTCTAAATTAAATGATCGATTTTATTTTAGTTTTGGATTAAGTGATGGTGTTCATGTATTTAAAATTTTTATAGTTATCTATATTTTCAATTTAATGATTTATTATATCTTTATTTTTTAATTTAAACTATTGCACTTTGCTTTTTGTACTTTCCAAAATTTTTACTGCTTGGACTAATTTTGCAATTCAAATTATTTATTTGTTAATTGCTTTATTTATTTCCTCATTCTATGTGGGTAGTGCAGTTTAGAATATTTGTATATTTTTATTTCTATACATACATTCTCTAATTTTTCTATGTTATTATTTGCATAATTTTAATATTTAGCTTTTTTGGCCAATTTTCACAATTTCTGGAAATTTAATTTAAAGGAAAAAACTGAGCAAAAAGACTATAATAAATGCACAAATATATTCACTGCTGCCTTATTCACGATAGCATCAAATTAGAAACAACGGGGAAAGTAAAAAAGTCCGTGAGATTCAGTATGACTCATTCAAAATGTAGATTTTAGAAACTACAGCATTTAAGGAAAATATTAATTAGGAAAAATGATTACAGAACTGATTTTTATGACCATTATAACCTCTCTGATTTAAGAGTGTAAAACGAATACAAAGAGAAAACTGCAAGAAAAAATTCAATCCAAATAAACAAACAGATAAAAGACAGCCCTCTCAAGATCCCAAAGCACAAAGAAATGTTTGGACAAATTACAAAGAAGTTGAATGATGTTTCTTGGGACTCAATGTTATGGACGTAAGATATTTGGCCCTTGAAAGAGGCAAGCGTGGCTTTTCCCCTTCTGTTGTCAGTGTCTGCTTCGGCGGTTGCCATGGAGATCGGCTCAGGGCTGGTACACAAGCCTCTGGCTGCACTGCTAGGGGAGCCCGGAGAAAAGTGATTGCGAGCATCCCGGGGGGCCAGGCCGGGCCCCCTCCCCAGGGAAGCAGACCAGGCCTGCTGGAAGTCTGGGTGTCCTGGAGACCCTTGCAGCCACTGTGTACTTTCACCTTGCAGGCTGGCGTCAAGATTATGCTAATTAAGTCCCCGTCTCAGTGTCTTGTTGCCTGGTGACAAAGTTTCACAGCTGAGGAGGAGGAACTGAGACGACCAGGGTGAGTGTTTCTCTGGTGGCAGCACTGCATTTATGGATTTACTTTAACTTTCCCAAACAAGCACTTCAAACTCTGCTTTTCTCTCTCCTCCTTTGAGTGAGCAACTCTGGAAATGCCAGTTTTCCTTGCGTGCCTTGATTACAAACCCCAGACTCGCGCTAATTTGTTATTTAGGCAAGGAGGCAGCTGGCCCTGAGCCCCGGGCAGGAGAGGCAGCTGGCTGGGTCCCAGCCGGGTGTCAGTGGGGGGCCTGGGCCACGGGTGAGCTTGTGAAGGTTGGTGTTCGAGTCCGGGGGCTCTGGGGCACACTCTATCCTCTTTCCAAAGTCTGGGTCTCCTTGAGCGTTTTGCTGCTCCACAAGCAGGTGGAGACTGCTGTTGGAACTGCTTCTTCACCCAACCGGTTCCCCCTCTACAGAAACTGCAAAGGGCACGCTCACTCACTCAGGAGGCTGGAGCCTGCCCTGTTCAGGCAACTTCAGCAGACCTCGCTGACGGCTGCGAACCGTAGTGGGGTTTGGGGCTCAGTCCGTCTTTTCAGAAGTCTGGAGGCACACCCCTCCCAGGGGTTATCCGGAACACTGGAACCCACTAACAAGTGGGTAAGTCCGGGCTGGGCGGGGCCTTGCAAGGAGAGACTCTTCATGGAACATACTAGAACACACACCTCATGTCCCTATTTCCATGACAGGTATAAGGGGAAAAGGTCAGCCTCCCTATTTTGAGTCTTTGTGGCTTTGAACAAGCTACTTGGCTTCTCTGAGCCTCCGTTGCTGTATCTGTTCAGTGGGGATGAAAATCAGGTGGCTGTAAGAATTACTTATAATGTCTGTAAAACGCCTGGCCTAGAGTAGGTGGTCAGCATGATCCAGACACACAGTCTAAAGGCAGGAACCTAATTTAAATGTGTTAAAAACTACGTAGTGTCCTTGCTTTGTGAAGGGTCTAGGTTCCTGGTACATTTGCAAACCATACGGCTGATATGCAAACTGAGTACTGAGGACCAGCTTCCATGCAATGAAAGATCAGGAAATGTGTACAAAGTTGCACATCTAAGGAAGGACTGAGCTGTGACTGGGCTTCAAGCTGGGTACGCTGCACGTCTTCTGGACTTGACCCTCAGTGTGGAGGGGAGAAAGGAGCTGCAGAGACAGCCGCTGTCCACTCTGCAGAGTGCCTGAGCCCCCTGGTCTAGAGACCGACTTTTAGGGCCTAGGGTTTGGTGGCTCCAGCTTCCTCTTGGGGCTCCATGGGTCTCCCCCTGCTGCCTGACACTCCTTGGCTGGCAATGCTACCAAGAGCTGAGGGTGACTTCATGCTCTTTCCCTCCACCCATCATCTGGGTGATGGGAGAGTCAAAGCTAGGTGATGCGTTCTGGTCCCTGGTACCCCTAGGACACAAGCTATACAACTGGGCCACATCCCCCTCCAAATGGGCATGATGGCTACCCTCTTGCACAACCCATTGCCACTTTTCAACTGTCAATCTCTCTACCAGTGTCACGTAATAGAAGTTATGTCAACCCCCAGGGCTGGGTCTCATAACACACGTTTGCTTTCTTTTTGGTGAAGGATGAGCCTTAAGGATGGGGCTGGACTGGACTAGGATATAAGTTCCCAGAGAATCTAGCTCAGTTTAAGCCATGTCTAGAAAACATGATGAGCCAGGAGCCTGTCAGCCCAGAGAGCCAAATTTATCACAGGGCCTTGTCAAGCCAAACTTTCAGGGAAAAACCAAATGGCAGTGAAACCCACAGACAAGGGAGCTGAGCAGAGGCTGGCTCTGCTTGACTATCATATGACTCTGACAGGGACACGATCTGGAGGCTCGGTGCTTTATGGGTAAAGCGGATGGATGGATTATTTATGCACTTATCTCATTTAATGCCCTTGGACATAAAGGTAGCACTCAATACAAAGAGGAAAAGTATATAGAAAACGCCCAGAAATGTCAGCCTGCTCTTGCCTTTACTCTTTGACCCACACATGCAATTCAGAAGACCGTCCATTGATTTTGCTCCCACCACATATCCTGAATATGTACACACTTGGTGCAGGCTCCCATCCTCTCCTGCCTGCAGCTGGCCTGTCTTTATCTACTCTCGCCTCCCCATCTCTGCTGGCTTCCCAGCAGCCAGGGTACTCCTTCTAAACTTCCGCATGGCCCCCCTCATGCAGCCCCTGCCCTGTCCTCCTCATCTACCCTCTCCTTGCCATCTCCGCACTAGCCACCCCAGCAGCTCCCTTTTCTTAAACACCCTCAGCTCCCTGCCATTGTTAGGATTTTGCACCTAGGACGCCCACTATCTGGGGTGTTCTTCCTCAAATCCTCCTGTGTGGCCTCTGCTTAAAGGCTCTGCACAAGGGTCACCTCAGAGAGGACGTCCCCAACCCTCTCAGTCTAAATTAGCACCCTCCTCCCCACACAATATTCTCTCCTGAGCCTGGGCATTCCCCTGCACACCGTCAGGTTTTATTTTTTGCAGGGCATTTACACCAACTGAAATGATTTTCGGTCTTTCTGTTTGTTTTGTTTTTATTGTTTGATTTGCTTTTTCCTAAAATAGGAGTTTTTTGAAAAACACAACGATGTCTGTCTCATTCACCGCGTATCTCCCGACCTGATCCTGACTTACAGAATGCCTCAAGCACAAATTGTTGAATGAATGAATGATTAAGCAAGTGAGTCGCTTGGGCTGTAGCAAGCTCTAGAGGTTAAAAATGGACAAAGGTATAGTCAACTCTACAAGTGGCCATTCTCTTTCTTTTTATTATTATTAATAATTGGTGTTTAAAAGGTTGCAAAGACTTTGTGCTGGGGAATCAGCAAAGATTATTCCACAAGTCCTACATCTGGGATTAATGACCAGTGGGTAGTGTCCTGAGGCTACTAATCGGAGGGAGGCGATTGATGTGGTGCTGTCTGGTGCACCTGTCAGCCTTTTTTTCTCTTGTGAAGGCACTGACTGCAGGAGCCAGATGACCAGTCACTGAGTACCCACTGCACGCTAGTCATCGCCTCATTTACTCTTCATAACCACCTGCCATTTTCTAACCCATATTGCAGATTGGTAAACTGAGCTAATGATTAAGACCAGGTTGGCCGTGAAGGTGGGATGGAGCCCCGTTCGATTGGTCTCAAAGCCCCCTCACTCCCCACTGCCCACGTGCCTGCCTTCTATTGAAACTTGTATACGCAACAGGAAAGGAACAGAGAAAATGGCTGATAGCTGGGCACTGCCCCTCTTTGGAAGATGCTGAAGAGCTGCCCATACTAAACCAAGTGCTGGCTGCCTTGCTTGCCATCGTCTGCACCGTTCCTACCAAGTTATATCCATTTGCCCAAAGTCATCAGAAAATGTCTCCCTCTCATTGGTGACAGTGTTGAATGCTTCACTAATAGCTCCAGGTAAGCCTGATAAAGGCTGGAGGAGGAAAGGGGAATCTGAACAGAGGAATTATTTCTACTGAAAATATTTAAGATTAGAAGACACAGCGTTTTTGAAAGACAGGTGCCTTACATACAAGCAATGAACCCCAAATTGCCCTTTTGCACCCTCTATCTTGAAGCATCCCTTAAAAATAAGACCGTGGTCCTTCTAATGCCCTTCGCCTCTGGATGGAGAAAGTTCAGCCACTGTTTAAATAGATATCCTCCCCCACATTGCACCATATTGCGGCCACCCACACAGGAAGGGCGATGTGGTTTGTATATCACAGTCATCTGTGCTTGACTGAGGGTTTTCAGTGCCGTGGAGGGTTGTTGGCTCTGAGAGAACATCTCTGGAGGGAAACAAGGATGGCTTCCTGAGGCTGCCTACCTCCTCCCCTTCCAAGCCCCCTCTCAGCAAGACCAGGCTCACAGATGATGGGGGACAGCGTGAGGCTGCCTCAGACGACCCGACTGTCCACCGCCAGCCCAATCCATGTGGCTGCAGTTGGCGGGGACGCCTCTTGGGTGCTCTTCAACATCCTCTGCAGCTGCCGCCAGGCAAATGAGGACTCTCAATGAACAACCATCACCACCAGCGCCATTACTAAGCACCTCCCACACCCCAAGCTGTTTCTCCTCGCATTGCCCCCTTTACCTGAGGGAACTGAGGCTCAGAGAGGGACCAGGGCTGGTCCAAGGTCACACGTCAGGAAGAAGTGGGAAGCCAGGATGTGAGCCAGGCTTGTCCACCACACACCTCTCGCCCTCGACATACGTGGACGTATGTGGTCCCTTCTTGTCTTTGTCCAGGGAATGTTTTCCCAGATTTCCCTCTTTGACCCAATGATGCCCAACATTTAAAAATCTCTCTCTTACACACACCTTATTTTAAACAGGCTGGCATGAGTGACTTCAAAGAATTCACGCAATTGGAAAGGAAGTGGAACTCGGTGTGTGTATGTATGGATGTGTGTTCGTAACTTTCTTTCCTGATTGGAAGTAGATTTCATATCTATTGCAGACAATTTGGAAACTACATAGACATGTAAGAAAGAAGTAAAAATAATCGGATACCATAATATCAGAGAGCATTCCTACTAATATCTGGGTATTCTTTCCTTCCATCCTTTTTCTGCAGGTGTGAGTATGTGCATGCCCATGAGAGCACTGGGGTCATATGTACATAGAATTTTTTTGATAGCATTATATCTTAAAAATGTTCCCTTTCAGCATTTTTGGAAAACAATGTTTTTGTTTTGTTTTAGTTACTGTTTAATATTTATTTCCCTCTGTGACTACACAGTAATTGTTTAATCTATTGTCCATTGTTAGATATTTGGGTTGAGTCCATTTGTTTTTATTATTTTAAATGGCATTGCCATAAACATATTGATGCAGAACGTTTTGTTCTCATTTCCTGAAGAGAGATGCTTAGAAGTGGAATCTATGCTTCCCCGCTGGCCAGGGTCCCCATGTCTCCCCAGGTCCTCAGCTCCATCTCCTCAGCCCCCTTGCTTGAGCCCATCCCTTGACCCTTGCACTGCTCCATTTCTAAAGCTTTTCTTTCCCTTTGGCCAATTAAATCCAAGTTAATCCAATTAAAATGACCTCATTGTGATATCACTAACCCTCTTCCCAGCCTCTTAGCACACTCATTCTCACAGCCGAGCAATTCTTCGCACTGTTATATGCATCCACCTGGGAAGAGTCCATGTCATCATGTCGTTCCCCTCTCCTCTCCACCCAGACCTCTCCCTTAAAACATATTCCACATGTTCTGGAAATCCTTTCGAAGGAGGCAGAAAAACAAAGGGTCAAGTTGATTCCAGAGCAGCTGATTACAACCTGTGAAATCTGGGACAAAGCTTTTGTCCCAGACCTTTCCTAGGGCACAGGAAGTGGGACTGACCTTGTTAAGCACCTAAAATTCGTTCATTCAAGCAAGATCGACTGAGAGCCTACTGTGTGCCAGGCACTGGGACGCCTCAGTGGACAAGACAGATGAAGAGCTCTGAGCTCAGATGCTGGTCAGGGAGGAGAGTGAGGGACGATAAAAATACACATAACAAGTAAGTTAGAAATATGACATTATAAAATACATTTAGGTGCTAAGTGCGATGGAAGAAAGTACAGCCTACCTGGAGGATCTGCAGGTGCTGGGGGCCGGTTTGCATCGTTAGCTGGGGGCTCAGGGTAGGCTGAGAAGGTAAAAACTTACCCAAAACTTTGAAGGAGGTGAACAGATCAGTCCAATAGATATCTGAGAGAAGAACCTTCCAGAAGAATGAAACAGTTGGAGCAAAGGCCATAAGGAGGAGCTTGCCGGGCATGTTAGAGGAACAGCCAGTGAGTCCCAGTGGCTGATGTGGCGTGAGCGTTGGGGCGAGTGGTGGGGAACCCCTCAGAGAGACTGGGGCAAGCCATGGGGGCCACCAGTAAGACTCCGGCCCTTCCTTGGGTGACACGGGAGTCACTGGAGGGCTGTGAGCCACAATGGGACGTGCTGTGATAGAAATTCTCTAGCTGCTGTGTTGAGAACAGACTGCAGAGGGACAAAGACACACACAGGAGAACAAGGCAGGGGGCTACTGGGAGCATTCCCATGAGGAAAGGGAGCACCCAGCCCAGGGTGGCACCTGGGGAACGGGCGGATTCTGGATATATTCCGAGTGCAGAGTCAGCAGAATTTCCTGACAGATTGAACATTGAGAGTAAGAGGAAAGGTGGTGTCGAGTGGGATGCCACAGATTGGGGTCTGAACACCCGTGAGATGCCGCTGTTGTCAGCCCGGCTGGAGGCGGCTGCGGGTGGAGCTGGCTGACAGGGAGCTCAGTTTTGGATGCGCTGAGCGAGGTGTCTTCATAGCACAAGCAGAAATGTTGAGTAGGCAGTAAGATACGGAAGTCCAGAACTGGGGGAGACATGCAGGCAAGAAACAAAAGTTGGGGAGTCATTCGTGTCTAGATGCATTTAAAGAAATGAGACGAGGGGAGATCACCAAGCGATCAAGTGTAGACCAGCAAGACGAGTGTAGACAGAGAGGAGGAGCAAGTAGCTTGGCCATGGCCCCCTCGGAGCACGTGGCAGAGGCAGCTTCTAACCCAGCCTGGTCAACTCCTTGCCATGTCTGGGCTATTTCCACTGGCCCCAGTGCCCCACTCAGTGGACTGGATGTATGGGGTCTGGCACACGGTAGCTTCCTGGTGGACCCCGGACCCCATCTGGGAGCACACACTTCACGGCAAGGTGCCAGCCCAGTACAGGCCTATGGCTGATGCCAGCCTCAGGGCTGGGATTCCTTCTGTCTCAGGCAGACGTTAGAGAGGCAAGGGCATGGCCATGTCTGTGATCCCCTTGGGGGAAGTGTAGGGGCTGGCCTTCTCTCCTTGGTTTGACATGTGCTGGGGACTTTTCTCACAACAGTTAGAGTATTATTTGAAAAATAAGCCAGATCATGTCTGTCCTCTTTTTTTTTTTTTAATTGTTCCTCTGGCCTTCCTTCTTCCCTCCCTTCCTCCTCCCTCCTTTCCTCTATCTTCTCCCCTCCTCTCCCCTTCCTTCCTTCTTTCCTTCCTCCCTTCTCTCCCTCCCTCTTCCCTCCTCCCTTCCATGTTCCTCCTTCCTTCTCCCCCTCCTCTTCCGGTCCCTCCCCTCAGCCACCGGGCCTTTCCACCTGCTGTTTCCCTAACTGAAACACCCTCCCTGACTCCCTGAGTCCTCATTTCCTTCAACCTCTGCTCAGATGTCTTCTTCTCAAAGAGGCACCTCCCCACCCCCCAAAGAGTGCATCCCCAACACCACTCTGACCTCTTTTGTCCTGCCTCTTTCTCTTCCCGGCACTCACGGCCACCCTGCGGTATATGTTTGTTTGCTCTTGTGCATCTCCTCTTCTAGAACGGGAGCAGGGCCTTCATTTTGTTTGCTGCACAAAACAGCACCTCGTCCATAGTCCTTATCCAACACGTATTCTTGATGAATGAATGAATTCCAAAGGGCCGTGGAAGGTTCTGCTGTTCCCTTAAAGTTGATCCTCAGGCATCTCCTTAAGGTATCTCATATGTCACAACCTCACAGGTGGGCAGACTTACAGCAAAGCCCCTTGGAGCTGGGGGCTGTCCTACAGCAGATGGGGGTCCCACACAGGGGTAGCCACCAGCGTACGCCACCTGGGTACACTGGGTTCTGCACGTTGTATCCACCCCTCAGCAAGTTCTCACTGGGCCAGATGGGGTCATGGTGCAAAAAGAATGCACACACCGCAGGGCACTTGAGGAGAAATGCCCCCAACTCTGCGACCCTGGGGGGGGCTGTGCCTCAAAGGAGCCATGTCTCCCTGTCCTCCAGGATAAAGTCACCTAAAACCTAAAGGGGAGGCAGGGATGCGGCAGTAAGGAAGCATGCTAGGCCATGGAGTCTAATCGGGTTTCTGTGCACTTGGAATCTGGAGTCCTGGCTCCACTGTTGATGGGTTATGCTCCCTTCCGTGTCACACTCCCGCCCTGGCCTCCACTCGACGCACAAAGTCACCCTGCCCCCGCCCTTCAGAAGCAGCACTTTATTACCCTAGTTACAGAAGTGGGAGCTGAAGCTCAGTGGGGCTCAGGAGACTGTCCAGGGTCACCCGGATGGTCACTGGGGAGCTGGGAGGCAACCCATGTGGGTCTAAAGGCCCTGTAACTTCCCGCTGCCAAGCCACTTCTCTGAGCTCCAGTTCCCTTCTCTGCAAGCGTGGCCGTGGCCGTGGGAGACGATGCGGTAGTGTCTGTCTGACAACAGCAGCGCTTAAACCATGTTGGTTGAGACAGAATTAACGCTCAGCTCTTGGGGGTTAAAGGTGCCAGCACTGACCCTGGTTCTTCCGTTTTGCCACGTGTTGAAGTTGGTTTGTATGCTTTGAACGTGTTGGTTCATGAACAAGGCCGTTTCTAGTCTGTTAAACTAATAATCTTAATATTTTACTTTAATTGTAAGGCAGCTATTCCCTTTTGTTCGTTTAACAAATCCAATTAAAACGGAGTGCATTCAGGATTACAAAATAGATGCTATTAAACCAATAGGAAATCATCATCTTTTGTTATTGGGCCCTGTGACCCCCTGGGAACTTTTGCTCCAAATAAAAGTTGAATTCTTATTATCCTCCAGGGGGCAGGGGCCGGTGTGACCGATCACGGCTTCCCAGGCAGCACAAGAGGAGGGCCACACTGTGCTAAGAGTGGAGAAGTAAATAATAGTAGGGGGAGACAAAGCAATCCACGCCTAACTTCCCAGTAAGCTCCTCAGAGCTGCATTGACCAGATATCCAGATGACAGCCAAATGAAGCCAGCCTGCTCATTCCCGCATAGACACTCTGTGTGCCGCAGCTCTGGCGTCATGGGAAGAGCGCGCCACCCAGAAGCTCTGGAATAAGGGGAGCTGTGTGACCTTGGATATACCACTTTACACCCGCCCCACCCCCCAGCATCCTTATCTTTGGGTGGGAGGGTACTCCCACCTCAAGAAAGAGTTGTGAGCACTGAATGAAACGGCAAATGGGAGGTCGGCTTGTGAAGGAGAAGGTGTGGTGTGCCTCTAAGGGCTGATGTCAAGCATGTGTGTGGGGGCGGGTGGACAGCATCATAGAGCCGACACACGGAGCCGCCCTGCGGTTTGGGAATAGCGGAGGTGCATCTTACAGGCGTTAGATTTTAAAGTGAGCCCACGTGGTGAAAATCAAACTTCAGTGGCCTGCAGACAGCCCCTCAGGGCCACTGCACAGCCAGTAGCCCCCAGGGCAGAAGAGAGCCCCGTCTCTGGTGAGCACCTGGGAATGCCGTGGGCTAATGTGCTGGGGCCACGCTGGATGAAAAACTCGTGTCTTCACACTGTTGTCACATTCATTGTGGCAAGAAGCTCACACCATGGGGACCCATGGGGATTGCAGGGACTAAGGGACAACAGATTTCCTGTCTCCATCACTGCCACAACTGGCTGGTGGCATTACACGTACTCTTGAAATTGTTTCTCTCTCTCATTGCCAATCTCCAAGCAGTTAGATGACTCCATTAATGCTATTAACATATCTTTAAAATTCATATTATCCAGATATATTTAGATATATACATACATATATGTGTCTGTGATAATGAGCAGCTACACGCTGGCCCCTGGGCAGTGGAGTAGACGGGCAATGGGCCGAGCTGAAATGGTTGTTCAGGGATCCTGATGTGCATGTGGTCCCTCCAAAAGGCCAGTGGAACATCTGTATTCCTGACCCCTGCAGGACTGTGACCAAAGATTGCATCTCCTCCCCCTCACTCTCCAAGTGGAGCAGCTGTTTCAGCCGGCGTGCTCACCATTCCCCTTTGAGCTGCCGGCGGGAGAGCGCCATTGCTGGTCCCTGGCTAACCCGTGCCAGATTAGAATGGACCTGAGCTAGTGTTGGTCACTCAGAGTCTGAGGACTCGGTGACACTCTGGTTCCAACGTCAGAGAGCCTGTGGGTGACCAAAACCGGCAACACACCTTTCTGGGGACGTACCAGGCAGGCAGCTTTAATTTTCTGTGACAGAGGTGGCTTGCGCCGAGGGAGCGCTAGGATTCCAGAATGCCTGCCCCTCCTTGGAGTCAGTGGGGACAGCAATGTGCCCCCAGGAGGAGGCATCTCCTCCTGCGAGAGCAAAGGCTACAGAAGGAAGAGAGACAAGGATCGTGGAAAGATCCTAACCTTTGGTAGCAGACACATCTAGGTTTGATTTTGGCTGTGCTGGGATGTCTGTGTGAACTTGGGGAAGTCGCTTGACCTCTCTGAGCCTCAATTTTCTTATGTGAGAATTAGGATTTAGCCTTACATAGTTGCCGTGGAGGTGAGAGACACAGGAAGGGCTCGGCAGCATGCCTGCCACAGTTACTTTGGTACACATCATCTGAGTGAATGACGGTGAGTGGCTCTTGACATTAGGCAGCATTTCTGAAATGATGTCGGAAACCCCCATAACCGTGAGGTCCCTGGAAGACACCACCCCTGCTGTCTCGTCTCTCTCCTGCCCATCATCCTTGTCTGTCCATCAGCTCTGCCAAGTGTCTGCTGGAGCTATTCCTGTGAGCTCACAGAAATCTTTCTTCCTCTAGTCTGTCCCCTTCCTGGCAATCTGTCCTTCTGCCTACAGGAAAGACGGGTTGACATACCACAGCTGGTGGCATTTGCGGAAAAAATAAAAGCACTTCATGTTTATACCCCCAGGGAGTCTCTACTCCGAAAACCGGCTAACACTGTACAGCAAGTAGGAGAGCACAAGGTTCCTGGCCCAGAAGGGGTGCTGGACAAATGCTGATTGTTCCCCCAGCACAGACCAAGCCTGAGGCAGACATTAGTTCCTATTTCAGGGGCCTGGCCAGAGGTTCCATTCCCGCCCACTCCACAGACCGCCCCACAGTGACTACCCACATCCCCACCTGCCACGTGGCTTCCAGGGAAGGCCCAGCAGCTCGTTCTGGGAATGGGTGGAGGGCACGGGGAAGGAATTGAAGCCACATGGAAGTCACAGCAGAGGGGAGGCTGGCCTATTGTTACACGTCTAGTGAATGGGTCTCATGAGAGTTGGGAGAGAGAATAAATGCCATGACTTTTGAATGAGTGACTTGACTGAGGGAAGTTTGCCTTATTTCCCCTTAGGAGATGGCCCATAAGCAAAAGCTATTTCCCATCTCTATGGCATGAAGTCTGCTATGAAGTTAGTCCCAGGTACTGGCTGTGAAATGGCAGTGACTTTTGGGGTTTCAGTTCTGCCGTGTGTCCATCCTGTGTCTCAATGCATCAGTCAAAAGAGTGAAATAATTCCTGTGAGGTCAAATTAGCTAGATGTTTAAAGATATCGGATATATGCAAAGTCAGTCTTACTTAAAGATACAAAGATACATGAGTGTGAAGCACCAGATAAATTCTGTTATCACTGATCATGATGCTCTTACAATTGAAGACGCTTGCAAAGACTCTGATGGCATTAAAATATAGGTTGCCGTTACATTTTTAATTTAGATATCCACGGGGTGCCCCACCATGCTGTTTGATTCACAATGACTAGATGGAAAAATTAATTAGAAATTAAAGTCAAACCAACTGGTCCAGTTTTTCCAAAGTATAAAAACCAATTGTACAAAAGAGTATATTTCGAAACTTCTCGTATTTGGGCTTCTAAGCTGTTCATATGAAGTGAAACCTGTTATTTGTCTATCCTTCCACCCATCCATCCATCATTCTATCCACCCATCCATCTATCCAGCCATCCATCCATTCATCTGTCTATCCATCTATCTATCCATCTGTTGGTTTATCTATTCATATCTCTTTGTCTCTATCACTGCCAGCTTCCTTATGGGTGCCGGTCCCACCCTGACTTGTGAGGAGTCTGTGAATTGATAGTAACAGGCCATCTACCCAGTTTTAGTTGTATCAAAAGACCGTCTCTTTCACATTTCCTTTGTGAACACCTACGCTCCTACTCAATGGGCAGACCTGGGCAGGATGCTGACCATTCAGGTTTGAATGAGAGAAGGGATGTTCTTGTCTCTGGGGGCTCCTGGCACTCATCTGCTTCTAGTAGCACTCAGCAGCTTTGGGGGTCCAGATGGACCCAGAGTAGCCCAACATAGCCTGCCCTCCAGAAGCAAGAGCAAGGGTCCCAGCCAGGGAAGGCGGCCCTGAGAAGAGGCATGAGGAGGTGGCACCTGATCCTGCTTCATCTGGCCTGGGGCTGTCTGGGGACCCAGACAGACTGGGGAGGAGGTGAAGGGCAATATCCCAGCCAGCCCCTACTCTGACTTGTGAGTGATTAATAAGGAGGCTCAGAGCCAAGGGGTCTGTCAGAGGGAAGCTCCTTAACGGAGACAATCTGCAGACAGCTCCCGGCTGCTTCCTCCCCATCGTTCATCAGCGCTGGGAGGGCTTCCTCTCACGGTGTGGGTGGGCTGTAGGGGGCAGGCTCAGCTGAGTCCTGCCGACTGAGCTCCAGTCGACTGGAAGCACCCTTCCCATCCAGCGCCCCTCTAACCCGTGCTTAGCATGTTTGGCCTCCCTGAGCTGAACTTCATCTTAAATATAAGAAATACAAAAGACAGCCCAGGCTTTGGGGTGCTCCCGGGAATCCGGTGGCCAGCATCAGTCACAATCTAGATTTAGGTCTCTGAGTTTGGGGCCTGGCCCTGGGTATTGCTCACCTGCGTGACACAGGGGTTTGGTACATAGAAGGCTCTTGATACACTTGCTGAGGGAGTGAACAAATGAAAGAATGCAGGGATAAGCACATGGACTCAGCTTAAATTAGTCCCAACAGACTAATAGGGATCAGGGTCAAAGGAAACTTTACTATTTGTCCAGGCCCATGGGATAGAGCGACCAAATAAAATACAGAACTAGGCGATGTTTGAGACATATGCATACTAGAAGCTATCTGGTGTTTATCTGAAGCTCAAATTTAACTTGGAATCTTGTAATTTTATTTGCTAATCTAGTAACCCGACCGTGAGGAGTAGTCATTGATAAACACGATCAGAACACAGGCTCCCCCAATCTCTGTCCATCTTCTTTTTAATTAAGATTTTAACTCAAGCCAGTAGGACACTTTTTCTGGCACATCACCTTATGCATAGCTGTCCCCTGCAGAGTGAACATGCGCACATACATGGTTCCACTGCAGTGCTCACATGGTACACACGTGGATGCCCTTTATGGAGCAGAACAGGGCTGAGTGGGAGCATCAAAAGTCACAGACTTCAAAGCCAGGCTGAGCAAGCAGCCATAGTAAGAGTGACAGAAATAGAATATGGGGCCCCAAATATGTTTAAGGTTTTATGAAATTTTTTAATTTACCTACAGTAAAATTGTCTTTTTTTGTATACAGCTCTCGAAGCTCTAACATATAAACAGCTTCATGTAACTACGACCACAATCAGGATACAAGCAGTTCCAGTACCCCAGAAAACTCGCCGGGAGTCCCCACGCTCAAACTGCTCCCTTATAATCAAACCTTTCCCACCCCTAATTCCTGGTGACCATCCACCTGTTTTCTGTACCTATCATTGTGCCTTTTCCAGAATGTCATAGAAAGCAATCATTCACTATGTAGACTTTTGAGATTGGCTTCTGTTACTCAGCAAAATGCCTTTGAGATTCATCCAAGTTGTTATTCGCATCAGAAATTCATCCTCTTTATGCTTAATAGTATTCCATCATAAGGATATGCCACAATTTATTTATCCGCCCACCCACTGAAAGACATTTGTTTTTTTTTCTTCCTATTTTTGGCAATTATGAATAGAGAAACTATAAACGCATTGAACAAGTTTTTGCTTGTTCAATTGAATCTGAGTTTTTGTTTTTCTAGGGTAAATACCTACTTGGGGAAATGACAGGTCACATAATAAGTCTATGCTTAATTTTATAAGAAATTGTCAAACTATTTCTCAGAGTGATGGCAGCATTTTGAATTTCCATCAGCAATATATGAGTGCTCTAGCTGTTCCACATTATCACCGAATCTTCCTACTATTGGTTTTTATATTTTATTTTTTATTTTAGACATTCTAATAACTGTGTAGCGGTATCTGATTGTGATTTTAATTTGCATTTCCCTAGTGACTAATAATGTTGAGCAACTTTTTATGGGCTTATTTGCCAACCACATTACTTCCATGGGGAAATGTCTTAAATCTCTTGGGCATTTTTTTCATTGCATTGTTTACTTTCTTACTGTTGACCTTGAGTTCCTTATAGATTCTGGATACTCGTGCTTTGTTGGATATGCGATTTGCAAATATTTTCTTCCAGTCTGAAGATTGTTTTTTCATTCTTAACAGTTCTGGGTTTTGGTTTCGTTTTTACAGAGCAAAAATTTTATAATTTGTTGAAGTCTAATTTGTCAACATTTTCTTTTATGGATTGTACTTTTGCCTAACTCAAGGTCATGAAGATTTTCTCCTATGTTTTCTTTTAAAAGTTTAATGGTTTTACATTTTACACTCATATCTATGATCCA
Organism: Equus caballus; assembly: GCF_041296265.1. NCBI lineage: Eukaryota > Metazoa > Chordata > Mammalia > Perissodactyla > Equidae > Equus > Equus caballus. Next base: position 93,520,904 of record NC_091684.1, read on the forward strand.
TTTTGAGTTAATCTGAGTTAATTTCATTAGGTTGAGATTCAATTATTTTCATGATGTAACGAATTGTTCCAACATCATTTGTTGAAAAGTTTGTTTTTCCATCGAATTTCCTTTGAGCTTTTGTCAAAAACTGACTGATCCTACTGGCCAGATTTATGTGGATCTATTTCCGGGCTCTGTTTTCTATTTCACTGAGCTACATATCCTACCCTTCACCAATACCACAAGTTGTAATTACATGGGAAGTTTTAAAATAGAGAAGCATGAATCCTCCAATTTTCTTTTTCTTTTTCAAAATTCTTTCAGATTTCTAGTTTCTTTTCCTTTCAATATAAATTTTAGAATCAGCTCATTCATATGTACATATAATCCTGCCATAATTTTTATTGGAATCACATTGATCTTTAGATCAATTTGGGAAGAAGTGGCATCAAGATATCAAGTCTTCCCATTCATTAACATGGTATGTTTCTCTATTTAGTTAGATTTTCTTTGCTTTCTTTCATCAGTGTTTTGTAATTTTTATCAGGGAAATCCTGCAGATTCTTGTTACTTATGTGAAATACATAAGTATTTTATTTTTTGAAGCACCATTATTTTCAAATTTCAGTTTCCGCTTGTTCATTGCTACTATATAGAAATTCAGAGGGGTTTTGTATATTACCCTTGTATCCTGCTTTTGTTGCATACTGTAAGTTTTGATATGTTCTACTTTTATTTTTGTTCAGTTCAAAATATTTTCTAATTTCCATTGAGACTTCTCGGATTGACTCATGGATTATTTATAAATATGTTTAATTACTATTTGGAGATTCTCCAGTTATCATTCTGATATTGATTTCTAATTGAATTCCATTATTTTCAGAGAACATTGTTTGTGTGGTTTCTATTCATTTATATTTGTTAAGGATTGTTTCATGTCCAAAAATACAGTCTGTATTTGTGAATGTCGCACGTGCACTTGAAAAGAATGTGTATTCTCTTACCGGATACAGGGGTTTATACACATCAATTAGATCCAGTTGGCTGATGGTAATGTTCAGTTCTTCTACACCAGTAGGTCTCATCTGAGGGCAATTTTGCCCCCAGTGGACAGCTGGCAATGCTTAGAAACATTATTGGTTGTTACAACTAGTAGAGCGCTACTGGCATTTAGCGGGTAGAATCTTCTGGTCTTCTGGTGCTAAACATCCTGCAATGCACAGGACAGTCCTTCCCCCATCACTGCCCCACCCCTGCCAACAACCGAGGATTAACCAGCCCCAAATGTCAAGAGAGCCAAGGTTGAGAAACCCTGTTCTTTGTTGATCTCCTCTCTACTTGTTTTACTGATTTTTAACAGAGAAGTGTTGATGTCTCCAACTCTAATTATAGATTTGTCCATTTCTTTTTTCCATTTTATCAGTTTTTGCTTCATTTATATCAAAGCTCTGTTGTTAAGCACATCCCCATTTAGGATTTTTGTATCTTTTGGTACAGTGTCCCTTTTATCATTATGTAGTGTTCTTTCTAATCTCAGGTAAATTTTCATGCTCTGAAATATACTTTGCCTGATATCAATAAAGTCACTCCAGTTTCCCTTTAGTTTTTGCATAGTAGGTCTTTTTCCATTCTTTTAGTTTAACTTTTATTTAAAGTAGATTTCTTATAGATAGCATATAATTGGGTCTTTTTCTTTTATTTTCCATTCTGATAATTATGCTTTTAATTGGTTTGTTTAAGTCATTTTCATTTAATGTGAGTCAAATTGATATGATTGAATTTAGGTCTACTGTTTTAATAGTTTTTTGATTGTCTCATTTCCCTTTCCTTGCTTTCTTTTAGATCATCTGAATTATTTTTACTGTTTCATTTTAATTTATATATTTAGTTTTTTACTGTGTCTCTTTAAATATTGTTTTGGTGATTGCTCTGGAGATCAAAGTATACATAATTTTCCACACCTACTTAAAATTAACATTTTACCACTTCAAAAGCATTGCGAAACCTTACCTGTACCATATAGGTCCCATTAACATCCCCCATTATGTTGTAGTCGTCATATGTATTCCATGTACATACACTGAAAACCCCATCAGACAGTGTCATAATTTTTACTTTCAACCACCACACATATTTTAAAGGTCTTAAAAGGAGAAAAATAGTCTACTGTATTTACCACATATTCCCAAAGTCCACGTTTCTCTCTAGTACAGTAGTCCCCCGTTCTCCGTGACTTTTCTTTCTGAGGTTTCAGTTATCTGCAGTCAACTACGGTCCAAAAATATCAAATGGATAATTCTACAAATAAACAATTCCTAAGTTTTAAATTGCGCACCATTCTAGGTACTACGATGAAACCTCACGCGGTCCTGCTCAGTCCTGCCTGGGACCTGAATCACCCCTTTGTCTGGTGTATCTGCATGGTTTATGCTACCCGCCCGGTAGTACTTAGCAGCCATCTCAGTTGTCAGATCACTGTCATGGTGGCACAGTGCTTGTCTTCTAGTAACCCTCGTTTTACTTAACAACGACCCCAAAGCGATGCTTGCAATTGGGACACACCAAAGAGAAGCCGTAAGGCGCTTCCTTTAAGTGAAAAGGTGAAAGTTCTCGACATAATATGAAAAAAAATTGGATGCCGAGTTTGCTAAGATCTATGGCAACTTTTACTACAGTATATTGCTATAACTGTTCTATTTTGATATTAGTTATTGTTGTTAATCTCTCACTATGCCTAATTTTTTAAACTTTATCACAGGTATGTATGCATAGGAAAAAACATAGTATATATAGGATTCGGTACCTTCTGCCATTTCAGGCAGCCATTGGGGGTCTTAGAACATACCCCAGTGGCTAAGGGGGGACCACTGCATTGTTTTCCTTTCATCTGAAGAACTTCCTTTAGCATTTATTTCACAACGGCTCAGCTAGTGGCAAATCCTTTTATTTTTCATTCATCTGAGACTGTCTTTATTTTGCCTTTGTTCATAAAGGATGCCTTTATCCACTGTTTGGTTGATAATTCTTTTCTTTCAGCACTTTAAAAAAGATTTTTCCAGTACCTTACGCTTCCACGGTTTCTAACAAGAAACATGTGGTCTTTCGTATTGCTGTTCCCCTGTAGGTTATGTGTCATTTTTCTCTGCAGCTTTTAAATATTTTTCTTAATTTTGATCAGTTTGATTATGTGTCAAAGTGTGGATTTCTTTGAGTTTATCCTATTTGAAGTTCACTGAGCTTCCTGCAGCTGTAATTTTTATGTCTTTCACCAACTTTTGGAAGTTTTTTATCCATTTTCCCTCAAATTTTCTGCACCACAACTCTTTTTTCCCGTCCTTCTTCTAGGATATATCCATATGTCGATATCAACATGGATCTATATATGTTTTAGCAGGCAACCACAGGCTACAAGTTCTGGCAAACCTTCTGTAGATACTACAGACTGTGGTTATAATGTCCTTTCAGTTTTCAAAGAACTGCCAGTGCCTTTTGAATCAGTCCCTCATGTTACCCCTCAGGCACGAGTCTGGCACCTGCACAGTGGTCTCGCTCTTAGCTCAAGTCTCAAAGCCTGGGTTCAGGGTACTAAAGACTCTGTTCAGGGTTTCGTCCAGCTCAGGGCACATGCAGAAGTTCATATACAACTTTATTAAACTCTCACCTCTTTGCAATCTTTCCAATACTTTGTGCCTCCCCAGGAGATGCAACCCCGCCCCCCCCACCCCCAACCGTGGTCTGCTGACTAGAAATCCAGGATTTTGTTTCTAAATCTGCTGTATACTTTCTGCCACTGTTTCTGCCTCCAGGGCCAAGTAGCAGTAGGACAGAGAGAAAAAAAACAACCTCCATGTTCTTGGGACCACAGTTTGTCAGTGACAACTGTTTTCCTCCCTCAGTTTTCAGTGCCTGCCTGGCCTGGCTGACTCCAGCGATACAGGAGTGCCCGGGGCTGAGGCGGGAGAGAAGGGAAAAAACAAACCAAGAAAAACCAGATCTGCTTCACTCTCGCTGACCCGAAAAGGCCCCCTTGCCTGTTCCTTGGCCAGGGAGAAAAGCTTTTCTTGGAAATCATTCTATCATCCCCAGTGCAAAGCTGGTCTTACTTTTGAGTTCCATCTCCAGTCTGTCTGTTTCTCTTCAGAGAACTGAGAGAGCAGCTGGCGCACACTGTCTAGAGTCTTCAGTTGCATTCAATGAGCGAGATGGGACGGAGGGCACTTACTCCATCCCAACTGTGACTGGAACCCCAGCTGTCATTTTTAAGCTGCTTTATCCCATCTGGTTCCTCAGAGCTGCATCATATAGAAACTTCAGTTCTGGTGAACACAGGCCCGCCTTTGGTGACCAGCCAACTATGCATGAATGTGGTTGGTCCATTGTTTTAAAGAACAGGTTCAGCTTACAAGTCCTGCTCAAAAGAACGCAATGCTGCTGGGAGCTGAGAGCACTCTCAATGCCTCACCATAGAGACCTCCATCCATCCCAAGAGGGTCTGACGCAGCAGCACTTGCCAGAGTGCGACCCTGTGACCTTCACCTGGGAGTGGCAATACAGTCATGGATCGCTTAAGGGTGGGGACACATTCTGAGAAATGCGTTACGTGATTTCGTGGTTGTGTGAACATCACAGAGTGCATTTATACAAACCTACATGGTATAGCCTACTACACACCTAGGCTGTATGGTACTCATCTTACGGGACCCCCGTCATACATGCAGTCTGTCGTTGACTGAAACATCGTTATATGGCCCATGACTGTAGTGGGATTCATCGTAAGCAATTATAGTAAGCGGAAGGCAATTTTTACCCACGTCCCCTTGACACTGAGGATTATTGTATGAGGAGAACGTGATAATGGGCTCACACAGCTGAGTGCTGGCGCTTCATGTGTCGTATGAACTTCGTTCCTGATAAAGGGCCTGAATGATGAAGTACAGAAACGCCAGGGCACCCCTCCCGCCCACCCCTGGGGGGACATGGAGGCAACACAAGCATTTGCCTCCTGACAGCACACTTCTGTCTGCCGTGGGAGCTTGGTCCGAAATAGAAAATCAGCAAGCAAGAGACACAAAGATTTAGAAAAGAAAAGAGCCTCTAGGCCAGGACAGAACAGTCTGCATCGTCTTCGAGCGGCAGACCTGCCTCACTCCCCAGCCCCAGTCCTCCTCCCTTTACAATGGGGATAATTCTATGGCTCTTGCTGGGTTGTTGAGGATTCAAATCAATATACCCAAAGCTCCTGACAATCATATTTAACAGTTAACATTAATCAAGCTTATACTGTGTGCTAGGGCCTGTTGTAAGCACTTTATGGTTTAGATCATTTACAATGCCTAAGAGCCCTGTAAGGGGACTGTTTTCACAAATGAGGAGACTGAGGCACTGATAATTTGAGAGAGTAGTTAGTGGCAGAGCTGGATTTCTACACCAAGCATCCTGAGGCCAGAATCTACCCCTCACGCTGTACCTCCTGCTTCTCCGTACAGTGCAGTCATAACTATCACACGCCCATCCACGCGGAGGGGTCTACGGGTGAATTTCAGTGTGAAGGATGTAAGAGGAGGAAGGGAGGGGGGCGGGAGGTGGGAAAAGGCAGCATTCTCTTTTATGTTCTGCCAGGCTCAACCCTGGCCCCCTCCATGCTCATGGGCATGGTATAGGCACATCCTCTTACTCGTGGGCTGAGCAAAAGACTTTTCTGTGCTGCTCCTGTTACCCTGCAGGTATAGTAGCCAAGGCCTGACTGGTTCCTCTGCGCTCAGAAGGTCAAGAAAGATGTAATGCTTAAGTCCGTCTTAACTCCCACCTTACTCCCTTATACCTAGACTATGCTGCTTCTGAGAACTCAGCAGACCCACCCCGGGAATTGGTGGGATAACTCAAAGGAAACCCTAGATTTATGTGAGGGTCTGGCAAGTGGTAATTTCCAAGAACACACATGCACACGTGGCCCCGGGCAAGGGGAGGAAGGAATATGTGAAAGTCCAGGACCATGGGGAGATTCCTAAGTTAGGGAATGGCACAGCCGGAGGGGCATCGAGCATCCTTCAGGCCAGCCCTGAGCCTCCCATTTTACATCTCAGAACACTGAGATCTGAAGAGGGCGTTGAGTTTGCTGAAGGTCTTTGCCTAGGTTACTTCTGTTGATGCCCTAACTTCTCTCCACTCTCCTCTTTCTCTCCTTTTAAACTATTAAGGAGCAAAACACTGTGATTCGGGGGGAATCCAGTACACTTATAGCACCTCCTAACTAGATATTTTTTTCTTCCCATCAGAGTATATCTTCTAGCAGTTTCATGTGACTTTTTCCTCAAACTAATCACCTCCCGATCAGAACAACATACTTCAGACATACTCCCTCACTAAAACAACATGGCCAAGGGCGGGAAAGTCCCCAAGGGCAAGAAGATCACCCTCAAGGTGGCCAAGAATTGTATCAAAGTCACATTTGATGGGAGAAAACGCCTTGACTTGAGCAAGATGGGACTTACCAACTTTCCCAAGTGTATTCTGCGACTGAATGATGTGGACGAGCTCGACCTCAGCCGGAATTTGATTCGGAAGATCCCTGACTCCATCTCCAAGTTCCAGAATCTACGATGGCTGGACCTGCACAGCAACTACATTGACAAGCTCCCCGAGTCCATTGGCCAGATGACTACTCTGCTCTACCTCAATGTCAGCAACAACAGGCTGACCACCAACGGGCTGCCAGTGGAGCTCAACCAGCTCAAGAACATCCGCACTGTGAATTTCGGCTTGAACCACCTGGACAGCGTGCCCACCACGCTGGGCGCTCTGAAGGAGCTCCATGAGGTGGGCCTCCACGACAACCTGCTGAACAGCATTCCCCACAGCATCGTCAAGCTCCCGAAGCTGAAAAAGCTGAACACGAAGCGAAACCCCTTTCCCAAACCAGAAGAGTCGGATACGTTCGTAGATTCCATCAAAAGGCTGGACAACTTACATCTAGTGGATGAGAAGGATCTGTGTGGGCCTTGCCTGAGAAAATGCCAGCTGGCCCGGGACAAGCTGAACAAAATAAAGAACATGGCCACAGCGACACCCAGAAAGGCCATCTTTTCCAGTTTGATCGCGCCCAACTCCATGGCCAAGGAGTCCCAGGAGGAGTGGAGGTGACCTGGGACCCTGATCCTGGGGCAGGAAGGGAAAAGGGAGGGAAGGAAGATGGCAGTGGGTGGCCTCCCCAGGAAACTGAGGGACTCCCCCATGACTGCAATAGCTCCTCCAGCCTAGCCCATAAAACACCTCTGCCGACTTCCTTGCCTTGTGATTTTGTTGACTGACGGGCTTTTCGTTCTTTGCCATTCCGCACGTTTCTCTCTTCTCTGCATGTGCACACCCACACATACAGGCACGATGAGTCAGAAAAGGGCCATCCATCTCTCTTCTGCCCCAGAACTCTCCTGCTTACAGCTGGTGGCTCGGGCACCTGATACTGCCAGCACACTCTTAGTCTCATGAGCACATACATTTCAGAACCAACCATCAGCTCCCGAATGTGGGCTTGTCCTGTGGGAAGGCTTTGGGTCAGGGCTTCAAAGGTCAGGAATCTCAGAGCATGGGTTGGTAGGAGGGCAGACAGACACTCAGTTTGGGAAGGGGATAAACCTGGGCCACAGAGCTGGACAGATATTATCATTGAGTATTGGCAGGTGACATCTTGGGCTCAAAGCAGTACCATCTTTTTCTCATCTGCGCTTGCATCATTTGCTCTGGGGGCTTTCTAGACTAAACTTGGAGCCTATGACTGGCTGTAAATGAATGAGGTTGCACGTCCATCTTATTATGTCCAACGCTTTTTCGGACCCTTGTGGGAGTCCGAAAGAGGAAGAATGGGTGCAGGTATGGGTTGATGCAGTCAATAAATAAATACGGTATTAAGCATGGTGCTAGGAGCAGGGACTATGTCCAGTGAGGGGAAGCTTGGCTCGCCCTATGCAACCTTTAGGAAAGATCAGTTGAAAGAAGACAGGGCAGAACGTCACTGTCTGAGGAAGTTACGAGATCAGGGCTGGATGATGTGCAGGGCTGGCCTGGTATAAAGAAGAGCCAAAGATTCTGGAGTTGGAAGATCTAAGTCCAGGGAAGCTCTGCTTCTTGCTTGCCATCTCTTGGGTATCTCATTTCGCTTTGGTTCCCTCATCTGTAAAGGGGCAGTGACATTGGCTCCAATCCCAAAGGTCACTGTGTATCGAAAGCAGGTGGCACACAGAGTAGGTACTCCAGAGAAGTCAGTGCTCAGTACCACCTTGGGCAGTGTCCCTGGTCACACTAGATCTTTTGGCAGAAGTGACAAGGGCAGAGTCACTCCTCACAGTAGCTGAGAGCTTTCTCTGTACCACTCACTCGCACCTTCACATGGCCTAAAAGAAAGAAATCCTTAGGAAAGCTTTTTTTTTTTTTCGAAAAATCAAGACTTTCCCGTGTTGGTGGCAAGTTCCAGAGAGGTCAATGGAAAGCCCTAAGGGATGTCCCTTTGTTCAGTGGGACCAGCTTATTGTTCACATTTTAACCACAGCAGACAGCAGAGTTCCTTTCTTCCTTCCTCACTGCTTATCTTCCCTTGCAATGCTTAGCTGTGACAACTTTACCATATTTCCAAAATCTCTGAGGATCGAGATTCAAAATCCCTTTTTCAGCTTTCCCCTTTACTAAATGTTTTCCATCATAAAAGTAACAAAGCCACAACACAGTTTTAAATATAACAGCTTAAACTATCCACAGTTCCACCACGTAAGCCAGCTACAATACTGACAGGTTTCTTTACTGGTTATTTTTCTGTGTCTATTTTTATATGTAGTTAAAATTATAGCAGTCACGTCATTTTTATCCTGCTTTGAAACCCATGCTGTTACGCAGTCTTAATAACCATAATTTAAAATATCTGCGAAATAGTTAAACATGGATATACATAACTATAAGCCACTGTTAGGCATTTAAGTTGTTTCTGGTTTTTCACTAATAGAAATAGTTCTGTGATGAATGCTTGCATAATTAAGATTTTTAACATATTTCGCACTATTTCCTTGGTATAGCTTCATCATTGCAAATATTGTGTTAAAGGGTGTGGTTTTTAAAATAATTTTTGATGCATACTATCAAGTAGTTGTAAAAAGTTTACACATACTTATATATCTGCCATCAAATGAACCCGCTTCACTGCACCCTTGCCAGCACTGAGTATCATCTTTACATTTTTCTCTGCATTTAATGTCTGAAGTAATTTATTAGAAGCCCTTTGGAAGATGAACAGAGTGGTTGCATGTGTGAAGTGCCTGATGAGATGTTGTGTCTTAGGCTCAGGAGCCACCACTAGGCTGTTGGGCCTTGAACAATTCCCTAAGGCAGCCATCCTGCTACTTTAGCTGCTTCATCTCTGACCCAGGAAGGACAGAATCCACGCAGGGGCACATGATCCAAACTGGGAGGGGTGGCTTGTTATTTTGGGTCCCGCCCATTTCCATTCCTCCCCCTTGAGACACTTTTTCTTTAGAATGAGTGTTCCCTTCTTAGTCATAAAAAAAGATGAGCAAAGAACAGGAGTTAAGATAAAAGATCTCCCCGTGCCCCTTGGAAGGCCGTGGGTTTGCCCCTCTACTCCGTCTCCTGCTCCATCACAGCCCACTTCTCCCACTGCACTTGGTCCTCAAAGTCCTTCTCCAGCCACCTCTCCTGGATTCACTGCCGACTGAGTGGTGGGCATGCAAGGTAACACTGATGTACCATTCTCCACCCCGCTGTTTGTTACGCTTTCATGCTTCTGGCCATGTCTCAGGAAGGGGTCGTAAGGGCACTGAACTTCACCAGGATTGAGAACTAAACGGGCGGGGGCTTTGACTTGCTGCAGGAAATGTTCACGTTAGACGCCTTGTCAGCCAGGAAACCCTGGCAGGCGGATGAAGCAAAGCCTGGCGATAGAGATCATCGGGAGTCGCCTTCTACATTTTAATTCTTTTTCTGTCAGGGAAAAGGTTTGATGTTGACATTCCTTCATGCTCTAAAATACCAGTCACTTTTATTTCCTGGAAATTGTATTAGGTCTCAAAACACTTGATAGGAAGACCATGGGATTTCTCTTTCCTCATAGAATGAAAACCCTATTCACGCTAACCCAGTCACCACCTCCTCCGAAAGCCGGGCATGACCTAGGTGACCCCCGTCTGACCTCTGCCCTTGCTGTGTTTTGCCCCCATGACCTGGAGTAACTGCCTCAGCCTTGTGTCTCCATCCGCAGGGTATGCTCAGCATCTCCCTAGAGTAGCTTATGGCCGAAACCTGAAGACTAGTCAGCCAACAAGAACAAACAGCTCTGCGGGAGAAGAGAGAGCGCGGCAGGGGAACGTTCTGGAAGCCAGGCTCTCTGGTGCTGGCCAAGCCACTGACTCGTGTCTTACGTTCACTTTGTCTCTCTTTGCTTTAGGACATCTGCGTGTGAAAATGACTTTGGGAAATATTTGGTATGGTTTTCTTAAGGTATTGAAAGGAAATATTTAATAAAATGATAGATAAGAATTATAGGCCAAGATTTAGAAGAAGACTTTAAGACTTAAAGACTTAGGGTTTCTACATTTCACTTGAACTGTTAAAACCTCAACACCAGTCGCCTGTGATCAATTATATATAATGCAACACCTCCAGCAACTAAAACTTATACAAAAAATTCATATAAAGAAATATACTCAAAAATGCTATAGACAAATCTAAGTAGAATTTTAACAAGTCTTTCAGTAATGCACAGATAGGCAGGAAAAAGAAAAAAGAGAAATGAACGACAGGGAAAAGAATAGGAAACAAAAAATAATATGGCAGATTTATCTGTTATCATTTTAATAATTACATTAAATGTAAACAGTCTTCTTTATTTGTAAAAGGCTCAAACTAGGAACAGCCAAATTTCCTCAATAGACAAATGGTTAAAAAAACTCTGGCATAGCCATATCATGGAATACTACTCAGAGATGAAAAGGATGATACCAATGATACAGCCAACAACGTGGATGGATCTCAATGGGATTATTATGAGTAAAAAAGGCCAATCTCCAAAGATCACATACTCTATGATTCCATTTATAGGACAATCTCTAAATGAAAAAGTAGAGATGGAAAACGGATGAGTGGGTACCAGACTTTAAGCCTGATGGGGGTGGCAGAGTGCGGGCATGACCATAAACTGGTAGCACAACAGATGTCTTTGTAGTGATAAAAATCATCATGTATGTTGATAGTGGTGGTGGTTACATGAGTTTACACGTATGATAAAATGACTCAGAACTATGCACACATATTGTACCAATGTCGATTTCCTGGTTTTGAAATTTACTATAGTTACATAAGATGTAACCATTGTGGGAAATTACGTGTATTATTTTTGCAACTTCCTGTGAACCCATAGTTATTTTCAAATAAAAAAAATTAAAAACCATCTTGCAGCCTAGATGCAGCAATAAACAGATCCTTGTACATCTGCCAAGTGCTAATTGATGACAACCTTAACGTTCCTCAACCATCCCAGAGTTAAGGCATTTCACGAGAAAGAGGACCACAACCTCAGTTCAGTGGACCAATCTAAAGTTATCCGTTGACTTTGTCCTTGAAGATTCCTAAGAAAGATGCTGAAATAATGAAAAGACAATGCATGGATTCTCTATCCATGTTCCAGGGGCTCTGGTGATGGCTGGGCACAAATAGCAAGTAGGGTGGGGGACCTGGAACCAGCAAGTTGCTCTCTTCACAGTTCTGAGTTTTCACACCCCTGCCCCTACCCTCATGGAAGCAACACGACTGGGTGTTACTGGAAGGACACCAGGCTTGGTGCAGAGAGTGGGGCTTAAGTCAGGCTTCTGCCTAGAAATGGGTCTAAGGTCATGGCTAAGGATGGAGCCAAGAGGAGACATGAGCAAGAAGGACAAAGAGTAATATGGAAGGTCTGAGCACCACCTACTGAAGGTCACCGAGCTCTGTTGCCTGTGCCCATTGAGCCAAGAATGTGAAAAGCTTCTAAACGCTGGGACGCTCATTACCCCACCAGGTTGTTTAGTTCACCTCTGGTTCTAGCAATTCTGCTCTAAACTTGGGGGTCTGAGTCTCTCCAATTGCCCTCCCTTGTGCTTTACCGAGAAGCCCAAGGAGCAGGGTTCTCTCCCCAGTGGTGGAGCTGAAGTTCTCTTTATGAAAGTGATCATGTACATTACAGATTCTTAGCCTGCCAGCCGATCAACAGTGCTGACCTCTGATGGGCAGGGCTGAAGGAGCAGAAGTGGTGGGGAGGAGGGGTACTTGAATTTTAGCCCCCATGTGGCCATCAGTGCTGCCTCTGCGGGTGTGACTGATCATCCCGGAAGATCATCTTTGGGGAATTTATAGCTTCTTATGGTTGGTTTTCTAAGTTCTCTGTCCTTCATTATCATTCAAAGATAAACTATAAAGGAAACTCTGACACTCAACTTCTCACCAAGAAATGAGTTTCACCCTACACATTATATTTAAGGAAGCTGTACAATAGAACATTTAAGAAATTACAAACACCCAGATGCAAGCAGGCCCCAAACACAAGCACTGCCTTACGCTCAACAGCTTCGTCTGGCCCAGGGACACTCTTGCCTTGGTGACACGGCAAGTGAGCATCCCAGACCTGTGTGCAACAGAGACTTGAGCAAGCAAGAGCCAGACAGGCATCCTAGAATTGCACATCTCTGAGTTTTCTCAGCTCTGGGCTCAACATGAACTGAGACCACTGGGAAGCAAGCTAACTGAGCCAGGTCAGGCTAGCGTCCCAGAGAAATGTCTGTCCAGAAATAAGTCCAGATGTCAGGGCCCTACTTTTTCAGAGAATCAATACAGAAAATTATTACACTCTGTAGTGGTCTCTTTTCATCTTTTATAAAAAGAGAAATTGCCTTCCTTGGGACCCACTACTCTTTAGACAAGGACAAATTTGATATTCAGCACCAAGAGAAAGAATGTTCCAGAAAAATAAAAAAAGGTCACAGAAACCCTCTGTTTCTTCTTATCTGTCCCTGGAAAATGATGTAAGCCAGCACAACTGTTTTGTTTTTCTTAGTTTCAGGACAATTTGAGTAACTCAATCACTCTAGGCACCTGACCATATCTATTTTTTTTTCTCCTTTAAAGGAGTTTTAAGGTAACTTTTAAAGGATCATTGTATTGTATATTTAATTTTGAAGCTGTTTTCAACCCTTTGTGGAAGGGTACCGATAACTTAAGTCTAAGGATGTGTGTTTGTTCACATGGACATTCTCAACTGGCCGCCCACTCCTGACTTCGGATATAGCCTTTCTGTTTTTCCACCTGGTCCCCCTCACATCTCAGCAGAGCCTGCCTGTGTCTAACATGGTGGAGCCATCTAGACACTCACCCAAGGGCTCCGGCTGGCTTTATATCAGAAGCCCCTACAGCCCTGCAGAGCCTGGCTCCCCACGGATGTCTGACTATGCCCCATGCTGCCTTCAGAATGGTCTAGTCTTGTACCAGGGGGACACACAGATGGATTATGGGTTCCAAGTTCATCCAGGGCTTTGCAAGTATTCTCCAGTTGGGATTTGGGCCCACAGATCCTCCTCAGAATTCAGTTACAGAAGCAGCCATTGCCACTGGAATTGTAGGCAAAACTCTGGTACCCAAAAGCTCTGGTTTCCTGGATGGCCTCCAGAGGGGCCACATCAGTCACCAAGAGCTGGAGGTTGAAGTTATGAAAACCTGTAGCCCAAGTCAAGCATCTTGGGCCAGTTGAAAACCTTCAGGATGGACCACGCACCTCCCTCAGAGATGAGAAGCTCATGTGCGCCAGCATCCGAATAGCAGCTAGGCGTTTATCAAGACTCACTGTGGGAACCAGGCATTGCCCTTGGTAATCCAACTGGAAAATGACCAAGTTCATTCCAGGCATGTGGCAACGGCCAGCCAAGCCCTCCTAAGGCTGGGGGCCACTGTTGCCCTCCCTCCCTGAAGCCCCTGAAGGCACAATGTGGCTGGTGGGAGAAGGGCTGGCAAGGAGAGATGCAAAAGAGCTGAGAGCACAACCACCCACCTGTTTTCAATCAACCGTTCCAGAAACATGCCTAAAATACATACCAGGTGATTCTGAAACTAAGCAAAGGGATGATAACATTTATCGAGCACCCACTCTGAGCCCAAGTCAGTTTGGTCTCAAAGCCCACAGCTGGCTGCTGTAGCAGTCTTGCCATGTGCTCTGGTGGCTTACATGGTCTCAGAGCCTGGGACCAGCACTCTCACTGGGGCTTCCTCATTCCGTTGAAGCTCATCTTCCGTGAGCTTTTCTCTGCATTTCTCTGGAGCACTGTGCACTGTTCCCAATTGACACTGGCAGCTTTCCCATTTTATATTTCCCAAGGGTCTCTGTGCTTGGAGCTGCGCTGGGGCTGTGCCAGGCAGGCAGAGAATGGCCCTGGAAGAGCCTGCTCCAATGGGCTCACTGGCCACGATGGAGAAGATAAACACAATTCGAGTAAAATGAGCACAGTGACCAGCTGTCCCACAGGTGTGAGGTGGTGCGTAAGCTGGTGTCCAGGGTCATCCTTATGATTGAGTTAGGAGTAATTTCCACCCATTTGACTCATCCCCAGATCGAGAATTATCTTCCTGCCACTTGACGGTCATTTTTATACAGACCCCCAGCTTAGTGGCCATAGCTACGATTTAGCTCCTCTTCTGCGTTCTTCCTCTGCTGCTCCCTCCCTATCTGGGACAGAAATTTAGAAGCTTACCTGTGTGGCTAAAGGTATGCATCGCTGGGGCAAAACATCCCTACAGACAATCTGAGAACAGCAGAACAGGGATGGACAGAGTCCACTCACAACTGTAGGGACAGCCACGTGACCACTGAGTGATATTACATATATAATTATAAGACAGTGATCTGCAGAGACAAATGGAGTCAGCCAAGTGGCTCGTGTCAAAGTTGATGCAAGGAGAGAGAAGTTCCGGGGAGAAAGAGAATGGACGTATAGCTCCTGAGTGCCGTGGTCCTGGGGGAGCTCTCTGCTTGGAGCAGTGGATGGCCAACTGCTTTCATTGACCCTTCAGTATTCTCCCCTCTTGTGATGACAGAGCCTTGATTCTTCTGGGGAACCACCCCCCTCTCAGTTTGGTCTATGTTGTTGGGTGGGACTGACCCCACTCCCAGAAGGTGGGTGGACATGTGACCCTGATCTGGCCTATGAAAGCACTTGACTGGATCTGGGATGGACCAACCTAACTTGGGCAAATGAAAAGCACTTTGGGGATTTTTGGTAAAATCACTGGGACAGAGCATCCCTCACGTAGAGGGATTCCTCGGTACCGGACTGTCAGCCTGGAGCTGTGGGGACGTTGATGCTGCTATGCTGGGACAGTCTGCTGAGAACAGAGCCAACCCAGGGGAAATCGTCACTGCTAGATGGAGAGCCACAGCACCCTGTGGACCTACTGAGCCCGGAGAGCCAGCCACACCTGGAGCAGGACCTTTGTGGGTCTGTAGGTATGTGAGGTGACGAACCCTCTTTCTTGCTTCAGTTAGTTTGAAATGGCTTTATATCACTTGCCCTGAAATGTTGCAGAGAAATCCAAGTGTGGACATGAAGGTTTATATGAAACATAAACAATACGAGGTCACCAGGGCTGGTACTCCCCTGATATGCACAATTCGGGCTGTACCACTGTTGAACTATTGGTCTATGTCCATACCAGCTGGTAAACAGCTACCCCACCTCCAGTGGCCCACCGCTCCCTGGGCCTCCTGGATCATTCGCTGGCAAGCCCTGGACTTCCTCACAGTCTACCAGCTGAAGGGTTACTATTTGGCACAACAGAGAGCTTCTGCCGGCAGCCACTCTAATTGGTCCTTTGAAGGTCATCAATGACCCCCATGCTGCAAAATTCAATGGTCATTTCTCAAGTCTTATCCTACTCAGCCTGCCAACATGTGATCAGAAACACAGTTGACCAACCCTTCCTTGAAACACTTTATCTGGCTTCCAGGATATCGTCCACACCTGCAGTTCCTCCTATCTTTCCGGATACAACCTCTCAGTCTTTTTGGCTGGCTGCCCCCATGTCCTTAACTTCTGAAGGCTGGCGTGCCCCAGGGCACAATTCTTAAACCTCTTTTCCACTTGCACTCATTCTCTTGGTGAGCCTGTCCGGGCTCACGCTGTAAATACTGTTCCAAGTAGACCTCTCACCTGGACCGCACCCTGGAACTCCAAATTCACACATCCAATGGCCTACACGACATCGCCACCCAGATGTCTGACAGTCATTTCAGAATCAACGTGGCCAAAGCTGAGCTCCTGATATCCACCACACTCCAAGTAGTTCTTCTGTGGTCTTCTGCGCTTCATTTTCCAATAGCTCAAACCTAAATCCTTGGTCTTATCCCTAAGTTCTCTCATTCACACACACATACCCCACACTTGATTGGTCAACAAACAAACCCATCAGGTGTAGCTTCAAAACTCATCCATCCTCCAAGCACCTCCCACCATCTTTGCTGCCACCCTGCTGGTCCAGGCCACCATCATCTGTTAGGTCTCCCAGCTTCTGCCTTTGACCTCCTGTGGTCTATTCTCAACACAGCAGCCAGAGTGAGTCTTTTAAAATCCAACTTAGGTCATATCATCCCTCCAGTACTTGCCGTTTATTCAGAGTGAAGCCAGTACCATTACCATGAGCCCCCAGACTCACCTGAACTAGCCCGTTAACCCTCTCCCCTCTCCTCCCCCAGACTCCTGCATCCCAACCACTCTGGCCCCAACGGAGCCCGCCACGCTCCCCTCGGAGCTTTGCTCTGCTCTTCCCTTGGCCTGAAATGCTCATTCCCCAGTTGTCTGCATCACTTATTTCCCTGCTTTGTTCAAGTCTAAATTCAAACACAGCCTTCTTGGTGAGGGCTTCCCTTACCATCCCGTCTCAGATTTCAACTCCCACCTCCATCTACTTTACTTTTTATACTTATACTCATCTTTATCTAATATGCTTTGTAGTTCACTCATTTACATTGTTTTCTGTCTTACTCATGAGAATGTAAACTCAACAAGGATGCGAAATTTTGAGTATTTTGCTTGTTACTCTGTCAAGCTGGAAACACCACACATAAGCAATTGATAAATAATTCTGAATGACTTGGTGGTACCCACAGTCATTAAAAATATTTTGAATAGCACTCCTGTGGACACCCGTCCCACCCTGTCTCCACAGACGCCTGGAGAACGCCAGCAACCACCTTCTTCTTCTATTCCCATTCCTAAGTGAAACAAAAGCACGTGCTGATCTGGAATTCACCTTCCGGAGAACTGGGTACCTGGAAAGCGCACCTGGGGAAGGAGCTGGAAGCAGTCCATTCAATGGGAAAGACGTTCCACATCACTGAGTCATCAATCCACATCACTGAGTCATCAATTCACATCTGATTTGTGCACCTCCATCCATTAATTTAGCGTCTGAGCTTTCGGAGGGTCTCACACAGGAAGGACAGACCCAGGATGGCTCACACCCCGACCCGAGGGCCTGACGCCAAGGCTGGGCCTGGGTTGACACCTCTACAGGCAACCTGCCCCCAGCCACCGCAGGCGGAGGACCCACTTCCTGCCATTTGGGTTTGAAAAAGCCACAGAGCACGTGGAACTTCAAGTCTATTTGTAGAGGTTTAATCGGCAGAAGGAACTGCAGGAGCAGGACGAGGGTCGTGTGGGGATGGGAGAGAGAAAAATCTACAGGAAGGCAGATTGATGTGCTCTTTGCATGACTTCTGTATAGCAGCATCAGGCAAAGGAAGAAAATCAGAGCGAGGCCAGCACCACACGCAGAGAGCGGCTGGGCTCCACCCTACCCGTTACCTGAGAGTGAGGGGTTCCTCCGTGACGCCCTTCGCCTTCAAGCCGGGTTGGAAACAGCAGAAGCTAAACAAGAAGGGAAAAAGCATCCTTCTATCAGCAGAGTCAAGACTCCTCCACCAACAGGGAGATATTTTCAGAGCCAAGCAAGATTTGGGTCCATTCTTGCCCCTCCAGGCCTCATCCTGCCCCCTGATGGTGAACACCAGGCCTGGGTGTACCTCTGAGGCACCCCCTCCTCGGCACCCTCTGGCATCGCACACCCTAGCCTCAGTAATAATAATGATAACCAGAGGACAACAGTTATAACAAAAACTGCGTGTTTTAGACGCCTCCCCTGGGCCAGGCACTGGACATTCCCGTTGCGGATTTCAGCAACCGCTGCTGTACACCGGGGACACATGTCATCTTAATTTAAGCCTCCTTGAGCAGAGTGGCGTGAAGTCAGGCAGCGTTCACTGCCTGAGCTGCGGATGGATACGATTTCCAGATTAACTGTGCAAAACTTTAACACACAGAAGTGACAGGAGACGATGAAGGTGAGGTTCAGCATTGCACGTCTCCTTCTTCAGTTTGGTCTGAAACGGAGCGTGGACGCAACTTGAGGAGGCCGTGTAACAGCGGTCCTTGGAAGACCCGCAGAGGAAGGCTCAGGGTCAGCGGAGACGCGCGCAGAGCTGGCGCAGACGGCCCCTCTGTGGGAGTTGTTTTGCTCCACTCTGGCCCTGCCCTTTGGACCAAGCAGCTGGTCCCAGGGCCAGTGAGGGGCCAGGACCAACAGTAAGGCAAGGCTAGACCCTCTGAGCACAAAATGACCCTGGACATTCAGGCCAGGGATGTCCATTCTCATCTCAGAGTTTCCAGCCCAAAGTGGAGCCGAACATAACCACCCTCACTGTTAACCTAACTTCTATGTGGTCTGTTTATGGCCCATTTAGATTCCCTACAAATATCTTTTATCTATAATTTTAATAATAAAAAATAAATAACCACCAGTATTAAAAATTTAGACACTAGCTTCAGTTTCTTAGATTGATCAATCCGTTGGGAGAAGAGAATGAAAACAGCAGGCTTCTCTCTTTAAGAAAAAAGATGTTCCGTGCAGAAATGGGGAAACAGTTGTTTGGAATTCTTTCCAATGAAGTATGAAGTTAGAACAACTGAAATTGGCAACTGGGATCAAAAAGAAAGATTAAGCCAAAAAAAAAAATCCCTTGGAAAATTAGAAAATAAAGCCAGAAAATTCTGGAAGGCTCATTAAACAGCCGCTTTCTTAAATATGTTGTGTCTGCACAATTTTTTTCTCCCTTCAGTCACAACTATGGTAACCACTTCAGTCCGGAAAGTGGAGCCTGTTTCCCAGGATTCAGAGAAGGCACTTCTAGAGACTTCTCTCTACTTTGTTCCGTAATTCAACAGCTCTCTGAGTCCGTAAGTTCTGCCTTGTGTCTAACCTAATTCCTGCTTGCTGTGGGTTGAGAGCAATTCTCCTGAGAACACAGCTGAGCAGTCTCTCTTCCTCTGCTCTCGGTTCCTGATCAGTTTCCTCAGAGGAGGCTTTTCAAACCCTTACCTTTTGAAGGCTTTACTCCGATCATTGTTGTGGAAGACAAGAAACTTGGAATATCCATTTCGGAAAAAGATCTCCAGGGCGATGCCCTATAAAGAAAAACCTCTTTTACTGCTCCTGAAGTTTCCTTGAACGGAGACGCCCCCCAGGCAACAGAGCCACTGGCAGCAAGAATGAACTTGCTGTTTGGACTCTGGCTAGACTCCCCTATTTGCACTCCTTGCCCATAAATACAGCCCCCCCAAACCCTCAATGGACTGCCACAGCATGAGTTTCCCCAATTGTTCTTCCTCTGCTATTCCTGAATAAACTCAATTTCTGGTAATTCGAGCTTGCCTCAGTTTACCTCTTTATCTAGGTTGATGCAGGCAACCCTTCCTGGTTTGTCCTCCCAACCTCCCACCAGGCTGGGGTGGGGAGCGGCGGGGAGTATGAACCCCTGGGTCAAAGTGATGTGCAGAGTCTCCGCAGCATGGGTAGGGGGGCAGGAGACCTCAGAGTTCCTTTGCCTAAGGCAGGAAGCAAGAGCCCCGCCCCAGGACAAGCCAGGGGCTGACAAAGGCAGGAAAGTGCCCAGTGACATCTTCAGACACTTTCACTTCCGGGTCAAGGGTTTGGTTTCTTGAACCAAACGGTCATCTTACCAAAAACACCAGGGGAGCAGGTTGGGTGGGTGCAGCTCCCAAGCTTGGCAGCATCGGATGCTGACTACAGCCTCGGAGGCACAGGGCGCTTTGCTAAGCCCATTCTCTGAGCCACTTGGATGTGGCCACACTGACAGCAAAGTCTTTTCTAGGGTATTTGGTTAATGCCTAAATGGACTCCACATGGTTTCCTTTCCCTCCTCCCTTCCAATCCATGCTTTGTAAATAACAGACTTGAAATAGCCAGAGAATGAGTCCACAGATAGGATGAGGCTTAGGGATGAGATGGGATCAGGGAGAGAATTCTCAGGGCTGGAGGGAGGGCCGGGGAGGGGTGAGGCCTGGGCACGGCGGGGCAGACGGGGTGGGTAAGGGTCGGACTCAGAGATGGAGCTCAGCATCCAACAACTGAGTCGGGTCCTGGCTGAAATGAGTTCTCAAAGTCCAGTTCATCACGCTCCGGGGCAGAAGGAAAGTGTTTGTGAGGACCATGTGAACCCCCTCTCCCCTGCAGGGGCACCTAAGAACCTTGGATTTTTTTTCTACAAATTAAATACAACTAATGTGCAAATAGATGATGAATATAGAATCTGTGGAGACTACAGCTTGCTCTGACAACCTTGAGTGCCAGGCTCTGACTGTCTTCCAGGGGAATGCAGGGCTGGACAAATGGTGGCTTTGCTCACAAACTGCTCCCACCCCGCCCCCAGACTTGGCCATATTCACATGCCCTCCCACTTCTGGCTTCCACCACTCTCAGGCTAACCAACATCTGGAAACAATCACCGTTTACTAGGGGGAAAGAAACTCGCTTGCTGATAACCATTTGTTACTATATACAACCTCTATGGTTGACATATAATCATAAAAAATAATTTCTGATACTTACTATGCACCAAAAAATGTGTTAAGTACCGTATATGTAATGTTGGAGAAGACATGACTTTCTTGCCTGTGCGCTGGAGGGAAATGGAAGCCCAGAGAGGTACCCAATTGTGCCAAAGTGGCAGAGCCAAGGTCAGACACTGCCCGGAACAACTGGGGTTGGAGGGAGCATGCTCCACTCATCCCTTTCTAGATGACCCTCCTTGAAAGAAGTGCATTAAGGTCAGGCCAAATGAGAGCCCACGCTTTGGGTATAAAATCACTGGACAGGAAGGAAGAGGGCTTGTCAGATTCCAGCAGCCTGCTGGACCCTTGTCAGCAGGGCAGTCGATCCTTTCTAGAAGAGTCCCCCTGAAAGCCCTCTCTAAGCTGCAGTTTCAGAGAGTAATATCGAGGCCTCTGCAGGAGGATCACATGATGAATTACAGACCCAAAGCAATTTACAAATGAAAGCCACTCTTAGTCCCTTCGTTAGGGCCACACACTGCCCCCTATCAGCCCCTGCAGAACAGAGACCCCGCAGAGAGGGTGGGGGACAGGGTGGGGGAGGGATCCCGCGCCTCTCCTCCTCGAAGGGTGGTCCCTCATCGCTTCCACTGCCAGCTGCCTGGGAGGTCCTGGGCTCTGCAGATGCAGCCTTGCTGTTGGCGAGGTTGGGCTGGTGGAGGCGAGATGTGTTTGAGGCCAGTGAGGGCCCCGCAGTTCTGCCAGCTCCCTCTGCCCCTGAGGCCGTGCTTCTAAACCTAGGGATTCATGCCTGAGCTGAGAAGCCTTAGGGTGTGACTTGCTGAAGGCACAACTCTGCCTCTGAAAGTAACCAGCTCTGTTTAGCAGCTGGGTGAGCCCTGGGAGGTGCTGGGCCAGGCCTGGGGCACTGTTTGGAGGGGACCATCAGGAGATCTGTAACCCACTTGGCCCAAGAAAGGACCAGGAGCTTGGGGATAGGTGAGGCAGTGGGGAGGGGAGCCACACCCACACATCCTCCTGTGTGGGACAGTGTCCAGCGGAGGGGGTCTGCGAGGTCATAACAGGACAGACTGGCACTGGACTCTCCATCACCAGCTCTGCCATGAGGCATTGGAGCTGCTCCATTTCCTGAATCTCCAAAGGCAGCTCTGGGGCACGTCAAGGAGAAAATAAAGCAACGAGGCTGGATCCTAAATGACGCAGTCAGAGAGGGAAGGGCCCAGTAGCCACATGGCAGGGACTAGAGAGAGTGGAGCAGAAGTCAGAGCTCCAAGCCAGGGGACCAGGCCCAACATAAGGCAGGAGAATTCACGGGTGTGTCCCAAAGGGCACTGGGCTGTGCACAGGCAGGAAGGGGGTCACAGGGGTGTGTCCCTCACATTCAGATGGGGCCTCGATGGCACTGGGACCGCCTGTCCCATGAAGAGATGGCCCCCCCCTTGCTTCCTCCCCGGGGCATACCTGGAGGAGGAAGCGGGCCTGCCGGAGCTCCCTGAGGTCATCGTAGCTGTGGCGTTCGCACGAGTAATGGTCGGAGGACCTGTCTTTGCTGCACATGTTGAAAATGAATGGGTCGCTGATGCTGGAAGGAAGCAAGGCACACAGTGAGAGGGTGGCTGGCGGGCCTGTTCCCCTTCCTGTCCCGCGGCCCCACCTGAGTTTCTGGGGACACATCAGAGAAGTGCTGTGGTCACTGCCGACCAGGGTGCCTGCACCCTTTGACGTGATACACCCTTTCTGAGCCACGTCCGTGTCAGGCCCGCCCTGAGGAGTAGGGTGGGGCATCGGCCTCCCCAGGCGAGGGGACAGCCTCCAGGACAGAAAGCACGTGGTGCAGAGCAGGAGTGTGAGAAGGCTTTGTGGGTACAAGGGTCAAAAATGGGTTGAGGGCATGGAAGAAAGGTAAAAGAGATACGTCAGTTATGTTTGGAGAAATTTCAGGCTCCTGGAACATAGGGCAGAAAGATGACAAGCCCCGTAAAAAAAAATCCTGGGCTCAGCATGGCCTCGGGCAGCATACAGCCTGGGAGTGGACCCACTATGTCTGGGTGGTGTCAGGTGTGGCATGGGAGAATGCAGCTGAGAACCCTCAAAGCCCCCAAAGAGGTGTGCAGCAGGGCTGAGAGTGCTGATGGGCTGGAAGACAAGGACCCCAGAGCACTGGGCCCAGAGCCAGGGACGAGCAACATTGTGGTAGAGGCCACCAGGAGTGGAGGATGGTCTGGTCAGGCCAGGCACCCTCTCCCAGAGGTCAGAATGACTCCCGTTGGGAAGAAAGGGAGGGGAGGGAAAGGGAGGGTTGTTAACTTGACTGTTTATTCCAAAGAGAACCATTTCCGCACTGAAGTCGCTGAAATATCTTTAAGCAGCCAGAACATCCGTACAAATGGGGACTTGAGAAATCAACTTGATTTCAGTTACAGACAGTTGCATTTGTGAACTTCTGAGCTACATAGCAAATTTAAGTTGTGTATGTGATCACAAAAGCTCTGATGAAATGCCCTTTTAGGACTTGAGAAACGAAGAGCCTATCAAGCTCCTCAGCCCTCAAGAACTGTATATGCCAATCCAGGACCCAAAGAGCCAAGAGCTGAAAGAGCCCCTGTGCCAGCGCCAGGTGGCAGGAATGGGTGAGAAGAGTGTGTTTCACCTCCGCCCCATCCCAGGTCCAAGTGCGGCCCTCACCACTCAGCCTACAGGGCAGGCCACGCACGGAGTCTCCATGCCACCCTTCTGGGGGAAACCACGAGAGAGATGAGGCCATCACACAGGCCAGCAGAACTTCTCCAAGCAATGGTCAGTGGTGGGTACAGCATCCACAGTGCTGTGAGCTTGGACTCGTGCACGATGCGGAATGGTCACTGCTGGCGGAAGGGAAGGCTGCCCATGTAGGACACAGCCTGAGCCCGTTGCTTAGACCCCTGCCCAGCCAGACCTCAAGGAGGTGGACTCAGGCCCCTTGCTGCTCCTCATCCTCCTGCCCCTTCTTAAAGCAATCCCATCAGGCCTCCTGCTCTGAGCCACGTTGCTGTAGAATTGATCAAATACACATACAGCTTTGGGTCTGAATGCTCCCGCCCGGATGCCTTAATTCAAGCCCGCTGCTGACCGAGGCCCTTTGTCCATTATTAATGCCATCATCTGCGGCTTAGCTGAGCTTCCCTTAAATTCCTCCTACTCCCAATGGGGCCATGGTAGCAATTCTAGTTCCTACTCTTGGCTTGGGTCACACAGCACCCCAGGTCAAGGCTCTGGTGAGAACGACAATGATGACTCCTCTGTGCTCCTGCAGCCCCATGCCTGTGGGAGCCACCACAGCAAACATCCTCTCTTCCTTAGCTGCACGTTTGTCTGGTTTCTCTCCCCAGCAGACATGAGTGAGTTCACCAGGGCACAGAGCCGTGCCCAGGGCTTTCCATGCGCGGCGTCTTCCCTGAAGCTCTGGGCATGTCTGCTGCGTGGACTGACAACTGTCAAGATCTAGAACCTGCTAACCACATCCGTTTGCGTTTAATCTGATCTCAAAAGAAGCCCTTACTGAGCATCTGTTAATATTATTCCCGTATCAGAAATGAGGAAACGGCCCTCCAAAGGAAGAATTGAGTTCTCCAAGGTCATGTGGAACTAGATTCAAGCTGGATTCAAAGCCAGGCCCTCTGCCTTTGAGACCCACCAAGCTCATACAACAATACCTTTGCTCCCCTGAGAAAAGCAGAAGGGCTCACTGGCTTTTACAGAGCTCTCACCACTGGCTCCCTCCTTTCAGTTTACCCTGTGCTCACTGATTCTCAACCCAGAACTCTAAACGCTGATGACATGAGGAAGAATGTGCTGGAAAACGCTTTGAGGAAGCAGCTTTTAGGAGGAAAGACGTCGTCTTTCTCCTGCGCGTAGGATTGCATAACCACACAGGGCAGGAGCGCTCAGATCCAGATTCTCTGGAAGTCTTAATTGTCAACAGTATTGAGTGCACTGACGTGAGTCCTAATTGGAGTTCTGCCTCACGCAAGATTACTCACACAGCCATAACTGGGTCTCTTTGCCAACACCATATTCTACATGTTTTGTGCATTAAATGGAGTTCAGATCCCCAAAGTCAATGAGTAGAAAGGAATAACTGATCCACGTTCTTCTTTAGGTGAGCTGTGGCCTGGGACATAGGATGCTGTTCACAGCTCTTTTGCATGACAGCTATCATGATATTTGCAAATTGTCTAGGGTGGTCAGAGTATAACTTTTAATATTCTTAACTAGGGAAATCACAGTAAACTAAACGATAATCACGGTATTGGTTGATCTGGTCTTTGGTAACAGAAGTGGATTTCAGACTAAAATATACTTTGAGCCCTCATCCGAAGTTTTCCAATTACTGTCATAACTTAGACCTGGAACTTATATGCAGAATCATTTGCTAGGTCACGAACTCTTTACCAGACTTGGCCCTCTCACACCTTTTTGTATCTGTGGAGTCTACCACAGTGCCTGGGATAAGAGAGAGCTTCAATAAGTATTTGTTGAATTAATTAAACAGAGAAATGATGCCTTGAAATGGCTGACAAAGGTGGCAGAAATATCTGAGTCAAAGCGCCCCTTCACAAAGAACCAGCTGGATGGTTTGGATTCCCACCAAGTGAATCAAGTGCTTGTGAGCTCGGCTGCCGCTGTTATGGGTTGACTTGTGTCGCCCGAAAGAGATATGCTGAAGTCCTAACACCCACGACCAGTAACTTTATTTAGAAATAGATAAACAAGAGACATAATAAAGTTAAAATGAGGTCATTAAGATAGGCTCTCATCCAGTATGACTAGTCTCCTTACATAAAGGGGAAATTTGGATGCAGAGACAGACACACACACACAGAAGAGAATGTGAAGACACACAGAGAGAAGATGCTCACGTGACTTAGTGATGTGTCTACAAGCCAAGGAACACCGCGATTGCCAAGCAACATCAGAGGCTGTAAGAGGCAAGGAAGGACGCTCCCTGGAGCTGGAGCGGGAGTGTGGCCTTCCAGCCTCCGGAATGGTGAGACAACACATTTCTGTTTGTCTAAGGCACCCAGTTTTGGGTACTTTATTACAGCAGCCCCTGGAAACTAATATAGTCGCTCTATTCAGCCAAAAAGTGATCCCACTGATAGCAAAACACAAACTTCTAGAAAGGTTCTTAGTTTCTAAGGCAAGTTCCAAAGTATATAGGGTTATGACTGCTGGAGGGCTTGCAGTGTTCTTGAGCTTTATTTGGGATATTTTTATGGTGTAGCAGAGTCTCTTGCAAGGTCTAATGCTCACCTGGACTCAATTCGAGAGCAGTCTTTTCGAGAAACATTTCAAGGTTGACTTAGCTTTATTTTTAACTGGCTTATTTATGTATCTTCCTTAGTCTCCATGGTCAAAATAAGACTTAGTCCCATTGATCTGACAGGATCTAATAGCCCGTCTCTGAGAACTGCTTCTCCATGGGTGCCAGCAGTTTCTTAGGGCAGTAGACAAGACCTCAGAGAGAAAGCACTGTCTGGTTAACAAATGCTGCTTTGAGAGATGGTGACTAAAATTACCTCTGTAATTCCCAAATGACATTCCAGGGTAGTAATTTGTTCTCACTACACTCCTGCGTGCATTCTAGAAAAGTACATTTCCAGACATTGGAAGTCTCCTTTGTCATTGCAAATCAAGCGAGAACGTACAACCTGACGACTGGGCTTCTATTAAAACTGCAGATACAGTCAATTCAGCCATGATTAGATGCACCTCATAAACACAATTTACCTAATCAATAAGATCTTAGCTAACACTAACTCGATTGAAACCAGAGGTGGAGAGTGAAGCCATGGATTATGCAAGTCATTACACGGCACGCCATGCACACAGGTAGAGTAGAAAGCTTTCATCAGCTCTCAGAAAGGCTAGTCTGCAGACCCATCGTCCATATTGATCGGTATCAATAAAACATGAGCAATAAGATGGGATGAGCGTGCCAAGTATTAATTATGCTCCTCCTGCCTTGGAAAAGCACAGAAGACTCACAGCGATCGGTCACCGTTTGGTATGAATAAAAGATGGAAATGAGCAGGGAGAAAAATGCCAAGCAGGTTAAAGCATATCTAAATCAAGGGAGGCTGGGCTGACATCTACTCTTCCACACTCTTTAAACTCTTGCTTCCTGACATAGGCTGGAAATGATATGACAACTGAGAGTTAAAATTCTGAGTTATTGGCGGGTAAGACTCTGGGTCCTCTGTCAATAGTCTGAGACAGTTGTTCTCAGTGTGGTCCGTGTGGTCCGTGACCAGTGCCATCAGCATCAGTTGAAAACTTGTTAAAATCTCAGGCCTCTCCTCAGATCTATCAGATTAGAAACTGGGGTGAAAGTGGGTCCCAGAAGTCTGTTTAACAAGCCCTCCAGGTGATTTGATGTATGTTAGTTTCAGAGCCATTGGGGTAAGAGGTTATCTTGTCATCATCTGAACCTGGGCTAACCGAAAATTCAAGGCCTCTATCTGGATAAAAAAATCTTCACCCAAATGTCTTCAAAAGCAATAGTCAAGGAAAATATACAACTTAATAACCAAACTTGTAGCCAAAGTGCAAACACAGTCCATTTGATTTTTGAATAGTTGTACTTTCTAGAGACAAGAGAATTCATCAGTAAGAGCTGAGTGAACCCATAGTCCAAACACGCTTGATCCTAAAGAAGAACCTTGGAATTTCCTGCCAAAGACCTCCAATATTAGTTAGTGTAAAAATGATTCTTCAAATTTTTACCCTAATCTCATGCATCATCCAAGACCCAGGTCTTAGCCCACTTCCTCAAGTAGCCCTCTCGCCCCACACCATCCGCATATCATCTCCAAGTGTGACCCCGGAAAAGTCCCCCCATAACATATTTTGTTCTC
This sequence comes from Equus caballus, assembly GCF_041296265.1. NCBI lineage: Eukaryota > Metazoa > Chordata > Mammalia > Perissodactyla > Equidae > Equus > Equus caballus. Next base: position 93,548,721 of record NC_091684.1, read on the forward strand.
CCATGATGATAGTGTATTGCAAACTCTTGCCAAAAGAAACTGTTTCTGCTGCTGAGTGCACTGTGGGGCTTGCTCAGCATGAAGGAGAGTGCCTGGTATCTCTCAGAGAATGAGCAATCCACAAGTTGTTGAGTGAGTAAGCTGGGGGGACCGAACTCAACGACCCAAATATCCTAAGGAGAGATCCCCTGTGTCCTGCGGTGCATTCTATATTGGGGGGGGCAACAAGGAGCTGCCGCGCTGTTAGCCATTCCAGATGTTGGGTTTGGGGAACCACAGTCATGTTGCCTCTGTCTTCAGGTTCTTCTGGGTTATCACATGGCTCAGTTTCAGGCCCACACCTAAGCCCACAGTAAGAACAAGGTAGGAGGGGTAGGAGTGGGGTTGGCTGAGAAGGAAGACGGAGGCTCAGGGAAGAATCTGCTGGGACATGTTGGGGACTCACTTGGATAAGCAGTGGCGGGTGCAGTAGACGTCGCCCACGGGAGAGAGCGTGAAGTTCTCGCAGACATAGAAGTGCTGGAGGCCAAAGAGCAGGACCCCTTCAGAGACCAGGTGGCCCTGCACGATCACCAGGGAGAACTTCTGTGTCACCTGGAGGGAGAGAGCGCCAGAGTCAGATCATGCGCATGTGACACGTGCCCATCATTCTCATGGAAGGCAGAAAGGTAGTGACCAGTCATGCACTGGGCACTTGGAGGTGAGAGCAGCGCCCTGCAAGAAGGACAGCACTGCCGCCGCGGAGCTGCACTGCTCTTCACAGCTGAAGTGGCGCTTCCGCACCCAACACCCTGTTTGGTTATTTAATCTATCCAGTGCCACCCGCTTCCCAACCAAGGCGTGTGGATGAGTGTTTATTACCATATGGAGCATGTCGATGTCCTTTCTTTCACTTCGAACCCCTCCCCCACCACGCAAAACATTCCACAGTTAACAGTAAGGAAAGTTTTCAAGGTACGAGGCATCCCTCAGCTACGGAGGGGAAAGAGCTTGTCCAGGGGTCAGCCACTGAGTGGCTGAGCCAGGCCTGGAACTGGGTCTGCCTAGAACCAAAAGCACAAGGCTGATACTGCCGTCTCTGCAAGGCCCAGGCTAGACTCAGGTGTGTGCGGAGGAGGCATGAGCTCCACTCAGATCCCTCTTCTCAGACTCAAGTCACATTCCCCCAGCGGCCGGAAATGTTGGCAGCCTTCTGGAATCACCTCAGCTGAAGAAAGCAACTGGCCCAAGGTCACATCCCCTTCTCAGTGGCAATCCGTACCCAACAACTGATCAATGCAGAGTAGAAAGGACCAGACCCTTTGCGTCGATTCTGGCCAGCTCTGAAGAACCGCCCCAGACCTCTAGCTCCCGTGGAACCAGCTGAGGTCTTTTGCATCAGAGTTCCACTTCTCCCTCTGTCCAGTTCTGGGACCCTCTCTCTCGAGAAACTTCCTGCATGCACATCTCTGGCTCCTAGCTGGCTCCCCGAAGAAGCTGACCTGGGACAATGTCTTGGTACAACCCAGCATCCTGCATGAAGTAAGGACTAACGGGGTCCTTACTTGGAATAAACCCCTGAAGGAGCAAGAGATGGAAGAAATAAATTTAGATGATGGAAGCCCAGATGGACCAAGAATAAGGCCAAGGCCAACATCTTCTCAGGGTAACTCTGTGCTAATTCCATACAAAACAGGAACCAATACTTTTTTTTGACTGTCTACTCTATGACCAGCGTCACCATTTTGCACATATTAACCAAAACAATCCTTACAATTGGACATGGGAGGTTTTACTACTCTAATTTAGAGATGAAAGAAAAGAGGTCCCAGACATAAAAATCACACCAAAGATCAGTCTCTGAGTAAGTGGCAGAGCCTGGCACTGAAGCTAAGCTCCCCGCTCACCTTTGGGAGCAATGATGGGGCCACAGTGGTGAAACCTGGAAGAGGAGCCCAAATACCAGCCCAACTCCTGCATCAGATGGGATGAGTCAACATGAGGCCCAAGGCCAGAAGGTGAAGATTCACCAAGGATTTTGTTTCAAGATAAGTGTTAACCTCTATGGTCCAGGACAAGGCATCACTGAACTATTTTTCCTAAGTGAGGACCAGCCAGGAGTCTTGGCTCCTGTAACCCAAGCCTGCTGCAGGCAGCTGGCTCTCCCAGCCTCTCCGGCATCTTCTTTATCAGAGGAGGTGGCCTTCAACCACCTTCAGAGCCACAGTTCAACATGGACTTATTTCTAACTTCACTCATTCATCCACGTGGTCATCTATTCATCAGTTATGGATTCAGCAGCTACTATTTGCCAGGCCCTGAGCCAGGCTTTGGGGAGAGAAGGAAGGACAAGAGAAACAAGAACCCTACCCTCATGGGGCTTAAAATCCAGTGGGAGAAGATGGATGGTAGACATGCACATCGACCAATAAGCTATTACAAATTGTGACACATGCTGAGAGAGAAAAAACAAAGTGAGAATAATAAGGCAGAGAGAAACTTGGAGGGGACACTATCTTAGAAAAACCCTGAGACTTGAAGGATGGACTTGGGGCAGCCATGGAAAAGGTTGGAGGAGAACATTGCAGGGAAAAGGATCATCCAATCCAGAGCCTTGAGGCGGGAAGAGCAGCTCTAGGGAGCAGGAAAGAGGTCAAGGTGACTGAGATGAAGTGGGAAAGTGGGAGAGCTCAGATCACGAGAGCCTTAGATGCCATGGTGAGGCCACTGGGTTTTATTCTGGTTGCAATTGAAAGCCAGGGAGGGGTGGGGATCCTTTCTAAAAGAAGACACTGTCTGCTGGGCAGAGAATAGATTGGAAAGAGCCAAGAGTGGAAGGACGGTGATCATCATGTGGCTATTTCAGTGGCCCTGTGCAGGGATGATGGCTTGGGATGGGGAGGCAGAGAGAAGTGGGAAGAAGGGGAGAAGCGGGTGAATCTAAATAAGAAGAGGTAGAATTGACAGGAACTGCTATGGATAAACTGTGGAGAACCAAAAAATAGGAAGGATTGGGAATAAATGATAAATGACTACTTTGGGACTTAGGCAATTGAGTGGAGTCCCCCAGCTTCCCTGGAAGCGTTCCCTAGAGACGACCACCCTCATCAATTTATTGTATTGAAGGGGAGCAGATACGCCGCCCCAAATACGCCACTTCAGCATAAGGATCATTTTGAGTTAAAGACACTGGAAAAACATTGGTACCAGCCGGGTGCCCTGGCCTCCCTTTTCTTCCTGAACGCAGGAGCTAGAACTCGCAGGTGAAAGATGCCCTCCCCATACCTGGAAAAAAGAACATTCTTATCACCAGAGACGGGGAGTCCAGACGGAGAGAAAGCTGTACCAACAGACCGTGTCAAACCCACGCTGACCTTCCTGTGCCCACTAGATATTTTAGCTCCTTTTTCACCATCGCTCCTCCTTGTTCAGCCTGAGCACTCAAGTCTCATGACATTTTTGGGTCTTCATCTTCCTGGGAAGGCTGCTATGTCCGGATAAAAATAACATTTGTGTGCTTTCCTTCTGCTCATCCGTCTTCAGTCCACTTAATTCTCAGGCCTGGTGCAGACTCTAAGAGGGCAGGGGAAAAGTTTCACGTCTCCTAAAGGATCTTCTTTCAAGGAAATTAAATGACTATGTAAGCATGGTTTATACATGTTCATTTTTATAACACAATAGCTTATTCACATACTTACTGTTCTGCGTCTAGTTTTTTTCCCTTAACAGCTCATCTTGGAGAGTCTTCCCCATCACTCCTTACAGAGTTGGCTCACTCTCATGAATAGGGACAGACCATTCCCTCTCAACTTCTATGACCAATGCCCTATTGATCTGGGGATTGTTTTCAAATGTTTTGACATTACGAGTGATGCCACAGTGACCATCCTTGCACATACGTCACTTTGGACACACAAGTAAATCTGAAGGGTAAATTCCTAGAAGGAGAATTGCATGTCAAGGGTATGGGCATTTGAAATTCTAGCAGCTATGGCCAGATGGCCTCCTGCAAGGTGGCACCGATTTACACTCCCACCAGCACTGTGAGGAGGGTGTGCCAGGCTATTTAACCTTTTTCTCGTATCCCTTTGTACAGAGGAGACTCCATGCTCAAATTTACACGGTCAGATATGGAGCGATGGCACCAGCACCGGCCCGCAATCCTCCCAAACCTCTCTCCTCCCCGTGATGCCCCACCCTCGCCCAACTTCTGTGGTGCCAACAGCAGGGGCGAGAGCACATTCTCGTGGTCTCCTGGTGCTTTCCTTTGGCAAGAATTAGGAAGCAACCAGAATAAACCAAACCACAGAAAAATGTCTGGTGAGAGCTGGGGTAATAGCTTAAAAACTGATTCTGTTAGAAAAGAACGGCATTTTAAAAACTGGAAAATGAACCCAAGTGAACTATTACCTGCTCTTCCATTTAAATTAGCCCTGGGGGGGGCGGGGGGGCTCCATCCCCAAGTTTCCTTGTGATTAAGAAATCCCTCACGCCACGATTCTATCGATCACTTTAAAAAGAGTGGAACTTCTGCTTCGTAAGGAGAATTTTTTTAAGATCGGCTGGAAGATGGATTACCTCTCCTGATAGGTGGATAACTGAGTATGTGGCCATACCTGGCCCCGTGTGTGAGGAGGAAGAGGTTGTTGGGAAATCCAAAAAGGTCAGAGCTGAAGTTAGAGGGGCAATAATCTTCTGGAACATTCCATGGACACCCAGGCCAGCATGTTCAACTACAGTCAGGCTTCAGTGGGCACTTCTGCCAAAGGGGAAGGTCAACCAGAGGCTCACAGAAGTTCTTTGCAGCATCATGAGTCTGCAATTTGTTGCAATGCCCTAATTTTATAGGTGGAAAACCTGAGGTGCAGAGGTGTCGTATGAGGTACCCAGCAACAGCGCACATTCTCTTATATTTGCATGCCAAATCTACTGCCAAGAAAGGCTTAGCCCTCCTTATCTGAATCACACCTCTCTTTTCATATGTCTTCTGCCTGCCTACATCTTGCTAATAATACATTCTGTCACACCGGCATATGGAGTGAGCATGTTCAGTTTCCAAAAAAGCACAGACTGCTGAGAAAAAGTGAAGTGTCAAAAAGGAGAGCAACTACATAAATTACATTTATGTTGGCTACCTAGGCACTCTGGCTTCTGCTTTTTTCTACATTCCTCATTTTTAGACAGAGCTCTCAAAGACACTAGCGATCAAAGAAATGTATATTAAAACAATAAGGAGATACTATTTTTTATATATCAATTTGGCAAATGTGGGAAGAAATATAATGCCTGCATCTCTTTCTGGCAGCTCATCTTTTCCGCTGGAGACAAGGAGCAGGGCCGCCCTCTGCAGGCCTGTATGTGTCATTTCCTCCAGCAAGCCGGCAAACAGCCAAGCTGCCCAGCCTAGGAGCCAGATGGAAAAGGATGGAAATTACAACAGTGTAACGTGAAACATATTATAAGTCCTGAAGACTGTGGAAAGCACAGTTCCCAACCTGAGCCGCCTGGACCAAGGATCTGTTCGTTGACGAGTGTTTGCCATTGAAGCGAGTTTCTGGCCGGGACAGCTCCGAACATTGTAAAATCTGGACTGGTGATCTCAGCATTCATTTGAAGAGTTAGTATGTATGAGAATCACCCGGATGCTTTTAAAGTTCATGTTCTGGGCTCCATTCTCGGATGTTCTGGTTCAGCAGATACAGAGTGGGCCCTGGAATCTGCATTTACCAAGCAGCCCTGATGATTGTGACGCAGGATCTGAAGGGCACATGGAGAAACGGACCCATGGACACCAGTGAGGCCATGAAAGATGAGGTTTTGTCTCACACACACATCTTGCTCACGACACACTCATTCATTCGTTCATGCATTCCTTCACAGCTATGCACTGAACGTTCAGTGTGTGCCCCACACAGGCACGAAGGGAGATGGAGCTTCCTTCCTGGTGCTCACGCTCTAACAGGAGAGGGAGAAGAAGAGCAACCGGGCACTCGGGGGCACAGAGCGGGGTGGGAGGGGGGCAGAGGTGACGTCAGAGAAGTGGTTCCCAAGGAGGTGACCCCAAGGCTGGAGTTAGGACTTAAGAAGATGAAAACAGAGGAGGAGTGGTCTAAGCACAAAGTCTTGAACCAACTGGACATGTCTGGAGATCATAAATAGTTCCGTGTAATTAGAGTAAAAAGTCAGGGGTGTGTGTGTGCGTGCACCCGCGTGTAAGGTGAGGGAGGTGAGTCCAGGGAAGCTGGAGGGCCTGCTCAGGAGCGCCCTTGTGCACAAAGTGTGCCAAAAAGAGTCTCGGAAAGTGTAAGCAGGGATGACACGTGCAGCTCTGCAGTTTAGAGGGTCAGTCGTGGCGGTTCTCCCAGCCAGGAGGTTACTGCGTGGAACAGCTAACACACGTCTTCCCTTTCCACAAATGACCTCGGCCAAAGTCCCTGAGAGGAGCCGGCTGCTCTCTGCCATCCAGAGCAATGATGTCTCCCTTCTAGCCGATTCCTCTCCACCGAGGCCAAACTAATATTTTACATTGAGTTTGCACGAAAAAAAAAAAAATGTTTAGTTTTTCACGTGCTGAAAGAGAACAGCAACAAAACAAGTCCCACTTGGGTTCTGACTCCGCACTGGGTCTAGAAGCCCATTTTGTCAAGCGGAGCCTCACTTCTGAGAGCAGCTGCATGGAGGGGGGACAGGGACCGTCCCCAACCACTCAGCGGCTGGCAGAGCTCACAATAACATGCACGAAATAAACCACTCCTCATGTCGCAGAGAACCGCTTGCAGAGAAATGCATTTGCGGCTCTGGGAATCATTAACCAATGATGCAGAGGTGGCACAGAATAATTACTGTCCCAGGTATCGCTGGCGGCGACCAGACCGCCAGTGTTCACACAGAGAAACGAGTTAGGTGGCTGCTATCCTGGAGCTCAGGTCAGCCCGCTTCCCCACAGGCCTCCGGCTGGGATGGGCCGCCAGAAGCCTGGAAGGAGGTTATGTCCTGGAGGCTCCCGGCCTAGTCCAGCAGAGGCCATAAAACAGCACTTCTGAGACGGCTGGAGTGGAGGAACCAGGTACTCCTTGTGGGGCCGGCCGCCCAGCTTATGTGACGGCCATGTAAGGCAGGTGCTCTGGGTTTTCTGAGCGTGGGTGCACCCCTGCCACGCACCCCTGTGGTGGGTGTGCTTTCACTTGGAAATGTAGGGAAAGCACAAGGCTCCAAAGATCCTATGGAGACATCTGAATCAGGGGAATCCCCAGCTTACAGTCACGCTTGCTGCCAACGGTCTCGACACAGCAGAAAGTGCCAGCTCGGGAAATGCAGACAATACCCCCCGACACACACACGCACAGGTGCACATGCACACGCACACACACAAACTTTCTGTATCTTCTCTTGAATGCATTCTTGGTTCAAGGGCCAGTGCAATAATCCTTTCTTCCTTGAATTCCAGTTCCTATCCTTGACAATAAACAGAGCGGACGAGGATGAAGGCCACAGTGGACCGGGGTGCAGACTGGTACAGGCGGGCAGGTTCACGCATGCTCAGCGTGTCGTGTCCCAGGCAGAGACACTGTGTGTGGTGCGCGTCAACCAGAAAGTTGCAAAGGAAGCCCAGTGGGAGCCAAGAGCCCTAAGGCCCAAAGTGGAAAGGTGGCTGAAAGGGACAGCTGATGTCACTTGCCCAGGACAGAGGGAGAGAGTAGAAAGAGTGAAAAACCGCGTGAACGTAGAGGAAGACAGAGCTGAGATGAAATACCTGCAATTCCAGTTCATAGCCCCACCAGGCCCCGCTTCTGCCATCTTTAAAATGGAAATGATAAAGGCTCCCTCACAGGGCCTCAGGGAGACTAGATGAGATGTTGGATAAAATGCACACAAAGCAAGGGCTCCAGACATGCAACTGTGGACATTTTTGCCCATAACAGCGATAAACAAACAGCAGAATGGGGCTCTGAGTCCAGGCTGAGCACTTGCCCTGGGCCAGGCTGCCCTCCTGGGCACAGATTGCTGCCATCTGCCTCCCTGGTGCTGGTGGTGGATTCGCCATGGCGGCCAGTCCCTGCTCAGCCGTGCCTTACCGGTTCCCAGAGAGGCTCCCTCCCTGAGCCAGGTCCACGCAGGGCACGCCACCCCTCTGGCCAGTTCCTGAGATGCTCAAGAGAAGACCCAGGTCACAGCTGCAGGCAGGCTGCCCACTCCCTGAGCCCCGACCGACACTGCCCCTCAGCACACCCGGCTGGCTCCCCGTGGACAGCCTCCTGACACAGCTGCGCCCTCTGGTTCAGCAGATCTTTCCAGAGCACAAATGCTACGTGTCAGAGGAGGGAGAGACAAGGATGAATTCAAGCCTGTCCCCGCCTGTAAAGAAATATGGAGCCACTCAGAAATCATTACAGAGCCGTGCGGTGAGGAGGATGCTGGCAGCGGAGTGAGCAGAGTGCCGTGGGGGCCTGGGGCTGTGAGTGCTCTGGGGATGGGCGCCCCGGGATGGGCTCACCCAGAAGGAGGCCTCCAGGTGCAGGGGAGCAGTGAGCGGGTGGGCAGGAGGCTGCGAGGCTCTGGCTGGTGGAGGTGTGGGGAGTGGAGGGGGGCCAGGTCACAGAGGCCCCCTCTGCCCCACTGGCCAGCCAGGGCCCGCTCTGCCAAGAGCTCTTTAGTCCAGGCCTGACTCTGCTCTTCCAGCCTGTGGATGTTCCTGAGCTCCCAGGGTCTGCTTCCTTGCTCCTCCCAGCCTCATACTTCAAATTCGGGGGCCTCTTGTTTCACCACACATCAGTCCAGGCCCCAAACCCTGCAACTTCCTTCTTTCCCACAAAATGTTGCATTTTGTAGTGGTCACAGAACTCCTAGAGGAGGCCCAGCCCAGCAGGTCAGGTCTCTCGTGGGGTCTACTCTGACCCTCTGTCTCATCATCCTTCATCACGGCAGGACAAGAGGCCCAGTCAGACCCTTGAGTCTCCTGTGTTGTCCAAGCTCTCAACAAGCACAGCCCCGGCCCAGGGCCTGCAGCTCCTCGCCTCAGGCTCACAAGGCATCCTGGAGGCTGGCTGGGGCCAGGATTGAAGAGGAGGGCTTCTTCGTCTGCTCTGACAGGCCCTTTCCTGCTCCTCAGGGCCATGGCTTATGTACCAGGGTTCCCACCCCACTTGTCCTTCCTTCTTGAAGTGAGAGAACAAGTCCTAAGTTCTATTAAGTGAAGAGCAATGGCCACAGAGATGTTGGCAGATACAGCCCGTGAGAGCTCCCTGCACGGGCACAGTTTTGGGCAGGGACACGCTGTAAGTGGGGGTGGCGGGAATGGGAACAGGTGCCTGTACCCTCCACCCACCCCATCCCCAGGGAGCCTGACCCCCACAGCCCTGGCTGCTCTGCTCCTACACCTGCTTCCCCAGGGAGCAGGTGTGTCTGGTGGTTTGGTTCCACTGACCCTGGAGGAACTGAGGCTGAACGGGAAACAACCTCTCCCACAATTTCCTGTGAAACCCGAGGCAGCAAATACAACCCAAGGAAACGAATCAAACAATTCGTGCAAAGAGCAATTGTCTGGATAATGTCGCGGATCACCTTGCCCTTGCAGCTGCTCATCTCCCATCCGGGGGAGCTGACACTCATTTGGGCCCCCTGCCAAGCTCCTGTTCTCGGTCCCTGCTGGGCTTCGCATGCTCCTGTCTGCACAGCCCGGACATCCTTGCTACCACAACAAGGCTCATGTGGCACTTCTGACAGCTTCCCGCTGTGCGACACGGAGGCCAAGGAAGGCTGAAGTTTAAGTACAAGACAGGGGGAGATGGGAGAGCAGCCTCCTGCTGGTCCTGCCCTGCCTCTCAGGGGCCAGGAAAGTCAGTCACCTTTGGGCCTCAGGTTCTCACTCGCCAAAAAGACCCCTGAGGAAATGTTGCTGGGTGGGACAATCAGCAAAAACAAGACTCACAGAGACCAGGACAAATACCAAGGGCGTTCACCTGCTGCATGGGCCGGGGCTGGGGCCAGCTCTGGGCTGTGCCTGTAAACTCCAGACCTTGCCTGCAGCCCAGCCCCGGCAGGCTGGAACAACCGGGCCGGCCTTGGGAAGCACGTGGGAGTCGCCATCCGCGGAGGCTCTCCTTTGAAGTGAGGACAGTGGGTAGGTGGGGTATGGACCGTGAGTGATACCAAATACGGCAGGTTAAGATGTCCACTGATGTCCCCCAAGAGCCTCATCCCTGGTCATCCCATCAAACCCTAATCTAGGTGCTGCTTGATGGGACTTTCCAGATGAAGCTAAGGTCACAAATCAGCAGACCTCAAAATAGGGAGATTCTCTTGGATTATCTGGTGGGTCCAATGCAATCCCATGAGCCCTGAGCAACAGAAGAAGAAGGCAGTAGAGTTGGTGGGAGGGATGCGATGGAAGAGAGGAGACAGGGGGAAGGGGGTCAGAGAGATCCAAAGGGTGAGAAGGACTTGACCGGCTGGAGCCGGCTTAGAAGTCGCAGGGAGGGGACCACAAGGCAAGGGATGGGGGCAGCCTCTAGAAGCTGGGAATGACCCCTGGCTGACAGCCAGCAAAGAAACAGGGGCCTGAGTCCCACAGAAGCGTGGAACTGAATTCTGCCAACACCTGAACAAGCTTGCAAGCAGATTCAAAATAATAATATTTCATAATAATATTAATATATCATATTAATATTAAATAATAAATAAATAAGATAAATGTGTGTTGTTTTAAGCCACTAAGTTTGTGGTAATTCGTCATGGCAGCAATAGAAAATTAATATACCAAATGAAACCAAAGCATTGCCATTGCTCTCTTCTTATCGAACGACGGAAAGAACCAGCATGGAGACAACATATAATCCGCTAATTCCTTACCCCGTGAGGAGAGCAGGAAGGGGTGCTAGGACTTGATATCTGCTTAATATGCACCTTCGTATCAGGGTTTGTCACCTTGGCACTATAGACATCTGGGGCTGAATAATTATTTTCTGCTGTCCTGAGAAGTGTAGGACATGTAGCAGCATCCATGGCCTCTGCCCACCAAGTCATGACAAGTAAAAATGCCTCCAGACATTGGCAAACGTCCCCTGGGGGGCAGAGTTGGCCCCCTGCCGAGAATCACTGCTTTACACAATCCTTTAAGGGCATAAGACAGAGGAAAGAGTTTATAGTAAGAAAGCGTTGATCTCTTAGCTGTGTTTTTCAATTGACTAGGCATTTACTGAGTATCCACTTACCCATATGAACATGTTGATATACGATATGTGCAAACGGTTATCAGCTGTTAGTCCTCAGCAGCTGGATATTACGGATACACACACACGTGTGTCTGTATATGTTACATATATATTTTAATATCCATTTTGTAAAATTTCAGAAGTAGACATACATTACTTCCATAATCAAAATAAAGCGAACGTGAATTCAAGGTCTTGGTTCCCCAGTGTTTCCTGAATGGCTCCCAGGCCAGCCTGCGGCTAGGCCCCTGGGGGTCTCCATCAAGGTCCATGCGTGCAGTGAAAGAGGCAGACAGGTGAAGGGTGGAGGTGAGCCTGTGTGCCAGGAGCAAGGGCAGGAGGGGATGCAGGGGGAGGTGGAGAGGGAGGGACGAGTTCTCCAGGTCTCAGAGTGGGGAGCGGGGAGGATCGGCTTCAGCGAGTGGCTGCTGGAGTCTAGCGGGCGGCGGCGGGACACCGCCGGTAAACGAACCAGCAGGCGGGAGGGTATGGCGGTGAGGCATGCTGGGGACTTGCAAATTGGCTCCCTGTCCGGAGGCTTTGGGTTAAGCAGGTGTAAGGACAGAGTTGTTACAGGATAGTGTTGCTTAAACTGTTACCCAAATCCGAAAGAAGCTAAGCAACTAGTCAAAAGCTCTGTAGCAGTCCACTTGGCCAAGGCATGTCCAACCCACTCTGTCCAACCCCTGGAAGGAGCAAATCTCAAATTAACCCCCTCCAGGAGTCTCTGTGAGGATTTGCCCCTGGAAAGGACACACTTCCATTTCAGCACCTTGCTCATGCTCATCACAGGCTCTCTGAGCTTGTCCCCTGCTCCTGGAAGTCTAGGCTGCTTACCCAGTGGCCCTTAGTTCAGACCCACTCTCGTCCACCTGCGGCTGGACTAGCCCTGGGCGCTCACACACTCATCTCTGTGGAGTCCCTGCATGGCTTGCCTGCCAGGCCCTGCCTGCTCCTCTGTTTTGCTGGGGCATCTCCTTCACTTCCATCCCAAACAGAAGAGTTGACCCATGAGACCCTGAGGTCCACCCAGCCCTAAACCACTCAACCTTTGGAAAGAGCAGAGAATTCGTTTTTAATGAGAGCCCCACACATGCCTGGTTCTGAGCTAGTCTCTTTGTTTCCATCATCCCTTTTAAGCCTTACAAGAATTCTGTGAAATGATTGCAATACCTTTCATATGAAAGACAAGAAAAACTGAGGCTCATGTAGGTTAGACAACACGCCATTTAGTATGTGGCCACGTTGGGATTCGAACTCAGGCTTGTTTTACCCTAAGACTGTGCTTCACCTTCCACACCTTCCTTAGACTTGGGTAAGAGGGGCCCTCCGCTGGGCCCATACTTTAGGGAGACCCCTCTGACCCTCCTTGAGTCACACCAAGAGGACATGCACACTGAGAACCTTGGATCCCCCATCCCGGCTCCAGGCATGCCAGAGCGTGGACTTCCCCCCTAACCGCCCCCGCCCGCCTCCTCGCCCGTGCGCACTTCACCCCCAGGTCCATCCTTTTGAGGGCTACAGGGCCACGGGTGTGCTTACCCCAGGCCTGAGAGGTGAAGGATGTGGGGACAGCTGAGACATATGTGTCAGGCATCCAACCACATCCACCAGGGCCCCTCAAGGTGTGAGATGGATCCCTCAGGTGGTCAGGCTACCGGCAGGGGGCCTGGGTGTTGAACTACAAAATCTGAAACTCGCTTCCCACGTTATTATCAAGGTCAACACAGGAAGTTAAAGCATATTTCATTTAGCAGCTTAGTAGCTTGATTTATGTCTTTGAAGTATTTCGATGCAGAGCACGTGAGCTTCCACTAACACCCTCGCTGTGGGCCCACGGACTTAGGAGCACGCCTGCTCGTTTTGCTCACTGATTTTTCTACGGTGAAGAAAGATATCACCTCTTTTCTCCTGGCTGATCGTCTTTAAAGAATAATCGTGATGGGCCAGCCGTATTACCTTTTCGTGATCAAGAAGCTCCTGTAAGATAACTTGTCTTTCCCGACACAGCTCCAAGAAGTCTTCGGAGTGCAGACTTTCGTGCAAGGCAGGGAAGAACGTCAGCTGAGTGCAGTCTCCCGCCACCTCGTCTGTCTGCCTCTCGGCTTCCTTTGGTGTCAGTTCATCTGCAGTGGCATAAAGGGGCACACGGTTTTGGCATGAGCCGCCTGCCATCAGCAGGTTGGGGCGCAGCCTGGGCCTTGGTCGCTGGGAGGAGCTGCGTGGTTCCAGGGCAGATGTGAATGGTGTGGATCCCAGCACGTCCCTCACTGATTCTAAAGTGGACACCAGCCCTCTGATCCAGTAGCGTGGTGAACACATCTTTGGCTCTAGTTGCTCTGGAAGGCATGCCCGGGCCTGGCTGCTCTGCATCTCTAGGGTGACCACAGAGCCACACTGCCAAATTCACCCTCATTAACCGGCAAAGCAGTGTCCTGGGGGGTCAGCCAGCATTTGCTTTTCCTGAGCTCCATTTTGTTTACCCTTTTAAGAGAGTGGGCTTCTTTCTTCCAATTGCAGAAACACTATCTTCTTGTTGTAAACATCTTGGAAAATCCACGAAATTGTGAGAAATAAAATAAACCTCACCCTTGACCCCAGAGATGGTGCTCTTAATAACAGTTCCCATTTAGTGAGCACTTTCTCTGTGCTGGGCGCTTCACACGACATTTTTTTATCTAGTCCTACTTAGGCTGTGGATTCTATTTCATCCTCACATTACAAATGGGAAAACGGAAAGAGGCGAAGCACTTTGCTCAGGGTCATATGGCTGCTAAGAACTAGAAGCGGGAGCTGAACCATGTCACTGAGTCCAGAGTCTGAGCTTTTAATCTCTAGGCTGTTCGTCCTCACTGTTCACAATTTGGTTTATTCACTTCTGGTATCTTTTCTGTACACACGTGTATATGCATGCACACACATGTAATTTTTGACATGATAGGAATTATAGTGCACTTGTAGTTTTTCTTTTCTCTTATTTTTTTCACTCAAGATTACATCATGAGCACTTTCTGATTCCGTTAAAAGTTCTAGAAAACAGCTGAAACGGCCGTGTAATAATCTATGATGTGTCTATTTCATAGTCACCTAACTCATCTCCTATTTTTTAGAATTACAGATGCTTTCTATCTCTGGACTCCCACGAATGCTCTGTGCCACCATCATCTGCGAGCACATCAAGACTTATTTTCTATGGACGCGTTCCTGCACATGGACATGTGGGTGCCAGCTAAGCACACACCTGGGTGGATTTTTAGATCCTGCTCCCCCACCCTGTCCTGGGTGTTCACCTGCCCGGAGCAGGCACTTTGCACAGGACTGTGAAGTCAAGGGGCTACTGGTCACTTCCTTTGTGCCAAGAAGTTCATCTCTTTGACCCCCTCCCCAGCTGGGAGTCTCACGTCTGGATGAATGAAAGTGTCTGCTGCTCTTGGTGACAGAGTCACAGGCTTTCCCCCACCAAGGGAAAACACTGTGTAGACACAGGCCCCCAGGAAGGCATGGTGGACAACAGGGGACCGCTTCTCCCCTCACTGAGCTCCCTACTGGGGAGGGGGCTCCATGCTGGAAACACCGAGGAGGCCTGGGTCCTAGGCCCCCAGGGGCTCTCCATATTGGGCACCAGGAGACTAAGCAGCCATGGCCATAGTCCACAAAGCAGCACATACCCTCCACCACTGCACTCTCCACAGCCACCCCCTCTGTGAGGGAGAGCAGGCCATTGCTCTGAGCTTAGAGTTAGTGGGCTTGGGGTGGAGAGAAGAGAAGCAAATGGGCATTACAACAGTATCCCACATACTGTGCCGCAGCGGAAGTCCACATCAACCCGGGCGGGATCAAAGCCCAAGGTCCTCGTGTCTGGGTTGTGTTAGGGCAGGCCAGCAAGATAACAAGCTCAACGCAAGTTCCAGTACTAAGGCACCAAGTGAGACACGTTTGATTAGAGCTAACGAGCTGTCATTGGGTTAAGGAGATGACATAGCTGCAGCCTAGGATGCAATGAAACTCACAGATAGGGAGTGTCTGAAGCACAAGGCAGACACTGGCAGAACACATAAAATCTGAAATACAGTGTGTGTGTCTGTGTGTGTCTATGTGGGTATTTGTGTGTGTGTATTTGGATGTGTTGAAGCCAAAATAACCTCTGAAAATAAACCCTGGGTTTTCAGCAAATCAACTCAACCAAATTCTTCCATGAGAATTACACAAATAAAGAGTAAGCATACACATAAAAAAAAAAGATTCAAACTACTTTTTCTTAATTTGGGGAATAATAATGACTATTGTAGTTGTCACTTTCATAGTCAGAGAGCTCAGTATAAAATTATTAAATATCTATTGCATCCATTTTTACTCTGAAACACTTTATTTTCCTCCTGTGTGTTTTGGGTCCCTTACTGAACATGTATCTGCATTGTTTGGGGACACTTCTAAGGTTTCCCCGATGTAGCAAATTTACAAGATAGTTCCCCTGAAAAAATTCTTGTTGCAACCTTCATAGAGAATTCTCCCCCTAACGGAGAGTCTAGGTCTGGAATTGATTCCTCCTTGTTCCAAAGAGCACAGTGATGGAAAGAGTCTTCGCTCCGCCTACTCTAGGCTCGCAGCATTTCCTTCCTCAAAAATATTAATTTTATATCTTTAAGAAGATGTCCCAAAAAAACCGAGAATTGGTATAAATATTAAATAAAAGATAGATAAACGGAATACCTTGATTTTCAGCATTTGTCTGAGAACTATCACCATTTCTGTCTTGGCTGTCCTGAAATAAAACCAGCGAAAAGAGAAATTAAATCCTGGATATATATCCCTCCCCCCATTCCACAAATTCACAAACACACACACACATGTGACCCCTTCAAATTACTCACACACTCAAGGCCCAGATGAAAGGGGAGAGAAACGCTAAATCCTAAAGGACCAAGTATTAATGTTCCTGAGTCAAAGGGGAAAAAAGCCACAATCTTCCATTAAGGAAGATTTACAGTAACTACCAAAGATGATGCCAGCGTGGGATTAGATAGTACCCTGGATATCTGTGGTCTGAGCCACCCTGGAGAGGGGACCAGCGACAGGATCTGGGGCTGGACAGTCCGAGAGACCAGAGACCAGGTTTCGTAGCCAAGCTTCGGCTGTGTCCCCAGCACAGTGGGCAGGCTACTTTTTCTGCCTCCATTTCCTAAGAAATGTATTGAGGGAAAAACACTATGTACCACAAAATGTTTATTGACAATACATTAAAAATTCAAGTGTCTACTGAATAAATGAAATACAATTTTTTCATCAGGTTTTATAAAGGATTTAACATGGATAAAGATTCTGAGATCACAGGCTGGAGAAGAAACCCAACATTGCAACTCGGGATGAATGTGAAAGGAACTATTTAGTGTTCCGGTGTTTGGAAGGCTGCCTTCTAGAATACCTTAAATCAGGCTTGTGCAATGAGGACACAGAAACTATCAGCAGATTTCTACATCCACTACCAAATGAATCTAACTGGTCCCCATCCTTACAAAGGCAAAAATGCGAGTTTGACGACGCAGAGTTAAGCCTCATTAGCCCAGGGACAGCCCAGATTCCATCGCCCGGGGATCCAACACGGCCTCAGTGTTGTTGGGTCACCAGCTCAAGCCTGCAGAAATAGCTGAGTTCAGGATATTTGCACTGTAAAACTTGTCACAGGATTTGCTTGTGCAATAATGCCCACAGCAGTGCTGGTTTTCACTGCTCCATGACAAATAACCCTTGCAAGCAGACAATGGCCATCACATGGCTCTTTCCAAACCCTGACGTCCAGATTATTCCACTGGACTTCTGTAGATGTCAGTGTGGTACTGGGTCGGTGGTATAGAAATGAACCACACACCTACTCATTCACTCGCTCATTTATTCATTCATTCAGGCTGTAGCATAACGTCCCTTCTATGTCCCTGGGAGGGTTAGTGAGTCTTTTCTTCTATTAATCAGCATCAAAAATAAATTAAAGCCCTCTTACATTTAACTGTATACATCGTCTCCCACCTGCCCACGCCAAAGCACACAGCACACAGGGCAGAATCCTGGTGAAAACAACGTGAGATGGACAAGCTAAGGCGACGCTGCCCTACGCATTTCCTGCCTGGCGGCATCATTGACTTGCTGTGTCTAACTCTTACCTTGAGCTTGTCTGCACTCAGGGCCTCCAGCGGAGACAAGCGTCTGATGCGTTTCCTCATGCGACTGGGTCCTTCTCTCCAGTCCAGTTCCCACCGGGAGCAAGGTGCGCCTTCTGCCCTCTGGCCCCACAGGCCCAGCTCCCCAAACAGCTGCTCCTGGATCCTGGCCCAGGCGTTGGCTGCCTTGATGTCGCCACATCTCTGCCTCTGGGAAGCAGAAGTCCAGTGTCATTTTTGGACACATTTCCCCAAAGGCCTGGACCCAAACCTCCTGAGGTGAACAGATCAATAATTGCTTGAGAACAATAACCCCCTATAGGAGCCCGGAGCATCCTGAGAGTATGTAGTGTATTCTCTGGAGCCGGGATGAGGCCAGGAGAAGAAAGCAGTTTCAAGGATTATAGAATGTTCACAGAAGCTAAAATTCTGATATTAATGAAAATAATCCCCCCAATAGCTATGAAATCCTCAGAATTTGCATATGTGGCCCTTGACTGTTATACGTTCTGCTAGAGCATAACTGAAACCCTCTGTAAAATACATCGACGCCCCTAAATGACTTTGACATGCCACGTCGGTTTCATACATCACCTGTCAAGGAAATATTTCAACTCAGTTCGGACAATAGAATCAGCTTTGTCTGCAGCGTGCACTTTTGCAATTATTTGAATATTTGATGGTATTTGCTCTAAATTTCAATTTTTTAGAAAGCAGACATGTAAAAGTGTAAAGAAGCATAGGTCTGATAAACTTAACATAAAGGGAAAGAAAGTCGTCATCCTGGGTTAAGCTGAGCCCCTCACCTGCTCTGTCTCATTTCCTCCAGCCAGTAGCACCGTGAGTAAGTAATTTCTATTATCTTCATGAAGAAACCAAGCTTGGGCAGGGAGAGGTGGGTTCTCCAGGGACCGCCAGGTGACCGAGCTGAGATGTGAATCCAGCCTGTCTGATTCCAAAGCTTTTGCTTAAGCCTGCGTGCTAGATGCCTCTCCCAGGGGGCTTGTATCATTTTATGAACTCCTGATTTCAAAAACTGGCGGGCTGAGATCTAGGTGCTGCAAATCTGGGCCATTAGGAATGGATAAGCTGTTCTCGGAACGTGAAAACTCCCATGAACTGTGACGGATGGTGTAGTGCTCAGCACACGGTCTTTGGCATCAGATGGACCCAGGTGGTCATCACTCTCCTGCTGTTCGCCAGCAGCTTCCTCCGAAGGAGGCTTGGCTTCCTCATCAGTCAGATTTGGCTAATAACATTACCATAATAATAAACCCGTGAGCTTATGTAAGGATCAAATGAGACAATATTTTCAAGAGTTTTATGTGGTCCTTTCCCCAGCTGGAGCAATTAGTATTATTATTGTGAATAGAGCAAATCTTATTTCAAAACAAGATGGTCTTGTTTCTCCACAGTTCTTAAATTCAGATCCAAAAGAGTTACCGCATTTTACACAGTACTATGATTGGTCAATAGGAACTCCAGAACAACGACTGTCCACAGCCATTCACAGAGATTTGGTTATTGAAATGAAGGCTTATTCCGGGGAAATATTTCAGCTCCCTGGAGATTGTCTCTGCATTTGTCGTAACATACTGAGCTTCATAGAGAATGAACGATCCTGAGCTATCGGGTTGTCCGCCCTGGGTTTCAAATTAGTCATTTAAGAGCACCCCCTCCACCCAAGCCTCCCCCTAGGCAACCTGGACGTCCACGGCTGCCTGTCTTCATCACAGGGCACGTGTGTCGTCTGCAATATCTGCAGCCAGACAGACGTGCGTCAGTAGGGAGACCCCTCAGAGAGGAAGGATGGTTCAGTCCATGATAGAAAGCTGCCTGTGGTCCAAGGACAGAGGACCTGAGATGATGAAATGACAACAGCCCCGAGTTCTCACCCCTGCAAGGTGCTCTGTAGTGGCCGTGTTTCCACACAAGGAAAGGTCCTCTCTCAGTTCAAAGCTTGAGTGGGCCAAATGCCATGATGGGGACATAGAGGCTGGGATTCTGGTGTGTCAGAGGGAGCTGTGATTTTTGGCTGAATGGAAACCCTTGGGTAGCATCACTGAGATTTTCCTCTGGGCAAACGCCCTTCCCCGCTACTTCAGTGGGGCCAATGCTGGCCCTAGCTTCAAGGTTGAATGTGGCCTAAGTCTGGCTAATCCACATGGTGACAAATGGTCATAGGATGGGCTGGTGAGCATCATTCTCCAGGACTGGGAATGGTGCTCTCTGGAGCCCATACAGAGGAGACAGCACAGATGGGTGGATGTGTACACATTCTGGGCTGCCCCCGATCCCCCAGCCCCAGGGCACCTTTATGTGCATCAGGAGAAATGGTCCCCCAGGTTCAGATACAGCCTACAGGCATGTAGCTCAGCATGAGACAGCACCTTTGTGCAAGTCAGAAAATGGTTCCCCATCCTTCACACGATGCCTGTCTAGTGCCAGGATGTACAGCTGGGGGAGCAGAGGATGGCTTCACTTCAGACTCACATGCTCCCTCATCCACGTGCCCGGTGCCTCAAATGTATTAGTAATCTCACACATTTGTGTGTGCATGTTTGTGTGAACATGTGTTGTGTGTGTGTGTGTGTGTGTGTGTTTGTGTGAAAGAGAGAAAGAAAGAGAAGAAAGAGAGAAGAGACAGATTCCTTAGAGCAGAGTTCAAATACCTGGAACCAGCTCTTCCTGAAGCCTGCTCTTCCCCTGGATTTTTCAATAACACAAAACATTTCATTTCTTGCCTAAGCCAGTTTGAGTTGAGTTTCGGATACTTGCATCTGAAAGAGCTATGACAAAAACTTAGTGGATATATAGAGACTGAGCAAGAAATGGAATGAGGCTGTTGGTCCTTGGGGAGCTGAGAAGAGAGTGTGACGGAACACTGCCCCTCACACGCTAAAAGGAAGGCCATTTCTGGGGTGGCAGGCATCTTGCAAAGAGCTTTCACTAGTAAAGACTGGCTTTTCAAAAATAGCATAGTCAGAATGAGACATTTCTGTAAATTATGATGAGGACTCGATACAAGAACAGGATGGTCTGGGTACAGAACAGGGCAGACCCAGAGCAGCTGCACGGCAGAGAGGAGCACGAATAGAACTCGGAAAAGGCAAGGGGAATGTGGGCAGGGTCAGAGCAGAGGCGAATGATTTCCCCAGTACTTTTGGAGTGACAAGTAATTCGAGAGACTGAACATGAGAACGGCCCAATTTGCTGGCGATAGAATGATGGAACGTGGTGATCCCTAGGTTAAATTCCAGGGCACCGGCTAATGTTATCTGGTCCTGCTGTGGTGCCGTCTCCAGCCGCCTCTCTGTTGTGGGTGAAATGCCACTAGAGAAGTCTTTCCTGGCTGGTTATTGGGAACCCTGTTGGCTGGGGCCCCTGAACCTCGTCATCACCCCCGCTGTGGGAGGAGTTCACTGAGTGCACGTGGGACAAGCTGTCCCTGAAGAACGTGGCAGATTTCACAAGGCTGATTCCTGTCCAGAATTTGGACTTGTCTTTTCTGCAAGAGAAGCAGGGCCTGCACTGGGAAAGCATACTGCCCCTTAAAAAAAGCAGGTGAATGTGCCAGACCCCATTATCTCTGCAGACGGTGATTACCTCTGCATTCCTTTAAACATCAAAACAACCTTTCTTAAATATTTAAATACTTGGAAGGTATCTTTATGGATTAGCTTAAAAATGCTGATTTTCTCAAAAATACCTCAATCACCAGTAAAACCCTGTACAACTTTCTCTGAGACCCAGTCAGGCCCCGCTGCTGAAAATAAGCCAGGCCAATGCTCTAGAAGGCTGGATCCTTTCCTGCTGGCTCAGCGCCTCTGCCAAGGCTCTGTCCTTCCCATGTGAACTTTCCACCTCACAAATTTCAGCAGAAACTCATGAAGTACCTCAGGGCACATCTCTCCTGGCCAGGACCAAATTGGCCAGGCTCTTCCACAAGAAGAGAAATGGTCACGCCCTTGACTGGACGCTGATTTGGAACTATAGATAAACATCTTCTGCCTTGAAATGGAGCAAGTGTGATGAAGATGTCCGTAAATAAAGGATGTAATCCTAAACAACTCATCGTATTTTTCCCCCATTGGCAACTGAACTTATTAGCCACATTGCTAGTCCTGAAAGAATTCGGTGACTACAAGGGGTGGGGCACCGATGTGTCAGAGCCTGTCCCAGGGGCATGGATACCACCCAAATAAGCCAGCAAGGCACCAGCCCAGCTGTGAAGGGCAGTCAGCAAAATTGGGGTGGGGTAGATGCTTCTGGTGAAGCCATTCACCAAACTGACAGTCTGTGAAAGACCAGCTTGAGCAGTTGGAGAAAAAAGGTGTGCCCACTGATTGCTTTGACAGTGGCATGGCCTGGACACCCCCAAACCTCCTGTCCCACCCCTGCCATGTCTGAAAAACTGCCCCCTCCTTGCTCATAGGATAGCCTGGGAGGGGATGTTGCTAGACTGTGTGTTTCTGGAGTGCAGGCTGCACAGCTCATGGATCCCTATTGTCAGGGGCATGTTGTGGGCTCCCAAACGAACTGATATGGAGGGACTTAGACCAGCTTACTCGACTTAAGTTGATCAGAGCCTATGTCATCCCCCCCATACTTGGGCACAACTGTTTCACCATTCCTTGACCCCTCACGCCACCCCAGGCACACCTACTCGTGCCTTACACCACCCCGCTCCTCTCCTCGTAGCACAACATCCTAGCATTGGCCTCATCACCCTGTTTGTGGCTATTTCTTTACTTTTGGTCCCTCTACTGAGTTTTAAGAAGCTTCAAGGCAGAGCAGGGCCATTATAATCTCCACCTTTCCTATAGCCAGCACAGGCTTTGGAACAGAGAAGTTGTAAGTAAATAACATAAATGGTAAGCTTTTAATACAACACGTCGTGTTCTATTATCAGCAGTCATTTTCAAAAATTTTTGTTAACAACAGTAACACCAACTAAAAATTCGCTTCGCAGCCATTCCATAGCCACAAACAGGATATCTATGCTCTGCCAGCCACTGGCTAGGTGCTTCACAGTTGCTCTTAATCTTCACAGTTAGGGGTTATTATCCCATCTCAAAGACGGAACCCTGAGGCTTAGGTCGTAGGCAGACCTGAGCTTCCTCTCACGAGCATGACAGCCAGTGCTGTTTACTTAGACAGTACAGAAATCAGGCCTAGAGAGGTTTTTTAAATATCCAAACCTGCCCTCATTAGTGGCAACCCGTTGTCTTTAGGATAAAACGCAAAAACCCTAAGGTGGCAGCAACTCTGCCTGCCCCAGCCCCAGCTCAACTCTTGCTCCTTCCCGGCTGCTACTTCCTCTTCTTCCGGTTAATTGATGACATCCAGCTCTTTCCTGACTCAGGAGCTTCACATATATGCCCTCCACTTAGCCAAAAACCCTTCCTCGAAATACTTTAGCCAGTATTCCTCCTCCTCCTTCACATCTCAACTTAAAGGTCACTTCGTTAGAGAGGGCCTCAGGTCTGCCCAAATTAAATTCTTTCCCCATTATAATCTCTCATTGTCACCTGTATTTGTCATGTCTATTGCTCATCAAAAGATATAATGATCTATTTCTTTGTTCAGTTATTTAATATATGTCTGTTTTTTATAGTGAAGCTATCTGAGAGGGAGGCCCATATCTGCTGTGTTTACAATTGTACCCCTAGCTCCTAACAAAGGGTCTGAGGCACCTGGGGCTCTCAATACCTCTTTACTAGTGGATGAATGAGGAGATGAGCAGATGGACAGACTGTCTGTCTCATCAGCTGCTGGAAGAATAGGTCCAGCGCACAGGTCATGAAAGAAGGACTGAATTGTTGATGACCAACTATTGACTTAGGCAGTCTAGCACTTAAACCAAAGGGCCTTCTGATTCTTTATTTTAGGTTCAAGATAGATTCCAGTCTACTAAGTAGAGAAAGAAACTGTTGTGTTTCTTACCTGTACATGATCTTTGTATAAAGAGGCATATAGCTCCTGTCCTCTTCTTCTGTAGTTCTCAATACATGACACAAAATCCTGGAGAGGAAAGAAAACCAGTCACAGTTTAAAGACAGTTGTTATTTTAGATAAGGACTTCTCTACTCTGACCAATTACCAGAGGAAATAACACCAACAGGATTTGTTGGCCAAGTCAATCACAACCTCATGAATAAAGACTTCGCTTATGCTGATCCACTCACATACACATTCATACACTTCCACTTCCAGGTATGATGAACTAGCTTGTAGCAGATAAGCTTTCCTCCCAAGAACAACTCTAAAAGCTATATTTGAATAATCTGCTTTAAGATAGCAGAGGGCAACCAAGAGAGCCAAGACTTAAGGAGCCAAGATCCTGGAGAGAAAGAAACCTCACTGAGATGTGCATAATGCCCAATATCTGTGCATTTTCATTTTCCCTTGAGAAATCTGCAAGTTTGCAAATAGCACAAGAGGCTGAGAAGCTGAGCAGAAAGAGGCGGCTAAGAAGCAGGGAACCTTAACAGAGCTTTTGGAACTCTCAGGTGGCTAGGGAGACAAAAATTGGAGTTCAGGCCCACCAAGGCAACCAGAACATAAGGAAACAAGAGCCCCAAAGTAGTATAGTAAAGAGAAATAAGCCCAGCTTTATGCATTGATGTTCCCCTTTAAGTAGCTGCTGATTCATAAGCAGTGTGGGGCTGAGAGGCTGAGAAGGTAAGTCAAGCTTCCAGCAGCCTCAGTTTGTAGAAACTAACAGAACTTGGGTTTTGACGTGGGAGCTCTGAAGGGCTGCACCACAGGGATAAAGGAAGGCTAGAAATAGACCAGCCCTTACAAAGCTGAAGCCCAACTTCCAATGAGCTTAACGTCTGAGGACATTATGGTGATCGGTCCCTACTCCAAATACAAGCAGATGACAAAGAAATTCCTCTCTGGAGAAGGATCACATTATCCAAAGCCTCTACTCAAGAATTTTCATACAAAATGTTCAGCAGTCAAGCAGAAATTACTAGATGTGCCCATAAACAGGACCAATAGAAAAATAGACAATAGAAACATACCCACATGTAAAGATATTAGAGTCATCAGACATGGACCTTAAAATAATGTAAGTAATGCAGTCTAAAAAATCAAATATGGAGAATTTTATAAGAGACATGGACTCTATGAGAAATAACCAAATAAAAATTCTAAATCTGTAAAATGAATTAATTGAAATTAGAAACGCCATAGGTGAGTTTAGCATCAGAGTGGACACAACTGAACAGAAGATGAGTGAACTTGAAGAAATATCCTTGCTAAAATATGATGAGATGAAAGTACGGAAATATAAAAACAATAGAGAGTTAGATACAGATGTAATATGCAGAAAGCATCTAGCATATGTGTGATTGGAATCTCAAAGGGGAAGAAAGAAAGAATGGGTCAGAAGCAATAAATGAAAATTTAATGAGAACTTCCCCAAATGGATGAAAGGCATCAAACCATAGACGAGAAATTCTACAAGTCTGAAACAAGAAAAATACAAAGAAAATCATATGTAAGCCAATCATAGTAAAACTGCAAAACAGAAGACCAAGAAGAAAACATTCAAAAAGAGAGAGAAAAAGTCACATTGTCTTTAAAGGAAGAACAGTGAGGATGTAGAGATCAGAAGACAATGAAACAACATCTTCAAGACCTGAAGAAAATAACTGCCAAACTCAACTTCTCTACCCAGTGAAAATATCCTTCAGAAATAAAGACAAATTAAAACGTTTTCAGATGAATAACACTGAGAGAATGCAACACCAGCAGAACTGCACTAAATGAAACACTAAATGAGGTTTTTAGGTAGAATGAAAATGATTGTGTACTGAAGCATGAAACTTTGGAATGAATGAAAAACTGTGAAAATGGTACATACGTTACTATATCTAAATGAATATTTGCTGTTGGAAAATAGTGATAATAAATTATGGGAGTTTTAAAACATGAAGAATTAAAATACATAAAAATTCTTTTAAAGAGATGGATAGGGTAAATGAAACAAAGCATTCTAAGTTTCTTTAATTACAAATTTGGGAAAAAGGGCTAATTTACATTAGACTCTAATAAAGCAAATGGGCATGTTGTAATTTCTAGAGTAATCACTAAAAGCATAATAAAAGATAATAGAAGGGAAGGAGAATAATTTAAAATAATTGATAATATATTGAAATAGAAAAGAAAGAACAAATAACAGACATTTCAAACAAAAAATAGACATTAAGATGGATTTAAACTAAAAACATCATCAATTACATTAAATGTAAATAGACTCAATGTTCCAAATAAAAGATAAACAGCCTGAGTTACGTCATCATAACAAAGTGAGCTCTTCCCTTAGACTCTCCCCCATAATATACAACAAAAAGGACATTCATAAACCAACAGAGGACAGTCACACAACACAACAGACGTCTGAGAGACCCACACAGCCATACGTCTGAAGGTGGAGGTGCTGGACTCCCCCAGAGGAAGTAGAAGGAAGTCAGGGGATCTCTTCTCTCTGCCCAGCAGAACTTAGGGTGCGAGACTGTGCGCGACCCTGAGAGGAGAGGCAGGAGGGTGGCTCTCTGTGGGAATGCCTTCACTCTCTGAATTGCCTCCCAGCCATGGGAAAGCTCCACACAAAGGAAATCAAGCTATTGTGGGGGTGTCTTCATCAATCCAGCACTCCAGGAGGGCAGAGAGTGAGGGCAGAGCAAGAATGACCCCAGGATTGTGGACACCAAAGAAAGAGCCCCTTCCCCCACCTGCCACTCCAGCTTGGACGGTTGGCCAGAGCAAGGGATCTGTGCCAGAGCACCTGTACATACATAGCAAAGCAGCAGCTGCGAGTGGGCAATCGCAGATAGGCCCTGTCAGCATAGATTCCAAAAGACAGGCATAGACACCAGAGATCACAGCAGGCACAGAATACACAGCTCCTGCCCTACAACAGTGGTGGCAGGTGGAATCTGAGACCAGACACTACCAACATGCAAAGACACAAATCCACCCCACCAAATAATATGAGGAGGTATATTGATACTTGAGACCAGAAGGAAAATGACAGGCACCCAGAAATCCATCCTGAAGGCACAGAAATTATCAGTCTACATGACAGAGAATTCAAAATAGCTATCACAAAAAAACTCAATGAGTTACAAGAAAATTCAGGGAGACTGCTCAATGAAATCAGGAATAAAATTAATGAACAAAGGAAATTCTTCACAAAAGAGATGGAAACTATAAAGCAAAACCAATCAGAAATGTTGCAGATGAAAAACACAATGAATGAGAAAAACAAAAATCTGGAGTCTTTGAATAATAGAGCTGATATCATGGAGGACAGAATTAGCAATTTGAAGGACAGAAGTATAGAAATGCTTCCCAGTGGGAGGCAATTCAGAGAGTGAAGGCATTCCCACAGAGAGCCACCCTCCTGCCTCTCCTCTCAGGGTCGCGAACAGTCTCGCACCCTAAGTTGCTGCTGGGACAAGAGAGAACTAAGACTAAAAAGAAATAAAGAAATTCTCTGAGAAATATCCAGCTCAATTAGGAAACGTAACATAAGGATTACAGGTATTCTAAAGGGAGAAGAGAGGGAGAAAGGAGCAAAGTCTGTTCAAAGAAACAACAGATGAGAACTTCCCAAAACCTGGGAAAGGAGCTGGAATTACAAGTAAAAGAAGCTAATAGAGCTCCTATTTACATCAATGTAAAAAGACCTTCTCCAAGGTATATAGTAGTAAAACTGGCAAAAGAGAATGACAAATAAAATAGACTAAGGGCAGCAAGGCAGAAGAAAATAACTTACAAAGGAACCCAATCAGGCTTTCAGCAGATTTTTCAGCAGAAACCTTACAGGCTAGGAGAGAGTGGAATGATATATTCAAAATTCTGAAAGACATAAACTTTCAACCAAGAATACTCTATCCAATGAAAATATCCTTCAGATATGATGGAGAAATAAAATCTTTCCCAAATAAACAAAAGCTGAGGGAGTTCATTGCCACAAGACCAAATCAGAAAATCACAGCTTTCTATGAGAACAGCTTAGCAAACACTTAATTATAACATCAAAGATAAAAGGAAGGAAAACATCAAAAATAACTATAATCTCGTCATTTTAACCACAAACTCATAACACAAAATAGAATAAGTTGTGACAACAATAAGTTAGAAGGGGAAGAGAAAAGGGATGGAACCTGCTTAGACTAAGAAAATAAGAGGCTGCCAGAAAATAGACTATCTCATCCATGAGATTTTTTTATACAAATATCATGGTAACTACGAAACAAAAAACCATAACAGAGACACAAATGACAAATCTGAGAAAACTATCATAGAGAACTACCAAACTGAATTAGCAGTCCAAGATTCATGGGATGAGAAACAAGGAAAATACGAGACAACCAGAAGACAAGTGATAAAATGGCAGTGTTAAGCCCTCATATATCAATAATCACTTTAAACATAAATGGGTTGAATTCTCCAATCAAAAGACACAAAGAGGCTGGATGGATTAAAAAACAAGACCTAACAATATGCTGCCTCCAGGAAATACAGCTCAGCTCTAAAGATAAACACAGGCTTAGAGTGAAGGGATGGAAGATGATACTCCAAGCTAATGCCAAACAAAAGAAAGCAGGTGTTGCTATAATATATTAGACAAAGTAGACTTCAAGATGAAAAAGGCAATGAGAGACAAAGAGGGGCAGTATCCAATGATAAAAGGGACACTCCACCAAGAGTACATAACACTTATATATGCACCCAACACAGGAGCAACAATGTACATAAAGCAACAATTAACAAACCTAAAAGGAGATATCACCAACAACGGAATAATAGTAGGGGACCTCAACACTTCACTAGCGTTAATGGATAGATCATCCAGACAGAAAGTCAAAAAGGAAATAGTGGAATTAAATGAAAAACCGGACCAGATGGACTTTAATAGATAAATATAGAACACTCCATGCCAAAATGGCAGAATATACATGCTTCTCAAGTGCATGCGGAACATTCTCAGAGATAGACCATGTGTTGGGAAACAAGGCAAGCCTCAAAAACTTTAAGAAGATTGAAACCATATCAAGCATCTTTTCTGACCATAATGCTATGAAACTAGAAATCACCTACAAGAAAAAAGCTGGGAAAGTCACAAATATGCAGAGACTAAACAACATGCTACTGAACAACCAATAGATTATTAAAGAAAGTAAAGGAGAAATCAAAAAATATCTGGAGACAAACAAAAATGAAAATACACCATACCAACTCACATGGGAAAGCAGTCCTAAGAGGGAAATTCATAACAATACAGGCCAACTTTATCAAACAAGAAAAATCTCAAATAAGCATCTTAAACTACACCTAACAGAATTAGGTAAAGAAGAAAAAACAAAGCCCAAAGTAAGCAGAAGGAGAGAAAGAATAAAAATTAGAGCAGAAATAAATGAAATAGAAACCAAAAAAAAAAAAAAAACAGTTGAAAGGATCAATGAAACTAATTGACAAAGTTTAGCCTGACTCACTTAGAGAAAAAGAAAATCTGAATTGTGCAATGTTTATTACAGAAACTAAATCCATAAATAAAGCTCCTCCCACAAAGAAAATTTCACACCTGAGTATAAATGGGAGTTAGAGCATGGGGGAGAAACTTTGAGAAAAAAAGGAAATTGACTTCAGCAATATGTAAAAGCATAGTTTGTCACCACAAAATTGGGTTAATTCCAAGAATACAAACTGGTATTAACATCAAAACCATTCAATATGATTCACCAATCTATGAATAAAGGGAGAAACATTACATGATCTTAAAAGATGTAGAAAAAGCATTTCATAAAATGCAACAAGCATTAAGAATAAAAACTCTTAGAGCCAGCCCTGGTGGCCTAGTGGTTAAGTTCAGCGTGCTCTGCTTCTGTGGCCTGGGTTTGGTTCCTGGGCACAGACCTACATCACTTGTCTATCAGTGGCCATGCTGTGGTGGTGGTTCACATACAAAATAGAGGAAGATTGGTAACAGACGTTAGCTCAGGGCGAAACTTTCTCAACAAGTGTAGAGGAACCACTAAGGAAAAACTCAAAAGTAATAGAGAAAAAAGCATAAAAGAAATTTGAATGCTATGTTATAATATATTCAATTAATGCAAAAGAAAGCAGTAAAGGAGGAATAGAGAAACAAAAAAGACATGAGACACATAGAAAACAAAAAGTAAAATGAGTGACATAAACCAAACTATATCAATAGTAACATGAAATGTGAAGGGACTGAACAATCCAATCAAAAGGCAGAGATTGTCACAGTGGGTAAAAAATAAACAAGATCCAATTCCATGTTGTGTACAGGAGACACACTTTAGATCTGAACATACAAACACCAGTGTATTCCCTATCAAAATCTCAGTGGCATTCTTTATAGAAGTAGAAAAAACTAATCCTAACATTCATATGGAACCACAAAGACCTTGAATTGTCAAAGTAATCCTGAGTAAGAAGAACAAAGCTGGAGGCATCACACTTCCTGATTTCAAAGCCACATTAATAAAACAGCATGGTACTGGCATAAAAACAGACACCCAGACCAGTAGAACAGAATAGAGAGCCCAGAAATAAATCCACACATCTGTCAACGGGATCTTTGACAAGGGTGCCTAGAATACACAGAGGGGTGTTGTGTGTCAATAAACAGTGTTAGTAAAACTGGAAATCCACATGTAGAAGAGTGAAATTGGACCCCTATCTCACACCATATATAAAAATCAACTCAAAATGGATTAAAGACTTAAACATACTAACTAAAACCTTAAAACTACTAGAAGAAAACATAGGGAAGAGCTTCTTGATGTTAGCATGGGAAATAATTTTTTGGTTATAATGCCAAAAGCACAGGCAACAAAAGCAAAAAGAAAGTAGGGTTGCATAAAACTAAAAAGCTTCTGCACAGAAAATGAATAATCAACAGCGAAAAGCCAGCCTACAGAATGGGAGAAAATATTTGCAAGCCATATATCTGATAAGACGTTATATCCAAAATATATAAGGAATTCACACAACTCAACAGCAAAAAAACAAATAACCTGATTAAATAACGGGCAAAAGACCTGAATAGGTACTTTACCAAAGAAGACATATGACTGGCCAACAGACACATGAGAAGGTGCCCAGCATCACTAATCATCAGTGAAGTGTAAATCAAAACCACAAGGAGACACCACCTCACACCTGTTAGAATGGCTATTACTAGAAAGATAAAACATAATAAGTATTGCCGAGGACGTGGAGAAAAGGGAACTTTGTACACTGTGGTTGGACTGTATAAATTGGTACAGTCATTATGGAAAACAGTATGGAGATTCCTCAAAAAATCTAAAATAGAACTACATTATGATGCAGCAATCCCACCTCTGGGTATATAAGCAAAGGAAATAAAATCAGTATCTTGAAGAGACACCTGAACTCTCAGGTTTATTGCAGGATTATTCACAAAAGCCAAGATATGGAAACAAAACCTAAGTATCCACTGACAGATGAATGGATAAAGAAAATGTAAGATATATATGAATATAATGAAATTATTCTGTTATATACCTATGAATGTAATGAAACATTCTATTTTATATAATGGTACAATATATAAAGATATATAAAGATTTATATATGTACACATATATACACATACATATACTAGAATGTTATCTGGCCTTTAAAACGAAGGAAATCCTGCCATTTGCAACAACATGGATGAACCTGGAGGACATTGTGCTAAGAGAAATAATCCAGACACAGAATGACAAGTACTGCCTGATCTCCTTATATATGGAATCTAAAATAGTCAAATTCATGGAAGTAGAGAGCAGATTGCAGTTGCCAAGAGCTAAAGAGAGGTGAAAATGGGGAGCTGTTGGTCAAGGAGTACAAAGCTTCAGTCATGCAAAATGAGTAAGTTCTGGAAACCTAGTGTACAGCAACGTGACTATAGTTAACAAAACTGTTTTATATACTTGACATTTGCTAAGAAGATAGATCTCAGGTGGTCTCATCACACAAAAAAAGATAACCATGTGGAGTGATGGATATGTTAATTACCTCAATTGTGGCAATGATTTCACAAAGTATATGTGCGTTAACACATCAACTTGTGCATATTAAATATATACAATTTTACCTCAATAAAGATAAGAAATTTTTTTTTAATTTAATTAAAAATTTATACATCATGTAATTTTAAAATGTTTTTGTCATAGAGTCTCTCATGAGAAAAACGAGTAAAATTTTAAAATCAATAATCTAAGCTCCCACTCAAGAGTTAGAAAACAGAGAAAAATAAACCCAAAGCAAGAAAAAGGAAGGAAACAAAGATAAGAGTGGAAATGAATAAAATTAAAAACACAAAAACATGGAGAAAATCATTGAAACAAAAACTGGTTGTTTGAAATGATCAATAAAATTTACAAACCTGTAGAAACACTAACAGAGATAAAAAGACACAAATTGCTAATACCAAGAATGAGATAGAGGCCATCACTACAGACCCTACAGACATCAAAAAGATAACAAGGGCATATTACAAACAACTATACACACATAAAGGTGACAACTTAGATGAAATGGACATATTCTTTGCAAAACACAAACTACCACATGTCACTCAAGATGAAATAAATCATTGGAATAGCCCCTGTAACTGTTAAGGAAATTGAGTTCACAATCTAAATACTCCCCCAAAATAAATTTCCAGATGTGGATGGTTTTGCTTGAGAATTTTACAAAACATTTAAGCAAGAATTGACACAAGTTTTACAAACTATCTTTCAGAGAATAGAAAAAGTGGGTACACTTTTCAATTTGTTTTGTGAAGTTAGCAAATACCCTTATACCTTTATACAAAACTAGAAAATTCTAGTTTTCACACAGTACAAAAAAATAAAACTATCCTTCAGCAATAGAGATTAAAAATCCTTAACAAAATATTAGCAAATAGAATTTAGTAACACATAAAAAGAATTATATATGATGACTGAGTGGGGTTTATTCCAGGAATGCAAGGCTGGTAAATACTTGAAAAGCAATCAACATAATCCATCATATTAGTAACTTAAAGAAGAAAATTACATGATCATATCAAGTGATGCAGAATAGCATTTGACAAAATTCAATATTCATTCATGATAAAACTCTCAGAAAACTAGGAATAGAGGGGAACTACCTTAACTTGAGTAAGAGCATCTACAAAAACCCTACAGCTAACATTATATTCAACATGAAACAATGAATGTGTTCTCTCTAAGACTGGGAACAAAGCAAAGATGTCTGCTTTAACTGCTGTCATTCAACAAAGTGCTGCAAGGTCTTAGATTTTACACCAAAAGCATGACCCATAAAAGGAAAAATCAATGAACTGGATCTTATCAACATCAAAAACTTTTGCTCTGCAAAAGCCCATGTGAAGAGGGTATAATTACAATCTACAATCTGGGGAAAAGATGTTTGCAAGCCACATATCCATCAAAGGACTAGTATCTTGAATAGAGGAGAACTCTTAAAACTCAACAGTAAACAAAGTCCCATTAGAATGTGTGCACAAGATATGAAGAGACATTTCACTAAAGAGAATATACGAATGGCAACCAAGCATGTGCAAATATGTCCTACGTCACTATCCATCGGGAAAATGAAAATTAAAACCACAATGAGATATCATTACACACCTCTCTGAACGGCTAAAATTAAAAAGGGACAACACCAAATGCAGGTGAGAATACAGAGAAACTGGACCACTTATACATTGCTGGTGGGACTATGAGGTACAGCTACTCTGGAAAACAGGTCAGTAGTTTTTTAAAAGAACTGTGCAACTCTGACAGGATCCAGCTGTTGTAGCCCTGGGGATTTATCCCAGTGAAATGAAAACTTACGTTCACACAAAAACCTGTACATGAATGTTTGTGGACACTTTATTTACAATAGACAAAAACTGGAAACAACCCAGATGTTCTTCAACAGGTGAACGGTTAAACAAACTATGATACATCCATACCTTGGAATACTTCTCACCAATAAAAAGGAATGAGTGGTTGATACTTGCAACAACCTGGATGGGTCTGCGCAGAGTTATGCTGAGTAAGAAAAGCCAATCCTGAAAGGTCACGTACTTAAATGTCATTTTTCAAATGATTAAATTATAGAAATGAAAAACAGATTAGTAGTTATGAGGGGTGAAGTTGTGTGGGTGGGAGGGAAGTAGGAATGACTATAAAAGGGCAACATGGGGGATTCTTGTAGCGATGGAAATGTTCCTGGTTGTGATATTGTGCTATAGCTTTGCCAAATAATACCACTGGGGGAAACTGGGTAAAGGGTACATGAGATCTCTCTGTATGATTCCTTACAACTGCACATGAATCCACAATTCTCAAAAATTGAATTTTTTGAAAAAAATAATTGAGGGTTCTATCTTTACCATTCAGAAAAAAGGTAGTCATATCCAGAATATACAAATTACTACTATAGATCAATAAGGAAAAAATCCCCAGAAAATTTCAATAGAAATTTTTTAAAAATTGAACAAGTACTTCATAAAAAAGGATATCCCAGGGGCCAATAGACATATGAGAAGCTAGTCAACTTCATTTTTCCTCTGAAGAACGTAAAATAAAATCACAATAAGAATATATAAAGTTCAAATAGGCTAATAATATGTTTTATGATATGGAGCAACTGGAACTCTCTCACACCGCTGAATTGGTACAACCATTTTGGAACATTGTTTAGTAGCATCTTAAAAAGTGAATATATGCACACCCAATGACTCAGCCATGTCATTCCTAGATATATACTCAACAGAAATTCATACATATGTGTTTCAAAAGATGTATGAAAGGATGTTCATAACAATGGTGTTTGAAATCACCCCAAACTGGGAACAACACAAATGTCCATCAGTAATAGACTGGATCAGTAAATTATGACAGATTTATAAATTGAATACTCTATAGTAATGGTTCTGAAAGTGTGGTCCATGAATCCCTAGGGGTTCCTGAGACCACTTCAGGGGATCTGTGAAGTCAAAACTATTTTCAAAATACTAGAGCATCTTTGCCCTTTTTTGTTGTACTGACATTTGCATTGATGGCCCAAAAACAATGGTGAGTAAACCTCGTAGCCCAAATCAAGGTGTTGGCAACAACTGAACAATAATTATATGTATTTCTCGCCACTAGCAACTCATAAGAAAAAAATCCTCAGTACAAATGAGTAATTTTATTGAATCTCAATCTTTGAATACATCTTGTTAAATTGTCTGTGTGATAAAATGGTAAGTATGTATAAAGCACTTCTGAATACCAAAAAACATAATGGTCATTTTTAAGAAAAAGCATCTGTGTAATTTTTAGCGTTGTGAGCTGAACTAGCTGCTTGTGTCATAGTACATCATTTTTATTTGAAAGAATGACTGACAGACAAAATTACAGTTACTAAGACTTGAGTATTTGGCAGATATTTTCTGGAAAATCAACTAAGTACATCTGCGATCCCAAAGAAAACAAGTGATAGTATTTGCTGCCAATGATAAAATTGAGCTTTCAGATAGTAGAATGCTGAAAAACTCACGTCTTCCTCTGTGAGCTTGACAGTTTCCCAATAGCTAAAGATTTTTCTGATAATATTGGTGGGGACCTGAACATGATTTTTCCATATTGCATAATAAAATGCGCCAACATTTGGAAGATCTATGTAAGCCAGGGAACCAATATTCCCAATGCACGTTCCCAAGTATGTTCCAAAGTCATGTATGGATTAACATATCCATTCAAAATGCAAGATAGATCAATATATTTTAATGTAACAGAGTACAAAAATTTTATTGATAGAGATTTCAGTAACCTTTAATAAACTAACACCTGTTGAGTTTTGGTGTAGTATCAAAGAAGAGTATCTATAATTTTCTGAAAAGGCTATTAAAATATTCTTTTTTTTCTAACTACATATCTATGGGAGGTCAGATTTTCTTCATATATTTCAACCAAAAAATATTACAATTGATTGAATAAACAAGCAGATTTGAGAATACAGCTGTCTTCTACTAAGCCAGAAAGATATTAAAGAGATTTGGAAAAACGTAAAACAACACTACTCTTTTCACAAATTTTTGTTTTGAAGAATATAGTTACTCATTAAAAAGGCTATTTATGTTTACACACATTGGGTTTATTACCATCATTTTAAAATAAAGGAATAAATGCATTATTTTAAAAATTTCTTTTAATTTCTAATAAGGTCAATATCAATAGATACAATCCACATAAACAAAAGCTCTTTGGGGTCTTCAATAATTTTTAAGATGGTAAAGGGGTCCTGAGACCAAAAAGTTTGAGATCGTTCCTCTACTACTGTGAAAACGAATGAACTATTGCTTCATGCCATGACATGGATAAATTTCACAAACATAGTTTAGAGTGAAATAAGCTAGACAGAAGAGTATATACTATGTTATTTCATTTATATAAAGGTAAAAATATAGATGCCAGAAGAGTGGCAGCTTATGTGGAGAGGGGGCTAGTGACTAGAATGGGCATGGAGTTGGGGGTGCTTCTGGGGTGCTATTAATGATGTATTTTTTTAATCTGGGTAGCAGTCACACGTTTACTCTGTTAAAATTCTTAAATCTGCATACTCGTGATTTGAACGCTGTTTTCTATGTATGTTATGCTTCAATAAAATAAAAAAGTGTTTATCAACAAAGCCTCAAGGATATGAAAACAATATAGCTTTTAAAACCCCAGTTACTGTTTTGGAGTAGTGGGAATAGAGTGATTTCTTTCTTTTCCTTTTCTTTCCTTTTTTCTTTGGTTTGCAAAATTTTCTTTACTATTGCTGTTACATGTTTATATACATACACATTTATGAGTATGGCGATCATTATGAGCATCGTAATTGACATAAAATGCTGAAAAATTTGACTAATTTTACATCTAAGGCAAAAGCCCAGACTTCTTGTTAATATGATGCTCTGGAGACACACAGCAGGAGGAGAGAACTCTGGGGGGCCCTTGGACACAAAGCAGCTCCCAGCAAATAGCAAATGTGCTGTCTTGCCTGGAAGGCCCCAGGGGTTTAAGTGGGACCAGCGGAGGGAGTTTCAGGCATGTGGACTTCAGCAAGAAAGATGAAAAGATATTCAGACTTCCCTGTTGTTCTGAGTGTTGCTACATGAGAGAGTGGGAGGCAAAAAGAGTAGAAGTTCAGATACCTTGGCTCTTGGCCCTTATGAGCCATGCTCCATGGCAAATTACTTAACATTCCTGAAATTTGATTTATCATCTCTGAAATGAGGTTAATAGCACCTCCTCTGTCTATTCTGAAGAGATGTTACGGAGATAGGATGAAAGAGTAGAAAGGAAATAATTCAGAAACTGAAAAATATCACTCAAAGAGACTATATGGGTGGAAGTCACAGATAAGATCAGTTAAAAAATTTACTTAGAGGGATCTCTCCAAAATTAACTGTTACAGAAAATGCTATATGAGTTCAGTTATAAATCATCTTTAATCTTCAAATAAATACCTTGTAGGGCTGGCCTGGTGGCATAGTGGTCAAGTTTGCATGCTCTGCTTTGGTGGCCCAGGGTTCCCGAGTTCACATCCCAGGCACGGACCTACACACCACTCAACAAGCCATGCTGTGGCAGCATCCCACATACAAAATAGAAGAAGACTGGCACAGATGTTAGCTCAGGGCCAATCTTCCTCACCAAAAAAATACAGAAAGAAATACCCTATTTACAACAGCTGCAGCCCAGGGTTGTTTAAACCTTTACTTAGATACTGCATTTCCAGCTTCAAATTTACTCTCTTTTGTTAAGTTCACCCAAATTTAGTGTCCACCTACTATTTTCCAGGCACTAGAGTACAAAGATGTACCCCATATCCGGTTTTGTGGAGCAGAATGGAAGAGACTGGTTATGGGTATGAGCTGACATGGCCAATGTTGAGACAGAGCCATGCACGGGACAAGATGACACAGGACACAGTGACACAGGACACAGGAAGCACACAGAAGAGAGGACTTTGGTATGATATGTTCAAGGAAGTCTGCCTGGTTGAGATATTGCTTTAGCTGAATCCTGAATGAGATGTTTTAAACAGAAGTCTGATGTGATCCCATTAGGATTTTCGATAACTCACTCTGGTAGCAATTTAATGAAGGCAAGACTGAAAGTAGGGAGCCCCTGAGGACGCTATCATGATAGCACAAGTGAGAGTTCACACGGTGCAATGAGTGAAGTGGAAGAGCTAAATTCAAGAACTATATGGGAGTCAGCCCTGATTGTCTAGTGGTTAAAGTTCAGCCTGCAAACTGGGTTCAGTTCCCGGTTGCAGAACCACACCACTCATCTGTCAGTAGCCATGCTGTGGTGGTGGCTCACATAGAAGAACTAGAAGGGCTCACAACTAGAATATACACAACTATGTTCTCGGCCTTTAGGGAGGGAAAAAAACAGAGGAAGATTGGCAACAGATGTTAGCTCAGGGCGAATCTTTCCTGGAGGTTGGGGGACTCATTAAAAAAAGGAACTACAGGAAAAGTAAAATTGGTAGGAATTAGTGACAGTATAAGAGGGTAAGAATTACTCCAAAATTTATGGTTTGCCTAACTGACTAATTAAATTGGGTAAACTAAGAAAAATTAAGAGAAATCACAAAAACAAGAGAAAGAGAGGGTGATACAAGGACATGTGGAATTGGAAGTGTCCAAGGTGGACATTCCTAGAATAAAGCTCAGATTCAAGGTCCAAGATCGATATAGATTTGTGAGTCACACGCAATCAGATGATAGATAAACCCTGAGAGAGGATAAGATCCCTCATGGAGAGCAAGAACAGAGAGGAGATTGGTGAGACGAGGTGAGAAACCTGGAGAACTAGAGAAGTTTAGGCCAGGAAAAGAAGGGTTAGAGAGGGTTAAGAAAGATCAGAAAGAGAAAGGTCCCGGAAACCAAGGGCTGTTTAACCACAGCGACTGCATCAGAGAAGTCCTGTAAGATGAGGCCTGGAGATGTCCACTGGGTTTGTTTGTAGAAACAGGTCGTTGGTAACTTCTGCAAGGGTTACTTCAGAGGAATGATCAGACAGCAATGAGTCAACTAGAGGTTTGGAGATGAGGAGATGGAGACAATGAGTATGGACAACTCATTCAAGAAACATGACCCTGAAGATAGGAAAAAAAGAGGTGGGAGCAGGGCCACAAGCTATAATAGGAAGGATGGGACTCAAGTTTATTACTAGGCTGAAGAGAGCTTGGCAGTAGACAGGAGAAGGTTGAAGCAAAGGAAAGAGAAAGGTCACTGATGATGCAGTTTCCACGGGATAAGAGAAGAAAGGATGGGATCAGCAGCCCACGTAGAGGCTGACCGAGCAATGGGGAAGAGACAGGCTCCTCATGCTCAGAGGCTGGAGGGAAGGACTTAGGGATGGGTGCAGACGTGCATGAGTTCGTAAGTGGAACCCTGGAAAGTGAGGTGGGTCACACCTGTGGGCTTCCTGATCCAGGGTGGAGTAGGAGGCAAGTTGGTTCTGCCTCTCCTACGAGCTAAGTAGGGGTCATGAACAGAATGGTGAAGGTTTGGACCAGTGGATTAAGAAGATGGAAGGGGGAACTCACCAAAGGCACACTGATGGGTTTTCTAAGGATACTGATAATCCAAATGTTTGTTATCCCTTGGTCTGTACTCTCAACATTACGCCCAATTAACTAATGTGCACATAGCACTTTACAACTGACAGAGGAGTTTCCATATGCATCATCACATTTAATACTTAGCCTCCTTATGATTATTCCCATTTTACAGAAGAGTAAAGTGAGCATAAGTGACTCCATCAATACAGGAAGTGGCAGTGCTGGAAGATGAGTCCTTGGACCCTGCTACGGTGTTCCCCTCCCCGCCGTGCATTTCCACCCTGTGCATCTCCACAGTGCCAAGCAAACATGACTAGACCTTTCACGTCCTGGAAAATTGTCACACTCAGGATGTGGAGACAGGAAGGGGGTGATTTGGGTCGGTTCAAGGGCAGAGGCCTATCTGCCTGGGCAGCCGTGAACGTGGCACATGGATCAGGGACAAATTCAGAGCAGAGCTCTGCATCGCTTGTGGGAGCTAAATAGCCTTTGCTTAGCAACTGCCTGTGCAGCAAAGAGTTTGAGAACCCGTGAAGGAGAACAAAGGGCCTCCGAAGGCCATCTGGAGGTTTGAGAGAGAAAGCAGATCTGGACTAAAGAGCCTGTGCCCGCTGTCCCAGGGCCTCATCAGGGAGGGGTTTGGCTACAGTATACAGATCAGATCTTGGAACGAGGAAGAGAGAGCATCCCTCTTGGAGGGTCACCTTTAAATGAGCTGACCTTAGCTTGGGGGTGCCTACCTTTGCCAGGGGCACCCCTGGGCTGGCCAGCTGCTGGTGACCCCCCTCCCCAGACTGTCCCACAGGAAGCGCCTGCTGTCCACTGATGACAGTCATTACACTTGTTTGTTTAAAGCATCATTAGCCTTGTAATCACAGTTGTGTGGCCTTGTGAAAACGAGAAAGGCCAACATCTAAGGCATCCCCACAGATCCTGCTCAGAAACTTGGTGCCAAGACTACAGTTATAGCTTCTGGCCTCCCCGGCCTAGCACTGTACCTGCCTGGTCTGGACTAGATTCAAGAGTGAGGAACCCCAAGTCTTCATCCGCACCGTCTCTACCTTGTGCTGACATGCTATATCTCTCTCTTTAACCCTTCAGCTCACTATTTCCACTGCTAGTAATTTATCCCAAGGAAATCATAAGACAGATGCACAAATATTCACTGGAAAACATTTTCCACCATCCTCTTTATAGTAGCACAAAGTGAAACAATTTAAATATGAACACATGGAAGGATGGTTCATTCCTATGATCGAGTATTATGCAGTCACCACAAATCATGCTCTCGCAAAGGGCCACCACTGGCCCTCGGCACCTCTGTGTCCCCTTTGGGCAGACACCATCCTGGACAAGAATGGATGACTTGAATAATGGGACAAAGGCTACATTTCAACTTCCTTTTGCCACTCTGGCCAGATGGCTTCATGTACAATCTACGCCACCATTCACTGTAACCCCGGTGTCAAAAAAGATTTAATGATCTAAGACAAGGTACTTGATGTATTGAGATTTTTAAGAGGAGGTTAGAGAACAGCCTGCTAACAATAACAACAATTAAATCTGTGGAGATCTGTATAGAAAAGAAAATAGAGTGTGCTAGCCATTAGCGCTGTTTGCCAAACGTCTCCAGTTCTCTCCTTCTGTAGGAACATTGTGTTATCGTCCTTCTTGATACCTTTGAGCTGAGAGGTGCCAGGGAGAATGTGCGAAAGCTTTACGAGCTCATGGGCAATTTGCTAAGCTCTTTCTGAACTGCCATGGCAATGCTCAATGCTCTCGATGGTGGCTGCCCCATGAGCCACTGTCGCTGAGTGAGGATATGACACAACAGACTCGTGGCCAACTCACAACGTACTTGTAGCACAAGTGACAAATAAGCCTTTCCTATTTTAGGCCAGCTAGATTTAGGGGTGTTTGCTGCTGCAACATAACCTAATTTTTCCTGAATAATACACACACCAAAAATGTTAGGAAGGGTTATAGTGGATTTGCATTAAAACATAAAATTCATATGGATTCATATTTGTGATCAGTGGAAACACAATCAAGAGAGCTACACAGTGAAAACAAGGGTGAGATCAATTAAATACTATGAGCTATAAGCTGGAGCAATCTGAGCAACAAAATAAATAACAGGCTTAATGGATTATAGTCCAAATTATAAAAGAAGTATGAATGAGTCCCTACTGATATAAATAAAAGATTGAATAAATAAATTAATGGGAGAGAGGAGACAAACCTTCCGTACAGAAGAATTTCGAATAATATATGTAGATACTTCCCCCGCCAGGAGGCAGACTTTAATTACTCACTCCCCATAAGGGAGAGCTTGACTTAATGACTTGCTTCGGAAGAATCGAGTATGGAAAGGGAAAAACTAACTTTACAGTGGAGAGATCTGGCAGACACCCCCATGACCCTATGACGAAGGCTGACGTCACCAGTGATGATGTCACATGGGCGTCATGTGCCCCTGATCTGACATGACGCAGCGAGAAGGGCACTCCTCCTCTGTGGTCTGCCTTCCCCAAAATCCATAACCCCAGGCTTATTATAAGAAAAGTATTAAACAAACTCAAATTGAGTCACATTCTACAGAGATATCTGAACAGTATACTTCGAAATTGCCAAGGTCACGAAAAACAAGGAAAGTCTGAGAAATTGTCACAGAGTGGAGGAGGCTAAAGAGACCTGACAACTAAACATGATGTGGTGCCCTGGACTGGATCCTGGATTAGTGGGAAAACTGAGGGAAGCAAAATAAAGTCTGGAGTTTAGTTCCCAGGAATGTAGCGATGTCAGTTTCTCAGCTTTGACAAACGCACTATGGTAACGTGAGACATTAACAACACGGGGAACTGGGTGAAGGGCATATGGCAGTATTAAATATGAATATGAAAAGCGTTCAAAATAGAAAGTTTATTTAAAAATACTGTACAATGTAATTCTCACAACCTTTCCACCAAAGCCCCATCGTGAACCTGGGATGGACGTTATGAGTCACTGCTCTCTCGGTTGGACACAGACTCATGTTTCTCTTGCATGTAAACAACCCATTGCATTGAGTGAAATTCTCATGTTTAAAGACAATTTTTTGTAAATCTTGTCCCCTCCAGATTGAACAAGCTAACCACTTCATTGGACACTTAACAAAGAACTAGCAATCTGTTCCCCAAATGGTGGAAAAGCTGCCTGGTGGATGTATAGAAGGATGGTACAGAATTCACAAAACCACAATGGTATCTTTCCCGATGAATAAGGGAATTTTAAGAGTATTGTTGACAACTTGATTTCCATTCTATGAATGGATTTCAAACCTAACTCTACATAACACAACTCCACCGTAGGCAGTCTTCTTTGCAATTTTTTAAAGTTTCTAAATATTCACTAATTATTCCATAAAGGAAAAGCAATAACCATGCTGTTTGATTTCAGTGTCGAATCTAGATTTCTTTAGCATCTGACTTTCTATGGCCAAGGAAACAAGTGACATGTTCAAGTTACACTCAGGCGGTCTCCAGTTCATGGAGGCAGGAGTGAAAATGTGAGTGTAGAGGTGATTTCCACCCCCACGGATCACATTTTCTCATTGGTCACTCTCTCTGGTCATTCGTTGGTCACCTCTCCTCCACTGGCGCAGGCTGAGAGGATGAGGGATCTGATGACACTGCCATGTAGTTGGGTGGCAGTGAGCAACAGAGGGGATCACATCAGTGTGAGCCCTTTGTAGTTATCATGCAACCAGTAACTACTATTAATCCTCTTCCCTTCCCCAGTGCACCTGCTCAGGGCTACAGAGGCACCACCCACATTACAGCATCTGGGTTCCCCGCCAGCCCCCCAGAATAAGTTCCTTGAGGACATTGCCCCTCTCTGTCCCCAGGGCCTGGCAAATGGAGGCAATGATAAAAGTTTGAGAGCTCATAGACCCCTATCACTCCTCTGGGCCAAATTCTCTGCAGCTGGTCATTCCCTGCACGGAGTGAAACACCCAGTGTGGGCAGAATTAATGAGACCCCACAGGGCCACCTGCCAACACGTCTGGGTCTGTGAAAGGCGAGGGTCAGGAGCTGGCGGTGCTGGCCCTCACTCCCCCTGCCACATTTAAACCTGTCTGAAATTCAGTATCTTCCTGGTTGCAAAACATTCAATAAACAGATTACCTACAGAGTCATTCTATTGTGCCTTCTGCTTAGAAGGCTGACATTCCTGCCTTTAAATACAAGTCCTGAGTGGAGACCTCATTTTAGTGAGATGCTAGAAGCAGCTGATGAGAAAATTAAATGCTTTCCCTGTTTGTGGATAAATCACGTATAATGTCTACACGTGTGCCCATAAAATG
The DNA here is from genome assembly GCF_041296265.1 of Equus caballus. Taxonomy (NCBI): domain Eukaryota; kingdom Metazoa; phylum Chordata; class Mammalia; order Perissodactyla; family Equidae; genus Equus; species Equus caballus. The sequence continues at coordinate 93,592,070 of NC_091684.1, forward strand.
TTAGCATGCAACGTGCGCCAAGTGACGGAACAGCCCGGGCTCTGCAACAAGCTGTGGGCGTGGTCCGGGGGTCTTTGGGGGTATCCATTTGGATGACTCAGGCCAGGAAACACTCTTTTCTCCAAGTGCCTGATAATTGTACTTTTCTCTGCTATGGAGACACAGCCCCTGGATTCTTAATAAATGTCAAGCAATAGCAGAGTAATAATCATATTTCCAGCAATAATGACAAACAACTGGTGTGCAGAGTGGGTGAAGAGAGACCACACCACCACAGTGCGATTCACCTCTCGTTGAATTCACGCGCAGATTAATTCCTATGGTGAACGGTAGTTTCTGATTTGTCTTTTTTGAACTGTGATGTTTTTATTAAATTCAATCGTCTTGAGTACACGGAGAATGACTACTTAAAAAAAAAATACTCTGGTGGAGCAAAGAACAAGAGCTTTGGGACCACAGGTCCCGGGACCTCCTCAAGAAAGACACCCTCGCTCCTCTTTGCCTCCTTTTGGGCATCAGGGCCTCCGTGAGGCTCAGACAAACGGAAAGTGTCACTATGTCGACCTTACCTGAATTCAGCCCCGTCTCCCCATGTTTCTGTCAGCCTCGTCCTCAGAAGGAAGGCTCTTGGAGATGCGCACCTCCTCAGGCGGGAGCAGGTGAGGAATTATGGGATGGGGTCTGGATGAGACATGAATAGGAGGATCTCCCCTGGGGGTTGCAACCCATGAAAACATCCTCCCCTAAGCAGGTATTCAGACTTGACGTTGCTGTTATGGAGTGAACTGTGTTCCCCAAATTCATTTGTTGAAGCTCTGCCTCCCAGAACCTTCGAATGTGACCATCTTTGGAAATAGGGCCTTTCAAGAGGTGATTAAGTCAAATGAGGCCGTTAAAGTGGGCCCTGATCCAATCTGGTCAGGGTCCTCCTAAGAAGAAGAAGAGACACCAGGGATGTTCTCAGTGAGAAGACAGCCATCGACAAGCCAAGGAGAGAGGCCTCAGGAGAAACCAAACCTGCCGACATCTTGATCTCGGCTGTCCAGCCTCCGGAACTGCGAGACAATAAGTGTCTGTTGGTGAAGCCCCCCAATCCGTGGTGCTTCGTTACAGCAGCCCTGGCAAAAGATCCCAGCTTCGTCCATGCCAAATAATGCCTCGCCCTGAGGCAGCCTAGACACTACAACTGACATTTGAAAGAGAGATAACAAGTGGGGACTAGAGTCTGTGGAGAGGATTCCTTCTTTAGACTTTAGGGGGAGAGACAAGGCTGCCTTGGTCAGGACTGCCCGTCACTGCCCACCACCAGAGCAGAACCTTAGGCCCGAGCTCTCGGGACAGTGCTGGCTGCAGTATAGGCCCATGCCAGGAGTTTCAGAGGGCAACCCTGACCACATCCTTGTCTCCCAGGGGGCTGCACACCCCTGCTCTCCTCGGCTCTCTTGGGGCCGTGTCATGCCATGGGGCAGAGTAAGCTGCTGGGCAGGGACCATCTGCTTTGCTCTCCGTATGTCCCTGTCCTCAAGCACTTCTGCCTCTTGGCAGAAGCACAATTGATGGGTGAGGAATAAATGGATGAGCTATCTTGCCTCCCATTCTGCAATGGCAGCCAGAAAGCTTGGGCACAGTGTAGGCACTTGAGTGTAAATCTTTATAGACTGCTTATTTATGATCTTAATTCCCCAGGAACTCACTTTCTTCTTTTATTATTTTTCCTGATCTCATTTCTTTATTTTATCACATGCATCCTCATCTAAAGGTACCATAAATCCTCTAGGGAGTGAGTCAGAATATAAATAAACACATGAAAATTAAGATAAGATAAACTGGATATAATACTCCAGTGATACCAAGCTGGCAGCCGACCCACAAGGCAGGTGGTTACAACTGTCCCTTTTCGTCTGGAAGGACTCCTCCCTCAGCACGAGTCTTCCCTTGCATCCTTCCTCCTCCTGTTCCTCTTTGAGTCTCAGCTCAAACTCCTCCAAGAAGCCCCACTTAGGGTACCACTTGAGCCTTCCACCTCTAGTTACATTGTATGTATTTCACCGCCTGGAAGGTGGGACTCCCAGGTAGGGAACTGTGCCTTTTATTGTCAGTATCTCCTGGCCTGAACCCAAGGGCCTGGGATAGGGTAGGAAATCAATGAACGTGCATGGAACATTGAAGGAGGAAATGTTCAGAGCAGAAATAGGTGTTTCGTAGACGAGAGAGAGATGGAGATGGAGATATAGCTGCAGATGGAGTCATAAACAGATCTATTTTCTGATCCCCTAGAGAGTCTGGAACAAGCACTTGACAGTTGGCTCCTGCCACCCTCCCCGTGGACCACTCCCTTCTTTGATCTCTGTGCTCCATTTATATGAACCTCTCTCTGTTCTCAAATATACAATCTCAGCCCCGCCCTCCAGCCTTAGCCCTAGCTGGGTCCCTTCCGGGAGTTCTCATTCCTCATGTTGGACGGCTACTCTTTCCTCCCAGCTTCACGATCACCTCCAAGCTGCAGCTATCACCAGCCAGCCTCCAGCATATCATCCATTTCCTTCAGACTATGTCACACTATCTAATGTTTTCTCATCTGTTCCCTTTTGCTTACAGTCTGTTTCCCCAAACCAAGAGCGGCCGCCTCATCTGTGGCCCCAGCCATGCAGCAGGTCCTCTACGGAGGGGTCCACGATTCGGGAACCATTTGCAAGAATCAATCCCACACATGCTCGTTCAATTGCGCTTTTGTTTTACTCAAGGACCTCAGCTCCTCCCTTTATCACTCCTAATTATCCTAGTAGATAAACTAGCACCCACGGACCCCTAAGCCTTCCTCCTGGGCCACCCAGGACTGGACCACCACCTCCTTCTGGTGTCTCCTTTCTCTCCTCCACCGTCAGCCTCTCTTCCCCTCTTTGCAGGCCAAAGAGCCAAGTTTTCATCAAGCCCCAGCGACGACAGCAAAGAGAAGAAAATTTCAGAACTTCCTGTTCTGAGACTTTGAAAGACTTTTTTAATTAACCAAAATGGTTTCTTGTAATAGATGGGTCCCAGGCGAGAGCGCGCCTGTAACTCACATGGCAGGCGCTTCATGGTAGAGCTGGGAGTGGGGGGCCTAGTGGGTTGTGAGTGGCAGCAGCGCCTCAGGAGGGTCCCAGCCTGACTCTCCACTCCACCACCATCTGCCGTTTCATCATTTATATAGTTTGGAACACTTCTGTCTTGTGAACGCTAAAGCATTTTTGCGTTGATGAATACGTTTAAGTTTTAAATATTCGAATTTAGAGAATTAACAAAAAAAAATGTGTTTCCTGCATCCATAGTTTCTAATATTTAAAAATTGAAAGCATTTCCTGGGATGATGGCATCTTGCCCCAAGCACAACACCAGTTTGGGGAATGCAGGATTGCCTCACACTAAGACATCCGATAGAGAAAAATCTGAACCTCAAAATAGATTCCTGGGTATAATTAGCCTTTAAAATAAAGGACTGAATTCAGTTTACAAAAGGATTCAACCCAAGATTCCTTTAAATGGCCAGGTTTCTAAATTAATTTCAAATCTGCTTTAATTTACAAAATCTTGATATATATATGTATAAATGTGTGTGTATGTGTGTATATATATATATACACATACACACACCGTTTTTTCAGAAACCCATCTACTGTGATTCCTCTGTCACGAACTAGGGAGATAAATAACCAGACGACAAGGATTCCTTAAATACAGGGACCATGTGTTATTCATCACTATACTCCTCACAAGGAATGCTCGTCGTTTCAATGAATTTATGTTGAATTATGTTGTTGAATTGCACATGACGAAGTATTTATATACACTGAAATATTGCGGGTTGATCTGCAGACTTGGACCTTAATTTACTTTGAAATACTCCTCAGCAACAGCCATCATATACAGCATATAAACACAGCCTGATGTCGTAATAAGATAAAATCCTATAGATGAGACAGGAAAGAAAACCAGTAAATCACTGGCAGAAGGAGGTGAGAAGATCTAGTACACTTTTCAGCCTAGAGAAGTCTCCGGAGGAGGAACCGAGCATCCGTCCCCAAGGACTTTTCAAAACCACATGATGTAGATTCCATGTGCCTTTCAATGGGCAGTGGGCGTGACCTCACGCTGAGAAGCTTCCATTGATTCGTGGAATGTGCATAACCTCAGTGCCTGCTCTTTGGAGAGATTTCAAGCTATCATCTTGCCACCAAAAGCAAAACAACTTTAACTCCACTTCTTGGGAGGCTGAACGGCCAAAAGGTGCTCACAGAGGTGACTGTGGGAGAGCCCATGGCAGCATGGCACTTTGTGGAGCACAGTGATGGAGCCATCCTAGTGCCAGTTAGAGACGAGGCAGTGTGTTACTAGCAGGAGGCAGGACCACAAGCCACCATGGACTGAAGTGAGTTACTATCAGTATAGATGATTCCATTTATTGTGTGGACTTCGCATTCTTAGGAAGTCTTGATATAGTAGACTATGCTTTAAGATACGTTTGAAAAATAAACAGTCAAAAGGAAAATTCTGGTAGAGAAAATTCTATGTATTAGGTGAGGCAGGTGCTCACGGGACATTAGGAGAAGGGCACCATCACTCGATTTCAGCAGTGGGATCTCTTGGTGAGGCCAGGGTCTCTGCTAGCCTAGGTCCTGTCCTTCGCAGGAATTAGAAAAAGGAGACCCCTCTAGATGAAAAAATGAGAAGGGGACACCCTTCTTTGGAGGGATGTAGACCACACCACAGCTCACAGCTTGCTAGCAGAGCTGGGACAGAACTCAGGGCCCACTCCCCAAACTGCCCAGCTCTGTGTGGAGCCCTGGTCCTGCCTGGTCAGCTTCCTCGCTGCCAACAGTCACTGTGCAATGACATCTGTCCCCTGCCCACCCCAAGAGACCAGCCTCTCTCTGCTTAGACTATGGGGATGTCTGCACCCACAGTGATGAGCAGTTAATGCTTCAGCTGGTTCTACTCATGGCCAAGCCCTGACATGGATCCTTGCAAGAGGACAAGGGACAGTCTCTCTTGGGCCACTGTATTCTTTCTGCCTTTATCTGAGATCTTCTTCACACAAAACTGAGGGGCCTGGATCCAGCACCACCTAAACCCGCCCCTGGAAAGATCATCTGAGAAGTGATGGAGGAGGTTCGACATCACCAGTGGAGCCTTTTCCTCCTCACTGAACAGGTGACATCACCTCGATGCTCAAACTGCCCCGTGTCTTCATGCGAGAAGGTGGTGGAGGTGGGGACCATGTCCACGGAGCTCTCACAGTAAATTGTAAGCTTTAGTCAAAAACAGGCATTCCAGGATTCCATCAGAATTGTTTAAAGAATGAAAACTGTGGGGCTTTGAGCCTGGGGGCTTCTGTCTTGGGGGCTTTTCCAGCAGATTTCTGGGGACTTTGTGACGTTTCAGGAAGGGTCCTAATCGGATGAGGTGTATTTAGCACCACAACATGCTCATTCCAATTATAATATTTCACCAGAAGCCAAGGGGCTGCCCTGAAAAAGCAGAAAAATGGGAACTCGCAACCAAGGATGGCTGGACCACCAGCTTGATCTGCGCATCTTCTCTCATTCCTATGTATGCAGGGGCATGCGTGTCACCTGCCCTCAGCAAGTCACTGGTTATAGTCCCCAAACCTCACCTGACAAGGATGCATTGAAAGATTTGAGCTAAAATGCCTATAAAGGGCAAACTCAACTAGAGAATTTAAGTTACAGAAAGTTTTCAGAAAAAAATCAGCTGTGATATTTTTAAACGCAAAGGACAGAGACATAAATAAACCTATTAAATAAAATGATTGAATAAGGACAAAATCACAAGGCACAGGAGCAACTCAATCACCAGACCCTGTGTCGTATAGTACTATAACCACACAATGACCCAAACACTGAACAACAGAACGGCACCTTTAATACGTACTATTAATAGCAAAATGTCTGCCTTTATTGAAGAAAAGAACAAAAGCTATGTTGCTCTAAGCAGTTTTGAAATGAATATCCGATTCAAAACTTCCCCTGTGCATACAATCGCATGCTAATTTACATTTTAATTACTTCCTAAGAAATCAAAAGCGTTTGTTGACAGTAGAACATAATGTCAACTTCATGGTGCACTGTTGGTGGACGCTTAATGAACTTAATTAGATGATTAGTGATGTTAATTATCCTTCTATTATGAAGATAAAGATGTCTCACACAGGAAGCACTTGGTAAAGAAACACCATTAAAGGTATCAGTGTTTACTTTCTTCATTTACTTCTATTTTTCAAACTCCTGTAACAAGGACTTGTGATAGACTAGTGACATTTACGATTTCCTTAAAATGGAAAAGGAAGAGCCACTGTCTCCATCAGCCCATCTTTGTTCTTCCCCCTCATTCTGGATACTGACACTGTGTTGGCGATGCTCTGCTTTTTCAAATCCTCTGCTGTCAGGACCTATTGACCGTGATGTGATGGGTGGGTTCTAACATCAATTGTTTGCAGAATGGGATGTGTGAGTGTGTGTGTGTGTGTGTGTGCATGCATGCGTGTGTGTGAGTCAAGAGAAGAGAGGAAATGAGAGAGAGGGCCCTGTTGAGTGCCCGGACCACTGGAAGAACACCTAAAGGGCTAATTTAACCCCTCCCCATTGCCCAGGCCTGGCTGCATTTCCATAACCCTATAATGCTACGTCCCCAGCTCTGTCACCAGGACGCTGTGCTGCAGTGGGAAGGTCCATTCTGGGTGCAGTGTTGGAATGAAGGTGCCCACAAGACCAAGTCTACAACACCTGCCACAGAGTCTTCACTTTCAGTTGCAGTGAGAAAGGAATCCTCAGAGGTTTAAGAAATAAGACACTGGACTTCATCATTTTTCTCTTTCTTGCCCCTGAATACCAACCACCATAACCAGAGGGTAAGGAAGTCCTTTCTGGAAATAATCTTAGTCCAGACACACCCTGAAGAGCTCTAAGTCCAGGCTGGGGAAAGTGGCATTATTTTTAGGGTCAGTATCTCTGGAAAAGCATCAAGGGAAAATAAGTCATTGGCAGCCTTTCTCACCACAATTAAGAAAACCAAGACTCCATTTAGCAGAAGGTCTTAGTCACAGTGCTCACATCAGTGGGGCAATTTATACTTTTCAAAGTCTTTTTTAAAAAAATCATTCTCTCATTTGTTTCTGAGTGGTTTTATTCCTCTAACAATAGTTTCATTTAATTACTTGCTCACAAGACTTTTCCCACCACCGAACACAACTGGGTTTTCCAACAACACAGCATTGTAATTTTTCGTGAAGTCCATGATGTGAGGTTTTCTGAATTGCTCTTCTCTTTTCTATGGTTTTCAATGGTTTTGTCCCTCCAGCCCCCTCTTTTCCTGATGTGCTGACACAGGCTGTCTTTCTGTCCTTCTGCCACACCAATGAGAAAGCATCGTCAAAATCTCAGCTCTCTCTAGTTCCTCTTGCCCCTTCAATTTTAGAAGCCTTCATGTGTCTTAATCTTCCCCCAAATTTAGGCCACCTGCTTCCAAACATCTCTTTTACAGGCATATTCATCTCCTGGAAAAGTCCTTTCTCTCTTGCCCACAAACATCATGTTGAATTTACAAGTTTAAGCAAAAATAGTTCATGTAACAATCTTCTGAATTTCAGATTTTTTAAATTTCCTGCAACCTCTTAAAGATCTTTGACTTTAACTCTTTTACATAGAACATCTCTGGGAATTCTAACTTCTGTTGTCAGAGTTGCATTTTGACTTCCTCAGCTGTCACGTCGACACTACCACTTACTTCCCCTCATTTCAAAGTTCATTTCTTTCCATTTTCAAAAATCTCTTCTCAGCCCTGGGGCTCTCCTGACACGAGCCTTTTTCTCGGCTGAGTGAAAACTGAGGCTCCCATCTCAAGGGCCCTTTGCCCCCTGAGCACGGAAGTGCCAAAGGCCCAAATGTGAAAGCGTGTCCTCGTCAGACCACGCCCTCCTTCCTCAAACAGGCAGGAGGGTCTCTGAGGCTCCCCGTGCCTTCAACCTCAGCAAGACTGAAATCTCTCAACAAACGCGCCAGAAAGTAGGACCAAGAGCTGCTTGATCTTTCCCACCGTGAACACTGACGCCTTTCAATTCTGCACACTGGCCTCCTCTTCTGCAGTTTTTATTTGGGCTTCCTGACTTCTTTAAAGGGAAAATAAGTATACAGAAACATTTATGCATGAAATGATATGATGTCTGGGGTGTTGCTTTCAAATTATTCCATGCAGGGAAGAAAGTGGGTAGTAATAGAGATGAGATGAGATTGGCCATGAGTTGAAAACTGTGCAAATTAAGTGATGGATAGATACATGGGGATTCATTTCATTATCTTCTCTACTTCTGTAGATGTTTGAAATTTTCCACAATGATTTCTAAAAGAGAGAATGGGTGAAGTGCTCAGAGTGGACGATCAAAAATGTCATTTCCCTTGCTGGGGACCTGAGCCAGGGCTGCCTTTAATGCAGCTGTCACCACATTGCTGGTCTCAGCCAGCATCTCATCCTCTGCCAAGGGCAGGACTGCTCTGTGGCTGGGAGTGGAAGCAGTGGGCCTGGGCACACATTTGGGGAAATAGCCGATGGCAGGTCCATAGTTACCCTGGTCACGCAAGTATCCTGTCTCTGAGATCTCAAGGCCCCCAGCTGTGGGCACTGCTGGTCTTACAGGAGGCCCTGGTGCGTCTGGGTGGACAGGGGGCTTGCCCACAGGGCAGCCTTGACAAGACCCCAGGGGCCTTGGAACAAATGTCCAGTGCTTTCATGTCCTTGCCAGGGCAGACACAGACTCCCTGCAAAAAGCTTGTCTTTGGCGTTGTAGCAACTGCAGTGTGCCACCCTCTGGCTCTTGGTACCTTCTCATCCCCTTCTGTTAAATTTCACAGCGCCCTCTATTCCCTTCACGGGCCGCTTCAACTTTCTAATATATGGCTTTGAAAACAGCAACTGGAAGCTTGCTCAGCAATCTCCAAAAGCCACGGAAATGTGGTGGACACAGCCCAGCCCTGCCCCACAGGGCCTTACTCCTCTCTAAATCCCCTAAACAGCGATCAGGTGAGGCCCACCTGGCCCCAGCATGGGACCGCTGTCCACACGTGTACAGTGGATCTCAGGAGGAAAGTGGGGTGAAATCCAGCTCACACTTTGCCAAAGGAGACACAGCTCAGGTGGCTGTGCCCATCCAGAGGGCTCCACCCCTTGATAGCCTAGAAGTGGCCCCGCTGTGCTCATCTCAGTCTCAGTGAAACAGAACTCTCCGATGTGCTCTTTGCTTTCCACCGCTCCCAGCACTGCCACTGCAGCCCCCAGCATCTGTCACCTGAACGACGCTGCCGCTCCCAGCCCGGCCCCTCCCTTAGGGCCTGACCTCCAGTCCAACCTGTACAAACAGGTGAGCAGTACAAGCTCCCTGCTTAACCCCGACCTGGCCTCCGTGCCCGTTCTGCCACCTGCAACGCCCCCTGTTGTCCTCTGCTCACGGCCTCCCAGACTCTCATCCTCCCGCCCCTTCCCATCCGGCCCCCAGCTCCCGTGTCTCGGTCACCCATTTTCAGTTTGTTAATGCTTTTAAAAAAATAAATAAATAAAAAGAGGATAACACACTACGTACTTTGGAATAATTCTGGATTTGCGGAAAAGTTATAAAGGTAGCACAGAGTTCCCATCACCCTGTCACCTGGTTTACTGTGATGTTAACATCCTACATTGTCATGCTGTGTCTGTCAAAACTAAGACACCAACCTTGGTTGTCGATGTTTTTTTTTCAACTTCTTTTTAAACAAGAAAGCCTGAAATTGAGCAGGTGAGCAAAGCCGTGCCCACTGCCATAAAGCCGAGCGGCCAGCCAGAGGATGCTCTCCGGATTTCTCCAAGCTGAGGGTGGACATGATCCAGAGGCTTCCAGGACATCCTCACTGGCCTTTGGTGGCCTCAAGGGAGCCCAAGGTCCCAGCCTCTGATGACAGGCTGACACCCACAGCCTTCACCCCAGTGGAACCCATGACTTTACAATTTGGTTCCAGAAGGGATTTGATGGGGATCAGGGGGAGAAAAAGAAGAAATAACTTCTATCATATCAGCCCTGCCTCAAAGTTCGGCTCACCTGCCAAGAAGAAAACATTTCTACGGAAAATAAAAATGGGTAAGAGGAATTAGGGCTCGTACATCGTATGTCTCACTCTTAGGAACAATTTACCAGTGCTGCAGAGCTGTCAGCCGCTGACGTGATAAGGAATAACACCACATGAATAATGTTCCCTCCACAACCAACTCCTTTAATTACAAGCCTCTTCTTTCCAGAAGAGAGACAGAAGATGCGAAAACACCAATTTCATGCACTTGTGCCTGAATAATGTCTCTGCGCTGCTTTTTCCAGATGGCGACCTTCTCACTGGAGGAACTAATGATGTGGGCATATTTAGGGAAAAACCAATAACGGAGTCTTTAACCTTCAACAACAAAAAGCGTGTTGTACAAAATGTTCCTTGGGATGCATTAGAAAATATCAATTACATTGCTCGCTGAGGTGTAATCAGCCGTAATAATCAAAATTAATTTTTAAAAATAATTAAACAGACCCCAGGGCAAATAGCTGATGCTCTTCTCCTATGACATCACAGCATACATATGTACCTGAGAAGTTGTGCCTTCTGTTAGCAACAAAGGCATCTCGTGAGGATGAGTAATGGATGCGGGGTCTGAAGGCTGGTGGGTTTCATCCTGGCAAAAGGATGGGGTGCTCCATGCAATTCCCTACACGTTCTTTAAGAGCCTTCTATGCACTGGGCACTATGCCCAGCCCAGACTGAGTTCCTGGTATAGGATCTCTGAAGCAAAGACTCAGTTAATTTTTAAAATAAAAACATAGTCCACTTTGTTTCAAAGATTATTTGTCTTAAAAAATTCCACAAGATATTATGAGCTGTAGAAAGGAGAAATAAATCAGGTTGAAGGTAAAATGGGGCTCAACAGGAGAGAAGCAGCCAGAGAGGTGTGTGTGCACGTATGTGTGTATGCGTGTTTTGCAGAAATTTATCCCACCGGGTCTGTGCAGTTACAAGAATTGGGCCACACTTATCTCTCTGGGCTTCTGAGTGCAAGATCAAAGAGGAAAGCAAAACAGTGACAGTCCTCCTGTGCGTGAGTTGCTGTGGAAAAGCACAGTTCTTCCTGGGGCCAACAGCTGAGGGAGATGGCCCCTGGGTAGCCCCTGGGGCTACCCTCTCTCTACTCAGTCCAGCCACACTGGCCTCTGCTGCCCTAGAACACTCCAGAACACGCCTGCCTCAGTGCCTCTGCGTGACTGTCCTCTCTGCCCGATCACTCTTTCCTGGAGGGTCACAAGGCTCATGTCCTTCCTTATTTCTCTGCTCCCATGCCCCCTGACCCCCTCCATCTAACAGCCCAGCACCTCTCTTGCCACCTCTCCCACTCACCCTGCTCAATGTTTCCTCGTTGCCTTTAGTACCCCTAACATTTATGAATTTATTTATATCTATCTTCACCTCCTAGAATTCAGTTTCCTTTGAAGCGAGAATATGTCGGTTTTTCTCTCTTCTGTAAACTCAGTGCTTGGAGCAGGGTACAGAGTAAGCACTTAGTAAATATTTTTGGAGTAAATGAATGAATGAATAATTGATATAGAAGACAACATCTGCAGCAGCCTGCCTTCGTCAAAGACAGAGCAAGTTTCAAATGTTCTTTCTTCCACATCTCTCCATGTGAGCCAAGAGCAAACTCTTACAAGCCATTTGTAAATCTACATAGCCCTACACATCGCAGTCTATTCAAGCTTCTTTCAAATCAGCTGGTTCTCAACCAATCTCTCCAGGACTCGGGGGCAACTGAGCTGTGATGACAACAGTGACCTGGCAGGGGGTGGGCACTGGCAAGAGGAGGCATCAATAGCCTGCAAGAGTTTCCATAAAATGCGTGTCCCTATGCAGCACCCCAACCGTCCCTTCCTTAGCTCTCCAGCCAGACTGACCTAATCCCAGGGGACAATGCTAACCAGGTTAAGGAGTAGAGGGGCTGGACCCCTCCTCTATAAATGGCATCGTCAGGAGCAAGTGCTCAGGCACCAGACGGGAAGCTCCAGCTTCCAGGTCTCCATGCAGCTACACCACATGCAGGATGGTCCCCTTTTTGGCAGCAAGAGCTATGGGGTAAAATGCAATTTTGCAAACTGCCTCCTATGTTGAAAGCACTTGCATTTTCCCAGCGCTCCACATGTTCTGCTGTAAACCAAGCATGCTCCCAGTTGTAAATGCAGAACGCGAGGCTCTGAGAGGTTAAGGAATTGCCTAAGGTCCTGCTCAGCATTAGAGATGGGCGAGCCCAGCTTCCCTTTGCCACTTCCCGGCTGCAGAGCCCTTGACTTTTTCTTAGATTCGGTTTCCACATCTATAAAGGGGGGTTAATAATAGCTGTGTGATGCGGCTGTTAGGACATCTACGGTAGTTAATCACTCAGTAAGCCAGGGAGTCTGTCGACAGACTTACTGAGCAGCGTCTTCCACAGCCAACGCGCTGAGGACACAGCCTGCCCTCAGTTCTGAATGCCAGGTGGCCAGCCAGCCCAGTCGAGCTCATTTCCTGTCTTCCCTTCTATGTTTGGGCTCTTTCTCCCTATATCCTGAAGCCCATTGTTCCCGAAGCTTGGGAAGAAGGAGGTCTCCTTCCCCCAGCTGGCTGGCAGCTGCAGGCAGCCTTTCCTTCTCTTCTCCCCAGCATCTGGTGACTGTGCCCTTCCCCAGTGGACAACAGACCCATGGGGACAGCAGAGCCTAGATTCTGAGCTGGTGGAATTTGGGGTCCACCTCACTTTCCAAAGTCACGTGGGCAGAGAACGCAAGTTGTATAATGTGTCTATCAACCATCTACTCCACGTCCCTGGGGAGCCCCTTCCCACAGTTTCCCACAGTTATTTGCCCCGCTGAGGAGGAGAAGAGATAAAGACTCAGGGACGTTAAGTAAATTGCCCGAGTTCTCCTAACCTTAAGACCATGTCCATTCAACGACCAGAGTCTGCCTCTGAAGATGTCAGTGATCCCAGCATTAGAATATGTGACATACTGTTTTTCCCAGAAAGATCCTCCCATATTTCCAGCCCCACATGCTCTCACAGAACATTGCAACTTCCCCAGCAGGTGGTAGAGTCTATTTCTCTCCCCTTGAACCTGGGCAGAACTTTGTGCCTGTCTCACCCAAAGGAAGGCAGCAGATATGATGCTGAGTGGCTTCTGAAGCTAGGTCACGGGGGGCCACATGGTTTCCTCCCGGCTCTCTCTGTCTCTGTCTCTCTCCTTCCTCCTCCCTATGGAAATCAGCCCTCGAAACCCAGCCATCAGCTTGTAAAGAAGCCCAAGACACAGGGAGAAGCCGTGTTTCAGCCAATTGTCTCAGCTAAGGTCTCAGATTAAAACCAGCAGCCAGCGCCAGATGTGTGAGTAAATGAGCCTGGCCAAGGCCCCGGGCAGGGGAGAGGAGAGACACCCCCGCCCACCCCTGCTGTGCTCCAGACTCCTTATCACAGCGCCCACAGTCACAAAAAATCACTGTTGGTGCCACTGGGTTGTAGGATGGTGGGTTACGCAGCTTTAGAGAAATGGACTGGGAAACCCCAAGGCTCAGCCCCACATAGTCAAGAGGACCCATCACCATGTCTCCTGGCAACAGGACCAACGTTTCTGTGCCCACTCCTGCTGGGCTGCGGGCTGGTGCTCTCTGAGCACAGCTGACACTAGAGAGAAGGGGAACGAGGATAGGTTTGGTTTTTAATGCCATAAGGAACCCCTGCTCTTGGCACTTAAGGGAAGCCCATCTTCAGTTCGAGTTAAACCAGACCAAGGCCTCGCTCCCCTAGGTGTCGCCTCAGCTGGGAGGCCACACGCATACTGCTACCCACTCAGAAAGCGGAAGTAGATGGCGTCCAGCGACAGCAGAGAGAGAACATGACTCACGGGTTTGAAGCAAATGGCTGATGCTAAGGAAAAGGGGTCGGGCCTCACCTCTGTCTTGCACTCAGGGTCCTTGGTCTGCCGCCCGGGCATCAGCCTCATGGCTGAGGACAAGCTTCCACTCCACGAAGTGACTTTGCTGTGGTGTCCGACATTGGAGCGACTGGCCAGCGACTTCTTCTCAGATGCTGGAGACGGGGAGGCAAAGATTGTCAGAGGTGAAGTCGAAAGGAGGACACTATTCCTACAGCTGGCTTGGCTTTCAGTCGGCCCGCCAGGGGCATGAGCCCAGTGTGCCTGCCTCCAATAAGGGAAAGAGCCCAGGCTATAAGCTTATACAGCCATATTCTAGCTAAGAAATACAATGTGGGCTTGGGGGACTCCAAGCTCCACAGCTCACTGACTCAAAGTGAGATGTTGGACAAGTTAGCTAACATTCCTGAGCCTCAGTGTTCTCATCCTGTAGAATGGGGCTAATGCTATCTACCCTCACTGTGGCGTCACGAAGAGTAAATGAGACTATGTGTTTAACACACTGGCCCTGGAATACAGAAAGTTTTCAATATGGTTGTTGGCAAAAAGAGAGCCATTTGTAAACTTTAACATTCATGTCACCACTTTATGGGTGAGTATATATACTCATGGATACATATGTCCCATTTTACTGCACTTTTCCCTGAAATGGAATCTGACATTTTGACTTCAAATTATACGTGTTTGCACATAGGTACATATATATTTGCCAGGGCTAATTTGGAAAGCCAGTGAAATAAAGGTTCTACACCACTGGGCGGTCTGGGATGATACACATGGAAATAACTAACTCAAATCATTGTGAATTTTGTTGTGCTGAAAGACTTAAAACAAGCATATGAGCCATAATTTGAGAGCAAGGTCCTCTTTAAAAACAAAATTGAAACCTCATTCCTACAACTGCATTGACTAATATGAGGGTGAAATTTTGAGTCTGGTAGAATGCAAGGGACGTTAATATCTTTGGGATGAAGACTTTCACCTGGAACATGAAGAACCTGAGGCTCCAGGGCACTGCACGACTTGGTGCAAGATTTGAAAGCAGGCAGGAACATATCAGGGCAGAACCTAGAACCCTGAGCTCCAGAGCCCAAGCTAGAGCTCTGACATGGTGGCCCTTCCCTTTAAAAGATGACCAGAATCTGCTTGCTTGGTTGGCACTTCTGGCCTTCCTTTCACCCAAGATGCAAAGCACCATTCATTCTTTGTGAGCAAAGATGCATGAGATTTCAGTCTCGTAAACCCCACCCACCAAAGGGACAAGAGAGAAGGTCCGGGTAGAAAAGGCTCTGGGCCCTGAGTGGAACCTTGGAGAAGTCTGGATCTATGAGACCCAGAAATTCCACTCCCTGGGGCCAAGTAGACAGAGACCTAAGTAATGTTGCCAGGCCTTGAGCATTGTCTCCTCCCAGAGTGGGGTGACCTCTTCGATCTTCACTTTGTTCTCTCCAGGTTTCACAGAGAGATCAATCTTGAAGGTGTCCTCTAGTTCCTGCCGCCTCTGTGCCACGAGCTGCTGCCAGAGAGTCCGCACCGTCTTTTGGATGTTGTGCTGGACTAACAGAGAGAGCATATCACACAATCAGATGGCCTTAGTGTCTCTCTCAGAGATGACCAGGAGATGGCATATCATGGTTGATCTTAATCGCATCCTTCTTGAACAGCATTCCAGCTTAGCAAGCTCCAGCCAGATAGCAGTCATTACAGAGAGCCACAGGACCGATGTCAATGCTAACAACATCCACATGAGCTGGGCTTTCTCCTGCTTCCACCACTGAGTCCTGCCTGCCTCACATGTCCAGAGCTGGGGAATTTGATTGATGGGCTCAGAAAGTCTCTGTCTCCCACCCTCCAGTACTCTTAGATATCAAATAGAGATACCTGTGTGAGCTCTAGGGAAGCAAATAGCTGCCCCAAAACAGCTCCTATCAACCTTACATTTTACATTATCCCCTCAGGGGAATGGACACCAAACCCAAGACTGTGCCTGGGGGCCCAGGACCCAAGCTGGTCCCCTTTCCTGGCACTGAATCATGCTTCCCCCGACCCACCCACCTCAGTATCCTGGATTTGCCCAGATGTAGAAATATCTACCAAGCCAATTCTTCCTGCTATGCCACACAACTATAATCCCCTGAACAGTGCCTAAATTCCCTCTGATCTTGGACCACTGGGTGCCCCCTCTGGCACTAGCCCCTTCAGTCTGTTCTTCTCAGTGTAGGGGGATGGATGTTGCTCAGTCCACTCTCCTAGCCAAGTTCCAAAATGCAACGGTTCATGTTGAAAGAACACTGTGTCAGAGGAAACTTTAAACTTGTAAGATGTTTGAGAATTGGCTCTGGGCACCTATCTAATCAGAAAACAGAGGCCCTTAGGTCTACCATCTGGTATCACAAGATACCATACGGTAAGTGGCATAGTTAGTAACCAATGTGGTGGAAGAAAGTCTGCTGAAGCTTCCTGGATCAAAAGGGAGGAATCTCTCAAACACATGGATCTGGCTGCTATTTTTTTTTTTTTACGAATTGCCAATCCCTTTAACTTGATTTGATATTAGTAAATCCAAGAATAAACTCCGTTAAGCCAAAATCTCATAGAAGTAATGAATTTGTTTTCTGGGAAAGAAAACTGAGAGACAGCGAGGTAATGGCTTGAACCAGGTGAGATACATGCCAGTTTCCATCTCTAGTGGTCTAAGGGAAAATTCAAGTGACCACCTGAGAATTGAAATTAACTTACAGTGAGGTCCTCTGGGATTTTAGTAAGGACACTAAGTTCTTAGTCTAATCAAGTCAAGTCCCACAAAGCTTTCTCTTCATCTTTCCATCCATCCATCCATCCATCCATCCATCATTCCATTCCATTTCTAATACACAAAGCCCATTCCAATTTTCTTCTCTATCAGGTTACCTTGCTGTGCTACTACATTGTCTGAGATTTCCAAGGACCTCTTCTGGCCTTTAAGAATCTCCTTAGTAGTATTTGGTTCCTTATCTAGGGAAGAATAAACTGAAAAATGCAACCCTAGCAGTTACCACTATCCTTCTATGCCCCGCCCCCAAAAGAAACAACAAATAAAATGTACCATCACTCAGACTTGGGAAGTCGTCCCCTCTTTTTTCTCCTCCGTCTTCATTTGGAGAAAGAAAGACTTGATGATAAGGAGTCATTCTAGGCTTCGGTTCCAAACCAAATCCTTCTGGATAACTAAGAGACAAGAGATTTTTCACTATAAACTCAGTTTCTTTGGGATTATTCCATTGTTCTTTATTACAAAGAATCATCCTTCAAACTCAGTACATATTGATATGGAAAAACTTGTCTAATCAAGTTAAAGCAAACATGTTATGATAACTTCCATGACAGATACTGTACAACAGCATTCTGGAAAATAGGAAGAACACCTTCTTTTTATTCCCATCTTATTAAATTCAATTCAGAATCCCCACAGGCCCCCTGAACCCTCTCCTGATTTCCCCACCATCAAAACTGGTCATTGCTTTTTGCAGACTCCCAAAGCATTGAAATCTGCCTGTGTTTGGCACTGATCTCATTCTGCTTGGAATGGGACCAAGGCTAGCTTCATGGGCCCATGATCTGTGCACTTGTATAGGGCCCAGACTCAGAAGGGCCCCAGGCTTGGGCTCTTTTGTTACCCTCTTGAAATTCTTGGTAATTTTTGA
Organism: Equus caballus; assembly: GCF_041296265.1. Lineage (NCBI taxonomy): Eukaryota > Metazoa > Chordata > Mammalia > Perissodactyla > Equidae > Equus > Equus caballus. Next base: position 93,609,758 of record NC_091684.1, read on the forward strand.
ATGAGACCCTCATTCGTATTTTGTGGGGACCCCAAACATCATGTAGCTGGTTCTAAGTTGGGTGCAGTGGTTTACATATTAGGTCCCCCCAGAACCGTGCACTCCAGGGCCCCTAGTCATGTGAATGTCCATGTGCCCTCTTCGATGGACCCCTCAGCCAACCCAGCAGAATATACACTCAGTACACGTTTGTGGATTGAACCAAAAATGACAAACAAGGAAATGAAAAAATACCAGCCTATGAGAATGTCCATTCTTGAAATTTCTAGAACAAAGTCCCTTTGGATGTTGGAGCCCATTTTGCTAAATAGAGGAATCTGAGGAGGGTGGAACGTCAAGCGCACAAACCAGCTGGCATTTCGCTCTTCTTACCTATGCTTCCTGTATGGATAGGGTCTAATTCTTGAAGTACAGAAAAGGAAGAAGAACCTCCTTAATTTAATCCGTACACTGAAAATGGATTCTTTTATTTCAAACAAATAAAAAGGCAAGTACCTCCTCTGGGCTAGGAGAATTTTCCAGGGCTTCCCAGAGAGTTTTAAGACAAGTCAACTTCAGTGTTTTGTAATGTTCAATAGGCTACTCGACAGGATTTGGGGAATTTCTTTTTCAAGTAATCAAACATGGTTTGTACTAGGATAAATATGATCAAGAAAAAGGACAAGAGCAAAGTGTAATATCGCATAGTCCTCTCTTCCTCTACAATCAACATAGCTGCATTAATACGAGATAACAGTTGTAGGCAGTATGATGCCAAGGCCCTGGGGATGCACAATACACACACACTGCCACACAGAGAGAGAAAGTGCACATATGCAGAGAAATCTAACATATTTTCAAACCTTGGACTTTGAGAAAAGGATTTAAATAAGCTTAATTTAATTTCTTTTTACTACTGTTTCTTACACAAATGTGCTTACGGACATCATTTTATATCATAAATTTTGTGTGTATTTTTTTTTTCTGCAAGCAAAATGATTCCTCGCTTGCATGATACAATTTCTTATATATTTTTCAATTCTAAGATTGCATTTATCAAATGTTAATACTTCTGAAATCTGCCTACAATATAAAATCAATATGGATACATAATGTTGGAGTCTTCTGTCGCCAAAATTAAGTCAATGAGGTCTCTTACAACCTGAGAAGTGTGGAAATAAGGTCAATTATTATTTCATGATCATTCTAGATGTTCAGTCACATGGACAGGTTTGAGAACAATCTACTATGCTATCAAACATTGCATATAATTTGGATAGTCAGATAAACAACAAGATTATATCGACCTCAATCAAGGGTCCCTCTTCAGCTTTCTTTTCTGCATTGACCACTGCAGGGCACTGAAGCCAGCAAGCAGCTCTCACCTTCTCGTACTGAGCAGCAACAGACAGTGCATGAGACACAGCAGGAAGCTGGCGTTGGAATTGTAGGTGGCAAAGACAATGTCCCAGTGCTCCTGCAGAAAGCCCAGGATGCTGAGCAGGCTGAGGCATTCGGAGAGGGCCTGCTGAGGCTTGGACAGGCAGTAAAGAATGACTTTATTTAAGCTGCTGTATAACGCACTGATGACGGTGTCCCTCTGAGAAGAGGGGTTCTCGATGACCTGTGTCATAAAAGAAACACACACACACACTTGTGAACACTTTGCAATTTTAGATAATGACCCAGTTAGCAGTGGAAATGATACAATCAAAAAGTGACATCATCTAAGATTCAAATAGGACTAGTGTCACCTACCTTTGAGCTTCTATTTAAGTGAACGATCAGTAAAGACAATTCGGACATATGGATTTACCAAAAACTTTCATAAAATAAAAGTTTACCATGACCATATTATGGAAAATAGACGTGGGGACCAGAAATTTCTGAAATACTGGTGACACGGTTGACACTCAGTTTAGAAGAACAGGCTATCAATAATGTTGAATTTTTTAAATGTGCCATTATTAATAATAATCATCATGTATAGACTGTTTACAATATTCCAGGTATCGTGCTAAGCATTTTGGCATTGATTTGCATAGATTTACATATATTGCCTCATTGAAACATTGTAACAACATCATGAAATAGACACTAAGATTATTCCTTTTTAGAGATATGGAGGCTGAGGGTCAGAGAGATTAGACTTGAGCCATGCTCCTAACCACCCTGTCATCAAGAGGAAGAGGGAATCCTGTGGATTTTAGCATGTGAGAAACAGACGGGGAAGGCAGAAAGTCTTGATTTATAGCCTAAACACTGACTGCTCCATCCAGCTGTTTGGCTTCATCACTAGTAGATAAATAAGTCCTGGAGATCTAATGCACAGCACAGTGATCACAGAAAACAGTCCTGTGTTATAAACTTCAAAGTTGCTAAGAAGCTAGATCTTAGTTATTCCCACCACAAAAAAGAAATGATAATTAAGTGACGATAGTAGTGTTAGCAAGCACTATGGTGGCGATCATATTGCAACCTATAAATGTATCAAGTCAACACATCGTGCACCTTAAACTTACATGATATTATACGCCAATTGTAGCTCAACAAAAATAAATAAAAAATTTTAAAGAGAAAAGAATTTATCGAACAAAAATTATGTGCAAAATGTTTCAGTCTGTTAGAAAGCTTATTGTGACTTCTCAATTCCTTTCTTAAGAATTTTATAGATATGCAAGTATTTATACTAATGAAGTTAAGTTTTATTTAAATCTGCTGGAGTCTGGGGTTCATGTTTTTATCATCACCCTCTCTTGCTTGTCAGATGGGCTACATTTTTCAAACTGAGGTTAGGTGTTGTTGGAGTCACAGGCGGTGAGCAGGAGAGAAGGCAGGTGGATGTGGGCAGAACTGAGAGTCCATGGGGCCAGCACCCCCTGAAGACACCTCAGCTCCCAGAGCACCCATTCTCTTGTGTTAGCGCTGAGTGTTTGCTTTGACTCCTGGGGAGCTGCTATGAATGTTTCTGTCTCCCCACATTCACGTGAGGAAACCTTAAGCCCCTATGTGATGGTATTTGGAGAAGGGGTCTTGTGAGATAATTAGGTCCTGAGGATGGAGACTCCATGATGACAGCTCGCTTCCTGTCTCTCTCCGTCGTGTGAGGCTACAAAGAGAAGACGGCCATCGGCAACCCAGGAAGACAGCCCTCACTGAACACCAGATCTGCTGCACCTTGATCTTGAACTTCCCACCCTCTAGAGCTGTGAGAAATAAATGTCTGCTGTGAAGTGGCACCATCCAGGGTATTCTGATCTAGCAGCATGAACTGACTGAGACAGGAGACCAGCAGCTACTTCCCTTCTCAACACGACCTCCCAAGAACTTGATTTTAATGTCCTCAGAGCTGCCAAGGGACATTCCTCCCCTCTTGGAGTTATAATCACAGAAGCCTACGAATACATTCTTTTCAGCCTTGCCTAGAGCTGCACACAGCCAGACTGACTGTCACCCTAGGAATTGTGTTGAGGCCCAGTCCTGGGGTCTGCGGGTGACTCCACAGACAGAAGGTGCTGGGGCCCAGATGTCACTCTCCCTATGAGGCGTGACGAGCAAGGAGAGGGGCTTCCTGGAGTCCGCTGCAGAGGACACACCGACAGCTGCCGGCAGGCGTTGGCGGACGGAGACCTGAGCTTGGCAAGAGAAAATGCCTCCAGCAATCACAGTGTCCCCCTGGCTGAGGCCACCTCGGCCAGAGTGGGCTTCTCATACCGGGAGGGTCCGAGGAAAGAGTGAACGGCTGCTTGTTGGGAAAGGTTTCCAGAATGAAATGGGAGGCGAGGACCAAAAAAGTGTTCAGCTCCAGAATTTTGAGGTTGTGTGATTCTCTGTGTATGTACACGTGTACAACAAAGAATGTGGACACCTGTACACACACACACACTTGCATCTAAGGGTGCATCATAGGCATGCGTTTGTGTGTATGGGTATGTGTGTAGAGCTATCCGAAGAGAGAGCACGTGCAAGAATAATAGACTCTTGCCTCGATTTCAGGAACGCCCAGATATGATGGAGGTGGATACTGAAGAAGAAAATGAAATAGGCCTTTTGGAGATAAAGACCTTTGTGGCCCTTTGTTGATGAGGAATAACAATAACTAACATTAAACCAACAATCACAATAAAAATGCAAAGGGGATGTGTAGGGTCTAGGAGGGGACAGAGCTCAGGTGCCAGCGTGGGGAGCTGCAGCTCCCAACAGCTGAGATGCATCTCAGGTGGCCTGAGATGAGAGCCGGGCCGGGCACCCACAGCCGCCAGGTGTTGCCTGGGCTGTAAAGGTCCTCCCTCCTCCCACCCACCTCAGGTTCTATTTCAGGAAGGACAGCAGGTCAATCTGGGCCAACGGGACGGTAGCCAGCAGTGTGTCATCCGACACTTGGTGGGTCCGCAAGAGCACCCTTACCACCACAGCCAGCCTGGGGTTCTTACCACCATGATGTGCTCCGTGATGAAGAGAAGGATGTGTCTGGGGTCTGCTGAGAACATCCCACTATACAGCTTCTCCACCAGCTTCTGGGTGAAGTGGGAGATGTTGGTGAGTGAAGGAGCAGCAGCAGCTTCTGTGTTTGGCTGAAGCTCTTTACTGCCTGGTGGTGAGAAAACAGACAGAGTCTGAGAAATCATCAGAATCTGAATGGCCTTCTCCCCACAACAGTCTCCAAGACTCTCTTGGTAACCAAACACATCTTACTAACCTCTGTGGACCCCATTGTAACCCTCTGTATACCACATTGTTCCAAAGATGGGGTCTTATACACAGCAGGTGCCCATTGAACACACACATTCATTCAGAGTAAATTGATTTTGAACAATCTGGTCAGTGATATAAACCAAGTGGGGAGAAGGCAAGCGAGGGGCAGCATTTCTTCCAGTGGCCGTTTGGAAGGAGGGCAGAGGAGAACTTAAGGCATAGGGTAAATGGGAAGCCTGTCGTGGTGACCCTAGGATGGCTGCCACATGGGGCAGAGGATAAAGCTGTGATATCGATCGTCTGCTGTGCACACGGAGCCACTGTGCTCAGACGGGGATGCGATGACCTCAGCTAAGCCTTACAACAACCCTCCGAGTTAGCCACGGTTGTCGTCCTCACTCACAGCTCAGGCACCTGCCAGAGTCACACCGCTGTCCAGTGACAGAGCCAAGATCGGACGTGGGACCCCCGAGCTCACACTTTTCACTGCTCTACTGTCTCCCACACTTCAGACACTCCACAAGAAGGACCACAAGTCAGGGTTTCCGCATTGAGGGGCAAGGAGGAATCCAAATGACGAGTGACGTCACTGAGGATTCTGTGGCTCAGAAACCACAGAAAGGACTTTGTCTAATCTTGTTGGGAAGTACAGATGCCCTGGAACTAGAGATTCTGAAGGAAGCTGTAGTCTGAATTCTTAGGGGCAACCGCAGCATCGTCCTCCAAGGTCATCTGTTTAAGGAACATTTGCTGTGCCCAGGCACAGGGACAAAGAATGAGACGCCGAGCAGAAGAACGTGAAATTCCAGCTGGCGTCTTGACTTCCCCCATGGGAAGAGGACTCGATTCGACTAAAGCTGGAGGAGAACTGATCTGAGTTAAGGGGGCAGAGGGCCCTTCTGTCTCCAAATGGCCCGAGGATGACAGAGGCGTCATGGAAAGCAGCAGCATGCCTTCCCTGGGGTCAGTGAGCTCGTGTCATGGACTCGGAGGAACAGACGTGCAGATGGAAGGCTGCTTCTCTCGGCTCCTAATCCCAGCCCTAACACTCCTCTGGGGGGCTGGGGGCAGTGGCTGGTGGGCGTGCTGGGTTTCCTGCTCTGCCATCAGCAGCTTCGTGTCATAAACAACAAGGAGCAAGCCCCCCGACTCACCTCTGCACGCCTGTGTGTTGCCTCCACTCATCACGTGAAATATTTCCATGGTGGAAAGCAGGACCTCAGTCTGGAAGTCTCGCTTCTGCTGGCCGGTGGCGTTGTCCGGAGAAGCCTGGAAGCACACCCATGCCTAAGACGGCAGCCGCACGGCCGTCTTGTCCACCCAGTGCCCATTGGGTCCCCTTCCTGGCCCGTGTGCTAACACCACAGCTGCTGGGGGTGTGGGCTCCCAACTACCCACAGCTGCCCCTGGTCCAGGGCACTGCCCTCTGCTGCCCAAGCTGCCTCACTCAGGGAGGAATGCCTACTTCCCAGGGCGAGGAGACAAGTAGGGGGGCCCCTGGTGAATGACCTCCTGGCAGGTGCCCCAAGGTGGGGCCGACTCTGGGATGCAGATAGCGCACCAGTGCCCCCTTAGGGCCAGGCTATGGCTGAGACCATTTCCTGGCTGGCTTCCCCCTTGTCTTCCTCGCCATCCCTTCTCTGCTTCTCCCGAGAGCACTGCCCCCAAGAAATCACTTCCACAAAATCTGTGCCTCAGGCTCTTCTTCAGAGACCTGGCTAAGACCTGCCCTTGCTCATCTGTTCTCTGCTGCTTGGAGAGTTTCGGCTCTGCCAGGGCCTGCGGTCCCCAGGCCTCCCTCCCACCACCTCACTGCAGTCTCGGGAGACCTTCTCCAACACCGGACAGCTGGGAGACCTTCTCCACCACTGGCCAGCTGGCATCTGCAGGCCTCGGGTCTCCCTGGGCACAGCCCACCCTCGTGGTGCCCGCGCCCTCCCGGGCTGCTCCCACAGCACAAGGCCCAATGACTTCCTTTCCAACCCACCTCCAGGAGCACCTCTAGCGGCAGCCACTGCTTGGGGCTGGGAGCCGCTAGCAAAAGCTCCCTCAAGAGTCGCTGCGTGAACTCCCTCAGCTGCTTCCGGGTGGGATGAGACTCGGCAGGAGCCTGTAGACCCTCGGCAGCACTGTCGCCTTCGGCTGCAGCCCTGGGACCACTGTCGTCCTGGGAAGACTCAGGCACGGCCCCCTCAAAGACAAGAGAGCCCCAGCGTGAGTGGCCTTCCCTGCTCTTTCAGCCTCAGCGCTCTTTCGGGTCCACCTTTGAGGTGTGCACGGGCGGGATTCTCATCACACGCATTAACATGGAAGGAAACTGAGGCTCCCAGGAGGTGGGCGACTTGCCCAGAGTCCCATGGCTCATAAAGTGGGCTGCTATGGTCTGCAAACCTCAGAGGTGTGGGCAGATGTTGAGCACAGAGCAGACAGGCCTGCAGTGCTCAGCGATGAGGCCCAGGATGTGGCCTGGGCAAGTCACCTCCCTCCTTGGAGACCAGCTCACCCCAGTCAGATGGCGATGACAGAAGGATCTCACAAACGTGTATGAGGACCCACGGAGAGAAGAGTGCACGTGGCAATAACTGGCCCCGGGATAAGGTCAAGAAAGCCGGTCCCCACCTGCTGGTGTTGCCCTTGCCTTTCTGCCTGCCCCACTCTGCTGATGTTGGAAGACAGGACCCTCAGGTGAAAGGGGACAAGCAAGACTTCAGAGAACCCGGGCAGCCATGTCCTTGCAGCCTTGGCCCTCACTTCCTGTTTTCATATTGATAAAAACACTGGGGGACAAATGAGACCGGGGTCATTAGCCCAGAGACGTCCAGGAGGAGAGGGAGATGCTGGGAGGCCGAATGACACGCCCAAGGACACGCGGCCGGGGCCTCCGGACTCCAGGCCCGCAAACTGTTCATGTGCATTCATCTGTCGGCGCCTCCCTTTGCTCATTCATAAAATTAATGCAGCCGTTGTTAATTAAGCCATAAAATGAATTTAATGGCACCTAGGGAGGTGGTGACTGCATTAATTAGCTCCATGCGGCCTTGGCTGGAAAGATGCCATATAAATTCACAGCAAATAGAAGGCTTTTGGCCACCAGCCTTCGGTGTGAACACAGTCTATCACATTTTCTGGGAGCAAAGGCCTTTTGGAGCTGAGCTGACTGGCAGCCAGGAGGAGGCAAGCAGGTGTGGCGATAAGGGCTTTGGAACGGGAGCCAGGAGCCCCAAGAGAGGGCCTGGCCCACCCGCAGCTCATCAGCTGGGGAGGTGACTTTGGCCCAGCCTCTCCCCCAGGCGGGAGCTTTGAGCGTGGGGAGGAGGAGCCCTGGGTCAGAGTGTGCTCTGCAGCTGCTGGCGGGCAGCCGGCCGGAACCCGAGTTCAGCAGATGGCGAGGCTGGTCCCCAGCTGCAGGGGCTGAGGTGGCGATCTGGGCTGAGAATGTCAGGCCACGGACCTCAGGGCCCTGGTCCCCTCCAGAAAGCCCACTCGGAGGGATGCTGAGGGGCAGCCTATAGGATTGTCCTTCCCCCCTGCCTGGTCTGGGGCGCGCCTGGCCTCCGTGTGGGGTCCCAGCCCTGACCCCTCCAGCGCTGCCCGCACTGCCTGCCTCTGCTCTTTGCTATGTCTTTTTCTTTTCATCTTACTGTCCTAGTATGTTACTTTAGTTGTTTAACCCATCGAGCCATTTTCTCTTTTGGCAAATCTTCTACTCTTTGTATTTAGTCTTTTTATCAAAGCTAATTACTCTTAAATTTCATTTGGCCGTTCAATTTTATCTTAAACTGACTGTGATGAAAAGGACACGGGCTTTGGGGTGAGAGAGTGAGGTTCAAATCTCGGGTCTGTCACTCAGGAATCACGGAAACCGGTGCGTTGCATTCTCTCAACCATGCTGTGAGACAGGCCTCACCGTGCCCCAACCCGGGCACCAGGTCAGCCGCCCTTCCCTCTCCGAATCGCACTTCTGCCCTGCCTGCCCGCCGCCACCTGCCCCGGGGGGCCTGCAGGTTCGGGAAGTGGCAGGCGCAGGGCCGTTGTGGGTGTCCATACATGGAGGCCACCAGCATGAACACACTTCTAGAAAAGATGAGCTGAAAGGCACGTTCGCTCATTTATTTGGTTGTTTAGCACACGATGATGGAGCAAACAGCCTCTGAGCCTCGCCTCACCGTCGTGTGCCTTTCTGACACGCTCCTTTAGCTGCAGCTCTCGACTTGCAACAGATGTCACCCGCTCGTTCTCCCTGCCTGGCCTCAGCTTCCTACTCCACTAGGCTGGGGCGACAAGCGGACTTCCGCCCTGCCCTTTCTGCCCTCCTACACCTGCCCTTCACACGGCCCTCACCGCCTCCTCTCAGCTGCCAGATGCTCCCAGCCCACTGAGTCCCCTTGACCTGCTGGTTCTCCATCTCAAACTCACTCACGGCTCTTCCCACGGCCCCCTCCCCACCCCCACTCTCACACCTCGTCCTCAAGACCCGGAGGTCCCCCTGCCCTCACAGCCTCGGCTCGGCTGGCTCTAAGCCGCGCCTGGGTGAACCCTCTGATGAAGAGGAGTCCCAGATTATGACCTTGAGACCAGGATGAGGCCCTGAGACAAAAGACAGGACCGTCTTCCAGGCCCAGCCTCCCGTGCGGGCTGCACCGGCCACAGGCTTCCTGGCATGGAATTTGCTGTTTCCCGTGATCAGTGCGTGGATATTCCACATAGAATTGGACTAGATCTACCATCAAATTTCTCATTCCTGAGATGCCTAACAACTCAAAAAATGATGGAAATCTCAGAGCTGAAAACGACCTCAAGCTGCACCTAAGCCAAGAAAAGGAAAAATTACTCACGTTATTTACTTAATGTTTCAGCCAAATTGCCTTAAAACGTATTTTAATTTTGGGGAGTGGGGAGGAAGTTTGCCCTTCGTCCTTGGAGGAGGACAACATGACACTCACCCCTGCTCTCACGGAGGCAGGGCGGTGGCATGTCCTACCTTGTGGCTTCCCAGGGGGAAGGTGACTGCGGCCAAGGTCTGGAGGAACTCCGGGGCCCGCCAGGCTGGGTCCTGGGGGTAGGTGCTGTGCACGAGGCCCAGGAACTGTAGCACACTGGCCGGGAACGTCCGCTCCCAGGCGTCGTCTCCAGGACCTGTCACGGGCTGAGGGCACATTTCATGAGAGGCGGAGCAAGGGAGCACGACTGGGCTGCAAAGGAGCCAGAGGGTTTGAAATCTGGGGGGAAGACCTCATTTCTGAGACTCTCAACAAGACATCTTATTGCAAGACACCTAAGACAATGCATTAGCCCTCGACACTGGTCATCCTTTGGGGAAGGATTTAATGCACGCAGGCGTTGTTCGAAGGGCTTCACACATATTCCTCTTCTCATCTCACAAACCCTCTGAGGTGTGTTCTATGTTTACCCCTATGTTACAGATGGGAAGACAGAGGCACAGAGACGTTAAGTAGCTTACCAAAGGTCACCCAGCAGGTAAAGGGCAGAGCCAGAAATTGAACCCAGACAATCCGGCTGCAAAGTCTGGCTCTTCCCCATACCATCACCTAGGGATTAGACACAGCCTCTGTGCTCAAGGAACTTGCCAATCAGGGTCAAGTCCAGCCTTCCTCAGCCCAGTGCTAATGCTCCCAGCTGTGGCCTCTGCCCTGGCTGACACCTGGACAAAGCCTGTCTGAGGCTGGCAGGGCTGGAAGCCCCTACCCACCAGCCAGGGCTCTGGAAGGAATCATGTTGCACTAGGCTGACACCCAGTGCCCTGAGGAGACCTGGAGACCTGTTTGCCCCCTAACCTGGCCCTGGCCACATGGCTGAACCTCCACCCCGGCTGCACACTAGTGTCCCACTGAAGCCTGGCTCTCCGGACCAGCCGCACCCAGTCACTCTATCTGGAGACAGGCTCCAGCTGCTGCCTGACGTCCTGCTCTGTCCTGAATAAACAGCCTGGAACTTGAAAATTGACCAGCCTTAACATCAGGTTTCGTCCATGCACAGCCACACCCCTGCGGATGTTACAGGTGGACGTCAGGTGTTCCTCTGGCCAGTTACTCAGCCCCAGCCCCTCCCATCCATGGCTTTCTCATTTCCCCACCTGCCTGCCTCGAGTCCTGGCCCATGGGCATGAGTTAGGACATCCTGTTTACCAGGTACATAACTAGTGCCTGGAACAGAGCCTCGTACTAGAAAAGATAAAGCTAACTGTAGCAAGAAAGGTAATATGCACGGGGCAATCAGAGAGCAGGTCAAAATCTCATTCGCAGCGCCCCAGGAGGCTCCAGACGGGGCTGAGCAGGCAGGCAGGGAGAAGCTGCTTCTGAAGTCACCTGCTTCTGGTTTCTCCAGCAGGTTCTTACAGCACCATATGAGATTCACGGGCTAGGACCTCAGGGCGGAGTTCTGTGAGATTTTTCTGGGTTTTTTTCTGCCTGGTTCAAACCTTGCCTGTGCCACCTACTGACTGTGTTGCTTGGATCCCCCGTCACCTCAAGTCCCAACTCCATAAACCCAGGATCGTAACGTGACCTGCTTCATAAGGTTGTCACGAGGATTAAATGAGACCTCTTAGTGCTTCAGGCTTATTTTCACAGTGACTAGCACGGGGTGAACGCAGAAGAAGCAGGGAGGAAAGCTCAGACACAGAGGGCTCGCACCTTTTGGAAGAGGAGTTCGGATTTGACGCACTGAGCACCAGGAGCCCCTGCAGGCTCTTAGGCACGGCGGTGACCTAGAGGGTCACGTTAATGCCGCACACACAGGCCTCCACCAGGCCCTCTCTCTGTGACCTTGCCCAAGTGAGTTAACCTTCAGTGTCTACATTTGCACAATGGACATAATACTGTCTGTTCCAGAGGATAGTTGCACACAGCAGAACCGCTAACGCCTAAAAGACTGACAGTGCCAAACACTGGCCAGGACGTGGAGCAGCTAGAACCCTTCCAAAAGAAGAGTTGGTGAGCATAAACCGGCACTTCCACTTCGCAGCGTACTCGGCAATGTCTATTAAAGCAAGTCCTGTGTGTAGCTTGTGACCCACAATTTCACTCCTGGGTAGATTTCCAACAGAAACAAGTATGTATGTCCACCAAAAGATACACACATAGTGGCTTTATTCGTAATATTTCCAGATGGAAGCGAGCCAGAAGGGATAAATAAATAGTGATTATCACAATAAACTATTACTCAACAATAAAAAAGAATGAGCTACTGATATACACAACAATGGGAGTGAAACCCACAAGCAACGATGAGTGAAAGAAGCCCGATGCCACAGAATACAGACTGTGTGATTCCATTTATACCAAGTTCAACAACGGGCGAACTCAGCTATGGTGACCACCGGGCAAGGGGACAGTATCAGACAAAGCACAGTTCCAAGCAAAAAATAAAACAAACAAAATAAAATTAACTGAGAAAGATGTGTTAGAGTAATGCACCACAATTAAGTTTCTGGCCTTGTTCTCTATTCTCCCAGTTTGGGCCTTTTATATTTTGATGCTGGTCTGTTGTATTCGGTAAATGATGCTTTCATGACAGATCCTTTCATGGAACCAAAACAATGTCTTTGAATGACTTTTCTTGTGTTAGATCCCAGAAGATTGTGTCTTGTTTTCTGACTCAGTCTAAGAGTCATATCTGTAATCTACCAGTTAACCATTTGGTGTTTAATATTATAATGTACATGTTCAGACTTATGTTTTGACTTCTCTCAGCACACTATGTATTTTCTTTATTTTAAATGCTTTCATGTTATTCCTTCTGTTTGCTTTTTTAAAATAACATCAATTGATTAGAAAGCTAACAAACTCCTGATACCGCAACAGAAAATAGACATTTTTTCAGCACCCCAAAATTAATTGCACAATAGGCCTACAATGGAATCATGAATAAGTTTCGCAAAGATGGAAAGTGTACAGGTCAAGCGTTCTGACTGGATAAAACAGAACTGGAAACAGATAACAATGAAAAAACAAAAAGTTCAACCACATGGACGCTGAAAAACACGAGCCAAAAAGGTCTTTAAAATTGCAATCACAGAAACTCTGGAAAACAAGAAAAAACTGAAGATGCCAAATATCAAAATCTTAGAATTAGCCAGAAAAAAATACCAGGAGAATGAGAAATATACCCAAAGTTGGTTGTTTAAATAAATACACATCTTCAGCTCCTCAAGTAGTGGGAGGGGTGGGGTCAAGAGAGAGCATGAACTTACAAATTAAGAACAAAAGGAGGGAAATAATCACACAGAAAATTAAGTGAATTAAAAGAAACCATTTATGCAAACTAAATGGGAAGATTTTTAAAAATATCAATTGCCTAAACTAGATCAAAGAGACATTTAAAAGCCTAAATAGGCAATAATGGAAAAAATTCAGGCCGAAGAAATTTCATTGGAACAATTTAAATAATATAAGAATTATGGACCTAGCATCTTGAATATAAAGAAAGACGAGCAGGCTTTTTTTAATAAAGCTAGCAAAATACTGATATCAAAACCCAACAAAGACGCAACTACAGCCTAATATCACTTATAAATATTCAGGCAAAATCATAAATAAAATATGACAAACAGAATAAGAAAATATGCTAAAAGAATAAGAACGGTGACTGAGATCTTTGCAAGAATGTGAGAAAATTGACATAATTCAATAGGCGGTTAAAAGAAAAAAGTATAAAGGCATATGATCATCTCATTATATACTAAAAGAGTATTTAATAGAAATTAAATACATTCTTGCTTTAAAAAAGAGCAGGTGTAATCTGTACTTTCTTAGCATAATCACACACACACACACAAAGTTGGCAAAAGATTCAAACAGGCCATTCACAGTAAAATAAATAGAAATGGTTAATAAGCATGTAAAAAACGGCATCAACCTCAGTAGTGATAAATGCAAAAGGACTCACTAGGAAATCACCAGTTTGGCCGTGTTGTTGCGGCTGTGAGGACTTCTATACAAGATGGCGGATGCTCGGTAGATGGAGAAGTGCATCTGCTTAATGTCTAAGGCAACCTTCCTAAGAAACGCATCCATAGAAAATGCGTGCAGTGCACTTTGATCCGCTCTCCGACATCCCAGACTTGACACTAAGGAGGACACCGAACTGGAAACAAAAGTTGTCTCCGTCCTCAAGAAAGTGCATTACAGGCTTTCTATAACAAAAAACACTCCGAGAAGCAACATGGATTTCCATTTACAAATATGGATGTTTCCCACGTATTTTTAGTGATATGCAAATATATCCACAACATGTTGCGGAAAAAAAGGCAAAAGGAACTTAAGTGGTCTAGTCCTCCATAAGGATGTGGTATAATCTCAGAGAAGCATCTGGAAGGATATTCCACTAAGGTTCACAGTGCTTATCTCTGGATGGATATATTTCAGGTGATTTTTGCTTTCTACTTTTTCCTTTTGTTTACGTTTTACAGGCAATCATGCATCATTTTATAAAAGCAATAAAGACCCCCCCAACACACACACACTCAAGCCTCTGGTTGCCCTTGCCTACAGACGGAAGTTGGAATTTTTCAGCCTCTCATGCGTGTTCTTGTTGATCTGGCTCACAATTACTCCTGTCCACAGGCCCCTTGGCCTTCACCCCTCACACCTGCCTCCACGTCTGAATAACCTCTCCACCCACCTCTGGTGGGCCTCGAAGGCCTGGATTAAGGCTGCCCATGTCATGTATGTAGTTGGTGAACGTCTGTCTTCTCTAAGACAGGTCTCTATCTCACAGGTCCCCCACATGTGGGTCCCTGAAGTTCCCCACCTAAACCAGTTGTTCAAAAAAAGTGTTTCCTTTTACTGAAGGCATTAAACTTCCCAGTGAAGAAAGTCAAATGTTTAAACAAATGGAAAATGGATGTCTTTGGCAAGAGCGCATGAACCTCACTGGGGACATTTGGGCTGGGTTTCCCACTGTGCACCCAAGTTATCATGAGGAACCCACTCCGCCTCTTCTGTCAAGCATTGGGAGTAACAGTTGCAATGACCGGTATGACTGGAAAGCTGCTGGGCAAAGTCAAGGTGACCTTCCACCGTTGTTGTCCCCTGGGAACCTCCTCACGGCATGGGGGGAGGGGGGCTCACCTGGCTCATGGTGGCTTTCAGCATTTCCAAGAGCAGCAGGGCACCCTCAGTGCACAGCCCGGCCCGGACAACGTCTTCCCTGTGGTGCCTCTGCAGAAGCCACTGGAGCATGGCATCCAGGCTTTCCTGAAAGACAAGCAGGGGCTGTAAGGAGACCGGCGGCTCCACAGCTAGGGGACCAGCTTTCCAGCCAGTACATCGCATTTCCCAGGCGCCCCAGTAGGAAACAGCACAGGAGCAGACCCGGAGGCTGGCCCATGTGGTGAATTTCAGTCCCCTCGATGGTGCCCAAAGGAAATGCACAGCTCCGAGGAGGTGCTGAATACCCACTAGCAGCTTGCCTCAAGTTTAGGCCTTTTGGTCTGACATCACAAATACTCAATGTCCCAATCAACTTTAATGAATTTTTGTAAATAAGATGGAAGAAGACACATGATGAAGGCAAAGGCTTTGGGGAAAGTGCAGAGCATGGCAAAGAGAGCGTGCGCTTGACCAGCAGGGTGACCCGACTGTGCCTCTTCAAAAGCTGCGCTTATGCAGGCTATTCAGCTTCTTGGTATTTCAGTTTCCTTCTCAGTGAGATGGAAATTACATTATCTACCCCATGGGATTGTTAGAAATATCAAGTGAAATAAAATATGTAACACATCTATCACGGGTCCTGACACTCAGCAGACATATGTTTTCTGCGATACGTCTCAGCAAAATAAAAATACAGGGTGTTGCTGAACTTAGCACGCATATTAAGGACTGTATTTTGAAGCGTGATCTACAATAACATCAAGATTTAGATAGGTCAAATATAAGGATGGGGAAGAGCGGTGAGCATTTTAGCCTTCTATTTGCAAAGCCACGCCTCCCCACCCATCTCAATTCAGTTTAACTCAACTCAAGACCAAGAAACGATTTCAGAGTCTGCTCTTTGCCAGGGGCCTGGGAGGATGAGGAGGAGGTGGGGTCCGTTCTTGAGGTGCTCGGTGTCTAACAAGAGAGGCAAATGTGTGAATGTGTCTGTGCCACATACGGCGAGGGTAGGCTGAGGCACAAAGCGGGGAATGGTATCCACTGTCTAGGGGATCTCAGCAGGAGGTGACATCTGAGCTGAATACTGGGGAGGACACCTCACCAGGCAGGTGATGGTGGGAGAAAGGGCTCATTAAAGGCACAGGATGTGCAAGCGCAAAGCAGCTGGTCTCACCGGGGAGGTGACTGAGGGGGACTGCAGCGCCAAGAGTGGGCGAGGGAAGAAGCTGGGTGGGAGACACAAGCCAGGGGCCCCACTGAGAAGGGGCTTGATGCCAGCAGTGGAGTCTGAACCTGATCCTGCAGCAATGGGAGCCAATGAAGACTCGGATGCAATGCAAGTGAGTGAGTGAGTGAGTGAGGGGATGGTGAGAAGGTGTGTGCAAGGAGTGTAGACTCTTCTTTGGAGAAACTTGGCCAAGGAAAGAGAGAGAGTGATAAACAGGACAGCAGTTGGTCAAGAGTGTGAGTCAAGGAGGTAGCTTCTGGTTTTAGGGGGGGCCATCACTTAACAGACAGTGGTCTACGTGGAAAGAGTCAATAGAAAAGGAGATGCTGAAAATACAAAAGAAAGAAGGGGTACAATAGGGTGAGTCACTCAGGAAAGGAGTAGAAGGAATCCAGATCAGCCTTGAGAAGCTCCCCTTTGCCAGTGACAATGAGAGAAGGTCGTGAAGGGGGTCATGGCACAAACACGTGGTGGAGGGCCGGGTACAGCACCAATGTCCCCTCGTGGGCAGCCTCCACTCCCGCTATGAGGTAAGTCGTCTGAGCACAGGGCAGGTGGGGGCCAGAAGACTCAAGAGCCTGTAAAGTCTATATTAGAATGTAGGGAACAGCGGGCATTACTAAGGTGAAGGGGCATGTCTTTTCTGAAGGCACAAACCGAGGCTCCAAGTCTGTGGTGGCAGCAACTCGCCTCGTCCCACCACCCCACCATCATGTGACTTCTCCAGCTGTGGCCAGAAGGAAAAACATTTAAAAGTGGGACTGACGAAAACAGAGACCTGCTGGGAGGGGCGATGGCATACAGAGGCCAAGGGAGCCAAGCATATGTGAGGAGCTAGCCAAGGGGTGTGGGACTGCTAGGGAAAGAAGTGGGTCAGGACACCACAGGAGTAGGAGGTGGAGGGAGGAAGAGGTGGAGGGTCTTAGGCAACTGCCTGGGTCGCATGGAAGCAGAAAACCCAGCGTATCACTCCCTCCTGAGGGCGCCCCATGAACCTACCTTGGGCCCATCCCTCAGCTCTGTAAGTGGCGTCTGTAGGAAGAAGGTGGCCACGATGAGGTAGACTTCCGGAATATGCACATGGTGGGCCAGAAAGTCGTTCAAGACCCGTAACCCAGGGAGCAGGCAGGGGCTCTGGTCAGGCAGGGCGGGCTGGCTCTTGAGGTTGTCTATTGATCAGGTGGAAGAGGCACAAAACCCGACAGAGAACGACTGCTGTTACTTCTGGTCAAGGCGGGGATTGAGTACATGGGGGAATTCCCTGCCATGCACCCATCCCATAGAAATGCAGGATAGAAATGTGTGTCATACGCACATGAGCACCAGAAAGTACTCAGTGCGAATTCCTATTCCTGACGTGCCCATTCATCCATTCGAAACCAGTTACTGATTTAGCGTCTACCACCTTAGAGGCAACAAGGCAACAAGGACACAGTGTTTCAACAAAATATTCACAATCCCTGGCCCTCAGGAAGAACATACCATGTCGTGGGAGGGACATCAAGCAAGTAAATATCAAATAGATGCTTGTGAATTGCAATAAGCACTGTAAAGGAAAATAATAGGGGCGAAGAGAGAATAGCAGAGGTGCCGTGATTCAGGCAGGACCGTCCTCTCCTCGGGGAGGTGGCATTTGAACTGAGAGCTAAAGGATGAATCCCCACCAGCCAGGAGAGGTGTGCCGATGTTCTGAATTGGGGGAAACATCCAGGAAGAGGAAACGAGCCAAGGAGGCTTTTCAGGAAAAGGAAGTCAGGGGGCGATGGGGCTGATCAGGGTCAGGGGTCAAGGGGATCCTACAGCAAGGAGCTGTGAAGGTCGCGGGTGGGGAGGAGCCTGGCGGAGCCTCACTCATTGCCCATGATGAGGTGGCGCCCTTCCTTCTGGAGACTCACCCATCACGATGTCCACGCCCTCAGAGCTGCGTTCCACCCAGGAGCCTACAGACAGGCCATCTTTAAATCGCCCGCGGAGGGAGGAACTTGACAGAAAGTGCAGCAGCAGCTTCAACCCCAGCACCGTGGTGCTGGGGTGCAGGTGGCCCTGTACAAGTAGCAGGAACCAGTCCGGCCCCAGGGTCAGGAACATCTCTTCCTTCGTCCTGGGGAGTCAATACATGCAACAAATTATCTCCCAGTCCATGAGCAAATGACAGGTCCAGAAAATATGAATAATGGCTGGCCTCGCTAGTCACCTAGGAGAGGCAAGTTAAGGTTACCATCTGGATATTACTTAGGGAAGCACATGTTATATTTTAAAAGAATGATAAAATAAAACGCTGGTGAAATTGCTGCGAAATGGATGAATTTGTGTCTAACGGCTGAAGTACAAGTTGGTCAAAGCTTTTCAAAGCAACTGGAAACTGTGTCAATAGATGCAAAATGTGCAGCCTCCTGGATAGTCCTCCACTAATATTCATCCTTACACAGTGTCTGTCTAGTCACCCAGCTAATTACATCAATATAGTCATAGAAAACACATAACAGTGATTTACCTCCCTTTTTAAACACACTTGTCAAAACTAATCTAAATGGAATAGTCCGATATTTACGCATCTTTATCAGTTTAGGCAAAAAAAAAAAAAAAAGAAATACGTGATTTAAGTGTCATTTTCAAAACTGAATTTTAAAATGATGAGTCTGGAGGATACAGACTTGGTAGACAATGCAGAACTGGAGGGCAGGGAGGCTGGCAGCCAATCAGAGGCAATGGTTCAGCAAAGGACCCAGCCTCTTGGGAGCCAGAGAAGGATGCATCTGTATGGGGCAGTGTTCTCGGCACAGGATGCCAGACTAACCCCAGTGAGGGAGTGGCTGGTGTCCAGTGAAATGAGCACTGGACTAGGAGTCAAGAGACTGTCCTCTCTTCCAGCCCTGCCTCTGATGTGTTCTAACTGGATGACTTTGGCAGAGCTCTTGATGTCCTCTGGTCATTTTCCTTGATGGTGATGATGACGGTAATGAGGTTGATGGTGATGATGGTGCTGGTGGTGATGGTGATGATGATGATGATAGCATTTAGCTCATGGAGTATTTATAGTGTCTCAGGCACCATGCTCAGGGCTATCTATATATTAATTTCCATCTATGGCAGGTGCTATTTTTATCCTCGTATATATGAGTAGAAGACAGTCATAAAGGGCTTAAGTAACGTCCCTGAGGTCCCTGGAAGCAGAGCTGGAATCTGAATCCAGGAGGTCTAGACGTCAGAGCCCAGGTGCTTAAGTACTACACTGCCTTCCATTCCAAAAAGATGGAAAAGGAAGGGGTTAGACTAGCTCATCTCCAAGGCATCTTCCAGTTCTCTCATGCTTTGATTCTAGGAATGTAAAAACTTGTAGGCTGGTAAATTTTTAAACACTACTTGCAAGGCTGCTTTACCGAAGGGTGACTCCCCATCTCGATTTCTCCCTCCCCAAACACACATACACGCTGAAACGTCAACTCAGCGAGAGCAAGGATCTGGACCGCCTGCTCAGTACCGCATCCTTAGAGCGAGAAACAGTGTCTGGCACACAGTAGGGGCTCAACCAATAGTTGAATGAATGAACACCTTCAGGGTTGGAGGTGAAGCAGGCAGACCCGGAGAGAGCTAATGAAATTTACGATTCCACATTGTTTTGAAAGTTAATTGAAGGCAGAGTCTTCTTTTTCCAACTTGGAGAAATAACTAAATAACTAACAGCAAATAGCAGAAGAATTTGGCAAGCCTTTTCCTTGATAGATGTTATTTAGGGTAACCATTTCTCCATTCTATTGTCTGCCAAGTCCAGGACATCAAAATCAGTAATTGTCACAACTGCCAGAACAATAACAATTACACTATAGCAATGGTGACAAAAGGAGTTTATTGTAATTATACCAAATCTGTTTCGAGTTACTCACGGCCATTAAACATTTGCATCAGAATATCTTAGGGCAAGGTCTGCTTTATTGGGTGGAGAGAACATAATTTTCTTTCTGTCAGTGCAGGAAACACACTGCAGAACACTGACTCGGAGATGCTAAACTTTTCATTAAGAAAAGGTTTTAATACCTCACTCTGTATGAGGCGACCTTGTGCCAAATCGCTCTTCCTGGAGTTACTTACTCAGAGGACAGATGAAGCTGGGAGGAAGATATTACACTGAGCAGCATCTCCAGCAACTGGTTTCTGAGCCAGATTGTCTTTCCAGATGTTTGGCTTCCAGCTACAAAAAAGAAAATTCAGATTTGAGAGAAAACGGATGGAAAGAGACACCATATTTGCCCCAGTAAGCAATTGCATTCACCAAATGCTTAGTTCACCCAGGAACTGGGGCAGGAATGGGACTCAAAATTTTGGCATTCCAATTCTAGACTTCAACTTTTCACGCAACGCTTGAAAAGAATTTCAGGAAATGTTCCTAAAGTTCTCTTTAACTAGAGATGTTTTCGGTGTTCCCCATTCCTTCCCCTGAATCCTAAAGATGATAAAGTCAAATTTATCTCCCAATAGAAGAATTTTTTTCAATTATCATAAGCTGCAACATTTCTTGAGCACCGACTGCATGCTGGGTATCATGCATTGGGGGGGCAGTGGGAGCAGAGTGCTGAAGACTACGGTCCTCAGTCTCGACTCCGGCTCTCAATTTGCTCCCAGGCTAGGCCTTTGGCGCGTCTATGTTGCACTAAAAATAGAACTTGAATTGTAGCAAGAGGTATATAGATCCAGCGGAATAAGAAGCTTTACTTGATAGCCCTGCAGGATATTTATTAGCACTGTCTTAACAGAAGATGCTCAGTTAGATAAAAGTTTCAGAATGGAGTCCATATAAGAAAACGGGTTGACTAATAACTCCCATTGGCTCCTTGTCCGTTCATTCATTCCTTTGGTTGGCCAGTTATCTTATAACCAACTCAGAGCACACAAGCTACAGAAATAGGACTCATGAGGCAGCTTGGCTAATTCGAGTCATGTTGCCCTCTATTTGGATCCTGACCCCCATCTCTTATAGAGGTCCTAATCTCTCTGAGCCTCGGTTTCCTCATCTGCAAAATGGGAATAGTAATTCCCACTTCTCAGGCTTGATGTCATTTATCTACTTTGAGTAATGCTGTCCAAGAGAATCCTCTGTGATGAGAAGAATGATTTTTATCTGCCCTGTCCAGTGCGGTACCCGCTAGCCTCATGTGGTTATCGAGCACTTGGAATGTGGCTGAGGAGTTGAATTTTTAATTGCATTTAAAATTTTAAATAACTGGAATTTAAATTTAAATGGCCGCCTGTAGCTCGAGGGGCCAGACTTGGAGAGCGCAGAAATGGAGGGCCTAGGACAAAGTGGTTGGGAATTGCTCCCTTCACACCTGTCCTAGCAGGCAGAATGAGAAACATGATGCAGCCACTGTTCTGCACTTGGCTGGGGAGAGAGAGACTCAAAGAAACAAATCACAAAGCTGTGTGTGAAAGTAAGCCCAAGGGGGAGAGTAGCACAGAAGAGGTGACTTAGCCTGGCTTGGTGGCACTGGGAATGGCTAGTCTAGATGGGTGAGGTAGGGAGAGGGGTGCGGCAAGAGAGGCATTTCTACAGAGGGAGCAGCATGTGCAAAGAATGGACTGAGGGCAAACCACCACACATTAGGACCTGCAAGTGCTTCCGAGTGTTGAAGTTGGGGCTCAAAGGGGGAGCAAGGGTGGGGGAGATTCAACCAGGGAGGTAGGCAGGGGCTGGAGCACGAAGGCTCCCACTTGGTGGTCTACAGGAAACTGAGTTTTCTCCTGGAGGCCCTCCTTGGAAGCCATTCTGGTTTGTGTAGGAAGAATACACAATTTGACTTGATTTGCAACCTTAATCATAAAACTGTGACCTCACAAGCCACTACTGTGGAACGACTGCTCGGGGGGGCGGGGGGGGTGCCTTCCCCTTCTTTGCCTCCTCAGCCCTTCCCTCTGCAAAATGGCCCCACAAGGTGCGCCTCTCGGGGGCGCTGTAAGAGCCACCTCGCTGCCTTCAAATTGGAGTCTGCGGACGGTCTTCTCACCAGGCACGGAGGGGTCCGGGGCTCCATCCACACAGATGTGCTTCTCGCTCACCGACGAAGGCTTGAGGGTGTACACAACAAACAGCCCGATTCTTAATGCAGAGAGAGAAGGATACACTCAACCGTGGGCTCAACCCATGTCTGACGAACACACAGAGAGGCATCCTACACAGATCCACCCAAATGTGGCTTCACGGCAGGATTTGAGGGGAATTGTGTTATTCTATGATCAACGCAAAATTGGCAGGCTTCTAAAATCTGTCAGGACTCATAGAGCTCTTCCAGATCCATAGAAAGGATAGCGATGAGGACGGAAAAGGCCAAATGTCATACCAGCTAGAACGTCCTTTGGGAAGTCTACAAAAGGCAGACACGTTAGGTCATCGGCCAGTGGGGATGGTGTGCTTGTGGAAATTCTTGAATTCTTGGCACAGTAAGTGTGTCCAAGCTCCAGGGAGCAGTGAACATATAGCCCTGAGGGGGCAGCTAGCAGACCCACTCATTTCCTGAACTCTCAGCCCTGAACAGAAACCCCTAGAAGGTCCCAAGGAAGTAGAACCTGCCACTGCATTGAAAGGTGGTGATGCTGTGTTGAGTGTGTTGAGGAGAGACCTGGGACCTCTCTTCCCTCAGAAAATGGTCCCAATGCTCTGCCCTTCTCCCTGGGAAGCTTGTCACAGTACCTGAGCAAGTCTTGGATGCTGAAGTGGCCCCTCAGCTGACAGCCCAGGATGGCAATGATGGTGGGGATCTTGGAGGGAGTGAGGCCCGGCTCATTGAAGAGGAAGACGAGCTTGGGTATAAGCTTTGCCTGGTGAGCGACTTCAGCATTCCTGGGTCCTTCCCTGGTGAGCCCAGGAGAGAGGCAGTAAAAGCTTTTACTGGAATGAACCAAATTTGCTGTGTTTCTGCTGAAAAGGTTCCCAAGGCTGGGCTTGCTCTGTGGCCCTCTGACTCCAATGCCATCTTGGCAACTTGTCAAAATGCTGTCAGACACCCATCGAGTATAGGTCTGCCAAGTGCCCCAGTCGCTCCGGGATGAGCCTCCCGTACCCTTCCACCCCACGGAAGCTGCCTTCAAAGACAACCCCTAATTACTGACTTTTCAATTCAGGGAAAACTAATGCAGATCTCAGAAAACTCAGAACAAAGACAGCCAACTGGCGCGCGACCGCGGAGTGCTTCCCAACAGCTTGGGCGCGGGCCCAGGGACACCCTGTCTGGGTGCGCACTCTTCCTGCCCTCCCCAAACCACAAAGTGGATGAACACGCCACAGAGAGGCAAAGGGGAACGAGGGAGAATTCAAGCATCCACATCCCCTTCCTTAGAATAATCACAAATCCAATTTCCAGTAAATTCTACTCCCCCAAACAAAGCAGCTCCCAGGGTAAATGTCCATCTCTCAGGAAACAACAGGAAGAAAGTGGAAAGTGGGAAACAAAAAAAAAAAGGTGGAGGAGGGTGAATTGGGGCGGATTGCTCCTTCTTGAACTGTCTTTTCAGTATTAGTATGTTAAATTCTGCCACGCCCAACATCCCCGATACACAAGTGACAGAACCAGCCCAGGTCTGTGCGTGAGTTGCGTCCATCTGGCTCATCGGCTCAGCAGAGAGGATGCAGTTCACCTATAATCTCCCTCATCTTTGTGCTCTTTCTTATCACTGCACACGCAGCCTGTTTTTCTGTATTCCTTCTGCACAGGACTCTGCCCTGTTCTCTGAAATTTCAGTCCTAAGAACTGGGTGTGAAATGGAGTGGGTTTGTAATAGATGTTCAATAATGAGTGGTTGAATGAAAAGATGTTTGCAAACACAGTCAAACCACGCAAGGTGCTAATGATTGCCAGAACAGCCGACCCAAGAGGAGACAGGTGGGCGTGGCTGTGAATATCCTGATGCGTGGGAGGTGCCTTGTACATCAGCTTCCTTGCATAGAAGCGTCCAGTCTCACTTATTCTGATCACTGCCCCTGGTTTTCTTTGGGGGTCTACCTTTTCCTAACTCCCCTCCATGAAGTCATGCTCTGGGCCTGGCCACGTGACCCAAGTTGGCCCCCGCGCCCAAGACTCCATCCTATTGCTAGGACTATGGAGTAAAAAGGAGCCCTTTACCCTTGATGACTGTGCTGAGAGGAGGAGATGCTCCGAGGAGCCACCTTGCCGCCATGGGAGGCCTGCCCGAAATGAAGCCAGCGTGAAGAGAACAGAGACAAGATGGGTGACGGACTTCAGATAAAGCAGCGTGAGCGCCACCAGCCGCAGGTGAAGATGTGCTCCGTTCAGTTGTACCAGCCAATAAATTCCCTCCTTCTCCACCTTCCTTTCTCCCTCCCTCCTCCTCTCTTCCTTGTTTCCTCCCTTTCTTCCTTCCTTAAGTCGGCTTGAGTTGATTTCTGCCACTTGCCACCAAAAGATCCCTGATTAATTCAAAAAGTGACTGGAGGAGTCACTTAGAGGGAGAGTGGTGGGGAGGCAAATGGGACAGAGAAATATTTTCCCTCATTGGCCACCTTACTGAGCCCCTGAGAAGGTTCCAGCTGCCAGAGCTCCTCCAGAGGCCCCCAAAACCAGCAGAAATAGACCTGCCCCCGTATGTGAGCTGCTGGGGAGGCATTGCTATAGACTGAATGTCTGTGTCCCCAAAGCTCATCTGTTGAAAGCTAACCCTCAATGTGGAAGCATTTGGAGGTGGGGCCTTTGGAAGGTGCTTAGGTCATGAGGGTGGAGCCCTCCTGAGTGGGATTAGTGTGCGTATAAAAGACACTCCAGAGAGCTCCCTCGCCCCTTCTGGCTCTAGCAAGATGACAGCCGTCTATAAGCCAGGAAGGGGGCCCTCACCAGACACCCAATGTGTCATAGCCTTGTTCTTAGCCTTCTAGCCTCCAGAACTGTAGAAAATAAATTTCAGTTGTTGATAAGCCATCCAGTCTATGATATTTTGTTATAGCTGCACAAACGAACTGAGACAGACTTGCTGCCACCTGGGGACTCAGTGCTCTGGGAGTGGGAGAAGGCCATGGGTGCTAAGCCACTGACCCTTCTGCCTTCTCAGTCCCTGTTCTTGGCATGGGCTCTTTGGTTCTAACCCCCAGGCTGCCAGAGCCCAGCCTACCTTGGTGATCGAAGGATTTCCACGAGATGGGAAAAGAGGGAGAGCTCCAGGTTGTCCGCAGTATTCATCCAGAGCTGGAAGACAACAGACACAGGGTGAAACCAAGACGTGTGTTGGAGAAGCATTCCAGGCAGTGTGAGCAGAGAGGGTGTTGGACGTGGTCTCCTTTGGCTTGGAATCACTAACACAATTTACCAGCTCTGGAATCAGACCAGCTCCCCCGACACCTAGAACGTAGAGGATCCCTCTCGGGGGAAAGCTCAGACACCGTTCTCCTCCTTCCCATCTCTTCTGAAGCATAGCGCTTCATTTGGGTCAGAGTCCAACCAAGGACTGGTGGGGGTACTAACCATCCCCTATGTGTGCCCGTCCCTGGGCCCCACAGCCCATGTATTCACCCATCAAACACATCTCCTCCTCACTGGATCCCACAAGGCAAATACTAGTGTTCCCACTTTAGAGATGAGAAAATAAAGACTGAGACAGATCCATTGAGTGACAGGTCCCACGTGCCATCAGCAAGTGGTAGGTCTGGAATCAGAAGCTGTGTCTTGCCTTTCAGGTTTTATGCCATATCGACTACACACCCAACTTCTGCATGCAACACTTTCTTAGGTTCCTTTATCCATAAAACCTGCAGCACAGCCACATTCCCTATTCATAAAACAGGAACGTGAGGGACACACAGATGTGAAATACACTGTGATTCTGAGAGTGGAATTTATCACTTGGGCTGTTTTCATTCACAGTAAACAAAAGGCAGCTGCTAACCATCCTTCTGGGGCAAAGTTGATGGCCCCAGTTGATGGTCTTGTTTCTGCTCCCCCTTAGAGAGCTCTACTATTTCTGATCTCTAAATACTGACATTTCCTAAGGCCCAGAATCCAGAAGGTTCAGGCCCACAATTATAAGAGTGCCTTCATTTAGCAGCAAGAAGAGTTCACACTTAGAAATGATACTATTTGCTGGAGGCAAGAAGTGCCATCAAAGTCGTAAAATGATATCTTTATCTGTGTGTAGTAGATAAGGAGTGTGAGGCCGAGAGAGACCGAGTGACTGGCCTGGGGCCCCGTGGGTTTTAATTGGCAGACTGGCTCCAGTGACCATGGAGCCCACCTTCTTGCCTCCACACTGTGTTCCCTCACAGGCATTTTGCAGATGGTGACCCATAAGGTCAAGAATCAACCTCACTTTAACCAAGCAGGTGGCCATGGCTTCCATCTCTTACTTAAGAGGGAAAGTCAAAGAACCCCTGTGGACACAAGTTTACCAGGAGGCCCATGAAGGCAGCAGTAGCCAGGCATGGCGCCCAAGGTACGTGTCTGTAGGACCCCAAGAACCCTGCACATTTGGAACATTCCTGCATGAAGCCTGTCATTGAATAAATGATGTGCCAGACTCAATGCTGGGAGCTGGAAGAACTGAGAAATTAAAACATGCGCCTCCCAATCTAGCATGTTCCAGCACCCCTTACCCTCCCACAGAAGCATACCCCCACCTCCTTTCCAGAGCTTGGAACAGTGAGAAGTCCCCACAGCACATCTGAGGTGGCCTAGCTCTTTTAAACATTACTTTACGGAACACCAAATATCTGAATTTGGGGAAACGTGAATAATTGAAGCTTTTGGTTGTTACCCTGTGTCACATAAACCCCGTGCTAAGGACTGAGTTAAGAAGTCTGGATTAAATTTGTTTGAATATCACACGGATGATGTGTCAAATTCCACCCCTTCTCTCACTCTCAGTGAGCTGGCCTGTCCCTTTTTCAAGAAACCAAAGCCTAAGACTTGAATGCCCTCAACTTCCCGTCTCCCCCACCCCTTGCCCCTGTTTCACAACTTCCTGTCTCCCCCTCTGCTTCTCATCCTCCTGTCCCTCTCCTCCTTCACTCCAGCCATCATGAATCCTGGCCCTGTTCCTGTAACTGACTCTCTTGTCTCCAAACCCCTCCTCCCCTTCAAGGACTTGTCCCATCAAGAGGTGATTCTCCCACTGGCCCATTTTAACCACCCCTTTTTCACTTCTTTCTCCTCTTCAATCTACAGTCAAACTCATCTCCTGTCTTAAGTCCTGAAACTCCCTCCCCTCTATTTTCTTCTCTTCTTTTCTTCTTCAAAAGCCCACTGACTGTCCACCAGCCCTCTCCACTCTAGGCCTCACTTCTGATCCCACTATTTACTTGTCACCAGGCCTGTCAGTGACCTCCAAGTGACCTCCAAATACCAGGCACACACCCTTGCTCTTACTTGACTTGATGTGGACGGACATTTGGGAAACTTTTCTTCTGTTTGAAATCCTGTCCTCTTAATCTTTACATTGTACTTTATTTCATTTTGTTTTACTTTGTCTTTTAGCTTCTGGTTTTTATCGGTCGCTTGTTTTCTTAACCCCAGCTTTAAAAGCACCAGCTCCCCTGAAGGGTGGTTTACACTGCAAGGGCGTGGGCTGGTACCCATGGTCATTCCAGGAGCAGGCAGTTGGGGTACAGTGGGGTCCTGCCTGGGTAAGTCCGGGGCCATGCTGGTGGCAAGGCTGCCTTTGAGCCAAGCTGCCTGAGCACGGCCACAGCACTTCAGAAGGGGCGGCTGTGCAGCCAAGACACCCTGTCTCGTTCAGCAAGGTAGTCCGTCTATTTATGCCCATCTCCTTTCCCATGGTGCACAGGCAGCCCATCCTCCAGGCCTCACTGGCTTCCCCCACAATCCTTTCACCCGTCTTCAGATCTGGGTCCAGGGTGGTCATCCTGGCCTGGTTTCAATTAGCTCCTATTTTATTTAGGATTTTTGTAGCTGTATTTATCAATAAGATTGGCCTATACTTTTTCACTTCCCATAATGTCATTTTTGGGTTCCGGTATCAAGATTAGCTCATAAAATCAGCTGAGAGTGCCCCCTTTTCAGGTCCTGGAAGAGTTTTTAAGGCTGGATGGCCCATTTCTCAGCTGGTGGAACTTCCCTACAGACACCCAGAGCCTGGACTTCCCTTGTGGATGTTGTTTCCTTGTTTGTAAGATTTTAAACCCAGGATTCAATTTATTTGATAGTTATAGGACTGTTTGAGTATTTTATTTCTTTTTGAATGACCTTTGGAAACAAGTTTTCTTGGAGATTTTGCTCAAAGGAGCTAAGTGTTCACATTTCCCGGCACGAACTTGCTGACTCTGTTTTCTTGTTACCTTTTGAGTTGCTCGTCCCTCCCTGCGTATCCCCCGTCTTCCCTCCTAATTTAACCACGTTGTGCCTCCTGTGTCTTTTTTCTTGACCAGTCTCCACAGGTTTGTCTGTTTTGTGAGAACCGGTTATTGGCCTTGTTGATCCTTTCTATGTTTTTTTCTTTCCTATTTAATTTATGTTCTCGTCTTTGTTTTTCTTTCTTTCTTTCTCTGAATTTTGTTTCGTTTGTCTGTTTTGAGATTTTGGGGGGGGGGTGTTTGGGTTTTTTTGGCCCTTCTAACTTCTTGATCTGGAGGCTCCTTTCGTTAATTAAAAATGTTCTCTTTTTTTAACATACACATTGATGACCATAAATTGTCCTTTAAGTCCAGCTTTCAGCAGCTCCCCCTCCAAGTTTTGATGTACGGTCAGGCACCACATAAGAGCGTTTCAGTCAATGATGAACCACCTGTATGATGGTGGTCCCATAAGATTGGTACCATATAGCCCAGGTGTGTAGTAGGCTGTACCGTCTAGGTTTCTGTAAGTGCACGCTCCGATGTTCGCACAGCCACAAAATCGCCTAACACATTTCTCAGAACATACCCCCGCCACTAAATGACACCTGAGTCGATAGTGTCTTCCTTGTCATTCATTCTATGTCACTTCTAATTTGGATTATAATCTTCATTGATCCTCTTCTTTACCCCACTGCCTTTGCTGCAGTTGAGGTTCCAAAATCGTCTACTGGGATTTCTGCAACAACCTCACGACCTCTTTGCCTGGGGCTCTTGCCACCAGAGTTGTAGACCTAAAATAAAACTCTAACATATCGTTCTTTAGTTGACATTCTCAGTTATCAGCAGTTTAGCAAAACTTGTCAACAAACCAAAAATTGTTTATAAAGCCTGTATCCTAATAATTCAACTTTAATCATTATAAGGAAATATTTTCAAAAGTAGGGGAAACGTATGCACATAAATGCTGTGTATAACAGCATTCATTCATAAGAACAACATACAGAAATAATCTGAGAATCTGACAATAGGAGAGTGACAAAGAAACCCGGAACTCCCTACAGCACAGATTATTATTCTGACCTCAGAGCAATGCTTGTAAGAGTCCGTGATAAAAATTTTTAAATGCTTATATTATGTGAGAAAAGACAGGAGTCAAAATAATACCTACACTATGATGATGACTATGATAAAATATGTATATTATGCATAGAAAGTACAAAAAAGGATTGCATTCAAGGTTGACAACAGATGTCCGGGGCTCACTTTTTTTTCCCCCCTCACTTTTCTGTAATTTAAAATAATCTGTGATGAACATATATTATTTTTTAATTAAAAAAAAACAGTTTTGAAATACTTCCAGGGACCTCAGCATGTATTGGCTAAAGGGCATGTCCTGCGGCTGAGCATTTTCAGCCTGGCTTCTCCGTCTCCCCCTCCAGCCTCCCCTCTACCTGCAGCAAACGCTCCTGCAGGTGCCCTCCCAGCCACTTGCTCGCAAATCCCATGATTGCTGTCATCCCTACATGTGTGCAAATAGCATACCGTCCACCTGGAACGTTCTCCCACTGACTGCTTTCTGCCAGACTCAGCCCCAGAGTCCCTGATCCGTAAATCTGCTCTGCCTGCTCTCTCGCTCCCACTCTCTCAGAAGCCCTGCACCTGCGTCACTGGCACCCAGCACATTGCAGTGTCAACCTTGTCACGTCCGGGCCCAGGCGGCTGTGTAGAGAGGCTGGCTCCTTGTGCTCACAGTGTCTCTAGGACACTGCCAGTGCCCGACCCTGGGCCAGGGGACACTTGGTATGCTTCATGGATGGATGGATCCGCCCACCCAAAGAAGCTGCAATACTTGTCACTTAGCCTCAGTCATCCCTTTAAAGAAGACTTTGTAAACAGCAAAGCACCATCCAAATGGATTACTGGGATACGTTTTTTTAAACCCTCATATATATATAACCCTCCAGCTTTAAAACCCTTTTGGGTTTGACCCCCACACCAGCATGCGAGGGACAGACGATGGTCTCCATTTCACACACGAGAAGACTGAAGCCTTTCTTTATCATCGCGCGCACACTCCTGTAGGGCTGATGACCAGCCTGCAGTTTACCTCAAAGTTGCAGAGGATGTGCTGGAAGACGCCAACGTTGGTGATAGCAGACGACCCGAAGCCCAGTTCTGCAGTGCCAGCGATGGAGAGGATCAGCTGGAAAATGCGGTGGTTCAGGAGAGTCGTCTTCTTCCTCAGCAGAAACGCCATCATCTGGAACGGTTAAGACAAAGCGGTGTCCTCATGAATACGGCCTGAGGACTCTTTCCCCTTCCCCTCACTGTTCCTGCTGCACTTTGGGCGGCCCAGCCTGGAAAGCCTCTGCTCTCTGGCACCCCCTCCTTTGTTCCCCTGTTCTCAGAAGAAAAACATACCCAGCCTCTGTGGCAGCTTCCCCCTCAGCGTTCACCCTTCTGTACTTGCGTGACTTGACCTCTCACTGGGGACCCCCTGCTCCTTCCTGAATCTTCTGCGTTTCCAGACAGCCACCCTCTCCTGGTTTCCTCCTACATTTCTGAGTGCTATTTCTCATTTTCCTTTACTGGATTCTGCATTCATAACCATCCCATAAACGTCGCTGTATCACCAGGAAGCCACCACCTACCCAGGAACCCAGTTACACTCAGCATCACTGGAGGCTGCAGCCATGGACGTGCCATCCTCCTGTGCCAGAACACGGGAAACTAGCATCCTGCAGGCACCCATACCAGGATGGAGGCACTGGGATCCCAGTGGCACACACGTGTCTCAGAGGCTAAGAAAATGGATCCCACCAAGGCTCGTGTCTCTGTTGACCTCAGTCACACAAAAGTCAGGCTGCACAGCCATCCATGAGCATCTGCGTTCTCATCTACTCATCCAGATTCTCAGTTCCTCCATAGCTTAATTCCCTATGCCTGATCTCACACAGTCCACCCCTTCTCCCTATCTTCCCAGACATCCTCTTTCAACGTGCCTTTGGGAAGTCTTGCTTGTTGTTTTGGACTGAAAGTTTGTGTCTTCCCATAATTAGTATGTTGAAACACTGTTCCCCAATGTGATGGTATTTGGAGGTTGGTCCTTTGGGATATAATCAGGATTAGATGAGGTCATGAGGGTGGAGCTCTCATAAATGGGATTAATGCCCTTATAAGAATCACAAGAGAGCTTGCTTCCTCGCTCTGCTCCTTGCCATGTGAGGATACAATGAGAAGTCGGCCAACTGCCATCCAGAAGAGGGCCCTCACCCAACCTAACCATGCTGGCACCCTGACCTTGGATTTCCCAGTCTCCAGAACTGTGAGAAAATAAATTTCTGTTGTTTATAAGACACCCAGTCTATGTATTCTGTTATAGCAGCCCGAAGTGACGAAGACAACAGTGATCAGAAAATACTCAATATCTTTTCAGACTGTTCCAGTCACTTCTTTGACATATCTAAAACCTGACCACGCCCCCACACCCACCAGGACATAATTAGGATGGCTGAGAGTTGCCTGAGAGAAATCGCACACATAGGCCGACTGGCTTCACTTTACATTAATAATGTCAAATGTTAAATTAGAACTCATTTGACCTGGCAGTCCAACCGTTTTTCTAGGAAGCTGGTTTTCTCATCTTAAAGATGAGGATTTCATCTCTTCTTCTCTCTCCCCCAACTCCCTTCCCCTCCCTCACCGGACCTCGTACTCTGCTGAGAAGATAGACCCCATCAGACGTGCCCACTCTTGTCTTCCCATCACCAGATCCACGAATGCCTGTGTTGTGTTCTTTCCTGTCACAAGCAGGGTCTCCATCCACCTGGCCTCTGGAACCCACCTCTCACCTTCTCAAGGACACTGCTTCTCAGGATAGCTCTTCTCTTCCAGTTTCATCCATCTCTCTCTCTTCTCTCACCTCCCTCCACCAACAAATATGCTGTACTATTTCTTACCTTAAAAATAACACTCCCTTCAGCCCTAATCCCTCTAGTTTGGACCCCATTTCTCTACTCCTTTTCAGAGGGAAATTTCTGGAAAGCACCTTAGGCAAACTGTGACTCCATGTCCTCCCCTCACATTCTCCTTTCAACCCCCTTCAGCTGGCTGCTGCCTCCACCTGTCCACCGGCCTTGGAAAGGCCACCAATGACTTTCAGGCGCCAAATCCAACAGGGACACCTCTGTCCTTAGTTTGCTTCGTTATTCATCAGCATTTAGCCTTGTTTGACCACACTCGCCTTCTTGAAACACCGTCTTCTTTCAGTTTCTTTGACAACATTTTCTTTAGTTTCTCTTCCCTCTTTCTTCTCAATCTCCTTTGTTGGGTTTTAATCATATTTCCAACCTCTATGTGTTAGCTTTCATTGCTTCTTCCTCAGTCCTCCTCTCTCCCTACTCCTCTCTTTGCCTATTTCACCAGTTTCCGTGGATTAAATATCATCATGATTTATGCCTCCAGCCCCGTTGAGCCCCAGGGCCATCTATCCCACTTGATATCTACCTGTGACGTCTCACAGACATTTCAGACTTGCACGTCCCAAAAATGTCTTCCTTCCTGCGTGCAGCATGCTGGGTACACAGCACCGGCTGCTCTCCTGTGCTATCTGCCCAGACTCCTCACAAAGATCTTGAGTCTCCCCAGGTCAGAAAGGTAGTCTCAGAGCGAGCTGGTGTCATCTCAGTCTCCTGCTCCAATCTCACTGCTCTGACCACCTTCCACACTGGTGTCAAGGTCATCGTAAAGCATCAATCATTGCATTCCCCTGTTCCAAGGCTTCTCATGACTGCTCATCACCTCTGAGACAAGATCCAGAGCTGGTCCTCCCCCGTCGCCATCCACGCTTACTGTGCACTGGCCCGCAATCATCCTTCCTCCCAGCCGTGTGGAGAAACCCATACAGGATCCCACAAGTTAGTCTGGAACACCATCCTCCTTCTTTTGCCACGCTATGAAAATCCGTCTTATAAAAATTGGCTGGATGTTGCCTCGTTTGAGAAGAGGATGATAAATAAATTTGATAGAAATAACAGAGAGGAAGGTTTATGCTTTCATTATGCTCTCATATCCAATCAGCAAACCAGCAAATGGATACAACGTAAAAGTCTAAAAAATTGATTCCATCCGCTCCTGAGCAAACTGCTTCATGGAAGACCCTTGTTCTCTCACTGACTCATTCCACAAATCCTCACCGAGAACCTCCTGTCTGCCGTGTGCTCTTAGGGTGCAGCAAACAACGAGCAGCCCCAGTGCTTGCCCCCATGGAGCATGCGTCCACGGCATGAAAAGATCACAAACACGACAACAAGTAAATATACATCATGCCAATGAAGAAACAGAAAGCAAGGGAAAGCATCTAGAAAGGGATAAGGCAGGACGAGTTCTATTTTATAAAGAGCAGTCAAGGAAGGCCAATAATAATAGTAATAATAATAAATCTTCTTTCTTTATTCAAACCTGCCATTTCTTACCTCTCCTACCACCGCCCAGCCTCCCCTTCTGATTTTCCCTGAAGACATAGATCCCTGAAATGTTTCTTTTTTCAAGCTCTAAGAAGAGTTTTACAATTTCCTTCTTCTGCCTTCATGCGTACAGGGACAATAAATCTCTGAGTCTGATGGGTTTTTTAGTCAAAGTATTTGGGAATCTTCGCCTCATGACAATAATATTTTTCTGTCCACCCCACCAGACAGTGCTGAAGGCTGAGTGTTTGTGCCCTCCCAAAATTCATTGGTTGAAACCTAATCCGCAGTGTGATGATATTAGGCGCTGGGCCTTCGGGAGGTGATTCAGTCATGAGGATGAAGCCCTTGTAAGTGGCATTAGTGCCCTTAGAAACGAGACCCCAGAGGGCTCCCGTGCCTCTTCTGCATTGTGGGGACAGTGCAAAGATGGCTGGCTATGAACCAGGAAGCAGGCGCTCATCAGACATCGAATCTGCCGGCACTTTGATCTTGGACTTCCCAGCCTCCCTGTCGGTGGTTTATAAGCCACACGGTCTATGGTATTTTTGTTACAACAGCCCAAACGGTCTGAGGCAGACAGGAGGTTCCATGGAGGGAGAGGTGAAACCCATTTTGTTCATCCATATCCCTCATGCCCAGCACAGTGCCTCGCTCTTAGGAGGGGCTCAGTCAATACAAGTCGAGTCAAAAGATTCATGGGCCACTCCTTGCCTCCACCACTCCTTCCCCAAAAACTTGGCCAACCCAGTCCTCTGGGCCTCCTCTGATCGCCCTTGTTCTTAATGAAGCTCTCTTTGACTCCCCTGCCGACACGTGATGTTGGCCACCTTGGCAGCTCTGTAGCATGTTATCACTCTCAAGGCACAGCATCCGTGAAAGGAGCACGCATTGAGAACTCACCATGTGCCCAGCCCTGCACATGGCGGTGAGGAGACAACAGCGAGCCCAGGCTGGTCCCAGTCCTCTGGGGAGCTCAGAGTTTCTGGGAAGACGGCTGGGGAACCACTGAGTCACACAGAGTGTGGTAGTTCTGGGAGAGACTCTCAGACATGTATTGCATTTGATTTACACCAATATTATTTTGCTGTTTATCTTATTTTATCCTTCTAGATACACCTGTGGGAGCAGGAACCGCTCTGCACTTTTTTGGAAATGTTCACAATAAGTATGAAAATCCCTCACCACGGCAGATATTTATGTGCTGAGCTGGAACAAATCCCACTACTTCTGCCTTTAAGGATATAATCAAAGAAAACTTTTATATACCAAGAGCCCCAATTCGTGAGTTTTAAGGTAAACCCAGACACACCCATACACTTATTCCCAAAATATTTACTGAGTGTCTGTTTGGTCTCAGGGATGCACCGGCAAAGAACATGAAAGGGCTGGCCCTAATCAAGTGCAGTCTGATGGAGCTGAGCCGAGGGCATCATTGCAGCGTCACGTGAGAGTGCCCAGCACTGGGCATGCGCACAGCACCACGGTGGCCAGCAGGCGGCCACACACCCAGCTCAGGGGGCAGGGGACATAGCCCTCTAGCCATTTGAGCTTGGCCCGGGAAGGCAAGAAGGAGTGTCCCTGGAGAGGAGAGGGAGATGGCACTCCAAGCTGAGGCTGCAGGAACACAGAGTCACACGACGTGTTTAGCAACCCATGGCTGTGCAGGCTCTGGGGAGGTGGGAGCGTAGGGTGTGAAACGCTGGCTGGGTGGGAGGTGGGGCTGGAAGGACGGGTTGGGCCCAGTTTGAAAGGCCTTTAGAAGCCAGTCTGAGGACTTGGGGACGCTGTATCAGTGATGGAATGCCTCTGGATAGTTCACACGGGGAGAGCTATCATCGGGCCGTGACGTAGAACTATGACTGCCTTCAATGGGCTGTGAGGGAGGGGCAGGAGGAGCAGCTGTCCAGCTGTGGCTGCAGTCCAGGTGAGAGGGCGTGGCCTCAGGTGACACCATATGGCTTTCTTGTCCTCAGGCTCTGATTCGGGGGCCAAAGAGAGAGGAAGTCTCTCTCCCTGTGCCCGGAGGAGCCAGCCACCATCTTTGTGCCTGAGTGACTCTGTCTACGCTTCAACCCCAGCCCTGCCCCTCATGTTTCCTTTCTGCGCTGCCTCCCAGGCACACAGGAGGTTACTTGAGGGCAGTGACCCTATCGCATCTTGCTTGATGGACAGTCAGAGGCAATAACAATCCCAGTGAACGCGGCCGCCGCAGTTACTCTGAGCACACACCCTTCTGAGCAGTCAGCACAGATTAACTCACTTAATCGTCACAACCCCACATAATACGTGCTGTTGTTCTTCCCATTTTACACAGAGGAGAGCTGAGGCACAGAGAGATTAAGAGCTAAAGCTGGCTAATGTTTATAGAGCACGTATTCTAAGCCAGATATAATTCTGAGCCCATCACTCGTATTAAATGGTCAAGTCCTCACTGCAACCCCATGATACAGCAAGTAGGACAATCCATATCATACAGGTGGGCAAAGTGACACAGAGAGCGTGGGTAACTCATCCAAGGTTAACCAGCAAGTTCGAGGAAGAGGCAGAATTCAAACCCAGCAGTCAGACTCTGCGGCCTGGGCTCTTAGCCATCATGCTAGATGCAAAGTGGGGGGTCGCAAATGATTCTTGAACTCATCAGTGAAAGATGCCAGTAGTCACAGGCAAGTGAGCACCCCATCCTGATCAGAGGCCCTCTCTGGCTGGCTGTCACTTGGCCCTCTGCTGTGGCAACACTGGTCTCAGGCCCCGGGGGCTTTCAGCCTCCCTTCTCCAGAAGTCATGCTAGGGAGAATGTCCATGGGGGCCATCAAAGGTCCTCCCTGCTCCTTGGGGACGCCAGCCCCTCGGGGAGTCCCAGGCTCAGATGGGAGGGTGGGATTACCTGGTACCCACAGATGTGCTGCATCAGGCGGTCACTCATGACGTTGCTGGTCAGGACCGAGTGCAGGACTTTCACAGCCGCATACATGGTGTGGTCATCCGTCGCCAAGGAAATGAGACCCAGGAGGATGGCGGGCCCGCCGATGAAGTCCAGGCTGCTGGCAGCAGGGCTGGAGTGGAACACCCTTACCCCTGAGTGGGAGGAAAGGACAGTCCCTGAGCACGTCACAGCTTCACTGCGGTGGAAAGTGCCCGGCAGCATGCGAGGGCAGATGGGCTGCCACTGCCACTGACCACTCACAGCAGAGGGGCCTTTGGACGCGCCTCAGGCTGGGAGGAAGGGCAGGGGGCTTTGAAGGTCTCAGGTCACTGGGAGACCTGTGTTGAATTATTTCTGGGTCATCAGAAGGCTGAAACTGCCCAGGGGATTTCAGATTGCCACCCTCTGTCTCAGTCCAGAGTGCCGGATGAGCCGGACACCCTCTGAGCCTCGGTTTGCCGGCAGCTCTGACCCCCTCTGGCTGTTGTCTGCTCTTTAGATCCTTGCCCGATTGCAAGGCAACCCACCATCGCTGGCTATTGTTTTCACCCAAACAACCACAACCATTGCCTCCGCTCAAAGGTCCCACTGTGCCCACTAGATAGGCTCCATTGTGCCTAGATGCCAGCCTGGTTAGCAGCGGAGGTCACTCCCAATTGTCAGAGGCAGCAAGGTAAACTGACCCATAAGCAACGTGTGAGGCCAACTCTCCAGCAGGATGAACTCCCCAGCCCTCGCCCTCCCCTTCTTGCTTCCAACACACTCTGCCCTGCCTGCCGCTCCAGAACTCCAGGCTGCACAAGCAATGACAGCCATGAGCCCCTCTTCCCAAATGGCCGAAAAGTCCATGGCCTGACCTACCTAATTGGCCCACAGCCACGGCTCCAACGGTTCGAAGAGAACCAGAGAGGTGGCCAGCACAGTTTCTCAGCAAGAACACGGGCATGGCATTGTCACGGGATGAAATATTCATCTAGAGAAATCGGCAACAATTAGTCCCAAGAAACTTTCCTGGAGAGGAAGAGGTTTGTTCCTGAGCTCCCGGAGGGCAGGCACCCCAAGGCCTGGCCCAGGGCTGGCACTCAGCAAATGAATAATAATTGAACCAATGTCAGGGGGACCGAAGCCAAAATTCAGGGTCGCGGGTCCTGCGTCCCAGGCTGTGGCTTAATCATAAGGGAGCAGTTTCAGTTATGCTGTCGTGCCCCGATGTCCCACATGCTCACAGCGAGAAGCCAACGAGGGCGAGGAGGACCCCAGGACTTGGAGGTGACACAGTGCTACAAAGCCCAGGGCTCCCTCCTTCCGAGTCTAGGGTTGTCCGGCCTCTGTGAGCTCCAGGCTCACCGGTTTCGGAGGACCAGGAAACTGGACTCCTGGCCTCTGCCATCAGAACGTACTCTGCCGGTAAGGCACAGCTTTGATTCTCTGCAGGCCCTGTTCCCTGATCCTTCCTCCTCCGTAACAAGAAGTGGCCCTCTGTCAGTGAGGGTGCAGAGGCTGTAAACAAATCAGCCCAATTTCATCAGCAGTAAGCAAACGAGCCCTTTATGCGGGAATTAGGGGACAGTACATCTCATGGCAACTACATCTGCAAACATGTCTGCCTGCTGTTTTGCAAATTTGCTGTTTTAAAACAAACACAGCAACTCAAAGAACACATGGCCCTGTTGAGGGGTGAGTAGCACCTGGAAAACGGAAGCTCAACAGCGTTGTCAGGGTCACAAAGGGTTTCTAAATCTTCCATTTGTTCTTGCTCTACTGTGAAGAATGAAGAGCCCCCACTTTCCTCTCTGAGCAATTACAGGTAAAAGGTTTAGGCGTGGGGGGTGTTGATGGGTGGGGAGCCGTAGAGTATTTCAACGAATGAAGCGGGAAGCACTCCCGTGCGCATCCGTCTACGCGTGTGCAGCATGGCTTAGGGTTCACTCACTCATGGAAAGCTGAAGCGAGCCACAAGATCATGACTCCCAAAGGGCGCAGCAAGTGAATGTAGAAGGCATACCAACCTCTTTGGCAATCAGGCGGCTGTCCACCTCATTGTAAGCGTTCCTAATGTCCGCAACAGTGGTGGTGGAGGAGCTGGCTATGTGAAGGCTGAAGGAAACACTTTCCTCCGCAACCAGCGGCGTCGCCTCCATACCGGGGTCCTCTCCTAAAACAACAGGCTTCAGTCATTTCTACTCTCATTTTGCAGAGAAGGGAATTAATCCCCAGAAGGGTAAACACCTACTGCTACGTGCAAAGCAGCCTCTGAGAGAATGTTGGGATGTTGTTACATTGTTGCATTGTACGTTTATATGTTGTATGTTTGTATGTCACGTGCTTGGCTTCTCTGACATTTACAGAAAACTGTGACAGAATCTCACAAGACAGACCCTCCTCTACAACAGAGGCATCCCAGGTGTGAAATGACTATAGCTTGAGACTTCTATCAGGATGCAACCTCGCTTCCCCAAACCAAAAGGCCAAGCGATGGGAAAGCTGACATCTAAAAAATGAAACAGGCTGGGCTGAGAGCCCTGAGACTTTCAGTGAGCTGCATGTCCATGGTGAACATCCCGCTTGGAATTAGCACCCTTGTCCCCAAGTCAGGGAGAGCCACATGTGCTAGTAGAGAAACATGGCTAAAGAGTCGGTGACACTTTGGCTGCGGACCTGACTTCATTACACTCCTCTGGCCACTGCCATTTGCCCAAGGAAATGAAGTTCAAAGGAGACTTGAGGCCTGGAGACAGAAGCACTCAGCAGCGCTCAATCGCCCTTCACCGTGCACAAGGCTTCTGCATACAGATTCATTTATCATCCTTCCCAGATGGGAGCTGACCCCCTGGCTTGACGGAGCTCAGAGAGCAATGCTCCCAGCTTGAACAGCCAACAATCAATAACGAAAATGGGGATGTTTTGTCTGCCTGTTTAATAATTGAAGACAGCAGTATGCTTTAGTTAAAAAGCTTCTTCATTAAAAGGAATGTAACTTATTCATCTCATTCTCTTCTCTCTTTCTTTGCCGACGGTATTACCCACCCCTCTCCTCCATTATGTTCTTTAGAGTTGACATCCAAAGGATGTTGTCATTTCCTTTTCTGCGACATTTTCTGCTGGGTTGTAAATATGTAATGATCCAATTACAGAGGTCTTCCCTAATGACTGATCTGTGCTGAGTTTATTCTTTATAAATATGCTATAAATAACTGGATGTCCATTTAAAAATGATATCAGCAAGATCATTATAAATCAAAACACTCCATACCTTGGGCATGCACCGCTTGGAAGTTACCACAATATCTTGGGCCAAGTCTGTTAATGACTTCCAGCGTTTCCATTGAGATGGTTTCCTCTAAGAGGTACGCAGGGCCAAGACGCCATATTAATGACGACTTTTGTTTCCAAATTCGAGGGGTAGCAATATATCCATAAACATCCACAAATGAAGATGGATCCATTGAAAGAAAAGGTCCCGGCAAGGCCTGAATGTATAACATCTGTTAAAATACAAAGGATGGGGAGGGGTGAGGGAGCTGTTTAACCTCAGAATTAATCAAATAAATACATATGGATATAAAAAGATGTACCTTATTCTTCACTCAGAGTAAAAACTTATTTTACCTACAAACGTTAGAAAGACAATTCCCAAAGCTGAGAAGTATGCATTAAAACAGCCTACAAAATGGTGGTGGGTGTAAAAACTGACACTCTGCCTTTGGAAACAGATGAAAAAAATTAAGAGCCACTAAAATGTTCATCTCTTTTGTCCCAGTCATTCCACTACGAACCTGAATGTCTGGTATTGGCACGTTAATTAAGTTTTATGTACTAAAAATAATTAGAGACATACAGATTGGGAAGGAAGAAATAAAACTGTCTCTATTTGCAAATGTCATGTCCATGTGGAAAATTCTAATGAATCTCAAAACAAACAAACAAGTAAACAAACTCCTAGAACGAACAAGCAAATTTAGCAAGGTCGTAAGATACATGATCAACACACAAAAGTCAGTTGCACTTTAAAGACTAACAATGAACATGCAGAAACTAAAATGAAAAACCATGCCATTTACAATTTCTCAAAAGAAAATGAAATACCTAAAAAAAAATTATAGAATCTGTATACTGAAAATTCCAGAAGGATAATGAAAGCAATCCAAGAAAACCTATATAAACAGAGAGACGTACCATGTCTCTGCGTAGGAAGACTCAACACAGTAAAGATGTCATTTGTCCCCAAAATGATCTACAGGTTTAAGGCAATTCCTGTCAAAATCTCAGAAGCCTTCTTGTAGACACAGACAAGTTAATTGTAAAATTTATAAGGGAAGACACAAGCCCTAGAATAGCTTAAAGAAATAGTTTAACAAATAGCTTAATTCTTCTTTTTCAAAAAATAGAAGGACTTCTCTATCCAACATTAAGGCTTATTATATTGTTACAATAATTAAGATAGTGTGGTATTGGTGGGGGTATAGTCATATAGATCAAGGAAACAGAATATAGAATCTGGAAATAAACCCATACAAATATGCCCACCTGATTTTTGACAAAGATTCAAAAGCAATTCAGTGGAGGAAGGACGGCCTCTTCAACAAATGGTTCTGGAGCAACTGGACATCCCAGACAAAGAAATGAACTTCAACTAAACCTCATACCTTATACAAAAATTAACTCATAATTGATCACAAATGCAAACGTAAAATGTAAGACTAGAAAACTTTTAGAAAAAACGTAGGAGAAAATCTTCAGGATCCAGAACCAAGCAAAGAGTTCTCAGACTTAACACCAAACACACGAGCCACAAGATAATAATTTGATGAATTATACTTCATCAAAATAAAAACTTGTGCACTGCAAAATCCCATGTGAAAGAGGATGAAAAACAAGCTACAGACTAGGAGAAATTATTTGAAAATCACGCATCAGAGAAAGGACTAGAATATATAGAAAACCCTTAAAATTCAATAGTAAAAAACAAGCCAGTTGGAAAATGGGAAAAAGACATGAACAGACATCACTGAAGAGGATCTCGAGATGGCAAATAAGCACATGAGAAGATGCTCCATCTCATTAGCTGTTGAGGAAATGCAAGTTAAAAACACAGTGAGACATCACTGCACACCTATCAGAATGGCTTAATATGAAAAACAGTGACAAGACGGAATGCAGAGAAACTGGAGCACTCGTCCATTGCCGTTGGGAGTGTAAAATGGCACAGTCACACTGGAAAATAGTTTGGCAGTTTCTTATAAAACTAAACACGCAATTACCATAAGACCCAGCGATTGCACTCTTAGGCATTTATGCAGAGAAACGAAGACTTGAGTTCACACAAAAACCTGTACACAAATGTTGCTAGCAGCTTTATTTGTAACAGCCCAAAACTGGAGACAATCCAGATGTCCTTCATTAGGTGAACGCTTATACAGCTGTATCGTGAAATACTACTCAGCAATAAAAAAGGAATGGAATATTGACATGTGCAACAATTGGATGAATTTCCAGAGGATTATGCTGAAAGAAAACTTCAATCCTAAAAGACCATATACTGTGTGAGTCCATGTATATAACATCCTCGAAATGACAACATTTTAGATTACTGGTTGCCAAGCTTAGGGACAGGGATGCGGGAGGGTGTGGGTCGTGGGTCGGAGGTGGCTGTAGTCATAACTTCTATAAAAGGGCAACACGAGGGACCCCAGTGGCATTGGAAATGTTCTGTATCTCGGCTGTAGTGGTGGATGTGGGCACCTACACAGGGGATAAAATTGTATGGAACTAAATACACACACACGAGGACAAGTAAAACTGGGAAAATCTGAATAAATTAGCAGAGCGTATCAATGTCAACATTTTGATTGTGATATTGTTCTACAGTTTTGCACGATTTACCATTGCGGGAACTGGGCAAAAGGTACACAAGATTTCTCTCTGTTATTTTGTACAACTGCATTTTAGCCTACAATTATCTCAATAAAATCTTCAATAAAAGAAAAATAGTTAAAAGATTATCTAATCACAAATTAAAAAATAATAATTTCAAAGCCACATGGGTAAAAATTTTTTAAATAATAGTATGTTAGCTAAGTAGTATGCAAAGTTTTCTTTCCAATGAAGTCACAACTACTTTTTTTAAAGGGAAAAAACTGAAAGAAACTACAAACTATGGTAAAGTAGAAGGAGTATAGGTGATTTTTCTTCTTTTTTCTATTTTTCAGTTATTTCAAACTGCATTTGTATTATTTTTATGACTATAAAATCTCTAGATACATGAATATGCATATAATGAGAGCTTACATAATTTCAAAAATATTCTCTTTCTCCCTACCAATTAAATGAGACTTTCCAGTGCAAGCAAACCAAGTTGTCAGCCCCAGGCCTGCCCGTCGGAGGTCCACGGTGCTCTCTCATCCCTCCAGGCAGAGACTTCCGCTCGGCTCCCACAATGCTGCTCTGCCCCACCCCTCCACTCTAGCTTCCTCTCTCTTGCCAGATTCCTACATCATGTCTCACGGCATCATTCAGATTGATTTATAAACATAAGATGGCTCAGATCGCCCCCAAGCAATTTTGCTCAATTCAGGCTGTTAAAATACTCCCCGCCTTTCCAAATTTAACTTATTTTCCCTTGGAAATAAAAACAAAAGCTCTAACATTTGAGAATAGCTCTTTAGCTCTCCCATCTTGTTCTTGCCAGCAGACATCTGCATCTAAACACAGGCTCCATGTTTATTCCAGTCAAACCTCACTTGCTGGTCATGACTTGTAGAGATTCTCTTGGAAAGTCGGCTCTGGCGTGCTGGCCCTTGGCCATTGTCCATGGTGTGTTTGGTATATTCCCATGGCATCACGCTGCTCCCAACCTCCCTGTGACTGGCTTTGGTTTAGCTGGTCCCCTGGAGTCAGATGTTCACCCATGCACCAGTTCACTAAACAACACTATGAGCCAGTCCGCGTTACTCCTTGTAGCTGTAAATTCAATGCAACTCATCTAATGTTTACTGCGTGATCCTGTGTGCCAGCCCCTGTGCGAGGGGCCAGCAAGGTCCAAATATCGACAGGACACCCCATGGGATCCCTGCTCCATTCCTCCTACTGCCTGGATGAAAGTTCTGAACATACACAGACCCCAAAGTGCCTGCTTCTGACAGCACCCAATTCAGAATAGACTGACCTCCACTTCTTGGAGCTCACCCCAAAATCACGTAACATAAGCCCAAATCCTATATAAGCTCCTCCTACTTCCTTGCCAGGTAAGGAGTCTCTTGCTACAGCAGGTTTAATAAATCTAAATTTTGTTTGCTTATTATATGCACACCCCTGCGGTATTTGGCTGGTGGGCGGGGACAATTCTCAGCACCTCAAAAGTACCTAACATAGTATGTGCTCAATAAATATTTAATGAGGGAAGGAGGAGGAAGGGAGGGAGAGAGGAAGGAGGGAAGGAAAGAAGGAAGGAAGGGAGAAAAGGAAGGACTAGCATTGTTAATGATCGGAGGAAAACGTTAACTTTGTGTTTGGAGGACCTGCTTTTCTTACGCTCCTGCTGAATCTTTCTGGTCACCACTACTTTTTTTTGATAAGACGATTTTACCAGAAGATAGCGCCAAACTCGTCTTTAGCTGTTCTATAGAATTTCGGGTGTTCTAGCCTAATGATTCTCAACCTGAGGCAGTTTTGCCCCCCAGGAGACATCTGGAGATATTTTGGGGGGTCACAGCTCGGGAGCGGGGCACGCTATGGCCTCTGGGGCAGACTCAGATGCTGTTAAATGTCCTAATGTGCATGGAACAGGTCCCCACAAGAAAGAACTACCCAGCCTCAAATGTCAAACTATCGAAATGAGAAATCCCATCAATCTAAGCTTCTCCATTCCAGCTTCATATTAGAATCAGCCGGGAGACTGTGAAAACATTACCAAGTCACCCCACACACAGAGATTCTGCTGGAGTCGATCTGGGGTGTGGCCCATGCAAGAGAACTTTGGTGGTTCTAGAATGCAGCCCAGGTTGAGATGCTGTCTCTGGGAACCCGTAAAGATCC
This sequence comes from Equus caballus, assembly GCF_041296265.1. Lineage (NCBI taxonomy): Eukaryota > Metazoa > Chordata > Mammalia > Perissodactyla > Equidae > Equus > Equus caballus. Next base: position 93,654,483 of record NC_091684.1, read on the forward strand.
AGCCACACCTGCCCTCTGTGTCTTCCAGGCCCTTCCCTCTCTGACTTCTTCGGGGACCTCTGGCAGTGGCTGCTGGAGCACACCTGCCAGGTCCCCATCTCCCAGCTTCCTCTCCCTTAAACCTCAGGACCTCTGGTGTCTGTGAACGGCAGTGGGCAAGGCTTCCTCCAGCCTTGCATTCACATTGCATGGCCTTCGCTAAGCAAGGGACAATCCTTCCCTCATCGTTCTTGCCCTAAACTGGCAAGATGGGCAGCTTGCTCCTAAGCTCAGTGTGCACGGCAGCTGCGTTAGACTCAGCAGGAGCCTCATGGAAAAGTCGGACCTTAGGCCCCGCTCAGACCCCCCTGGGGCATCCGTGTCTTCCAACGTGAGAAGCCCTGCTCTGCTCACTCTGGAGATTTCTATTTTCTTATGACTATTCTTACAGCCCAAACTGTCACGACTATTCTTATTTCCACGCTTTACCTCCTACCCTGGTTGTGTGACCATCATTCCATTTTCTAAAGATGTCCTTTTTATGTCCCAACTCAGCCAAGTGTTCTGGGCAGTCGGGGGGTTTCAGCGGATACCAACCCTGCCACCAAAGGAAAACAAACAACTGAACGGAGGCCACTCCCGGGTGGCACGACCGGGAGGCATGGCTGTGGGGCGAGCGCAGCTGGGGGAGCCAGCTCACCTTGGCTGAGCCAACGGCCTGTCCATCCAGATAGGTGGAGACAGTACAATTCCTTTTCATTTCCTTGGTAACAACCACAGCCAGGTGATGCCACTGACCACAAGCCAGCAGCTGACCACATCGGACCCGAAGCTGGCGTCCCGCAGAAGGCTCAGGGTCATCCTCAGGTTCCATGATGTCTGGAAGAGAACAGGAACACCAGACCTCACATGCCATGTCATGCTGCAGCAACCCAGGAGACCTGGGCCTCATGCCCAAGGAGCTTCACCCTAGCCCTCTGTCACAGAATAGTGACAACAGTGGCAATCATTCCTTCAGCTCTTGCTTTGTGCCAGACACTATTTTTTCTTCTTTTTTCAGTGAGGAAGATTGTCCCTGAGCTAACATTCTGTGCCAGTCTTCCCCCACTTTGTATGTGGGATGCCACCACAGCATGGCTTGATGAGCGGTGTGTAGGTCTGCCCATGATCTGAACCCACAAACCCAGGCCACCAAAATGGAATGTACAAACTTGACCGCTAAGCCACCAGGCCAGCCCCGTCAGACAGACACTGTTTTAAGGACCATGATAAACATTAACTCATTTCATTCTCACGACCGATGACCTGAGAGGTAGATGCTATCATGATTCCATTTTACCATCCTGAAGCACAGAGAGGCTAGGTAACTGGCTCAAAGTTGTGCAGCCAGGATTCAAACTCAGGAGTCAGGCTCCAGGGTCCACCCCCACTCTAGACCACCTCCACGAGGATGCACATTTGACAGCAAAGTCCTGAGAGGGCGAGGGAAAACGCTATTGTGCTGTGTGTCAAGGATGCCAAGCCATCCTCCAGCCTTCCAGGTGTTTCACTGTGAAAGTGACATTCCCAGGGCACCTGAGAAGAACAGGCATGGCTGAGATACCTGGGCTGGGCCATCTCGGGTCAATTCAGGGCATCATGGGCGGGTAAGCTTAGAAAGCCAGGACCAGCCAGCATCACTACTGAAGGAGGGCTGAGCGCCCTGGCTCTCACGCTAAGAGCAGCTGACTTAGCCCCATTTCCCCCAAGTGTGGCCTAACCAGCTTTAGCTCCCAACACCTTACCCAGGGGTTGAAACTCTTTCTCTTCTGTAGACACGACCAAGGAGAGGTCGTCCGGGCAGAGGCTGACGGAGAAGCAGACGAAGGGCTGCTCGGTCCTGGCCAGGTGGCGCACCAGGGTCAGGAAGCGCAGCGGGTGGCCCTCAGTGACGGCGCCGTGACGGCCGATCAGGAACCAGCAGGAGAAGCTCAGGCCCCCGGGTGGAGGGAAGGGCCTGGCAGCGCCTGGGGGCAGAACACAAGCACGCCCTTAGGCTTTGCCCAGCCGTGGAAGCTTGTCTAGACTCACCGTGACTCTGATTCAGCCCAGGAGTGGCCCTACTGTGTGCCAGCACTGTGCCTCGCCTCACTCAGGCCCATTTTATGGCCACCCAGTGGGGTGGGATGCTCTCGTCTCCTTGTTCATACTCTTAGGAATAAGTCATATTCCCGCCAAGGCTTGAGCCTAGACCCTCGAAACCTCTCTCCAATTCTGCCTCATCTATTATTCCACACCTCCTCGCAAGGCAGCAAAGACAGAGGCACAAGCCTGAGATCTGTCACCATCTGGCCCGCTGGTCAGCTGAGCTACAGTCGGGCAGCGTGCTGCATGGGGCAGAGGACACCAGCCTAATTCGGCTGAACCTTGCAAGGCAAGGCTCCCCTCCAGGGAAACCCACGCTCTCCCGCCCAGTAACAGGTTTGCAATACAGGTGAGGCCCGCTGAACTCACAGAACGGGCAGAACCAGACGTGGTGGCCCGCACTGATGGGCTGGGAATGCCGTGGCCCCTCAGCACCCACCCTCCCATAGGAACCCAGACCCTGGTCCTCCTAAGGGACGATGCCTGGTTTTCAGCAGAGCACAGCGCTGTGCAAAGCGTGCCAAGCCTCAGGTGGATCCTCCAGTAGCCAAGAACAGGCTTGTTCCTGGCTGGCCGTCAACACAGAACTGATATTCCTCCCTAGGGAGAGCCGTAAGGTGAGGCGAGGCGTCTATTTCAGCCTTTGTCAGTCACCAAAGAAATGAATCAAAGCCAGGGCTGTGCCCTTGGGATGCACAGAGAACAGGATGCCCCTGCACTAACCAAGGTGTGACAACCTGCAAGCACAACTCATGCAAGGACCTATTCTCGGGGCAGAGTTAGAATACCTCGGCAAGCTAACTCCCTGGGAAACACTTACCTGTCCCGATCCCTCCGGAGACCGAGTACTCGGTGCTGGTTCCCATCACAGTAGACAGGGTCGGAATAAACAAACAGCTGGAAACAGGAAAGTGTCTCAGATCATCGAACAGCAAGCCAGTCTCTGGCCGTAACATCTCCCATCTGTCCCTCTGCAGGGGCCTCAATCTCTAAGGACAGAAAGCTGCTGATGCCCGTACCACGGCCCTAAGAAAGGGAGGCCCCGCTGGAGGCTGAGGGGGAGGGCATTCCAGAATGCAGACGCACCAGGGGAAGGAGAGGGTCCTGGCCCTACATGGCTGCGGACCTACATGGCTGCCCCCGAGAAGCCACTGAGTACACGGGATGTCCACGACTCTGACATAGTCCACTCCTGAGTGGTGAGCACTGATGGGAGCTACAAATCCCATTTGTAATTGACATCATAATTCATCCAAGACACTGGGAAGTTAACGAAGTATTTCAAATATATGAAAGCCTGTCATACCCATAACCTTCCACGGACATGTCAAATTCCACAAACGATGGAGCCAGGGTCGCCCTCTGCGGCTGAGGGTTGCGTGGGGAGGTCATGGAGATGAGGCTCAAGGCTGTCTGAAGGGCGGTGGTGGAGCCCTGGGCCGGCCCTGAGGACCTGGGAGCCTGTGTGACTGCCGGGCATGGGCTGGCCTCTGGTGTGGCTCCTGCAGGACCCTCAGCAGTCGCTGGTGCCACTGCCTGTGACCCTAAGGCAACAAGCAAGAGAAGGGATGGGACTTTGCTCAAAGCATCTCCACCCACTCTGACAAGAGCCCAGGCATTTCTGCCACAGCCCTGTTTCTGCGATCTGAGCCCAGAGGGGCCAAGGACGTACTCATCATCCGCCACCTTATACGGGGGTAGGGATCGCCCTTTTCCTTCCAGATCTGATCCTTCTCCAGAGACCATCTCTGCTCTTCCCCATCCGTTCCACTGAGCAGCGGGCAAAACCAGTTTTTAAATCCATCTGCTTCCCGCCTGCTGTAAACACCCCCTGACAAAGAAGGCATGTCCTCTTTTAACTCCCCTTAAGCTGCCCTGTTCGTTCCCCTCCTCACCTGAGCATCCTGAGTCGCCTCCGTGTGCACGAGGTGAACTGAGGATTTTCGTTGCAGCCGGCGGAGGGGGTGCGATTCCAAGACTGAGAAACTGTCTGAACATCGGACCGTACAAGAGAACCAAATGAAGACATCCTCTGGGCAGAAGTTTTCTCCAGCTTCATGCGAGCACGTTCCTGGATCCCGCCCCTCTCCCAGCTTTCCTCTCTCGGCCTAGAAACCCTGTTCTCAAGCCATGCGGAAACAGGGTGCCCCTGTCCTGGTACCCAGACCAGAGAGCTGGTGATTTGGGGTGCTTTTGGACTTAACCAGCTAGCAGCCTCAAATTAGACCTTGTGAGGAAAAGGCATTTGTTGGAAGATAACTTTGTCCTGCTTTGTTTATAAGTTTCTAATGGAATTTGCTAAACAGCTAGATTAAGCACGTGGCCGGGTCTGGCAGCCTGCACATCCAGAGGCTGAAAGAGGCTGGCCTGGCCCCCTAGGTCCCCTACCTGCTGACAGGAGGGGTTGCCTGCTGTCCCCTCTGTACTTCATCCTGGGTGTCAGGGCAGGAGACCGGGTCACGGGAGCCTCGACCCCCACTGCAGCCTGTCTTCCCTCTTCCATCTGTGTCTGCCCCACCCTGTGCATCTCCCTGGCTACCGCGGGGCTCCAGGAAACCACGGAGTCATGGAGGGGCTGCCAGGGGGAAGGCCCCCACAGGATACAAGAGCTCTGCTCTGTTACCTTCATTGTCTGGAGTCCCTGCTGCCCCTCACACAGCCCAGCTCACTGCAGTCTAGCCTCCCCGGCACAGCCAGGCCCTCACAGCCCCCGTGCCCCTCCACAGGCCATCTTTGCATCCCTGTTCCCTCCTCTCCTGGGCTGGTGAACGTCTCCACAGGCCTCAGGGCTCAGCGGCTTTGACTTCCTTGAAGCCTTGCCTTTTTACGCCCAGTCTCCCAACTGTGGTCCTCCCAGTTCCATGGAGCTGGAGCACTCTCCACAGAGCACCCCCGAGAGCGCTATTCTGTACTGTCAGCAGGATGCTTTGACTGTTGTCCCCTCTGCCCTGAGACCATCCGCTCCCTGGGAGGGGCTGTGTCTGCTTTGTGGGCTCACATGTGGCCTGCACAGCCCCAAGGCTCCTCCCTGGCCTTGCAATGCCCACAGCCTGCAGAGGGCAGAGGGGGTGTGGGGCACCCCCATCCTTGTGCGCCCCAACTGTCCACTGTGCATGACCACAGCTGCCAGGGGCTCAGCAGCGTTTAACGCGGCACACGGTACCTTAACACGTCCGGTTCGATGGCTTGAGAAGCAAGCTTTTCAAAAATCCTGATGAGGCCCGAGTGCAAGGGGCTGCTGCCGGTGGTCAGGGCCTTGTGGCAGGAGGCCATGAGGGTCCTCAGCATCCCCGCCTCACACAGGACCTGCCGATTCTTCTCCGATTTCACCAGGGACTGGATGTGACTGGCCAGGGAGCACTGGATCTCCTGGGACAGCTAAGAGGCACCACAGCAAGCAGTGAGCCGCTGAGGTCAGATGTTTTGTGGGCAACTTTGATAGACTCCTGACTAGGCCTTGAGCTGGTTGTGGGGCGAGGAGCCTGTGCCCACCACAGTCCATTCTCACTGCACTCATTCTGTCTCGGGTGTTCTCAAACCTGTAGGCCTGGAGGCCGGTCCGTAGGAGGCCACGAGCCGCTGGCATCGGCTGGCCAAGAGGCAGACGTCTTAAAACAGAGACTGCAAACTGGCCGGCGAGAGGCTGCCTCTGTTTCAGAGCCACGTGGCGTTTGATCCACACGATGTTTAAGCAGTTTCTGAACTAACTGCTAATACTTAGATGTCTGGAGATTTTACACCAAAGTCCAGACGTGCAGCCTCTCTCAAAAGATCGAAAGATCTGGTCCTGTGTCTGTCGAGAGGCAGTTGGGGCTGGGCAGGGGCTGGGCCCCTTAGTGGGTCCCACACCGCCCCCCAGCTGGCTCCACTCACTTAACGGTCCTGCGTTTGAGATTGCTCCCCCTGACGTAGAAGGTGACATTCACCAGGGAGTACAAGCCTCCAGGAGTACCCCTCACGCCACTGGCTGTGACAGATGCAGCCGTCTCCATCTTCACGCGTCCAACCACAGAGTGTACAAGCCAGCTGAGGTCAGGCTCCTGTGGGAAGCTGTCACTGACGCCTCCCCTTCACCCCCGGTGCTGTCTCCCTCCCACCCACCCTCCATCGTCCTCTGTTGATCTCTCCTTGTCCTCAGCACCTTCTGCTACCCGGACAGCCACACTCTTATCTTACTCCTACGAGATTTTAAGCTGGCCCTGGTGGTCTAGTGGTTAAGATTCGGTGCTCTCACCCCTGCAGCCTGGGTTCATTTCCCTGTCAGGGAACCAAGTGCACCATCCGTCTGTCACTTGTCATACTGTGGCTGCTGCATGTGGCTGTGATGCTGAAAGCTGTGCCACTGGTATTTCAAATACCAGCAGGGTCACCCCTGGTGGACAGGTTTCAGCGGACCTTCCAGACTAGACAGACGAGGAAGAAAGATCTGGCCACCCACTTCTGAAAACATTGGCCATGAAAACCCTACGAATAGCAACAGAGCATTGTCTGGTGGAGCTCCAGAAGGTGAGACGGTGGCACAGACCAAGCAGGGTTCTCTCTGCTGTCCACAGGGCCACTAGGACTCAAAATGGACTCAACAGTGCTAACAAGAAAAACTAGATTTCAAGTCACTTCATTATCTTTATGTTCTTGAAGCGCATAGAATAGAGTACATAGAGTCGGCTCAGTAAATATTTGAGCCAAATATGTTATTTTTACAATCTTCTTTTCTTCAAAAAATATAAACCCCTGGAATTTCCAGCCCTCCATGGACATATAAATGGTTTGGAGCAAGGGGATGGTTGGGGGTAGAAATTCCTTTACAAAAACTCTTAGGGCTGTCCACATTCTTTCCTGTTGTACACAATATTGTCTGATGTGACAGGGACACTGGTTAGATCTCAGTGGAATTTTCCTGCCGTGGATCTTATGGGGGCCCCACCCAGACCACCTTCTCCACGTGAGTGTACCCATCACAGCTTCCCCTTCTCTGGAGGACTGCCCTGCCCTAAACGGGAGCTGCCCTGCCCGGGGGCTCTGTGGCCCCCAACATGTGTTCATACATGCATGCACACACATGCACACACACATATAAATGTGTGTATACATGCACGCATACATATAAATGTGTGTATGCATACATACGTACACATGAATACACATATACACAAATGTATATATACAAGCATGCACACATACACACATGCTCACAGAGGCCTACGCACAAACGTGTGTGCACCCATGCACATATAGATGTGCACATGCATACATATATTGTCGTGCACCCTATAATAATGTTTTGGTCAATGACAGATCACACATGTGTCGGTGGTCCCATAAGATTAGTACCATATAGCCTGGTATAGGTTACACCATCTAGGTTTGTAAGAATACACTCTATGATGTTCGCACAATGATGAAATCGCCTAACAATGCATTTCTCAGAATGCAGCCCCATCGTTAAGCAACACATGACTATACACATACATGCATGCAAACATACATACATACATACACCACACACACACACACACACACACCTGGTTTAGCCAATGAGGTCAAGCCCTTCAGCCTCTGTGGTGCAATTCATGCTTGAGACCCCCACCCAGTGGGTCCAGGCTGAAGCTGGACTTCAGCCAACAGCAGACCCCCACTCAGCTCCTTCCCCTGCACCGTCCCACGTCCCTCACCTCCTTCTCCTGAGCCCCTCCCTCCACAGTCCAACACACCTATGCCCATGTCTTGGGCTCCACTTCCAAGGAACCCGCCTTGAGATGCTAGCATGCTGTTCGTTTTCCGGCCTTTGCCCTAGTTTTGGTTTCAAGAAGAGAGATCTATGACAATGTAGATTATGGCTAGGTTAGCCCACCAGGAGTAACGGTAAAGGCACTTACTCAATAATCTCTTTCTGATGAGGACTGGCTTCTAGTCCCATGGAGTCACAGACCTTCTGTCACCCACCGCCCCCTTGAAAGCTTTCTTGCAGTCTCCCCCGCTTCCCTTTCTTCTTCTTCTCCCTCCAACAAGCACTAACTGCCTCTTCAACGTCGTCAGGGTCTGGGTGAAGTTCTGGGCATCTCAAGATGAGTAAGACACCGTCCCCGCTCAAAGGCATCACAGGCTAAATGTGAGACAGGTGAGGGGACTGTCTCAGCACAGTGGGAGCCGGGCTGCTGTAGAAAATTTACAGCATCTAGGAGGAGAGGGGCTCCCCACGGCTCCTCATGCATTTCACAGAGCTCTTAAATTTAGAGCAGAATTCAGGCCCAGCATCGACTTTGGGGACCAAGTTTCACCCTGTGATGAGACTATTTCCTGGTAGTCAGGATGTCCCGGGCCCTACGCTAAGCATTTTGACATGTGTAGATTACAAAATCCTTGTAACGAGCCCTATGAGGAAGGGACTGCTACTTCCCCCATTCTACAGATGAGAAAACTGAGCCCAGAGAAGTGAATTGTCCAGCCACGTAGTAAGAGCAGAGCCTGGCTTTGACTCCAGACCCCATGCTCAGAATCACCTCACTCCACCATCCTCTCCCCACACAGGGTGCACTGATTTGGGGGTACCCTGCCCAGAGACTGTCAAGACTATGTATCACTAAGGGATGGAAATTAATAAGATGACATTCTTCCACAGGCTGCAAACACTGTGTTGTAGCATATATGTTTCAAGGGTTAAAATATATGGGGAACCATATCTATACTGTTTATCCTCAGTTTTTAGATTTTTTAAAAAACAGATTGGTCACAAGCTCACCCACCCATCCACCCTCCTGCCTTCCAGGAGCCCAGCACCTGTAGCTCCTGCCTCAAATGGATGGCATCCAGCGACATTCCCATCTTTATGATATCTTCAGTGACATTTCTGACTCAACATTTTAGACTATTTTAATTTGAGTTTAAAATTTAAACTCTATTAGGATGGTTTTTCAGGGAGATTGCTCCCAGGCAGGATTCTGTCATTCTGAAATGTTGTCATTTTGCCACTGTCACTGATGTCAGGGAGACATCTCACCACCTGGAGAAGATGGGCCTTGCGATGGACTGAATGTTTGTGTCCCTCCAAATTCAGACGTGGAAACCTCATTTCCAGTGTGACGGGATTTGGAGTGGGGGGGGCCTTTGGGAGAGGCTCCACCCTCATGAATGGGATTAGTGTCCTTGTGAAAGAGACCTCAGAGAGCTCCCCGTCCCCTTGCAGCATGTGAGAACACAGTCAGAAGAGGGCCATCGTGGAGGAAGTGAGCCCTCGCCAGACACCAAACATGCCAACATCGTGATCTTGGACTTCCCAGCCTCCAGACCCATGGCAAATAAATTTCTGTTATTTGTAAGTCACCCAGTCTAGGGCATTCTGTTTTGGCAGCCCAAAGGGACAGAGACGGCATCCTTCCCTGTCACTGTGGTATTAGCACGGCCAGCATGAACTGGTGGAGGGACATGGAGAGCCCAATGGGGGCCAGAAACAGAAGACAGAAATGCCAAAACGAATTTGCACTAAACAACGCCATTGCTTACTTCAAAGAGCTCTTCCATGTGGAAATCTACCCCACCTCCTGGACTCCCTTCCCAGATCTTTCTGCTGATGCTCTGTGCCCCTTCCTGCATCCAACAGAGCCTGCACCTCTGCCCTCCTCCTTCTCTGCCCTTCTCCAGACAGAGACGGAGCTTCCACCCTCTTGCCTGGAACTTTCCCTCTCCCAGAACTTGGATTGTTTAGTATCTGTAGTCTTTTAATTTGGGGTGAGACTTGGGGAGACAGTCGGCATGAAGCAAGATGCAAAAATAACATCACAATGTATTATTAATAAGAATTAGAAAGAAACATCTACAACTTCCAGTTTTTATTACCAGCACTTCACTTATTGCTTTGGGGACTTTTGGCTTTCTTTTTTTCTTGTTGTTTTTGCTTTTTTTTCTTTCACCAGAGTAGGAATACTTAATATCTAAATATGCAAAAAAGAAAAAAAAAGTTCTCAAAAGGAAGAAATGCTGGTCTTGCCTAACGATGCCACAAGTTTACTCCAAAATTGCTCAATGCCTCATAATGGAGGAGGGAGAAATTGATCGCCCTCATTATCACGGTAGCTCTGTCAATACCAATATTGCCTTGTTTTGAATAAAATGTGCTGTTTTTTCAATGCTGGTTCCAGTAAAATGGGGTTTTAGTGAAAATATGAGCAGTAGCAGGAAGCCAGTCTGGTTTCTCCCCCTACAAACGGATTGATTTTCCTAACGCGTATTACTTCCAAAGCAGGAGAGGGGGTGGTGGTTCAATTAGGACTCAGTGGTAAGCACGTGGGGTCACCAGGCTGGCCGGCAGGCTGGACCCACAAGGTAAATTATCACAGAGCGATTTGCAGAGTGGCTTCAGGAGTTTTCTGCTTTCCCCACTTAATAGTCAAGATTTCACGTCCATCCTTGTCCAGCTCTGGATGTTTATTCTTCTTTCTCTCTCTCTCCTCCACTTTCTCTCCCAGTTCAGATTAATATGGTCCCAGAGCCCAAGGAGGGCTGGGTCCCTGGGGCGGGTGCCTCCAAGGAGGCATGGGTTTCGGGTACGTCGGTCCACATGTGTCTTCTGGACGTTAACCACATTCTACTGACATAGATGTGAAAACCATCAGACAACCAGCATCTGCTTCCCCCAGACACTTAGAAAGGACTAGAGGCTTCTACCAACTGCTCAAATTTGTATTAGTCACTTGTTGCAATTTGGCTGAAATGTTCTTTATCTGAAGATTTTGGAAGAGAGATGGAACCATATAGGTGACCTCAGGTCTTCAGGGATGTCACAGATAAAGAGGACCCACAGATGCGTTTTATTTGATAAATTACAGTTTTTACCTTTGATTACTTAGAATTAGTTCTCTCTGTATGTGGGCGTGAACTTTCTTTTTGACCCCAGTCCCCACTAGCCGGATACACTCATTTGTGGTACCTATATGGCCTTGTAGGCACGGGAGGCTGTGATCTTGGTTTAGGCGTAAGAGGGTCCACATCCCACCCAATCAGTAGAAGCCACGTCTAAAGGCAGGTCTTCCTTGACGCACTTGTATAGATTTGCAACGAAGACCGAGAAACAAATCTTCTGCCTCTTCTTTGAATCATGTGCGTACGATGGCCAACACTTCCCGGTAACAGAAGTCCACGATCTTATATTTATGAAATATTTGTCTCTTTCCAACTTTACTCCCCATCCTCCCTTTTGGTTCAACCTGTAGCCCAGCCCTGGTAACAGTCCCACCTTTGCTGAGCATGCCACGCCCTTTCTGACTGATGCCGGGAGTTGGGAATGTCCTTTCCAAGCCGATCCCTTTGCTGAGCTCCTACTTATTATTCAAGATGCAATTCTCACGTCCTCTCATCTAAGAAACTCTCTGACTTTCCCAACCAGCACTGTGTCCATACTTCAGTCATTATAAATACTACACTATGACAGCTCACTTGCTCGCTCGCTTGCTCTCTCTCTTCCCACCGGCCCCGACCCCACTGCACTGTGAGCAGCTGCCTGAGACATGACTCTTCACCCTTGTTTCCCTAGCACTTATCTCTGCGCCTCAAATGCCACAGCTGCTGGGAAGTGCAAGAACAAAGGCACAAAGGTGTTCTAGAACATGGGAGGTACACTTAACCCAGAGGGCTGAGAGGGTGGTCAGAAAAGGTGATGTGCCAACTAAGTGTTGAAGGATAATGAAGACAGAGCCAGGCCAGCAGGCAAAAGGGTCTTTCTGGGAGAGGGAACAGCACGTGCAAAGGTCAAGGGGTGACGGGGAGCATCACCTTTCAGGGAAAGGCTGGAGATCACGGGCGGTTGTCAGCCAGGCTCGATCACCCCCTGTATCCAGACCTCTCCCCTCAAATGAGCCTGTGACCAGCCCAGAGATGGAGCATGAGAACATCCTCAGGGAAACCAGCTGGTAAACCCCTATCCAGCTTCCTTAGCTCTAGAATGAGAATATTGAAAACACCTACCTCCCTGGTATGTTTTCTGCGGGAAGCAACAGAAACAGCATCTACAAAAGCATTTTATCTTACAGGATGCAAGTGTTTTCAGGATATTAACCACTCTTAGATGTAGTCTTCTTTTCTCACCTAATATCGATAAGGGTCCTTCTAATCGAGCGGCCAGTTTAGACATCCGCTGTGTGCTGTGCCATCTCAGTACCAGAGCAGGAGCACACCTACCTTGTTCTCAGGCCCAGATGCCAGTGATGGGAGCTCACGTCACGGCGCAGTCACACTCTGCAGGCCCGCCTCTAAATGCTCTCCTGTACTCGCCCATTGAAACCTCAGACAAACACCGTGTGCTAGATGCGATCATCACCCCATTTTACAAACAAGAGAACTGAGTCCCAGAGATTACAGGGAACTGAGGTTACACGGTGAGTGCGGGGCAGGAGTTCAAACCAGGAGGCCCACTCCAGAGGCCACTTCATGGCTGCGATCTCTGCCTCTAAGGCCTCTGGGTGCTGGTTCTGGATTCAGGGCTGCCCCTTACCTTGCAGCACGTCCAGCCTCCCGTAGGTCGGGGATGCAGTGGGAGCTGACAGCCCGGAGCTGAGCCAAACTGCACTGTTGATACTATGGTTTGGGTACCAGGGGCCCAGCCCATCCTGTATTAGGCCAACCCTCTCAGAACTTACAGGAAAAGCTAAGTGCTCGTGGCTCTGTCCCACACAGGAGTCACCTGAAGCTAGTAACTGGCACACGGTATTTGCCATGAACCACGCCTGAATGGGTTTGGCGATTTCCGCCATCTTGAGAGGCCAGGTGGATGTCTCAGGTGCATGCAGCCTCACTCACCAATGGCCACATTCCCAAGCCACGGACTCTCGGAGCCGGTCAGCATCACAGGAGTCATTAAGTCGAACTCTGGTCCAGGTGCTGGGTACTCTCCATAGCGAACGTAACACCTCGCTTGGAACACTCACTACCTCCCCAGTTGCCCATTCAGTTTCAGCAAGTGTGACCTTATTTTGAGCCCCGGTCTTTCACTGTTGAACCGGTCCTTGTCTGTCTCCCGTTATTCTACCACCAGGCAACCAGCAAGTATTTGCCCAGCTCTCATTCTCCCAGCATCTTTTTCTCTCTGGGCTATACACTCTGAGATCTTGACTATTCCTCTCATGACCAAGGAGGTTTTTCAGTCCCCTTATCATCCTGGTTTCTCGCCTCTGAATAAACACAGGTGTAGAGTGTTAAGGGATTGGTGGGATCATCACCTCCCTTTAGCTAGGCACTATACTTCTATAAATATATCCCAAAGTAGAATTCACCATAGAGGTGACGTCACCCGACTTGGGACTATTACTGACCTTGCATTAAACCCCCTAGGACTCTTTTACACGTGCTCTTCTGGTTTTCCCCACCCAGTGTGTCTGTGTGTGTCTGTGTGTGTGCATCAAGACATGAGCACAGGCTTAATTATCTCTGCTGAATTTTGATTCAATGGATTCTGATCCACTTCTCAGGCTGGTAGGGACCTTCCATTTTATCATCCAACAGGTAATTCCTCCTTCTGGGTTCAGAATCAAATGCCATGTACGCAGGAAAGAGGACTCAGTCTTTTGATTCATAGTGGATATTAACACACAGTTCAATATCAACTCTCTATTATTAATTTATCAACAGTGTGACGCCAGTTGGGAATATACCTAAAATGTGTTACCTCCCCTTTAATATTTCTGGAATTTGCCATGCCATGACCCAGAGTCCTAGGAATACAGACGGCCAAAGCTAGAGGAGAGAGAAAGGGTCTGATGGAGCCAGTGTCTGATGAGCAACACTGCGTGCCACATACAGGACTCAGCGCTTCACAACTGTCCTCTCCACTTCTCTTCTCACGGGGAAAATATTATCACGAGGACCCTGAGCTTGAAGAGGTTACATCAGTTTCCTAAGGTCACAGAGCTAATGAGTGGCAGAACTGGCAGCCCACCCAGGGCTTCCTCCAAAGCCCATAATTTTAACTCTGCATCACGCACGCGTTGTAAGGAAGGGAACTTAGTGTCTCATAAGAGTCATCAACTGCTGGTCTCTAAGAGTGATTTATTTGGTAGGAACAGTTCAGCTTTGCTTCTGTTTTATTCCTCTTAGTTAAATGTGAGCACTTTAGGTAGGGCAAGTTCCCTTCCCTGTAGCCACAGGCCTCACCACTCCCTATTGTATACACCTGGCTTGATTTATGCATTTCCTTTACTTCTCTGGTCCCAAGACACTGAGTCTGCAACCCTGTGATCTAGGCCAAATCTGTGTAGCTGCAATCGAGGTGCAGAAATGGGAGTGGCCTACATAAGGCAGAAATAATGATGTTAAAGGGGCTAGGAGCAAGGTCACCTGATAATTGGGCCAGAACTCATCGTGTCAACTTTAACTTCCACTTCATCATTCTGTGTCCATTGTAGCTTGCTTTCGATCCTCTTATCTCCATGTGACACTATGTCTATTTGCTCTATTTAAGATGCAACCCTAAAAAGTCAACTGGATTTTGACCAGGATCTGAGATTTTTTTTCACTCAGGAACAATAGAAATATTCTGAGGATGGGGTTCAGTATGAAACAGCATAAGATACACAAAAATTCAACATACTTGAAGTTTCTGATGGATCATAATTTAACAAAGCAACATGCTACTTTACCAATTTCCTCATTGAAGGAAATGGCCCTCTTCTCAAACAGCCTGCCCTTACGTAATGCTATCCAGGGCTTTAATGCTGTCAATATTTTAGTTATTTGAAACCCACATGATTAGGTCAATGTGTTTGAAATACGGGCTAATTCCAGAAAATGACACCCTTTTCCAAATTAAGGCACAATGAGCTGATAGACAAATGCGGCCCCACATCCGATCTTGCTGTACCATAAGACTGTGCAGGATGTTTCCATGGCAGCAGACTCTGGAACACACCCGACAATGACTCGAGGTGCAGACTGCCTGTAGACAATGGTCTCTCTAATGCCCAGGTCTGACCGTGTCATTGCTTTCCAATAGCCTCCCACAGCCACCACATCCTCATAGGAAGGGCAACTTGGCATAGAGGCTGGAGGTCCTGGAGCCTTGCATCAAGGACATTTGCCAACCAGCATCCATGTTAACTCTGTCACTTAATAGCTAGAAGTTTCCAGTCCTCAACTGCAAAGTGGGCCTGTTGATATCCACCTTGCAGGGTCATTGCAAAGATTAAAAGATGAAATGCTTGTAGAGTATTTGGCAAGTAATAGCAGTCGCTACACCATGTGGTAAGGGCTTCTCCTGCTGCAGTATAAGTTCTGCTCGACATGCTAAGCGCTCATGCATCCTCCATTTACTCTTCACAGTAATGCCACGAGGAAGATGATCTTATTATCCCCATACAACAGCAAAGAAAGGACCAAAGAGGTTAGACAATTTCCCACGGCTCTGTGACTGTTAGGTGGCACATGATATTTAACCAAAATCTGCTTCTTCAGAGCCTGAACTTTGCCTTCATATAGTGGATGCTCATTAAACATAGTGGTGGTGATGATGGTGACGACGATGATGACAGTGGAAAGTAACTCTATAAAATCCAATCCTCTTAACATGGTATTCAAGGCCTTTCATCATGTGGCTCCCACTGAGCTTTCCAGCCCCACTTACTGCCTTTCTACCCACGTGGTCTACCCTAGCCCAGCTTCAAAGTCCCCCAATGGGCATCTTCATTTGTGCCTCTCTCTGACTTGGGAGCTTCTCATCCCTTCTTCCACCTGATCTGGCATGGATACTTCTTTTCTTTAAAGCCCGGCTCCAGTGTCCCCCTTTCTGAGACTTTCTCTCCCCTCTGTCCCAAGGCCTTGGGGACAAACCTTTGTTACAGCCATCAGAATGTCGTCTTACTATCTTCTACACTCCTCCATCAACCTGCCCTCAAACTCAGACTGTGAGCTCCTGTGACATTGGTCTCTGAACCCCCAGCGGCACCTGATAGGGGTTAAGCAATTATTCACAGAAGGAAACACATCACGTTGGCTGCTCCAACACAGGCTGAGTCCCACCTCTGCTAAACCGGATCTGTCTTCCTACCCTCTGAGCTATGGTTGTCATGCGCACAAGCAAACAGCCCCCTGTTAGGAACTGAATAAAGGCCACAGCCCTGGCGGAAGTAGAGGGCTGCTTAGGACCAGAAAGCCCTCCCGGAACTGGTCAGAGGTCTAACCCGCAGCCACGGCCCTACGGCAAGATGCTCATGGCTGCTGAGCACACTGGAAAGGCAAAATGTCTTTCTTCCCCATGAGTTGTTTCTTTGTGGGGCCGACTCAGCTCCAGAAGATCTGAGCTGGACTCCCTTTTGCCTTGTGCTTAGCACAGCAACATGCCCGGTAAAGTTCCCGCAGTCCAATTTTAATACTTGTGCTGACACGAGAGACAAAAACGCCCAGCTGGATCATCTGTTTCCAAGAGCAGCTCACAGCGTTAGCATTTTGGAGGGGGAGAAAACACCTCTCGATTGTGAACAGAACAAATTTAATGTGGTCACAATCAGAAACAAATCCGGGAACCCACAGAGGTAGTTAAGTTGTCGCTTCTAAAGTGACATCCGTACCTTGGAAAGCCAGCAATTTCTCATCCGTAAGGTAAGAAGCGCATCTGAGGAATCTAAGTGGCTAAGAGTGTAGCGAATGCCAGAACCATCAGGTTCCACAAAGGGAGGTGAGAGGGAACGCACGTCCATCTTTTTAGTAACACTGCCATCTACTGAAACTTCCATCTCCTTTTTCTGCACCAAAATCTGCAGTCCTGCAGTCAGTTTCATTTCAGCATTCTCTTGCATGGTCTCATTTGATTTACTATCCTATTTGTTGTTATGAGGTTTCCCACCCTTCCGTTGAAAAATTAATTACTGTAATTATCCAATTTTTAATAGCTGCTGGTTTGGCATCTGCAGAAAATATTTGAGAAAATGCACCACTACATTTCATCTGCGTATTTGAGAGACAGTGAGGGACAGTCAGACATTTCCTAAATTACTTAATGTGACCTGAACAGGGAAAAAGTATCCTACCAAATGGAATTCTCATTTGCATGCTTAGTTTGTCCAGTTACCATCCCAGGATGAGCGAAAGCTCTTCCCCGTGCCCTATTGTGACAACTCATGGAGTTTATCTAACACTCAGGATCATCACAGAGTTCCCATGCACTAGGAGATGCAAGGACAGGCTACAGTCTGCTCTGCATCACTCCATCAGTCATCACTGGGGTGGGGTTTTGCACAAGAAATCCATCAGCAACCATTTGACTGCTAAGACCACTTAAATCGCTGGTGTGGTTTTCTCATTGCAAGTACGTTGCACGGTACAAAATACAGCTAAGGAAGCCAAAAATCCTTCCAATGAGGAGATTGCACCTAGAAAAATGTACAGTGCTCAGACTCTATGACCCCCCATTCTGCGAGAGCTGCAAAGACGACAGACGCATTCATCAATCGCGTCTTGACCTTGGGCCTGGGAGCGAGTTCCAGATCTCCTCTCAGCAGCCATGGCCCTAGGAAGTTACACAACTTTCCTGAGCCTCAAGCATCTGCAAAATGGGGAGAGTCTCACGGACTTTAATGAGCTGTTGTGACTATTGATGAAATGACATTCCTGGTGTAGAGGTGACCTTCAATGTGTGTTAGTTTCCAACATGCTCCAGACGGGCCCTGTCTTGAATACCAATGTAAAGAAAGTAAGGTTCTAGACTTAAGATAACTAAATGACTAGAAGACATTTGATTTAGGAGTCAAATATTTTTATCCATCAGTTGGGTGCTTAAGGCAGTATGGTGGCTGGTCTTTAAAGATGGCCCCCAACAATTCGTCTCTCCTGTACACTCATGCACCCCTCACATCAGTAGGGGAGGCATATGTCCCTTCCCATTGAGTCTAAGCTGAACCTGTGACTCACTTTGACCAATCGAATGCTATGGAAGCAATGCTGGCTTATTCCAGGCCTAAGCACTTGGAAGGCCTGGTAGCTTCTGCTTTAGCGCCTTTGGGACCCCTGAGCTGCTATCTGGCCTATTGGAGAATCCACTTGGGGGGACACAGGTACAGGCCAGATGAAGACAGCTACATGGAAGAGAACCCAGGATCCTACCAATAGCTCGAATCAAGGCCCCGGGCATCTGACCCACTTGAGCCCCTTGCCATTTGAGCCAGCTTGTGAGGTGCCCGCTCTGTGAGTAAAGAAGCCATCTGGGATGGTCCAGCGAGGCCAGCACCATGTGGAGCAGAGACCAGCTGTCCCTGCTGTGCCTGCCTGGATTCCTGACCCACGGACCCATGAGGAAGAGTGACACACCTGTTGTTAACTTGGCAGCAGTCTGTTACACAGCAATAGATGACTAAGGGAGCCATCAAACCCATTTCATCCCGGTCTACTGCTCTTCCAGAAATGTGGAAAAACGCAAAGCGCATTCCATTTCACTATTAGATATATCCTCATTCATTGGATTCTTAATCACTTTATCATCACTTTCCAGCAGAGGAACAGGAACCGGAACAAGGATTCCAGTTCCAAAGGGCCATGTAGACACAGAACCGGGTTAGTTGGTTTTTTTCCTGCTGCACAGAATACTGCAGAATGTCCTTGATGAAAACGCTTCCCTTCTGGACACATCACAGCTTTCGCTCCTCCTCTCCACGTCTCTCACTGATCTCAGAGGACTTGCAATGTTTTTACTAGGTCATTGTCATTTTCAAGCTGTGATTAATAACGCCAACTGGTTGTTATGTCTTCCTAAAACATATTGCCTCCTTGTTTTACTCCCAAACAAAAAAGCTAGACTTGTGTGCCCCCTGCCCCTGTTCCTCCTATAGAAGCCACTGCTGTGCAGGGCAAGACCAGGAGGGCTGCCATCACATAGGACCAAATTTAACACCAGGTCCACCAACTGGGAATCTTTAAACGCCATTTAAATTACCTGAGACTCCGTTTCCCCAGTGGTTAAAATGGAGATGATACTACTCCTGATAAACCTGCTATGAGGATTAAACAAGCAGGGCTCAGCATCAGGCCTGGTACATAGTAGCTGCTCAAGTCAATTAATTCCCCTTCATCTGCTGCCAATTCATCTGAAGAGTACATTTTCCAGGTCTTCCTTGACTCTTTCGGTTTCTTCCTCAGAACTTCTAAAGCACTCACTCTTCAAACTGAGAGTCCTTACTCAGAACGTGCCTCGTCCTGTTACTCAACGCTTTCACCCACCCAAGTTTGCCTCCCTACAGTGGAGCCATTCATTCCGCCAGGGCAGGAGTCACCCGTGGCTCCTCCCTCTTCCCATTGCCTGTACCCCGTTTACCTCGGGGTCCTGAGATTCTCTCTCTGAGTAGGTCTCCTTTATTTTCACACTTTCTCACAGATACCACCTTCATCGAGCTACCACCATGTGTCACCTAGACTGTGGACATGGCTTCCTAACCACTGTCCCCTTCCTTCTGCACAGCCTCATTCCCAGGCCATCCTCCACGCCACAGCCAGAGATATCTGTAGCACACAAACCTGACAGTGCCACCCTCCACTCTGGCTTGAGTGCGTCTCTCATTGCAGCCCTCCTCTGCGTGCCCCCTCGCCCACCTCCTGCTCTTCCCCTTGGCTCCCACCCCAGCTGCACAGTGGGCTCCTTCTGGCCTGGTTAATCGCTACTCATCCTTCAGGGCTCTGCTTAAATGTCGCCATCTAAGAGATGGCTTCTCTGACCTCCCCTCCCTCATCTAAATTAGATTTAATTAGGTCTGTCCCCCTCCTCCATTCTCATTATTCTCTCTCAGAATCCTGTTTTATCCCCTTAATATCGCTTGTCACAATTCGTAATTGTATATTCATTTGTGAGCTTCTTTATTTAGTCTGTCTGCACTGTCACCCCCTCTGAGTCCCCAGCGTAGATGCAGGCTCCATGGACAGTGTCCATCATGTTAGCCCTGCATGTCCTGCTCGGAGCACTGAGCCAGGACCACACCCAGCACCCATGAGATGGATGAATAAATGGGGAGCAGAGGACCCCTGGTCCCACCAATGCCCAGCACTGTGCTCAGCACCCGGGACTTGCCTCGTGAAGGTTGTTAAATCATTTCAGTTGGTTTTTGTTTGGCTGTTGTTTTTAGAAGGTCACTTCGCCAACAGAAGGGACCCGTTTTGAATGGCCTTGGAAAGGTGGGCAGAACTCGGGCAAGGGTCTCAGACACACCAACCCTTCCTCGCAGGAGGTACTTTGAGATGCTGGCTCTGCTAATGCAGGGTACGGAGGGCAAAGGAAAAAGGAGTCCCCAGCCAGAAGGAGCTTAAATGTCAATCATGTGAAAAAGACAAACACATGCACTCATCAACAGGTACCTGGGGGTGATCTTCATGGTACAAGCAAGGCAACAGCCTCACCATGATGCACAGGACCCCAGGGTGCATGATCACAGCGTCACCTTCATCCGTCCTGCAGAGAGAGAGGAAGCAGGACATCAGACTTGAGGCTTCTAATCTCTTCTGTTTTTCACAGAACTTTCTGGATCTTTGTAAGACAGGCCATGAAATACATCCTCAGTCTCCCACTTGTGCAGCTCAGAATCGTCTACCACTTATTTTCTTTTTGACCTTTAACTAATTAATCTGAGCCTAATTTTCCCCAAATGTACAATGGAACTAACGATACCATACTTTCCTCATAGAGACATAGACTAATGTTTTTGTGCCTGACACACAATTGGTGCTTAGTGGAAGTTAGTTCCCTGGTCCTCTCCCCTTATCTCCAGATATGTGGGAGATGGACAAGCTCTCATGCTATATGAAATACATACACACAAGGGCTTCTGGATCCCTTCACAATCTAATCTGTCCTACCCATCGAATGTGACTAAGACAGAGCTGGAATGCATGAGCAGCTCTCTGGGACTCTGAAAAGCAAATGGTGGCAGAAATGGAAACCAAACCCAAAGCATCATACAAATGGCAATGAGTTTCCTGGGGCTTCCCTCCCCCCCCCCCCCCCAGCATTCCCTGATATGGGCTCACAGGGAGCCTAAAACTCAGATTTGTGTATCAGGTGTGCACAGGACAGACAGAGCTCCCTGAGAAGGCCTCTGTTTCTGGTCTGAGGAGCAGGAAAGGAGGCCCCTACAGGTCACAGAGCATGGGAGAGATCCTCTGGGATTTTCTTTGTTAGGTTTCTCCATTCTTTCTCACCCCAGCCTCCAGGCAACCCCACAGCAGCAGCAACAGCCAGGCAGGTGTCTAAAACTCATAGAGAGGAGAGCCCTTCTCTTTGACCAGGGGAACTGTGGTCCCAAGAGTGTAGGCGGAATCTGCATTGATTTTGTCTCTCTTTCCTCTACCTGCTTGGCTCCAGAGAAAGGTGCAGTTGTGGGAAGTACATGGCAGAGCAGGGAAATGAAAGCCATGACTTTCTAGAGAGTGCAGAAGGACGGGACCCCTGAGAGCCAGCAAGTGTTGGGGAGATGATGAAGAGGAGGCTTAAGAAAGTGAGACCATTAGGTTATGTATCAACCTCTGGGCTCCATTCTGAGCTGCACATGTGTGGATCTGATCCTAAACCACATTACAAAAGCTTTGAGACTGAACTCAGGGGTAGACCACCACCTAAGACTGGCTACTGCACAGGGCAAGAGAGGAGTAGATCAAAACACCATGCAAAGTCTTTGAAAACTGAACTGATACAGAAGGTGGGTAAGAACTCGCAACCTGAACCTAGCTGGGTTGATTGTCTGCTAAAACAAAATCAACATTCTCCAGAAGATGTCAATAAGAGTCAGAGTTCATAACATTCAAAATGTCCAGAATACTCTCTGAAATTACTCAACATAGGATGAATCAGGGAAATCTCAGTATCTCACATGGAAGAAGATAGTCAACAGATGCCAAGGTTGCCAAGATACAGATGTTGGAATTATCAGACAAAAACTTGAAAGCAGCTATTATTAACCAAACTCCAAGAAATAAGGGTGAATAGTTTTGAAATGAATAAAAACCTGGAAAATCTTCAAAAAGAAATGGCAGCAATAAAAAAGAATCAAATGGAAATTTAGGAACTGAAAAATACAATCACTGAAATTTTAAAATCTTACTGAAGGGGAACAATAGAAGAATAAGATGAGAGGAAAAAGAGTTCATGAGTTTGAAGACAGATCAATAGAAATTGCCCAAGCTGAACAACGAAAAAGAAAAAGATTTTTTAAAATGAAGAAAGTCTCAAGGTCATGTGTCACAATACCAAAGGATCTAACATTCCTACCATTGGAGTTCTAGAAAGAGTGTGGTGTAAAAAAAAATAATGTTCATAAAGTTTTTAGTGATTATTTCTTCAAATTTGGTGAAATACATAACCTTAAAGATTCAAGAAGTTTGACAGAACTCAAACAAAATCAAAAAGAAATCCATGCTCAGGCACATCATAATCAACTGTTTTACCCTAAAGACAATGAAAAATTCTTGAAAGCAGCCAGAGAAAAGCAATATATCACACACAGGGAAGCAACAATTTGAACGACTGTGGATTTTCTCCTAAGACATCAAAAGGCAAGGGAACAACATTCTTAAAATGCTGAAAAGAAATGCACAGAATTCCATATCCAGCAAAAATATCCTTCAGATATTTTTCAGCAAAAATATATTCTCTGACAAAGAGAAACAAAGAGAATTCCCTGCCATCAGACTTGCTCTGAAAATAATACTGAAAGAAGTTCTTTGGTTGGGAGGAAAATAATAACAGAAGAAAACTTGGTATTTCAGGAATTAATAAAGAACAAAAGAAATGGTAAATCTTTGGATGAATATATTAGACTATTTTTTTCCCTCATAAGTTCTTAAAATATGCATGGTGGTCAAAAGCAAAATTGTATTAGATGTAATAAGTATGACAACTACAACCAATTTCAAAAGGAAAAACTGACAGAAGTGAAAGGACAAGTGGGCAAATCCACAATTATAGTTGGAGATTTTGACACTCTTCTCCCAGTAATTGATAGAAAAAGTAGGCAGAAAGTCATCAAAGATAGAGAACTGAACAACGACTGATGTCACTGACATTTATAGAGCACTTCACCCAGCAAAGAATGGCCAGTACACATGCTTTTCGTGTCCCCAGGAAACATTTGTCAAAATAGGCTGTATTCTGGGTCAGAAAACAAACCTGAAAACATTTCAAACAAGTAAAACTATACAAAGTATTTTCTTTAATCATAACGGAATTAAATTAAAAGTGATGATAGATAACTGAAAAATCTCCAAATACTTAGGAATTAGACAATATTTCTTTTTAACTGTGGTAAAATACACATAAAACTTACTATCTTAACCATTTTTAAGTGTAGGATGCAGTGGTATTAAGTACACTCACATTGCAAACAATATATTTCTAAATAGCCTATGAGTCACAGAGAAAGTTTCAAGAAAAATTAAAAAATATTTTAAATTTAAATTAAAAGTACATATATCATAAAAAAATTTATGAGATGCTGCTAAAGCAGTACTTAGAGGAAAATTTATAGGAGTAAATGCTTACATTACAAAGGAAGAAAGGTCTCCAATTAAAAATCTAAGCTTCCACCTTAAGATATTATTTTTAAAAAGAGAAAAATAGGAGCTGGCCCCGTGGCCGAGTGGTTAAGTTCACGCGCTCCGCTGCAGGCGGCCCAGGGTTTCGTTGGTTCGAATCCTGGGCGCGGACATGGCACTGCTCATCAAACCACGCTGAGGCAGCGTCCCACATGCCACAACTAGAAGGACCCACAATGAAGAATATACAACTATGTACCAGGAG
The DNA here is from genome assembly GCF_041296265.1 of Equus caballus. Lineage (NCBI taxonomy): Eukaryota > Metazoa > Chordata > Mammalia > Perissodactyla > Equidae > Equus > Equus caballus. The sequence goes on from NC_091684.1 coordinate 93,678,331, forward strand.
GCTTTGGGGAGAAAAAGGAAAAAAATAAAATCTTTAAAAAAAAAAAAAAGAGAAAAATAAACCCAAAGCAAGCAGAAAAAAGAAAATAAAGTCAGCACAAATCAAGGAACTTATAAACTGAAAAACAATAGAGAAAATGAATGAAGTAAAAATCCAGTTCTTTGAAAACTTTTAAAATTGAAAAACCACTGGCTAACCTAACCAAAAAGGAGAAAGACACAAATTATCAATATCGGGAATGAAAGAGACAATATCATCACATACCCCACAGACATTAAAAGGATAATAAGAAAATACTACAAATAACTCTGTGCACATAAATTTGACAACTTAGATGACGTGGGCCAATACCTTCAAAGCCACAAACTACCAAAAGGCAAGCAACAGGAAATAAATAACCAGAACAGTTTATAGCTATTTCAAAAACTGAATATATAGTTAAAAACCTTCCCACAAAGAAAACTCAGGGCTCAGATATTTCCACTGGTGAATTCTACCATACATTTAGAAGATAAATTACACCAATTCTATACAACTTCTTTCAAAAAGCACAAGAGAATACTTTCCAATGTATTTTGTGAGGCCAGATATATCCTGATACCAAAAGCAGGCAAAGCTAGTACAAGAAAAGAAATCATGTTTTAAAACCATAGGTGTGAAAATCCTCAACATATGATTAGGAAATCAAATACAACCATATATAAAATAAATAAGGCAATATGGCCAATTGGGCTTATCCCACAAACGCAAGGTTCGTTCAGTATTCAAAAATCAGTCACGTAAGCCATCATATTAATAAATTAAGGGGAAAAAAACATGACGACATGCAGAAAAAACATTTTAAAAATTCAGCTTCTGCTCATGATAAAAACTCTCAATAAACTAGAACTAGAAGGAATCAATCCATAACCTAATAACAGGCACCTACCAAAAAAAAAAAAATAATGAATATAATATTAGATGTCAAAAGACTAAGGACTTTCCAAGATTAAGAACAAGGCAAAGACGCCCACTCTCACCTTTCTTATTCCACATCATGCTGGAACAGCAGATTGGAAGGGAAGGTATAAAACTGTTACTATTCACAGACAAAATGATTGTCTATATAGAAAATCCTAAGTGGCCTATTTAAAAGCTCCTAGAACTAATAAGCAAATTTAGCAGGTCTCAGGATGCACTGTAACATATGAAAATTAATCATATTCCTATATACTAGAAGCAAACAATTGGAAAACAAAACTTTAAAAATATAATTTAAATAGTACTCCAAAAAAGATTAAACACTCAGGTACAAATCTCAGAAAAAAATATGCTGGCTCTGTATGCTAAATACTACAGAACTTGATTTTAAAAAATAATCAGACTTACATAAATGGGAAAACATACCATGTTTGTGGATTGGAAGATTCAATATAGTTAGGGTTTCAATTTTCCCCCAAATTCATCTATAGATTTAATGCAATTCCAACCAAATTCTCAGTAGGATTTTTTTTGTAGATATAGGCAAGTTGATCATTAAATTTATGTACACTCGAACAGCCAAAGACAAAGGAACTGAAATAACCAAAGTGATTTTGAAAAGCAAGAATAAATTTGGAGGACTCACATTAGCTGCTTTTAAGACTTATTACAAAGCTACAGTGGTCAAGGCAGTATTAGTGAAGGGTTAGGCATACAGATCAATGGACCTGAATAGAGAATCCAGAAAAAGACCTACATAAATACAGCCAACTGATTTTTTATAAAGGTACAAGGACAATTTAATGGAAAAAGGAAGATATTTTCAACAAATGGCATTGGAAGAATTGGGCATCCGAATGCAAAAAAGAAAAAGTGAATCTCAACTTAAACTTCATACTTTGTACAAGAAGTTACTCAAAATGGATCCTAGACCTATGAAACATTAAAAAGGAAACATAGGAGAAAATCTCCATGACCTTGGGTTAGACAAAGCGTTCTTAGATATAACACAAAAAGCTCTATAAAATAAAAAATTGGTAAACTGTACCTCATCAAAATTAAAGACTTTTGGGGCCGGCCTGGTGGCATAGTAGTTAAGTTTGCACACTCTGCTTTGGTAGCCCAGGGTTTGTGGGTTCAAATCCCAGGAATGGACATACACACTGCTCATCGAGCCATGCTGTGGTGACATCCCACGTACAAAATAGAGGGAGATGGGCACAGATGTTAGCTCAGGGACAGTCTTCCTCAAGCAAAAAGAGGAAGATTGGCAACAAATGTTAGCTCAGGGCCAATCTTCCTCGCCAAAAAATAAATAAATAAATAAAGACTTTTGATCTGTGAAAGACACTTTAAAGATACAAAGACAAACCACAGACTGGGAGCAAACATTTACATCCCTACAATGGAATATTACTCAGCAATGAAAATGTATAAACTACTGATACAACAAATTGGATGGATCTCTAAGGCCTTATGCTGAGTTTAAAGCTATCTTCAAAAGATTACATGCTGTAAGGCCAACCCCGGGGCTCTAGTGGTTAAGTTCAGCATGCTCCACTTCAGTGGCCCAAGTTTGGTTCCCAAGCATGGATCTACACCACTTGTCAGTGGCCATGCTGTAGCAGTGGCTCACATACAAAAAAAAGGAAGGTTGGCAACAGATGTTAGCCCAGAGCAAATCATCCTCAGGAAAAAAAAAAGATTATACATTGCATACTTGCATTTATATGGTATTCCAGAAAAGACAGAACTATAGGGATAGATCAGTGGGTGCCATGGGTTAGGGGTGGAGAAAGAGTTTCACTATGAAGGGGCAACATTTGGGAACTATTTGAGGTGGTGGGGCTGCTCTGTATTCTGGTTAAGGTGGTGGCCACATGACTCTTCACATGAATTAAAACCTGTGGAACTGTACACCATAAAAGGTACTTTGACTGTATGTAAGTTGAAAAGATCATAATAAAATAAAAACAAAGTAAAACCACAAGGCTAAGCCCAAATTACAAACACGTGATTTTGAGACATGCTGCCCGGGGTGCTGCTCTCCCAGCCGGTGCTGCGGTGGCTCTTGGCACCACCAGCCCTGAAGAACGGCTAAGGCGCTGGGAGGGTTTCCAGTATCTGGTGTTAACTTATTCAATTCAACTGGATGAATATTTATTGACCTAAATATTTTCCCGGCACTTCAGATACATCTATAAACTAAACAAACTACAATCCATACCAGGTGTGTGCGAGGATGGGTGCAAATAATAAAGACAAACATAATAAATAGGTAAGTTATAAATAAGAAAAATTATTATTGCAATGCAATATTGTATAATATATTAATATACTAATGAATAAGTAAATTATATAATATGAAGACAGATGATAAGTGTGAATGTAAGAAAAATATTGAGCAGAGAAAGACTCAAGAGCGCTGGGGAGGGAAGCAATTTGCATTTTAATTGGGGTGGCAGAGTTGGCCTCTTTGAGAAGGTGGCATCTGGGCAGACTTGACAGAGGGGATGCGGATGTCCAGGGGAAAGCATTTTAAGCAAATGGAACAGCCAATGCAGATGGCCCCAAGGTGGGACTATGTCTGGCATGGTCAGGGAACAGCAATGAAGCCTGTATGTATTATTACTCTGATACCAAAACCACACGAAGAAAATAACTACAGACCAATATTCCTTATGAATATACATGCAAAAAGCCTCAACAAAATACTAGCAAACCAAATCCAATAGCATATTTAAAGGATAATACACCATGATCAAGTGGGATTTCTCCCAGGAATGCGAGAGTGGTTCCTCATAAGACAATCAATCAATGTAGTACACACATTAATAGACAAAGGAAAAAAATTACCATCTCAATTGATGCAGAAAAAGCATTTGAGAATATCCAACACTCTTTCATGATAAAAACACTCAGCAAACTAGGGATAGACAGGAACTTCTTCAGCCTGATAAAGAGCATTTATGAGAAGCCCACAGCTAACACACTCAATAGTAAAAGCTGACCCTCAAATTCACATGGAATTGCAAGGGACTCCAAACAGCCCAAACAATATTTAAAAAGAAGGACAAAGTTGGACACTCACGCTTTCCGAGTTCAAACTTGCTACAGTAATCAAAACAGCGTGGTGCTGGCATAGGATAGATGTGTAGACAAATGGAATAGACTTGAAAGTCCAGAAGTAGCTCCATTCATCTATGGCTGATCGATTTTCAACAAGTGAGCTAAGACCACTCCATAGGGAAAGGATGACTCTTCAACACACGGCGCTGAGAGAAGTGAACAGCCACACGCAGAAGAATGAAATTGGACCCTCGCTTCACACCATATAGTGGATCGATGATCTAAAAACATGAGAGCTAAAACCATAAAACTTTTAGGAGAACACTTACAGGTAAATTTTCATGACCTTGAGTTTGGCAATGGATTCTTACATATGACACCAAAAGCATGAGCAACAAAAGAAAAAACAGATAAAATGGACTTCATCAAAATTAAAAACTTTTGTGCATCAAAGGACATTATTAAGAACATGAAAGAAAAACCTACAGAATGTGGGAAAATATTTGCAAATCATATCTCTGATAAGCGTCTAGTATCCACAATATATAAAGAACTTGTACAAGTCAACAACAAAAGAGAAAAAAATCCAATTTAAAAATGGGCAAAGGACTTGAACAGATATTTCTCCAAAGAAGACGTGCAAATGGGCAGCAAGCACAGGATATCAACATTATTAGCCATTAGAGAAATGTAAATTAAAATCACAATGAGATACCACTTATAGCCATCCACTAGGATGGCAATAATTTTTTTAAATGGAAAATAACAAGCGTTGGTAAGCATCTGGAGAAATTGAAACCCTCATCCATTGCTGATGGGAATGTAAAATTGGTTCAGCTGCTGCAGAAAACAGAAAGTTTGGTAGTTTCTCAGAAAATTAAACATTGAATTACATTTGACCCAGCAATGCCAAGGTATCTACCCAAAAGAATAGAAAGATACGCAAATAAATATCTGTACAAATAAGTTCGGCACAGTACTATTTACAATGACGAAAAGATGGGGACAACCCAGATCTCCATCAACAGATAAATGGATAAACAAATCGTGGTACACACATACAAGGGGATGATATTCACCCATAAAAAGGAATGGAGTACTGGTACATGTTACAAATGTGGGTGAACCTCAAAAATAGTATGCTAAGCGAGAGAAGCCAGACACAAAAGACTACATACTGCATGTATGCTACACATTCCATTTATAAAAATATTCAGAACAAGTAAATCTATGGAGATAGGAAGATTGGTGGCTGCACAGGGGTTGGCTGAAGGAGTGAGGATGTGTCGGGGTTTCCCTTTTAGGGTGATGAAAATAGTTTGGAACTAGATAGAGGTGGTGCGTGCACGACATTGTGACTGCACTAGATGCCACTGAGTTGTTCCCTTTAACAGCATTAGTTTCATGTTATGTGAATTTCACCTCAATAAAAACATAAGATGTTTAAAAAAAATTGAGAGGAAAAGATGCCTAGTATGTGGAGCAGAAATTCTCACACTTTAATGTGGGTGAAAAATCACAAGATGAGGAACTTTTCAAAAAACAGATCCTTACACTGCCCAGAGATTCTGAGTCAGGAAATCTCATTTATGAGGCCTTATTTTATGCCCCTGCAACTGATTCTGATGCAGACAGATTGTCTATAGGACTCACTTATTGCTCTAAGGGGTGGATCCCAAGAGCAGGAAGGAGGCAGGGGTTCTAGATCCCAAGGAGGGGGGACATTGGTACCCCACCTGACCCAGTGTGCCTGGATAGCTTGTCTTGAAAAAGACCTGTGGATGTAACTGAAAGCTATAATCCAGGAGTACATGATTATCTGTATCTCTGGGAGCCCAGAGGTGGGGATGGGGGAAGGCAGATGCTGGGCCAAATTTTGCGAAGTGAGAGTACTGTCATTTCATCTGAAGAACCCTAGAGGCCCGTGGGGGAATCTGAACCAGTGAGGCCTCGTCACCGCCCACAGTGCCTGGGCTTGGCTCTCAAAGCCGGTCCCCGCCTCCCCATCCTCACAGCAGCACATCACAGAGGCCGGTGGCTTAGCTCCCGGTACTTTTCCTGCTTAGCTATGGAAGTCAGACTATCCTTTACCTGGACTATATCCAAACTGGGGGGGGGGGGGGGCGGGGCCAGGATTGAGATGCTCTCTCTTCTCACTCAGACCTGTGGATTCTTGAGCGATTAATTAGAAAATAAAAAATAACGCACTCTCATTTTGGCAGTTCACACCGGTTACTCCAGGCAGCCACCCAACCAGATCTTCCTCCAGGGCTCCTGTCTCAGGGCCTGGGGCAGCCACTCCTTCACATGCTCTCATCCTATTGGGTACCGAGGCCTGGAAACATTCTGCCCTAAATATGTCTCAAAATCTCCTCCTACTGGCAGTGCCCCTGACTTAGTTGAAGCTATCGCCATCCCTGGAAGGAGAGCCCAACAGCAACTCCACCCCGCTCTCTCCCTTTCTCATTTCCACCCCTCCATCCCCACCCTCTACACTCCCCAGAGTGGCCTCTGTAACATGCCTGCCTGCTCTCCTGAGCTGATCCCCATGGAGTAACGTCTACCCTCCTTGCCAGCCCTTGAGGCCATTCATAGCTGAAGACCCACTGCCAGGCTCAGGTCCCAGTGCTCCGGCTCCAAGTCTCAGTAATCCTGAGCTTGCCTCACTCCACATGGTTGACTTCTTGGTCTCTCCTCCAGGCCTGGAATGGCCTCCCCAACCCATCTCAACTCAGGTCATTCCCTCTTTAATTATAGCTTAGCTCACAGGTCCCCTCATCCAGGAAGGCCTTGCTGAGCCCATCCCAGCCCGTGTTAGGGGCACTGCTCTCTTCTCCCTTAATTTCTGGGGCTGCCCCTATCCTGGCATACACCATCCGGGTGTAATGGTCAGTTCACACATCTGATTCTCTCACACAAGGTGGTGGGGCTGGGGCAGGGGTCGTTGGGCCCCTTCTCCCCAGTACTAACCAACGCCTGGCTTCGAGCTGGCTTTCCCTGAGTATTTACTGAAAATATGCGATTCGAGGTCTGAAGACTCGGGTGGCTCTGCCAGGAAGGAAGCCAAAGAGAGGGGCAGGCAGAAGCAGCAGGACCCCGCACCTCAGATGTCTTAGGGATGCCAGCCTGCAGCCCTTCTGCAGCTGTGAGGAGACTGGCTCTGCTTCAGGCTGCATGGCAGTTGAAACACTGTGAGCTCCGCCAGTCACAAGAGCCGTGACCAGATCCCTGCCGTCTGAGAGAAAGGGCCCCACAGGCCAGGGCTCTGCAGAGGGGACACAGGCTTTGGGTGGATGCTCCCTGCTCAACAGTGTTCTCACACCTGAGATGCACATGCAACACCTAATATACTCACACGTGCACACACGCACACACACACATCTCCATACATGTGCACACAGACATGCACACACGCACACCCATCCTGATACTCAATCCATGGCCATCCAGAGGAGCATGGAAAACCAAGCCCAGCCTCAGGGAGGATGTGACAGCACAAGTCCGCCTTGGGAGGTGACTGCTTGGGGGGTGTGACCTACTCAGCAGGGAGGGAGCCAGGCTACCCTCCCAGGGCACCTGAGGTCCAGGTCCAGGACTGCCCGTGAGCATAGATTCTTGGAGAACAGGGTGCTGATGTCAGGGAGGATGGAATGGGGATCTGGCATCAGAGGGATGCCCTCCAATCGGCCTCCATCCCAGGGCCCATGGGCCTCAGAGGGAGCTGCAAAAAGCCAGGCACTAACACGGCCTGGTCTGTGGAGCTTCTGAGTCCAACAAACCTTTAGACTACCCCAGAGGTGTGGCATGTGGCAGTGTTTGACCCTCAGCTACTGTGAAAAAGGGAAAAGGTCCAAGTACTTTACAGTTTACCAAGCACCCTCACTGGGTCTTTCCAACTGACAGCGTATCACATATGCATCCAGACCATCAAACCTCGCTGGGTTTTGGACCTGTGATATTTACTGAGTGATTCCTGGGTTCTAGTCCAGATGAAGAGCAGCAGAGGAAGACGAGAGACTGTTTGGGGCTCCAGTCCACACAGCATCCATTAAAACCTTATCTTTGCCTGGTGCATGATGCATTCCTGTTGAAACAACGTCCCCTTATGGACATGAGTTATAGCCACACTTAAGTTCAAGTTATAAGTCATTGGGATTGTGCTGACATAGAGGAGAAAAGTCAGCCCGTGAGGACCAGCAGGGCCTAGGAGAGGTCAGATGCTAAGGCAGGCAGCAGAGTTGGGGTACCCCCTGCTTTGGAAGGGGTGCCTCTCTGGGCCCAGTTGTGACATGACAGCCCCGTTAGGCCACAGTTTTGCCCAGAGACCTCCGTGGCACCACATCGCTGTCGGATGAAACCAAAATGGCCCAGCGTGGTGAGCGTGCAAGGCCTGCACTGTTCCCCTCGCCATCTTCACCTCCAGACCCCACTGGGGACTGGCTGGCCGAGGATGCCGTCCAGCCCACGTAACAGGATAAGGTAAATACCAGAGAACGTCAGCGTGTGATCAACTTCCACTGCAGCTGCCATTTATTGAACATCGTTGAATGATATCTTGGGGCTTTGGAGTATACATGTGGCATGTGGGGTGTCGGGGGGTGTGTGTGTGTGCTATGTGTGTGTGGAGGGATGTGTGCTTCATAGAGATTGTATATTCTGTATTTTGGACATCACATGTATATATTTTGGGAATTCCATAATACATAGCATCTGTTTTATGAACAAAGTTACTTAAATCACAGTTGTTACATGGATTAAACCAGCTAATGCTTGTGGAGAGCGGAGCACAGCATTGGGGCACGAGTACTCAGTACAGGGCAGCCATGATCACCATGACTGGAATTATTATCATCTCCAGTCCTCGCCTTGCAACTGTCCTCTAAGTGAATGATATTATTAGCCCTGTGTTTAATCAGTCTGAAATGGAAGCTCAGAGAGATAAGTAACAGGCCCAAGAGCACAGCTGCTGAGGCACGGAGCACGCCCGCCTGAGTGCAAGCCCTGAGCCTGGCCCCTCCTCCCTGGAGACGGGGGCCCGCTTTGCATAGACACAGCTGAGTCAAGTCGCTTGCCCAAGGGGATGCCGAATGTGAGCCGTGGGCAGGGATGAGCACCCTGCCACCATCCCCAGCCCACTGACCTGCGCTTTACCCCAAAGACTCTCTCAGGAGACACTGGGGTTTCACTTCCTCTTCTCTAGCCATTAGGGAAAGTCAAGGGTGATGGATTTCTTTTAATGAGGAAAAAACGGCCCTATTTACGAAATCTGACTCTTATACATTAAAAAATTACTCATTGTGAAACCAGGATGACATTTGACACAGGAGTTATCTGTAAAGAGTCGGGGCTGATGCCATCTATAGATTAGAGCCCAAACTTGAAACTGCAGGCTATTGTGTCAGAACGTTTAGCAAATCATCACCATTATTGTGGAAGTGTCCAGAAAAAGCAGGAAGACACACATAGACACACAAACACACATACACACATACACATATACACACACAGACACACAGGCTTTGAAAGAAGACCTGGCTTCAAAGTCTGGCTTTATCACTCACCAAACATGTAATCTTTTTATCCTTCCTCAGCCTCTGTTTCTTTATTGGTAAAATTTGGGAGGGAATTAAATAACAATGAGCGTTCAGTGCTTAGCCCGCGAGACAGTCAACAAATGACTATTGCTTTTATCACCCAATACCACTTACTAAATGTCTTCTGGAGCTGACAAATACGTCCGTCCCTGGCCTCGAAGAGCTGGTAGAAGGTGTACAAGGTCCAACCCTGAGACCCCAAGTTCACCTTCGTGCTGTCCAGGTGGTCGGGACAGAGGTCTCCTCAGAGAGTCCCCCAGAAGAGATCAAGGAGCCTCGGAAGGGAATTCTCCCAAGACAAAGCAAAGAGAGAGGACTGGAATCTGGCCAAGCCAGGCTCACAAAGGGCAAGCACAGCCTTGCTGAGGTGCTCTCGTGTTTGCAGAAAGGCAGAATGGCCGGCGCCAGGATGAGCTGCATGGCGCCTGGGGAAAGGGAAGTCTTGGAGCGAGACTCATAAGCCACGAAAGCAATAGGGAAACTTTGCTGACAGCCACCAAAACAGCAGATTATAGAATCAGACTCTCAAAAGACATAGAAAAAAAATAATTATGATTCGTATGTTTGGAGAAATAAAGGAGAGAGAAATACAAGCAAGGAGAAAGCTATAAAATCATCAAGTTTATTGATGACAGTATATCTAGAAATGCAAAACATGATCATTGAAATTAAAAATTTTAAACCTAAATAGCTGGATTAAACATCTTATTAGACCCAGCTAATAGGGATTCAAAGAATTGGAAGAGAAAGCAAAAGAAATGAACACAGCACAGAGATAGCAGAGACTGAAAATGTGAAAGAGAGGTCAAGAGACACAGAGGGTAGAATAAAAAAATAAAGCACACATCTCATTGGAGTTCAAAAAAAATCATAGAAAAAAAGATAGTGAAGAGGTCATAATTAAAGGAAATATCCTGAATTGATGAACGACACCAATTGTCAGATTCAGGGATCCTTAAGAATTTCAAGCAGAATAAATTTTTAAAATAATTCAAATCAAGAGACTTTATAATAAAACAGTCAAACAGGAATGATGAAAAATCTTAAAAGCAGCCAGAGAAAAAGGACAGTTTGGCTTCAAAGGAAGAGCAACTAAAATGTAGATAATTTCTCAAAGGCAACGAGGGAAGCCAAAAGCTGGGGAAGTGCTGACTCTACACACCGTGAGAAAACGACTGTGAACCCAGAACGCAGACCCAGAAAAACGATCTTTCAGTAAGTAGGGAAAAAATAAAGACACTTTCAGAAAAAAGCTAAGACGTTACCATAGACAGACCCTCGCTAAAGAAAAGTCTAACGGATGTATTGCTGACAGATGGAAAATAACCCCAGATGGAAGGGTAAAGATGCAAGAATGGTGAGCACAGATATGGAAAAATATGTAGGCAAATCTGAATAAACATTTTGTAAAACAATAATAATAGATGCCTTATTTACCCCGAATAGCCAAAGCAATCTTGAGACAGAAGAATAAAGACAGAGGCACCGCATCCCCTAATTTCAAACTATATTACAAAGCTATAGTAGTCAAAACAGTATGGTATTGGCATAAAAACAGACACATAGATCAATGGACCAGAATAGAGGGCCAAGAAAAAACCCCATGCATATATGCTCAATTAATTTATGACAAAGGAGCCAAGAAAATACGGTGGGGAGAGGACAGTCTCTTCAATAAATGGTGCGGGGAAAAGTGGACAGCCACATGCCAAATGAAACTGGACCACTATCTTACAACATACACAAAAAGTCACTCAAAATGGATTGAAGACTTGAACATAGGGTCTGAAAACATAAAACTCCTAGAAGAAAACACAAGCAGTAAGCTCCTTGATATTGGTGTTGGCAGTGAATTTTTTGATTTGACACCAAAGGCAAAGGCAACGAAAGCAAAAATAAACGAGAGACCACTTATCAAACTAAAAATTTCCGCACTGCAAAGGAAACCAGCAACAAAATGAAAAGACATGATATGAAAAGACAACACAATGAAAAGAATGAGAGAAAATATTTACAAATCATATATCTGATAAGGGGCTAATATCCAAAATATATAAAGAACTCATACAACTCAATATAAAAAACAAACAATTCAATGTAAAAATGGGGAGAGGATCTGAATAGACATTTTTCCAAAGAAGACATCCAGATGGCCAACAGGTACATGAAAAGATGCTCAACATCACTAATCACCAGAAATGCAAATCAAACCCATAATCAGATATCACCTCACACCTTTAGGAATGGCTATTATCAAAAATAACAAGTGTTGGCAAGGATGTGGAGAAAAGGGAACCCTTGTGCACTGTTGGTAGAAGTGTAAATGTGTGCAGCCACTATGGAAAACAGTATGGAGGTTCCTCAAAAAACTAAAAATAGAACTACCATATAATCCAGCAATTTCACTTCTGGGTATTTATCCAAAGAAAATGAAAATACCCACTCTAAAAGATATATGCACTCCCATGTTCATTGCAGCATTATTCATAATAGCCAAGATGTGGAAACAACCTAAGTGTCCATCAATGGACGAATGGACAAAGAAGATGCCATACACACACACACACACACACACACACACAATGAAATATTATTCAGCCATAAAAGAGGAGGAGATCCTGCCATTTGTAACAACGTGGATGGACTTTGAGGGCATTATGTTAAGTGAAATAAGTCAGACAGAGAAAGACAAATACTGGATGATCTCATTTATATATGGAATCTGAAAAAACGAAAAACAAATAAGAGTTCATAGATACAGAAAACAGATTGGTGGTTGCCAGAGGTGGGGGGAGGGAGGGAGCCAGCGGGCAAAATGGGCAAAGGGGGCCAAAAGGTGCAAACATCAAGTTATAAAATAAATAAGTCATGGGGATGTAATCTACAACACAGTGACTATAGTTAATAATACTCTATTGTATATTTGAAAGTTGCTAAGAGAGTAAATCTTAAACGTTCTCATTACAGGAAAATATTTTTGTAACTAAGTGTGGTGATGGGTGATGGATGGTAACTAGACTTACTGTGGTGATCATTTCACAATGTATACAAATATCGAATCATTATTTTATACCCCTGAAACTAATATAATGTTATATATCAATTATACCTCAATAAAAAAAATAAATGCCTTATTCGATGCATTAACTAGATTAGACAGAATTAAAATATTGGGCAACAGTGATCCATACATTAGGGAAGGATAAGGACATTTAAGAGTATAAAGTCTTCACATATTAATTGGAAGGAGGATAAAGATAAGAAGTAACAGTAAACAGTAACTAGTTAAACATTACGAGGATGTCTGCCAGTATTTTAGAGTAACTACTACAAAACTAATCACAGAGAATATAAGATCCAAACTAGTAGATGGAAAAACTAAATTAAAAAGGAAAAACTCTAATAATTCAAAAAAAGTCCAGCTAATCCAAAGAACTTGAAATCAGCAATTCCAAAAATTCTCATGCACCCCTATGTTCATTGCAGCATTATTCACAATAGCCAAGATGTGGAAGCAACCTAAGTGCCCGTCAACTGATGATTGGATAAAGAAGATATGGTATATATATACAATGGAATACTACTCGGCCATAAAAAAGGATAAAATCATCCTATTCACAACAACATGGATGGACCTTGAGGGTATTATGTTAAGTGAAATAAGCCAGACAGATAAAGACGAACTCTATATGACTCCACTCCTATGTGGAAGTTAAACAGGTAGACAAAGGGAACAGATTACTGGTTACCAGGGGAAAGGAGGGGTGGGGGGTGAGTACGAAGGGTGAAGGGGTGCACCTACAACACAACTGACAAACAATAATGTACAACTGAAATTTCACAAGGTTGTAAACTATTATAATCTCAACAAAAAGTTTAAGAAAAAAAAAGGGCCAGACAAAAAGGTCAAAAGAAACAGTGGGACAAATAGGAAATATAAAATAGGAATGTAGAAGTCATTCCAAATATATTAATAATGATAAAAAATGTAAATGAAGCTCAAGCTCCAGGAAAGTAACAAAAAATACCACATCGGTTAAAATACAAAAGAAAGCCAAACAAAAAATAGCTCTTTACAGTTTACAAGAGAAATACCTGAAATATAAGGACACAGAAAGCATAAAACAAAAGAATTTCAGGCACATATTAACCCAAAGAAAGCTGGTGCAGACCTATTACCATTAGACAAAATTGTACTCATGGCAAAATGTGCTACTCAAGATAAAGAATGTCACCATATAGTCAAATGTCACCATATAGTCACCCTATAGATAAAAATTTCTTTCCACAAGAGGACATAAAAATTGAAAATACGTGTGATTCTAAGAACCTCAGATATACGTAAGCCAAAAATTAACAGAAATTGACAAATCTGCCATCATAACGAAAGTTATTTAACACGTTAGTAACCGATACGTCAAGCAGATTAAAAAATCTTAAAATCTGAACAAGACGATTGACTAATTTGCTCTAAAAAACATAAATAAAACATTGAGCCTAACCGTTGGAAAATATGTCTTCTTCTCAAGCACACATGGAGCATTTATGAAAATTGATCACATTGGGAGCCGCAAAGCCAAGCTTGACCCATTTCAAAGGATTAGCATCATCTAGTTAACCTTCTCTGGTGATGATAAAACTAGAAGTCAATAACAAAAGGATGACCAAAAACACTCTGTAACATTAGAAATTTGTAATTCAAACAAGAGTCAAGAGTCAAACTCTAAGTCATAGGGAAATTCGGAAATATTTAATGCTAAATAATATTGGAAGTACAGCATAATAAAACTGTGTGATGCAGCTAAAGTAGTAGTTACAGGGAAATTTGTATTTAAAAAGAAGACTAAAAGTTAGTATTCTAATCAATTAAATTAAGAAAAGAATGCCAGAATAAACACAAAGGAAGTAGAAGGAAATAAGAGAAAAAAAAATAAAATTGATGTATGAGAGACAGGAAAAGCTGAAAGTTGGTTCATAGGATACACTAATAAATAAACTTCTGCCAAGGATGCTGGGGTGCTGTGGCACAAGGAGGAGAGAAGAGACAAATGATGATATTAAGAATAGAAAGTCATACCACAAAGCTACATCAATCAAAGCAGTGGAATAGAATAGAGAGCCCAGATATAAACCCTCACATATATATAGTCAAATAATTTTTGACAAGCGTGGCAAGACCATTCAATGAGGAAAGGATAGCCTCTTCAACAAATCGTGCTGGGGAAAATGGATATCCACATGCAGAAAAATGAAGTTGAACCCTTACCTAACACCATATACAAAAATTAACTCAAATGGATCAAAAACCTAAATGTAAGACCAAAAACTGTAAAACCTTTAGAAGAAAATGTAGGACAAAAGCTTCATGACATTGGGTTTGGCAATGACTTCTTGGATAAGACACCCAAAGGCACAGACAACAAAAGAAAAAATACACAAGTTGGACTTCATGAAAATTTAAAACTTTTGTGTATCAAAAGACATGATCAGCAGAGTAAAAAGGCAACTCATAGAACAGGAGAAAATATTTGCAAATCATCTATCTGATAAGGGGTTAATATCCAGAATGTACAGATAACTCCTAAAATTCAACAACAACAGAACAATCTGATTAAAAATGGGGCAAAGGACTTGAAAAGACATTTCTCCAAAGAAGATACGCAAATGGCCAAGAAGCACATGAAAAGATGCTCAACATCACTAATCTTTAGGAAAATGCAAATCAAAACCACAACGAGATGTCACCTCACACCCATTAGGATGACTACAATCAAAAAAACCAGAAAATAGCAAGTGTTGGCGTGGATGTGGAGACATTGGAATTCTCGTCCACTGTTAGTGGGGATGTAAAACGGTATAGCCATTCTGGAAAACAGCATGGAGTCTCCTCAAAAAATTAAAAATACAATTACCATACAATCCAGCAATTGCATGTCTGGGTATATACACAGAAGAATTGAAAGCAGGGTCTCAAAGAGACATTTACACTTCCACGTCCTAGCAGCATTATTCACAATAGCTAAAACATGGAAGCAACCCAGTGTCCATCAACAGAGGAATGGATAAGCAAAATGTAGTCTATACCTACAATGGAATATTAGTCAGCCTTCAAAAGGAAAGAAATTCTGACACTTGCTACAACATGGATGAACCTTGAGAACATTATGCTATTTGAAGCAAGCCAGTCACAAAAAGATAAATACTGCATGATTCTACTTATATGAGGAACCTAGAGGAGTCAAATAATAGAGACAGAAAGCAGAATGGCAGTCACCAGGGGCTAGGGGGAGGGAAAAATGGGGAGTTATTGTTTAATGAGCACAGAGTTTCAGTTTTACAAGACAAAAAGAGTTCTGGATGTGGATGGTGGCAATGATGGCACATTATGAATGTATTTAGCACCACTGAGCTGTACACTTAAAAATGATTAAGATAGTAAATTTTATGTCTGTGTATTTTACCATAATAAAAAAATTAGAGAAAAAAGTTGTGAAGAACTGTAAAAAAAGAGAATAAAAATTTAAAAGGTTATTGTGAACAGCTTTACGCCAATCAACTGAAACTTAGATGAAACAAGAAAATAAACCTGAAAAGTAACCTACTAAGAATGATTCAAGAATAAAACAAAATTTATTCTTACAGGAATAAATCTTCTCACAAGAAAATATCAGGATCGTGAAGTTTTACTGGAAAGTTCTATCACATTGCTAAGGAATAGAAATAGTAACCCTTACATAAACTTTCCTAGAGAATAGAAGAAGGGTGAACACTGCCCAACTTGTGTTACGAGGCTGGCAAAAAGTTGGTAGCAAAAATAGTCAAGAAAGAAGTACAAAAGGCCAAACTTTCTCTTGAACAAAAATCCTTTTAGAAAATGAGCAAATCAAAGTCAGCAATAAATACTTCGGGAGCAAGTCGGTGTATTTGCGAGTGCAAGATGAGAAAACCAGTTAATTTAGCAGATTAACCAACGAAACAAGAACAATCCTACAATTATCTCAGTAATTGGAGACTTGACATCCGTCCCACGCCCAACATTGATGCCTGGTCAGTGGGGGCTCTCTGGAGAAAAATGCACGTCTTTCAGAAGGTGCCCTGCGGTGTTAGGGGTAAGATGACATGGAGAGCTGGTAGGCAGGACAGTCTATTGCGATATTAATTTGTGTTTTGTCATTGTTGCTTTAGAAGAATAAAAATAGACAAGAAGCTACTGCCGCTTTGTTCTTTCATCGTTTCCCCTCCCACCCCAAAGGATGGAGGGGTGCTCTTTGCGCTCCCTTGCTTTAGTGGACTTCCGTGTTACAGGAATGAAAGTAAAAAGCTGTTTACAGAAGTCTGAGCTCGTTGAGGAGATTGGCCTGCAGAAGTAAGAGGAGCTATAGCCTTAGTTCGGGGAGTGGAAGCAGGAAGAAAAGAACAGGAAGCGTCACCAGGATCAGAAAGACACTGTGGCTTGTGTACTGTAGAGAGCCTCATCAACCACTCCCAGTGTGCAGGGTTGGGGGGAGGATGAGACCTAGGAAGGCAAAGGCTGCCCTCATACCAGGAGGCTGGGCACAGGCACCAAGGCTCCCAGGAGCAGCAAAGATACTGAAAGAGAAAGCGAGCCTATGGGCAGAGTCCTGCCCTCGGTTTCCAAGATGGGGTCAGCCTCCCCAGCTCTGCTATGACCCAACGGCATTCCTCAATCCCATATTGGCTCAGACTGGTTTTCCACCAGCTCCCAGGGTAGGGGAGCTTGGAGTCAGAGGTGACTTGATTTAAAGAAAAGACGTGACATTTTTGCAAATGCAGTTTCTAGTCCGGGTTCCCTACCCACTACACAGGCACAGGACATGTGGGGGACACGGGAGGCAAGGGACACAGACTACCCGATGGCGGAAGCAGGCAGCTGAGCTCTACCTTTCCTCCAGGTCCGGCCACTGCTTGAAGCTGCCTTGGGGGTCACCATCGGCTTCTCCCTTCTGGGCATCCACAACTGGGTCGTGCCTGGCCCTGGGGGACTCCTTCAGGTCCTTGCGCAGGTGGAGGGTGCCGCTGGCCATGCTGTCCAGAAAGCTGAGGATCTGGAGGCAGCTCTGAATCCTGGGTGGGAGTGGGCTGCTACAGGAGAAGGCCGCGCTCAGCAACTCAGCAAACGGCCTGGCCTTTGTGTCCGCCCAGGGCCGCACAGGGCCTTCCTCCTGCTCCAGGGCCCCGAAACAGCCCAGCAGGCAGAGGTCCTCGGCCAGCTTCTCGAAGAGCCCGTTCCTCCTGAAGAAGTCACAGTTGACAGGGTCCAGGTGCAGCGCCGCAGACAAGGCGCAGAGGGTGTGCAGGACCAGGTCCAGGGTCTGGCTGGGGGACACCGCCCCCCACGTCTGCAGCGGGGGCTCCTGGAGAGACCCCTCAAGGTCGGAGAGCAGAGACAGCAGCCCATTGAAGCCACTGGACACTCTGAAGGCAGCACGGCCTTTGGGGGTCTCCAGGATCCGGAGGAGAGACTGAAACACCAATGAGATAAAAATGAGCAAAGTCCGGGAGCAGATCTTGAACGCTGAGCGCCCCCCCATCCCTGCCAAAGTGTTACATGCTCTTTCCTGCTCCTCCAGAGGGACAGCGAGCTACCTGAAGCACGATTCTGAACCAGTGGGAGGTCACTCTTATTCCTCTTCAGTTTAGTTTTAGGTTGCCCCTCGGTGCTGTGTTTCAAACGTCTGCTCTTAAAGCCTATGTCAATTTACATGGTTGCTTTACTGTCCTGGGTCTTGACTTAAAGGCATGTCCCTCCAGAAAGCTTTCTCTGACCCCTAGCTCTTACTCACCCCGGGCAAGTGTTCACACTGCCCCCTTGGATTCCCCAAATAATACTCCTCACACTATATTGAAGTCACCAGGAAATCGTCTCAGCGCCCCCACTAGACAGAAGCCCCACACAGTCAGGCTTGCTCACTGCTGCAGAACACAGCGCACGCTTAATAAACATTTGCTAAACGGGTGCAATGAACCCTCTATCACATTGCAAAGGAGCCTCACGGTGAAATCTATATAAAGCAGCTTGATATTATTTACCTCCCTGTCTGTGCAAGTTCACGTGCCTTGATTAAATGAGGAAAGATGGTAAAAGGAATCTACTTAGAATCTGGTGTGAAAATATGAGGGAATCAAGGTAGTGAAAAGAAACGATGAATGGCAGGAAATGCGTAAATATAGCATCTAGAATAGACCACGCATGGAGGTTGGGCGACTCGTAACATACAGACTAGAAGCTCCCTTTTCCAGATCGCTCAGATTTTACTGGACAGACAAACTTCTATTTCCTTCTAAAATCAAACATTTATTGAGCACTTACAATGTGCCGTTCATTGAGTACAGTGTGTGGTATACACTAGGTATTTAATATATGTTTTAGAAGGAATGCGTTTAAATAGTTCTCATTCTATGCTGAAGCTTCGCACCTAAAAGTGAAGAATGTATGGATGATTTCAGATAAATGTTAAAAGCCTTTTGGTATTTACTTATTTATTAATCACAAAAATTGCATGAGACTCCATCTAGGACCCAGGCACCTGCGTGTTTCTGAGACGGCAGTCAGTCCTTTGGGTTCATTAGTAGGCTGTGGAGTGAGGTCTGAATTGATTCATCTTTTCGGATATTTAATGCCCTAGTGACACAGGAAAGGGGAATGCCTGGACAGGCACAATTTAGAGGTAATTCCAGGATCCTTGAAGTAAAGTTCAAAGAGAAAAAATAGAAAGAAGCTCCCAATTTTGGGGGGAGGCGTCATGCTGCATCTTAAGTGCACGGTTTCGAATGACAGTCTCCAGCACGATGCGTGACAGTTAATGGACAAAGAGGAAACGGCTAGTTCAGGACAAAGAAGGAGAGAAGGCACTAAGTTAAAAAACCGCCATGGAGAAAGGGAAATAGAAACTTTGTAAAGCTACAGGTAACTATTAAATACAAAGTCATGCACTTTTTGGAGGGAAAGGTAATTTTCCAGCTCTATCCTTAAAATGCTGGTAATCCTAGCCTAACACTAGTGCTTACGTGATACAATATAATGTGTGCCCCAACACCTTAATTTTGTTCTCTGATGTTATATTCTGGTACAAGAAACCTGAGCAGTTTGGTGGGCAGTCAGTCCCGTGTTTGGGGTAAAAGAACACAAAATGAGCGGGGCTGAGTGAATGCACACAAGCGGGACTCTCTCAGTGGTGGAGAGAAATGATGACCAAGCAGCTGCTCAAAGGGCCCCCTCGGCCCCATCTATGACATTCTGAGAAATTAAAAAGCAAAACAAAGATTGTAGTAACCAGGAGAATCTATGAAAGGCCAAAGTCCATGATGATGTTTAACGTGGACAAATAAAAATATAGAGTGAGGCAGAAAAATTCATGCGTACCCATGTGGTCAACAGATCCTTTCCCGGTTACAGAAAAAGAAGATGCGTGACTTACGGTGCTGAGATCAATGGCCACCCACTGCAGCTCAGGGGGCCAACTGTGGGGAAACTGAATTGTCATCTTGTTCTTTGAAAGAAGCCCAGCATCAGAGCCACCCACTGAGAAGAGAGCAAGTCAGAGTCAGGAAACAGACTTCAGGGAAATGGGCTTCCCAGACTGCCAGAAAGATGGAGGCAAAAATGGCACGTTAAGGAGTAGGCAAGGACAAGTGCTTTGTCCTCCTGGGTGAGAATATGGCCAACTCCTGAATTTGGCTCAAAAGCCAGGAAAGCTCCACATTGGGAGACAGGTCCTTAAAGAGAAGCATGTAGACAGTTACAGCAAGTTCTCTGAATGGCGATGCTCAGGGAATGAGAACGGTCATGGCATAGCGACCCTGAGCCTTCTAGACTGGGCAAGGCCTTTCCCTGGGTAGACGGCTTCACCGCACCGGCCTGCCTCTACCCCGACCCCTGGGACTCTGGGGCCACGAGGGGCTACCGGCAGATACACCAGGTCTGCGCCCGCCTTGTATGAGCAACTCACACCCGACAGAATATTCTCTCTTTGACCAAGTTGGAAACACACTCCAATCTTGAAGTGAGTGTGATGGTCGCGGACTCGTCCTGCCCACTGAACAGCCACATGAAAGGCTGAACTCTCGTGTGTGGGACAGCACACGCTGCCTTGCCTCAACCTGTTTGGGGCCTGGTCATGTGACTTGTGCCGTGAAAAATAAGTCAATCACCCAGCCATGGGGAAATCTTAAGCTCTGCGATGTTAAACCGTTTAAATTTATGTGAGTGCTTTTCCTGGCTCCTAAAACCACTAGGAGCTTGTTCACAGCAAATGACACCAAGGAAGCTCTTCTGTTTATCACATGACACACGACAAAACAAACACCAAAAAGGGAGAACGATTAAAAAACAAAACTGATCAGATTATAGGCAATCGTCTGAGTGCTGGATGACCACTAAAACCCCCTCTTCTCTCAAGAAACCACCTTCCAATTGTCCAATTTGATATGAGATGTTGCTAGAAAGGCTTCCATCATTGAGAGAGTGTTGAGAGCAGATATTTTAAAAAGAGAAGCAACCCAATAATGGTCCTCCTTAAGAGCTGTGCCTCTCAGAGGGTCTGTCTCCTGTAATTCCTTGATGGCCCTTTCCTCCTCCTGTGGGGAGGGGGAAGGAGGGAGGAATGGCTGTCCTTAATTGTTACTTTGTTTGATTGATTAAATTCAGAGTCATTATCTAAAATGGGGGTAATCTCATTAGAACTCCGATTGCTCTATTATTTCTTGGGATGGGGTTAATTTCATATTTGCAGAGTCATAAAGTAAAGAGTCCAAAATCCAATTACAAAGCCTTAATTTCATAGCAACTAAAGAGAAACATTTCTATCATAAAGGAAAATAAATACTGCACTACTTCGGGAAACGATCCGTCAGGAAGCGGGGGCCTGGGAGGAGGGTCTCCATTACTGTCACTCAACTTTGCCTGATAATGCATCACCGGGGCTGGCGAGTCTGCGGACGGGAGTAAATTTAATCAGCTGAAGTCAAAGTAATCAGGCTAGGGGTGACACATTTCAAGAAAGGTCAGCGTTAAACACATTTTCTCCTCCTTAACTCAGTTACCATGTCATCGTCTCTGACTTAGTATTTCTCCAGCTTGAATCTATAAAATGGATGTCTGCTGCAAAGCGCTAACTACGTTAGCGCTAACAGGATTTATTTCACATTCTATTATTTGTTATTCCTCATAATTTTCCATGTGTCATGCTGGAAGACCGGTGGGGTAATACGATTAAGCTCAGAGTTGAACAGCTAAATGTATATTAGCAGATCAATCTGAATTTGTGCATAACCCAATCACGGTCCCACCGGCCGTGGAGAGGAAATTCATTTGCTTACATTATTCTTTAACTTGGTTATCGTTGGCCAGAATTAGGTGGTGAAGTCACATGTGCTTCTGTATTGGTATGGAAGCGCCACTAGATTTTGGAAACGACTGCCCTAAATTGGGTGTTTCTGGAGGAATTTTCCCCTCTGGGCTGCTGGATGATTTGGCCTCAGGGCTGCCATGACGGAAATGTAATTTAGAGATGGCAAATCTGTATGGAGGAGAATGGGGGCCCAGCCTTTGAGGTCCCCCCATGGCAGCTCTTCCCTCACCATCCTACATCTAACCCATTTTGCAGACTCAGTGCTTTGGGGTGAGTCCACTCTCGGCTTCTAAAAAGAGAGATCCAGCCAGAAAAAGCTAATCTTACATCTTTGCTTCTAAAGTTCCAAGGGGTTCCCAAGATGTTTTAGAACAAACGCAGATCCCGCATCAGATTCCAGTAAATGTGCACTAGTTGCTGATGTGACTCAGAGGTGGGCAAGTGTGGAACAGCCTCTCAGGCCCATCCCTCCCCATCGCCCACTGGAGCAGCAACATGCTAACAGCCCTGGTCCTGGGAGAGCAGTGGCAGGTCCGGGCGCCCTCCTGATGACCCGCTGGTGACCTGGCACTGGGGAGGAGACAGCACACTGAGCACAGGGTAGACTTTGTTAAATAAACTTACACAGTGTTAATCCCTGACGTGCTCTCTTGATAGTGTGATTCTGAAATTATATTGAATCTGTAAAACACCATAATGGCTTTACATTGCTAATTCTAGAAACTCAGTCCTATTGCCCAAGGGCTGACACTCCAATAAGGTGCCTCTGGGCCATAGAGTAAATGAGAAGAAACTTCCATGAGCAAAGCAGAGCACTCTTTTCCATATCGGACCCAGAAACACGTGCTCTCCCAGCAAAGTGAAACCGAAACTTTCCTTTCTGTGGATCCGTTCGACTTTCAATGTGAAAATATCAGAAACAGATGGGGATTCTGATTATTCGCCCAATAGAAAACCAAAGTCCTGACTCCTTGATCACGCCTTCCCCGATCCCACCAAAACAAAGCTTATGCAAACCAAGCTGAACACAGACATATGAGAAAAAATGAAACAAACAGCGTGGCGAAGCGGAAAGATCTCTAGATTTTAAGTCACTAGTCTTAGATTCAAACTTAACTTCACCATTTCGCAACAGACACTCTCCGGACATGTCTCTGCTGGAACATTAAGACTGGACCCCATGAAGCTAAGGTCCTCCCCAGCTATAAATCGTCACTAATTCTTGATCTCTCCCCCTTACTCTCTCCTTTACATGCCCCCCTCAATTCGTTTACCTCACACAATCACGGGACTCTAGTGTCTCAAAGACATCGAACTGTCCTTTTTTGTTTCATATAAATTAGCTTCACTAATTTTTTTGGCTCTGTAATTAAATCACAGTTCTGTTTCTTGTCATCTGTGAAACACATGATAATTATGGTCATAATGTCACTTTGGCGTGGGCTTCCCATGACACCTCACCACATGTGGTGACAGGAACACAGCTCCATCAGGGTCTGACATTGGCTCCACAGAGAAACCAAGTAGGTAAGATAAACTAAACACCATTCTCTGAATGTTAAAATGGTTTTGTACAGAGATGGCCATGGGTAAATAAGGTTGATGGTTTCATTTTGGAAGTCAGAGCAACTTTGTATTTCTTTAAATTCACCAATGATGTTAACATAGCACGAGCGTGATTTATAGGGGCCTGTGTTGCACACATACGTGTGAAGTCCCTGAGTCAACTCCCTGGGGGATGTTTGTATGGACGTCTGCTCATCTCTTAAACGGCATATAACTAAGAAAGGAGGTTTTTTAAAAGGCAGAAGCCCACAGAGACAAAAGGAATAGAAATACAGGAACAGCAACAAAATTGTGAAAGCTGTAAGGCAGAGGGCAGGGAGGCGATGATATTTAGTATCATCTTTAACCGTTTGAAGATAACTTGATGATTATTAACAATATCACAAGTGCATACACTCCTCTTTCTTGCCCGAAGGTGACACCCCAGATTTCCTTCTCCCTTTGTACTGACTGCTCCTGTGCCTTTGATTGCCTTTTGCTTCGTTTTCCCAGCTCAGATATTCTCTCCTCCACGAGCCTTCCTCAAAATCTAAGGCAGCATTGGGCTCTCCTATTTCTCTGTCCCCGTGGCAGCCTGAGCTCAGCATCCACCTGGGCATCACCCCGTCACTTACTTATTATTAGCCCTGTCTAGAGCTCCCAGATGGCAAGGACTGTATCTCATTCGACTGTGTGTCCCAGGCACTCTGGTAGTTGCAAGATGCTCACTAAGCGTGAGTCAAGTAAACGAGGCAGCTTCCTGGCCACCACTGATTCGGGCTCCACTTCCACAGTTCACAGTGTTCCTGGGAAGCAGCTGCCCAACAGGGCCTCCACTTCCTGGTACCCCTTGCATCCAAATGAATCCTGCCCAAAGTTCTGCCCAAAGAAAGTCGGACAGAAGTTCTAGGCTCAAACAAGCATGCCTTGTGCAATTCTCCACGCTCTCCCTTCCTTTGTCTGCTGGTTGGATTTGATGCTCAGGTGACAGCTGTCCTTTGAATGACATCCCTCCCTGACCAGTGATTGGACTGTACCTAAGAAACTTCTAATGTGTCAGGCTACTGAGGTTGTAGGAATTATTCGTTGTAGCAGCTAGTGCCACCCAACCTGTATAATACGGTGAGCAACTGAGTGAGCGACTTCATGGGCAAATGTCGACCACCCACTCGCTACAGGTCCATGGGGAAGCCCATCACAGAGGAGACTTGACATCACCTTCAGGAGATCCAGTTTCAGCTGCAGCTCCCCTTGAGTGGACGAGCACAGAGCGCCCACGATGATGCTCATGTACTCCTCGGCGTTGATGACTGAGAGTTGCTCCAGGATGCTGAGTGAGGCTCCTCGGTACCACTCATCGTCCAGGAAGATCTTGATGAAGGGCACCATGCCGTGGTCTTTCAGGACAACTAGGGACCAGACAGACAGCATGGGGATAGAACAATGGTGGCTTTGGCACCTTAGTTTCAATTTCAGGGGAAGCTTTTCCTCACAATTTCCGGGGGGTTTTTGCTACATTTGTATGTGTCTTGTTTGCCCATTGGAAACTTTTTTTTCAAAATCCATACTCATGTTAAAACGAGAAGAGGAAAAGAGAAGTGTGGAGCTGAGAATTAAGAAGAAAAACTGCTTTCTTCTCCAGTGAGAATTCTGCTTTTGAAAAAAAATGTCCTTCTTTTTAGAAACCTAAGTAATACAAACTTTAGCCAGATAAACCTCCGCCCTGGATTTCCAAAGAATTCGCTAATCCAGGGCCAATAGCAATTCTCTCTCCTCTCTGCCAAAATTCTTACTGGAAGCAAACCAGAATCTAGGTCAAGAACACGTCCAATTCCTAGGCAGTTTCTTGGAGGGGGGCGGGGAGGATCAAAGAAATTTGGCTGGTGATGTGTTTTTGTTTAAAAGTAATCCTCAGAATTTCTTCCCCAGGATATATATTTAGAACAATCACGTGCAGAATAAGAACCAGGAAGTGA
The DNA here is from genome assembly GCF_041296265.1 of Equus caballus. Lineage (NCBI taxonomy): Eukaryota > Metazoa > Chordata > Mammalia > Perissodactyla > Equidae > Equus > Equus caballus. The sequence goes on from NC_091684.1 coordinate 93,703,846, forward strand.
CTGGGTCACTCAAATGCTGTGATATGGATGTGAGCCGGTCAACCCCAGAGGCAGGATTTCTCCCATCACGGGCCAGGTACCCCCGAGATGGAAATCACCTTGGAGGCCTGGTTAAAAGCAGATTCTGAGCTCTCCATGGAGCTGATGCTAATTAAATCTCTGGAAGTGATCCTGGAAATATGCACCCCCGTACTAACCAGCACCTCCAGGGAACTCTTACAGACTAACATCCGGGACCCTCTGCCATAATGAAATAATCATGCACCTTTGGTATAGTTAATCCATGAAGGCCTCAGACATAGATGCCCCAAATCATCAAACCCATTGATGTCACTATGCTGATACATCTGCTTCATGGTATAATACACGTGCACATATATTTTATGCACATCTTTTTTTAAAATGTGGAGGTCACATGATCTCAGGAACTTAAAAAATTTTTCGAATGGATGGAGGTACTAAATCCATCGTGGGCTGGAAGCACTTTGAATTACGTCTCTTAAAAGTGGCGAAATTTTTTGTCTATATTTTACAAATTAGATCTTTTTAAAAAGCATCTATAGTTGGTACAGCAGGATACGAACAGATTTTTACCTGGGGGGGGGCTGGCTCTGTGGTCTCACAAATTAGGATATCTCTTCAATTCTCAATCTTATTTAGCAGCCTTAAAAGTAGAACATGTCAACTGAGGCGTCGACCAATTTACCGTTGGTCCCTGAACATCAACCAGCAGATGGACCTTAGCTGCCGTGTTAGCGTTGGTTATTCCCTGGATACAACCTTTGAACACTGACATAAATCACCAGGCAATAGTTAGTGCTGCCCCAAGCGGTGACAAGGTGAATTTGGTACCATCCTTACCCGCATTCCGAACGGAGCCTTTCAGAAGCGCAACCACGGTTCTCAGCATCACGCAGGTCAGTTCTCTTTCTGGATCCTGGCCTCCAGGATTGGACTCTTTGTTTCCTGCCATATTTAAAAAGCAATGAATAAGATTTTAAGTACACTTGGTATCACCCCAAATCTCTGATTCACTTACTTTTCTATCCTCTTAAGGAAATGTGAAGATAATGCTTCCGTTATAAAGGAGTGTGGATCCCAATTCATAAAACGTAGCCCTACAACCCGTTACAGAAGAGGTTCTCCAACTTGAGTGCATCAAAATCCCCTGGAAGACTTCTCATAAAAATCCAGAAGCTAGGCCCAGAGTCTCTGGCTTAGGTCTTGGGTGGGGTCCTATCACGGCATTTGTAACAAGTTCCCAGGTGATGCTGATGAGGCTGGTCTGAGGACCACTCTCTGAGAACTGCTGCTCTACATGCAAAGCCGCTGCACCGCATGATGCCCAAAGCCCTCCTCCTTGACGTCCCTTTGGACGCTTTTATGGTCTTCCATTCATGCCAGGGAGGGAGAACTGCCTGCTCGTGCCTGAGGCATGGAGGTGCTTGAGAAATTCTAGAGTAGATGGATGTCCCCGTTAGATCCACAAGGACAAACGAGGTTGTGTGTTCACCAATGAGTCCCCAGTGCCGGGAAAGTGTCTGACACAAACGGGAAGCTCAAGACATATTTGGAGAATGAATGAATGAGTGAGTGAGTGAGTAAAAGTGGAGTTTATTAACCAGGAGACAGTTAGCAATAGAAAGCACAAAGTAAGACTGGATACATCAGGTCACAAAAAAGTTCAGATTCTCCTAGGAATGATCATAGGTCTGAGATTGGGTTTAGAAAGAAATTCAACGTTAGGCTGCTGAAGAGCTATACACTGCGAAGACAAGACAGGAACATTAAACGAAACACTGTTCAAAGGGAGATAGGAAGAAGCACATAACAAAATCCTTCCCAAAGCCTGGTCCAGAGGCCCCGACATGCAAGGATGGGAGCTCCTCCTCCTCAGTCCTGAGCCTATTTGCAAACACTCCCAGGGAGGCGTGGGTCCTTCCTGGACTCCTAAAGGCGCATGGGCTCCTCCTTGAGCATCTATCTCCATCTTTCATGCGGTAGCACAGAGCCCACAGGGATAAGATGAACTAACATTTCTTGAGTACCTGTTATGCACCAGGCATAGCAAGGGGTCGTTTTCAGATATTTCCTCATTTCATCCACATAACATCCCTATGATGTAAATATTATTACACCCACTTAACAGAGGAGGAAACAGGCTAAAAGAGGTTAAGGAACTTGCTCAGGACCACTCAGCTTGTAAGTAACAGAGCCAGGATTCCAGCCCAGGGCTGTCTGGCCCCAGTGCCCAAGCTCCCGCCCTTGGCTTCCTCCCCGCAGAGAGGCCCAGGAGGCGGACAGACTGATGACTTTAGCTTGAGTCTGAAGCAGAATTCCAAAAGCGGCCAACTGCTTAGGAGCCCCTGGCCTCTCCCAGCTAGTGCAGGAGAAGAAGAAGAGGTGAAAAGGTGGAAAGAGGCAAGTGGTGGGATTCACATATCTCGGTGTCCTTCCTCCAGGCTGAAATCCCAGAAGGGCAGGTATGGACAGACTGAGGGAAAGCCGGGAAGGACTGGAATAGAAATCTTCATGCCCTGCTTCCTGTTTGAAAGTTGGTAGAAGGGGGGTTGCTGACAACCACGTAGAGTGGCTCCAGCAGGGTACATGCATGGGGTGCGTCAGGCAGTGAGAGAGCCCAGGCCCGCACTCCTGAGTCACTGTGCACTCCCCTCTGGACGGAAGGGACCCTGAAGTCCCATGGCAGACCCTGAAGCCATGGGCGGTGCAGAGGCTGCTGAGGCTGGAAACCCAGAGTGTCGGGGCCGAGGTAGGGGTGAGGGGACAATGTCAAGGAGCCGGCGAAGCAGGGCACACAAAAGTGTGGTCACGACTCAGAGGGGCAAGCTGGGCCTGCAATGACCCCCAGCACCAAATGGGCCAGGCAGCCATATCCCAGCTGACCCCAGACGGGTCCCCCAGCCCTGCCCCCAGGGCCCCAGGCCTCTCTGAGCTCCCTTCCCTTCTGCGTTACTGAGGACCTGGCCTTGCTGTCTCCCCATCTACATGCTCTGACAATATCTAGTGCAGGAGGCATCTGAAAGTTGAGGATTCCTCGGGCCTGAGTTAGCCCCAGGCCCTGTTCAAAGTTACACCCATCCCTCTCTCCTCTTCACAGGGAAGATCAGGCCAGTTACAGAAAAGAGGGAGGCTGCCTGCTCTGTGAAGCCACGTGCCTCCGGGGCACCCTCTCTGACCTTCATGGCATGGGGTGACATGGGCACCCTCACTTTCTCTGTTATGTTTGATGGGTGGCGGGCCGGTATGCAGACCAGGCCCCTTTAACAGTGACCCCAAGCCCAGTCCCTTCCCCACTCCCAACACTCCCAGGTGGCACCTGACTTCCTCAGGATCTTGGCCCGCTTCCGCAGCTGGGCCAGCAGCAGGCCCAGGAGCCCCGAGTCCCGGAAGATGTCAGTGAATAGCAGGTCCCTGCCGGTGATTCTGAGGACACTCTGCAGGGCCACGAGGGTACAGGGTGACTCAGGGCTGTCCTTGATCAGGCACTGCACCTTCCGTAGGATCTCATGGGGCACGTAATGCAGCTCGAACACCAGGGCCTCCAGCAGCTGGAAGAAGTGCCTCTGTACCGGGGCCGGCTTCAGTGGTATGATCTCCACAAACTGCGAAATGGGCTGCAGGGTCCACTCCAGCAGGAAGAAGTTGCGAGCGTTCCAGGTCCACATGGTCCTGATAGCCGACAGGACTTTCACGCAGAGGATGCCGTCGCCAGCTTTGTGGAAAACATTCTGTAGGACTTGGAAGGCCTGAAGATTCTTAACGGTCACCCCTGAAGATGTAAAAAGGAACAATCCTGCAAGTCATTTCTCCCGCCAATGCCCAGAAATACATACTGGCATTGTCATTAGGAACTTTCCAGCTCCTGTGCGTAAATGTTTATCAGAAGTCCAGAAAAGCCAGCTGCCCAGGGTGTGGGTAAGGCTAGAGCTGCATTATCCACAATGTGGTGGCCAATTGAGAGCTCGAATTGTGTCTACTCTGACCTGAGATGTTCCACGAGTGTAAAAATACACACCAGATCCCCAAGACGTAGCACAAGGAAAAGAATGCCAAAAAATGTCATTGTAGGACCACATGTTGGGATGGTGCTGTTTTGGATATATTGGGTTAAATAAAATATATTATTAAAAATAATTTAACCTGTTTCTTCTTAATTTTTTAAATACAGTTACTAGGACATTTAAAATGATGCAGTGTGACCCGCATTATATTTCCACTTGGTAGCGCTGGGGTGGAGGATCGGTTTCAGTCAATTTAAATCAAATGATGTTAGAGATTACCAGGCAAAGCCAGTTTCATTTCTAGACAAGCTGTTAAATAAAGACACCTGCCGAAGCTGCCCACTCCTTGCTCTCTAGCTGGAAGGTCAAGCCTTACTCACTTCGTCAGAGAACTCCCTGCCTCCAGCCCTCTCTGCCCGGAACACCAGAGACGGCTGTGCAGCAACTCTGTCATCCACGCGTTCCCCTGTGTCTGCTCAAGTCACATCCAGTGGCTCCTCCTGCACGGGCCCCCGAGCTCTGCAGCCTCCGCCCTTTGGTCTGTGCAGGTCTCCTTGCCCATTTCGCCAGATGCACCCAGATGCTTCCGGTCACCATCTCTTTCCCCAGGCTGTACTTTCTAGCTTTACACTTCTCCCCTTTCCTTCCTACCTGGACAACCCACACTTCGTCTTGAAGCTCCCTTGACTGTGGCCCTCTGTGCAGGGTCTCCTGACAAAGCTGATCCTCTCTCCTGGTGTCGCTGCTGCACCTCTTTATCAGCCAATTATTGAGCAGATTATGGCTCAGTGTATGTGTGACGGTCTCTGCAGAGACTTTTCAGGGAGCAGATATCTGGCCTTTTCAAGCTGATGCCCAGCATGGGACAGAATGAGTGAGGCACAGAAAGCATCAGCACGTGTTGATTGAGTGGATCAATCAATCAATCAATATCTCAGAGAACTAAGGAGGCACTGACTCTGAGCCTGGGTGGCTGCTTCAGGGCCATCACACCCATTATATAAGCAAATGTTATGGAGGAAGTCACACCAGATGTGGGGGTGGAGGGCAGAGGCTCCCTCTTTATCAAGTAAATATTCTCTCCAAGTCCCACCCAAGACATGTGGAAAAGTCTGTAAGGAGAGATTTTAGATCCGTAGATTATCTCCCCAAAGACATGACAGAATCAGACCCTACTGTGTCACTGACAGGTGCCAAGTTTGTTTCTACACCAAGAATCAGGGACAGACCTGCACAGCGCTGACCGCTGCGGGGCACCTAGAGACACAGATGACCCACCAGAAGACTCTTGATGGAACTTGAAGCCTTCCAGCTGAGGGTAGGTGATGCTGTCAAACACCTTCAGCTCTGACCTCCCACAGGTCGTCAGCCACACCACCAGCCCGATGAGCTCCTCCAGGTGGGGGTCCACTTCGCTCTGGCTCAGCCCATCGTACCTGCGGGGACAGATGAGGCCAGCTCCCTGCACTTCTTGGATGGAGCAGCCTCGTTGGCTCATGGTGCCCCTCACAGGGACGCAGAGGCACACAGATCACAGTGCTGGGGAAGACCGGGGAGGTCTCCACCAATCCAGCCCCAAATGGGAAGAGGAGTATCCTGGATAAAAGTCCCTCTATGCGAATGTCAGCCTTAGAGCTAAGGATGTGCAATCAGAATACAGAGAAACCTGTGAGGAGCTGCAGCATCCGCTCACGGGAAGGCCGTTTTCCACAGCTGGACCCCCCAAAAACACATGCTGAGGTGGGTCCTTCCTGACACTCTCTGGAACAGTCTCATTTCCTCCTCCTGCCTTCCATAGGAAATCTGGGCAAAACCAACCAGTCATTTAACCAAAGGAACATTCAGGAACTGCTATGACACAGACCCCTAGGGTAGCAGTAGCCAGCTGATTCTGGTCCAGACTAATATCAAAGGTGGCATCCCCATAGGGACATTTATTCTTACTGTCCCTTTGGAGGAAGGCCCTCAGGGTGTTGTCATTTAATCACACTGTTTTGGAGACTCCAGACTGAGGGACTTCAGCCGCCTCATCCAAGTCACCCCCTCTAGACTGGAAGCCTGACTCTCAGTGAAGGCCGTGAAGCACAGTGGGAAGCTGCACCCCATACAGGAGAAGAGCATCTCGTATTCACAGAGCAAAGCCCGAGGAAAAAGATGGGCTTGCCCTGCAGCAGCCTCCCTAAGATCAGCCGGAGAGTTCCTACCATCAAGGAATTTCTTTGATTTCCTTCTCTTGGCTGATCCCATCCCTAGGCCCAACCCGAAAATGACATGGCGTTGGAGTGGAGAAAATTAGTCCAAAGCCAGCTGCACGGTGTCTTTGTTTGGGTTTCCCATGGGTCAAGGATTTGAGAGAGAGAGTAGACTATTTGGGAGTTGATCCCAAAAATACCAGTAGGGGAGAGGCCCGTGAGAGGCAAGGGAAGGCAGCCAGCATGGGCACATTACCTAGTGAGTGCCTCGTTGGGCAACTGGAGCTTAACCCTCCTGGGGACTCTGGGAGGCAGGGCAGAGCTATCCTGCCCAAGAGGCAACTTTGCTGGGTATTTATCCAACAGCTCCTGACAGTCATTGGTCGAGGGCTGCTCCAGAGGGTTGTTGATTCTCCAGCAATTCCAGCTCCCAAGCACAGGCAGAGCTGGTTACAGGAGACCCAGGAAGCCATCCAACACTGAGGTGGGGGTTCCGACAGGTGCCTGTCAGGCCAGCAGGCACGCACGTGGTACCTACCACCTGATGGACTTGGTGAAACTAGTATTACCCATTGGTTCTCAAAGGAGGTGGCTCCCAGCCCCCGCTGCATGTTGAATTACTTTTGCAATAAAACTCTCTCTCAAAGGCCGTGCTCTATCAGAAGACATTCTGAGAAGCCTCAGCACCTGTCTTTCTGCAAAGCATCCCACGTGACTGTGAGGACCTAGGCTTTGGCACTCTCTCCCCGACCAAGCACAGCCACTTACCGAAGCAACACTTTGAGCAGCAGAGGGTAGCCCTCCCCATTCTCAAACTCCAGGAACAGAGCTGAGGAGAGCGGGTAGGAGTCCTTCACGAAGCCCAAGACGAGGCTCACAGCCTCGCTCACCTCGGGAGCGGGGAGAGTGTCCGTGAGCCTGGAGAGGTTCTGGAGGGAGATCTTGATGCAATCCATGGCTGCAGGAGGAAGACACGCCCCTGCTGAGTTCTGAGGCCAGAGCTTTTCTGCCACAGTCGTTCCCACCCCACCCGCCTTAAACTGTGTGTTAAGATGCGAATGAGAATTAGTCCAGAACACTTTTCTGCTGGTTCCTGGACCAAGAAGAAGGCTCCTCCATGGGAAGTGCCATCCCAGTTGCCAAGATCTGCAGGCCCTGATAGAGAGCAGGCAAGACAGGAAGAGGAAGGAAGCCTGATTCTAATTCCCAGCATGCAGGAGGGCCCAGGTCCATTAGCGAATGCAAGACCCAAGACCCGAGACCTTCTTAAGGAAGCAGTGCTGGAGCTGAGCAGAAACTAGCCTGATAAAAAAGTGCAGAGGAGGGTATATGAGCATGTGAGAAGGGAGGGGCAAAACTGTGGTGTGTTTCAGCTACTGAAGAATCGGGGTTTGGAGCATGGAAGTGTGGGCCGCCAGGAAGGGGGAGAAAGGAAGGGCCAGCTCGCGTGGGGCCTGGTGTTGGAACTTGCTGGTGACCCCAGAGCTGTGAGAAGCCAGAGAAGCTTTGAGACAGACGAGAGAGGTTACTGGATTTGCATTTTGATGGATCTCTGTTTTGGGGCTCTTCCGTTGGGAGAAGCCTCTTTTGAGTGCCAGGAAGACCACATCAGTGGATCAGGACAAGTGCGCACCAGAACTTGAGATGACGCATGCTCAGTCCTCAGCTGCGAGGCCTCGGACGTGCCCCACAGCCTGCGTGCCAGGCAGGGCACCCCAAGAGTTGTGGCTTGGCAGGTAACCACCAGGCCAGCCCTTACTTCCCAACCTTCTCCTCAGCCCATACATACACAGAAACGACCCATTCCTCTATGGCGTCCTGGGCACAGTGCTCCAGGGGGCGGGCTCCCCACTGAGGTGGAATTTTTCTTTTGCAGCTGTTGTCTTGGGCAGCTGAGAATAATGACCACTGTGAGGGACCCCTGCCACTAAGGCATGCAGCCCTTTCTCAGGGGTCTCTGACTCTAGCCTGTCGGGGGTGCCTGGGCTGCTGAGCACCACAGACCCAGCTCAGCTCTGGGCCATTACTGCCCACCGGGCCCTGGCCTCCCTGGGAGCTTTGAATCCCCAAATGGGAGCTGTTTCATCCCAAGGCTCAGTTACAGTAAGACGGTGGGCTTCTGGAACTTTCCCAGTTCTCACCAACTGATGTCCTGTGTTACAGGAGACCCGAGAAAGAAGACAGACAACAGGGCAGGTCTTTGTAGACAAGCAGGTCACACTGGCAGGCTCAGACCCCTTCCTCACCCCCAAAGACCCCATACCTTGGGAGTTAACCCAAGGGATGGATGGCTGTGCACCCGAGAGGCCCTCCTGCTCGGGGAGCTGAGAAAATGTCATGTAGGGGGTGAGGAGGTCAGCGGAAGTGAACCTTCATCAGAATGTTCCCCTTGGAGGTAGCCTTAGAGAGCTGCCCCCCTGCCCTGTGATGGGCAAGCAGCTGAGAGGAGGCCAAGGGATGACCCGAGATCCTGTGAGCCACAGAGATGGCCACGCTTCCCAGCATGGTCTGGGTCCTCGGGAGGCAGACAGTGCTAAGGGAGGCCCCTGGTACTGCTAAGGGAAATGACTCCCTGGGTGTCCTGCCTTTGATCACACCCAAGTAATGATGCTGTGATGCTGACACCTATGGGGCATCCACTGTGGGCCAGGTTCTATCTGAGAGCTTCAAATATGTCAACTCATTGACACACCACAACAATCCAGTGAGATCCGCGGGATTTTTATCCCCATTTTACAGATGAAAGAGCTGAGGCACCCAGGCAGTTAAGTGCCCAAGGTCACTCAGCTATGAGGGCGGAGCTGGAGTCCACGCCCCAGCTATCTGGGTCCAGAGTCTATGGCCTTAACCCCCACACAAGCTGCCTGGAGCAGAACCTCAGGCTCTGGAATCAGGCATCTTCACATTTAAAATGCGATTCCCTTCTTCACCAGCTGGGGAGCCTTGGCAAATTCTTCCACCATTCTTAATTTCTGTTTTCTCTGTTGCAAACTGGAATTAATATCTATCTCAAAGAAACATGGAGATAACAAACAAATGGACCCAGTACAGTGTCTGTTTGATAGTATGCATGCGGTAAATGAGTTCCCCTTTCCCTCCCTCCTCCAGTGGAGCATCAAAATCAGCAATAGGGGCCAGCCCCGTGGCCGCGTGGTTAAGCTTGCGCTCTCCACTTCAGCAGCCCAGGGTTTCGCAGGTTCGGATCCTGGGCGCGGACATGGCACTGCTCATCAGGCCATGCAGAGGTGGCATCCCACTTAGCAGAGCCAGAAGGACGTACAACTAGAATATACAACTATGTACTGGGAGACTTTGGGAAGAAGAAGAAGAAGAAAAAAGAAGATCGGCAACAGATGTTAGCTCAGATCTTTAAAGAAAAAAAAAACAATAAAAGCATTTTCATGAATGGATCTAAGGATGTAACGTCATCTGGGCATAGCTGGGCAGCAGCAAAAATCCCACTTGTTGATCTCTGTTTCAGTCCCAGAAATCTATACTGATGCTACAAGAGCCTCCCAGGATCTTGTAGAAAGTGAGCCCGCAGCCCACCCCTGGTCCTGGGGTCATACCCTGCAGGTACTGGATGACGCTGAGGTTCTGGGCCTTGGAGACGGCCCTCAGCACACAGAAGGTGGGCTCTTTCCAAAAGTGGCAGCTGTGCTCCCGAAGACAGGTCGTGGCGATCATGAGAGACTGGAGCTCATTTCCCGAGAGAAGTCCCTCCAGCCCCCGGGACTCGCTGCAAATGTTGAGCAACATCTGGGGGGAAAAAAAAGCCAGAAGACTCTGGTTAGGAAGCCTCCTTCCTGTGATGGGTTTGTCCCCTACTTCTCCAGAGCACTCATCGGTGTGTCTCAGCATGAAGGATGGGGTTGTGTGTGGCTGCCCTCTGCCCCAGACCAGCACAGTCAAGGGGGCCACTTGGAAAAGGGTGACAGGGTTTGGGGCTAAAGTGTGAGCTCATAAGCCTATACAAGCAGCTGTCATCCTTTCCACATCAGAAAAACAAAGAAGTGATTGACTAAGACAGGTGTCTTTTCATATAGAAACACAGAAAAATTAACAGGACCCAGGGCTACTTAAAAAGAGAGATGTGCTCGTGGGTCCCTGGCACTCAAACTCTTCTTCTCCGTAAGATCGTGAGTGTTATCCCATAACATCCTAACTGGGTGTTGTCCCTGCCAATCCCATCTCCCTTTGGCCACCAGAGGGACTTCCAGTACCTTCCTATCCACTTCTGCATGGACTAGCCCTGCCTCATCTATCACGTGATCTCTTTGGCTGTCTTTGGCTCTCTGTGGTCTAACAGGACCTTCCTCCAGTGAGCAAATATGAAAAAGCCCTTCCATCTGAATCCATTAGCCCCTTCGATCACAGTGACGGAGCCCACGCTGGGCAGCCATGGAGCTGGGTTACAGATCCCATTCCCTGGCCTGCCCTGCAGGCAGGTGTGGCCATGTGACCCTCGGTTTGGACAACCATTTCTGCTCCGTCCCCTCTCTCCCCCTTCGCACCTCCACCCCCACCTTCAGCTCCCTGGTGCGATGCAATTTCCTCAGAACAGCCTTCCTTTATTCTCTCCTATAAATCAAGTCCCCTTGTCCTCGCTTCCCAGCACACCCTTGACTCTTGGTTCACAGCACTTGAAGAATAGGGCACTGCTCATTTATGCATGTGGTTGTTTCCCTCGTTTGGCTTTCCCACTTCTGTCATCTCTACAAGGGATGGTACTATGCGGGAACCATCAGATGGCATAGAGCCGCACATGGAACGAGCTCTGTATATTTTTGTAGAAGGAAAACCCTTGAGGAACGCAGACGTGGTCCATCACCATGGCTCACATTCTGTCCACACGTGGGAAGGACCGTGAAGACAGGGCTGCACTAGTTCCCAGCAGGGCACGTAAGAGCCACTCTGTAAAGCTTTGTTAAAGTGCTTACTGAATCCTGGCCACCGCCTAGAATATGACTTCTATATGGGCAAATGATGCCTAAGTTTGCAACAAATGCAGCCGAGGGGATGACCGACCATGAGTGGAATCTACCAGAATACGTGGGATACCCTCTGGTAACGATGCTTCTGGCCTGAGGATTAGTCTGGAATGGATGTTCAATGGGCAGCTGCATTTGGAAACTCCCAAGTGCTCCTAAGTGCCCGCTCCCTGTGAGGCACCTGCCCGAGGCAGTGGACACGCAAAGATGAGTAAAACACTCAGTCCTCCTCACCCCCCGCCCGCCCTCCAAGGTCAGAGAGAGGTGTTTTTTGAAGAATGCAGCATCCCAGAAGCTGAGAACGCAGAAATTGTCGAGAAGGGGACAATGGAGGAGGTGAGAAGTTACATGAAAAGCCTCTGCTGGTGGTCAGAGAGCAAAGGAAAGATGAGGAATGACAGGAGGAAATGGCATTTGATGGCTTCTGAGTGGAGAGAAGGAGGTGACATCACAGGCTGCTTAAAAGCCTGACTGTGAGTGGACTTGGGACCATGGGGTCCAAGCGCACGGCACAGGGGGGGTACACAGCAAGAACTCAGACAGTGTTGGCTACAATTATGCAAGTGAGTTAGCATGCTTGTTCTCAGAGGGGAAGGGGCCAAGACAGGAGGTTCCAGACGTGTGGGAGGGCCGGCAGGAGCCGGGAAGACAGACTGGAGGAGAAGGAGCCGGCGGGGCCAAACTGAGGAGGAGCACACCTTTCTGGGAGAGAACCAGGGGAATACTGATACAGGATACAATGAGCAGAGAGAGAAGAAGAAAATCCATTTTCCAAATGCACAGGAGTCCCGGCATTTGCAGAGCGTGGGGAAGCGGGGGAGCTGGGCCCTCGAGGGGAACAGAGGAGCTTGGGAACTTGGCCGGAGAAAGAGGGAAGCATCTCGAGGAGCCCAGGGTGGTCTTGGCCCGGGGGGGTCCAGCCCCTCCTCTCACTCACCTGCACGAACATCCTCTGAACTTGAACATCACTGTCAAAAAGCTCCTCCTTTTCCAGTGGAAAAACAAAGAAGAGGTAGAGACACTGGAGGAGCAGGGCTGGGAGCCCAGACTCGGCAACTCTGTCCAGGGTCTCCTGCAAGGAAGAGAAGAGTGACCAGGGCTGCAGAGCTGGCAGAGCGCAGCTCCAGACTGGCACGGTCAGCCCTGGCAGCCGCTGCAGCTGGGAACGTGGGTCAGTCACTCCCCATCTCTGGGCAACACATTCTCAAGCAAGAATGGAGACAATCACAGGACCCACCTAGGGAGGCTGGGAAAGCTAAATTTACATAAAGTGTGGACTACATGCCCAGTAAACGTTATAGCTTTTACAAGATAGATGATAAGAAGGAAGGAAGGCAGGGAGGGAGGGAGGGAGGGACTGGTGCAGAGCAGGAAACCAGGGCCGTCCCAGGCAATCCCACTGCTGATTTCGGTAGGTTGCCTCCTGATTAGGGAGCTGGAAACTCAGCCAGGAGGGGATGCTCGAGGACAAGTGCAAACAACCGAATTCAGGACCTGATCAGGGCCTTCCCATCCCCTCGTCCAGAGGCCAGACCTCAGCAAAACCAAAATGGCCCTATAGGCAAAGAGCCGTAACCAGGGCGGCCAAACAGAGGGAGAAGACAGGACATCGGCAGAGAAGGGACCGAGAGGACCGGCCTGAGCGTGGAGCTTCCTGGGGCCTTTCTTCCTCAGGCTCTGCCTGCAGCTCCACCCCAGGGTGACCGCAGCCGCAACCTCTACGCACACGTGCACACATGTGCACTTATGGGTTAATCTACAGTACGTGGCCCACGCAGTCCCCCACCTGACACACGAATCTGCCAGGCATGGGGGCAAACTAGAAAAAGAGAAAGGAGGAAAGTACAGTCTGGGCGAGAATCAGGAGTATCACGCCAGCCCTGGTCCTACCCTTCCCCGTCAAAGCTTCTGTTTCCTTGGCACCTGGTCTGCCGTGACCCCACTCCGGGCAGCTCTCCCTGTGCCCTGTGGTGCACTGGCTCCACTGAAAGCCAGCTGCCTATTTCTGTCCCTGCTTTGGTGGAGAACAAGGCTTCAGGTGAATGTTTTACTACACGGGCTAAAAGCAGCCCTTCGTGAGAGGCAGAAGGGCCCCTGCTGGGCTTCAGGTCACTGTGACAATGGTGGTCCAGCAGTTTACGCAGAGGAAAAGTCCTGCTTCCAGTTATCAAGTGCGTGCTGTTCTCCTCACGCACCTCCAAACCAAATGCCTGTCTGATGTCTGTGTTCACCGTGAGACTCAGGGCGGCAGTCGCCTCCATCTGGTCCCCTGGTACTCCCACTGCTGAGCGCCAGACCTGGCACACAGTGGGCCCTCTCGCTAGACGAATGCGTCTCTGGGCCTGCCCTGCACAGGGGCTCCGGCCATTTCTGCTAATGGCGACAGCGGCTGGGGACTGTTCCTGCCTGAGAGGACACCAGCCATCAGCTAACCACTCAGAGAGAAAGTACCAGGTCCCCAGCTTCACAGTGGGAGGACATGACTGCAACCTGGATGGGGCAGGGGTGGGAAGGGAAGAAGGAGGAGCTGGGCTCTCTCGAGCGTCGTCTCTGGACAGACAGGGGACAGGTGCCCACGGGCGTGGCTCCTTCAGTATGAGTTTGACAGGAGGTGATGGAGAGCAGCGGCTCAGAGCGCGGGCTCTGGGGTCAGACAGACTGCAGTTACACCGCGTGGGTGAGCCTGATTTCTCATCACTAACGGTGCACCACCGTAATCTGACTCTCGGGGTTTGGGGAGGATTAATTGACCCAGTGCGTGGGATGCAGCCAGCACCGCCCTGACGCACAGGAAGTAGTCCACACACATGAGCTGTTGTTAATCCCCACACTAACCCTAAAACTAAAGCGTTAGATCCCCAGTTCTAAAATTAGCAACACAAAGAGTCACAGAGAGGCGAAACGATTTGCCCACGGTTACATACAGCCCATCAAGTGAAAAGGCAGGATTCCAGCCTGAAATTCAGACTCTAAAGTCCAGGTTCTATTTCAGAGGGGCATCAGCAGAGGAAAACGAGAAATCAGTTTCATAGAAAGAAAGACACTCTTGAGACGTGCCACCACCCTGTGCTGGGACCTCCCTGTGGGCACAGATGAGGAGCACCTGGCCGGGGCTGACGGGGTTTGGAACTTACCGAGTCGGTCCCTGTGAGCACGTACACCGACTTCAGGAGCAGGTAGCCATCCTGATCCGCATCCCCCTTCCAACGCAGCAACTGCCCAGCTGCCACTCGTGCTTGCTCTGGCAACAGTGAGGAATGGCAGAAAGTGTCACCAGAGGGCCATTCGGTGATCTGTTCCCCCAGCTCCCCCTACTTGGGCTTGTCTCTCCATGAGATGCACCTTAACATCTTTAGGAGACTTCTGCCTCCTGCCTCCCCCACAATGCCACCTGAATCTGTAGCAAACATTTCACACTCTTCCACGTTAATCTCCTTGGAGGATAGCCTTTCTTATGCTACTATCCCTGTTCAACAACCATCAATGGCTCCCTATTACCAAATAATAAGAACGAGCTCCTCAGCTACTGGACTTCCACAATCCAGAGTCTTCACCCCCCTTCCTGTATCACACAGCCCCTTATCCTGCAACCTACACCAAGAGCTCAAGCTCTTCCTCCCACTGGAACTCCCTCCCGCCCCTCAGCCCCATAGGCACCACGAAATTCGGGCCAGCTCCAGGAGCGGAAGAATGCCCACAGCAGAAAACATGCTTGGCCTTGGCCTCTGTCTTACTCTGTCTTTCTGGATCAAGCTCTCCATTGAACACTCAGGTGTACCTTTTATGCTAGTGCGCCCTCCCAGAGACCCTGGTCCTGTGTGTGGGGGGCGGGGGTAGGCATGTGTGTGCATGTATGTTTGGGTGTGAGGTGTATGCGTCTGTGTGTTTGTATATATATTCATATGGGGAGGGTCTGTGTGTTTGTTTCTGTGCGTGTGTGTCCCTCCTGGGAGCAGCAGAGCCCCAGCTCCCCTTTCCCTCCTCTGCTAGCCTTTCCCTTTGTTCCCAAGGGAACAGTGGTGGAACTGGGTTCCCTGGAAGGCATTATTCTAACTCCACTAGAAAGCAGAGAGGGGCTGAGCAGGAGCCCTGGGAGGGGTCCACAGAGCTGTTTTACTCCCCGTAAACTGTCCTCTAAGACCCTCTTCTCTTACCTGCAGGCTTTCCCACAAGCGCCTCCTGTATTTCTTGGGCAAACTGGTTGGAAACATCTTCTGCCAGCCTTTGGAGACTAGGAAAGCAGATGATGCCCACGGAGTGTTCCCAGGCCTGGAGCGCAACCAACAGGATTCCATCAGAGGTGCCAAAGCTACAGAGCAAGGAGTGAGCATCCCCTTCCTCTGTCCTTGCCGGCCCAGACCAGAGAGTCCACTCGCATTCCCGGTGCATCCCAAAGGACACGGAACGACCTGCCTCACAGCTCCCACCGCACCCCTACCCCAATGCCTCCGAATTCGTCAACTTCCTGCTGAGCTCCAGGCCCACGCATCCAACTGGCCCCTGGACATCTCCCCTGAACTCGTGCTCCTGCAACGTCAAACACACGGAACGGAATCCATTGCCTTCCCCAGACCGGCTGCACCTTGTCTCGGTGAACGGCCCAGCAAGCACCAGTCGCCTTCTGGGAAATCCCAAAAGTGATTCTGCAGCCCTCCCTCTCCTTCGCCTTCCCGCCCCACCAGTTGCTGTGTCTCACTGCTTCTCCTCTTACTCACCTCCCACATCTTATGCAGATACCGTCCTTTTGTCAGGCCATTATTTCCTTCCAATTAATTCTAAAAAGTGGGATTGCAAGTTAAAAGGGTGTGCCTTTGTTTTTTTTAGTGCTTTGGTTCAGGTTACTAACTCATTCTACGGAAAAGTTTCACCAGATTAGCCTCAGGGGCTCACGGCAGAGGGTTGGTCTCTCTGCAGCCAGGCCAGCATTAGGCTTTGTCATGCTTTTTCATCTTAAATGGAAAACTTTATAGGAGAAAAAATATCGCATCTTGATTACGGTCTTTAGACTACTAGAGTGGAGGAACACTCCTCATGCTTCTTGAATTGCCTATTTTTGTTCTTAGCCTATTATTCTATGAGGGTTTTCATTATTTTTTATTTATTTTAAAAAGCTTTTTATATATAAAAAAAGTTAACCTTTGTCTGTAACACTATTGCAATTTTTTTTTGTATTTGTCATTTTATCTTTTAATTTGGTATTGTTTGGTTTTGCTGTACAGAAATCTGAAACTCATATGAAATGAAATTTCTCAATCTATTCCTTTGTTTTCCAGCCTTAGTTCCAGGCTTAGGAAAGTCTTCCCTGGTCCAGTCATTATTGGGCTTTTTTTTTTTTTTTTTTTTTGAGGAAGATTAGCCCTGAGCTAACTACTGCCAATCCTCTTCTTTCTGCTGAGGAAGACTGGCCCTGAGCTCACATCCGTGCCCATCTTCCTCTGCTTTATCTGTGGGACGCCTACCACAGCGTGGCTTTTGCCAAGCGGTGCCATGTCCGCACCCGGGATCTGAACCGGCGAACCCGGACCACCGAGAAGTGGAACGTGCACACTTAACCACTACGCCACCAGGCTGGCCCCCAGTCATTATTGTTTTTAATCTTCTATTTCTTTTTTAATTTCCTTAAAATTCTTTCTTAGATGTCCCTTCTCTATTTCTATCCTATCTGGTCATCTTTTTCCTCAGCCTTGTTTTCTTTATTGTTTAGGATATTATTTGATAGAAGTCATGACTTTAAAAATTCTGCTCGGGCTGCCAGACCCTTTCCAGAGTCTCCTCCTGGTTTCTGGAGTAGCCCTGTTCACAGGTCTGCTTCACACTGGAGTCCTTCCCTTTGTTTCGCTGCGTTGTCACAGGCTGAGTTTACTATGCCGCAAGGAGGAGAGCTTTCTCTAGACCAACAGTCAGAGTGGGGTGACAACCCTTCCCCCGGGACTTGAGTCCCAGGCAGTTCTGCATCCCGGGTTCCCACCAGGGAGGTCGGCTGCTGTGCACATTCCTGGCAACTGGTTTTTCCTCTATGACATGCAATTTTGCTGGACTGCCATCCACTCACCCCCACTCATCATCCACGTGCAATTATATTTCTGACCAAAGACCTGACTGAGTTTTCTTAAGCTGAGATCCTCCTTCTGGAAAAGGTGAGAAAGGCATCAAATTCCAAGAGGAAATCATTTCCATTTGTTTCCTTATTATAGATACTATGTTTGTTAAAAAGTAAAAACCTTTAAAAATCTTCTCTATATTAAAAGATGCGATATACGAAATGACGAGGCAAGGCACAGATTGGGAGAAAATATTGGCTAAGCATATAACTGACAAAAGAACCGTACCCAGACTCCTACAAATTAGTAAGAAAAAGACAGCCTGATTTTTAAAACACAGGCAAATGAAACAGCAGGTAATTCATAAAAGATAAAATCAATAACAAATTACTAATAATCAGGAAAATGCAAATTAAAGCCACAATGAGATAGCTTATACTTTTCAGGGAGGTAAAAATAGTAAGCCTAACAATGCCAAATGTGGGAGAAAGTGAGGGACCCAGAAACGCCCACATCTACTGAGGGAGTAGAACTTGGAAGAACCTCCTTGAAGAAGAATTTACCCCAAACCAATAAAGTCCAAGAGGCACACATCCTGCAACCCAGCACTTCCACTCCTTCCTTAGAGAAACGCTGGCACACGTGCGCCAGGAGACGCGAAGAAGAAATATTTACGCAGCATCGTTTGCAAGTGTGAAGAAGTGGAAAAAAACTTCCTGTTCATCAATAGGACAATGAATGAATAATTTGTGGCATATTTGTATAATAAGATACTATATAGAACTGAAAAAGAAACAGAGCAACATGTATCACTGTCCATAAACCCCAGAAATAGAGTGTTGAGTGGAAAAAGCAAGTTGCAAAAGTGTATTACAGTATATCTAAAAACTGTGAGACTATACATAAATTATGCAATAATGTTACTGATGGGTATACGTTATATATGTAAAAAATATATCCCCATAAGTAATCTCTCTCTCTCTCTCTCTCTCTCTCTATGTACATATATATATGGCATATAGATATATAGATATTCCCACACTGGGAATGATACTCTGGGACCGGGGTTACCACTGGCAGAGGACAGAAGGAGAAAGAATTCTTGAATGTGTACACAGGTGGCTTTGGTTTATCTGCATGTTTTATTTCTTTTATATGGGTGGTGAGTACTCAGGTATTTATTTTGTTTTGAGCAAAACTTTGTACGTATCTGAAATATTTGTTTTATTTTCTGCCCCAATTGCCCTTTTCCTTTGTAAATAAAAAAGCAGCACATCAGAGCTTTCAAAAACTACCAAAATGCTGGAGGAATGTTAAAAACCATTGCAGAAAGTAGACCTTCAACAAATGTTTGATGAGTGAACACGTGGTTATGAAACCCACAAAATGCAGAATGACGGCCAAATGTATTTTGCGCTGGTCTCGTGCCAAACTCTGGGCCAAGCACTTCTGTGCGTTGTTTACACTGATCCTCACAACACCCCTCGGAGATGGGTAGTATTATTCCTATTCCCACTTTACAGAAACTGAGGCTCAGCCAGAGGGTAAGCCCAGAGCACCAGTTAAGCAACAGATCGAAAAGCTGGATGATTTCGTGCATACACAAACATACCCACGTAGCATGTGCACATCTAAGAAATTTATGGCTACCACCTGGAAACCAGCTATCGCCTGGAAACTTTAATCCCTGGAAAGAAAAAGTCAGTCCTCTTGGCTGGGAATTTCCGCAGTAAGATGACTTCCGTCCCCAGGACAGAGAGCTCTGCTATGATGTCTGCCTAACAAATTCCTGTGCCTCTCCCCTGCGCCGGCAAACCCCTCAAAGAGCAATTTGAAGGCAGTTGACTCAGAAGCATCCAGATCGTCTTCGAGCAGTGGGACTCCAAGAGGCACTCTACAATAAAGCAAATTGGGCCGCTGCGAGTTGAACGGTAATTGTACCCTCAGCCAGATTCTCCCAAGGCTCAGCCTCCTTCCTGGGACCACAGTGGGCACTTCTGCAGGCCGCCTTCACTCTTCCAGGCCACCAGGGTGCTGTTTGACGCACAGAGGCAATCATTTACTTAATGGTACCATGGAGACCCCAAAGAGTTAAGGCAGCTTCCAAAAGGACCTAATTTTTTCCCAAACTGGGACTTGCATGCTGGGAGGATATTGCTCAATATTTTAAAAAACTTTTATTTACTCACATTATCCAAGCGGCACTATCGTGCCTGGTGCTGCCCCTCACATGAAGAAGAGAGAAAGAAAATGATGCTCTGGTCTCCCAAGGAAAATAAGAAAGGGCAAAAACTCTTGAAAAGATGAGAGGAAACCCCAGCTCTTGCATGACAAAGAGAATCCGGCTGGTTTTCAGGTATGACTGTAATATTACAATTTCTCCATTGCTACAGAGTTTGCTGGTTTGGTCTTTAAGTGAGCTCAAAATGTTTCAGAGACTATGAGTTTCCCCTGCTAGTGTGACACAGTTGATTCTTTTCTTTGTAACTTAAAAAAAAAATGATGCGCTAAAACAACAAAAATCTTGTTTCCCCAAGATGGGAATAAACCATGTTGCAGGTCCCACTCCAAGGTGGGGCAGAGTCAGGGATGGCAAGGGAGGGTGTTTATTCTCACCATGTCCTCTGGACAGACACCACACTTGGAAATAATTGTTGGTGATCCTTGTTATTATATTTAATGTTATGTGTCTCTCTTCTACCGTCAGTTGAGTCCACGCTTGGTTTTTATGAGAAAGATTGACCACACTCAATGGCGTAAACTCTGCACCACTGGCAGGGCAGTTAGCCTAAGAGGATCTGTGCACACCTGTGCACATGCACATGTGCATACACATGCATGTGCAAGCACACACACACAAAAAGCACACTCATCTCCAAGAACAACCAATAAGTGTTCGTTCCAATCCCTCCACACTCGGAATGAATGGATTCCTCACCGTTTTGCCCGCCGTTCTGGTTATCTATCACTCTATTACAAACCACTGCAAAATTGAGTGGCTTCAAATGACAGCAGTCGTTTATTTCTCTCATGGATCTGCAACTGGGACAGGGCTCAGCAGGGCCAGCTTTTCTCCACGTCCGTCGGCTGGGGCAGCTAACAGGGGATCTGAGGGCTCCACCTGCAAGCTGGTGCACTCACATGCGGGCAGCTTTGCTGCTGTCAGTAGCAAGCGCATTTGCACACTCAGGGGCTTCGTTTCCATTGCACACAGGCTTTTACTCAGGGCTGCTTGGGCCTCCTCACGACATCGCAGCAGGGTTCTAAACGTGAGTATCCCAAGTGACACGAAGAAGAAACTGCAAGTCTCTGGAGGCCCTGGACCTAGAAATGTCACTTCTGCCCTATTCTATCAGCCAAGCCATCCAGATTCGAGGTGGGGGTGGGGGGACATAGATGCCCATCTCAAAGAGGTCAGTGCGAACCCATTCACAGCATCTCTAATCTGTCACATCCACAGATCCTCCTTTTTTTCTCATGCTGCCCGCCACCCCAGGTTGTCTATCCCAGACAGTGAGGAATTTTACACTAATCTTTGGGGATTCCCTAGCTCATTGCCTGCTTTCTCTCAAAGCACGCATTCTAAGAACAATCTTCAACAACTACGTCTATGTCTCAAGCTGTCCCATGTCTGCTCTTGTCTCATATCTCTGTGAGCTGTGAGCACCTGAAGTGGTTCCGTTTCTGCCAAAGCAAACTGAGCGGGAACTACCCATGCTTGCTGGGAGAATGGCTTCCGCTCTTGGTGTGAGATCCTGTGACAGGACGGGTTCCAGAAGTACCAAGGCCCAAGGCTCTTGGCAGGAAAAGAACAACAGTCAACTGAATCCTTCCTGAAAACTCCACTCTGCACACGGAGAAGTCATTAGCTCTGTGCTGCTTCCTGTGTGATGCAATGAAACCTCAACCTTGTCTGCAACACCATGGAGTCAGCGATCCAAACATCACATGTGTCGGGGGTGACATGCCTCTGTACCCAAGGGGAATGTAGGTACCAGCCAGGCAAAGCCATTGTCCAGTGAGTCACGGGATAGGGAAAGAAACCAGAGGTGCTCTGTTCTACAAAGGCCAACACTGCCTGGGGAGCCCAGTGGTTAACAACAGGCCTGGGGCCGACTGCTTGGGTTAAGTTCTGCTCCCCAGTGACAACTGGACGGCCTTGGCCAAGTTATGCAACATCTCTAAACCTCTCTTTCCTCATTTCTAAAGCTGGGATAAAAATAGCACCCACTTCACAGGGTTATTATGAGGGGTGGTAAACACCAAACAGAATGCCTGGTTTAGTTAGTTAGAGCTTGGTGAATAGTACTAGCCATCATCAGTGAAAGTGGCCCAGGCGCTGGCTAAGAACTCCTTCTGGACCTGTGAAGAGGACTGATGGCCCCTGGGGGAAGAGGAGAGCCTGCAGTTTTGCAGGAGAACTTCGTTTCTGACTCATCCCCTCAGGGCAGGCAGCCCCCTATTGGGGGTCCAACACCCTGAGACTCCATGAAGCTCTTCCCCATTGCCAAGACGGAAGCCAAAATGTTGAGTGGGTTCACTCCTTAACAACTCTGCAGTTTTCCCTCAATTCAGCAGGCAATGGGTCTGGAATTTACTACAGAACCAACCAAGCCCATCTTTGTACCTGCCTAACAGTTAATGCAGATTTATGATTAAGCAATGACGGGGATGAGGGAACAGTTCATCCTCTGCTGTGGGTTTGAGGAGTCGGATATGTGAGAAAGCCAAAGAGGCTAGAGGGAAGTTCTTTAGGAAGGAGATGCCAAAGGAGCAGCTCTGAGGGAGTCTGCTACACAAGACAACACCTGTTGTCAAATCTCAAGACTCACAAGGTCGAGGAAGGTGATGGACACTGAGGCAGGGCACACACTGCTATCAACCTGCACCCAAGCCCTATCTATACGTGGACCACCCCTTCCATGCTGGCTCCGACTGATAAAGAGTCTGGGCCAGTTAGGCTAGATCCCACAATCCAGGGACATAGCCCTTTCCAAGGAGAGGTGACAATTCAAAATCTCTTGTGTGCATTGTCTTAGAACAAAGAATGTTCCAGATCATCTTAATTTTCCTTGGGTCTAAAGTGAAAAGAGCCAGGTATAGAGAGTTGGGTTCTACCACAGAAAGTGGTCCATGACTCTTAGATGCACTCAGTTGTCTCAGAGCCCAATGGGGGCATGGTTTCCATAACAAGCAGCATATGCATAAGGCTCTGATGTCAATGACCACATTCCACAGGAGATGGCATAACTTTCTAAGTCCTGATGTTTCCAGGAGGGTTCTTTATAGATGACCTTGAAGAATACTGTTTTATGGTTACAAAATTCAGAACAGAGTGGTTACAAGCTTGATTTCTTACACAAGGACCCGTATTCCAATGGATGTTTTCGGTCTTCATCGACAGCTCAGATTTTAACTACATTACACTCAAAGGAAAAATACCCACCCTCCCCATGTTCCTTTCCATCCCAACTCTTAATTAAGGAGCCTGGGGGCTGGCTCTCTCGGGGTTTTACTAGTCAGAACTTAATAGAAACAACAGGTTTGTAGACCGGTTGGACTTAATGAAAGAATATATATTTTCAGAAAGTGATAAAAAGCACGTAACATTCTGCCTCCACAAGTTTCATCAGAGGTGGGCCCCGGGGACCCAAAACATAGCAGATTGTGTCAGCAGTTTGGGAGAGTCTTGGCCACAGGATCTCAGACTACGCACGTGCAGTTAGTACCCTGGAGGCTGGGGGAAAGGGACCGGGGACCAGATCTGCCTTCCGTGTGCTGTGGACTTCGCAATCCTCATCTTCTCTCGCCCTCACAGTCTCCGCAAAGGGGTATTGATTCCAGTTCACAGATGAGTGAACTGAGGTTCAGCGATATTGACTAACTTGCTCAAGGATGCACAGCTGACAGGCAAGGGAGCCAGGACTTGCTCTGTCTGACTCGAAAAGCTGTGTGTTCAACAATAGGGCCATTTTGCCTCCAATCACCAGGAGAGGGTTGCGGAAACATGGACCAACACTGAGGTTCAATTTTTATAAGACCTGTTTGCTCTCCGTGCGTTCACAGGCTCCATCACCTCCAGGGTCAGTTAACATTTTATATGAGTTAGGTGGGGTGGGTGGAAGGTACAGGGAGTGGGGGGGGGGGGGGCGGTAAACTGAGGGACCAAGACCAGAATGTGTCTAAAAGGGGTGCCCCTAACCATCTCCATCCAATGGTCAGCATTACATCTACCAAAATTTTCAAGAGAAACTAGAAATCTTATTTTGCATGAAAACTTTCCATTTTCCACTAATTTGTTTACAACCCCTGGAAGCCAAAGAAATCACATGCCGGGTGCTATTCAAAATCATCTGCTCACAACTGGACTCTCCAGGAAGGTAAAACCTCTATCTGTCTTCTTTGCTCTCAAAGCCCAAGGCCCTAGAACAGAGTGTAGGAGTTTAATAAAGACGCGTACAACACTTGCATGACCCCTCAAACCAACCATCTGAAGAAGGACCTAGGCCTCCTTTCAGCCCTGCCAGAGCTGCCCAGGCGGGTGGGAAAGAAACAACCCAGGACCAGCCGCCCAGCAATGCCTGAGCCCAGACACAGTCCCAGTGAATTTTGGGGGGGGTGGGGTGGGGGGTGGCAGGGGCTGCGCATGTGTTTCCTTCCATAAGACAAAGTTGACCTGGGGCCCGAGTGAGACCCAGCTTCCTCTCAGAAGCTGGGCCTGTCAGAGCAGAGAGACTAGGAAGAGAAATCTGAGCCATGGCTCCAAGCCCAGTTCTTCTTTTCCAGCATCTAAGCCCCAGTCATCCAGTCTGTGAAAGGGAATGGATGGGTCCATTCAAGTCCAAAACATGTGAGAAAATAGTGAATCAATGGGCAGTAAGCTTCTTGGCAATTTTTTACAGAAAGACATACCTGAGTACTCATTGCCTCCTACAGATATGATCCCAAGAAGATTCTGAGTCATCTTTGGAAATCTTTAAATATTTCCGGTTAATAAGTTAGATGAAATATATTAACAAAGGGGCTCCCCTATAAAAACCTGCCGAAGCCACCATCTGTCCTACTCTACTTTAAAATGTAAAAAGTTTCTCATATTCTCTGTGCTTTGAATGTAGGTAAATGGTTTTTTTTTAAATAATAACCCAAAATCAATAATCAAGCAAAACTAAGAGCTCATAAAAAGATGCATTTCCAACTGTACAACTAGGCTTCAATACATCCAACTATAAAGCAGACCTCACTGGCAGAAGCTTTGTTCCAAGACAACAAAGGAAATCCCTTGTACCGAACTGTCACCAGTTGCCACTAACCAGAGTGCTGGCCCGGTGGACAGGCTGGGCTTCTCTCGTGTGCCTGTGACCGAGGAGAGAACACTGCTCTGGTGCTCCCCACTGATCGTACCTCGATTTACATCCTTGGCACAAGCTGATGTTCTGGCTGCCCCAGGTCCTCCCTTTGGAGTGAGTGGCGTTTGAGGTTACCAGCCAACCCTGCGACTCACGTCTCAGGATGCATCTTCCTTTCCTGGCTCCCTAAGGAGCTGGTCTCCTCTCTGGCTTCCCAGCTGGGATTGAGGTTGAACAATATAAGTTTTTTAACTAAAGAGACCATATTGCTCAAGAGCCAACCATCCATCCTTTCCAGGCCCTTCGTCATCCTGGAGGTGAGTCTTGCCATCTTTATTGAACAGCATAACACTCCCTCTAAGAACCCATCAGAGACCACCGGTGATGATATTAAAACCGCCAACTTCAGCTTCTGATCATCCCAGCAGTGTTCCCAGAACACTGTCTCATCTTCTTACAGTTTCAAAAACGAAAATACTGACCTTTAGGAACAGCGGGAGAAGACTCAACAGGCCCTTGTGACGTTCACCTGGGCTCCTGTGAGGCAACTGCTGATATTCCAGAAACTTCCTTTCTAGCATCTCCCAGAGAGCAGTGGGGCCGGGGGGCTGCCCTCCATGGGGGTAGTCAGGCTGAGCACCATCGGGCCGTCCTTCATTGTTGGAACCTGGATCCTCAGCTCTGTCTTCAGCCGTTGAAACATCTTCCGCCTCCATGCCGTAGCAAAGCAGATCTGAATTCAGAACAAAAAACAAAAATGGAAAGTTCTCTCACAGCACTTCTCGATGAAGCCGGCTGTGGGTCAAGGTACTGTACTCACTCAGCCAGTTCCTACTGAAGAGGGTTCCTCTAAGAATCTGAAACCTACTAAAATAGAGAAGCCTTTTTTGAAAAGAGATTCCAATTTAGATGTGACTCATATTGACAGCCTAATTTGTGCCAACCACTGTGCTGGGCTCTTTACACAGATGGTCACACGAGAGAGATGGGCATCCTATTTTCTCTGTGTTAGTCAGGAAACTGACGGGGCCGAGGCACACGGGCAGCTGGACGTTCAGTTGAAATCAAACCTATAACACCAAAGCCATTTTTTTTTATTATCTGATGCTGCCTCTCTTTTAAAAGGCTGGGTAAATAGACGTGTAAACATCTCACCAATATTTGTAGAGGCATGTAATTCTGCATCTTCAGTTGTAACTTCCTTCTCCCGCATGAGTCTAAAAGGATATAGATTCTTCATTCTCAGCGTTATTTGGTTCACACTCAATATTTTTAGAGGATGTCATTTGGCTCAAGATGACCCCATGCTAACTTAAAAGAGCTCCTCTGCTAGCGCACACGGGAGCAATTTGTGTGAGCCAGGGTCCTCGCGTCAGTAGGTATAAGGAAAAGAACTTACACGATGAAAATGCCAAAGACTCATCTGCCAGATAGGTAACGAGAAGGTCCCTTTATTTGTATCTTTGACTTTCCAATTGTCATCCTCTTCAGATGACTCATGACTGACTCGCAGCACAACAAACGTTTGTTTATTGTTTGTCTGTGAAGAATGCAGGAAACTCCAAGTAGGGACCAGAATGTCCAGGGTCCCTGCAGGATGCCCTCCTCAACCACAATGTCACCTTGCAGGAGACCATCCCGGAACCTGTCCAGCCACCAACAATCACCAATCACAGGGTAGCAACCGGGCAGACAGACACACAGACGTGGATCCACAGGTGTTTTGCTCTGGCATACAGCAGCTAGGGGGGCGGGGGGTGCATCATGCTTTATTTTTAGCCCAAATGCACCCCCCCTTGCAGGCTAGAATGGGAGATAGCTGAAGATCACACAGCAGATGGACCATCTCTCTTTGAAACCTTCCCACCCTTTACACACATGACTCCTTGAGGCCCTGGCCCTTCCTCTCTCACACAGCCTTATTACTCTCAGGCTTCATTTTCAGAAACTGTTTTCTGATTACAAAAGCCATGTAAGTTCAGTGTTGAAAACTGAGCAGGAACAAATTATCGGGAAGAATATCCAGCTTGCTCATAACCCAGAAAAATAACTGTTCATATTCCAGCTTTTATCCGTGAATATACGGTTTCATAAAAACACACTCATAATCTTGTTGAAGCAAACTTTTTATTTATACTTTTGTTTTTGTTGGTTGGCTGGCCAGG
The DNA here is from genome assembly GCF_041296265.1 of Equus caballus. Classification (NCBI taxonomy): domain Eukaryota; kingdom Metazoa; phylum Chordata; class Mammalia; order Perissodactyla; family Equidae; genus Equus; species Equus caballus. The sequence goes on from NC_091684.1 coordinate 93,730,603, forward strand.
GCGTGGTGGGGTTGGGTTTCCTTTTTGAGCTTGGCCCTCTGGGACAGGGGGTAGGGTGCCTCACGTTGCTCAGTCCCCGCACAGTCTCTTCCCTGACCTGGACCAGGCTGCATTCCAGCTTTGATGGTTTATTCATTTATTTCTCAGCCTTCCGTTCCCCACTCCCACTCCTTTCTTCCCCACCCCACCCACCCCTCATGCTTGATAGCAGGCATCCTTATAACACACGGCACAGGTGCCTGGTGTCTGAACGCACGCATATGAAGTTCTTCGAATGATTTTCTGCATCTTTTCTGTACTTACTTTTGTGCTCAACATCATGCCCTCAGACCTAACCACGTGGCTCTGTGTTTGTCAACTTCATTTCCTCGAACTGCTGCCCTGGGTTACAAAGTGGGCATCACGTGCCTATCTGACTGTTTGCTCCGCAGTGACGGACAGCTAGATTGCCCATGACTTCCCGTTCCGCCGTCGGTCCCGTCCTGGACATTCCCACGCGGGTCCCTCGTGGGGCTGCATGTGACTGGCTCTGGGTGTGAACACAGGCGCAGGAGTGCTGAGTCAAGGGCATATGCTGCTCAATTCAACTAAGTACCACCAGCTCAGATACCTCCAGAAGGCTGGGGCCAGACGGTGCTGCCCCCAGGCTCCCCTACATCTCATCGCCACCCCCACCTGGCAACCCCCACATTTCCAATGTTTGCCAATCCAAGCGAAGAAAAGTGACCCCTCATTGTCATTTCAATTTTTGTTTCCCTAGCTTGCTGATGAGTCTGAGCATCTCTACATGCATCTTAGCCTTCTGGATTTCCTCTTCCACCAACTGACTGTTCACCGCCTTTGCTTATTTTTCCTTTCCTGTCTTTTACCTGTTGCTTGGCCAGAGCTCATTCTAGAAACTGATCCCCTGTTGGTTTTAAAAATCACCACTATCTTCTCTCGGTCCATTTTTCTCAGGAATTAGTTCATAACTTCCTTTTCTGCCACAAAAACGTATCATGAATATTCTCCACGTCGTCAAAGATCCTCTGTGTCTTCATTTTTAGTGGTGTTTGGTGACTATGGAGCTATGTTGCTCATTTGTTTAAGCAATCTTCTACACTTAGGCATTTCAGTGGTTTCCGATTATTCGCTACAATAAACAATACTGTAATTACAGGCCTGTGTCCAAGCTTTTCTACATATTCGTGATTAAAATAACAGATTGTAATACATTCTTAAATTCCTAAGAGAAAATAGATGGATCTAAAGATAGGTAAGTTTTTCAGGTTCTTGACACATATTTCCAAACACCGTCTCCCAAAACACCTTATCAATGTACCGTTCTCCAACCAAGAGTGTACAAGAGTTTACCCTTCCTTAGTTATCCTTTTTTTTTATTCTTGCCGATTTGAGAGGTAAAAAACCAAAGCATCGCCGTTGTTTGTCGCTGCGTCTCTGGTGGTAATGTGAGGAGCTGAGCATCTTTCTGTATCTGTTGCTCTGTCTCCTTCAGGGGTCCCTGCGGTGGCTTTCTGGGGTCAGACGCATCTGACTCCTTGAGTCCCCTGCAGGAGGTCTCAGCTACTGCCCATGGCTGTAATTGCCCCTCAGAGCCACGAAGCCGCTGCACGTCAGCTCGGTGCAGGAAGGCCATCGCGCCTATATCAGGATTTGGCACAGAGCAGAGGCTCAATGAAATGCTACTGAACAAGGGGATGAATTAACCTTTATGCTGATGGCACCTGAATCTCTCTCTATTGCCCAGACCCTCTTCTAAACGAGTTCTTTTTTCTCACTCCAAGATTTCTATTTGGATTTCCCCCCAGACTCTGAAAGTCACGACATCCAGTCAACCGCCATGCCCATCGCCAACAGAGCCAGCCCCAAGGCCAGCACGGAGCGCCAAGCTAAGTGTTGTCTCCATCTTCTAAAAGGCATCTTGTGGCCATGCCTGCAGGCACCACTAACCAATTCATTCAATAAAACGTGTCTGAAGCCCTGTCGACCCGCCACATTGGCAGCATAAGGAGGTGAGAAGATGAAGGGAGCATCCGGTCAGAATGGGGAAACGGGGCGCTGGGGAAGTGGCCGGACATCCAGGGGAGAGCTCAGAGCTGACCGCCTCAGAACGCCTGTGCAGTTAAGAAGCCATGTTTATTGCAGTGAAACGCTTGGCTCGAGTTCCCTTGAATAGACAGCGATTTTTGAGAAACAAGAATTTCTAGCAAATGGGGATCTGTGAAACCCTGTGGAGGCTGACTCAAACGTCAAGCTGTGGCCGCCCCCTCCTGTGAGTCTGCCCCTCCCCCTAGGCCTGGTGGGGTTTTGTTGTAAAAGGAAGGAAGAAGGAAGCAGCCTTAAATCATTCTAGCCCCCTTCATTATCCAAAGCGCCCTTTGTAATGACCGGCTGCTCCTTATCCAGAGTGAAAAGGGACAAGTTGAGGGTGAGGGTCCCTGGGGGTCCAGGTCAGGGCTGGCGTTGGGGTGAGGCAAGTGAGGCATTTACCTCAGGCACAAGATTGAAGGGGGCGCCATAAATTGCAGCAGCCAAGGTGAATGACATCTGAATGCAATATTTTTAAAAATCAAAACAAATGACCCCCAAAATCCGTGATAAACAAAATGTCAAAATTTTAAACAAAGACAGGATCTGACCTTGTAGTTGCCAGACCCCACCTCACTGACTTCCTGCTATGAGAATTCGAGCTGAGGGCATTTATCACAAGAATCAACAAGTTCGACCCCGGCCACTTCCAGGCCTGAGCTTCCGTGGCTTCGGCTCTTGTACACGTAGTGTTGTGGCCACAAGCACAGACTCTGGAGTCAGTCTGCTCCGGTTTGAATCTAATGATCGTAGACTAAGTGATGAAACTCATCCCCGCCTCAGTGTCCTCCATGTAAAATGGGGCAATAACAGGGCCCCTCATTGGGTACCGTTCGGAGGAAGTCAGTGCTCAACACCCATCAGTGTTAGCATCGGGGGGCGTCCCCCTGTACCACTTCCCTTCATCTTCCCACCATCCAACGATGTCAAAATCGTTGGCTTTTCCAAAAATGGTACCGAGGCTGGGAACAGAGAAGTCACCTGCCCCGGGGTCCCATTGTCCATCGGTGGCCAAAGCAGACTCCACCCTGTGTCTGTGAACAGCAATGCCCACCAGAGGCTGAGCTCCGATGAGGCCCAGGGTGAAGAGAGGGGCTTGGCGACCTGCTTTGCTGGTAACACAGGGAAAGCTCGCCACCCTAGAAAGGTTTCTTAGAGGGTGGAAGTTTTTTTTGGGGGGAGGGGGGAGGGAAATGTGGCCTTGGTAAGACCAAGAAGCAGAGGCTGCAGGGGGTCCCAGGGTCTCCAAAAGAGGACAAGGTCCCCCTTTGCTGGCGAGCTGTTTCCCAGTTTGGGTCAGGCTAGGGGCATGTGACACAGAGCCCAGTTTCATCACAGCTCGTCCGCATGGCCAGGTAGACTAGAAGCCCTGCTTTCCTGCAGCCTGCATGCGGCAAGTGAGAGGCAGCTGTGCAAGAACCTGCCCACTCGTGCAGCCCCGAGGCAGCGGATGCAGTGGGGCTGGGGTAGGAGTCAGAGTGCAGAGGCCTGGTCCCAGCTTGTCCTCTGTGGTGGCTTAATCAAGTTTATTCCCCTCTCTGAGACTAGGTCTCTCCTCATCGGAATGGCCATGGTGATCTCAGTTCCACCTTCTGGCCTCTGTGCATTGACCACAGAAGAGACACAGGACAGTGAGTCAGTGCAGAACAGCTGGAGAGGCCCCTGAGTGGGCTGAGAGCCTGGGGGCTGTGTGTGGTGAGGGGTCGCAGGGAGGCGCTCCCCTCTCTGTGCAGTGTGCAAGAAGGAGGCATTCCCTATGACCTCAGTGGCATCAGGGTTGGCAGTGACCATGCAAGCCCCCAGCCCACTGGTGTCACCATCCATCCTTACTCCCATCCCACTCACTCTGGACAGATCCGGGGCATCATGTAGAGTTTCAGAAGCAGGGCTCCCAGGGCATCCTGCTTGCAGCTGCCACACAGGAGGGTAACATCTGGAGCCTGAAGACTCAGCTGTATTGCTGATGTTTTGCTTGCTAACCAATATTCGATTGACTATTTCATCACTGACTCTTGTGTGGTGATTCACCGACAGGTGGGTCTCAGGGTACGAGATGTGATGGAGCAGCCCTTGGAGCTAAGAGGCCAGGAAGCTATTCTGGGGGAAATGGAGCAAGAAAGTGAGTGGAGCCACCCTCCAATGCGGTAGGGCAGAGGGAAGCCTGGAGCTCAGCACATTCTGCAGAGAAACTCAGATCTGGCGAGAGTCACTATGATATAGTTCAAGATTCAAGCTCCTGCCCCCTTTCTTGTCCGTCCCCTTTCTGGATGGTACGCCCCAGGGTGCAGGGGCATGCCTGTGTGCCGTCTACACCATGGGCAATGGCCCCCATGCCCCGGAGCTGGCAGAGCCTCTGTAACAGATGACACAGAACAGAACAGCGACTTCCCATGCGAGGCTGTCAACGATCTGTTTTCCTTTCCACTCCAAAGTCAGTTCCTCACTGCATGTCAGCAGATCCAAACCCTCTTGCTCCTGTGTCAGCAAGGACCTGGCCTCCACCGGAAGCCTTCAGAAAAACATAAACCCATTCTTGTTCCAAAAACTTGCGCAGAGCGGGGCTAGGCCCAGCTTCCTTCTTCCCCACCATCTCTCGTTAACAGGAGAGCTTACAAGTTAAAAGCAAATTGAAAATCAAAAAGGAGGAGTCCGGGGCTGGGACAGGGCGGGGGCGGTGGAGGGGGCAGGGGAGAGAAGGCGTAGTAATTTCGACACTCTGCTCACATCTCACTCCATAGCCCACTGTAGCTGATCAGAACTACTGAGAAGGGCGACAGCATTCTCATCGGAGAAATGTAGATTAAAGCCACACCCAATACCAGGACACACTTGTTAGGATGTCTTCAAAAAACAAACAAAAATTGATAAGTGCTGGCAAGGATGCACAGCAACCACAGCTCTCACCCTTGAGGTGGGAATGCAAATGCTACAGACACTTTGGAGGACAGTGTGACAGTTTCCGAGAAAGTAAAGCATATACCCACAAATACACTCCTAGGTATTTACCCTAGAGAAATGAAAACTTACGTTCATATGAAAACCTACGCATGAACGTTTATAGTAGGTCTATTCATAGCTGCCAAAATGTGGAAAGAACCCAGATGCCCCTCAAGGGGTGAATGAAGAGACATAAATTCAGCTACATCCCCACAATGGGATGCTTCTCTGCAGGGAAAGGGACACACCACTGATGCACACAGCGACCTGGACGGGTCTCAAAGGCCTTGAGCCGAGGCACAGGAGCCAGTCTCGGAAGCCTGCACATGCTGTCTTATTCTGTTTATATGATACTCCAGAAAAGGCAAAATTATAGGGACAGAAAATAGATGTGTGGTTGCAGGGGTTGGCGGTAGGAGGGTGGCTCCAACAGGCAGAAGGGAACTTTTGGGGGGATGGAAATGTTCTTTCCCTTAGCTGTGGTGGTGGTCACACAACTGTGTGTTTCTCCAAAGGGCACACTAGAAAGGGTAACACATTTTGTACGTGCATTAGGCCTCAGGAAACCTGACTTATAAAAACCAAACGTTCTGAGGTGGAAAGAGGACTCACAGAAAAGCTGGAGGCAGAGGTTTTAGCCCCATCACCATCTTTGTCCAGTACAACAGGGATACAATACAGGTTTAATCACGTAGTCACTCCACTCACTGAGAGCTGACTTTCTCCTAGCTCTGCATTCTTATCTCCGTGTCGTCTCACTTTGTCTTCACGACAACACCCCACAAGGGAGCCAACAGGAGCAGTACTTCACAGGGGCTGAAAGCCAGGCTCAGAGAGACTGAATGGCTTCCCCAGGAGGCCACCACGGAGTGCTGTGTGTCTGACTCCAAAGCCCAGTGGCTTCTCCTTAGCCACACCCCCTCCTTCCTCGGAATGTCACAAGGCAGGGACAAGATGAAAGCTCCTGGGAACATAAGACACACTCGGACGGGGCTCACGTGGGACCCTCCCAGGCCTCGGTCTCCGCGTCAGCCAAGGGTGGAGACTCCGCTCCAAGTTGCCATCCACTTGTCTGCCCATTTAAGAGAACTATATTTATAAGTGACCATTTTGTCAAATTGGCTAAACTAATAGACAAGGTGGGTCAATTATAAAAAGTAGATGGACACCCCCAAAAGAATTGAAACCAGGACATCAACAGATATTTGCATACCCAAGGTTATAGCCTGATTATTTACAATAACACAGAGGTGGGAAAAACCCAAATGTCCATCAATGGCTGAATGGATAAAGAAAATGTGGTCCATCCATATGATGAAATATTACTTGGCCTTAAAAAGAAAGGGAATTCTGACCCATGCTACAACATGGATAAACCTTGAGGACATTGTGCTCAGTGAATTAAGCCAGACACATATGGAAAATACTGTATGATTCCACTCATATGAGGCAAGGAAGTCGTCCAATTCATCCACACAGAAAGTAGGATGGTGGTTTCCAGGGGCCGAGGGGAGGGGAAAATGGGAGTTAATGTTTAATAGGTGCAGAGTTTCAGTTTGGCAAGATAAAAAGAGCTCTGGAGATGGATGGTGGTGATGGTTGCACAACAATGTGAGTGTATCTAATGCCACTGAACAGTACACTGAAATAGAGTCAAAGTGGTAAATTGTATGTTATACATATTTTACCTAAATAAATAAATATTAAAGGAAGAGAGTATAATTCATCCGGTTTGCTGACTATAATAACAATAATAGCATCTACTGAGCACTTGCTCCACGCTGGGCCCCGTGCCGAGGGCTTTGCACACATAGCTGCTGTAATTCGCCCCAGCCCACGGCACAGGGACTGCAGGCTATGTTCTGACCCCCCTTAGAGTTGCAGAGATGGAGTCCCCAAGAATTTTAGTAGCATCTTCAGGGTCACGGAGCTGGCGTTTTCAAGAGTGGGACACGAGTTCCCCTCTGGCACCAGGCTTCCGTGTACGCTTGCTGCACACCCAGCCTTGTGTTGGAAGGACTGTGGGGAAGTCAATTGTGGAGGCTCTGTGTCCACCCCTGGGTGAGCTCTGGGCAAAGAGGACAGACATAGTACAGAAGCAGAGGCACAATGAGACTCAGCGACAGGATCAGAGGGCATAGGAGACAGAAGTGGCTTGGACAGCATAAGTCCCCAAGAACTTGCCGAAAGTGGGCAAGAGCATTGGAATTCCCATAGGATGTGCTATAGGGCCGGTGGCACAGTCTATAGAACACACAAAGGGAAGGAGTAGAGGGTAGATGTGGAGACTAACATCAAGGGAATGACAGTCTTGGGGTTTCCACGTGAGTCCGTGAGGAAAGAGTTGGCAGGTGGTGAAAACACTCTGAGACTTCCCTTTGACATGACCTGCTTGGCTCAGCAGCCAGCCTGCGGATGGTGCTGAGGCCAGTAGTCAAGACCTTCAGCCTAAAACCTGCCCTCCAGGAGAAGGTGCTCCTGAAGGCAGTGGTCCTAAAACTTTGCCATGCATCAGCATTCCCCGAGGAGATAAGTAAAACCCAGATTTCCGGACCCCACCCCTTGAGGGCTGATTCAGTAGGTCTGGGGTCAGGCCCAAGAATTTGTATCGCTAGCAAGTTTCCAACAGAGGCAATTGGTTCAGGGGCCACACCTTGAGGACCACCAGGCGCCACATCTTGGGGACTACCAGGGGCCACACCCTGAGGACCACCAGGGGCCACATCCTGGGGACTACCAGGAGCCACAGCTTGAGCACCACCAGGGAGCACAGCTCAAGCACCACCAAAGGCCACCCTTTGAGGACCACTGCCCAAAGAGATGCCTTGGACAGGGCCTTTGGAAGCAGAAATGTCTTGTCATCTAGAGTTTATGTAGCGTTGCTGCAAGCCCTGACCACCCCTCCTGCTCCTACTGGCTTTGAGGGTCCCCACACTGCAGGCCCCCAAACCAGAGATCTCTGAACACGGAACAGGTGCCCTTCTTTCCTGCCTGCCGTACCCAGAGGCCATACAGCCTGCTCTCAGGATGGCGCAACCACGACCCACCCCGGCTTCCCCTTGGTCACCCAGAGAGCCCTGTCCACGGACACTCCCCCACCTCCCATGGCCTTGTCCTCATGCTGCCTCCTCTCACACCTCGCCCTGCTGCAAGGGTGAGCACTAGCCGTCCATGGAAGGATGAGTGGAGAAACAGCAGAGCTTTGTCTGAACTGCGGCAGGTGCTCTGCGGGGCCCGAGGGTGCCCGCTGGGTCTGCACCAAGCTCCTGAATAGCCGACATTCATGAGAGACCTCTGGTCTCACTCAGAGCTCAGTGATGCTGGACAAAGTCCTGCGGAACGTCCTCAGCCAGAGCTTTCCACCCACTCTGAATTCTACCAGCATCTGTTGAGCAGGTTCCATGCAGCAGCCACGGCCTTAGACTGCATCTTCTTAAGAGCATGCGGCCAAGGAGGAGCCCTACTTGGGTTGTGGACAAAAGAGCCTCCTATCCGTCTCTGCAGCAAAGAACAAACTGAAGGAAAACTGGACATAGGACTGCAGACCACGGGCCCCCGAGAGAGGGAGGTCATCAGCAACACGCTGAAACGAAGGGTCCTTCCACCTGGAGCTGCCTCACCTCCTACAAGGCTGCTGCTCACATCCCGACCTGATCTGAACAACCAGAACTGCTGGCCGGAGAGCTGGAACGGGACCATGTTCCCTGCACAGCCAGGAGCCCCCCATGGTGGCGCTCTCTGTTGTCCAAGGATGAAATCAGAGCATCTCAAAATGTCAGGAAATCTGTGCCATCTCTTAGGCTGGACCACAGACAAAAGGTGGGATTTGGCATCAACAGACCCAGGTTCTCGTGCCAGCTGCTCATGCTGTGAACTGTGGAGTGTCAGGAGTGACTCCCCAAAAGGCCAGCCCTCATCTGAAAAATGTGCCACTGGGAAATGCCATGAGATGGCAGAGTGAGACAGCACGGCAGGGGCTTAGTGAAGGGTGCGCGTCTCTCCTCAGAGGCCCTTTGGCAGCCGGGACCCAGGATTGTGGGAAAAGGAACCTGAGAGCAGCAGTGGCAGACACGGAGTGCCCCAGGGGAGATGAGCGGGCTTCTCAGAGGGGGCAAAGAGATGGGGCGGGGCAGGGAACAAGCTCAGTGCCAGCAGACAGACCCCAGTTGGCTGCAGGGAAACCATGGGCATTACCAGAAATAGTGCTGCAACCGAGTCACGAAGGACCTGGGAAGTCAGGCTGACATAGTTAAATGTGGTGCTCTAGGCAATGGGGAGACCTCGAAGGTTCTGAAAAAGAAAACACACAGCAAACACAGTTCTGGAAAGGTTATTCCTGGCCAGCAACCAGCCAGGCCTGGAACAGGGAGAGATAAGGAGAAAGAAGAGCAGGGAGGCTGAGGCAACCGCAGGTGCAGGCGATGAACACTCCAGTTAGAGGGATCACCTTGGAGACAGAGCAGCAAAGGGAGCTCCAAGATCATCCAGAGGGATGAAGAACCCGCTGGAAGAGCTTAGAAATAGAGCAAGCACCACCAGCCCAGGCAGCAACCAGTACCACCGAGGGGGCCTCGCTCCCCGGGGATTACCACTTAGCTGGATGGGAGGGCCCCAGGCACGAGTGTTTTCTACAAGGTCTCAGGTGATTCTGGTGTGTCCCCAGGAGAGGTGAGGGCCTCAGAAGATGTTGGAAGCCGCTGGAGGAGCGTCCTGCTAAAGCATCCCAGAGCTGGGCAATGCTTAGGGAACTGAGGCCCGGAGAGGCGAGTGGCTCGGCGAACATCCCAGAGCTGGTGGGGAGAGAGCTGGGACCTACCTGCTCCCCAGCAGGCCCTGCTGTCCCAAGGCCAGACAGCATCTCCTGGGTTAAGCACCAGACCCAGCGTCACGCCAGCTCTGTGTGTCTGGAGATGGGCCCTGTGAGTCTGGGCTGTGGGACGGCCTCCGGCATCGATTCCCTGGTAAGACAACACCCCTACTCTGAACCTAGACTTTTCGGCTGGGCCTGTCTCACCCCCTCCCCGCCCAGCTCCAGGGGCAGGCTGACCCAGAGCAGCGCCAGACAGATCTGATTCAAAACCTAGCTCTAATTCTTTCTAACCTGTGGCCTTAGTGACGCAGGCTCTCTGAGGCTCAGTGTCTGAAGCTGTAAAACGGGAATAATGTCTTCCTCACAGGTTGTGGAAAGAATTAAGCTAGAGAATGTACGTAAGAGCATGTACAGCACAGGCTGGGTGTCCATGAAGCACCTATTCTTCTTGTCCCCAGATGGCAGGTCTCACAGTAGAGCCTCAGCCCCACACAGGCCCCACCTCATCCCCACTGTGCACCTCGCTGCCTAGAAGCCCACTAAATCTCCCTGCGCTTCCCAAGGGAGCCTCAGCCCACAGGGCCCTCTGCTCTGGGGTCTCAGTCACTCTTTGGGGTCCAGCCTTGAGGCTGGGGTAAGATGCCCTGGTCCCACCCTCGCCCCAGCTTCTCTTCTGCATCACAACCCCACTGGCATGGCCACGGAGTCTGTCCAGTCTCAGGTTTGTCACCACGAGGAGTTGGTCTGAATGTACATCAGGACACAAAGTGGACCAAATTGAGACCTTAAAGGTGGGGGCCTGGGAGGGCACGGCAAGAGGGCTAGAAATGAGGATGCGGCCATCTCGAAGATAAAGGGTGGAAACAGGAGCAGAAGGGCTGTCCCCTAGAGTGAGGCCACAGGATAAAAACAAGAGCACGTGCAGGGGGCACCAGAGGAGGGGCAGGCCGGGCAACGGCAGCTCCACAGACAAAGGCTGGGGGGACAGAGGAGAGGGCAGCACCAGAGGTGTCCTGAGGCCCAGTGTCCAGCTCCAGGGCAAGGACTGGGGCACAGCCAGCAATCACCCTGGTGCTGACCCCAACCCACTCCGGTTGTCGAGAGTCAAGGCAGAGAGCCCAGGACCCCACATCCTGCCTCCAGTGACTCAGGAGGAGAAGGAGATAGCACAGGTTGTTTCCAGAAGGTCAAAAATTCCCCTAAAGACTAAGATGGGGACTCCACCTGGCAGGAACTGGGCAGGTTGGGCAACACCTCCCATGGCCCTCCACGCTTCCTTTTTCTGATTCCAGTCCGTGCACTCCTGGCCAGCTCACACCTCTGTGGTTTTTGCAACAGCAGCAGAATATAGGAACTCCTGCGTCCTGCCAAAGGGGCCTAGTTCTGTGTCTCGGTATGTGTACTGACTTCCACATTGCTGAAAATTGCCAGGGAGCAGTTCCCCTGGCCAGACCCCAGAGCTTAGCTGCAACCGAGCTATCGCTGTCAGCACAAGACCTCAGCTGGTGACAGCACAGTAACAAGAAGCCCAGCCCCCATCATCAGAGCCTCTCCAATGAGGGAGCTAAGCCGGGGCTGGGTCTCCACTGGAATGTAAGGAAATGCTATTTAAGTGAGAACGGCCATGATGAGCATCTACTCACAGAGCCATCAGTGTTCTGTAACCTTAGAAAACTCGTCAGGTAGATATTACCATTCCCATTAGACAGATGGGGAAAGCAAGACTGAGAGAAATTGAGATTCAGAGAAAACAGGTAACTTATTTGAAATCAAACTACTAATAAGCGTCAGAATTTAAGACCCAACCCAGCCTCTTCTGGCTTCAAAGCCCCTGCTCCCTTTCCCCACTCTGGGCTGGCTTGAAACAGTGGTCAGCAGTGTAAGGATATGCCTCAGGGACGTCTCAGGGACGAGCTGGAAATGCTTACTCCAGCAGCGCTGCAGGGGTTCCCCGGCTGGCCTTGCAAAGTTCTTGCTGACCCCTAGGCCATAGGAGGTTAAGCTCACACCGCAAGCAAGCAGGCCGGAGCAGGACCCTGTGGTCTTGCCATCCCCCAGGAAATAGTTCTTCTCTGGGAACCACAAGGCTAAGGCACTAGCCCAGCATGAGGTAGGCACCAGCCAGCCAGTCACTCCTGGGCTGACACCAGCAGCACACCCAGCGCTCATCACTGAGCCTCCCGGCTGAGCCACCAGATCTGTGGCTCTACTTGGCTTTCTCTGCGTGGAGGGTTGTCTGGTTATTAAACATGTAAGGAGCAGAATCACCCCTGGTCCACGCCCTGGACCTGAAAGCTCACGGTCAGGGCAGCAGCGAGGAAGCAGACACAGGGGGGGTCAGTGCTGGGCAGGGAGGTGCCTGTCTGTGGGGCACAGAGGAGGCTCATGGCCCAGCCTGGGAGGCGCCTGGGTCTGGAAGGGCGTCTCAGAAAAGATGGTGCCCATGATGGGCACTGAGGGCCAAGGAAGAGGTGCTCTCAAATCCAGATGGACAGACACTCCAGGCAGCATCCGTGTTCAGGGACGTGGATGGGGTTCAGAGAGGCCAGAGCACAGGGAGCAGAGATGGGGTGAGGGTGCGGGTAGTGAAAGGGTTGTGAATGCCAGGAATGGACATGGCCCTCGTTCCATGCAGTGGTCCTGGCAGTCACTGTGGGGCTCTCAGTAAGGAGCAACATGGACGGTGTACAGTGACCCTGTGCTAGATGCTGGGCCTGCCCAGAGAGCCAGCCCCTGCCTCTAGGTGCTCAATGGCAGCCAAGGAGAGAAGGCAGGAAAAGGGATGCTACAATATGATGCCTGAGATAAACCCTTTGGTGCAGAGATCCAGCACAAAGGGAGCAGAGGGAGGAAGCAGATTGTTGGGGAGGAGATGGGGTGGGATGAAGGTGGAAGACGGTAGGAGGGGCTTCACAGAGGCAGGGTCTTTGGAGAGGGAGCCTGAGGGGAGGAGAAATAAGGCTGTGGGCAGATTCAAGAGAATTGCTTCCAGTGGAAGGACACGTAAAGGGACGGGAGAGGGGAGGCTGAACCGTAGATGGTTTCGTACTGCTGGGAGACACACGGGGTAGGAGAAGGGTGCACAGTGTGGGAGGGGCTAGGGCAAGAAGGTCTCCAGACCCTGAGCTGCCCCGAGTCCACTCGTCAACCTCCAAACTCCAGGAGGAGTGAAACCACCAGGACTTTGCAGCATCCTTTATGCTTCTCAGGCTACTCGTGCGAGAGATGAAAAGATTTCCAGGATCAGTTGGCTCATGTCCTTATCCTATTTAGCTTATTAAATTGCAAGTATAATTTGGTCAGAAAATAAGCACAAAAACCACTAGTTAACCTATCAAAGGAATCTAGAAGTATGCATTCCTGTAAGGATTTAAGCATCTCTTAATTCTCGCAGAATTAATTACTAAATTAAAGAATTTAAGAATTCTTAATACTTGTGGATCATAAAATTCTCAATAAAGGAAGGGCACAGGCCACCTGCACTGCACATAAAGAGAGTTAGCAGTTTTCCCGGGCTCCCTGTCCTCTACCAAGCCAGGAAGATCTGGATCCAGAAAACTCTGCTTTTAGGTTAACGAGAGAAAGAGACAATTGCAGATGCAACCTTGCCGTGTGATGCTTTTTCAGCACAATGCAGAGAAAGGAAACACATTGTTGGCAGCTGGGAGGCAGATGTGTCGGCCACTGAGGTGAGTCTCTTCAGCCCTCTGTGACTCAGTTCCCCACCTGAAACACGAGGTGTCTGGAATAGATGCCCCTTACAGGTCTGTCCACTAATAGAGGTCTAGTTCTCAAATTAGCCTCATGTCCAGAGCCTTCAAATTTCTCCTCTGAAACCTGGATATGTGTGTAACCAGAACGAGTCTCCTGCAAGCTGTTGAACTTCTTGATGTGTTGGGAATATTTTCTTACCCAGTCCTAATTCCTCTTCGTGCCCAGGAAATGGGAGAATGGCACCCAAGGAGAATCGAAAGGAGCCAAGGCACCTCAGAATGCTACATGAGTGGGTGAGATGGGTTCTCTGGGTGCCTACCCTCTGTGGGCTTTCTCCTGGCAGCCCAGTGGGCCCATTGCTTATCCATCTTTCTCCCAGTCTTGCCATGGTAGGCCTCTCTGCCTCCAGTCTCTACAGCACCTCCACCCCACCCCATAATGGCAGACTTGAGAGCACAGCTTCATCACGTCACTCCCTTGCTCAGACGTCTTCAATGGCTTCCTGTGTCCTTTAGGAACATTCCCAAGCTCTTGGCCCTCAAGGATATGGCCCAACCCCCTTCCTTGCCTGATTTCCCACTGCACCCCCAGTGGGTGTAATCCAATGAACTGTCCACACATACTCTGACCCTTTGCTTTTACTGCAGAGTCTCTTCTCCCCTGGAGTGCTCCTCCCTCAGCTCCACACATCTCAACCCTGCTGCCTTCCACTCACAGTTCCCTGCTGCCTCATGGACACAGGTTTCCCTGATGCCCCAACCGAGAAATCACCCTCCTCTCTCCAACTTCCCAACTCCTGCCACCACCAGGCCATCCTGTGATTAGAAAGCAGCCTTCCTTGGAGGAGTGGGGGACCTGAGCAGGGGAGCATTACCGCTACGAGCATCCTTTGGACTCAGTGCAACTGAGACAAGTGCTGTAATATCTGCCTTTGCTGGCTATTAACTACAATGGGGAATACACCTAGAAAACCTATTGGATGTAAGCAGAAAAAAAGCCAGCTCTTAAAGGGCCCATGCACAAATTCACCCATCTCAGAAAGCAACCTAAAATCACCAGAAAGAAAGGTGCACAGTCCTTTGGTGAAAAGAGACTCTGGGTGCATCTCAGTGAGAGGAGAGACCTCTCTAGGGACTGAGACATTGGCGGCAGCCATTATTGTGACCTAGTGCAGGTGTGCTGACACACAGGCTGGCAGACACCATTGGAGTTCTTCCCCTGACCTGTTAGCCCAGGGTCTGTCCCACCCACTCAAGTGCTGATTTAATCCAGCTCAGCCAGGACAGGCAGCCCACCCTAGGCACTGGTCACACCCAACAGCAAGCCCTCAAGCAGCTTGTCAGCCTGCATAGGCTGAGTGCCTCAATCCTCTGCAGGCAGGAGAGTGGATCTGCCTCTGTGGGGCAGGGCATGTGTGAGGAGCAGGTGGAGGATGCAGCATGGGGGACTCTGCAGTGGGGCGACTGGGTCCACTTCAATGGATCAAGATGTGTGCACAGGCCAAGACTGTGCATGTGACAGTGTATGTGGACTGTGGGCCATGGGGCTTATCAGTGGCAAAAGACCTGTGCTTCTCAAACAACCACATAGGGGATCGGTCCACCTTCCAAAGCCTGAAACAACTGAGTGGCCCCATGCTTGGGGCCAGACCCACTCAGCTGCAATCCTGAGAGAGCTGACAATAGCCTTGCAAGCTGGAGGCCTACAGCAATTGTAAGCCCATGAGCCTAGGAACCAGCCATGCTGGGGACTTACTCACTTAACAAAAAAACTGCTACATGAATGTGCTATTAGACCTTGCAGCCAATTGTGCTGGGGATCCCCAAACCCGATAAAGTAACTGAAGGGTCCATAGCAGACACACACAGCTGAGCATTACAACCAGCCAGCCAGGGGGACTGCCTAACCTCCCCAGGAACCTGCAGCAAGAGCAACCCTGCCACAGCAGAAGAACACACATAGCCCACACAGGGGTCACTCCTGAAACATTTGGAACTGATGATGAGAGGGAAGAACACTGCTGGGCTTCATAAGGCATCTCTTAGATAAGGTCACTTCTCCAAGATCAGGAGACATAGCTGACCCACCTAATACATAGATATAAGCACAGAGAATCAGGCAAAATGAGGAGGCAAAGGAATACATTCCAAGCAAAGGAACAAGACAAAACCCCAGAAAAAGAACTAAATGAAATAGAAATAATCTACCTGACAAAGAGTTCAAACAAAAACTCATAAGGATGTTCACTGGTCTTGGAAGAAGACTGGATGACCTCAGTGAGAACATCAACAAAGAATTGGAAAATATAAAAAAGAACCAATCAGTCATGAAAAATACAACACCAGAAATGAAAAATTCACTAGAGGGACCCAACAGCAGAGTAGATGATACAGAAAAACAGATCAGTGAGCTGAACAAAAGACTAGGGGAAGTCACCCAAGCTGAATAGATAAAAGAATTAAAAAGAATGAGAACAGTGTAAGGGAACTCTGGGACAACATCAAGTACACTAACATTCATAATAGGTGAAGCAGAAAGAGAAGAGAGAGACAAAGGGGCAGAGAATCTATTTAAAGAAATAATAGCTGAAAAATTCCCTAACATAAGGAAGGAAACAGACATCCAGGTACAGGAAGCACAGAGAGCACCAAACAAGATAAAATCAAAGAGACTCACACCAAGACACATTATAATTAAAATGTCCAAAATTAAAGATAAAGGGAGAATCCTAAAAGTTGTCAGAGAAAGGCAACAAATGACATACAAAGGAAACCCCATAAGGCTATCAGCTGACTTCTCAGCAGAAACCTTACAAGTTAGAAGGGAGTGGTAACATATGTTTAAAGTGCTGAAAGGAAAAAATCTACAGCCAAGAATACTCTACCTGACATGGTTATCATTCATAATGGATGGAGAGGGGGCCAGCCCTGTGGCCTAGTGGTTAAGTTCATATGCTCAGATTCAGTGGCCCAGGATTTCACCGGTTTGGATCCTGGGCACACAGATGGCACCGCTCATCAACCCATGTTGGGGCAGTGTCCCACATAGGACAATTAGAATATACAACTATGTACTGGGGGGGCTTTGGGGAGAAGAAGAAGAAGAAAAGAAGATTGGCAATAAATGTTAGCTCAGGTGCCAACCTTTAAAAAAAACAAAGAAAGAAAAGAATGGAAGGAGAGATAGAGTTTCCCAGACAAGCAAATATTAAAGGAGTTTATCACTAAGAAACCAGTTTTACAGGAAATGCTAAAGGGAATTATCTAATTGGGAAAAAGAAGACCACAAATAGGAAGAAGAAAATTACTTTTTTAAAAAAAGGCAATAAAATCATTGGTAAAGGCAAATATACAGTAAAGGTAGCAGATCAACCACCTATGAAGATAATATGAAGGTCAAAAGACAAAAGTACTAAAACTACCTGTTTGAATGATAAAAGGGTAATGGATGCACAAAATAGTAGGTTAGATATGATATCAAAAACATAAAAGGTGGGAGGAGGGGAGTAAAAGAGTGGAGCTTTTAGAAAGAAGTCAAACTAAAGAGACCATCAACTCAATATAGATTGCTATATACATAGATTATTATATATGGACTTTATGGTAATCATATACCAGAAACCTATAATAAATATACAAATAATTAAGAGAAAGGAACCCAAACACATTACTAAACAAAGCCATCAAACCACAAAGGAAGAGAGTGAGAGAAGAAGAAAGGAACAGAGGAAAACTACTAAAACACCAAGAAAAAAAGTAACAAAATAGCAGTAAGTACATATTTATCTATAGCTATTTTAAATGTCAATGGACTAAATGCTCCAACCAAAGTAATAGAGGGGCTGATTGGATTTAAAAAAACAAGACCCATACATATGCTGCAGACAAGAGTCACACTTCAGACCTAAAGACTCTCACAAACTGAAAGTGAAGGGATGGAAAAAGATACTCCATGCAAACGACAAAGAAAAGAAAGTGAGAGTAGCAATACTTAGTCAAAACAGACTTTAAAACAATAACTGTAAGGGGGCTGGCCCCGTGGCCGAGTGGTTAGGTTCGCGCGCTCTGCTGCAGGTGGCCCAGTGTTTCGTCGGTTCGAATCCTGGGCGCGGACATGGCACTGCTCGTCAGACCACGCTGAGGCAGCGTCCCACATGCCACAATTAGAGAGGAACCCACAACGAAGAGTATACAACTATGTACCGGGGGGCTTTGGGGAGAAAAAGGAAAAAATAAAATCTTAAAAATAAATAAATAAATAACTGTAAGAAAGTGAAAAAGAAGGACACTACATAATGATAAAGGGAACAATCCAACAAGAGGATATAACGCTTGTAAATATCCATGCACCCAACATAGGATCACCTAAATATATAAAGGAATTACTAACAGACCAAAAGGAGAAATAGACAGTAACACAATAATAGTAGGGGACTTTAACACTCCACTTACACCAATGGATAGATCATCCAAACAGAAGTTCAAGAAGGAAACACTGGCCTTAAATGACAACATTAGACCAGATGGACTTGATAGATATACATAGAACATTCCACCCAAAAACCGCAGAATACCCATTCTTTTCAAATGCACATGGAACACTCTCCAGGATTGACCACATATTAGGCCATAAAACAAGTCTCAATAAATTTAAGAAAATTGAAATAATACCAAGCATCTTTTCTGACCACAATAGTATGAAACGAGAAATCAACTACAGTAAGAAAATCAGAAAAGACACAAATATGTGGAGATTAAACAAATGCTACTGAACAACAACTTGGTCAATGAAGAAATCAAAGGAGAAATCAAAAAATACCTGGAGATGAATGAAGATGAAAATACAACATGTGAAAATCTATGGGATACAGCAAAAGCAGTTCTAAGAGGGAAATTTATAGCAATACAAGCCTAGCTCAACAAACAAGAAAAATCTCAAATAAACAATCTAACAGTGCACCTAAAGGAACTGGAAAAAGAAGAACAAACAAAGCCCAAAATCAGTATAAGGAAGGAAATAATAAAAATCAGAGCAGAAAAAAATGTAATAGACTAAAAAACAATAGAAATAATCAATGAAACCAAGAGTTGGTTGTTGGAAAAGATAAACAAAATTGACAAACCTTTAGCTAGACTCACCAAGAAAAAATGAGAGAAGGCTCAAATGAATAAAATCAGAAATGAAAGAGGATAAATTACAACAGACACCTCAGAAACACAAAAGATTATAAGAGAATACTATGAAAAGCTATACACCAACAAATTGGATAACCTAGAAGAAATGGATAAATTCTTAGAATCATACAACCTTCTAAAACTGAATCAAGAAGAAATAGAGAATTTGAATAGACCAATCACCAGTAAAGAGATCGAAACAGTAACCAAAAACCTCCCCCAAAATAAAAGTCCAGGATCAGACGGCTTCCCTGGTGAATTCTACCAAATATTCAAAGAAGACTTAATGCCTATCCTTCTCAAACTCTTCCAAAAAATTGAAGAGGAGGGGAAGCTTCCTAACTCATTCTGCAAAGCCAACATTATCCTGATACCAAAACCAGACAAGGACAACACAAAAAAGGAAAATTACAGGTCAATATCACTGATGAACATCAATGCAAAAATCCTCAACAAAATACTAGCAAATTGAATACAACAATACATTAAACAGATCATGCATCATGATCAAGTGGGTTTCATTCCAGGGATGCAGGGATGGCTCAACATCTGCAATTTAATCAACGTGATACACCACATTAACAAAATGAAGACTAAAAATCACATGATCCTCTCAAGAGATGCAGAGAAGGCATTTGATAAGATACAGCACCCATTTATGATTTTAGAAAAAAACCTCTGAATAAAATGGGTATAGAAGGAAAGTACCTCAACATAATAAAGGCCATATATGGCAAATCCACAGCTAATGTCATTATCAACAGAGAAAAACTAAAAGCTATCCATCTAAGAACAGAAACTAGACAAGGATGCCCACTTTCGCCACTCTTGTTTAACACAGTACTGGAAGTCCCAGCCAGAGCAATCTGGCAAGAAAAAGAAAATAAAAGGGATCCAAACTGGAAAGGAAGAAGTGAAACTGTCACTATTTGCAGGTGACATGATTATATATATATATAACCCTAAAGAATCCACCAAAAAACTTTTAGAAATAATAAACGAATATGGTCAAGTTGCAGGAGACAAAAATCAACATACAAAAATCAGTTGCATTTCTATACACTAACAATGAAGTAGCAGAAAGAGAAATTAAGAATACAATCTCATTTATGATTGCAACAAAAAGAATAAAATGCCTATGAATAAACTTAACCAAAGAGGTGAGAGATCTGTACACTGAGAACTATAAAACTTTGTTGAAAGAAATTGAAGAAGACACAAAGAAATGGAAAGATATTCCATGCTCTTGGATTGGAAGAATTAACATAGTTAAAATGGCCATACTTCTTAAAGCAATGTACAGACTCAATGAAATCCCTATCAAAGGTCCAACAACATTTTTCACAGAAATAGAACAAAGAATCCTAAAATTTATATGGAACAACAAAAGACCCCAAATAGCCAAAGGAATCCTGAGAAAAAAGAACAAAGCTGGAGGTATCACACTCTCTGATTTCAAAATATACTACAAAGCTATAGTAATCAAAACAGCATGGTACTTGCACAAAAACAGACACACAGATCAACGGAACAGAATCGAGAGCCCAGAAATAAACCCACACATTTATGGACAACTAATTTTCAACAAGGGAGCCAAGAACATACACTGGAGAAAGGAAAGTCTGCTCAATAAATGGTGTTTGGAAAAGTGGACAGCCACATGCAAAAGAAAGAAAGTAGACCACTATCTTACACCATGCACAAAAATCAACTCAAAATGGTCTAAAGACTTGAATGTAAGACATGAAACTTCCAGAAGAAAACATAGGCAATACGCTCTCTGACACTGGCCTTTGCAGAATATTTTCAAGGATGATGTCTGACCAGGCAAGGGAAACAACAGAAAAAATAAACAAATGAGACTACATCAAGCAACCTTCTGCACAGCAAAGGAAACCATCAACAAAACAAAAAGACAACCTAGCAATTGGGAGAAGATATTTGCAAACTATATATCAGATAAGGAGTTAATATCCAAAATATACAAAGAACTGATACACCTCAACACAAAAAACCAACAACCCAATTTAAAAATGGGCAAAAGATCTGAACAGACATTTCTCCAAAGAAGATATGCAGATGGCCAACAGGCACATGAAAAGATGTTCAATATCATTAACTGTGAGGGAAATGCAAATCAAAACTACAATGAGGTATCACCTCACTCCGGTCAGAATGGCTGTAATTAACAAGACAGGAAACAATAAGTGTAGGAGAGGATGTGGAGAGAAGGGAACCCTCATACACTGCTGGTGGGAGTGCAAACTGGTGCAGCCACTATGGAAAACAGTATGGAGATTCCTCAAAAAATTAGGAATAGATCTACCATATGATCCAGCTATTCCAGTGCTGGGTATTCAGCCAAAGAACATGAAAACGCAAATGCATAAAGATACATGCACCCCTATCTTCATTGCAGCATTATTCACAATAGCCAAGACTTGGAAGCAACCTAGGTGCCCATCAAGGGAGGAATGGATAAAGAAGATGTGGTATACATGCACAATGGAATACTACTCAGCCACAAAAAAGGATGAAATCTTGCCATTTGTGACAACATAGATGATGGACCTTGAGGGTATTATTCGAAGTGAAATAAGTCAGAGGGAGAAAGTCAAATACCATATGATCCCACTCATAAGTAGAAGATAAAAACAACAACAAACAAACACATAGCAACAGAGATTGGATTAGTGGTTATCAGAGAGGAAGGGGGGAGGGAGGATGGTGAAAGGGGTGTTTAGGTATGTGTGTGGTGATGGATTGTAATTAGTCTTTGGGCGGTGAACATGATGCAATCTACATAGAAATCAAAATATAATGACATACACCTGAAATTTATATAATGTTAAAAACCAATGTTACTGCAATAAAAATAAATCAAGCAAGCAGCCACTACCAGCACGTGATGGCACTTGGCAGTTTTCAATACTGCCTCCACACTTGATCTCACTTAGTTATTACACCAGGTGTGCAGCATTAGGATCATCCCCACGTGCAGGTGAGGGGGAGCCTGGGAGGGACAGTCACTCACGCGTGGACACGGTTTGTGGAGTCAATGAGAACAAAAGTGTGCATTTTGTAATTCCCAAATCTGGCGATTTTCCTCAGTACCGACTGCCTTATGCATCTCTTTCTTCCTTGTGTTATCCTCACTCATGAATACGCTTCATCGTTCTCATTCCAGTATTTCCTCAATTCTAAGTTTCTATCAATAGTAAAAGGCCACAATTATCTAATTAATGTTTTGGGGGCGGGGATAGCATCACATAAAATACACACGTCAAAAACGAGACGATTCAGACTCTTTAAATTGTGTCAGAAAAGAAGAACTTCTGGGGAGGAAGGTGATATTTTAGCTGGTGATGGTGGGGGATCCCTTCCGCAAAGGGAAGCAGTAGGATCACTTTCTAGCGGGGTAGCCACCCCGCCCTCAGCCTTTCCCAAGCGGGAGCCAATATGGTAAACGCGTCATTTGCAGAATGAAATGCTTCCCGGAGACGGGTGTATGAAAGGAAAAACTAAAATAAAATAATAAGACTGTGTTCTGATCGCAGGGTAGTGCCCCTGGTTTGTCTGGGTTTTTTTCCTTTGACTACCTGGACATTTGTCCGCCCTGATTCTCCAGGCCTTTTCTCACCCCGCGCCGTCCTCAAAGACTGTGGCAACCGCCCTGCGCAGCTGCAGCGCATGCGCTGTATGAGCCGCACCCGCACGCGGGTGGGAGCCTCAGGACCCTGCGCAGGCGCGGGGCGCTGTGTTGCTCAGTGTTCCCATCCTGGACTGCAGGCCCTTCTGCATCGCTGCCCGCCTGCCGCTCCTAAAGGATGCCCATTCTCAGGGCAGAGCACGGGGCGGGTTGGGGGGCGCCGGTGGGAGCTGCAGGTCGCCAAGGCCTCTCTGTTATAGCATCTCCCAGCCCGCCGCCTTCTGCAGGTGGGGCCCCTCTCCTTGATCTGGTCCGCTCTCAAAGGGAGGACGGGAGAGCCCTGTGGGCTCCCAGTAGCGTGTTTCAGCATTATCAACTCCTGATACGCCCTCGCCCACCTCCATGACTCAGTTTCTTCAGGTGTGTGTATCTCTTTCTATTTAGTGCATATCCTTTAAAAAGCTGTTATTGGAGTGCTACTTGCCAATTTTATTATTATTGTATTGCAAACATAAAAATCAAGTATCTCCCCTTTCTTGAATACCACTTTTCACATCAAAGTGTATTTTACTTGTAATTGATGTATGTATAAGTAGTTTCCTTGCATTAATCATCCAGCCTCATATAATAAACGTATTTTTTTATGCTGCCCTTTTCCTTAAATTATCAGGTTTAATGACCAAGAAGCACTCTCTTCCTCGATGGTCCTTAATTGACTCTCTCACTCCCTAATAATGGGTGCTCTGCTGTTGTGCAGGATGCTGGAAGAAAGGATCCGGGTGCAACCATTTTGCTGGCTGTGAATCATCTGTGAAGATGAATTCTCAAAAGAAGGATTAACTATTTGCCAAAAGGGAAGAGCAGTTTTCACACTTCTCTCCAGCAGTGTCGCTTCCTCAGCTCCGTCACGGTCGAGTTGCCCAATGCAAAGTGCACAGGCTTTAACATCAAGTGAACTATGTTCAAATCTCAGCTGAGTCACTTACTGTCTGAGGGTGAAGGACCTTCATCCTCTGAGCCTCCATTTTCTTGTCTGTAGAATGGGAGTAATGAAACTGACCTCAGTGTGGGGATTAAGTGAGGTTACACATACCAGGACCCCGGCCAGTGTCTGGTTTATTCTAAGTACTAAATCCATTCTTCTTACTATTCCTACTTTCTTTCTCCTTGGAATTATTTGGGACAGGTAGCTTTTCACTTCTCGAATTTCCCATCCTTCTTGAACTGTGTTCTCCACAAAAGCCTCTGGCCGTGAAACAAGAGGTATCATCGCTCTGCAGGATGGCTGCCCAACAGAAATACGAAGCCAGCCACAAATTCAAGCCACATGTGTAATTTTAAAGTTTTTGGTAGCCCCGTTAAAACAGTAAAAAATGAATAAGCTAAGTTAATTAAACCTATTTATTTAGATATATTTTTAAATATATTTTGTTTAACCCAATATATCCAAAATATTATCACTTCGACATTGAATCAATATTTTTGAGTATTAATGAGATATTTTACTTTTTTTCTGTTGTAGTATCTTTGACATCTAATGTGCGTTTTACACTTAGAGCACGTCTCAGTTTAGACTGGCACATTTCAGGAGCGGCTATGGGCCACCATGTTAGCACAGGTCTAGACTTGGAGACAAGCTTTTAACAGGTGCTTCAAATGGCGCCATCAGCCAAGGCCTTGGTCGTGTTGCCTGGAGCCATCGTTTCAGATGCAAAATACAGGTGCATTTTGATGGTTATCAGCCCTTGGAGGGAGATAACAAATGCAGGGCCCTAGGTGTAGATAACTGGGTGGCAGCTCTATGAACATCGAGTTCATCATCCCCCTTTCCCCCTGCACAAGACATCTCCCCTCTCCCTAGGTGGTCAAGCTGTCGCGCTTTTCTACTATGAAGGTCACATGAGGGCAGGGGGTGTCACAACTTCGTTTCTCCACTTGATGTCTAATACTGTCTAACAGCATCTCCATCTTTATAGATTCAAATCTATATTCTGGAATAACCAGCACCTTGCAAATGTGCTCCCTCTGCCCTCGACCCAGCTCAGTAAATGTCCACTCCATTCTCCCTGTCCCTCTGGGGTCATTTTTAACTTCTCTCTCTCTGACTCTACACTTACGTCATCATCAAATCCACATTCAAACGGTATCTAGAATCTCACCAATCTGACGACCTCTCATTATCTCTACCACTATCACTGTGGGGCCGCCACCGTGCCCTCCAGCCGGGATTGTTACCACAGCCTCTTAACTGATAGTCTTGCTTCTTCTTTTGCCACCCATGGAAGAGCTAAAATAATTCTTCTTTAAAATACAAGCAGACGTCAGCAAGAGTAAAAAACCCCATATTTTAATGGTAATTGAAATGATATAAAAACACAAACCACCTAGGAATAAATCTCGGCAAAATATGCACTACTTTTATGAAGAAAAGTATAAAATTTTGTTTAAATACTTTCAAGAAGACCTAATAAATGAGGAGACAAGCCATGCTCATGATTTGGAGGAGTCGTTTTCCTAAAGATAGCACTTTTCTCCAAATTCAAAGCTGAATGCAGCTTTTTCGTTGAACCTGAGAAGCTGATCCCAACGTTCACATGAAGGGAAAAAGTACCAAGAACGTCAGGACAGAATGGAAGAAGAAGGAAAAGATGAGAAGACTCTGCCCAGATATCAGCGTTTACTATAAGCCTGTAGTTGATAAGATTATATAGTACTGACAAAGGGAAAAACAAGGTGACAGAATAGTGAGCCCAGAAGCAGACCACACATACAGAAGAACTCGATTTACAGCAGAGCTGTTGGACGTCCGTGGCTAAAGAACGGCCTTTTTAATTAATGGGGCTAAGACTCCTAGTTATTGGTATGGGAAAAACAAAATAAAATAAAATATTAGTGCCTATCTTGCATCATACAGAAAAAGCATTTCTAGGTGGCACTGAAGACCTAAATGAGAAAGGAAAATTATTTTTAATATTTTGAATAATGTAAGAGAATCATTTTATGACTTTATAGTGGAGGAGAATTTCTTAGACAACATGTGACAAGTGTGTGTCGTAAAGGAACGTACGGATAAATTAAGCTCATTGGAAATTAAGAAATTTAGTCATTAGTAGAAATCACAAAGAACATAAGGAGACAAGGCACAAACAAGAGAAAAAACATTTACAAAATATGCAAGTAACAAAGGATTAATATCCAAATATATATTAAATTACAGAAAATCAGTGGGATGAAAAACAGATGACCCCATAAAGAAATGGGCAAAAGATGTGAATAGGAAAAGGATTCCAGAATGGCCAATAAGCATCTAAAAAGATGCCCAACCTTAGTAATTCAGGAAATGCAAATTAAAAACATAGATAGCTTTTCATTTTCACTGGACTGAAAAAAATTAAAACTCCACCAATTTGAAATGTTAGTGGGGACGTGTAGCAAGGAATTCTTGCACGCACGCCCCAGGGTACACGTCCAGGGAGAGTCCTAGCCACATGCACAGGGGCTAGAGCCCCTGGCAGCTTGTAATAGAAAAAAACAAAAAACCGAGAAATATCACAAGCGCCCATCAGCAGCGAGCTGGAGAAGTATACTGAAATATATTCATATATAACAGAATACTATACAGCGGTCGACATGAATGACTTAGAGGCACACGCAACAATATCAGGGAATTTCAGAAACATAATTTTGAGCAAATTAAGCAAGTCTTAAAGAAATATTCAGTTCCTATTTGCAAAGTTCAAAAGCATGCGAAACTAAATAACACAAATTTAGCGATTAAAACATACGAGGTGAAACTGTAAGGGAAAGCTAAGGAACGGTCAGTCTCAGATGCAGCACAAGAGTTTTCCCTGACGAGAGGGAGAAGTGCAAGAAGACGGAGGGATTCAAAGATGCTGATGATCTCTAAAAAACCACTAAGACGGCGGCTCACAGCGTTTATGTTATTTTTATCCCTTATACCCTACACTTTTTCTAAATTTTCTTTTCCATCTATTCAACATTTAAAAGCTTCCAAGTCTGGAGGAGTACAGCCCAGGTCCTCTCGCTGGACAGGAAGGCCCTCCCTGACCTGACCCCAGCCCATCCTTGTCTGGCCGGGTCACCTGGTGCCCCCTCAGCCCTCTCTGCCACGCTGGCCTCTGCCAGGCCTCCTCCTCTGCACCCGGCCTTCTCCGTTCCCCCACCAAGAACGCTTCTCAGAAACCCACATGGCTCAGGCCCTCCCTCCCTTCCTTCGGTCTCCACCCAGAAGGTGCATTCATTCCCCAGCCTCCGGCCCCCCACCCTACCCCCTGCTTTCCATCTTACTTCAGCCCACAGCACCAAGTACCACCGACCCCTGCTCCCTGACCCTGTCACCTTCAGCCATGCCTGGCAGAACATGGCTCTTGATAAATATTTGTTGAATGATTAAATGGATGACTATGCAGAAAATCATATTAAAATCGAAGCATTCCACGGAAAGGACGATACATGAAATCCTTAGTTACCGGATGAACTTCTCATGCTTCGGGGAGGTTTGGACAAAGAATTGGTTCCGTGTTCTATAACGTGCCATTTCAGGGGGGAGAAGAGCAAATTCTCCATGAGCAAGGTGGTTCCTGCTTATGCAGAAAATGTCGGGGTTTCTAAGGTTCAATGTGGTAATTCACTGGCGGAAGGTGAGGCCCGAAGAGGCACCTACTTACCAGACCCCCAGGAGTGACCACAGGGCCAGGACAGACCAGCTCTCTTGGTGACCAGTCTGAGGCAGCCCCCACTGCTCGGCACCCTTCAGAGGCCTACACAGGGCCTGGGCAGGGGAGCCCACAGTCGGTCCCTCTCTCCATCCATGGAAATCGGCACAGACAGGCTGGTGTCCAGTCTCTCCCGGGTATAGCAGGCCACCTTTCTCAGGAAAATCGTGGGAAAGGGCTTGACCCGAGGTAGGAGGATGAGGAACAGAGGTGGAAACCGGCCTGGCTGGGCAAACCCCAACAGTGACAGACACCCCAGCAGACCCAGGCAGCAGAGTGGCCCTGACCACGCACGCACACCGCCCACCCTGCACACACTTCCTGCTCCTTGCTCACCTCCTCTCCCGCATCCACAAACCCAGATCAGGCACCGGTGGTCATGTGCTCCCAAGCTTAGCTGTCCAGGAAGCACCCCCCCATGTCCCAACAGATACGACTCCCATGTCCACCTCTGGCCTGGCCTGGCCTGGCCAAGAGCAAGATGACCTACCCGGAGGTGTGGCAGTCAGGGCCTGCAGACGTCAGACAGCGTGGGTGCCCCCATAGCTGGCCACAGCCCCCCAGGCTTGGAGGAGGAGAGCTCAGCCCAGCATCGTCAGTCTTCAACTGCGTTTCGCTATGAATCACTGGAGCTGGGGCTCTGCTCATTTCCTGGAGAAAGCAGAAGTGGAGACTTGGCAGATGCCTGATTCTGCCCACTCCCCAGCCATCAGCAGAACCCCCTGAGTTCTGGCGGGTGGTGGGTGACTCGGGCCCTGCAGCGAGGCCCCCTAGGGCAGGTCACTCAGGGGTCAAGCAGGGCTGGGTGGGGCTGAGGACAAAGAGGAAATAGTGGACAAAGAAGCTGGCCCTGTGCTATCAGGCTGGACTTTTCCTTTCTTCCTTGGTCGCACGTGTCCTCACTGAGCCTCCGAGAAATGAGGATGATAATGCCGTTTAGGTGAATTTGATTAGAGGTGTGTCTAAAGTGCCATCATGGACATTGCATGGGCTCATCAGCCCCTCCCCGCCAGGTCCAGAGAAAGCTTCTCATGTGGATTCCTTCCTCTTCCCTCTTCATCCCTAACTTGCACCACGGATCAAGGGAGTCCTTTAAGGTCAGATGGTCAAGACCGGGTCTTGATGAAAGGAAAGTTGAAGTCATAGAATGACGTTCTCGGAAACTCAGTATCAAAGTTTTCTTGCCCTTGAGTATATTAGATTGAATCATTTCATCTCATCTATCCATAACATCCTCGACGTAGGACCACCCAGGATAGCCATTCAAACACAACGCCTCCCTGTGCCACATGGGCAGGAGCAGTGGGTAGCACGAACGCCTGGTCCTTAAAGCTAGCTCACCTGTTCCTAGCTCACAGCCAGCTACTGTTTATGAGGAACTATAAGTGGGAGGCAACACCATTGGTCACGGGAGGCAGAAAGGCTCTGAAATTGGTTCAAAGATGAAATCAATGTTTGTAAGCAAAGCTCAGCTCTCGCCAATGCGAATCTGCTGGTAGACGGCAGCCAAAATAGAAGGCTGGTCCAGCTTAAGCACTGGTCCACATGCCCATGCTGAGCCCATGCCACTCCCCAGCAGGAGTCAGAGGTACCAACATCCCTGCTTGAGTTTTCACTTCTCATCCACTGTCCATGGGTAGAAAGGATGCTAGAGGAAGCTGGCAGGGTGTGGCACATCGGGGGTCACCCCAAGACAGGCAATGGGATGTGCAACAGCACAAGAATCACCTCGTTGAGCCAGAATGAGCTCCAATTTCTTTTTATTTTTTAAAGGTGTGCTTTTTGATGAGGCAGATTGGCCCTGAGCTAACATCTGTTGCCAATGTTTCCTTTTTTTTTCTCCCCAAAGCCCCAGTACATAGTTGTATATCATGGTTGTAAGTTATTCTAGTCCTTTTCTGTGGGACACTACCACAGCATGGCTTGATGAGCAGTGTGTAGGGCAGTGTCCAGGATCCAAACCCGTGAACCCCAGGCCACTGAAGCAGAGTGCGCGAACTCAATCACTATGCCCCATGGCCAGCTCCCTCCAATTTCTTTTAAAGCAATGATTTAAAATCCATGGTTGTACTATTTCTGAGATCCCTTGTGCTATAGAATGTGTCCCATTATGGGAGAAAATGTTAATTTTCTTGGCAGCTGGTACAAGACTCTTTCCTAGGAAGAGACCTGTTTTTGTTGACTAAGGACGATAGGTTAGTTGAGGCTGGATCCTAGGTTGAAAATCTGGGTTGAAATTCTCAGTACTGTACTAAGACAATTAACATCTTCAAACTTAAGAAAACCTGCCTCTTATGTGTGGAATGGAACTAATGCAACATTGTAAGGAACAAATAAAGTAATATTTGCAAGAGGGTTTTTAAACACTAAAAGGGGCTGGACAATGTGGGTTGTTGTTATTGAGAGAGTTGCCAGTGCTAAGAGACTGAAGCCACCAGGGCGGCTATGAACTGCTCACGTAAATGTGTATTTTTGTTTAGGGGAAATGTGAGATTCTGTGATTTTTTTTTAGATGTCCGAAAATAGCATTTATACTTCTGCTTCCAGTTATCACAGCATAACTAGTACACGACATACCTCTCCATTGAAAGTAACTCTAAAATAGGAGAAAAATATAAGACAACTGTTTTTAGGCATTGGATAGCAAGCAGCACGAGTCTGTGATCCTTGGGATGAGAAAAGTACATAGGATGAGCCCCACCATTGCCCTGGTTTTCTTCCTATAGGTACTTTCCCACTGTGCTGCAGGAAAGTGGAACCCCAGGGGCAATAATCTCTCTGAACTGAAAAGGTGTAAGTCAGAGAGTTCTAGGCTTCTGAAGGGACTGGAATTTCCAGGATGGGGTCCTAAGAAGAGTGCGTTTTGTGGGAATTTGTTGTGTGTGTTCTTGGCCTGTGCATCACAGGATGAGACTCCAAGAGACCTGCTCCACGGCTGAGAACGGAGTGGAGGTAACAGAGGTTGGGCAGTATTAAGGATGCTGGAGTTCCATCCCATCCAGAATGGAGAGCCCTCACTGAGCAGCCTGGGATTTTATCTTACACCTAGAAAGCTCCACCTGAGAAATAAGAACCACCCCCTAGAATGGGAGCCACGAACTAGGAACAAGTTCAAGATTGAAATAGAAAAGTCCTTAGAAAGAATAAAAGCAAGTCTGGCAGAACTGAAAGGATATTCCAGTAAATTAACTGCTAACCAGAACAAAACATCATCCTTTAAAGGAAGAAAACATAATGCAACATCCTTTCAGTGTAACATCCACCCTGTCCAGCATACAACTGAAAAGAGTAGAAATCTGAAGAAACAGAAAAATGTGACCCATAACAAGAAAAATAACTATCAATAGAAACAGACCCCGATGTGAACCAGACATTGAAATGATCACACAAGGACTTTGAAGCAACTGTTAGAAATATATATTCAAGGACTTATATATATATATATATATATAAGAAATATATATTCAAGGATTTTCTTTAAAGAAAAGATAGCCATAATAATTGAAAGGTGTAAAATTACAGTAAATAAATGGAAAACATAAGAAGATTTAAAAGTAAATTCTAGAACTGAAAAGTATATTTGAAATAAAAATTTTACTGATGGGTCAACAGCAGATTGGTGACTTCAAAAAAAAACAGTTTAATGAACATAAAGATCAATAGAAATTACTCAACATGAAGGAAGAAGAGAAAAAAGATTGAAGAAAAATAAGCATGCATTCAATTGTCTTTGGGACAATATCAAATGGTATAATATATGTGTGACGTGAGTCCCAGAGAAAAAAGAAGAGAGAGAAGAGAGCAGGAAAAAATACTTGAGGAAATAATGTTTGAAATTTGCAAAGTTTGTTGGAAAAACAGCAAATTGCAGATGCAATAGGTTTAATAAACCCCAAGCAGGAAAAAAATAGAAAGAAAACCACACTTAGGCGCATGACAGTCAAAGTCCTGAAAATTAAAAATAAAAAGATTTTCTTAAAAGCAGTCAGAGAAAAGAAATATTACATATAGGGGGACAAAAGCACAACCTCAGGCAGATGTTTTATCCGATTCAATGGAAGTTGTGAGACCATGGAAACACATCTCTAACAAAAACAAAACAAAAATTGCTAATCTATAATTCTTTCCCCAATGATATCCTTGAAGAAAGGAGGATAAAATAAAGTTATTTTCAGATCATGACAGCTGAAATTATTCCTCTCTGGGAGACTTGCACTACAAGAAATTCTAAAGAAAGTTTTTGAGACTGAAAGGAGATGACATCAGATGGAAACTTAGATCTACAGAAAGGAAAGAATAGTACTATTAATGGCTAACATGTGAGCAAATAGAACAAATTACGTACTTCTTCTAGTCTTAATTTCTTTAAAATTATGGCTATTTAAAGCAAAATTGTAACACTGTACTTTGGAGTCCATACCATATGTCGATGAGATATAGACAACAATTGCACGAAAGATGAGGGGGTAAACATAAGCACACTGTTGCAAGTTTCCTACGTTGTACATGACACTTAGAGAAGGGAGTAGGGATTGGAAAACTGTAAACAGGAAAATACTTTCCTAATTTTCAACAGTAATAGATGGAAGGTAGAATCTACAACTCCACTTTAGTAGTATTGACACAAAACTCAAAAGGAGCCCATTGAGAAGATACAGAAGAACCATAAGCTGCCATTCAGTTAAATGCTCATTTATCTGTGTGGATGAAACAATGCTGGCAACACTATGGATGTGAGCTTCAATAGGTCATTGGATAGGCCTCTCATGATTGACACTTCCATTTATTCCACTGCCATCTCCTCAGCACCATCATATGACTGACACGGCGTGAGATGCCTGGGGTGGTAAGATCCAGTCTGTCTTTGAGGAGTTCATGAACATCATTCACACCATGCAGATCTCAGCCACTGTACACAGCCACACATCTGTTGTGCCAAAACGGTTTTATTTTGGGGAAGTAGGAATAGACAGCTGAGACTTCAGTGTAACTCTGAGCTCCTGTTTACCCTCACACCATTTACATGGCATTGACAGAAATTAGGTCCCCCTAAAGACTCTTGACTTTGGGGGAGTTCTCATGGGAGCAGACTGAGGATATCAGTGAGGAGTAGGCTAGGAAGGGGAGAGGGGTGCAGGTCGTGGCAATAAGGAATGTGAGGGAATGTTTTGAAAAAAGATCCTTGGGAAACAAAAGCCTGTTCAAGAAATGGTGCTGGAACAACATGAATGTCCATGATGAAAATAAATCAATCTCGACCCCTACCTCACACCATATACCAAAAAAAAAAAAATCAAGATGTTTCTTAGACCAAAATGAAGATGCTAAAGCTATAATGCTCCTAGGAGAAAACATAGGAGAATATCTACGCAGCCTGGGGAGCTTTCTTGGAAAGGACACAGAAAGGAATAACCATAAAGAAAAAGACTAATAAATTAGACTTTATCAAAATTAAAAATCTCTTCTAATCAAAAGACACTGTTAGGGAATGAAAAGGCAAGTCACAATCGGGGATAAAATAGTCACAAAGCATATATCTGACCAAGGAAGTATCCAGAATGTATAAAGAACTCCAACAAATCAATAATCAAGAGATAAACAAGCCAATAAAAACCAGACAAAAGACTTAGACACCAAAAAAAATATTTGTATATATATTTAAATATAAATACAAATGGCCAAAAAGTAGATGAAAAGATGCTCAGTACTGTTAATTATGAGGTAAGTACAAATTAAAACCACATTGAGACACCTTAGCACACCCACCAGAATGGCTAAAAAATTAAAAAGATAATCAACACCAATTGATAAGGATGTGAAGCAACCGGAATGCTCCTGCATTGCTAATAAGAATGTATGATGATACAATTACTTTTGTAAGCAGCTTTGCTGTTTCTTATAAAGTTAAATATACGCTAACCACGTGACCTAGCAATTCCACTCCCGCGTACTTAGCCAGATAAATGAAAACACGTGTCCACACAAAGGTTGTGCATGAGTATTCATAATAGCTTCACAGTTCTTTTTTATTTTTTATTGTGGTAACATTGGTTTATAACATTATATAAATTTCAGGTATGTATTTTGATTCCTGCGTAGATTACATCATGTTCACCACCCAAAGACTAATCATAATCCATGACCACACACATGATCTTAATCACCTCTTTCACCCTCCTCCCTCCCCACTTCCCCTCTGGTACCCATTAATCCAATCTCTGTCTCTATGTGATTGTTTGCTGTTATTTTTATCTTCTATTTATGAGTGAGATTCTGTGGTATCTGACTTATTTCACTTAGCATAATACCCTCAAGGTCTGTCAATGTTGTCACAAATGGCCAGATTTCACCATTTCTTATGGCTGAGTAGTGTTCCATTGCGTATAAATACCACATCTTCTTTATCCATTCATCCCTTGATGGGCGCCTATGTTGCTTCCAAGTCTTGGCCATTGTGAATAATGCTGCGATGAACATAGGGGTGCATGTATCTTTATGCATTCATGTTTTCATGTTCTTTGGATAAATACCCAGCAGTGGCATAGCTGGATCATATGATATTTCTATTCTTAATTTTCTGAGGAATCTCCATATTGTTTTCCATAGTGGCTGCACCAGTTTGCACCCGATCATAATTTAGTATATGAAACTTAGTATACCAAATTTAGATTTAGTATATGAAATGCTCGAACAGGCAAAATTAATCTATAGTGAAAAAAACTCAGAACTTAGGTTGCCTCTGGGAAGGAGGCATTAACTGGAAAGAGGCCCAAAGGAATTTTTTGACAGGATGAAAATATTTTATGTCTTCATGGAGGTGTGGGTGACACAGGCGAAGCAATTTTTTTAAATCGTGCAGTTAAGATTTGTATATTTAAACATACATAAAATTTTACGTTAGAAAACTATAAAAGTAATTAAGTGGGGAATGAGTGGAGGTAAAAATGAAACAAAAATGGCAAAATGCTGATCACGGTTGAAGTCGGAGCATGAGTACATGCGTTCATTATACTATTATGTTTACTTTATATTTGTTCAAATTTTTTCTGTCATAAAACTTCCTTAAAAGAGAAAGAGCAAGAAAGGAAGGCTAGGTTTACCAGAAATTAAAATATACTCTAAATCTTCTGTCATGGAAACAGTGTTCACACGGACAAACAGAGAGAACAACGGAACAGAACAGAAGATCCAGAAATAGCCTCAATCGCATATGCAAATTGAGGATACTCAAAGGTGACACCTCAAATCCTTGGGGAAAGATGGACTGTCAATGAGTGGTGTTAGGATCATCAGATAGATAGATATATGAAAAATAAAATGATCATTTCCCACAACTCAGTAAAAGCCAAATTAACCCATTTTACCAGGTAAAAAACAAAATTAAACAAATGCTAAAGAAAAAAATAACGAGGATTTGCATAGCATCCAGTAGGTACCCGTGGGGACAGAGTTCTGGGAAGGTGACCACCAAGCAGGTCAGTCCCAGGGAGATGCCAGGCTCAAAGCCGGGAGCCAGACCTTGAGTGAGAGCCCCAGGACAGGCCGGCTTGGCGAGCGGAAGCCAGGTGGTTCCAGCAGGAGCAGACACAGCTGAGCAGTGGGGCATGCGGCCACAGAGGCTGCTCACGGACCTGGGGGAAACCAGGTGACACACGAGTTCATTTCACAAGTGCACGGGGCCACGCCGTGGAAGGAGTGGGATGCCTTCTGGTCGCCACCCGAGGTCAGCCACAGCTGCAGCAGCTGCCTGGTGAGGATGAGGAGGAAGAAAGGGGAGAGGGAGCAGGAGGAGACGAGCATACCGCATTTGTGAAAGACCCAGACAACCAGAGCAGGCCCAACACAGTCTTGGACAAAGATGGCAGCAAGGACGGCGTGGCAAGGCCACAGGGCAGAGGGGTCAAGACTTTCGGACAGTGACCCTTCTGAAATTCTTTCTAACCCAGGAGGGGCTGCTTTTTCACCTCCAAAGGCGGTATTCAACACTTCCTGGGTACAGAGAACTCCCCCACAGGGAGAGCCTGGGGGAGAAGAATTTACCTTCAGGTTGAAGAAAGGCAAGAGCAAAAGCATCAAGCACCGTGAAGACAGTTGGCAACACCTTCCCCCATGGCAGAGAGGCTGGAGAGTGCTGGGAGACCATGCTGGAGGGGCCACAGGAAGCAGAGGGGCAGGAAGACGGAGACTTCCTGAGGCAGGTGGGTTGGAGGCCAACTAGGAACGTGCGGGTGGCCTGGGTTCCAGGCTCAGGCAGGGCCTGGGAAGGGCTGGGTGGAGCTGAGCTCTGCTCTTCCGGCCTGTACGCAGGAAGATGGAGTAGGCAGAGTGGCACCCAGGGTCTGATATGCACCCTCAGAGCCTGGCTGAGACCCAGATCTGTTTCCTGGACGAGCACCGAATGAGGGCAGCCACATACTGGCAGGGGTGTCTGGGCAAGGTGGCTTCACCGACATCTTGGACGGAGCTTGGGCAGAGAATGGAGACCCAGTTTCTGGAGACAAGACTTTTCTGCACTGTCCTTAGGGAACCCTAAGGAAGGGTCTAGATGGGACTTCGTGCTTCTTCCTATGCCTCGCTGGGTTGGCTTTTGGTCAGGGACGCAGAAAAGGAGTGACTGGCTTCGTCAAAGCAAGCAGGACATGCTGTTTCTCTGGTCCCTGCTTCCCACTCTGCGTCATTGCACCTGTTGGTCTCTTCTGACTCCTCCCCGATCCACAACACCCGCGGCAGAACGCCGCCCTGCATGGCTCCTGAGTGTCCTCTCTCACACGAGGCCCAGCCTTCTAGAGAGAGACGCTGTCTACTCTTCTATCTCCCTTTGAATCACCTGGACCAACCAAATGTGGCCTGGATGGGACCTGGGAGGTGACTGTGATCGGGCCACTGTGAGTCACTGTGGCTGGGCCCCTCCAACCATAACCATTGCTGGTGGCGGGGCATGTGCCCTACCCACCTTGAGTGAACCTGGCTGTCCTGGCTGCAGCCCCATGGGGGGCTAGGGGAGGGGGACAGAGAAGGCTGTCTCATCTGCGCTCCTTACAGCCTCAGACCCAGCCAGATGCTCATGCCCCGCAGAGGTCACCTCGCAGCCAGCCTCTGCCAGACAGCGAAGCACATCCACTCCTTGAGGCGAAGGAGATGGAAAGCAACGAGGGTGTGTTGAAGGAGATGCTGCCATGTTTGACTCTGGAGGACGGGAGAAGGAAGCCAAGCCAAGGGCTGGGGTAGGAGGGTGGGTTCGGACGAGCTAAGCGAGGTTGGTAATGCTCCCCGGGGGACAGCACAGAGAGGCAGAGCTCTGGAGCAGAAACAGCGGAGGGCCTGGCTTCCGTTCCTGGATGTGTGAGCTTGGCCAAGTTTGGACGCCTCTCTGTGGAGGAGGCGCCCTCCCAGCTCCTGCCAAGATGGACTGAGATGATGCAGAGGAAGAGAAGCGTCTTCCTCCGTGTCGCAGGGCGGCGCTTCGGGCTCTGCATCTTTTGGCGCGGGGTGCAGGGCCCCCTCCTCTGCAGCCATCCTGGGGGCCTCTGCCCTTCTGTACACCCCTCTGGGGACAGCGGCTTTGGGTTACAGGGGAAGCAGCGGGGCGCGGCAGACCGCGCGGGCGCCACGCTCCAGGAGCCACCTCGCCAGCTGGCCCGCGGCCCCTCTGCGCCTCAGCTCAGGCGTGGCTCCCGGACACGCCCTGCGGAAAAAGACAGCGCCCGGGTCAACGTCAGCTCCGGACTTCACCGGGAGCAGGCCCGCCGCTGTTCCCACCAGTGGCACCGAGCCCATGCGGTGGGAGAGGATGCCTGCCCTCCTCCCTCCCGAGAGCACCATGCCCAGCAGGATGGGGCCCGGGGAGGAAGGGACAGCTCGAGGACCGGCCACCCCTTGCCGGGGAGGGGCAAGAGGCAAGGCTGGTCCCGGGCCCCGTCCTCACCTGCACCAAGACTCTTTCCTCCTCTGAAAATCAAGAAAATTACAGCCGTTTCCTACAGATTTTGTTCTTCCGAGAGTGAACTAGAATAAGCGCCTAAAGAGGGCGGATCAGGGCGTCCCCCTCTTCTCACCACAGCCATGCTTGGGGACACATCAGTGACTTTCTGCAAAGTACAGTTCAAGGAGCCTCAAGGGACAGACAAGGGAAATGCCTTCCCGCCTCCCGCCCTGCCCCTGAATTGCTGGGAAGGAAGCCCCCTCTGCAGCCCGCAGACCGCCTGCCCGCTCCCCCCACCCCACCCCCCCACCCCCACCACCCCCACCACCATTGAAGGGGCCTCTGAGACGTGAGGATCTCTGAGGTGGGAGCCTGAGGCAGTGACTGCTTAGTTGGGGACACCGCATCTCCTGGGGGCACGATGCCCTGGCCAATACTGGTTTAACTATCTCAATCCTTCACTGCAGAGAAAGGACCCGGCCAGGTAAAGCCGCTAACGCCAGGACGTCGAAGGCCCTGAGCCGTCCTTGTCATGTGCATAAACTTAGGGTGATGAGGCTTTAAAAATAGGAATGCACCGCATGGCAAAGTGCAATGTTTAGCACATTGTGAATATTTGGGGTGTAGACAAGCACAAAATGTGACCACTCCCCTGTGGACCAGAGAACCCCCCTGGCTGGCAGGAGGAAGGGGGAGGGCCGCCGGACCTGGAAACGGGGACCAAAGGCAGCTCAGTCCTTGCAGGATGTTTGTGGACATGGGAGAAAGCAAAACATACTGTAAACAGGATTACTACAAAGTATGCGTGTGGGCCAGGCTGGAGGAAGCAGAAGTCGTCTTTTAAATAGCAGTTATGTTCTTTTTTTCACTTATAAAAGTATACTTGCACACGGAAGCAAAGTGCAGTTTATAAGAACATAAAAAGTAGCTCCCCTTTTGCCCATGATCATTTTCCCCTTTGCCCGAATAATCACTAGATCTTCTGATGCTTACCATTACAACTTTAACTGATACTCCTCTTTTAGGAATAATTTTTTTTTTTTGGTGAGGACGATTGGCCCTGAGCTAACATCTGTGCCAGTCCTCCTCTATTTTGTATGTAGGACTCCGCCACAGCATGGCTTGACCAATGGTATATAGGTGCTGGCCGGTGATCTGAACCTGAGAACCCTGGGCCACCCAAGCAGAGCACACAAACTTAACCACTAGGCCACTGGGCAGGCCCCAGGAATAATTTTATACAGTAGCTTTACACTTTCAGACATGAAAAATAAGAAAATTAGCATGCTTACACTATTCTCTTCTTCCTCTCCCATACTCATTCTTGATTTTTAATTATGTCTTTATTTTATTCTTTTAAATGCTGTCTTTCCAATTCTATTCATTATATTTTTATATCTCCTCCTAGTAATTGCCTTCATGACTTTAAATAGTGTATTCTCTCTTCTGTGTACTGAGTTAAGACAGTATTTGCTGCCATGAAAGATAGGGACGCTATTATAGTTCTTCTTCCTTCCTCTCTCCTCCCCCTATTTTTGTTTCTTACTTTTTTCATATCACCATCGTTTAAAATATTCGTGCTAGCCCACTACAAGTCTCTTACTTGCTTTGTTGATAGGCTGACTCCAAAAACTAGAAAACTAATAAACGGCATTGACAATATTGTGGGTTCAAACAAAAC
Organism: Equus caballus; assembly: GCF_041296265.1. Classification (NCBI taxonomy): domain Eukaryota; kingdom Metazoa; phylum Chordata; class Mammalia; order Perissodactyla; family Equidae; genus Equus; species Equus caballus. The sequence continues at coordinate 93,769,314 of NC_091684.1, forward strand.
ATTATCTTTAGAACCAAGAAGCATGATTGACCTGGAGAGAAGGAAAATATTCTTGTGTCATTAAAATTTTAATGTTAAATTGCATAAATTATATAAATTCATCTTTAAATAAATTATACTAAAAACAAAGGTAGTAGATACTTCTCATTTTGTCAGATTTTACTCTTGTGCTATTGAGGTTGCCAGCATCTACCATATCCGTGTGGTGGAAACGCTTAATAATGATGCTCAACCGCACATCTCCCGTGTCTGTGTTTAGTGACGTCATGTTGGTGTTTTAAAATTGGCCTCAATGGAAGAATTTACACCACAGAAACTGGAATATGCTACAAACAAGGACTTTTCTTGTTTGTTGATTAGACTGAAGAAAGTGGTGGAGAAAATATTAATAATGTGGATTAAATTTATATTGTGTTGTGTCTATAGCCTTTACATTGGGAACAGCACAAAACATTGAGGAAATATTTTTCCAGTGATTGAAAACCATTAGCCAATTTGATAGAGTCCCTCATGCCATGGACGACTGAGTAAAGCTCTGACATACATAGTGCTCAAGCTGAAAGTGGCTTCAGTTTGGTGAATATGAGGATGAGAAATAGTTGAACGGTGACTAACAGATTTAATGACTATACATTATTGAGTAAAGCTTTGTAGATCAGGGTGCAATCCCATTTGTCACACCGTGGTTTAATTGAGACCATGGGTTGGCTACGGATTCAAAAGTTTGGCAAAAAGTTATGAAAGCATTCTGTAAGAATCAATTGGCCATGTGGAATTTGCAGTAGAGAATTGTATATTTTATTAATATTTGTAAATTATGTGCTCCATGTACTTTCTATCAGTAAAATTTATAATAAACTTGATAGATAGATGCATTTTTTGAGAGCTGGTTGTTAAGCGTTTACCAGCACACCACTGTCTCAGAAGCTTGCTGATCACATAAGAAATTAGGAGGAAAAGAAGAGAAACGCCTTCTCCGCCCATGCTCCAGGGCCAGCATGGTCCCGGGGCTATACGACTCATCAGAAGGATAATGAGAACATCTAGAATGGGGAAGCAAGAGCTGGGAAACAGTGGGGCCGAAGAGCAGGTCACTGCTCCAAGCCCTCCCCCACCCATCTCTAAAAAGGGGCTGCGGATCCCTCCTCTGCCCTCATGGGGCGGTTGCCAGACTGGAGACCACATCCTGGCTGTGAGGATGTGCAGGCCCAGGGGCATTACCTGCTCCTTCAGAGGGGGACTCCCAGCCCCCCACCAATCACCAGCAGAACCTGCGGCTCAAACAGCTCACGGTCACCCACCGCAGGGGCTTCCCCACACCCCCCGGGAAGCTGCCAGCACGGGAGCCGCTGCGGGGGCTGGCTTGATGCTGAAGGATGGGGAAAGGGCAGGCGGGCGAGGCCACTTCTGCTTTCTGCTCACACCTGCTGAGGTGCTAGCCCAGGGAGCACATTTGACTTCTCAAACCTCAGCCACAGGTTCACTTCAAGTTTTGAGGGAAAATTTACAGGCAGTTTCGTTATAACTCATTATGGCTGGGGCCTCTGCAGAAGTACCTCTCTGTGCTTCCGGAAAACTATGAAATGTGGGAATAATTGCTCTGCATATGGGTGGAGGTACCTATCACCCATGGAGATTGATTGCCTTTTTCTTCCAGACGTTTCTTGCAGGAAACCCCAAACTTCAAGTGTTTTGTTTACCCTCTTATGAATCGATCCTAAGGAAACAACCCGATATTCAGAAAAGGCTTTTTCTATATCTGCCTCCAATCCTTTTTTGAATGATGTGGGGCATGCATAAATCCCAAAGCAAACCTTTGTGCGGAAAGCTGCTCTCTGTGGGAAATCATCTGAAGGGTTTAATCTTACAAGCCTTTAAAGTAACATATTATACAGCTTGTGTAGACATCCAAATGTCATGGATTTGGTTTGGAGGCTCAGGTTTAGGTTTATAGGCTGTGCCATGGCCAACGCGGACACTGCTTCAGCGTATGGGGAGGAACTGAATACGAAAACAGAAAAAAATCAAATTAACTTTTCAAATCCTTCCTCTTAGATCACTTGAAAGTAGGACATTCTCCATAACAAAATCTCATTTCCCGATAGTGCCAAGCATCCATTTTCTCGCTTCTCTTAGAGTTCAAATTCACAGTCCCATAGGTACTTAGACATCAGGGCAATATTCACAATGGTTCTACACAGCAGCCTGGAAGTGTTTTACACCATTAAACCATTCACTTACTCCTAAGTGCATATATGTACTTCTAGACATAACATGCATAAAATCTGCCACTGATCCTTCACACTGGCCACTCGATGCAAAATGAACACCAGAATTGCCAACAGTTTAATTTTCACATTTATTTCATATTTTTTAAATCACAATAAAAATTTCATTTTGTTCAAATAGTTTTTATTCCAATTTTTTATATTCATTCATTATCATACACATTTCGCCTTTTGATCTTTTAAAGAAAGCTTTAAAAGTGTAATAATAAAATACATTAGCAAAGTTTTAACATCTTATGAAGATCTATGTGTTTACATAATAGGTTAGGAATGTAAATAGTTGCTATTAGTGACTGTTCACTATTTTGTATGCTACATTTTAAACTTTTTATTTTCAAATGACTATAGATTCCCAGAAAGTTGCAAAAATGGTACAAAGAGGTCTCATGTACCCTTTACCTAGTCTCCCCAACGGTGACATCTTAAGTAACTACAGCGCAACATCAAAAACAGGAAACGGACTCGGGTACGAAGTGTATCATCCTCTGACACTGGACGGCTATAGATGTCTGTAACCACAGGGATACGGAGTGCTCCATCACCACCACCACCTCCCCTGCCTCACCCCTTTCTGACCACACCCACCTCCTGCCCCGTGACCCCTAACCCTCGGCAACCACTAGTCTGCTGTCAGTGTACACACTCTTGTCAGTCATTTTGAGAAAGTTATATAAATAGAATCATACCGGACCTGACTTTTGAGACTGGCTTTTTTCTCTCAGCATAATACCCTTGAGATCCATCTACATTGTCCTGTGTATCAATCGTTTGTCCCTTTTTCTTGCTGAGTAGGAGTCCATGATGTGGATGTACCACGCTCTGTTTAACTATCTGCCATTTAACCACTTTGGATGTTTTCTGTTTGGGGCTGTTACAAAGATAGCTGCACTGGGGAACCTTGCCTCAGCCATTCTTACTCCACGTCTGGAGCTGGTCTCACCCCTTGACAGTGGGATGGACACAGGACCAAGGTCCCTCAGGTGAGATTATTTTCTGCCCTGGTCACAGTGATGTATGCGGGGCTGTGCATGTGGCCCACTATGATCCAGTCAGAGATTGTCTCAAGTGTTTTGCTGGAACCATTAGATTTATGTTCTCATAATGAAAAATGCCTTGAAAAATACACTCAATCCCTCTGGCTTCATGGTCCTCAGCTATGAAATAAAGATTTAAAAAAATCCCTATGTTAATGGGTTAGAATGTATTTGTTCATTCAACAAACTAAAAGTATTTATTGAGAGAGAATTTTAAGAAGCAGGGAAAGCAGGTGCAAAGGCCCTGGGGCAGGAAAGGAGTTAGGTGACCAGAATTTCCAGAGTGGGGACAAGAGGAAGTGGAGAAACAGGCAAGGACCCCTCAGGGAGGACCTTCCAAGATCTGGAGGAGAGTTCGGACTTGAGATTTGTATGATGGAAAGTCACAGGAGTGTTTTAAGCAAGGAAATGGCATGCTGCAATTTGCTTTTTACTGCTGTGTGGAGAATGGCCTGAGGAAAATGGAACATGTATGGAAGCCAATGAAGAAGTTCCTGTAGAAGGCCAGGCAAGAAATGTCAGTGGCCTGTCCAGGGTAACAATAGCGGAGATGGAGACAAAAAAGGATGGATTTGGGATATATCTTGGAAATAGAAGTAATTGTAAGACTTACTCATGGGATAGGTCAGAAGGTAAAATCAAAAATGACCTTTAGGTTTTTTACTTAAAGTTAGTGTGGGCAGTCATATTGACTGACGTGGAGAAGAGGAACAGGCTGGGGACGGGTTGGGGCACCAGTTTGGGACATGTTAGGTTTGAGACGCCAACCCGGAAGGGGCAGTGAGAAAGCGAAGCCCGTAGCTTAGGGGTAAGACCCAGTCTGAGGATGTCAATTTGGGACTCATCAGATGATACTTAAAAAGTGCAGAAATGGATAAGATGACCTGGGAGAGTGTGCAAGAAAGGGCCCAGGCCTGAGCCCCGGAGACCTCCAGCACTTAGAAATCTGAATAGAGCATGGAGAACCCATTTCTCTGAGCCCCTTCAAAGCTAAACTTGGAAATTAAAAACTGTCATCACACGCTACCTTTTCCTTAACTTCTTTAGTGGACGCTTAATTAATTTCGACCATTTTTGTTTCCTAATATGCACATGCAATGCCATGAATTTCTTTTGAGGAACCATGTTGGCTGCATTCGGTAAGTTTTGAAATGTGTTGTTTGCATGGCACGCAATTCTAACTATTTTGTCATTTCCATTCCAGTATCTCCTTTGAGACATAAATTTACAATATGGTGTTCAGTGTTTAGATGTCTGTCCTTTATTTTTAGCTGTCTTTTTTGTTATCGATATCTAATTTTATTGCATTGGAATTAGAGAACTTTGAATACCATTGATCCTTTGCTGCTTATTGGTGGAACCTTTCTTTCTGACATTTTATGCTCTTGACACACATGCTCAATTTCTAGAAACATTCCATGGGCAAAGCCTTCTGTGTCTATTACATCAAGCTTACTGATTGTGTTGTTTAAAAGCTTCATTTCTCCACTAATTTTTTTCTTGTAATTGTTTTGCTTGTTCTATCAGTTTCTGAGAGGGTCATAAAATTTTCACTAAAATTATGAATTAGTCAAATTCTCCTCGTTATGTCACAGGTTTGTGTTTGCTCATTTTCTTTGTTTCAAGCTTTGTTATTAGGTGTTTATAGGTTCAAGACTTTGGCATCTCTGAGAACTGTTCCTTTGATCATCTTGTAACAACAATCTTTGTCCTCATTAAAGCTTTGTCTTCAGTCTATCTTATCTCGTGTTAATATTACGATGCCACACCACTTTTCTTTTAGCTGATATTTGGCTGGTAGCTCTTTTTCAATTCATTTGTTTTCAATATTTCTGTCATCTTATGTTTTAGATATGTCTCTTGCCAAACAGTTATAGTTGTTTTTTTTTTAATTCAACCTAAGTGACTCTATCTGTTAATATGTGAGCTTAATCTGTTTATATTTACTATGATTACTAATATATTTGTACCTATTTTTACCTTCTTTTGTGTTTCTGTTTACCACGATTTCTCTTTTATGTTTTTTTCTTCCTGTCTTCCTTCTGTTGATTTTATTCAGTATTTTCTTCTTGTCTTTATCTCCCTCTGCTGGTTTGGAAGTTAAATATTCTACTTCTATTCTTTACTTGTTACTCTTAAATTTTTAACATGCATACTTGACTTTAAAAAGTCTAGCTCTGCACTGTGCAATAGAGTAGGGCCACTAGCCACATGTGGCCATTGAACATTTGAAATGGGATAAACTGAACAATTCAATTTTTTATTCTAATTAATTTTAATTTAAAAACTGATAAACAATACAATTATTGAAAAGCTTTTACTATGTTTTGAACAGTTCGGGTCAGTGAATCTTCTTTTTCAACTCTAAATTTTGTGAAATCTAAATATAGATTAAGTATTTCCAATGGAAATTTAGTGTACAAATTGGGATGTGCTATAAACATAAAATACACACTAGATTTGAAACATAAAAAGAATATAAAATGCTTCAATAATAATATTTATATTGATTGTATGTTGAAATGATAATATTTTGCATACATTGAGTTAAATAAAATATATTATTAAACTAATTTCACCTGCTTCTTTTCTAATGTGGCTACTGCAAAAAGTTTCATCACGTGTGGCTCATGTTGCATCTCTACTGGACAGTGCTCACCTAGAGTGAAAGCTCCAAATGCCCAGGAGTCTTGACGCTCTGATTCTCCCCACCCTGCTCTTCCAGGTTATTGTACTTGGTGTTAGTTACTGTATCGTCTGCAATATTGGTTCCACCTTGTTCTTCACACCCCCACCTTAATGCATCACTCTATTTCTTTTATACACAATGGTGATTTAGATTTACCAAAATGTTGGCCGATTTCTTCATCCCCCTCCACACCTGGCATCCCACACCTTCATAGTTCAGCTCTCTTCTTCCAACTTCCACGGCCACGATGCAGGCTGACTCTCTGTGTCACTAGTGACACTGAGGATCCAGGCCCTGGGGAGAGACCCACCCACGGCGGGTGCCAGGGCCTCAGTGCCTCTCCTGGGGACAGCTGCTCCTCCTCACCTCAGTGGGAGCTGCCACATGCAGGAGCCACAAAGGGCGAGGTGGGCGTGAGCTACAGGTAGGAGAGGGGCCTCCAGGGCCGCTCTGCTGTCGTCCACACCCTGCTGCCCTCTCTGTAGCTGGCTGCTATCTTCATGCCCACCTCTGATGCCAAGTAGGATTGGAGGTGGCGCCTTGTTGCTTCCTCTTAATCCCCTCCAGAAAGGACATCTAGTTATCCAGCCACCCCCTCTAGGGCAGGCTAAAGGCCCTAGTGCCCCTGCTATGGGGACCTTATCTGACCAGGGCTGTGATCAAAGCATCTTCCTCCCTTCTAAGGCCTTAGGGGGCCATTCCCAGTGCTCCTGCCGCTCCTCACAGACACATCCAGCTCAGAAGCCCAGGCCAGGCCGCAGGGGAGACAAGGGAGGCACTCACCACGTCTTTAAAATGTGCACCCTAGATGCCTCACTTGCCTCGCTCTCATCCCAGCCCTGAACCCCCCAGAATTATGTATTTCCCATGAGTGCCATGCAGCTGATTCCCCTGAGCCTCCTGAGACCAACAGAGCCCCTCCTCCTCTCCTTCCCCCTCCTCCTCCTCGACCCCCTCCTCCTCCTCCACCCCCTCCTACTCCTCCTCAGCGGCACCTGCTCAGCCTGGTGACAGCGGGGTTGGAAAAACCCATCGACGCCATAAGCAGTGTGCTGCGCGCGCCATCTTGTGGCCAGAATTGCCAATTACAGTCAGGATTGCTCAGTACCTATCTTAATTAGTTCCGTGTTTCTTCTTACCAAAAATGGGAAGCTCTTTTCCAAAGAAGGGGGAAACAGTCCCTGGGCTCCAGCATCGACCCAAGTGTTTACAGACATAAAACACTATATAGGCTTCCAATGCTTATAACCTATAACAACTAGGAAAAACAAAACACCTTTGCCAGGTAAAAACCAGACGTCCCCAAGAACTCTTGATTAACTGTGTCACAGTGGGGTCCTGGCTCCCGGGGTTCAATGGTTCCTAAGCAGAGGCCTCCAGAGGATCGTGTTAACCGCCCTGATTTCTGGGGGCTTCCAGGATCCCTGAGGGAGGGTCCCCTACACAGGACCCTAATTTCATGGAAGCCAGTCAGCCCACTGATGGTGACAGATTCTGGCTAAGGATGTGGGTCCCCACCCAGTCACATGGGAGGCCCCAAAAAGGCTTCCAAGAGGCAGCCACTATCTGCCCGCTGGCTCTCCTGGGGACCCACCTCACCAGGGCCCAACATCCCAACGTTCCACATAGACACGTCCTCTGCCACTTGCTGCCACCTCGATTTTAAACATAGATGCAAACTCAGGAGCTGAAATCACCTGAGAGAGTTTGATTCTAAGGTGGTAATCCTGTCTTATAAAAACGGGCTACTTTTCAATTTATCACGTAAATTAGAAGGCAGAATTCATTAAATTGTGCAGGAAACCCCGTTTGAGAACCAAACGCTGGCCTAGCGGACGCAGCAGCTGAGACGGAGGAAGGAGGAGGATGGGAAAGTGGCTGGGCGGCCTGGAGCCCCACGGCATCAGGGCCACGAGGGCAGGCACACGTTCTCTGCATGAGGCACTCACCTAGTCCTCACACAGACTGCGCACTGGGGTCAGCAGCTTTCTTATCTACACATGGGGAGCGGAGCTCAGAGACGCAACGAGACTTACCCAGCGGCCCAGCTAAGAAGGGTCCAGAGCAGGAGTCGAACTCGCCTCTGCCTGACTCCGACGCTCTCATTCCTTCCACAGAAGCGCCCCGGCCGCCCCCGGCAGGCCTGGACAGAGAGGTCGCCCTCCTTGCTGCATGCACGCGGTTTTCCAGTCAGGTCCCCACTGGGAGCGGGGATGACAGGGTCTGAGAGCAAGACACTCTGTCCGGCTCCTCAGAAGCCCCGAGCTCTGGCCTTGCAGCAGGACCTGCACCTCCTCACCTGTGCCAGCAACTCCTCTCCACCAGGGCCCGCCCCGCCCACTCCCAGACGCCTCCAAGGGCTGGCGAGGGTACCACAGTGCTTAGGGTGGGTGACCTGCCTCTGCCACCACCACCTCCCTCAGGCTGGACTGACTGAGCCTCCATCCCAGCCCTCGGCCAGCCACCCCTGGCCCGGTCAGGAAGGACAAGAGCAAGGGGCCACACCGAACCTCGGTGAGAGGGAGGCTGGCTCGCCCTCGGGGAACAGGCTTCTCTGCCCCCTGGAGCCCCACTGGAAGGCCAGGTAGGGAAGGGCCACCCGTCTGCTTCCCTCCTTGGCCCTGACTTTCAAGAACTCTTGAAGCAGCTGGTCTTGGTTTCGTATCTCAGCAGTACTATTTCTAATCTGTCCCCTTGAGAGATTCGCAGACCCTCTCTGACCTCAGTTTCCCAATCTGCTACGTGGGGAGACTTGGGCGATGCTGGATCCTTGGGAAGTGGCTCAGATCCCCCCTCTGCAACCTGAGGGCCCCTCCTCTGCTGTTGATTTCTCCAGCCCCAACTCCCTCCCTGGTGCCAAAGACACAGAACGGGCCCGCTGCCCGGAATCCCCTCTCCCAGGAAGACTCGGTGTCGAAAGCCCCACTCGCCCTGCCAGCCACCGGTGGCCCCAGGGAAGGTGACGCCTTCCAGGTGAGGGCGGGGCGACTCCGAGTTTGTGGGTCCAGAGATTGGGCGCGGGATGCGGAGATGGGGCAGCGAAGGATGCTGTGGTCCAGGGTCGCGGGAGGCGGCGCTGCGGGGGCCCGCCAGGGGGCGCTCTGCACCGAGCGCCGGCGGCCCCTCCAGCGCAGGCCAGTCTCACCCGGGAAACCGAGGCCGGGCTGGGGCGGCCGCTCAGCGGACCAGCGCGGACCCCACCCCGCCCCCGGGGCACCGAGCAGCCGGGGCCCCCGAATCTCACCGATGATGTTCAGCCGGGCGGCTTCCTCCGGGTCTTGCCCGCGTCCCCTGCCTGCCCGGTCACATGGGGCGGGGGCAGGGCCAAGGCCACGGCCGGGGCGCGGGGGGAGAAGGGGCGGGGACCCCGAGCGCTCCCTCCAGGCGGTGCCCGAAGGAAGCAGGCTCCGGGCTGCAAGACGGAGGCGTCGGATCCCGGGTACCAGGTGAGCAGCCCCTGCAGGGCCACCCCCAGAGGGACCCCCGGCGAGGGGGTGCTCGGTACCCTGAGCTCACGCACGCTCCCAGCAGGGCCCGTGGGAGATGGAGGAGGAGCCATCGGGGCAACACGGTGGCCAGGCCAGTCCAGGACGGGCGGGCCCGGCTGTCCACGCTTGAGGGATGGGGTGGCAGTGAGCGCTGGAGCACCCTGGGCCTGAATTCCCCCACCTCCGGCAGGTTACACTGTGTGACTTAGGGGTACTCACAGCTCCCCTGTGCTACCCCCCCACCCCAGGGTGCTACAGGGTGATGAGTTCTGTCCACAGTTGGTGACTACTAGGTGCTAGCTGTCATTATGAATAATGCCGGGGGCGGGGGGGGGGGGGAGCAGTGCAGAGCATACTGGCCTGAGTCCAGGAGGATCTGGTATTCCCAGCATCCTCCCTCCACAGTGAGCTGTGTGGCTGGTGCCAGAGCCGCTCCTGGCTGAGTCATCCCCAGCTGGCTCTCCCAGCCCAGGAGAGGGGCCAGCCTGGGGCCCGATCTTGAGCACCGATGCCAGGAGAGGTGGGTGAGGGGAAGGCAGGGCTGGCGGGTGACTGGAGAGCAGTTCTGCTGTGTCCTCTGCCCCGGAGGCAGAGCCCTGCCAGACCTGCCCCTCCACACGTGTTCTCCACAACACAGTGCCCACGCCCCAGGGCCTTGTCATCTCCACTGCAAGCCAAGGTCTGTGAAGGTCGCTCCTCCAACCAGAGCCCTCCTGGTCCAGGCGTGCCCCCTAGACACACACACATACACACCCATGATATAGATGGGGACCGGTGAGGGCAGGGCCCCACCCAGGGCACATCAGGACAGAGGCTCAGCTGGCTGTCTCCCACGGGGGCCTCTTTGCTTTGTGATAGCAGAGCTGAGATTGGGCTGTGACCTGCCAGGAGCAGGGGAGGGGCTGGGAGAGGCTGGGAAAGAAAGGGCCATCAACAAGTCCAGAGCAAAGGGCTAACCTCATCACACGCCCCCAGGGGTCAGGCTCCTTCTCTTGTCCATAGAGCACCGTTCAGTGGGCACTGGATTTCCGGAGCCTCTCCCCTCCCCTCGGTCACAGTGCCCTGGCATCTAGTCTGGCATCTGCCTCTTTCCTATCCCAGCCCAGGTGCCTTGTGGAGGCCAACTCCACCCAGCTCCCTGGATGAAACCAGGTTGCTTTAGCCAATCAGCACATCTCATTCCCCAGCTGCCAGGATTGGCTCAGGGTTGGATTGGGGGCCCAATCAAAAGGCCATCATGTGGCAAGAGGAGATATTTGGGAGAGTAGGGAGGAGAAGCTTCCCAGCACTTCTGAGAGAGATGCTAGAAGGTATGCTCTGTCTTTTCGTTAGACTTGGAAGAAATATTGGCTCCTGAAGCTGGTGCCCAGAATTTTTTAATAAGGTAACCTAGCTGAGGATGAAGCAGACACTTCAGGAAGCAAACAGGAGAACTCAGGGGAGAAGAAAAAAAAGGACTTGGTTAACATTGTCAAACTGCTGGATCCAGCCATGCCTGAAGTTCATATTATAAGGGTTTCCCCACAAAAGGAGACAATAAATGCCCCCCTTATATTTTAAACCAATTTTAATTGTTGTTTTGTTTCCAGCACCTGAAAGATCTTGCGTAATTATCCTCTTTTGACCAATGATAAAATGGATACTCAGAAGGTATAAGTATAAGGTCACCAGATAAAATACAGGACACTCAATTAAATCTGAATTTCGGATCAACGATGAATACCTTTTAAGTTGATGTTATGTCTCATGCAATTTTGGGGACACATTCATACTAAAAACCAATAACTGTTCATCCTGTATTTTTGTTTGCTAAATCAGGAAACCCTATTTCAGGAGCATGTCCAAATTCACACTAATAGAGAAAGGAGAAACCTGGATATGGACCCAGAGTTTTTAATTCTAAAGCCCCCACTACAGCAGGTGATGGGATAGGCTTCCTCCTGTCACTCCCCAGTGAACTCCCCGACATAGTGCAGGACCCGCCCCTGGAGCGGCCTTTCCCATAGGTTGCCCAGACCTCTACGTCAGTGACGTTGATGGCTGCAGGAGTGTCACTTGATTGCTTCATAATCGAGAGTTTTCGTTTCGATTTTCCACAACTTTAAATTATTCTCCAGGGATGCCAAATTTCCAGAAATGGCAGGGGAAGCCGCGCCATTAGCAGCAGGTGCGCCATGGGGAGGGTCTACCCCTGGGTGCCCCTGGGGCTTGTTCTCTCCATCCGGGTCTGGGGACCGCATCCCCAGTCTCTCCACTAATGGGACTGCTGCGGACGCCAGACGAGGGTCCTAAATAGCGTCCTGGGAGTCACGCTGCATGCTGGCATGTTCTTGTTTGTAGCTGTTTTTGAGGCTTTCCGGAAAATACAGCACCTTTCCAATCCAGGTCAGCTGATTGAAAGATCAGAGGCGCATCTGGAATGTGTGAAGGGCTCCCACCATCTCATCGACCTTCTGTTCCCCCCAGGGGTAGTTCTTTTCATGGTTCCCATTTTACAGACTTGAGGAACCGAGACCCAGAGGCCCCCAGACTTGCCCCAGGCCATTTGCAAGACCCTGGGGGAACATTTGAATTTCAGGGGCTAATTCCTCACAGGGAGCTTGTTGGAAATCCAAGAACACACCAGAGAAAGGGCATTCTAAATATATTTCTTTTCTATAGATGTGGATCTCCCATTACTGGAAAACAGGAATTAGCTTGTCTGCTTGAGGATGTGGCTGGTTCTTTATAAAAAGGATGCACAAGAAATTTGCGCATAGTCTGCCAGCTTCGTTATGCTGCCGACAGCTCCCAGCAAGAGAAGAACGCTTGCAGCCAGATATTTCGGTAGGAGTTTCATTTTATTCGATGGGGACTAGGATTGCCTTTGCACTTAGCTTCTTGCTGAAGGAAGGGGGCCACCCGAGGCCTCCAGAGGGGGCGTCTCGGTCTTGTGGGCTGAGAGCACCGAGGGGCGTCTATGTACTGGCCACAGCCCTCACCCCCAAACTTCAGAAGCCCCCAGTAAAGTGCCCGGGGGTAACTTGGACCAAGTGGGACAACCCTCTGGATGGGTCCCATGCAATTGCTATGTGGGTGGTTGTGCAGATGCTTGTGGGGGGTCACACAGGTGCTGGCTGAGTGATCACGTAGGTGGCTGCTGCGTGGGTCACACAGGTGCGAGCTGGGACGTTGTACAATGACGTTGCGTGTTCTATAGACCTGGGCACCTTCAGATGATGCCTGAGCTCCCAGACGCTAGTGGGAGAAACGAAGTCAGTGGTGCTCAACCTTTCTCTCTGTCTGAATCATGAGGAAGCTCTTAAAAATCCCCAGGTATTTTTAAACACTGGAGATTTGGTTTTAGTTGGTCTGAGGTGGGTCCCAGGCATCAGCCTGTTTTTTAATTCCCAGGTGAACCTAGCGTGCAGCTGGGGCCAGGAACCAGCAGACGGAGCCCAGGGGGCCTCAGACTGCACACAGCAGCCTTTGCTGTGGTCTGAGCGGGTATTTGTAGGGACGGGGGTGTCAAACTCAGTGTTTACAAAGCCAGGACTCCCGGACCCGACTCTGCGGTGGACATGGGCTGTGGGTTGCTTCTCACGCTGTTAACCTCTCTGGGTCTCGCTGCCTACAACAGGCTGGGGAGAGGCTGAGACTGGCCTTGAACTCTGGTCGGTCCTAACCTAACACCTTGGGGGTCTGTAAAATCTCTAGCTATTTTCCTCTGAGCTGGGTTTATAACATCATTTGGCTTGGAAGGAAAAGTCACTTGTCTTTGTGAAAGGTTCCAGCCACCAGATTTCCAAGTCCCCCGGCTTCAGAGCACAGATGCTAGTCCTTTGAGAAAAGGACAAATGAGATATTGCATGAGACGCCTGAGTTTGAAGAATTTGATTAGATTATCTTTTTATTGCAGTGAAATTCACGTAACAAAATTAACCATTTAGACGCGAATGATTAATTCAGTGGCGATTCGCACATTCACAATGCTGTGAGACCACCACCTCTTTCCGCTCCAGATGTTCTCGTCACCCCAAAAGAAAACCCCAAACCCAGTAAGCAGTTGCTCCCCGTTGCCCCCAGCCCTGGCATCGCTCATCTTTCTGTCCCCATGGACTTACCTGCTCTGGATGTTGCATGTGGACGGAAGCATACATGTGTCCTTCTGTGACTGGCTTCTTGGACTGAGTCATATCTTTGAGGTTCATCCACATTGCAGATGCATCTGCGCCTCATTACTTTAGGCTGAATTAATTCTTAAAGCCTTATCTGACCACAGACAGCTTGGCAGCTTTGTGAAAAAGGACCAGCCATGCCATTCTGTGGACGGCTTTGGAAAGCAAAGGAGAGGCCCCTGGCACTGGGGAAGCTGTCTCTCCTCTCCATCCTTGGTCTCTCGGGGTCAGCCCTTCGGTCTCTTCTCCCTCTCTCTCCCTCTCTCTGTCCCTCTCTCCCTCCCCTCCCCTCCCCTCCTCCCCCTCTTCTTCTTCTCCTTCTTCTCTCTCTGTCTCTCTGTTTCTCTCTCTGTCTCTCCATCTGTCTCTATCTGTCTGTCTCTTTCTCTCTGACCCTCCCTCTCTCTCTCCCCTCCCCACCCCTCCTCCCCCTCATCCCCCTCTTCTTTTTCTCCTTCTTCTCTCTCTGTCTCTCTCTCTCCCCATGGATTCTGGAGGAGACTACTGGGGGCCTGGAGCTTGCTTTTAACGGAAGTTTTCGGGGAATTGGGGCAGATGGAAGATTCTTTGGGGTTAAGTTGCGCCGCTGCACTTTACTTCTTCACTCCACCCACAATTTTGCCGAGCCGAGGCCCTGCTGTGCAGCAGGAAGCCAGAGGACAGCCCGGGTCAGGGTGTCTCATTCAGGGGGCCTCTGCTGAAGCTCTCACCCAGCCCTGGCACCGCCCTCGGCTCCACCCCTTGTAGGCTTTTCCTGTGGCACCATCCTGCCCGTTCAGACCAGCTTCAGCCTCCTGGCTCACCAGCTTCCCTAACTTCTGCTCACTGGCCTGCCAGGTTCTCTCCCAAGGACTGGTGGCCTCTCCCTGCAGCCAGCCCTCCTGGCACACCCCACCACGAGTAGCCACTGCACGTCTGAATCACAGTGGGAAGAAAGATGGTGGCCTCCGTCCACACTGGGCCAGAGAGTCTAGAAAGGAGAGAGCAGCTCTGAATCCAGCCCTCTGTCAGGCCCCCAGCTCCCTGACCCACAGCTAACCTTCAGGACCAAGGCCAGGGGGCAGCTTGGACTGGGCATCCTCTGTCACACCACCCCCCATGACCTCCCAACTCTGTGGCTTTGCTCACTTGGCCTTTCTCCAGGGCATCCCCTCTCCCTTCCTTGCCATGGATGGCAGGGATGCGAAGGGACCATGAGATGCCAGGTAGGAAGGCAAGAGTGTATCCTGGAAGAACAGGAGCCTCAGAGAGAGGGGAAGTGAAGTCATAGGAAGGAGAATGGTGGGTGATAAGAGAGGACAGGTAGGTTGATATCATGTTGAGAAACTTGGACTCTTTTCTCATGGGCAGTAGGGAGCTATTGAAAGCTGTAAGCATAGGATTGATTGGATCAGAACTGCTTGTAGGAAACATGATGTGGCAGCAGGGTATGAAGTCAGCCCTCTCCTAGATTCTTACAAAGACCTACCCACTGGTCTTCCTGATTCTACCGGTGGCCCTTCCATAGCTTCTCAAAATTGCACCTGGAGTAAGGCTGTTACCACGTAAATCTAATGAGATCTATCACTCGCTCAACATATCCCAGTGGATTCCCATGTCACTCCTCCATCAAGCCCACCGTTACCTACCACGTCATCTCCTTCTGCATCCTCCATGTCCTTAGTGCCAGCAGCACCACTTCCTTGCCATTCCTCAGATGTGCCAGGTCTTTGCAGGTGCTCTGCCCTCTCTCAGGAACACCCTTCCCCTCGGAATACCCATGGCTCACAACTCACCTCCTTCAGACTTTTACTCAAGCGCCACCTTCTTCTGAGGCCTTCACTGACTGCCTGTGTGTGTTACAGTGGGATAGGTTATGCAGTAGCTGGGTCATAGGTCACCTGCCCATCATAGTGACTCAAAGACCCAGCACGATGGAACAACCAATACCTCAAGTGGTGCTGCCGGCCAGACCAGAGCGCCAAGGGAGAGATGGAGCTCTAGAATGGTCTCATGCCAGCAATGAAATCCTCAGCCTGGGAGTCACGCTTGTCACACGTCACATGCAGTTCATTGCCCCAGCTACCCGCAAGGGCTCCAAGAAGTAGGATCCAACCACGTGCCTAGAAGGGGAGGACTGGAGGAATTTGGCAAAGCTCACTAATGACTGTGCCAGCTGGAGCACCTTGCCGATATCCTTCTCCTCTTCCCTCCTTCACTTTCCTCCATAGCATTTGCTCTTATCTCATATATTTATGTATTTTAACAGCTTTATCATATCATTTATTCTTATCTCATATATTTATATATTTTAACAGCTTTATCAAGTGTAGGTTCCACGTGATAAAACTCACCTGTTCTAAGTGTACAAGTCAACGACTTTTAGCAAATTTGTAGAGTTGTACAACCATCACCATAATCCAGTTTGAGGACATTTCTATCACCCGGAAAAGTTCCCCTGTGCCCATTTGCAATTCATCTCCCCTTCCGTCTTCCATCCCCACTGATCTGCTTTCTGTCTTTATAAATTTGCCTTTTCTAGATCTTTCATGTAAATAGAATCATATATTCTGTTGTCTTTTGTGTCAGGCTTCTTTCACGTAGCATAAGGTTTCTGAGGTTCATTCGAGTTCTTGTGTGTATCAGTAGTTTCTTCCTTTTTAGCCGAATAATACTCCATTGTGTGGATGTGCGTTTCGTTTATCCAGTCACCAGTTGATTTATTGTTTTATGGCTTAGCATATGGTCTGTCCTGAGGAATCTTCCATATGTACGTAAAAAAAAAAGTATATTCTGCAGTCACTGTAAGGAGTGTCAATTAGGTCAAGTTGGTTGATAGTGTTGTCCAAGCCTTCTATATCATTGCTGATATCCTGTCTAGTTATTCGATCAATTATTGAGATTGAGATACGGAAATCTCCAACCCTCGTTATTCAATTGTCTGCTGCCAGGTTTTGTTCCATGTGTTTTGAAGCTCTCTTGTTAAGTCTGTGTTTATTTATAATTGTTATAGCTTCCTGATGCATTCACCCTTCTGTCATTGTGAAATGTCCCCCTTTGTTGTAATGTTTCTTTTCTTCAAGTCTATTTTATCTTGTATCAACATAGCCAGTTCCAGCTGTTTTGTGGTTACTGTTACACCACATATCTTTTTCCAACTTTTTCCTTTCAACCACTTTGTGTCATTCAACCTACAGTGTGTCTCTGATAGACAGCACATAATTGGATCTTGCTATTTCATGAGGACAATCTTTGCCTTTTGGTTGGGATATTTAGACCATTCACATTTAACGTAATTATTGACATGGCTGGATTTACATTTGGCATTTTATAGTTTGTTTTTTATACGTCTCCTCTATCTTTGTTCCTCTGTTCCTCCTTTTCCACCTTCTTTGTATTAGACAGATATTTTCTAGTATGCCGTTTCATTTTTAATTGATTGCTTTTCCTATATTTTTGTGTTATTTTCATAGTGTTTGCTTTGGGATTACAATATGCATTTTATCTTAATCTACTTCAGATTAATACTTTATTCCATTCAAATATTAAAACTTTGCTCCAAGGTAGTTTCTTTTCCTTCCTCCTCCTTTGTGTTCTTATTGTCATGTACATATTACATCTATATATTATAAGCCCCAAAATACAGTTATAATTATTGTTTTACACACTCTTATGTCTTTAAAAGATGTGAAGAGAAGAAATGAGAAAAAATATATTTATAGTGTTTTTCCTGTTAACCCACATATTTGTCTTTTCCTGTGTGTTTCATTTCTTCCTGGAAACTTGGGTTAGTGCCTGCTGTCATTTCCTTTCAGCCTGAAGAACTTCCTTTAGTGTTTCTTATAAGACGGGTCTGCCAGCAAGGAATTCTCTCAGGCTTTGTTTATCTAGGAATGTCTTTATTTTGTCTTTGTTTTTGAAGCACAGCTATTGGATGTAGAACACTTGGTTAACTTTTTATTTTGTGTAATATATTGAATCTCTTTGTATTTACCCTGCTGAGGGTTTTTCAAGCTTGTTATATGTGACAACTAATATTTTTCATCAAATTTGGGAAGTTTTTAGCCACTATTTTTTTCAAATGATTTTTCTGTCCCTTTCTGTCTGTCTCCTTCTAAGACTTGCATTGCACATATATTGGCGTGCTTAATGTTGCTTTACAGGTCTCTGAGAGTCTGTTCTTTTTTCTTCAAGTGTTTTGTTCTGTGTTTCTCTATGTTCTTCAGATTGGATAATTTCTATAGCTCCATCTTCAAGTTCACACATTCTTTCTTCTACCATTTCAAATCTTCTGTTGAGCCCCTCTAGTGAATTTTTCATTTCAGTTATTAAACTTTCATCGCAAGAATTTCCATTTGTCATTTTGTATTTTCTATCTCATTGAGGTTCTCTATTGGTTTATTCTTTATTATCATGCATCCCTTTAATTCTTTAAACATGTTTCCTTTAATTCTTTAAACACATTTATGTAGTTTTTTTAAATTATTTTTTCTTTTTTTTAAAGATTGACACCTGAGCTAACATCTGTTGCCAATCTTTTTTTCTTCTTCTTCTTCTCCCCAAAGTCCCCCAGTACATAGTTGTATATTCTAGTTGCAGGTCCTTCTAGCTCTGCTATGTGGGACGCTGCCTCAGCGTGACCTGATGAGCAGTGGCAGGTCTGTGCCCAGGATCTGAACCAGCAAAACCCTGGGCCGCCCAAGCAGAGCTCACAAACTTAACCACTTGGCCACAGGGCTGGCCTCTTTACATAGTTTTTTAAAGTATTTGTCTGCTGAATACAAAATCTGGGAATACTCAGAGAGTTTCTATTGACTTTTCTCCTGAGAATGAGTCACACTTTCCTTTTCCTTTGTACATCTCATAACTTTTTTGCTAAAAACTGGACATTTTAGATAACATATTGTGGGAACACCAGGTTCTGATTTACCTGTCTAAATAATGTTGTTGCTGACTTGTTTGTTTGGTCACTTGCCTGGGATAAGTCTGTTAATTCTGTCCCCCCACCACCACCACACTACTCACTATGCAACCACTAATATCTCTGCTTATATTTGTTCTTTATTCTTCCTTTCATTTTTAAGCCTGGCTTCCTAGGGGTCACCCCTGTTTCTGTGTAATTCAGGGATCATCCAATAATTGGACAGATGTTGTGTTCAAACCTTGAGCCAGTACAGCTTCCATTCTCTGCTGATAGATCTGTGTGAGGCAGGGAAAGGCTCTCAAGTTCAGGCTGTTCTCAAGTTTACCCTGGATCTTACTTTCTGCTGGACCCTTTGCATTACCTCTGCACTTGCCCACAGTCTTAGGGTTGGCAGGAGTGTGTGGGTACCCTGAGCCCTCTCTGGGCTCCACTGTGCATGCTGTAGCCTAAGCCAGGAGCGTGTTTGCCCAACAATGACTGTAGCCTCACACAGAGCATTGATTCTCCCCATCCACCTGCTGCCAGGATTGTCTATGCCACTGACAATGCCTCTAGGTATGGGCATCGCCCACCACTCAAAATTGAATGAGCCACTTTGGACTTCATCAGCAAAGTTGCTGGTCCTGATGATGTGCCCACCCTGGCAGAACCTCTGTGAGGACTGAGCTGGGGGAAGTGGGATGGAAGTACCCCTGGGCAAGAACACCACAGACTCCTGCTGTTCTTACCTACAGTACAGCATTTTTTTCAAGCATAAGTGCTTTTCAGATTGTTGCATGCCTTTGGTCCCTTTCCAGAGTATGGAAATGGTTATTTGTGTCAATTTTGTCCAGATTTATAGTTACATTTGGGGACGAAGATTTGCTGACCTCATCTCTCACACGTAACTGGAAATCCTTCCTCCTACTTGTTCATTTCCACCTATTATCTGTCTCCCCTCTCCTATTAAGATATAGGTTCTATCCTTCATCATCCCTTGGTCACTTAGAATAAGGAGGGGAAGGGTGAAGGTTAAGAGCTGTTTTCACAGTACCTAGAATGATGCCTGACACATAGTATTTGCTTAATAACTGTTTGTTGAGAGAATGAATGAATGAATGAATTAATGAATAGCATGGAGAGCGGACTAATGGATGGCAAGTGGCCATGCTGAGTACCTGAGTCAGCAAGAATATAGAGAGGACGGCAGGTTCAAGAGATATTGGGGAGGAAAGATGGATAACACTTGGCAGTGCTGGACAAGGGAGGCATTAAGGATGGCTGGGGTTTCAAGCCGGGTAAGCCTCTAAGGAGATTTCATGGGAAGGGGGGCAGTGGCAGGCCCAGCCGCTGCTGCACCCTGATGAGGTGAACCAGCTGATCGACAACTATGTGTATGTGTCGCAAAGTGGCTGCTGCTGCCCTTCCATCTCCCAGATCTCCCAAGAATCTCCCTGTGGCCCAGCCTAATGGGAAACATACAAGAAAGGGAATCCTGGGAAGTTCCCTTCAGCCCAGCCAAGCTCTGTTACATAGCTGTCACCGGTCCTTGTTCTCTGGTTCTGGTTACAGGAAGCCAATGGGAGATGCGAGGCCATTCTAAGATTCCAGGAGAATGGCTCTAGGAGAGGGGAGAAGAGGCCAGGATAGGGATATCCACAGGTAGGAGCCCATTTCAATAGTCCAAGGAAGGGCTGATAAGAAGCTAGGCCAAGACAGTGGTGGTAGAGACAGAACAAAGAAAGTGGAATGCACAGAGCTTGGTGTCTGGCTGCCTGTGGAAGGGGAGGGAGAAAGGAGGAAAGTTGAGGCCCAGGCTTCTGATTTGGGCAGGTGGGAGAGTAGAGGTGCCGTTGTTGGAAGGGATTCAGGAGGAGAAACAGGTATTGGAAGGACTGCTTGGTGCACATCCTGAGCAACCCTTCCAGCTGGCTCTGTCCTCTCTCCATCCCATCTCACCAACCCCAACACCATCCATCCACCCATCCATCCACCATACATCCCCTGTGGGCTGCTCTGGGCAACAGCTCTGTGACTGAAGAGTGATGCCCACTGCCCAGCTTCACACAAGCCATTGTCCATGGCACCTGCCCCCAGCCCAACACTATAGATACCGCACCAGGGCCTGTCTCCATCTGCAGACTCAGCACTGCTGCTTCCCAGGGCAGGGGACTCTTGGCAGCATTCATCCAGAGACCTAGTCAGTTTCTGAGGGGATCAACTTCTTGGGGACTGATCTGGTAGGGCTGATGGCAAAGTGTGTGTAGGGGGCAGCTTCTCTGACTGTCCCACCCACCCACTCTGGCCCTTCACACTGGAGGAGCTCTCAGAATTATGTGAAAGACCCAGACAACAGGAGGAAGCCCTTTAGACTCCTACCCACTCTGACGCTCCATCCTGGCACGTTGCCTTTAACCCTCACATCTCAACTCTATGAGCAACTCCATCCCTGGACCCCTGCTCCGGCACTTTCTGACTTCCCTCCAAGCACTCTGGTCTTTGTGCGCCAGCCAGGGTTGGCCGTGCCTGCCCACTCCACTGGCCTCTTGGCGGTTACCTTGAGTGAGGACTCCCTGCGTGCCTCCCACTGTCCCACCAGGCATGACTCAGCCATAGGTCTACAAATGTTTATTGAGCCTGTACTGTTGGCTGACAGACACTCTTCTAGATGCTTGAATATAGAGATACAGCCCCTTCTCCCAAGGAGATGTTGGTCTACAGAAGGACAGGGCTCTGGTGGAAGGTGTACAAGGAGAGCATGAACCAGGAGGAGAGTCTTCATGCTGCCAAGGGGGTCGGAGCAGGGTCCTTGAGCAGGGAGCAGCCTAGTCAGCCCCTGGAGTGAGGGCAGGAGCAGCCACGTAGGCGGACCACAGCGGGCATTCCTGGAAGAGGTCCAGGGCTGCAAAGGTTCTCTGAGAGCTCCATCCTGCTCATCCCCAGGCTCCCTGCTCAAGCACCAAGCTCATCCTGTGACCCCCAGGCAGCACTGACGCAGGCTGGGCTGGAAAGACCCAGCCACTCCCGTGTCTCCTGCAGTGTTCTTTGTAGAAGCCCATTGATAAGCGCCATGCTGTTTGGGGAAGGCAGGGGTGGAGCAGGGGCAGCCCCTGAGTGCCCGTTCCTCCCCGGGAGTTCACCTGCCCCTGGCAGCACAGGTCCCCAGGTAAATGAGATGGCAGGTAGAGTGTTCTTCCATTTTATTAATGAAAAGAGCAATGGAAGATAGACCAAATGCTACCACCAAACTAACAATAATAAGGAATAGCCTTGAGATCACCCTGCAGTTTCCACTTCAACGTGGCCATCTAATTCAACTGCTCAGCCAGCCTGTGCGATTTTCGTGTTCCCTTTTTACAAAGGAGGAAAGTGAAGTCATTCCATCCTGCTCCCCCAGCCAGGAAGTGGTAACACTGTGTCTAAGTTTGGGTTCCCCAACAGCAGAGCCCAAGACAAGGGCTGGGGTACAGGTGTTTTATTTGGGAAGTGATGCCAGGAAGCGGAAATGGGGCGGGGGAGGGAGGAGAGGGAGACAGGGCAGGCCAGTGTAAGGGGCATTATCATATCAAGACTGCAGCTTTCAATAACATTGACTTCCGCAGGAACTGAGAAGATGGCGGAATGCCTCCCAGGATGGTCCTAGAAGGATGGAGGCTGGGGATTGTCCTGCTTTCTTTCTCCCTCAGCTGAAGGCTGCCCCCAGGCTGTGGATGCCCAGCACTTCCGGACTTCGTTCATTGGCACCAGGGCTACAGGGTCCCTGGGACTTTAGAGAAGGCCCCCCAAGGCTGAGAGCCTGGAGAGGGAGCCCATCGGGGGTGGGAACTCTTTATCACACCTGTGACTGGAATCAGAGCTGCCACAGGAATGGGACGTGGGCTCCCAAAGCCGGGCTACAAGCTGCGGCCAAGGCCCCAGTAATTCTCTCTTCCCAAGCTGGGGGGAGTGTGTGAGCTGCACAGCCCTGGGGAGACATGGCGTTGGGGTCCCCAGAGGCCCAGGGCAGAGGTGCAGGGGTGGGTGGCGGACGGACAATGAGAGACAGAGGGGACCAGGGACAAGATGAAGTGTCCATTTGTGGTGGTCCCTGCCTCCACGGGCCCCTGGGGACCTGGAATTCTCTCACTCACGGTGAGGAGGAAGGGCAGGTGTGAGTCGGCTCGGCTGCCCCCGTAACAGAGTTCCACAGCCTGGGCAGCTTAAACAACAGAAATTTATTTTCTCATAATTCTGGAGACTTGAAGTCTGAGATCAAGATGTCGGCAGGGTTGGAACCTTCTGGGTCCCCTCCTTGGCTGGTGGATGGCCATCTTCTCCCCGTGTCCTCACATGGTCTTCCATCTGTGTGTGTCTGAATCCCCTCTTCTTATAAGGACAACAGTCATATTGGATTAGAGCCCACCCTAAGGACCTCTTTTACCTTAATTACCTCTTTAAAGATGCTATGTCCAAATACAGTCACGTTCTGAGGTGCTGGGGGGTAGGTCTGCACCGTATGAATTTGGGGGGACACAGTCCAGCCATGGCAGCTCAGGAGAGCCCTCTTGCTTTCCTGGGCTCTGAGCTGTCTGCCCTGAGGACCAGCGAGGTGTCTGTGCCCCGAGAACAAGGAGGCTGAGAGAGGCTGGACAGAGCCCTCAGCAAGTGTCTACACAGAAGCTCTGCCAGACACACGGCCCCCCGGGGAGCCAAGCGGAAGCCCACTCTCACCCGCCCCAAGCAGCTGAGCCAATAGGAGCTGAGTCGGGGTTTTCCTCAGGGAACCATTTTCCTCCCATGACTTCTGTTCCTGCACATCTGGGAGAAATGACTTGACCCCGAGAATGATTGCGAAATGGCAGACCGCAGGGAGGGCTCCCGGCCCTTCTGTGCTCTGCAGCTCACCCTCCCATGCGATCTCATTTAATGCTGCCCCAGCTCTGTGGGGGTGGAGCTGCTCTCCCTGTTGACCAGATAAGGGAGCTGAGACTCAGAAAGTCTGTTGACTCCCAACTAGTGAGTGGCAGAGGCAGGACTCAACCCAGATCTGAGCTGACCCACTTCTACTGCTCATTCACAGCTGCTCCTCTGCCTTTAGGGACATCAGCTACACCCTTGGCCATAGCCATCAAATCCCCCACCCAAATCTGGAATGTGCACCCATCCAGCTCGCCATGGGATCACTGGGTGAGTGGTACAAATGGGATTCTCTCAACGTGTTAGATGGTTGGCAGGTAAGACCACCAGCCAGTTACCATAGAAACAAGGATGGAAGGCAGCAGCATCCAGGTGGCCTAGGAGGAAGGTGAGGATGAACTTGGAGACGTAGATGCCGTGGCATTGACTTTCAGATACTTGCCCTAAATGCCCTCTAACAGTCAGGGTATCCTGAAAACCATCTCAGCCCAGTGTTCAGTGAAGAAAGGATGCTCCTTCCTCTACCCAGCTCTCTGCTCCCTCCTCCTCTTGATCCAGTTCCTGTTAACTTTCCAGCGCACAGGGAAAGTCAGCCCTCCAAGCCTGCTGCTAACATCATTTTGCCAGTTCTGAAATGATAAAAAGAGTCTTTAGAGAAATGCAGGTATGGGTGGGGATCCTAGTTCCACCACGTGTTTACTCCGTGGTCTTATTCAGGTGATATGATCTTTCCACTCGGGTTCCTCACTGTAAAAGGGAGATCATGACAGGCCACATGTCATAGAACTGTTATAAGGATTATATATCTAATAAAAAACAGAGTTCAAGAAGGGGAACAGGGTAATTCCTGAGTGAATAGGAAGCCCCTTCCAGACAAACCATTGGATCCTACTCTTAATTTCTGGCTGTGAACTGTTGCCATTGGGAAATTTTGGAAAGAAAGTGTAATGATAGGTTTGTTTCTGATGGAGCCTCTGCATAGGGACACAGGGACCCTATACTTGGAGCCAGGCACCCAGTCTTACTTCTCCAGTGTTCAGAGAATGCAAACCCAAGACCAGTCAACGGAGGGTCCCTGAGTGAGGTGGACAGTCATAGCGATGAGAGCTTGCTGGGGCCATTAAAAGTGGCCAGGCCTGGGAAGTTGACTCAGTGGTTCCCTAATGAGGGATTAATAATTTCTTTGGTCACTCAACACACATTTGTTGTACCAGGCACTATTCAAGGCACTAGGGACACAGCAAGTAGCAAAACTGCTAAAAATCCCTGCTTCCTGGAGTTCCCCTTCATCACTCGTCATAATCTAATGGAGGGATCTGAAGGAAGCTGTTCTCTGAGGTCTTCCATGTGGGTTGTGGGCCTCTGGGAGGTGAATCAGGATCTTCTAAGGGTAGGTGGGGCGGGAGGTGCAGTAGGTGTTGTTCAAAAAAGAATAGTCATTATGCAGCAGCTATAAAAATTTAAAGACCCCACCTTCTAGTCTCGTCTTTGACATGTAAAAAGCTTAGAAATTGTCGCTCCCAACCATACAAAAAGAAGAAAACTAAACGAACTTAAAATCTATGACATTTCTTAGAGCCAACAGAGAACTGAGGTCACAGGGCAAGCCAACACCCCAAATCGAGAGAGACAGGAGAATTCGGAAAACAACAGCCAAGATCAGTTTACCTGAAGCAGAGGCACTGGTACCATCAACTGATAAAGACGCTTAAATGGTAAATTGGACTAACTGCTGGGGGCTGAGTGTGGATTAGCTTGAGAGTGAGAACTCCTGGGGCCCTGTATGACAGAGGAAGCCCCCACAACTTCATGGGTTTTCCTGCCAGGAGCTCTACCAGATTCTCAAGATGAAGCATCAAGAAAAATCCCCATGTGTTCTGAACAGAGGAAAGGGAGAAGTAACCATTTTGAACTATGAACAGTGTTCTCCATAACAAAGGCCTACTTTCCAAGTAGAACATCTTACCAGAGCCCTAACCACCTGGCAGAAGGGCAGTTAGCCAACTCCAGCTTCCTCTAGACTTCTCTCCTAAGAGTAGAAAGAAAAAGGCTACTTCTGAGGGTCATAGCCCAGGCACTCAGGCCCAGAAGAAGACTGATCACTGATTATGAGACTGTAGAATGCTTCCCCTCCTCACACCTTACCACCACATCAGCAGGGCTATAATAATGGATCGCAACTCAAAGAGCTGCAAGGCACAGACTCTATTTAAGAAGGAGTCCTTAGAGAAACCCAAAGACAACAGAGGAGAACAAAACAAAGATCCTAGAGAAAACTGAAACCTCTGGCACCTACAGACACAATAAACATTAACACAGCATAGCTCCTAGCTGGATCAACGTAAAAACTCAAACTAAGACCTATTTACCTCAGTTCCTGTTACCTGATACATTATGTATGGCTTCCAAAAAAAATTACAAAACATGCTAAAAGGCAAGAAAAAATACAGCCTGAAGAGCTAAACAGCTTTAGATAGTTCCACCCATAAGGAGCTTCAAAGTCACTACTCCATCCTAATGAAATGTACAGAGCTGAACAGACCGAAAAATCAGCAGCTCTTTTAGGATCTATAAGAGAGGGGAAGACGCAGGTAAACCACTGCATCTAAGATTGGAGACAGACACGCAAGTACAGGTGTCAGGACTTACTGGTGCAGACACTCATGAGTGGAAACCATTGTGGGAACCAGTACTGGGGTCAAGAAATCTGAATTGTAATTGAAAAATTGGTGAAGGCTCAATGTGGACAACCTGGTCATAAGGGAACCCCACAATATCATGAGATTTACCTCCAGGAGCTCAACCAGGTACCCACAGGAAATATCAGAGAAAAGCCCCCTCATGCTTCCTGCAGGGGGAGGGGAAAAGGAACCATTTTGAAGTAAATCAGAGCACTCTCTTCTTCTTAACAGAAGAACTGCCCTGAAGGGAAACTAGTTAACCAGAACCTAGCCTGCTCTGGAGTATTATCAGAGCCTAACTGAGCTGGGGGAAGGGAAACACCCAACTCCAGCCCACTCTAGCCAAGCATCAGAACCAGACTTAGATACGTCAGAGATTGTGGAATTATCGGATAGAGAACTTAAAATAGCTATGACTAGTATGTTAAGGATTGTAATAGAAGAAGTAAACAACGTGTAAGAACAGATGGCTAATGTAAGCAGAGGGATAGAAACTCTAATGAAGAACCAAAAAGAAATGCTAGAAATCAAAAACACTGCAATGCCTCTGATGGGCTTGTCAGTAGACCGGACACAGCTGAGGAAAGAGTCAGTGAGCTTGAAGATATGTCAATAGAAAATTCCAAACTGAAATGCAAAGAGAAAAAAGAACAAAAAAGCAGAACAGAATATCTAAGAATGTGAGACAGTGTCAAAAGGTATAATAAATGCATGATTGGAACACCAGAAGAGAAAAGAAAGAAAGGAACAGAAGAAATAGTTGAAGCAATAATGGCTGAGAATTTTCCGGAATTAATGACTGTGTAGCAGAGAATTTAAAAATGCCAAAAAAGAGGGCTGGCCTTTCACTCGGCTTCTGGGAGGTAATCTCCATCATATCTGTTAGGAGTGTCTTCACTTAGGGCAAGGGTTGGCTACACCAGATCATAGTGTTGCTAACCAAACCTGATAGTCTTAGAGTAGAGGCTTCCCATCCCCCAAAGACCATCCATATGATTTATGGTGGCAGCTTTGGGTCTTGTGGTATCAGTCAACCTGGGGGCTGAGATCAACTAAGAGGATAATCAATCATACCTATGTGATAGAGTCCAAATAAAAACTCTGGAAACTGAGGCTCTGGCAAGCTTCCTGGTTGGCAGTGCTCTGTGCATATCATCACACATTGATGCTGGGTGGGTGATATGCCCTGACTCTATAAGAGAGAACAACGGAAACTGCTCGTTTGGAACCTTCCCAGACTCTGCCCTATTCATCTCTTCCTTGCTTGCTTTTAATTTGTATTCTTTCCCTGGAAGAAACCGTAACCGTGAATTTAATAGCTTTCAGTGAGTTCTATGAGTCCCTCCAGCAAATCATTGAACCTGAGGGTGGTTTGGGGGGCACCTCCAAACTTGCACTTGGTTTCAGAAGTGAGCATGGTCTTATGGAGGACTGAGTGCCCTCAAACTTGATAGCTGACTCTAAACTTTGCAGTTTGGCCAATTCCGGGTAAACGAACCACAGATTCAGGAAGCTCAGAGAACAGCATGTAGTATAAAATTATATCTATATCTATATATGGCATATCATATTCAAACTGCAGAAAACAAAAGACAAAGAGAAAATCTTGAAAGAAGCCAAGAGTAGGAGGATCGCCTAACCTTTGAGGAACAAGGATAAGAATTACATCAGACTTCTCATTAGAAACCATGCAAGCAAGATGACAGTGGAGTGAAACCCTTAAGATGTTGAAAAATATTCCCAGCATTGTAGGGTTCTATATCTAGTGAAATTATCTTCAAAGTAAAGGCGAAATGAAGACTTTCTCAGACAAACATAAATTGAGGGTATTCATTGCTAGTGGATCTGTTCTGTAAGAAATGTTCAAAGAAGTTCTGCAGAGAGAAAGAAAATGGTCTAGGTCAGAAATTCAGATCTGCATAAAGAAAGAGTATCAGAAAATATAAATGAATGGAAAATAAAATCTTTTTCTTATTCTTAATTGATTTAATGGATAACTGTGCAAAGTAACAATAGTAACAATATATTGGGTATATAGTATGTGGATAGTTGAAACTAATTACAGCAACATCATAAGGAACAGGATGGAGGAATTGGGAATGCTCTGTTGTAAGGAACTTGCACTATTTGTGACAGTAATTTAGTGTTACTGAGTGGACTTAAATTAACTGTAAACATATATTGCAAACTCGAGGGCAGCCATAATTTTTTTAAAAGTTTAATTGATATGCCAAGGGGAAATAGATAATCTGAATAAGCCTATTACTATTAAATAAATTGAGTCAATAATTAACAATTATCCTTAAAAGAAAGCACCAGGCCAAAATGGTTCCACTGGTGTATTTTACCAAACCTTTAAGGAAGAAATGATACCAATTCTCTACAATCTCTTCTATAAAATAAAAGCAGAGGGAACACTTCCTAACTCATTCTATGGGGCTAGCATTACTAATTCCCAAACTGGGTAAAAACAAGAAAGGAAAGCTACAGACCAATATCTCCTATGAATATAGATGCAAAAGTCCTCAACAAAATATTAGCAAAATTAATCCAACAAAGTGAAAAAAGAATTATATACCACAACCAAGTGGGGCTTAGTCTAGGTGGGCAAGGCTTGTTGAACATTTGAAAAACTATTAATGTAACCCACCACGTCAACAGGCAAAAGAAGAAAAATCTTTTGATCAAATGAATTGATACAGAAAAAACACTTTACAAATCCAACACCTATTCATGATAAAAATTCTCAGCAAACTAGGAATAGAGGAGGACCTCCTCAACTTGACAAAGAATGTCTCAAAAAAACCTACAGCTAGCATCATTCTTAGTGATGAGAAACTGGATGTTTTCCTCCTATATTGGGAACAAGGTGAGGATCTTCCCTCTCACCATTCCCAATTCAACATTGTACTGGAAGTCCTAGCTAATGCGATAAGACAAGAAAAGGATATAAAAGTTATACAAGAACATACAATAGAGAAAGGACAGTCTCTTCAATAAATGGTGTTGGGAAAACTGGACAGCCTCATGAAAAAGAATGAAACTAGACCATTATCTTACACAAAAATTAATATACAAAAATTAATTCAAAGTAGATTAAAGACTTGAATATAAGACCTAAAACCAAAAAATTCCTAGAAGAAAACAAAGGGAGTAAACTCCTTGACATAGGTCTTAGCAATGTTTTTGTGGATCTGATTCCAAAAGTAAGGGGAACAAAAGCAAAAATACACAAATGGGTCTACCGTAAACTAAAAAACTTCTGCACAGTGAAGGAAACCATCAACAAAAACAAAAGGCAACCTACTGAATTGGAAAAGATATTTGCAAATCATATATCCAACAAGTTAACATCCAAAATATATAAAGAACTCGTACAACTCAACAACAAAAAAGCAAACAACCTAATTTAAAAATGGGCAGAGGAACTAAGCAGACATTTTTTCAAAGAAGACATAGTGATGTCCAACAGGCACATGAAAAGGTGTTCAACATCACTAATCACCAGGGAAATGCAAATCAAAACCACAATGAGATAGCACCTCACACCTGTTAGAATGGCTATTATCAAAAAAACAAGAACCATCAAGTGTTGTAGAGGATGTGAAGGAAACCCTTGTGCACTGTTGGTGGGAATGCAAATCGATACAACCACCATGTAAAACAGTATTGAGGTTCTTCAAAAAATTAAGAATAGAACTACCATACCATCTGACTATTCTACTTCTGGGTATTTATCCTAAGAATATGAAAACTCTAATTTGAAAAGATATATGCACCCCTATGTTCACTGCAGCATTATTCACAATAGCCAAGACATGGAAACAACGTAAGTGTCCATCAGTGGATGAATGGATAAAGAAGATGTGGTGCATGTGCATGCATGTACATGTATATATATATCACACAGTGGAATACTACTCAGCCATAAAAAAGTATGAAATCTTGAAATTTGCGACAACATGGATGGACCTTGAGGGTACTATGCTAAGTGAAATAAGTCAGACAAAGAAAGACGAATACCGTATGGTTTCACTCATATGTGGAAGATAAATAAATAAATAAATAAAACAAAAACAAACTCATAGTTACAGAGAACAGATTGGTGATAACCAGAGGGGAAGGGGACTGGGGTGTGGACGAAGGGGTTCAATTGTATGGTGATGGATTATAAGTAGACTTATGGTGGTGATCACTTTGTAGTGTATACAGATGTTGAACTATAATATACATCTGAAAATTATAGAATGTTATACGCCAATTTTACCTCAATAAAAAACCAGAAAGGTTAAAAAAAAGTTATCCAGATTGGGAAGTAAGGAATAAAACTGACTTTGTTTACAGATGACAGGATTATCTATGCAGAAAGTCACAAAGCATTTACAAAAAAAACCAACTCTAGAACTAATACGCAATTATAGCAAGGTCACAGGAGACAAGGTTAATATACAAAAGTCAGTTGCTCTCCTTTATACTTGTTTAAAATGAGCAAGTGGAACTGAAAGTAAAAAGACAATGCCATTTGTATTGGTGTAAAAAATTAAATTCATATAAATCTAACAAAATATGTACAAGATCTGTATGCAGAAAGCTGTAAGACTTTGATGAAAGAAATCAAAGAGGATCTACATAAAGGAAGAGATAGTCTGTGTTCATGGATTGGAAGACAATACTACTAAGGTGTCAGTTCTCAACTTGATCTATAGATATAACACAATTTCCATCAGAATCCTGGCAGGCTATTCTGTGGGTATCAGTACACTGATTCTGAAGTTTGTATGGAAAAGCAAATGACCCAGAGTAGCCAAAAGAACTCAGGGAGAATAACTAGTCAGAGGAACCACAATTCCAAATTCAAGATTTATTTTAAAGTTATAGGAACCAAGACAGAGTGGCATTGGCAAAAGGATAGACACATAGATGAATGGAATCAAATACAGAGCCCGGAAATGGACCCATACGAATACAGTCAACTGATCTTTGACCAAGAAGCACAAGTAATTCAATGGAGAAAGGATAGTGTTGTCATCAGCTGTGGCTGGAACTGTTGTATGTCCGTGTGCAAAAAAACGTGAGCCTTGACACAGACTTTATCCCTTCACCAAAAGCTAACTCAAAATGGATGCTAGACCTAAATGTAAAACACAAGATATAAAATTTATAGAAGAAAACATAGGAGAAAATCTAGCTGACTTTGGGTTAGCAATGAGTTTTTAGATACAACACCGAAAGGATGTTCCATGAGAAAAAAGAAAACTTCACTAAAATTTGAAACTTCTGCTTTGAGAAAGCCATTGTTAAGAGAATGAAAAGTCATGCCACAGACTGGGATAAAATATTTGCAAAGCACATTTTTATTTTTGAGTTGTGGCGTTCTTTGTATATCTAGATACAAGTCACTTATCAGATGCATGATTTGCACAAATTTTCTCCCGTTCAGTAGATTGTCTTTTCATTTTCTTGAAAGTGTCCTTTGAAGCATAAAAGTTTTTCATTTTGATTATATCCAGTTTATCTATTTTTTTCTTATACTGCTCATGCTTTTGTTTTCCTACCTAAGAAACCATTGCCTAATCGGGGGTTATAAAGATTTACACCTATGTTTTCTTCTAAGGGTTTTATAGTTTTAGCTCTTACATTTATGTGTTTGATACATTCCGAATTAATTTTTGTATATGGTGTGAGGGAAGGGGTCCAACTTCATTCTTTTGCAGATGGATATGAATTGTCCCAGCACGTTTTGTTGAAAGGACTCTTCTTGCCCCCATTGAATTGTCTTGGCACCCTGTTTAAGATCAGTTGATCATAAATATGGGTGTTTATTTCTGAACTCTTGACTCTATTCCAGTGCTGAAGGGTTCCTCAGGATGCAGGACTTTTTATGCTAACACCAGGATCATCTCGGGCAAACTAGGATTTTGGTCACCCTACAGCTAGACAGGGCTTGACCAAACACTGCTTGCCTTCCTCTCTCTAACTCCCCTAACTCTGCATTTCACTGCTTCCCAATCCCTCAACCACTGGATCCATCCTTCTTTTTGAATTATCACTATAGAAGTTATTGTATGCTCACGGAAAGAATTCAAACAACATAGAAAAGTGCCAAGCAGAACGCAAATGACTCCGAACTCCCATTCCTACTCTACAGAGATAACTACTGTTTCCACCAAAATATTTGACCCATACCTGCATCTTTCCTTTTGATAAGAACACAGGTGGAACTGGAACATGCATACAGTTTAACAACCGGCTCTTAAAGCTGGATGATGTCCGCTTTATGATTATACCATTAGTTATTTCGTAATACCCCACAGATCAGCCTTTAAGTGTGTTGGAGACCAGAAGCTGACTCTGAGATGGAGATCCGCATGGAGTACGTTTCCCAGGGAGAGACACCTGTGGGAAGCCAGGAAGCAGGACTGAACAAAGGGAGAGTTTGGACGGTGATGCAGTCACACCAATGGCCTCAGTCGGCTCCACACTCTGCTGAGGCTGGGGTGGGCCTTCAGGGCTGTGATAACTTGGCAAGAAGGCCAGGCCTCTGTGCCCCACAATGACCAGCCATCGCTGGCGGCTGCCCCCGAGAAGGGAGTGTACCTTAGGTGAGGGAATCTCCAGTGCAGGCAGAGGTGAGGGCTACGTGTCAGCAGCTGGGGGACTAGACCTTTCAGGCCTGGGGCGTCTGGGTGGCACAGCAGAGCCCACTGCAGACCGTCTCTAGGTTTTTACTGTTCCAAACAAGGCTGTGAACGTGCCTTTCTCTGCAAGATAACGTGTCTGCAAGACACAGCCCTGCCTGGCTGGGTCGGGGTGTGCACTGCATTCCTCCCTTCGTCCTGGCAGCAGCCACTCCATCACCCAGCCACGGCTGCCTCTGGAGGGTGGCATTCCTCTCTCTGCTCAGACCCCCTGGGCTGATGGATGGGAAGGCAAACTTTGTCCCTTCCCTGTGAACATGTCACTGTTGCCCCCACGTCCCACCTGCACCAAAGAAATTAACTCCGAGGGACCACATGGAGAATGGGAAAGGGTTTAGGCCCATTTTGTGATGAAATCCTGTGGGTTATGATTGTGCTTCAACATATATTACTGAGGCCAGGACTTGATGACTTTCAAAAAGTCTTCAGCCTTTAAGTTTGCTAACAAGAGTCACCAAGAGGAATCAAATGCCTTTAAAGCAAATTTCTAAGCCTATCAGTGGTTTGGGGGTCTCGGGGGTGGGGGGGGAGGTGACAGAACAGGTAGGTCAGCTCCATCATGCAGATACCATATGGTAGACACCTGTGCCCACATCCTTGCTATTGAAATGGACAGGGGCCACCTGGGGTAACACACCCCAGCAGGCTGAGGTTGAGATGCCAGCTTAGTCCCTGCTAGCTGGTGACCTGGCACATATCACTCACCTCACTGAGCCTCGCTCTCATCTTAAAACAGGAATTAAGGAAGCATCTTTGGGCAGCGATGTGTGCGAAACGTGACAACGGGGCCTGGCGCACGGTGTTTCTCAGCAGTGGGAACACTTAAAGTCATGGTTGTCACAACTACACTAGGGGAAGACACTGCCTCCAGGGCACAGGGTGTTCCCTGCCATGTTCTGAGACTGCCTGAGTGCGGGGCTGGGAAGGTAGGGCCACCCTGAATAGAGAGGGGCCACTCAGGCACCCTGGGGAACCCGAGGCCGGATTCACACGCCCCCTGCAAGGCTTAATATCAGTCCCATGCCGCCACTCCTGGTCATCACCCCACTTTCTTTGAATCGCAGAGGACTGTGTTCTGGCCTTTGCCTTGGGGGTCATTCTCCAGGCAATGCCAGGCCCTGATTCTAGACAGTGCCTCTCTGCAATGACAAAGGTGCCCCTTATTCCAGGCTGAGCTCCAGGCCCAGAGCCTACAGCTTGTTAACAGACCACGGTCTGAAGGAAGCTCCCCACCTCTCTTCAGCTGGGCATGCTGTCAGCAAGGCCCCCAATGCCCAGCGCCACCAAGGGTCCCTCCCAGTCTGTGCCCCAAATTATTGGGTTGAGATCTTTTGCAATATCCCATTTGGGGTATGGTGGAGACCAAAATTCAAAGCTGAAAATTTGGAAAGAGGAGCAAGATGCCATGGGCACAGAACTGAGCTGCCCCCGTGCCCTGCCCTGGGACAGACCAGGGAGCCTGTGCAGTCCCTTGTTACCTGCTCTCTCCCAAACCCGTCCTGGACGTGGGCCCAGAGGGAATACGACCGGCCCAACACTTGAGGGCTCACATCTAGAGGGAGACAGACAGTCTTGGACATCTGTCTTACCCTCTCTGGTCCCCCCATACCAACTGGGTGTCCAACAATTCAATTCAATTCAATTCAATTCAATTCAATTGGGACACTAGCCATCCAGAATTAGGGTAGACCCTGAGGGTTAAGGGCTCAGGCTCACAGGAGCTCAGGCTCACAGGACTACCCCCACTTCAGACACTAGTTCCAGCCCTGTAATCATGCCTTGGTCCTTCTCGATGCCAGCCCCAATCCTGAAGCTGTCTAGGGGCTGCCAAGAGTCACCTCAGTAGCATAGACTCAGCTACGGTTGAAAGGGTCTTGTTAGGAATAACTAAAGATGCTCCTATCACTCAGGAAATTCCAGGAGGTTTAGGAGCTGTGTGCCAGGAACCAGGCACAAAGGCCAAATGCGTATTTCCCATTACACACACTCTCATGCGAGTGTCCTAGAGCTGAGGACTGTGTTTCTCCTGCGTTGGGTCCTTCCACGGTGCTCAGTGCTGGGCTTTGTATAGCGCTGGTTATTAATAAACATGCACGGAGAGGAAGGGATGGAATACCTGCCACCTTCCACGAAGGCCCGGTGATGTGGCCATGGGTTTGGAACAGAGCTTCAATTCTGAAGGCAAAACCTCAGCAAGCGTCAATGTAGCCCTTCCCAGCAGCCACCACTTATTGAAAAGCTACTCGGTTTCAGTACCTCTTAGCAGCATCGTCTGTTTTTCACAAGTCTTTACAATGGCCCCAGGAGTAGCTCTCCTTAGTCCTGATGAGGCCCTGAGAGGCTAAGATTCTGAGGGCATCGGGATTCAGACCTAACCTGTTTCTTGCCAACACCCTGTTGGGTCTCCATGCTGGGCTCCCGGGCTGGAATCAGGACCTGAGAAAGACAGAACCAGCAAGGCCGGGCAGGGACAGTCTCTGTTATAACTGGATAGGATTTGGGGGTGGGGTGGGGCTGGCTCTGGCAGGATGAAAAACCACCTTATATCTCAGCGGCTTCACGTAGTAAGCAACGTTCTCTCCTGTGCTCACACAGTCTTCTGCGATCGGTTGGCATGATGCCGGGGGGCTGGTGAGGAGGTTCTCGCTCACATTTGTGATGGTTGCTAGCTGTCAGCTGGGGCAGAAACTGGGTTGAAGGAGCCATGTGTCTT
This sequence comes from Equus caballus, assembly GCF_041296265.1. Lineage (NCBI taxonomy): Eukaryota > Metazoa > Chordata > Mammalia > Perissodactyla > Equidae > Equus > Equus caballus. The sequence goes on from NC_091684.1 coordinate 93,804,840, forward strand.
TCATGAATGCAAAGAGGCATTTTTGCAATCAATCTACCATGGAGGGGACATGGCTGCTTTTAAGAATCCAGGCGCCTTTGCCCAGGTCTGTCTTGGGGCTGGATCTCCTGGTGGTAAGCTAAGCTTTTGGGGAAGCACTTTCTGTTCTAGGTGGCACGCTGTGCACATAGGAGTCCACTCCTTTGCTGGGACCCTGGGGTGGCTGAGTGTGGGTGGGTGTGGAGCCAGAGACTATCTCCCGGAACCTCGAGGCTGAGACACCATCAGAGCTTTCCTCCCCCTGGTTTTGCCTGAGCTAGAAGGAGAGCCCCGCAAAACAGGTGTCTATGTGGCCAGCCTGGTGGCGCAGTGGTTAAGTTCTCATGTTCCGCTTTGGTGGCCCGGGGTTCATCGTTTCGGATCCCAGGTGTGGACATGGCACCGCTTGGCAAGCCATGCTGTGGCAGGTGTCCCACATATAAAGTAGAGGAAGATGGGCATGGATGTGAGCTCAGGGCCAGTCTTCCTCAGCAAAAAGAGGAGGATTGGCAGCAGATGTTAGCTCAGGGCTAATTTTCTTCAAAAAAAACCAAAAACAGGTGTCCAAGTGTGAGTGTTGGGGGGAAGCCCCTCCTTTGCAGAAAGGGGCAATATGAGCACCATCTGGTCTAGTTCCTGCTAGAATCGGCCATCTTTAAGCTCTAGGAAAGCACATCACAGTGGAAATGCAAAATAACAGCACCGGAAGGAATGGCCCTTAACTTGAGCATATTGTAAATATCAAGAGTGTGTTTTTGAAGCCATTTCGTGTATTGCGATGTGTCCTGGAGCAGAGTCATGTTATGATTAGGATGGAAGTCCTGGAGACAGATGGGCCTGGATTCAATTCCCAGCCCCACCCTGATTCCCACGTGACTCGGTAAGGCTGCTCGCCAGCCCCTCAGCCACGGGATCTTAGGTCCCCATCACATCAAACTCAGAGTCCCTGCTCCACAGTGTGTGTTCAATAAATGTGATTTGATAACAACCTAAATCTCCACCCCTGCTGTTAGGAAGGTGTCACGGGAAAGCTCATTAGTGGGGACTTCCTCCATGACACTCATTTCCCAACAGCCCTGCGGGAATTGTTGTCCCTACTTTACATATGAGGATGCTGAGGCTCAGAGACAAGCCACTTCCCATGTTCTCTGAGCTACCCATAGGCTGGTGAAGGACTCGAACTCCAGTCTCGTGGGCCCCACAGTCTAAGTACCCTCCATGCCCCCAGGCCTCCCTGGTTTGACTCTTTCTAAAAGGCCCCCTGTCACCAGATACCACAGGAGCATATGTCACAAGGCATCCCCATGTGCTTTGATAGACATTTCATCTTCTCTTCACTCAACATTGGGCTTTGGTGTCATTATCCAGAGAATCAGCCTTATTTCCAGAGAATGACAACTGTTGTGAGGAACAGGGCCTCCTGTTAGGGTTAGAACGTGCTGGAATCCTTTCACCCTAAGCAAGCTACTCAACGTGCTTCCTTCTCGGTGACATGAAGACTCATCTTTCTCCGAGTTGGCTCAAAACAGCTCTCTTTCTGTTGATCCAGTCACACACTCTCAGATCTGAAAGATGCCATGGAAGTTATCTCATCCTATCGCCACATTTTCCGGAACAGGAGCTGATCTATGGAGGGGAAGCACCCTGGTTGAATGGGACTCAGAATGTTGGGATGGGGCCCAAATTTCAGGGCCCAAGTGTTTAACGCCTACATTTTCCTGGACTATCCAAGAGATGTCCATATACCCTCTCATTCAGTCCTCGCAACTGTCCTTGTCAGATGTCCACATTTTAAGGAAGAGGGAACAGAGGCGTGGAGAGATTGACAGATTTGTCCCAGGTCAAGCTCCTGGGCTGTGGCCAAGCTGACACTGGGAGCGAAGTGTGACTGCAGAGGCTGATTCAAGAAGAGTAACCGAAAAATGCACGCGCCAATCCCAATATGGAGGAATTTTATTTCGCATGGAGAAAAAAACATCCTAACCACTAGTAAATTCAGGAAGTGGTATTTTGCTATCAATTTGACTTCCTGTTGAGAAATGTGAGAGCAAATGAGTCACCATGACCCTCTGTGCCAGGTTCCTCTTTTTGGGATGTCCCCCCGAAACGTTCTTGCTGTGGCAGTTTCGGTGTCAACCCCCAGCCCTCCCTGGAGACTGGATTGGGCTCCCCTGAACCAGGAACTTGGTGATGGGTCCAGATTTCTTTAGCATCGGGGTCACTGCTTTGCTCCAAAGCATTCCGAAGGATAGAGGTGTCCCCTGACCTGGATGAATGAGGGGCCCGGTAAGCAGTCTGTCATTCGGTCACGGAAAGAAGCTATCACTTTACTGTGTTTGGGACAGAAGTGATACACCTTCTCTTCACAACCCCTCCCAATCCCAACATTCAACTGAGACACCATTGCAAATTTGCCCTAGATGGCTCAATCCTTCATGCCACGGATGGTTATTAAGGTCCTTCAAGACACAAAGCTGTACCAAGGATGATGCGCTTTCTGGAAGAACCAGTAGGAGAGTTAAGACATGCTCGCAGAGATAGAATCAACCTGCTACTGTGCAGGCAGCCTTCCCTCACATTGCCACGCAGAGAGCCCAGTCTGCTCTGGCCAGTGCTGGTGACCAGCTCGGGGCCGGAGGGAGCAGCAGGCACTTCTAAGGCCCCTGGGCACAGACGCGGCCAGGGCAGTCTGCCGCAGGCTGGTTGAAGGTGGGAAGGGAAGGCAGAGCACGTTGCAGGAGGACCAGATAGACGGGGCAGTTGCCACAGGTGGCCAGGCTAGGTCAGCGGTCTGGTGGTCCCTGGGAGGCCACAGAGGCACATTTTGTGAGTAGCCACCCTGGACCAGAGGCTTTTGCTCTTAAAGAGGGGGCTGGCATGTTGACTAGACTTTATTATTGACCAGAGAAAAAAATTATGAGAATAAACGTTGAGGATGGGGAAGGGCAGGGAGATGTGCCACTGGTGGTGACGAGGAGCCTACCCCGTGGGTGCAGCTCCCCACATCGGGCAGCAGCAGACTGTGGCAGGGGAGTGGGGCTCGTGGTCGGCAGGGCTAGAGTGATTTCCCGGGCCTCGTGGCCTGTGGCTGTGATGGTGGGCATGTGTGTGTGAGGGTCAGCCCATGGGCATGTCAAACTGCGCATCACACCACATGTGGGTGGGGCCAAGTTCATGGGGGAGTGTGAGCCCGTGTCTGAACCTGAGTGTGATCATGTGCCTGAGAAAGCGTGTGTGTGTGCACGTGTGTGTGTGCATGTGTGTTACCTTAGCAGTCTCCTACGTCTGCCTCCCCTGTCTCAGTGGACCATAGGCTCTTCAGAGCAGTAGACTTATCTGTTTTATCTGTTTAATAACGGGCATAAAGGAAGGCACAGCCTGCGTTTGGTGGAGGGTCAAAAATGTCCCAAGCATCCTGCCATACACTTTAAATTCCTGATCTCGTTTAATCGCCATAGCAACCCTGGGAGGTGGCTATGACTGTCCCCATTTTAATAGCCAAGGTGACTGAGGCATCAAGAGACGGAGTGGCTTGTCCAATCCTTTCAACCAGTGCCTGGTGGTGCCGGATTTTGATCCCAGGCCTGTCTGATTCTAAAGCCCAGGCCTGTTCGTGCTATCACACCCCTTCCCATAATATGGCAAACAGGAACCAAGAAAGACAAAAATTAACTAGATGGTAGAAGGTAATCAGAGTGTTTGGATCGGCAGAGGGTTGATGGGAGCTGTGCACCCTGGGCACTGGTCTTTGGTGTGTCCCGAACTGTAGCAGCTGCACATGGTGAGCAGCGGCCTCGGTGAGGCCATCTCACTTCCTCTGAAGTCACCTCCCACCTCTGCTCCCTATTGTATTCGCTCCAAGAGACTGACTGTCGAGTGAGTTAGGCAGAGCAGTAAACAGAGAAGCAGTGTTTGGAAAGGTGTGGAACCTTTGGCTAACACACAAGCGTCGTGTGCTGAGGAGGCCGGAGCAAGCTGCAAGCCCAGGAGGCAACTCTGCGGATGTGCGTGCAACTGAGTCTTACCTTCATCTGTAAGGACACAGATTGCTGTACAGCTCTTCCTGAGGATGTGAACTGTTGCAAGAATGTCTCTTTCCCTATCCGTATGACAATGCAGGCTTCTGCCCCCAAATCTTGGGAAAGAATGAACCAGCGGTGGTTCTTCCCAGGGTTGATTGGGTTGTCAGTGCACAGCTGGCTCCTGCTCATCGTGAGCCATGGAGTTGCCGTGCTTATGCTCACTCTTGTACGTGTCCTTATATAACGCTTGGCAGTTTGCAAGGAGCTTTCACAGGCACGGCCTTCCCACCTCTGCATTGCCCTTTGGGATAGGTAGGGCAGAAATTATCATCTCCGTTTGATGGGTGGAGGAACAGGCTCAGAGATGTTAAGGGACTTGCTCAAGGTAACTCATGATCCAGACTGGTAGAGCCAGGAGTCAGACTCAAGTCTCTTGCTCTTCATCCACTCAGCTTCCCACCATGCGATACTCAGGGCTGTTTTCACCTGGCTGGGGCGATCACTTCTATTTTCCTTCAGCTGGGGTCTTGATCCTCTCCTGCCTAGACCATCCCAACCCTTCTATTCAATTCTCAGCCTCCAATACCCTTGACAGAGCCACCTTGCGCTGCTCTGGGGCCACACTGGCCATAAGCTGGGCTCTGGTGTAGAAGATGGACAAACCCAGAGGCTGTGGGTGAAGAGAGGAAGTGTTGATTCTCCCACAGAAGTACAGAACCAAGTGGGTAAGGCGCAGAGTAAGGAGTCACCCCTCTGCCCCTAGACAGAGACATCTAGGACCAAGTTTCACATTGACGTCAACATCCATGACAAGGCGTCCCCCTGGGGCGCTGGCCGGAACCGCCACTGTGCTGGGGCTTGATGCCCAGGCTACATATTTTGGCTATTCTGGGGTCCTTTGCAATTCCATATAAATTTTAGAATCAGCTTGTCAGTTTCTACAAAGAAGTCATCTGGGATTCTGCTAGGGATTGTGTTAAATCTGTAGATCTTCGTGGGGAGTATTGACATCTTCACAATGTTAAATCTTCCAATTCATGATTGTAGGATGTTTTCCCATTTATTGAGATCTTTTTAAATTTCTCTCAACAACATTTTGTAGTTTTTAGAGCATAAGTTTTGCACTTGTTTTATTAAATTTATTCCTGTATATTTTATTCTATTTGGTGCTATTGTGCATGAAATTGCTTTCTTTTTTAATTTCGTTTTCAGATTATTCATAGCAAGTATGTAAAAATACAATTGATTTTTGTATATTGATCTTATACCCTGCAACGTTGCTGAACTCATTTATTAATTCTAAGTTTTTTTAGTGGATTCCTTAGAATGTTCCATATACAAGATCATGTCATCCGTGAATAGAGATCGTTTACTTCTTCCTTTCCAGTCTGGGTGCCTTTATTTCTCTTTCTTGCCTAGTTTCCCTGGCTAGAACCTCCAGCACAACGTTGACTAGAAGTGGTGAGAGCAAATATTCTTCTAAGTCTGTTGAGACGTGTTTGGTGCCCTAGCATTTGGTCTGTCCTGGAGTGTGTCCTATGTGCCCTTGAGAAGAATGTATATTCTGCTGTTGTTGGGCGAGGAGTACTACAGGTGTCTGTTAGGTCTACTTGGTTTATAGTATTGAGCAATTCCTCTATTTCCCTATTGATGTTCTATCCATTATTGAAAGCAGGATATTGGAGTTTCCAATTACTATTGTTGCACTGTCTATTTCTCTCTGAAGTCTACTTCTGTTTCATGGACTTTGGTGCTCTATTGTTAGGTTTAATCTGCCTATAATTGCTATACCTTCTTGATGTATTGACCCTCTTATTCGTGTATATTGTCCTTCTTTCTCTCTTGTAATAATTTTTGTCTTAAAGTCTATTTTGTCTGATTGTAGTGCAGCCATTCCAGCTCTCTTTTGATTTCTGTTTATATGGAATATCTTTTTCAATTGTTCCGCTTTCAGTCTATTTGTGTGTTGAATCTAAAGTGAATCTCTTTAGACAGCGTGTTGCTGTTTTTATCCATTCTGCCCACCTCTGCCTTTCAATTAGAGAGTTTAATCCATTTACATTTAATGTAATTACTGATAAGGAATGACTTCTGCTATTTTGCTTTTTTTTCTGTGTGTCATATATTCTTCTTTTTCCTCAAATCTTCAATCACTGACTGCTTTTGTGTTAAATAGATATTTTCTGGCATATTCTTTTCCTTGTTTCTTTTACTATAGAATTTTTGGGTTATTATTTTGGTGGTTGCCTTGGAGATTGCATCTCGATTTATAACAATCTAGCCTGGATTAATACCAAGATAATATCAATAGTATATAAAAACTTTTCTTAATATCTCCCCCTCCCACTTATGTTGTTATCATCACCCAGTACATCTTCATACATCGTGTGCTCGTCAATGTACATTTATCATTGTTGTTTTATGCAGTTATCTTTTAAATCATATAAAAAAAGGAGAAGTTGTAAAGAAAAATACATTAATACTATCTTAATTTACCTAGACCATTCCTTTTACTGGTGTTCTGTATTTCTTCGTGCACATTTGTGTTACTCTCTAGTGTCCTTTCATTTCAGCCTGAAGGACTCCCTTTAACATTTCATGTGGAGCAGAGCTGTAACAGTTGACCATCTTAATTTTTGTTTATCTGAGAATGTGTTAATTGCTGATTCATTTTGGAGGGTTAGTTTTGCCAGGTATTGAACTTTTGGTCGACAGTCTTTCTTTCGGCACTCGGAGTATGGCATCCCACCGCAGGCTGAAGTATGGCAGTAGGACTGCACCAGATACTCAAAGGGCAGCAGTGGACACCTGGACAGGAGTTGGATTTTGAAACAGATGAGGATGAAATAAAGGATGGAAGGAGAGAAGTGTCTGCCAGAGTGGGAGGGCCACATCCAGCAGCACCTTCTGCGTGTGCTGAGATTATCGGCCATCGTGACCAACAAGAACCTCACCCAGGACCTCAGGCTATGGAAGGCTGGAAGGCAGCCCAAACCAGCAGAAGCCGGACAAGGGAATCTAGTGGAAGTATATCAGAGATTTACAAAATCTTTTGGGAGCTGGAGAACCAGGCTTCAAAAATGGACAAGAAGGATGATAGTGCCAGAGGCCCTAAAAGGAAGAAGCACAACGATCATCTTTTCACAGGAATAGTGTAGTCTGGACACCCCTACAGGGCACCTCCACTGTGCTGGGAGGCATCATCGTCACCGCAGGACATTGTCACTGCCGCCAGTGCTGGGAAGCCCACTCTAACCATCTCTTAGTCTTTTCCTGACACACTTAACATTAGATCAAAGCCAGGCAGGGGTATCAGATGGGCCGAGCCTAGGTCCCATGGCCTCAGCCCACTGCCTGCAGGGCCAGAGCAGGTCTCTTCCTTCTGGCTTCCAAAGAGGACGATGAGGTTGGGTGGGGATCCCTCCAAAACAGGAAGGGGCTAGATGACATACAGCCCCAAACGAGCTCCATTCCGCTACAACAAATGAGGTGAAGGGAGGGTGTAATTCTGAGAGCAGGGGAGATGTGAGTGTGTTTGCCAACTTGGAGAAGAGAGCCCGTGAGGGAGGGAGGATTAAAGACACAAATGGAGGGGAAATGACTGGAAGAGCAGATGGAGGTTACTCTGTGCCCAGGGGGAGGGCTGGCGGAGCAGGGCAGGACTCCTGACCTTGGGGAGAGGGTGGAGTTAGAGAAGGCGCCTGGGAAGTTTCCGTTCTTTCCCTCCGCTCCCATCCCTGCCTTCCCACAGCAAGCAGGTGTTGGCACTAGGGAGCTCACTTATTTTGCAATAACGCAAAACCGGCCAAAGTGGAGATTCATCGTTTGCTAAAATCTGCCTCTTTCGGGCAGGGGAAATCAGTTCAGACCTGATTGCTTGTTGGAGCCATGTGAGGACAGCGGTTGCCATTCGAGCCTGGGCAGGCCGAGGCTGGCATCACCCCACCCCTGGGTCCCCTGCCCCTGCTTCAGAGGAAGGGTGACAGCTCCCTGGAACCTCAATGCATCCTGTTCCCAGAAACCCACTAGTGAGGTCACATTTCCCTCTTTCCTCTCAGCCTCTGACTGCCAGAGGCAGGAGCTCCGCAGGGGCCCCTGGTGGCCCCGGGCTGGGGTCTTCCTGTCACCTCCCACGGTGCCTGGAGGGAGCCCCACGCGCTCATGGCAGGGCCTGGACCACTGTCCCGTCCACCCACTCTCAGATAGAAGCTTTTCCTTCTGAGAAACCCACAGTGAGACCTTGCAGCCAAATAAAATCTTTATCCGCAAGCTGTCCAGTTAAATGGGCAGCCCAGACAGTTGACCAAGTGGGGCAGAGAATCTTAGTGAGTAGTATTTATCTGAACCCAGGGTTCACAGAGGCTTAAAAATGAGGCCAGTGAGCTCCATAGAAACCCCATGCGGTCGACACAGCTGAGCTGTTTAGGTTCCCCTTCGAGAAGGGACTCGCTGTCCAGCTGCGAGGAGTGGAGTCAGCTGACAGCCGCCAGCTGTTCCATCTTCCAGGGTCAGCCTCCGCTTTCGAGCCAACTTCACGCTGTTCTCGGGTGGCCCCCAGCCAATGACTGTGCAGCGGCGGCCCAGGTCACGCTCTTCTCCAGGAGACCCCCAGCCAATGACTGCGGAAGGCAAAGCACACAGGCCTGAGCACCGCCACCCAAAGCCAGACCCCTCCTCTGGGCCCTCACCTTGGGAGCTCCCCGGGGGGCTGGCAGAGACACCATCAGGTTTGCTCGCCCTCTCACACGCCTCGCCACCGCCCCCCCCAAGTCCTGCGTCCCCGTCTTTCCTCGAACAGGTGTTAATCCCTAGTAAAACTCTCAGCTCAGCATCTGCCACCAGAGAACCCAGCTGGTGCACCACTCATTCATCCACCCACACACACTATGCACCCTGGACATCAGCCGCCTGGACATTTGCTACTGCAGAGTTACAAGCGGGTGTGTGGCAAGTGCCACAGTGGAGGATGGAACAAAAAGTTAGGGAGTCTGAACTGGGTTCGTACCCCTAAGCCACCCCCGTGCCACAAGGGGTGCAAGACTCAAGAAAACACGCCCGAGGCTACAGGTCAGGACTGAGGGCCTTTCCAGGTGAAGCTTCCCTGTTGTGGTCGGGCCTGGTGTGGCTGGTGGTTTTCCAATGCCCAATCCTGGATTCTGCATCTCTGTCTTCTCACTCTCTGCCCGGGATCCTGGGACACCAAAGACCCAGAAGAGGAGGCGTCCAGAGCTCTAGACCCCTCCTGGGGGCCTGGACCACGGATGGAGGAGCATACAATGGACTGCAGTGCGTGGACAAGACCGAAATGAAAAGTCAAGCTAAGTGTCTGGAGGAGGCATTGGGCCACGGGGCAGTGACGGACTTAGGTCTCAGGCAACAGGACTGAAGCCAGGGACAGCGGCCCAGGAGGGAGGCCCTGCCCTCTGGGACAGAGCAGCTGGTGGCACTCAAGCGCCCCATGGTGAAACCAAGGATACGCTCGGAGTACCAGCAAAGTAGGGCCACCAAAGTGGCTGCAAAGTTCACCTGTGATGAATCCCGCACAACTTCATAATTAAAACATCTGAAAAGAATGTTTTAAATTCAGCATCCTGTAAGTCTTGTTTGTAGTTTATATTTAAATTGTGAGTTATAATATTTCGATTATGGGTTAATTTTTAAATGATGGGCTAATTGTGGGTAATAATTATGGACCATTTAAATTTTTCTATATTTAAATTACGAGTGAGGTCTTAATCGGGTCTGGCGGGAGGCATTTTAGAGAGTTCCTGTGGCCTCGTTTGTGAGTGATAAGGGAGCTATTAAAGGTGAGAGCTCTAACCTTGGGGCACTGAGCAGGGAGGTGACACTGGGACAGGGTCTAGAAGGATGCGTTAAAGTCTGGTAGGTGAGGGAGGGAAGGTCGCTGCAGTAACAGAGGACCGACTGTGTAATGACCCTTCCTGTCATGACCATCCGAGATGTTTCCAGGTTGACAGTGGGGGCTCCACTCCACTCAGCCGTGTGGGGAACCAGACGTGAGGGCCTCTGCCATCTTCTGCATGGGACTTCCAAGATGGCCCCAGAAAAGGGCAACAAGCGTGGAGGAGGGCCAGGGGGGTGGGGAGGAGTCCTCTGGGCCGGACCTGCAAGGGGCCATATGGCATTGGCTCATAACCAACAGCCAGGACACAGTCACACGGAACCGCAAGGAGGCTGGACCACGGAGAGCATCTGCGTGTCCCCAGGAAGCAAGGAAAACAGGTGTGAGTGGAGAGCTCACATCCTCTGCCCACAGCAGGCAGTCGCGTGACAGGGGCATGCAGAGTGGTACCAGCTAGTCCAGCACACCACTGGGATGGACAGAAGTGACCTGCTAGGGATCTGGAGCATCAGCTGCCTGGCGACAAGGATAGAGCGCACTGTAAGCGGGAAGTCAGGGGACACTGATTCTGGTGACCACTGCGCAGTCATCTCCAACTCAGGGTAGCAGTGTTTCCCTCCTCTGCTTCAGAAACAGCCCGCTCTGTCCGCCCTGCAGCTTCTGGAACAGGGAAGCAGGGCTCTGCTACCTATATGACATCTTAGCAAACATTAGAGAAAGGCTCACCTCCTGGTAGCAGATTCCGCTCACCCTGCCAGAACGCATGGCTTTGCCAGCCCAGCCCAAACCCAGCCCCACTGCCCCCTCTACTGGACACCTTTGTGCAGTGCACAGGCCGTACAAGGTACCTTGACTGCATGGAATGGAGCTGTCTCCTGTTGAGGCTTGGGGTGGAGGCCCCTTTCCACTTTCTGACTGGGAGACTGGCAAATGTGCCCCTCTCTGAGAAGGAGCCTCCCTCGGGGTGATAGCAGGCAAAGACGGCCTCCGGTGGCCCCAGGCTCGAGGACATGCAGTCATTTTCTAAAGCAGTGGTTGTCAGCCTGGCCGTACATTGGATCCCGGGAGCAACTTTTACATCTCTGATGACCGGCTGCATGCCAGACCAGCTAAATCGGAGCCGCTGGGGGTAGAACACAGAAATTAGTTTTCCAGGCTCTCCACTGTGCAGCCAAGGTTGAGAACCACTAATGTGAGGCCATTCTGGCTCTGGCCAATGACACTGGTGGGTGACCATTCCCACCAGGAGGCATGTGTTTCAGCAGACGCCTTCTGGAGAGTTCTGTCCTCTCCATCCTCTCTACCCACCCTTCAGTGCGTCACGGTGCCTGGCCCAGAGCAGCCCTTAAAAAAAAGGCTGAAATGACCCAAGGCAGGAGACCAGCGAGGGACACAGGACCACTGCGGGTAGGCGCAGTCAGTGGGAAAGGGGTCACTCTGCTGCAGTGTGAGACCTGGGTCTCCCCTCCTCGGTCTTGGTTTCCCACCGGTAAGTGAGGGGAGTGGGGCTCTTTTTTCAAACAAAAGCCAGCAAGCTCAAGAGATGGCCTTGCCCGGCGCTTGTCCCCACCCCCCGCTCCCTCCCTGCAGCGCCCAAGGTACCTAGAGGACTCCCCCGGTCCTGCACTGCAGGGTTTGTAAACTTCAGGAAGGAGGGGATGCTGAAGTCCCTTCCAACTGGACCCCATGGATCCCTTCATCCAGAGAAGCACTTGGAACGTGGTCTGCAGGCAGAGAGAAGGAAAGTGCTACTTTCCTCCGGCCCCCCCGATTCTCGGGTGCAGAGTTGGGACCAGCTCCTGCCCTCTTCCCAGCTTACTTCTGGGTTGGAGCCCAGAGCCTCTGTGGTTTTGTCCAGTTCCAACGCTGATCCCCCGAAAAGCAGGGGGTAAGCACAGTGACCTAATGTCATGGGGGGTAAACAGCTGCACAGGAAAAACGCCCCGGGCGTGGTTTCTTAACCAAAACAAGTGTGACTGGACCCAGACTAGGTCCTCAGGGCATTTTCCTGCCTCTGGCTGGGAGGAAGTGGTCCAGGCTACATTACTCAGAGGGCTTCACGATTGCTCAAGACATTGTCACTGGCCACAGGACCTGGCTCTGTGACCCGGATGTTGACATGAGATTTCCCAGCTCTGTATCCTCCACCTCCTGGGTGGCCGCTGTCCCAGCCTGACCCAGCCTCTACCTGGCCCGAAAGGAAAAGGAGAACGATTCTGTCTTTCGGTGCTGTTGCTTGGATCTGCCCATCAAGTCAATATGCCTCATGGGGTTCCCCGCCTGAGCCCAGCCTGAGGCTTGGGGCGAGGCGTGCAGGAGGGGCATTGGGCCCTCTAAGGGACACAGATGAGAGCCCTGGGGAAGTGCTTAGTGGCTCCTTCTGGTGGTAGAATCAGGACATTTCACAGGGGACTTGCTCAGAATGATCAGGCTCACGTGGCTGAAACACTTGTGGGAAAGGGCATTCCAGAGAGAGGGAACTGCTCGTGCAAAGGCACAGAGGCACACCGGAGCAGGGGCTGTGCGTGCAAAGGCAGAGAGGCACACAGGAGCAGGCGCTGTAGGTGCAAAGGCACAGCGGCGCACCAGAGCAGGGGCTGTGCATGCAAAGGCACAGAGGCACACAGGAGCAGGGGCTGTGCTTGCAAACTCACAGAGGTGCACCGGAGCAGGGGCTGTGCATGCAAAGGTACAGAGGCACACCAGAGCAGGGGCTGCACGGGCCTATGGTTGTGTGCAGCATAAGCAAGAGATAGGTCTCAGAGGAAGGCCTGCACAGTACTGTGAAAGGCCTTGAATGTTATATCAAAATACTTCTTCATCCCTTCTGAGGAGTGGCCAAGGGCCAGAATAAGTGACTTGATGCTAAGTAAGACAGCTTTGTCTCTAAGGACAATGCTCTCTCCCGCTTCCTCCTGGCCATTTGAGCGACCACATCCTGGTGACTCTTTTCCTCTCCCATCCTCCCCTACTCTCCAAGGTCCAGACCCTGCCATCTCTAACAGGGACTGCTGCAGTGGGCTCCCCGTGGACCCCAAGCCTCCAGACCCTCTTCCCTCCCAGCTGCTAGAGTTGATTACATATCAATACAATATTTGGGGATCCGTGGACATAGGGGCACCATGAGGATTAGGCAGGGAGCACGGCCATTTGAAGCAGAGAGGTCATTGTTCAACTCTCTCATCTTCCAACTACTGAGAGGATTGAGTGGTACCCAAGCCTGAAAAACCCGGCCCCAGGCGCAAATGCCTAACAAGGCACATGGGGCTATTCCAGGGGCACCAAGGCTAGTCCTCACCATCAGCAAGTTCACTGAGGGCGTTCACGCCAGGACCGGTTCACAGGAGGTGGTTGGGAATTTGGGTATTTAAAGAGACCGCTGCACAGAAAAGCATGAGCTGTAGAGACAGCCCCGGGTTCAGCTCCCGGCCCTGACAGGAGAGTTGGGCGACTCTGGGCAAGTTATTGAACATTTCTGTGCCTTGTTTTCTTCCTCGGAAAAGCCGTGATCCTAGTGCCTGCCTCAAGGAATTTGAGAATTCAATGAGATATTGAACAAAGCACCAACCTCAAGGACACATAGTGGGCGCCTAATCAATGATAGCTATTACTGTGATTGCATTTCTTGGGCAATTTTTAAGATCTTGAGGCTGAAACCCCAAAAGCGCCACTCTCCCCTCTTTAGAATGGTGCTGATGTTAAACAGAAACACGGCAATTAGCAGAGAGATTCACTTCTCAGTGTAGGTTTTGAGGTCCCACCGCTTGCGGCCCCCGGAACTGAGTGCTTCACAAGCATCCTTATTCCTGTCACCTTATTCCGGCGGCAGCAAAAGTGAACATCCCTAACAGGCATCTTCCTGCTGGTCGGGTCCTCCGAGGAGCTGAAGGCTGCAGGCTGCAGGCTCCTTCTAACACACACCTGTCTTTCCACGGTTGGAACGGTCCGCTCGGAAACCGTCCCCGGGGCCCTCCGGGCAGGAAGCATCAGGCAGAGCGGGTCCCATTGGACGGGCCTAGAGGGGTCCTCGGCCACCCTCCCGCCAAGAGCGCTCTCCCCCGGGCCTTGCGGGGCGTGCGTCTCCTGCGGGCTCTCGTGCTCTCGGGCTGGCGGCGCGCTCCCCGACCGAGGGCGGACCGGCTCCCGGGCCCGTGCGCGCGCCCCGCCCTCCGCCAGCCGCCGGATCGGGGATGGACAGTGCCGCGCGCTCCCGGGCGCGCTGGAGGGACCGCGGGGCCGCCCCGCCCGGGCCCAGGGATTGATCAGCAGCGGTTCCTGAGCCTCCTAATGGTTCGCTTGGATGGGAATTCGTTCTGGGATGGATAAATAATGCATCGAGGATTGCGTAGTCCAAGGCAAGCCGTCGGTCCGGAGCCAGGAGAGGGAGCCCACGGAGCCTTGCCAGCGACACCAGCGGCCATGGGGGCGCGAGCGGGGCGTGAGGGGCAGCGGAGCCAGAGGAAGAGAAAAGGGAAGTGGACGACAGCATGATCTGCCCAGCGACTCTGGCCGGGCGGCGGCTGGAACATGCTGAGCCCAAAGATCAGGCAGGCCAGGAGGGGTAAGTCCAACTCCCCGGGGCGGATCGTGTGCTTCTCCTGGCTACGGGACGTGTGGGGACACTTAGCCGGCTGCCACGCTGCGGGGCAGAGGGAGCCGGTGTTCTGGAGGCAGCCTGGTGAGCGACGTCCCTTTCGCTGAGGCTCCTCCGGAGTCGGTGGGGGTCAGACCTGAGACTGCAAAAGGGCGATGGCTGGCTTAGTGGCCCAGTGGGTTGGCAGGCTTCACCCTGTATTCCATGTTCTACAGAGTCCCTGGGTTGCTCAGAGTGACCCGATGACAACTTTGGGGAAACTTTGTTCTTTTAGTGAAAGAGAAACGCTCAAGATTTGCCCCAGCAGGCTAGACAAAGTGGCCGTCACTAGAAGGGCAATGCCCTGGCTTATCAGACAGCGGGGTCCGCGTGAGGATCCTGTTCCAGCCTCCCGGGAGGCTGCTCAGCAGAGCCTGCAGGAGCTGCCACAGCTGGGCTGCAGGAAGCATTTCCTCAGGTGGGCTGGAGGCAGCCAGGCGCTCCTGGGAAGCTGCGGGAGAGCAGATCCAGAGATAAGAGATGGGAGTTGGGAGAGCCTTAAAGGGGTGATCCTGCAGCACTGGGCTAGCACCCCAGCCACCCTGTGTCCCTGTAGACTGGCCCCGAGACTCAGGACATGCCCCGGGGCGAGGGACAGCATTCCCCTGGACAGCAACTTCTTGGCCAGGGCAAGTATCATTTTAGACAACATCTATCTTTTAAGAAAATAGAAGGGGTCTCTTCAGACAGCCGGTGTTTGTGGAGCTGAACTTCCCTTGTGAGCGCTGAGCCTGGGGACGCTGGTTTGGCGGTGGGTGGAGCATCTGCTGGAGAGCTTGGAAATAGTGTGAGTCTCGCCCAGTGTGTGTGGCAGGGACCCTCCAGCCTCCTGTGGACTCACAGGCAGCACATCCATCTCGTTAGTGCTCCTCAGGCACTTGGATCACTTTCCCAGGGGGCCAGCCCTCTGGAGTGTGGTCAGAGCCGTCAGGACCCCTCTGTGGGGTGCTCCGGATAGACTGAAAAGTGGGCAGAGGAAGGCTGTGCCTGGCTCTGCTGAGGGATGGGGTGCAATCTGGTGACCACTCAGGCCAGATCCTTAGAGAGAGCCTAGGTCTGCCCTCCCAGTCCTGTGTAACGTGCCAACCACTGGCCTCACGTGGCTATTGAGCACTTGACGTGTGGCTAGTCCAAACTGAGCAAAAGGCACACTAGATTTTGACCGGGCACACACACAGGTGATGACATGGCAGGAAAAAAAAAAGAATGTCAAATATCTCATTAATAATTATTTTATATTGATTACATGCTAAAATGACAATATTTTGGAGATATTGGGTTAAATAAAATATATTCTTAAAATTAATTTCACCTGTTTTTTTCTTTCACTCTCTTTTAATGCAGCTACTAGAACATTCATAATTACGTATGTGGCTCACATTATATTTCTCTTGGACGGTGCTGGCCTAGCATGACCAGTGCGTCAGCAAGGGGGATCTCAGGAAGGCTGCCTTTGAAATCCCAAACTTCTTGCAAACAGATGTTCTAGATCGGTGGTTCTCAAGCAGGAGCCGTTTTGCCCCCCAGGGGACATCTGGCATTGTCTGGAGACATTTTTGGTTGTTCCCGCCGAGGGGCGCTACTGGCATCTAGTGTGTAGAGGCCCAGGATGCTTCCAGACATCCCACAATTCAGAGGACAGCCCCACAACCAAGAATTATCTGGCCCCGGATGTCGGTAGTGCTGAGGTCCGGAAAGCCTCTAGTAGATGATATTATCTGGTAAGATGTGTTAAAAGTTGAGGTTTATGGTGCTATTCATCAGATATTAAAAAGATAATCACTTACCCACAAAAATGTATGATCATAAACCATGACAAGAAGCATTCTAAGAGCATACACTGCAAATGAAGGGTCCAGGGGAGTGAGTGGTGCTTGAGCTGTAAGCTGAAGAATGGCGGGAGCTATCTAGACAAAGGGATGGTCTTGGGGGGAGGCCGATTCCAGGCAGGGAACAGCCTGGGCAGGTGCCATGGGAGGGGAGGGTTGCGCAGGGCCAGGAGGCTGGAGCTGGGGGCAGCAAGGGGCAGCGGGCACGGCTGGAGACCCGGGCAGGAATTGGATCATGCAGGGTCAGGCTCTCAGCTGGTTAAGGAATAACTCTCCCTAGGGACAATTCTGCAGCAACACAGACCAAAATTATATACCCGTGCCTTAAAGAAATGGGGCTCTTGTCCAGACTGCTCCAGACTGGCCATATTCGGGAAACACTTCTAGACTACGCCACTATGTAAATGCACTGGGCCGCATGAAAAAAGCTGGGATCACTTTCTGGGATCGTTAATAAAATCAGCCTCAGTCAGCCGGCTCAGAAGCCTCTGGGGTCCAGCCAAAAGGCTGCTCTGCAGATCGGGGCTTCCCAGAGAACCTTCCCTGGTCATGTTGGCTGTTAGCTTCCTGGAAGGTCCCCATCCAGCCTGAGCGAGCGGCCAAAGGCTACTGTCACATCCTCATGTCTGCTTCCCAGGGAGGGGGAGGTGCCAGGATGGAGACCCTCCCAGGGAAAACCCAACTGTCACTTGCCTGCAGATAGAGCTAACTTTAGTCAACTGTCGTGTCCTGGCTGAGCTCAACTTCCAAGAAGTAGTTAGAGGCGGATGCTGTCAACACACATACACACACACACACACATAAACACACACATGCACACATGGACACACACGAACGCACATACACGCGTGCACACACACACACAGGAGGACGATAATACTTCAAAAGAGTAGAGAGGCATCCAAACCAGCTTGACACGGCTCAAAATGGGCCAATAAATTCAAACAGTGTGCTTGGTTTTAAGTGCATCACACACTTCCAACTGATTTCAGGAAAGTGGGCCACGTTGGTTCGAACCAGCACCTGTTAGTTCAGCCGGCTCAAACTGGTCACTAATTCTGTGATTCTAGCTTGCTCTTGCCTCCCTAGGACCAGTTCAGACCCATCCCAGCTCACAGCCTGTGGAAGCCGGGCCAGGCCATTTGGAACCAGGTGTGGCTGGCCCTGCCCTACTGAGCTCCCCAGGGCCCCCTCCAGGGAGCCTTTCCTGACGCCATGCCCCTGCGAGCTCTCCCCTCCCTGAGCCCCATGGCCATATTCCCAGAGCGGGAATGGATGAGACGGCTCACACCCCTGCTGGTTTTCCCAGAAGAAAAATAGGATAAATTCACTAAAACTCTGTGAATCTATTACATATACAGTGGAGCGAGGCACAAGCCTCTGTGCTCTGTGACGCTTTAAAAATTGCAATTGGTTTTTCGAGATAGTAAGTAAAAACATAAGATAGGTGTACTTTCTCCTGGGTGCGACCTGGATAGAGTTCCAGGGTGAGGACAGGCAGCGGAGCCCAGGGCCATACCCTGGTGCCGCCACCACGTTCTGCCGGTGCTGTGCCCTCCACGCCTCTTCTGCTCACGCCGCCCCTGGGGCATCTGGGTAGAACTGAGTGCGGTGCATCTCCGTCTCTCCAGGCCGTAGTTAGAACGGAGCCCCAAATACTTCACCCTGATGCGGTTCCAGCTGGTTGGGATTGCTCCCCTTTCTGAAATCCCGCTGTCACAGGGCTTGTTTCTTCAAAGATTTGTTTATTCCTCCAGTCTTACTGGAGGTCTCCTCTGTGCCGTTAGCACTGCCCGGCATGAAGGTTTATTGCCCTGGCCTTGTCCTGGTCCACAAGGGTGAGGTATTGGGGCCGCCCTTTTGTTTTACCTCCAAAGAGCTCTTGACTCTGCTGTTTTACTCAGCTTCGTGTCCTCATCCTCCTGCAGCCATTACCATCTCTAACCTAGACCATGGCAATAATGCTCTGTCCCCACCACCACTCCCATCCGCTCTCCACTCCAAAATCAGAGCCATCTTTTCAAATGTGAATCCAGCCGTTCACCCGCCTCCAGCCTCCTCCTCCAGCCCCAACTTGGAATCCTTCAGTGGCTTTCCCATTGCTCTTTGGGTTAAAAGCTAAAGCCCTTACCGTGGTCCACAAGGGCCCCCTCACCGTCCAGCCACTGCCAAGCCTCCAGCCTCCTCCCACTCTCCAAGCTCCCGGCACACTGGCCTTCTTCCTGTTCCTCAGCTGTCCCATGGGCTCCTACCACAGGGCCTTAGCACACCCGTTTCCCTGCCTGGAATGCCTCTTTCTCTCTCTCTCTCTCTGTCTCACACACACACACATACACACACACACATACACGCATACTCCTTAACTCCTACTCACCCTCCAGCTATCAGCTCAGGTGTCACCAGTGGGGAAGTCCTCCCACACACCCCAGGGTAAGCTGGGCCCTCTGCTGCAGGCTCTCCTTTTCTTAGCAGCATTTACCTTGGATTAACTATAGCTGTACCCTCCAGAGTGGGATTATCTGGTGAATATCTGTCACTCCACTGGATTGGGAGCTCCAGGAGGGCAGGGACCATTTCTGGTTTTTAATATCATTATACTTCAAGGACGGGCACCTGGTGGGCACTCAGTATGCATATGTTGAATGAATGAATGAATGAATGGATAGTGGGGAAAGTGTTGGCCTGGAAGGCTGAAGTACTGCCTCTGCCCTAACTGGTCAGGGTCCTTAGGAAAGTCGGCCCCTCCCTTGACTGACTTACATGTTGCACATATTTTCCCAATTGGTTACTTGCCTTTTGCTTTTATATTAGGGGTTTTTTCCCCAGATGTGCAATAAGTTTTTAATTTTTATGTTGTCAATCTATCAGTATTTTCCTTTAGAATTTCTGCCTCTGTTTAGAATACATATTTCAAAATAAAATGGCTATTGCCGTGAAGGAGGCTCCCTCTTTTCGAGGCGATCGTTAGCCCGATGGGCGAAGCTGCAGCAGCTTTGGCTGTCTCCCTCAGCGCGAGGATCGGTGTCTCGGGAGCCTTGATGAATGTGCAGAGCCTGCTCAGTACTTCGAGGATGGAGAGAGAAAGCTCTCCGAGTGAGATGAAGTGCTTTCAGTGGCTTTATCGCTCTTGATTTCCCCACGAGAAAGTAAGCCAACATTTCTTGTGCGCCCTCCGTGCTCAGGTATTCCCACTATGCTTATTTAATTCTCATAACTCCACTACGACAAGGCGTCAGCATTTGCGTTTTAACAGACGTGGGTGGAGAATCATGGGGGCCCTGCCAACAAGTGGTGGGATTCATATCCATGTCTGTCCGACGCTGAGGCCTCTAACCTCTCTCCCTCACCCAGCGCGGGGATTCAAACTATCCAAAGAGCACTGCCGGCGGCCGGCCGTGCAAGCCTCCAAGGCAGCTATTGATTCTTTGCTAATAAGATGCAGTGATGTTTTTAAGGAGACTAGATTCAGACAACTGTTGGAATATTTAAGGTTGAATTATTAACATGTAGTAGAAAACTAAGCAAATGAGAAAACGAGGCAATTATAAACTCCAAGGAAAGCAAAAAGTGATGCATAGCTCAACGGGAACCAGCAATGATACTAGCAATGCAAATTATGAATATTGATCAACCAAAGCTACAGTATAACTATATTGGGAGGATGGGGCAGGGGCTCATGTGTGGTAGGGACGGTGGAGTAAAAGAAAATACTCATCTTTCATAGTGAGAAATCAACAGACAAAAGGGAAAAATCAGGAAGTAATTTGGCATAAAAAACAGACACACAGATCAATGAAACAGAATAGAGACAAGCCCAGAAATTAACCCGTGCATATATGGTCACTTAAACGACAACAAAGGAACCAAGAATACACGATGGGTAAAGGACAGTCTCTTCAATAAATGAGGTTGGGAAACTGGACAACCACCTGCCGAAGAATGAAACGGGACCCGTATTTTATACCCTACACAAAAATTAACTCAAAATGGATTGAAGACTTGAATGTAAAACCTGAAACCATAAAACTTCTAGAAAAAAATGTAGAGTGTAAGCTCCTTGACTTTGGTCTTGATGATGACTTTTGGATCTGACACCAAAAGCAAAAGTAACCAAAGCAAAAATAAACAAGTGAAAGGACATCAAACTAAAAAGCTTCTGCGTGGCAAAGGAAACCATCAACAAAATGGAAAAGCAACCTACTGAATTGGAGAGAATAATTGCAAATCGTATATCTGATAAGGGGTTACTAATCAAAATATATAAAGAACTCACATAACTTAATAGCCAAAAAAAAAAATCTGATTTAAAAATGGGCAGAGGAACTGAATAGACGTTTTTCCAAGGAGGACATACGGATGGCCAACAGGTCCTTGAAAAGGTGCTCAACATCTCTCATCATCAAGAAATGTGAAACAAAATCACGATGAGATACTCCTCACACCTGTTAGAATGACTACGTCAAAAAGGCGAGAGATAACAGGCGTTGGCGAGGATGTGGAACAAAGGGAATCCTTGTACCCTGCTGGTTGGAATGTAAATTGGTGCAGCCACTATAGAAACCAGTATGGAGCTTCCACAAAAAATTAAAAACAGAACTACCATATGATTCAGCCATCTCATTTCTGGGTCTGTATCCAAAGGAGATGAAGATAAGAAATCCAAGAGATGCACCCCTGTGTTCATTGCAGCATTATTCACAATAGCCAAGATATGGAAACTACCTAGTGTCCATCAATGGGATGAATGGGTAAGGAAGATGTGAGATATATATATATATATAGTGGAATATTGTTCAGCCGTAAGGAAGAAGGGAATCCTGCCATTTTTGACAACGTGGATGGAACTTGAGGGCGTTATGCTAAGTGAAATAAGCCAGACAGAGAAAGATAAACATTGCATATTATCACTTATATGTGGAATCTGGAAAAAAAATTTGAATTGGTACGAGGGTACAAGATTTGAACTATAAGATGCGTAAGGTCTGAGGATGTAATGTAAAACATGGTGACCGTAGTTGATAACATTGTGTTGTATAATTGAAATTTGCTAAGAAAGTAGAAGTTAAGTGTTCTCATCAAAAAAAAAAAGGTAAATATGTGAGGTGATGGATGTGTTAATTAACTAGATGGGGGGAAACAAGGGTTCAAAAGAAGTGGTAATAAATAAATACTATTTAGAAATACAGAGGTAAATACCAAAGGAACCAACTGGAAAAGCTCACAGTGGCTGCCTCTGGGGGGTGGGGAATGGAGGGGCTGGAAGGACCTGAGACTGCTGGGTTTCACCCCAGGGTGCACAGGACCACCTGAGATGTGGTTGAGGAGTGACAGCCTGGAGGTCACCTGACCTCATACCAGGTCCAACCGGAGGATTGGTCAGAGGGAAGTTTCTGCTCTTCAGGGGTGACTGAGGGGGTCGCAGGCCTCTGACAGCTTGGTTCTGAACGGTGTGGCCTTGCAGGATATGCCCGTGGTGACTGCATGCTGCCTTCTGCGCAGGCTTCTCGGGTGCTCTGAGGGCTCCCTAAGACAGACCACCTCCAGGGCCTGAGAGTGGGGCAGCAAAGGGACAGTACCTCATCAGGTGATGGGGCATGTGTCTTGCCTGAGACTCAGGGAGAGGATGAAGCGCTAGCAGAGTGGTGAGTGAGGTGTGCCACGGAGGCGGTATATAACGGCAGTTCTTGGAAGGTGCAACTAGCATCTGGGCCGGAGCTCAGCCAGGCCCTGGAGACCTCCTAGACAGGAGCCTGCGGTGGAGAAGGAGGGTCACGGGAGACTCCCCTAGAGACCTCCTTATTCCGGGCCAGGCCCTGGCACCGCTGCTCAGACCTGATACCTTCCCGAGGGCTGCGGTGCCCAAGCCTGGACATCCTCCACCACTGGCCGGGCCTCTACCCCACACGGAGGATGGAGCTCGCTCCTATCTGTCCCTTCCAGAAGTTTGCTCAGAACCGAAATGGAGCTGCAGAGGCCCTTAGATCAACAAAAGTTCTAGGACAATTCCAGGGACCTGATTAGAGGGAATAAAAACCCCCGATTTGGGATCTTTGAGCAACAGTGACCTCAAAGTACATTGCGGCCTGATTTTTGGAATACTGTTTATTCTAGGATTTTCACTGTTCATTTCTAATATTTTTTTCCTCGTTTGTTTAATCGAGGCATAATGTGCATCCAGTAAAATGGACACATCGTAAGCGTCCAGCTCAACGTCCACGACCCAGATCAAGGTGTGGAGCATTTCCTTTACCCCCAGGAAGTTTTCTTCTGTCTCTCGCCAGTCCCTCCTCACAACCAGACTGACTCTCTTCTGATTTCTATCACCGTCGAGTGGTTTTCCCTGTTCTTAAATTTCATGTAAATGGAACATAGGGTATGGCTCTGGTTACTAACACATTGAAGGCACAGGTGGTCCTTCCACCGGCTTCTTTAGGGAAGGAAGGAAAGAGAGGAAGTACCTGCGGACTGCCTAGGATGTGTCTTATACTGACCCTATCAGTCAAGGGAGAAATGTAGGCAGAATCATTTAAGTGAAGTGCTCGAAATCGCACCACTAATAGGATCAGAAGCAGCTTAAACATAAGATTCTGAGAGCCAAGAAACTCTCCTCCCCAAATATAGCCCCCCGTCCAGAGCCTAGGGGAGGCCAGACGGTGTCACTGAGCAGCTGAGGCCCCAGCAATGCGAGGATGTCCGAGCCCCTGCGAGCACCTGTTCCCATGGGCAGGTGTTCACAATGCTATCGCCAGGGGCAGGGGTGAAAACAGACGGTGGGGTCATGCTGCCTGCTCTGTCCTGGCCCATCTCAGATTTGCTCAGCTGGAAGGCAGCCTGGCCAAGCAGCAGACTAGTGGGAGAGGCGTGGGAGGCGGGATTAGGCAGGACGAGGAGGATGGGCATGCTGCGGAGGTGCCCTCGCGAGTGGGTGCCAGCAGCGCTGGCCTTGGGCGCAGAGGAGTGTGGTGGGCTCAGGCAGGCCTGGCCCCAGCCACCTGGTGAGGCTGAGGAATTCCAGCTTTCCCTGGCATTTTATTTCAACTTGCCGTATTTCTGATAAAATTAGCCAGCTCAAATAGTGTAGACTCTGATACCCTCAGCTCCATGCTTGCATTAGGAATCAGGTACACGTGTAATCGCTCACACACAGACCAAATGGTTAATAACAACCAGAGTGCCTGTCTATTGGACTGATGTAACCGTGCTGCCGAACCAGCACAACTCATGAAGAAACAGCTTTATTCGTGCCCTCCACTGTCCCGCGGGGGCCAGGCCTTCCCCGCCCCTGCGTGGCCAGACCCCGTGACAACTCTGAGCACTCCTGGATAATGAAATGCCCTAGAGTCGCTTTCATTTGCAAATGCAAGACCAGTTCTGTATTTCCACGTCCATCCCAGGGCTGCATGACCGATTGTCACCCACCCCTTTGGGAGCACGCTTCTTGGTCTGGGCCTTGAATGAGAAAGTTGCATCTCTCATGTCTTGGTGCCCTGTCAGAGCTTGCATCTTAATGTCCTGTTAGACCTACCATGTGTGTAATCTCCTTTAATCCTCAGAAGACCCCTGCTGAGAAAGAGACCCCTGTTGCCCTATTTTTCAGATGAGGAAACTGAGTCCCAGAGAGATTAAAGAACTTGCCAGCCAGGAAGGGTACCCAGCCAGGAGCAGCAGCGCTGAGATTCGAAACCTGAAGGCCCTTGAACACCACGGTGTGCTCCCTTATTTACGCACCAGGCCCTATCCGGGCAGCAGGAGAGGAGAGCCGTGCCAGGTGGGGAAAGCCACATGTGTCAAGACCCAGAGGCACATGCGCTGGGCAGGCTGTGAGCCCCTGGGTGGGCCTGCGATGCAGGATGTCAGTGGGGGGACAAGGAGATGTGGCCAGGGGAATAGACCCATCCCACATGCAGGTAGGGCTTTAAACAGGGGAGTGACATGGCTGGACAGAGCATTAGACAATGACGCTGGCTGCAGTGGGGGCAGTGGCTCTGCGGGGAAGTGACCCTGAGGGCGGATGCCCAGTTAATGCTGTGGGAGGCATGGTGTTTCCCATCTGCTGTCTGCACGGTCATTGTCAGAGCCCATCTTCGGAGAGCACTCAGCTGCTGCAAGCCAGGTTCCTGGGCTTCTGGACCCCGCCCGGCCCCTAGACTGCCAGTGTGTCTGTTGCTGCGTGAGGCCCACATGCCAGAAGTTGATGGTGGCAGTTTGTGTCCTGGAGAGATGCTCTGTGAGCCCTCTGTCCTCCCTCCCGGAGGCTGTCTTGGGATCCCCCCACAGACAGCCGCAGACCTGCCTCTGCCTCTGCCGAAATCATCAACAGCCTCAATGATTACTTAGCCAAAGGTGAAGAAAGTATTGATCTAAGCTGATGGCTCGTGGGCAAGCAGAAAATGAAATTTAAATCGATATTGAATTGCATCGACTCCACCAATCCCAGGCTCCTGGCGAATGGCCCGCTGATCTGAACAAGAGTGGAGGCAGCTGGGGACAAGGTCCAGAGATGGGAGAGATGCTTCCAAGGGGCTCAGCCCGGGGCAAGAAGAAGCCGTATGCACCATGGACCACTCAGCGCTTCTCCGGTTCCAAAGCACAATCAAAACGCCATTCATTCCATCCTCACCACAATCTAGGAAGCGAGCAGGATTTATAGTTTGCTCCCATTTTATAGATGGAAACCTGGGGCTCCAAGAGGCTAAAGGGCCTCGGGCCTCCGGATGCTGTGCCCCTTCCGTGACCTCACGCAGCCTCTCTGCACCCACCACCAAACCAGGAAACGAAGGAGAACGTTGCTTCTGTGTTTCGATTCTCCTGCTCGACACTTCTCTGATCCCAGGACTGGAGTCAGTGATCTCCGGCCCTTTAATCTTGTCCTCTTGTAGAAACAGGCTGTGGGTAGGAGAAATCCTGTTGGCAGATTTCTTCCAAACCAAGAAGGTGGTCTACAGATGCACAAGGTCTCACGGGTTTGGTCTTTCCCGTCTTCCTTGAACTCGAGGCTTCCTGTCTCGTTTTCGTTCATTCATGCAGCAAGCATTCATTGACGGGGTCTGTACTACAGTCTAGGGACCCAGCACAAGGAGGGCACCTTCCCTCATCGTGAGAAGCTGGCAGATCAATACAGCCTAGAGGGGTATGTGTCCTGCCAGAGGTGCGTGCCAGCTACTGGGTGGTGTAACGGATGGAAAGGACCCCTCTGCTCGGCGGACCTCCTGGAGGAGGCTTCGCACAGCAGCAGACAGTGGCCCTGGAGCTTCAGGAGTGAGCCAGGGCTCCTCAGGCTGACCAGCCCGGAGGGTCAGGGTATGGCACAGAATGGCCCATGTGGGGACCGGTGGTTGGTTTGCAAGGAGTGAGGTATGTAGCATGAGCGGGAGGTGAAGCTGGAGCCCTGGCTGCACACTGGCTGGCAGAGGCCTCTTGTCATCTCGACTTCATACCCAAGTCAACAATGGCCAAAGCGGGTGCAGCAAGAGGGACCCCAGCGAGGGGTGATGGGTGGAGGTCCAGCCTGTGGATGGGGGTTAGAGGAGGTCCATCAGGCTTGTCTTTCTCAGAGGTAGCGGTTTTTCATTAGCCTTGTGGGGGAGGGGTGGGGATGGTCTATTTTAGGGCAGGGCCACAGATCTTGTGTGAGTCAGGGCTAAGAGCCTGGGAGCCAGACTTCCCCAATTTGACCCCTGCTCTCTCGCCCTGCACGTCTTCCTGTTCCCCCTGCTAAGCACACCTCTTCTCCCCCTAGCCTTCCATACTGTAGGAGAGGAAAAACTTTTCCTCTACCCTCTTAAGTTCTAGGCCTGGGGCATGCTAATTAAAGTGATAAAAGATAGATTAACAGGAGGAAAGGCATGTGAATTTTATGGAGAGTTTTACCTGTGTGTGAGAGGGGCCCTTCACAGAAAAGCGGTGAAAGCCCAAAGAGGCAGCTATATGGAGGGACAGTAAACTGTGGGAAGGTGGCTAGGAAATGTGTGGTAGATAAAGGTGGTGTGATAAGATTTGTTATGCAGACTCCAGTCGCCCTTCCTCTTCCTGGTCCAGGAGTGGGATGCCCTTCCCAGGGGAAATTGATGCCCTGCTTTCAGGCAGAAACGGGAAGGAAGAGAACTCCTCTGTGTTTGCTGTTTTCTCAATTGACTTCAGTTCAAAATGATCAATGTGCCAAAGTGTCATAGTGTGGGGTGGCAGAACCTGACCCTCTGATGGCTCACCCCATCCTTTCATCCAGTTTCAGCCTCGCCACTGGCCTCCCAGCCTCCCATCCTGACTCCCTCACCACTCACCACTGCCTCGCGCTCCCGTTTCCCCTCATCCGTGCCTCAGTGCAGTGAGACTTGCATGTGGGGGTCCCCGTCCCCTTTACCTCTGCCAAGGCAGGCACGGGCTTTCATCTGCACACCCCAGGGCCAGCAAAGGGTGGACATGCAGGAGGCCCCATCAACTCCATGAGCGGCTGAGTGAACCTAGATCCAGCTGAATCTGGGGTGTACATTGCATGGACGTTCAGGTCAGGCAGTTTGGGGGTCGGCCTGCCTCCTGCACCCCATCCTGAAGACCAGCACCGGCTGAGCCAGGAGGCAGACCCGGGAAGAGCCAATAAAAATAACTCTGAAGGATGTGATCCTTTATATTGATGTTTTTAAATCGCTAAAATAATCATTTGGGAAAAAAATCCCAACGGTCTAGACTCCCTCTGTGCTATTTTCAAATCAGTGCTTTTCACTGAGAGGGGAGAGGACCGTGTCTCCTGTTGTCTTTCGTCCTCCAGGCCCTGAAATGGGACCCATTAGGAAGGCCTGCCTGGTTCTGTAGAAAACCTCAGCTGGGGGACCTAGCAAAGAACAGAGGCCCAAATGGAGCCCAGGAAGAAGCTAAGTAACAAGTCAAAAAAAAATAAATAAACAAAGGTAGGGGCACTCAGGAAGCATCACGCAATAAATCATCCAAGGCCGGTGTGGTATTCCCAGGACAGCACGGGAACCTGCCGGGGCCCGCTCGCCCTTGGCTGCAAATCGCATTAACTTTATGAAACCATCTTGTCCAGCCCCTGCAGAGTGCCCCTTCCATTACCTCACCTCCCTCTTCCCCATCCATCTTTCGGCCTCAATCCTTTAAATCATTCAGCTCCAAGAGCCATCTTGCTATTTCCCCAGCCCGGCTTTAAGATCCCATTGACTTTTATAAATCAATTGGGTTTTAGTCATGCACAGCCAGACCTCCATGCTCTGGGGCTGCACTTACAGAGCTGCAGATGGAAGAAGACCCCTGGCCCGCTGCGGGGGGCCTAACCCCAGTGAGCGAGCGCCCTGGAGAGCCAGATGCCCCAGCAGCGGCCCCAGGCCAATGCTGCCACGAGCCTGGTCAAAAGGCCCTAAAAACCATCAGGTGCGTTAGGTGGGCTTCTCCTACACAGACCCCGACATGAGGATTTTCATGCAGCAATTTCTTAAAGCAGCGCCCCCCAGGGACAGTAAGGAGGTGCTAGAGGAACAGGAGGGGGAAGAGGAGAGCCAAGCTGGGGTGTGAAGCCCAAGAAAGGGAGGTCTCAGCCCGAGCCCCGGGGCAACTTAGAAATGTGAATTACACCTCTTTCCCCCTCTGAGTAGTTTCCAGCCAGATACAAGGCTTCAGGGTCCTTCAGGCTCCCAGCCCAGGAGTCTTTCGAAGGGCTAGTGGGGTAGAGAAGGATGTAAATTGCTACTTCTCCCAGTGCCCACTCTAAACGGGCTCCAAGGGCCCAAGGACAGTCTTCCAAAACAGCCGCAGTCCTGAAAAACCACCCCGGGGTGAGTTATTGGAAGTAAAGGGGGGCGGGAGCCAGGGCGCCCAGAGAGGGGCATAAAAACAGGGGAAAAGGATCCAAGAGAATATGGGCAGAGCTCGGACCTGATCCACTGTGTAAGGCATCTTTGATTTTGTTCTCAGCTATTTTGAAGCTTCAGCAGCTCCAGGTCCTCTTGGCGTCGCGCCGCTGGGTGCTGAATGACCTGCCCGCCCTCACGGAGCCCCTGCTTATGTGAGATGGGGTGGAGCAGGCAGCCTGGGGTGGACCCAGGCCCACCAGAGGGGCTCACCTACCGAGATGGGCCCCTGACCTGGTCCCCCGGAAGGGAACAGGGCCCTGCTTCCGTGAAGCACGGTCTGCTCAGCCTGGGAGCTCCGAGCAGGCAGAGGGAGGCGGGGCCTCGGGTGTTTGTGTCGTGGTCTGCAGCCCACCGTGGTGCTGGTCGAAGATAAATACTCATAAATGTTAGTCAAATTCCTGATATTTTAATTGCTATTATAGATCTCCCAAGGGGATCCAGCTCCATTCCAAAAGAGCTCTTTCCTTTTAAAGTTTTTATTTTAATTTATGTAAGCAGCATACACATTCCTTCCTCAAGTAAAATGCATGTCCAAAACCTCCGTCCGCCCTTCAGGAACATAATCACCAATACAGGCGCGCCGTCTTCCTTCTGCGCAAATATGCGTACCCACCGAAAATATGTGGTGATGTCTTTTGTTTGCAGGTTGTGTTTTCCTTCCCATTTTGTATTTTGTTTGTTTCATATTTTGTCTTGCTCTGCAACTTGCTTTTTTTCACTGCTATGATAGAATTTAAGTAAAAGTTAAAATGAAGCAGAAAAGGGGACATGGGAAGTTGAGATACATTTGTAAAAGGCGGTCAGGAAAGGCCGCGTGAAGAAAATCGCATTTGGGTAAAGAGCACGGGGGCCGAGAGGAGGCCCGGGGGACAGAGATGGCAGGTGCAGAGCCAGGCGGCAGGCGCAGGGCTGGCCTGTTTGAGGAACAGCAGAGGCCAGTGTGGCCAGGACTGGGTAAGCATGGGGTGGTCCGAGAGGTCCCCTGGCCAGTCCTGAGGACCCTTGTGGGCTGTAGTGATGGCTCCGACTTTTACTCTGAGTGAGAGGGGAGTCCTGCAGGGTTTTCATAGGAAGCAACATGATCTAACGCCCATCTTTAAAAACTCTGGCTGCTCTGATGGCCAAGTGGGAGACTGGAGAAGGGGCTATAGCAGTCATTCGGGTGAGAGATAATGGCGGCTGGGAACAGGCAGGCCTGAGGATGGTGTTTCCACTGATGGAGATCGGGGAGACTGTGGGAGGAGTAGGCTTCTGGGTAGGAAAAGACCCAGAGTTCACCTTTGGACACATGACGTTGGAGGTGTCAGGTGGACAGAGTGACATCCTGGGTCTCAGGTTCAGGAAGAGACCACCAAGGCAGTGAGTGTGGACTAGCCCTGGGCACTGGATGCCAAGAGGTGGGGAATATGAGGGGACAGGGGATGGCGACCAGTGAAGGAGGAGAGAGGCAGGAGAGGGCGGTCTTGGAACCCAAGGGGAGAAATGGCCCTGGAGGAGGGAGGGACCACCTGGGTCAAGGCTGCAAGGGGAATGGGTAGACTGACTTGACCCTTGGATTGAGCAACATGAGGGTCATTGGTGGCCTTGATAAGAGCAGTTTGGGTGGGACAGAGATAAAGGAAGCCTGACTGAGTGGGTTCAAAAGAGAACAGGAAACAGCTGGGGATGACGAAAAGATAGATGGATGGATGGATGGATGGATGGACAGATGGATGGATGGACGGATGGATGGGTGGATGGGTGGATGGATGGATGAATGGATGGATGGATGGATGGATGGATGGACAGACAGGTGGGTGGATGGGTGGATGGATGGATGAACAGGTGGGTGGATGGATGGATGGGTGGGTGGATGGATGGATGGGTGGATGGATGGATGGATGGACAGACAGGTGGGTGGATGGGTGGATGGATGGATGGGTGGGTGGGTGGACGGATGGATGGATGGACGCATGGATGGATGGACGGGTGGGTGGATGGGTGGGTGGGTGGATGGATGGATGAATGGATGGATGGGTGGATGCATGGATGGATGGATGGATGGAGATGAATGATGGTAATGGTTGCATAGCAATGTGAATATACTTAATGCCACTGAATTGTACACTTAAAATGGTTAAAATGTTAAATTTTATGTTAAGTATATTTTACTACAATAAATAAAAGAGAATAGGAGAGAAACTGGAGAAAGGGAATGAAGACACCTCTTCTGAGGTGTTTGTTAAGAAGGGGAGTAACCATGTTAGCTCATATACATTCATCCCATTCTTTTAACCCTGCAATGCATCCTACAATGTGAATATCGCCCAGTTTATTTGGCTGTTTTCCTATTGTTGGGCCTTTCTTTGGATTTATCTCATTTTTAGGGATCACAAAGAGTGCTCCAGGGCATCCTTGTGTCCCACTGCCTGTGCACTGGGGTCCCTTCTGCAGGGCGAGGCGAGAAGCAGAATTGCTGAGTTGTAGACTGGGCATTTTTTAACTTGAAGAAATACAGCCCAGTCGCTCTCTCTACACTGGCTTATATGTGCCCACAACCTCACCAACACATGATGTTACCAAACGTGACAAATGTACCCGCCCACAGGGTACACAGTGCTGTGTTGTGTTCTGGCTATGATTTGCATTTCCCCCATTACAGCTGAAGTTCAGCATCTCTACGCATCTTTCCTGGCCATCTGGATTTTCTCTTTTGTACATTATCTCTGCACTAATTTCTTCAATGAAAGACACCTCCCCCACCTTGATAGAACAGCATGAGTCAGGGCCTGCTCTGCTGGCCCCGCACCTCGTGTTGCCCCAGCAACGCCTGGATGCTGCCCAGCCTTCTGCCCTTCTGTCCTAATGAATGAGCCCGGGTACTTGAATTCCGTTTCCTCCACCCAGTGTTCTGACCTCTGAGGTTTGAGTTGCCTGGTGTTCTCACTCCCGCCAGCCCCTGGACAGACAGAAACCCAGCTGTCATTGTTCCAACACTTGAGCACTCTGCTGGTCGGGCTGCTTTTTCTCCTCGCTCTCTGGTAACTCTGATGTGGAGCACGTAGGGCCCACTCAGGCTCCATCCTGCTTGGGGAGGATTGGAGCATCCGTAGAGACCAGGGCCACCCGGGCTTTGAATCCCGGTTCTGGTCTGTAGCCACCTCTTTCCTGAACCCAGCTCTCTGTCTCACACTCTGGGGTCTACATCCAGCCTCCTCCTGGGCATATCCTCTTGGATGTCAAAGAGACGCAGAAACCCAGCATGTGCTAGTTGAACGCGTCATTGCCCTGCACCACCCTCCTTGACCACGGGCTTGTCCCCCGCTTCCCCCTTCCCCTATCTACCATTGATCATCAACCCCCCCCTCCTGACTGTCTCTCAAGGAGGCCCCTGCTTTCTGCCCAACCAGAGATGCGCCCCCACCCTCTACTCTCTCCTCTCCTCCCTGGGCTTGGTGCCCAGTTTCCCAAAAGCCTGGCTTCCATGTGAGTATCCCAGGCCTCCAGGGCTTCTGGATGGGTCTGCAGGCCCTGGGTGCAGGCTCTCCCTCCTCGGAGATTTTGTCCCCTCCTGAGACTGCTCTGATCGAAATCCAGCAGTCTGATTCTGGTTGACTGCCTGGAACAAGACCTCAGATTCCAAACCTAGCATTGCTCCAAACAGGTGCACGTGTGCAGGCTCACACACGTGCACTCATGCACACACTCACACACACTTGCAGACTTACATACAAACATATCCTTTCATACCTGTGCACTCACAATCACATGCTCACGCATGCACACACTTGCACACTCATGCATGCATACATACTCTCCCACACACATTCACAAACATACACATGCCTGCAAACACACACTGATGCATACACACACTCACAAATACACATTCTCACACACATGCACATACTCTCTCTTACTCACACGTGTACACACTCTCTTAAACATACACACACACTTGCAAACATATACACACTCATGCATGCATGCATGCACACACACAACACTCACACACGCATGCACAGAGTTCCCCAGGAGGGAGTGGGTCCCCTGGCTCTCCACGGTCGTCAATCTTAGGGAGAGGTAGACATACACACTGCAGACAACACTCTTCTATGCTAGGCTATTATTCATGCTATTTTAAAGGTGAAATTGAAGTGAAAAGAAAGACTGTTTCAGTGGCGTGACTCTGGGAGGGCGCATGGATGGAGCGGAACTGGAGCCACTTGACCAGAAGGTAGGCCTTTGCCAGTGAGGATGAGGGGAGGGCATTACGAAGGGAAGTGGTCTGGTGTGATCGGAGCACAGGGCGTGATCATCAGAACATGGGCGCTGCTCCACAGTCTGGGTTCCAGGTCCTTCCCGCAGAAGCTGTGATTCAGCACATCTGGAGATGGGTGTTGCTAAGCTTCCTAGGAAGGTGTCATAGGCACACATCTTCGGCAGCCACGAGCCTGGGAGGATGGGGAGGCGCATGATTAAGCCAGGATGGTGCTGTCCCAGGAACGGATGGTGACTGCCGGGCCGGGGGTGGGCTTTCCTGGGTCCGTGGTTGGTCAGTACCATGGCCGCTCGTGAGGAGAGCGGTGAAGTGATTGTACCGTGTTCAGAAGGATTCTCTTGGCAGCTGAATGTCTCTGTCAGAGACTCCTGTGGAGGGCAGGAGGTAAGAGGAAGGAGTCCAGGCAACGATGATAAGAACTTGAATGGAGGGGGCTGCCCCGTGGCGGAGTGGTTAAGTTTGCGCTCTCCGCTTCAGCGGCCCAGGGTTTCACTGGATAAGATCCAGGGCACGGACATCGCACCACTCATCAAGCTATGCTGAGGTGGCATTCCACATGCCACAGCTAGGAGGACCCACAACTAAAAATATGTAACTATGTACTGGGAGGATTTGGGGAGAAGAAGAATGAAAAAAGATTGGCAGATGTTAGCTCAGAGCCAATCTTTACCAAAAAAAAAAAAAGAACTTGAATGGATTCAGTAAAAGAGAAGTGAAAAGGAGAGAGAGTCTTCACAATGTGGAAACTGCCAGGAGGGCTTGACAGGGGAGGATTTGTCCAAACAACCAACTCCAAGCTGTTGAGTCTGGTTGGTCGTGAGCCCTCGGTGAGAAGGGGGAGGGGAAGCAGGTTCAAGAGAGACGAGCCATCAGTTTGGACGTGGGCTTGGGAGACCCTGAACCAGCCCTATGGAGATGTCCTGTGGAGGGTTTGACTCTTGAGCCTGAAGGTCTGGAGCAAGATGCAGACGGAAATAAACACCTGGGACTCAGGATGGGATGGAGGGTGGCTGGGCAGCCCGGGCCACCGCAGGACTTTCAGGGAGAACAGAGGAAGTGGAGGCCGGAACAGGCTGGGCAGGCAGGGAGGGACGAGCAGGAGGAGGGAAGAGCTTCGAGAAGACGAGGGTGAGCAACAGTCTCTGAGCACCAAGGGTCTTGGAGGCTGAGACCCAGAGCCAGACTGTTGGATTGGACCAGAGCTGCATCAGGAGAGAACAGAATCTCCAAATGCGAGGGGTTGGCAGGGCCTGGGGAGCGAGGAAGGAGAGGCTGGGAATGGGGACCACCTTCTCAAGAGATGCTTGTCAGCAAGAGGAGGTTGGTGTCCGCCTGGCCTGTGCACTGATTTGAGCCTAGAGGTAGTGACTGCCACGCTTGGCTGTTCCTCCCCAGTTGGAGCCCCGCCTCCCCGGAGGCAGGCCCAAATTCTAGTCCCCCTTCCAAGTTCAGCCCAGTGCTCCCTCCTGTGGGTGGCTCCCAGATGTCCACAGCGGAGAGGTCTGCACCTTCACGTGAGCATCTGCAGCACTTTCTGTCCACGTGGCGGTGGCTCTGTCATCTCTGTGTGGTTGCTCTTTGTGACTTATTTCCCCCGCCAGACTGGGGACCCCAGGGGACCACGAATGACTCAGGGTTATGCGCTGTACCCGGAGGAGTGCTGTAGATTTGGAATGCAGGAATGAGTGAGTGAGTGAATGAATGAATGATCGTGCTTGTGAGCAGAAGAGCCTGACTTTGAGGAGGGCGAAGGGCGCTCCCCTCTGACCTCCAGGTCACAGCTTGCCCTGGGTCCACTCCTGGGCCCTCTCGAGAAACTCCTGTCAGTTCCGGAGCTTAGAATGGCGGAGCTGTTTGACCTGAAACCTTGGCTTAAGTATTTCCAGAAGCGAATAAGTTGATTCAAGGAAGTGCTGAAGACAGCAACAGTGGTTATTAATAAATCATAACAATGATTATTTTCCTTTCAAGATGCTTAATTGGCCTTATAAGCAATATCTGTGTGATTGATCAGCTGGGGAAAACCTGGGCTGGTTTGGCAGCCTAAGTAGCATCTGCAGGCTGTGTGCCCCTGGGGACCTGAGGGGGACAGCAGCTGGCCTTTCCTCTCCTCCATGGAGCCGGGGCAGGACGGGTGGGACGCCCGCATCTGCTGAAACCAAGACCAGCCATAGCTCCCTGCCCCAGGACGGGCCCAGCCTCCTTGCCCTGGTGAACAGGGCTCCCACTTGCCTGCTCCCTCCATACCCACAGCCCTCAGGAGGGTGGTCCCAGGGCCTGGGGATCAGGGCAGAAAATGCCCCCCATTTCTTTGTCGTGCCACGTTGAGGGAACTATGGGCCAGTCATGACCAGCTCCTGCCAAGGCTCATGTTAGAAATCTCAAGTAATTAAAAACAAAAGCCTGGGCCCCAGTGACTTAATTTTACTATCGAGTCTTGAGCCATTAGAGGAATTTTAGAGATGAGAAAACTGAGACCCAGAGAAGAAAACTCCGTAACCAAAGGGACACACCTGTCCCCTTTCTCTCCTCAGTCCTCTGTCAGACGCCCCCCCCCCCACCCCCCCCAGAACACTGGGGTCGTGGTAACCCTCGTCTCCATGTCCCCAGGGCCCGACACAGCCCCAGACCCTGGAAGGGGATCAGTAAGTGTGTTGAATCCAGGCCTGCTCCAGCCCCTCGACAGCTCGACATGGGAGGAGGGACAGGGAGGCAGGTGTACCCCTAGAAGCCGAAGGGCCCTCCTGATGCCTTTCTGCCCCCTTGGGCACAGCCCTGACCTGCCTCCAGTGGCTCAGCCCAGCCTCCCCCAGGCAGGGCATTTCTCCCTTGATGGCAGGCTGCTGAGGTTGCACAGCAGAGGAGAGAGAGGGAGGGGAAAGATTGGCAGGGCGAGGAGGGGACAGGACCTCCGTCACCACAGTGAAGGGCAGTACTAACCCTGGCCAGCTCTGGTCGACGAGTCACTTGGGCAGAAGGAGAGGCCTGCAGGGTGGAAGGGCTCATGGGCGCTCAGAGGCTCTGAGGTAGGAGAGACGGCCCCTCTGCCCTGTCAAGGAGCCATCAACAGGTGACAACAAAGAGCTGCAGCAGAGGCCCAGCAGTCAGGCTCACCCTGCCAGGATGGTCCCAGGGAGGCGGCAAGGTGGCTTTGGGGGTCTGGGCATTACGCACAGGTCTGATGCCTCCAGAGGAGGGGTGCCATGCAGAAATCAGGGAGAGGCTCTGGAGGGGGCCAGCTCCCTCGGGGCCTGAATAACAGGATCCTGCTAGAATGTGAGCTCCAGCAGGATCCAGATTTTTACGATTTTTGTTTCACTGCTTTATTGCCAGCATCTAAAACAATGACTGGACTATAGTAGGTACCCAATAAATAGTTGCTGAACGAATAAATGAATGAACCATTGAACAAATGGAAGGGTGGGTGGATCCACGGATGTATGCATGGACAGATGCATGGATGGATGTGTGGGTGCGTGGGTGGATGCATGCATGGATGCACGGGTGCATGGATGGATGAACAAACCTGGGGAAATGAGAACCTAGGATCCCAGACACATAACAGAACTAACCAGGCAGGCAGGCTGTGTACCTACACCTGGTGGATAACTTTGGGCAGCTGCAGCTGAGTGGCTCCCATCCATGCCCCTTTGAACCCGAGGGGGCAATAGGCCAAGCATGATCGTGCCCTGCTGGACTGAGCTTCCATGGCCTGGTCGCAGGGCAGCTAGGATGCCAGGCTGGGGCAAGGACTGACAACAGGCATGCCGTCCTTCACACTCACTGTGTGTGTTCTTGGCTTCCAGCCCGCTCCAAAAGCCTGGTGATGGGCGAGCAGAGCCGGAGTCCTGGCCAGCTGCCTTGCGCCCACCGGCTGGGCCCCGTGCTGAAGGCGGGCTGGCTGAAGAAGCAGAGGAGCATCATGAAGAACTGGCAGCAGCGCTGGTTCGTGCTGCGTGGGGACCAGCTGCTCTACTACAAGGACAAGGATGAGACCAAGCCCCAGGTGAGAAGCCCGTGTCCTGCGTCCATCAGGCATGATGGGGGAGCTCCAAGGGAGGGTCACCTGTGCCCAGGAGAGAGGGGGACAGGCAGAGAGACCCTCTTGTCAAGCCCTCCACCCCTTGAGCACCCAAGGCACTGACTGCACTCAGTGTGACATTTCACCAGGATTTCAAAGCGATTTTTCTTCTCAGCCCCTATGTTCCTGGTGTCCCAGCTTGCTTTACTGAAACGCACCCACAGCCTCAGTACTGAAAATGTTTCCTTCCAATGTCGGTAGAGAGCATCTCCACACAGCTTAGGAAAACACTCTTCCCTGTGTTCTTTTCAGCCTCTTACTGCTTCCAAGGAGGACACAGGTGCACCCATTTCATCACTCCCACTGTCCAAGGAAGTGGTACTCAGAAAAATCTAACTTCAAACTGAAATCTGGCTCACTGTGAAACCCTTATGTTGGATGCCCTGCCTCTCGGTGGCTGCTTCTGTTTTCCACCAGCACTGCAAGACCCACCCCAGCTACTTACCACTTCTGCCTTTCCACCCACATTGCACCAAGTTCACTCACTCAGAGCAACTAGTAGCCTTGTCCCACCGTGGTGTAGCCTGGTCGCGGTTGGACCATGCAAACGTAATGACGAAGTGGTCTCTATGCTGCCCTGCCAGACAGCTGGTCACGCAGGACTTGGGCGATCTAATCCTTCTTACGGGATTCAGAGAGAGAAAGGACATCTGGGAGGTACCCTCCTTTCTCTCGGGAAAAATGGGGACAGGAACTTAAAGGACTTGTCCCAAAGGCTGTGCTCCTAGTCATTGCTCCAAGTCAGAAAAAAAAGGGAGATGCCCTTGTTGGGG
Source organism: Equus caballus (assembly GCF_041296265.1). NCBI lineage: Eukaryota > Metazoa > Chordata > Mammalia > Perissodactyla > Equidae > Equus > Equus caballus. Next base: position 93,842,181 of record NC_091684.1, read on the forward strand.
CTCAGGAGCCACAGAGCCTTGGCAGGCGGGAGCCTGTGTGCATCTCAGCAGTTCCTGCAGGGTGCCCAGGGGCTGGGCCGCAGGGAGCGTGCTCAGTGATGGGTGGGCTGCAAGGAGGTACCAGGGCACAGCTCAGGATCGCGTCGACATCACAGCAAGGCAGGGAGGGTGCTCGGTGATGGGCAGGCTGCAAGGAGGTACAAGGGCACAGCTCGGGATCAGGTCAACATCACAGCGAGGCAGGGAGGGTGCTCAGTGATGGGCGGGCTGCAAAGAGGTACCAGGGCACAGCTCAGGATTGTGTCAGCATCACAGCAAGAAAATCGGTGGCAACAGTAACTAGCTGCGACTTAATCACTTTCTGTCTTCACTGCGTTTATTCTAAATGTTAACTTCTGTTTTTGGAAAGTAATACTGGTTTCCGTTCTTGATATTATGCTTTCCTTTCTAAAATATATTTAAGGTGGAAACAAGAAGTGTTGCGCGGCTATGTGAATGCACTTAGTGCCACTGAACTATACACTTAAAAGTGGTTGAAATGGTAAATTATATGTTATGTATATTTTACCACAATAAAATAAGAAATAATGCATGAGATCGCTTAAGGAGAACTTTTACATAAATAATAGTACAGATGAGAGGTGGATGCAACAAAAACCGTGGAAGTGGATCTAAACCCAAGTTTAGGAGACCCTGATCTCATCCGGCCTCCCTGGTTTTATAAGGAAGGAAAATAGCTCCCAGACATGCTAGCTGTATGACTTGGAACAAGTCACTTAAATTTTTTTTCCTTTCCGTTTTATCATTGCTAAAGTGGAGACATCATTACCAATGTCATGGAGATGCGCTAAGGATTAATGTAGAACTTGTATATAACTCAGCACAAATCCTAGCACGTGGGGTACTGAAGTCTGGGTACCCTCATGCTCCCTCCGCCCCATCTTTGCCTTGCTTCCCCCTCCCCAGCCCCTACCCCAGAGCCTACTCCCCAGATTGGGCACCACAGCTCTATCTTGCCTGCTGCTTTCCTGGCTGACCTCTTGGTGACATGTCACTCCGATGACTGTGACTAAGGTTGCCAGGGTCCTCAGCCACTCAGAGCCCTGCCTATTGCCCCTCCCATCGTCCCCCTCCTCGTCCAGCCCACGGCACCATCTCCTGAGAGAACTGCATCGTGATGCTGGGTGAGCCCAGCGGACTCAAGTAACATACCAAGGTCACCCAGGGTATGTGTGGACCCGTGCCACAGGCTTCCCCGCGTATTCCTCATGGCGAGCCCTAGATGGTTCTCAACCATGGGCTGCAACTCCATAAGGGACGTCCATCTCCCAGATTTCCTGAACCAGACATTCCTCTCCCTCATCTGCCACCGTTTCCAGACTTCAAAGGCTGCTGGTAGAAGCAGCTTATCAAAGGGAGGCATTGACATCCCCAATCACCAGCCTGGATGCAGGAGGAGCCCTCAGGCCCAACCCGAACTAAACCAGGGCATTCATCGCCAGGAGCCATTACATCCCCGAAAGGAGCATCTCTTAGCATCTCCTAAGAGATGCAGCATCACACCCAGGGCTCCCGTCTGGCCTCTCCGAGCCTGGCTGACACTTCCAAATCCTCTTGGGACATTATTCCTTTCCACAATGCCCCCTCCCCAATGAAGCCTGACTGCTGTGGCAACCCCATAGCACAGGCTCCCAGTCCCAAGAAGACGATTGGTCAAATTTGACTCAGTTATCTTACTACACAGTATGAGCTCAAACCTGCATGCCTGCTGGTAAAAAGCCCACAAATTTCCGCTTAATTGCATGAACTACATGTAATAGGCTAATTCCCAATGTCTGGTTCCTGCAAAAATGCACCCTGCTCCCTGTTTACCGTGACAGGAGTGCCCAGGTAGCAAGCGCCGTCCTGACAGGTGGCCTGTCACCCATCCAGCGGACGTCATTGTCGAGAGGAGGGATGGTCAGCTCCCCTTGGTGCTGCCCAGAGCATGTGACGCTTGGTGAGGCTCACCTCTGTTGTCCCTCCAGAGCCGTGTCTCTTCCCCCGTCCCCTTCTCATTGGTGGAGGGTCCACAGAGGGCGGAGAGCCTAGAGATGGGGAAACTGGAGGACGACGGAGGAAGAAGTGGTTTGCTCAAGCTCACATGGAAAGAATAGGCAAAGCCACTTTAAAACAGAACCTGCAGGGGTGGCCCTGTTCCTCCAGCCTGTCCCAATATTGTCCCTGACAGTTTCAGCAGACAGGCGTACACTGTCACTATAGAAGATTCCAGAGTTTTTCATGCAATGGTTTTAGCTTCTGCTTGAGGAGTTTCCTGAGCCATGAAAACTCCGGCCGCATCCTTTGTCGATCAGCCTGGTCATCTCCACTGTTTGAGGACTGACTCACTTTCAGTCTGGTTATCCCGATCGTTCGCTTGTGGGTTTCTTGGCTTTGAATAGAAATGGAAGGCATAACTTGCAAAACATAAGATGGAAAAAATGTAGCAAATTAAATGTAATCAGTTCAACAAATGGGCAGAAAATGGGGGGAAGGAAAAAAAAACAAGAAAGAAAGGTAAATAGAAAACAAAAAAGAAAGAAAGAAGATGGCAAGGAAGAGATGCAAACATTTCGGTTTTCATGATAAATGTGAGTAGGTCAGATTCATCCGTCTCTTAAAGGACGGAAAGTGGAAGATTGTCTTTAAAAAAGAGAGAGCAGGGCTGGCCCAATGGTGTAGTGGTTAAGTTTGAGCACTTTACTTCAGCAGCCCAGAGTTCGCAGGTTTGGATCCCAGGCACAGACCTAGCACCGTTTGTCAAGCTGTGCTGTGGTGGCATCCCACATAAAATAGAGGAAGACTGGCACAGATGTTAGCTCAGCGGTGATCTTTCTCAAGCACAAAAGGAAGATTGGCAACAGATGTTAGCTCAGGGCCAATCTTCCTCACAAAAAAAAAGAGAGAGAGAGAAAGAGAGAGAGAGCAATAAACGAAAAGATTGAAAAACAAAACAATAGAAAAAGATAAGCCAGCAGATGTGAGCAAAAAGAAAGCAGATTTAGCCACATCAAAATAAAATAAAATTCAAGTTGATAAGAGCAAAAGGGAACAAAGAGAAATATTTCATAATAATATAAATAACGTCCTACCAAGAAAATAGTGGAGCTATGAACTTTTATGCTCTTAATCATATAGCTTTGAAGGATACGTAAACAAAGAAAAATAATATTCATTGTTCTTCACTTTTTTCAAAAATTTGAATCATAAAAACACATTCACTGACAATAGCAGTGAAAAAAGACAGAAATTAAGGACAAAATGATAGTGAGTGAGGGTGTGTATGCAAGAGAGAGAGAGAAACCTACACACGTGGAAATTAAACACACACTTCATAATACCTCCCAAATTAATAAGAAAATCGAAACTTAAAGTGTAACTTCTAGTTAAGGATGGCATTTAAAAACACCCAAACTCCAGTAAAGAGCACTAAAGGCGTGGTTTTGAAGGTGTAAACACACGTAGATGGAAAGGACAGGAGAGAGACAGTATTCTGGATGCTGGAAAGCGGATGGGCAAGAGGCAGCTGATTTAGCAGACAGAGAGAGCTGAATTCCAAGCCAGCACAAGGGAGAGCACAAAAATCCATCAGATATGCAGAGAAGACCCCCGACCCCCACCAAAGACTCAGGAATTTGCAGGACCCAATATCACTGGAAATAAGGATAGAAGAGAAGCTGAAAACAGGAGAAGTGGTTGGAAGTCAGTTTAAAAAGCAGTGAGATCCCCGATCTCCCAAACAACATAATGCAAAGCTGTGACTGCCCTCCCCGCCTCGGGTGGAACACTGGAGTTTGTTCTCCGGGAAGGATCAGAGAGAGGCACTTGAGAGCGAGGGCGCTGGCCCACTCATTGGTGGGAGGGCCACACGGAGAACAGGAGAGTTAGACGGCAGCCGATGAGCAGACTGGTTACTTCATCCCACGTTTGGCTCCCAGACCCCCACAGCCAGGAATAGCCCCAAGGAAGGAAAGGAAGAATTTTCACTGGAGCATCTGACAGGCCAAGAAGAAAACCACAAAGTACACTGAGAGCAGGGGTTCCCCAGTGATACAGCCCAGGCCAATGGCTGTCTGTTGGCTGCCGTGTGAACAGTTCCCAGCCTCCCCTCATCCAGCTGCCAGTCAGCTGCTTAGAGCACCGTGCCTATGTCGGAGTAAGAAGCTCAGGTCACTGGACAGCAAGGAAAGAGTCTCACGCGAAGGACAACACAGTCACAGGAGAGAAAAGGAGGCAAGATGGAGGCAACCAAATCTATGTGAGAGAGGGAAAACTTTTACATAAAATGATCTTTAACCTCCTCAGAGAGAGACTATAAAAATGGATGGTCGGGAAACAAACCCGCTCCCAGGTTTCAGAAATAAGATATCAGAAACAAAACCTCCAAGGAAGGGCTGGAGGAAAAACTTGACACAATGTCTCAGAAAGAAGAGAAGAACAACCGAGTGTAAAAAAGGAGAGACAACCCAACGTCTAAATAGAAGGAGCTCTAGAAAGACACAAGTTCTAGAAAGAGAAAAGAAAAGAATCCTTCGAGTAATGCTTCAATTAAGTTAAATTTCCCGGAGTGGGAGGTACACACTGAGTCCTGACTGATGGAACCAGAGTTACCATGGAAACCAGGGAGGGTCAGGAAGTCACATGGGGGTGCTGGAGGGGCACACAGGCAACATCTCAACCTTCTGTGCCAGAAATTCCTTAGATAATGCCTCCAATTTCAAATCAACACGTGGTAATATAAGCATGATTATTTAGAAACAAACATAAGAACCAAAAAAAAAAAAAAACCCTCATCTAAAAGAGTTGAAAGTGGTGCCTGAGATCCGGGCAATGGTTGAAAAGGAAGACTCGTCGCCTTGCAGAACTATTTGATTCTGTAAACTATGTTGAGATATAACTTTAAAAAAATAAATGAAGAATAACAAATATTTCTCACTAAAAGTAAGTGAAATAAAACTGAGAGAATTTATTTTTGGAATTTTCGGAATACAACTACTATCGTTCAGAGCTGCAGGGTAGGGCTGTGGCGGGGGCCTGGAGAGCGAGGTGGTGATCAGGAAACTTGAGATTTATCTGAATCCTTTTCATTTCTCACGGTGAGACTATATTCGTTTAAGTGCATTATTTTAAAATATTTTTCATTTAAACAAGAAAAGGAAAACTAAAACTTAAAAAGGAAAGTGACAAGGGCACAGTTCTAGAGAGCTCTTCTTCAGGTAACCAGGAAGGGCATCAGGTGTGGGGTCAGACAGAGGTCTCCCTTTTCTCGACAGAGCCGCCCAGCCCAGCGGCCTCTGCAGTGCTCGCCCTGCCATGTTGGAGGTGCTCAGAAAATATGTTTAAAATCAACTTTGGGGAGGCCTCATGTCTGAGGAAGAGCCGAGTCTCTGAAGCTTAAGTGTGAGTCGCATCCATGAGGCAGGAATGCAAATTGGAACGTGGTCCCAAAAGCTGGACGGAGAGGGGCTTGGATGCTGCACCCGGGAGCTGGGTCCTTATTCTGTTGGCAGTGTTGGGGGGCTGTGAGTTTCGGGGGCTCAGACTTGGCCTTTAAAGCTCCATCCGAGAGGGAAATCATCCAGCAACAGCACAGGCAGGGGTTGGGAGGGGGCCAGGCTCAAAGCGGAAAGACCATTCAGAGGGGGCTGTTGTCCTAACATCCAGTGTGGCCTAGAAAACTGCTACGTGCTGGAGCAGGGAGTGGGAGCCTCAGAAGCAGCAAAGGAGATGGCAGGCCAGGCGACGCCTGCAACCCTGGGTGGCGGGGGCTCAGATCTACGCCCCTGGGGCTGGGGCAGCTGTAGGTTCTGGCAGAGGCCAGTCAAACATCACTTTGAGGGCAGGCTGGGTTCTGTTTTGTTTTTCTCCAGGAGGACAAGCTTGGCAGTGGGAAAGAAGATTGATTTCAAGTTTGATTTAATTTAGAGTAAAAGCTTGGAATTGGGAGGAGGCAAGACAAGATGGATGGGAAAGCAGAGGCCCTTCCAGGAGGGAGCGTTAATACTGGACAATCAGAAAGCAGAAATCTTTAAGAAAAGAGGAAACCTCAGGGGAAGAAAGAGTGACCAGCTGACCCTAGAGCTTGGAGGTCACCGGGAACGTTCCAGCCTGTAGCCAGTCATCCCTTTTCTTTGGCCGCTGTTTACCAAGCTTGTACATCAAAGAAAAAACGGTGCTGTCAGGAGCCGGTTCCTTGGGTCCTCGCCCCTGCTGGAGGTGCCTGGGTTGTCTGTGTTTTTCGAATGAGGGAAGTGGGGGGCTGGCATCAGGCGTAGGTTAATGGGTGCGCTGCAAGAGCACCTGAAGTCTGGCCGAGCACAGTAAGGCTGCTAGAAAGCAGTTGTTTGCTGTTCTGCTTAATGTCTGCCCGCAGAATCTCACAACTTTGGCTGTGTCAGATCCTCCCCACCGTGGCGCTTATCAGCACCATCTGGGGTGCACAATTAAGGCTGGTCAGAGCCCATCGCACGCTCACAGCAAGTCACAACGCAGCCTGTGCGTCAGACGCTCTTTCAGATCTAGACCCCGTAAGTTCCGCTCAGCTGGAGTTGGTTTAGCAAAGGCTGACTGAGCATCCTTCGTAGGTTGTCAGCTGTTCCTCAGACCAGCCAAGAGGTCAGCATCAGCATCAGCATCATCATCATTATTATTATTGCTGTGGTTGATATCGCTACTGTTATTTTCTAGCACTTCCTTGTTTGAAGGCCTGTTCTCCATTCTAGACTGTAGACTTCACTCAGGCAGGGCCTCAGTCTATCTTATCACTTCTCTTTTCTCACCACCCAGCCCAGTGCCTGACATATCATTAATGCTCAGTAACTTTTGATGCCTACATAAATAATTGAATGAATGAATGAAGAAATAGGTAAATTGAATGAATGAATGAACACTGACCCAGCCTTGCGTCAGATCTTCAGTGGGAAATATTTCGTTGTTTTTGTAAAGTGCCTGATGGTTGGCAAGGGGCTTATCAGACTGTCTTCCACTATTAGAATTGTGAGCTCACCAAGGTCGGGATTCTGTCTGTTTTGTTGCCCTCTGTGTCCTCAGCGTCCAGAGCATAGGAGAAACCCGATAAGTGCTTGTTGAATAAACATTCACAATTTCCTTTGAGCCTCACAGGAACCTTACAAGAGCAGAGACAATTAATTTCCACTGTACAGATGGAAAATGTCATGCTCAGAAAGGTGGGATGGAAGCTTGCATGCTATAATGGAAGGAAAAGAGTATTGGGAATTAGAGAAGCTGGGTGTGAATCCCGTTTATACCACCTACCAGCCCCTCCTGCTTCACTTTCAGTGTGGTGGTCTAGGGCTCCGGCTGCACCAGGGTTTGGACAAATGGAAGTTGGAGGTGGTGGTGTTGTCAATGCTGCCTTAACACTCAGAGACAAGATTCGTATAGTCCTTAGAATGGGATCTAAAACAGAAGACCTCCAAGAAGCATAAGAAGGCTTCTAAAATGAAATGTGAAAAGCAGGTGAAGATCCAGAAAGCAGGGATCACCTGAACCCACGAGGCTCGCTGGAGCACCCCCGAGCATCGTCAGCATCGCCTTTTTCAATTAGGAATCCAACAGTGGGTGTCAGGACTGCCGGGGACACCTGGTGTCTGGACCTCAGCAAGTCCTTTTAGGGAATCCCGTGTGATAGAGAAGGATGACAGATTTCTGCGTTTTGGCTTCACGGCTTGCCAGATAGTAACCAGAGAAGCTATGTCCCTCTCTGAGGCTCAGTTTCCTCTTTGTGAGATGGGAATGGCCACACCTACGTTACAGGGAGCCGTGAGAGTAGGATGAAATATATAAGGAATACCCTACTGGTGGTCTTCTCCCCGGGGTGGAACTGTACCCAGCGACGATTCAGCAAATCTTCCAGCTCAGTCAAGCAAGAGGAGTCCAGTGGCACGCAGCACGGCACTGATCTCGGCTCTGCCTTCCTTCCTGGGTGTGAAGCTAAATAAAGCTGACACACATGCATTGTGAACCAGGCGCGGTTCTAAGTGCTTGGCATGGATTAACTTGCTTTCATTCTCACGGCAACTCTACAAGGTATGTGGTAGACAGTCCCCAAGGATGGCCACCACCCATCCCTCCCCTCCCCACGTGTACGCCCCTCCTCCCAACAAGAAGTGGAGTCTATTTCCCTCCTCTACACCTGAGCTGCCCTTGTGACTGTTTGACCGATAGAATGAGACAAGTGATGCTCTCCAAGTTGTCGGTTCAGCCCTGGAGACACTAAGCGGTTTCATGGCGGGAAGCCATCACCATGCTGGGGATGCTCAAGTGGACAACAGAATGATGAGGAAACATGGAGGAGAGACCACATGGTCCAGCAGACAAGCGAGGCCTTCTTGAACCTTCCAGCCCATTCCAAACACCAGCTGAATACAACCAAGTAAGTGACGCTGGGCCATGCCAGGTGGAGCAGAAGAACTGACAGCTGAGCCCTGTGGGAATCCCTGGGCCACAGAGTCATGAGAAATAAGGAAAAACATCACTGTTTTTTAAGCCACTAAGTTTTGGAGTGGTTTGTTATGCAGCCATAGATGACTGAAATGATTTAGGAATGATTGTTTTCCCCACTGTCCAAATGAGGAAACTGAGGCACAGAGAGGTTAAGTGACTTGCTTGAGATCACATAAAGCTTGTAAGTGCATGCTTAGGGCCAAAACCCAAAACTCAACAATCTGACCCCAGAATCCACTCTCTTAATCATTATGCTACTGTGTGTTGTTTTTGATGACGTCAAAAATCCAAAAACACAGGTAGTGAATTTACAGAGTGGGAGGGACAGCAAAGGTGGAAAAGAGCACTGAGATTCAAATAATCAGGACAGGCTGGTTTCATGGGAAATCGTTAAGAAACAATATAAAGTCTTCCCTTTGGTTCAAAAAGTCACTTGATTTCACAGAGTGGAGAGACCTAGACTGAAGAATAGGTCAAATGAGGCACAAAGTTTTAACTAGTTGAAACCTTGATATAGACTAACAGTGAAATGTGGTTGCCCGAATTCTACAGAGGACCCTGGATTGTATTGAGATGCATAGAAATTAGAACGAGAGGGGAACCCCGCTGAGCTCGGCCATGGTCAGACCAGGTCACAAGTGGAGAAGGACAGTCCCCTGAAGGCACTGCATTTTCAGGAACAGGGCAGCCAGGATGGTGAGGGGTCTGAACCCCTCCCTATATGAGGGACAAACTGAATAAATCATCTAGAGAAGAGAAATCTTGGGAAGGGCACTGGATCAGCCCTGCATCCTCATGTGAACAAGGCTGTGTTTATTCTGTGACCCTCGAGAAGTCACGCCCAGGACAAATGGGATTGCACAGAGGCCACCATGCCCCCATATGTGAAGGACTCTCCATTCCAGTGGAGGGGTCTGCTGGACAGGGGTGAGCTCCCGTCTTGGCGCTGGGCAAGCCGAGGCCAGATCATCACCTGACTAAGCAACTTCGAGGAGAGTCGGCCATTGGGTGGGAAGTTGGCCGGAGATGATCTCTGGGTACCCTTTTAACTCTCAAAGCCAAGAGGTCAGTGGAGACCTTGTAAAGCAGAGAGGAATGGAGGAACACTGACTAGAGTTGGCCAAACCATCGCGGTTTTCAGAAGTTGCATTCTGGACGAGTGAAAAAAAGAGGTCAAAGAAGCATGCTGAGCTCCGGGGGTCTGGCCAGCGTAGGACAATTACCCAGAATTCCTACTGTTGGTGCCCTTTGCGGACTTTGGTGGCCATCTTGTGCAGAACTCAACTGTGGCACCTGGCAAAGGTAGTTGTGGGGACATCACTGGCAGCAAGAGAACTGATGGATACAGACCTCGGTGCCAGGAGGCCTTTGCAGCTGGTGTCTCCAACCAGTCCCATCTGGCTTAGTGAACTTGCCGCTGACTCCTGAGAAATCCTGAAGAGCCTGCTCTCACTTCCTCCTTCATTCTTTCCACTTGCAGATTTCTGTCCACAGAACAAGCAACTAATTACATCCCCAGCTGCTTCCGTAGATCTTGGCACAGCAATTTCCAGTCGGTCTAGATGCGCTTGGAAGGAACATGCGTGAGCATGCGGGAAGGTGCCACACCAGCCTGCTCGCCGTCTCAGGATGGCTCAGCAGCCCCGGAGCGGACGTCCTCCACAGCACAGCAGAAACCACTGTGAGCTAATTCACGTGGATGTTCGCATTGTCATTAGTGCTGCTGAAGAAAAATTACATCAATGTTCCCTTGTTTAAAATGCCCTGGGGGACAACTTCAAATGCTGTTTTTGTGAAGAATTACTCACTGGAGTCTTATAAAAAGAGAGAGAGTCATCACTTATTTAGGTTCAAATATCAAAATGTGTGGCTTATTTTAACAGATATTTTATATTTCTGCAACTATTTGAGAGTTGAGAAATACAACTCCCTACTATTAAATGGATGAAAATGAAAATGAAAATTCTAGTCAAATGATTTATTTCAAATCAAATAGAAATTCATTGACTAAATTCAAATTGGCCGTAGCAGCCAACTTGTTTTGAAACAATTTTTAAACAATATTTAGTTCAAACAATTTTTCTGCATGTGGCATGTCAAGGAAAAAAAATCTAAGACTGACGCCATCATCCCAAAACATGTGTTTTAAAGCTTGTCTTGGGGGCCGGCCTGGTGGTGCAGCGCTTAAGTCCGCATGTTCCACTTCTCGGGGGCCCAGGGTTCGCCGGTTCAGATCCCGGGTGCGGACATGGCTCCACTTGGCAAAAGCCATGCTGTGGTAGGCGTCCCACATATAAAGTAGAGGAAGATGGGCACGGATGTTAGCTCAGGGCCAGTCTTCCTCAGCAAAAAGAGGAGGATTGGCAGTAGTTAGCTCAGGACTAATCTTCCTCAAAAAAAAAAAGCTTGTCTTGCACCAGACAACAGTGGTTCTGAAAGTGGCCCTTGGAACAGCAACATCAGGAATACTGTACAAGTGCTTATGACTAAGAATTGTGTGGCAATATTTTGCCACTGTTGTAGAGAAAGAAAACCAAGTTGCTAAGACACCTGAGGACACACTCAAGAGAGTATAATTCACAAGTGACAGGCATCTCAGTTGCTCCGAATTCTTTTGCATCCAGAGTGACACTGGCGGTGAGATGGATCTTCACCTTCTAAAGCTGACTTCCAGGTTTCCTTCCATGTTGCTGGCTGTGTGAGTAAATGTAGTGACCTTCTCTCAGAGTCTGCTAATTTAAGTCAGCACGGATATGAGCTTACAGTATTTAAACCTCTTCCACTTAGAATAGATCACTTCTTTGGCTTTCAATTGAACCCAGTTAATTTACAGTAACAGCTGGAAGACTGAGGGCTAAATTACTAGTTTTGTCCATTACCAGGCAGAAAAATGAATCAAATGGCATTGAAGCAGCATGGAAAACGTATTTTATTCATTGTTTGGACGAGCATAACTTACTTTTAATTATATTTGGGGCATTCTAGCTCCTTAGTGCATGAAGAGAAGATTGAGTTACCGTTTATCAGCAAAATGGAGGTGACGTGGAGCGGCTGCCGTGGGACCGCTGCCTGTCCCGGTGGGCCGAGGACGCTGGTACGTTTCCTGAATGAATGGCAGCCTTTGCAGAGAATCTGGAGGAGGCGTGCTTCCCCACAGAACTCAGCACGTGCCCCTTAGCAGCAGTGGGCTCTGCAGTTCAGCCTGGTACAGGTCATCGCAAAACAATCTAGACGATGATTCTCAGACTAAGCTGTTCTCAGCGGAACGGTGTAGCGGCCCCTCTCCCCGAGGCACCATATACCCCAGAGAATGGCACCAGTTGAAGGCCCCGCAGCAATAAGACAGAACCAAACCATTTCCAGCCAAGGAAGGGCCCCTCCTATCCAAGGCCAGCCTCTGGACCCAGCATCAACACGTGCCAACAGGGTGTATTCCAAGTAGGACTAAACTTCCGAGGGAATGTGCTCCGAGGCTGGGACCCAGCTTAAGCAGACAGGGTCAGCCTCTGGGACAGCCTGTTCATCATCGGGGGAGAAGGCTGGAGGCTGTGCAGTGCCAGGAACATGGCAGGGACAGCTGCCTAGAAGAGTAGGCCTGCGGTTCAGTGCCACGGACCCCGGGCTATGGAGAGGGTGTCTCCCTGGGCTCCTCACGGTGTGGGGTGGGGGCCAGGCAGCGCCACCTCCCAAGGGCTCCGGTTCTGAAGGAACAGCAGAGGCTTTTCCAAACCTGCCAAGTGGGCTCTGAAGAGCGGAGGGCAGGGTGAGCCTCGAGAGGGGGCAGAAATTGACACCACATCTACCTGAGTCCTGGCTCTAAGAAAATACTGGAAAAAAGTGGATGGACAGTGAAGATCCCCTCCCCTCCAGGGAGCTCAGAGCACAGTGCCCTCTGATGGCTTCCGAATGCACCTGCCGTCAACTGCAGTGACTGACACGCTACTAAATGCCATGGGCGCCAGAGGGGCTGGCATATCTCAGTTTCTCCCTAACACCTCCGTCTGAAAGACCAGGTATTTTAAGGAGGCAAAGAGGCCCACCATCTGGTCCAGTGAGCCAAAGAGAAACAGGGGTCATTTTCTTGCTCTCAGGAACTCTCACTGCCCAGAGGAGAGCCTTCTTAGGCTGGGCATCTGGCCAGGGACAGTGAGGGAGTCATGACCCCTCCAGGAAGTGACCCGTGTCCTTCTGGGCTCCTTCCAGTGCTCCTTGTCCAAAGGGTCAGGCTTTTGCATCTCAAGGCCAGAACCCAGACCTTCCACCGTGCCCTGCTCAGCACTTCTGCCCATGAGAGCAAGGCGGCTCCCTCGTGCCCCCCAACACCGTATCACAATAACCCCTCATCGCTTCTCCCCGAACATCCAATCGGAGGAGCGAGACAATCAGCATTAGTAGTTCAACAGCTTTACCTGCATAGAAACACGATGTTTAAGTAGTCCTGTGATTTTTAAAACTTTTTATTTTTTTATAGGCGGGTGAGCAGTTCAGGAAAAAATTATCTACAGTTTATTTTCTCAAAATAACATCTAATTAGTTCAAATAAGCAATGCTAAACGTTCCTGGAATCCTAGTACCTAAAAACAATAAAAGGTCACCTCTTGCCGCAGCAAGGCTGCTGCAGACCCGGGGTCAGACAAGGCTGCCTCTCTTGGTCACCAAGGATGACCCGGCGAGGGAGGGAGGGGAGATGCCTGGGAGGTCACAGCAGTTTGTAAAGGACCAGGCCTGAAAGTGGATGATGTCGCTCTAGCCCAGTCCCCCTGGCCAGAGCCCTGTCCCCCCAGTGGATTCAGGAAAGCCCCCACGTAAGCATTCTAGTCCACTGGTCACAAACACTAATTCCCTTGTGCCCCCAGTAACCTACCCGGCAGCCCAGCATGGGGCCCCCCACGGTGACACAGCGAGGCCAGGACACGCAATCCAGTGAGTGCTGCCTCTGCACACTTTCCAATATGGCATCGCATCTCGTTGTCATGAACCTGATGGTGGGCATTAGAACTCCTGCATTGATGACAAGGGCCGGGGGGGGTGGGAGGCTGAGCCCTAGCAACGTGCTGGGACCCCTGGCCCGGGTGGAGCTGGGGTTTCACAGTGCTAGGACCACTAGCACCACCTCGATCCCACAGCCTTCCGTGAGGCCCAGGAATCCGGTGAGACAGGGCCGCCCAACGAAATAGCCCCCAGGAATGACTCGGGGTGAGGCAGGGGTACACGATTTGGGGCAGAGCGTAGATCAGGGTCCTGGAGTGGGACAGACTAACAGCAGGGAAAACCTCGGGAAGGGAACCCACCCACCCTGGAAAGAGAGGGCACTCCCTCAGGGGCTGGGAGAGGCTATTAGCTCTGAGGCCAGAGGGTTCCCGAGGGCTCCACCCAGACCCCAGGCTCAGTTGGTCCCAGGTCCCAGGTCCCAGGCCCACCCTCGGATCCAGCTGGACTTCCATGGGCTAAGGGTGGGGCTGGGCAGTCCCTGCAGTTGAGGACATCAGGGACTGTGGCCGGCTAGGCGGGATGGGAAGGTGCAGTGAGCTGACGCTTGGACTCCAAAGCCCCTGCATTCTGCAGAGCAAAGGACTGTCCCTCTGACACTCTGCCCGAAGGGCATGCCTCACGTGCTGACGGGTTCCCTAGGGAGACCAGGTGTAGCCAGACACGGTGGTGGAGCAGAGCGTGGGACGTGGGGGCACACACCAAGTGCATGTGGGTGCACAGAGGCGGGGTCACTCTGGAACCTGTTGGGAGAAGCTTCAGGACAAAGTCCTGAGAAAAGAATGAGGCTGGACAAGTGACTCATCTCACCTCCTTAGGGAAGGGCAGTGGCTCAGCCAAGGAGCAATTTGTCTCCGACTTTTAGATTGCCTTTTTTCACTCTCTGCCTTTTGGACAGTAATGGACCGTGGTTTCAGGCTCGTGTGATAAGAAAGAGGGAGGATCTTTCCCTACTTGGCACAGAACTTCGTTCTGATCTGTGTTATTTAAAATTTGGAGTGTGTCAGTTCCTGGTTAAGTGTCGGAGGCTAAACCTTTTTAAGATTGATCTGAGGCGGCAATCAGAATTACAGGAGATAAGGAACCCTGAGCGATGGCTTTTGAAAATGTGTCTGCGATTTTCCGAGAGGCTGCCGGCGGAAAATCTTATCAGGCAACTTGCTAAGCAGCATTTCAGAAGTTGCTTCTCCAGACAGGTCTCCCTCTAGACAAGGTGAAAAATGAAGGCTTCCCAGAGGCCAGCCCTTCATCAGGTTGGAGAGAGAGCTGAATTCAGCGTGAAGATCTTGAACCCCAAAACTCAAACCAGTGGGAGAAGGGCAGACATCCAGGCCCTGCGGGAGGTCCCCACAGGACTGTCACTGCAAACTATGAAGGAGGAACCCTGCCCACCACCCCCCTGGGACTCCCGGATCTACATCATCCCTTATTTTGAGGCTCAAGCAATGGTCTTATTGGGGGAGGGGGTTGTTCCTGGAAACAAACCAAATAAACCGATATAGTGGCCCAAATCAGTTTTAAAATGATAATCATGACAAGTACTCCCATTCTTTCAGCCGTCAGTGCTTACAAAACACCAGCTCTGGCAGCCTCGTCAGGAGCGGAGGACAGAGGTTAATATCCTCATTTTTACAGATAAGAAGACCAAGCCTCAGCCCTGGACCTGCTTGAGTCCCACCTAAGTGGCAATGTCACAATAATTACAAACCCCTATAATTATTTCCAAATGTTTATGTATATTCCGCCTCCCGTAAAATGGTTGTAAGTGGACTCTACTCCCTGGCTATGGAATAGTTCATGAATCACCATAACAGCACTTATTCTAGCCAGGCCCTGAAACTAGCTCATGAAATCCTCAAAACACCCCACATTGAGGAGAAGGAAACTGAGGCTCACCCAGTTGCACAGACATTAGCTATGGAGGCCCAGTCTGAGCCCAAGCCCTCGTCATAAGCTGTCACTAATGACGCCTCCACCGTGCAGCCTTCCTGGGTGCCTGCTACAGCCCAGCCCCATTCCAGGTCCTCTGCTCACTCCATCCCATTTGCTTCCCAGAGAACCCACTGAACAGAGAGGGAAACTGCAGCTGGGCGAGGCAAACTTGTCCAAGCTCACTGTCAAAAAGCAGTGGTGTCAGGGGCTGGCCTGGTGCCTTACAGGTTAAGTTCACACACACCACTTTGGCGGCCCAGGGTTCGTCAGTTCAAATCCTGGGTATGGACCTAGCACTGCTTATCAAGCCATGCTGTGGCAGGCATCCCACATATACAATAGAGGAAGATGGGCACAGATGTTCGCTCAGGGCCAGTCTTCCTCAGCAAAAAGAGGGGGATTGGCAGCAGATGTTAGCTCAGGGCTAATCTTCCTCAACAACAACAAAAAAAAGGCAGTGGTGTCAGGACGAAACCAGATCTGTCTGGAGCTAGCACCTGTGCGGTCTCCATGACTGTCCCACACCATCTCAGATTGAAAATGTAATTGTTGCTTATCTTTTCACTACTTGGGTATGTTCTGGGCATGAGACATCTGAACAGAGACGGGTGAACAGAAATCTGTGACGTCGTTGCTGTTGTCGCTCTCATTCATTCCCGTGGACGGAGCTGAGGCCTTGGGACCATCAGGTGCCCTGCGAGCTGTTCCCAAGAGGGACCGTTCTCTGCCACACAAGCTTTGGCGGCCTCCAGGTGGGCCGGGGCTTGTGCAGACTCTGGCTGGAAGACGTGGAGAGTAATTGTCACTAGATTTTAGTCCTAGGCAGGTGGAGAGCCCTGCCACTCCAAATGTTCTCAGCGGGGGGAGAGAGGGACAGTCTCGCTCCTCTGCCGGGGATGACAGATGGACCTGCCAGGCTGCACAAGTGCTGGACGGGCTGGCCTGGCCCTCGGCTTGTGAAGTGGGGGAGCATTCAGGCAGGGAGTGACGGTGGAAGGGTGGCCCATTGCTCAGGCGCGGGCCGCACCCCCTGAATTATCTGGTGGCTCTTTTTTGTTCTTAAGTTTTCCTATTTTGATGCAAACATTACAGGGCCAAACATAAAAGCTGTCTCACCACTCCCACCACTTGCTCTCAGAGTGTAAGCATCTGTGTCATTTCTGTATCTTTACATGTAACTTGTGGGTTCTTGAGAAGGGGCAGTAGCGGAAATTGGGATAGGATCCTACTAAATTATTTTCCTTCCACTCGTTTTTTTGAATTGAGCAATTCAGCTTAGCAGTCTTCTGTATTTACCTCGTTCTGATATGGCCGTACCAGAAATTACTTAACCGATCTCCTATTGATGGATGAGTAAGTTGTTTCCCATTTTTTCTGGTAGAGAAAATGCTACAGTGAGCATTATTATACATATGTCTCTGTGCATTTGTCTTTCCTTGGAACAAATTCTCAAAATTTAACACTAGATTAAAAGAGATTTCATTTTCAAATTATTTTAAAGATTTTTTTATTTTTCCTTTTTCTCTCCAAAGCCCCCCAGTACATAGTTGTATACTTTTAGATGTGGGTCCTTATAGTTGTGGCATGTGGGACGCCGCCTCAGCGTGGCCTGACGAGCAGTGCTATGTCCGTGCCCAGGATCCGAACCCACGAAACCCTGGGCCACGGAAGCAGAGCGCGCGAACCTAACCACTCGGCCATGAGGCCAGCCCGTCAAATTATTTTAGACACTGCAAATTGCTTTCAAAAAGGCTTTATCTCATTACCATCCCATCACATGTGTGAGAATGCTCTCATGCTCTCCCCAATATTAGATCCAGCACTCCTTTTAAATTATGAATCTTGTGACACGTTTACTGACCATTTGTTTTCTTTCTTCTATTAATTTCTTGTTAACAAACTTTGCCCATTTTTCTATTGGGCTTTTTGTCTTTTAATAATACATTTTACTTAACCCAACGTAGCCAAACATTATCGTTTCAATGTGTAATCAATATGAAATTATTAATGAAATATTTTGCATTTTTATTGTATGCGATGTCTTTGGAATCCACTTACAGCATGTCTCAATTTGGACACTAAGTTTTCATCAAAAATACTTGGTCTGTATTTAGATTCACAAAACTTACCTTTGAAGAAGTAGGTTCACATTCTCAAATTGCCCCGAATATACTGTGGTAGGACCCAAAAGATGTCCGTGTCCTGGGGACCTGTGTCAAGGAGGAATTAAGGTTGCTGATGGGACCAAGACTGGTAATCAGCTGACCTTACCCTGAAAAAGTCCTTATTCTGGGTTATCTGGAGGACCCAATATAATCACAAGGGTGCTCTATAGTGGAAAAGCGAGACAGGAGAGGAGGTCAGAGCCAGAAGGCAATTTCAGGATGCAAGCCTGCTGGCTCTGAGGATGGAGGAAGGGGCCAGGATCCAAAGAATGCAGGCAGCCTCCAGAAGCTGGAAAGAGCAGAGAAACCCATTTTCCCTGAGGCGCCAGAAGGAACACAGCCCTGCCAACCCAGGAAGCCCCACTTTAGACTTCTGACCTCGAGAACTGTAAGAAAATAAGTTTCTGTTGTTTTAAGCCGCTAAATTTGCAGTAATCTGTTAGGAAACTAATGCATATACAAACTTAAAACTTTTCCAATAGCTGAATCATGTGTCAGTTCTCCTTAACAGCTTTATTGAGGTATAATTGTCATGCAATAAACAGTACATATTTAACATGTACACTTTGATAAATTTTAATATCTGTATACACCTGTGAAATCATCCCCACAATCAAGACAACGAGCTTATCTGTTACTCCCAAGAGTTTCCTTGTAGCCTTTTGTAATTTCTCCTTCCCCCGCTCCCTTCTGCCACTTCTGACTCCTGACCCCAGGTAACCACTGGTCAGCTTGGTATGCGTTTTCTAGAATTTTACATAAATGGAATAATACAGTGCACACTCTGGCTTCTTTCACTCAGTATAATTATTTAGAGATTCATCCGTGCATTTTTATTGCTGAGTAGTATTCCATTGCATGGCTGTACTACAGTTTGTTTATCCATTCACCTGTTGATGGCCAGTTTTTGGATATTAAAAATAAAGCCGCTATGAACATTCACGTATAAATCTCTGTATGGAAAGATGCTTTCATTTCTTTGGGTAAATATGTAGGAGGGGAATGGCTGGATCATATCCTAGGTCGATGTTTAGCTTTTTAAGAAACTGCTGGACTGTTTTCTGAATTCATTGTACCATTTTACATTCCCACCGGCAGGTACGAGAGTCCTAGGTCCTCCACACTCGCACCAACACTCGGTGTGGTCAGTCTCTTAAATTTTATCTATTCTGATAGATCTGTAGTGGTATCACATTGTGCTTTTAATTTTCCCTTCCCCAGTGACTAATGGTGTGGAGGATCTTTCTATGAGCTTATTTGCCATCCCGATATCTTCTCTAGTGAAGTATCTGTTCAAATCTTTTGCCTGTTTTTTTAATTGAGTTGGTTTGTTTCCTTATTATTAAATTTAGAGAGTGCTTTGGGTACAAGTCTTTTACAAGATGTGTGATTTTCAGTTATCTTCTCCCAGTATGTAACTTGTATTTTCATTCTCTTAAATCCTATCTTTAGGAGAATAGGGTTTTTAAACATAAATAAGTCAAATTAGCAATTAGTTCTTTTATGAATTGTGCTTCTGATGTTGTATCTAAGAAGTCTTAGCCTAAGCCAAAGTCAGAAAGGTTTTCTACCAGAAGTTTTAGTCTTCAGATATGATTCATTTTGAGTATACTTTTGTATTAGATGGGAGGCACGGATCAAAGTTCATTTTTTTGCACATGAATATAGAGTTGTTCCACCACCATTTGCTGAAAATACTATCCTTCCTCATTGACTTGCCATTGTACTTTTGTCAAAAATCAATTATCCATATATATGGATATATATATGTCTTGAAACCTGGTGGTATTAGATCTCCAACTTTGTTATTCTGTTTCAAAGTCATCTGGCCATTGTAGGCCCTTTACGTTTCTATATGAATTTTAGAATCAGCTGGTCAATTTCTACAAAACATCTGCTGGGGTTTTGGTCGGGGTTGCATTGATTCTACATCCCAATTTGGGGAGACTTGACACCTTAACAATAGCGAGTCTTCTGACCAATGAACACAGTATATTGCTCCGTTTATTTAGATCACTTTCATTTCTCCCAGCAATAATTTATAGTTTTTAGTACACAAATCTTGAGCATCTTTTGTCATGGCTATCCCTAAGTATTTCCTACTTTTGATGCAATTAACAATGGTCTTGATTTTCCATTTCCGATTGTTCATTCTTAGTACATAGAGATATGACTTTGTTTTGTGCATTTATCTTGTACCCTGCAACCTTACCCAACTCATTGATTAGTTCTAGTAGCTGTTTTTTCCGTAGGGTTTCACCAGATTTTCTACATAGATAATTATGTCATCTGTGGAAAGACTTTTACTTCTTCCTTTCCAATCTGAATAACTTTTATTTCTTTTTCTTGCCTTATTACAGCATTTAGGCCTCCAGTACAACGTTTAATAGAAGTGGTGAGAATAAACATCAGCGTCTTGATCCTGGTCTTAGTGGTAAAGTTTTTAGTATGATATTAGCTTTTAGTCTTACAAGTGTAGCAGGTTCTCTTCTACGTCTCTTTTGCTGAGAATTTTTGCATCTGTGTTCCTCAGAGATGTTGGTCTATAGTGTCTTTTTCTTGTAGTGTCTTTGCCTGGGTGGTTTTGTATCCAGATAATGCTGGTCTCATAAAAAGCACTGGAAAGTATGCCCTCTTTTTCAGTTTAAAGAAGAGTTTGTGGATTATTGGTATTATTTCTTCCTTGAATATTTGGTAGAATTAACAGTGAAACCATCTGAGCCTGGAGTTTTCTTTGTGGGAAGGTTTTTAGCCACAAATTCCGTTTCTTTACTAGATGTAGGGCTATTTAGTTATTTCTTCTTGCATGAGCTTCAGGAATTTGTGTCTTTTCGTCCATTTCATCTAAGTTGCCGAATTTACCAGCATAATGTTCTTCTTATTCTTTTAATGTCTGAAGACTCAGTAGTGATGTCACCTGTCTCATTTCTGCTATTGCTAATTTATCATCTCCCTTTTTTCCCTGATTCGCCTGCCTAGAGGCTTATCAATTTTATTGATCTTCTCAAAGAAGCAGCTTTTGGTTTCATTGATCTTTCTCTATTATTTTTTAATTTTCCATTCTATTTATAGCTGCTCTGGTCTTTATTTTTTCTTTCTTTTTCTTTGAGTTTTACTTGCTCTTCTTTGTGTAGTTTCTTAAGGTGGAAGCTGAGGTCCCTGATTCGAGGCCTTTCTTGTTTTCTTTTCTCTTTTTTTTTTTTTTTTTTTTGAGGAAGATTAGCCCTGAGCTAACTGCTGCCAATCCTCCTCTTTTTGCTGAGGAAGACTGGCCCTGAGCTAACATCCATGCCCATCTTCCTCTACTTTATATGTGGGACGCCTACCACAGCATGGCTTGCCAAGCAGTGCTGTGTCCACACATGGGATCCAAACTGGTGAACCCCGGGCCACCAAGAAGCAGAATGTGCACATTTAACTGCTGTGCCACCAGGCTGGCCCCTCTTGTTTTCTTTTTTTTTTTATGAGGTCATATAGTTTATAACATTGTGAAGTTTCCATTGTATATTATTATTTGTCAGTCACCATATAAGTGCTCCCTTTCACCCCTTATGCCCATCCCCCAACCCCCACCCCCTGGTAACTACTAAACAGTTCTCTCTGTGTATTTGTTTATCTTCCATATATGAGTGAAATCATACAGTGTTTGTCTTTCTCTGTCTGGCTTATTTTGCTTAATATAATACCCTCAAGGTCCATCCATGTTGTTGCAAATGGGATGATTTTGTCTTTTTTATGGCTGAATAGTATCCCGTTATATATGTACACCACATCTTCTTTATCCACTCATCAGTTCATGGGCACTTGGGTTACTTCCACGTCTTGGCTATTGTGAATAATGCTGCAATGAACATAGGGGTGCATGAGTCTCTTTGAATTGCTGATTTCAAGTTCTTTGGATAAATACCCAGTAGTAAGAAGCTGGGTCGTGTGGCATTTCTATTTTTAATTTTTTGAGGAATCTCCATACTGTTTTCCATAGTGTCTGCACCAGTTTGCCTTCCCACCAGCAGTATATGAGGGTTCCCTTTTTTCCACATCTTCTCCAACATTAGTTCTTTTTTGTCTTGAGGATTGTAGCCATGCTAACAGGTGTAAGGTGATATCTTAGCATAGTTTTGATTTGCATTTCCCTGATGATCAGTGATGTTGAATGTCTTTTCATGTGCCTATTGGCCATCTGTATATCTTCTTTGGAAAAATGTCAGTTCACGTCCTCTGCTTTCTTCTTTTCTAATGTCAGCACTGCGTCTATAATTTACCCCCACACTACTCCTTTAGAAGCATCTCACATAATTTTACATGTTGTGTTTTCATTTTTATCCAGTTCAAAGAACTTTTTAATTTTTTCTTTTTGATGTCTTCTTTGATCTATGGATTATTTACAAGGGTGTTGATTGGTTTCCAAATATTTGGGGATTTTCCGGAAATCTTTGTTCTTGATTTCCAGCTTAATTCCATTGTGGTCAGAGAACGAATGTTGTATCTGAATTCTTTTCCATTTATTGAGCCTTGTTTCTGGCCCTCTTAGTAAAGGTTTCGTGCACATTTGGAGAGAGTGTATATTCTGCGGTTGCAGGGGGGAGCAGTAGGTCAAGTCAGTTGATAGTACTTTTTCAGGTCATCTGTATCCTTGCTGATTTTTTTATCTACTTGTTCTATCAGTTATTGATGAAGAGATATTGAAATTTTTCTTACTGTAATTGTTTATCTTCTATCTCTCCTTGAAGTTCTATCAGTTTTTGACTCACGTATTTTGGAGCTCTGTTGTTAGGTGCATAAACTTTTAAGAACACTGTGTTCTTTTAATTAATTGACCCTTTATTGTTATGAAATGGTCTTCTGTATCACTGGTGATATTCTTTGGCCTAAAATCTCTTTTTTCTGATATTAATATAACCACTTCAGCTTTAGTTTTTTTGTTCAGTATGGCAATCTCTGCCTTTTAATTGGGGATATTTAGATCATTTTCATTTAATGTAATTGTTAATATGGTTAAGTTTATATCATCTTGCTATTTGTTTCCTATTTGTCTTATCTTTTTTCCTCTCTTTTTCTGCCTTCTTTTGTATTAATCAAAATTTTTTTATTCCATTTTATCTTCTTTGCTGGCTTATCAGCTTTAACATTTTATTTCATGATTTTAGGGGTTGCTTTGGGGTTTTAGTATACAGCTTCAAGTTTTCATGGTCTGCCTTCAAAAGAGATCATGTCATCTTGTGTGTGGTGTAAGAAAGTTACAACAGTATACTTCCATTTGTCCCCTCCTATCTTTTGTGCTATCATTGATACACATGTCAATGGCATAAGCCGTACACTATACTACTATTCTTTTCACTTAAATAGTCAATTATTTTTGAAAGACACTTAGTAATTTAAAATCTTATCTATTTATTCATAAGTTACAACTTTGAGTAATCATCATTCCTTTGGGTAAATCCTTATTTCAATCTAATATCATTTGCCTTCTGCCTGATTATCTTTAACGGTTCTTGTAGTGTGTGTCTGCTGCTGACGCATTATGTTAGCTTTTGTATATCTTGAAAGGACTCTCCTTAGCCCTCATTCTTGAGGAATATTTTCACTGGATTCAGAATACTGGGTTGACAGATTTTTCTTCCTATACTTTAGAGATGCTGCTCCACCATCTTCTCCCTAGCATTGTTTCTAACAAGAAATCTGCTGTCATCCTCACCTTTGCTCCTCTATATATGGTGTATCATTTTCCCTGGGCTACTTTTAAGGGTTTCTTTCCATAATTGGGTTTGAGTCATTTGATTCTGATATGGCTTCATGTACGTTTCTTCATGTTTCTTGGTGCTTGGGGCTCATTAGGCTTCTTGGTTCTGTGGGTTTATTTATGTTCATAAATTTGGAAAACTTTCAGCCATTACTTCTCCAAGTATTTTTCAGTCCCTCTTACCTTTTACAGGGACTCCAACATATATTAGGCTACTTGAAGTTGCCCCACATCTCACTGATGCTCCATTCATTTTTTTTAATTCTCTTTTCTCTGTGTGCTTCATTTTGAGTCATTTCTCTCACTATGTTTTCAAGCTCTCTAATCTTTTCATCTGCAGTGTCGAACCTGCTGTTAATACTGTCCACTGTATTTTTCATTCACACATTGTACTTTTCATCTCTAGAAATTTGGTTTGGGTCTTTTTTTCCATCCTCCATTGAGGGAGCCATCTAGGAGGCCATTGAGGGAGCATATCCTGTGGCCTCACTCAAGCTGTTGGATATCTGTAGCCCCCTCAACGTTTTAACTGTCACTTCCTAAAAGACCCCAAGATAGAAACACCTCACTAAGCTACTCCAGAATTCCTGACCTACAGAAACCCTGTAAGAGAAGGAATGTTTATTGTTGTCTTAAGCCGCTAAATTTGGGGGTAATTCATTATGTAGCCGTAGGTAACTAATGCATACAGAATCTGACCTCAGGAGCTCTCTGGATTCTGAGCATCTTCCCCAGCCTCTGAGGGTTGCACTGCATCCTTGGTTCCCTGTTGCTGGACTTAGACAAGCCAGACGGAGCAAGGCTCACCAAGAGGCTGCTTCCACTCTGCCTGCAGCATTCCTAGAGCCTGCATTTTTAATATGCTTTAGAAATTATCCTTTTTGAATAAACCTCCTAATTTGACACTAATATAAGAAATATACTCTCTCCCAAGAGAGAGCTGGGCATGCCTTACTCATCTCCCAGAGGTTTGCTCTCTGAGCAAAGGAGTTTCTGGAGCTTGGGGCTGGGGGCTCTACCTGCTGCCCTTGGACCCCCACTGGCTGGCACATTCACAATGGTCAGGCGGGGAGCTATGGTGAGATGGCAGCAGGCCCAGGAATGGAGCCCATGCTACATGCAGAAATAATGGCACGTCCCTTACCCACCAATGGACAGCACTGGTGTGGAGCTAGCGAGGAATTAAGTCAGCTGCAGCCTCTCAGGACAAACTTAGATGTGCAGCCTGAGTAAATAGCAAAACAGAGCAAATGCACATGAGCTCAGACCTACAGGGAGGAGGGAGGGGACCAACCTTTGTAAGAACCTGTTGGGTGCCTGGGGTTGGCACACTCTCTGCATGCAGGTGCCCATCTCTGCAATTCTAGGTGCAAATGGTGTGCCTGGTCCCTCCCCAGGCACTGCAGCCAGGAGGCCAGCCGGCCCCGTCTAGAGTGCTAACACTCACTTTGGGCTCCCCCAGGAAATCCCAGACTCCCTAGTCTAGGACACTGTCTGAGGGGCTGGAGGCAAGTACTCCTCGTCCTTCTGACCTGTGTGCATCCAAGGCACGGCAGCTCAGCCAAGACCGGGCTCTCCAAGGCCAGTAGGCAGATACAGAATCGTTTAATGCTCACATCAGCCTCGTGATATAGATACGATTTTTATCCTCATTTTACACTTGATGGAACGGAGATGCTGAGTAAGCTCATGGAAAAGGCTCTCGCCTTTGTCCACTTTCTCTAAGTACCCCTAGACCAGTGGTTCTCAAAGTGTATTCCCCAGGGCCAGCAGCATCAGAAAACTGGGCAGAATTGCAAATTCTCCTACTCTCTCCAGACCAATAGAATCATGGGTGGGTCCGGTGCTATGCTGGCCGGCCAGTTATTAAACACTTCCATTATGAGAAATTAAATCATACAAACCTACAATTAAATAAATTATATTAAAAACAAAGGTAATGAGTACTCAGAAGGTATCATTCCCTGACTGTCTTCCTTTACCCGTGTTCTTGAGGTTATTGACCTCCGTCGGATCTGTGTGGTGGAAGCACGATGGTGTGTTTCTTCCCAGCTCCAAGTTCGATGGCTTTGTGAAATCAGCAATGGCGGGTGTTTATATCACAGAAGTTGGCAAACACTACAAACCAGACAGCCTTATTGTTTTCACAGAGCCTGTTGTTAACCTTTACCCACCACACCCCTGGACCAGTGCTCCATGTGTGAACAGCCCTGGGATGAAGCTGAAGCCCACTCGAGGTTGAGCCGAGCGCTTCAGCCGGACGCTTCATGCGTGTTTTTTCATCACAGCCTTAGCAAATGTCCTATGGGGAATGGGAGAGCAGACTCTCTCTGCTCCCCTGCCCTTCTCTCCCCTCTCCCGCTCCCCCAGCCCCCAAACACCCTCCCCTGCAACCTCCCCACCGCTCTGCCTGAGCAAAAGGCTGAGATCAAAGCTGTGCTCTTGAGCTGTGGGAGGCAGGACAGATCTGGGCAGCTGAAAGCCAGTTCGGAGGGCCCCCTGCAGTGGTGGGGGCCACACTGGATTCCCCTGAGTGAGAGGTGGGCCATGGGTCCCAGAGTCCCAGCCTGGCTATTTGCAGCGGCTTCTGGCACACAAATTCAGCTGACAGCTGCTGTCACACACATGGCGGGACAAAGTGCTCTGGCATCAGGCACACCCGGGTGCACATCCCAGATCCCCTGGCTAGCAGTGGGCCAACAGGCTGGTGGCTTCACCTCTCTGACCTCCATCTGCTCATCCAGGAAGATGGGAATAGTAGTTGCTACTCCCATGGGGCCTCTAGAAAGATTAAATCCAACGATTTAGACAAAGAGCCAGGAATATGGTACAAGCTCCATAAACAGTAACTGTTTTGCCATTTAGCTGGAGTAGAAAGTAATGACGGTGTCACTTTTGTTACTCCCATTTTATGGATGACAGATATTGAGGCACAGAGGAAAAAAGCAAAGTACCCAGAATTATGCAGAGAAGTTACCCAAATAGCAAACACCAGGGACCCATCCCATTAGCCAGTGAAGGATCTCGTCCACGCCTTCCAGCGAGCATGGTCCCCATCCCACGGCTGTTTTCCTGATTTATTCCCCGAAACTCCATCTTCCCTGGGAGGAAGTAACTGTTAATTCAGTTACGATTACCAGCTGGTTCTGGTTTATTGCTGTAATTTCTCTAAAGCAAGCATCTGTGGGTAAAGACATCGCTCTGCCTTTACGTTGCTTAAATGAGAAAAGGCATTTCCAGGGTCCTTGCACCACAGGACCCCAGCAGCCAGGTGGAGGCTTCCGTCACCCTGTCAAAGCTAGGAATTGCCTGGAAAAGATGGGGGTGGGGAGAGGAGCGCTCGTGAGCATGCATGGATGGGGGGCTGGAGGCCATGTGGATAAAGCAGATGACCACACCCCTCACCTGGGCAAGGGCAGATGCAGGGATGCTGTTCCCCCACCCAGCGTGGCAAACACACAGGTTTCGTTGTGTGCAAGGCATGCTCTAAGGACTTCCCAAGTACTAATTCATTTACTGCTCGCGAGAGCCCCACCAAGTACTATTAATTTTCCTATTTCACCGGTAGGGAACTCAGGAGTTTGTACAGAGAGGTTAAGCAATTTGCCTAAGGTCACACAGCCAGTAAGGAGCTGAGCTAGGATTCGAACCCAAGCAGTTAGGCAGTAAGGATGGAGTTTAAAATGGGTTTCCCATGATAAGAACCAAAAATGTGTAGTCAGAGCCACAAACAGTCCAAGTTGAGCAAATCTGAGCATGAACAAAATGAAGAAGGGATCAGCAGAGATCAGTCACTAACACTGAAGGGGGACAAAGGAGCCTCTGCCTAGCCTGATGGGTGGGGAAAGGGTGAGTCAAGGTGGTTACGACAGCACCTCACCTAGAGCAGGAATCTGGCATCTCAGTGGCCCTGAGAAGTGGGATTTTCTGCCCCATTGTACAGATGTGGAAACTGAGGTTCAGAGACGTTAAGTGGTTTGCCTGAGGTCACACAGCGTGGAAGTGCAAGGCTGGGACTCAAAGCCAGTCTGTCCATCCTTACATTCCATCCTCTTTTGCTGCACTTTACACTCCAGGCCAGATTTCAGCATTAGAGAGCAGGTAGGGCCCACCTTCTGTCATGTACGCTCACGTGCCACATAACAACGTTTGCATCAAGGTCAGACGACATACACAACGGTGGTCCCATATCAGTACCACAGAGCCTAGGTGTGTAGTGGGCTATACCGTCTCGGTTTGTGTAAGTGCACTCTATGTTTGCACCATGATGAAATCACCTGACAATGTTTCTCGGAACGTGATCAGGTCGTTAAGCGACACATAGTTACCGCACAGATAGCTTTCTCCTGCCCAATGCACATAAGAAAAGCCAGTTATTATGGCATCAGCTTTTGGGAGAAGAAATGTAGCTTTATTTTGTGAGATCCATCTGCTAGAAGACAGGGGCATACCCGCTCAGATCTGCCTCCCTGATTCAGGATTTGGGGCAAAATGTAAGAGGGTAGGGAGAACAGGCTGGCACACGGAAAGGCTGGCAGGCCCGGTTGTGATTGGTGAGCTCCAAGCATGTCTGGTGAGGCTCTGAACGTTTAGGATGGGGTTCTAAACACTTATGGCAAGGTGGGGAAGGACTCTGAACACAGATCTTCCTGAATGGCGGGCCCCTCGCTGCCGATACGAGCCTGACTTTTAAGTCCCGGTCCTGTCCTGGTCCTTTGGTTCCGTGGGGAGGACACCCTGTGGTTCCGCCATCATTTCAGTTCACGATTTCTTCCTCTGTGCACGCTCTGGCTGCGTGACTTTGCAAATTTTCTGAAAGACAATTCTTAATCATTCTGTTGATAAGGGATGGGGCCTTTTCGAACTGTCTCTAATGGGCCTGTGGTTACAACACGGCTGTACACACGCAGCTATACAAGGCACATGGCGCTATCCGTGCTGGGTACCTCCTGTGTGGGAGGTGACTCCCATTTAACAGGTAAAGAGATGAAATCCCACCCAGCCAGGAGGGGGCAGAACTGGACTCACACAGATCTTTTGATCGTTTCCCCTGGGTGGCCTCAGGGACAGTTATACCTGGGAAACCAGCCCCGGAGTGCCAGCCATCCTCTCCCTGACAGTCTACAGCCAAAACTTGTGCCCCAGAAAGGCTGCAGATGGGCGCGTTGGAACGGGGTGGGGGTGGGGCCCTGAATGATGACAACCTTTCCGTCTGCTCCAGACTTGCATTTCCACACCTTAACTCCGGGCATCTTGGCATCGCCCGTAGGCAGAGCTCCTCCAGCCATGTGCACAGACCACAGTGCTGCCCCCTCCACCAGGGACCCCATGCAGGGCCTCGTCTGCACCTGGCCCCTGCTGTGGACAGGAGGCCTGCCCTGCTCCTGGGCACCCACCCTGCCCAGCCAGGGCCTGGGGGGCTGGGCCGCTGACCCCACCACCCCACCCTCTGCTCTGCAGGAGCCTGATCCCAAGAGCCCTTTCTCAGCCATCTCATGCCCCTGTGTTTGTTTCTCCACTTAGGGATTTATTTCTCTACAAGGGACCCAGGTGACCGAACTCCTTCCGGGCCCCGAGGACCCAGGAAAGCACCGCTTCGAGATCAGCCCAGGTAGGCTGAGCACCTGTCAGCTCTGGGGTTGGCCTGGGGTCCCTGCCGGAGGCATCACTGTACCTCTGGCCTGGGAAGGGCAAGGCTCCTTCAGGACACTCCTCCCTGCAGGGCCGCCAGCACTATCTCAAAGCGCAATTCTAGAATTTGGTCCAAATCTAGAGGATATTTCAAATTTGGGGGGAGATTAGAAAATGCAATCAATTATCCACATAGTTAGCTTTTTGGTGAGAGGCAAATGTGGATTTTTAAATTCACAATAACACCGCGGAAGAAACCGATCAATGGGGACGCCTCAGGGTGAAGGTCCAAACGCAGCATCTGGGTCACGTGCCAGCATTTCCAGAGGAAACCGCTAGCGCAGATTGACAGCATCAAAATCAGCTTCATCACGAAGCCCCAAACAGAGAACTGCAATGTGGCGGGAGGAAGGGAAATCATTTAAGCCAAAGAACCACTATCATGTTAGCAGTTACAAAAAACTTTGGTACGGTTCCCAGTTTTCAAATGTGATCGTCATTGAATTAAGTGACTGTGTCTTATGCAGGTGAGCCAGTCTGCGTAGAGAAGGGCCAGCTTCTGCAGTCAAGGGGTGTTTTATAAGCTTGACCTGCCCCCAAAGCAGAGCCTGAGACAAGGATCTGAGCAGTTTACACATACGGAGGTGATTCCCGAAAATCGAAGCAGGGGGAAGGGAAGAGAGCTGGTCAGGGTGAGCTCCTGAGCTGGCTGCTGCTGTGGCCCTAGGGCTCATTTCCAGTGGGGACTTCTGGAGAATGTGAGGAACAGGCTTCAGGGGTGTCTCACCAAGGATCGAGGAGGCTGGAGGTACCTACCCACTTCTGCCAGCCATTACTTGAGATCTGCTCCCTGGGGCGCTGACTCGCATCTCCCGCCTGCCCTGCCATGGCCAAGCACCCTGCAGACAGAGATGGTCTCCGGGGAGATGTGCAGGTGCTGGAGGAAAGAGGCCGTGGTGGGCGTGAGTGAGAACAGGGAGTGCCCACGGGGTCTGGGCAGGGCCCCAAGAGTGTCGGCTACAGGCAGCTGGTCGTGCGTCCTACCAGTGTGCTGGCCACATTTAGAGTTCCATAGGGAAGGTGGTGGCTGTGAACTGAGCGTGCTCGGGTGTCCCTGGGGTCTGGGAGCCAGTAGGTGCAGCCTCAGATGATGTGATGACCAGGTGACCTGGTTATCGGCTGTACCCTGAGGCGTGGAGCAGTCCAGGCTCAGGTCAGCAAGCAGCCGCCCATTGGGAGTGGGAGCGAGCAAATGCCCTGGGGCAGGGCTGTGTTCGCTTTTGCTCTGTCCATACTGGCAATTCCAGGAAGCACAGGCGGAAGACTAATGCAGGGAGACCCTCCCAACTCCGTGCCCCACATGCTAAAGTCAGTCCCCATGGCTTCATTTGGGTGTTTCCTACTTAGCTACTTTATCGATGCAAGAATCTTGGTACTCAAAGTACGCAGAAGGTGGCAGCAGAGGGCTCCCAGGGTATAGAGGGGAAATGGAGGCCTGGTTGACTATGGAGCAGGAGTAAAGGCTTCTGCGAGGAAGGTAGGGAAGAAATGAAGAAGGGCAGTGAGGGAGACAGGCCCTGCATCTGCGGGAAGGTGAGCTGGGCAGTGGAAGGAAGCGCTGGGGGAGAGGCCAGGGTCCCCGGGCCCAGGAGTTGGGGAGGCGTGAGGCGAGGCCAGAACTGAAAGGTGAAGGTCAACACGCCCTAGCCATCAACCCAGAAAGGCTCTGAGCACCTGCCTCGAGGACCAGACAGGGAGAATCACCAGTGTGCATTCTCTTTGTGTGGGTCAGGGCTATTTGCAAGGATTTCCTGACTCTGGGGGAAAGAAGACCCATGTTGGGTAGCATATTCGCAGGTTCGGAGATTAGGACCAAGACGTCTTTGTGGGGCCATTACTCTGCCTACAGCCATACTCAAAACATCCCTCTAAGGTAGGGGGTACTTTTACGCCTGTTTTATAAAAAAAAGTTCACTGGGGGTTAGAAAGGAGAGGACTTGTCCAAGGACACCTAGCTAGACAGCAGTAGGGTCAGGCCTGTACCCAGGCGGTCTGACTTCCACAGCAACACACTCCAGCGGCCCTCCCACACAGGCACTGCGTGCAGGTTTTAGCATCTTCCCCACTGGGCCCTGGAGGGTTAGGGACACAGTTACAAGAAGGAAAGCTCCCTGTACCCCTTTACCCCAAGCGCAGCAGAGGTCTGAGCACCAGATCCGCACAGGCCCCCAGAACTGCCATCCCTGTCCTCTTGCTTTTGCACGTGTAGCCGCTCCTGAAGGTCGTGGGGGGCAGGGGGCGGGGGGCCGGCAGGTGTGAGGCTGCTCAGGGAAAGCGGGTCTGGGGCAGGCAGTGACGGGTTCAGTCAGCCTGTGGAGACTCACTCGCCTCTCCTGGACGCATCTTTCTGACCCAGGAGGCCAGGTGGGGGCGCGTGTCTGCCACACCAGTACCCAGAGAGGGGAAACTTGACAACGCCTGGAAACGTGATAGAAACCCACATATGATAATGCATAAGGTCAGCTGCATGAATTTGGAGTCATTGCTCTGGTTGTGCTCTTCAACAGTGGAAAAAATCACAATTTCTAATCAGGATAGAATTAAACCTATGAGGAAGAATTATACTGTGAGTGCCACCTTGTGGGGAGCCCTGCCAGTCCCTCGACAGGCCATGCTGCACTCCTGCCATCGCAGTCCCGCCACACCTCTGATTCTTGCTGGGCTCCCACAGCCCCCAAGTCAGGCAGCTGCAGCTTGAGCCAGCTCTGACCCTGGAGCGGCGCTCTCCACCAGCAGGCTGAGGCTGGCTCCCAACAGGCCGGAGGCAGCCAGGCCTCAGGAAGGGGCTGGGACTCAAGGACACTGGGCCTGCTTCCTACCTGGACCTCTTCTCCTGTCGGGGCAGTTTGCTGCCTGGTGCGATATTGTGATTTATAAGAAGAAATAGATATTTGGTCTTTGTCCCTATTTCCTGCGCAGAGCTTCTAAAACCCTTGGAATTTCCTAAACGATGAGAGCGATCAAGGTGTCTTTTGTCATGTTAATGAGGTGGCTTTTGGACCACACCTAAGAATGGGGCTGGTTGCCAGTGGAGCTAAGCGTGTGATTAGAGGGTCGAAACTTTCAGTCCCACCCCCCAGACCTCCGGGGAGGGGAGAGGGGCTGGAGGTCGATTCATTCGCCAATGGCCAATGATTTCATCGATTGATCCACTGATAAGGGTTCAGAGAGCTTCTGAGCCGGTGAGCTTGTGGAGGTTCAGGCAGAGTGTCGTGCTCGAAGAGGACATGGGGGTTTTGAGTCCCTCCCCACGTACCTTGCCTTGTGCATCTCTTCCATCTGGCTGTTCCTGAGTTATAGCCTTTTATAATAAATTGGTTATCTGGAAAGCAAAATATTTCCCTGAGTTCTGTGACTTGCTCTAGCAAAGTCATCAAACCCAGGGAGGGGGCGGTTGTTGGACCCTCTGATCTATAGCTGCTTGGTCAGAAGCACAGATGACAACCTGGACTTGCCGTTGACATCTGGTGGGGGGCCGTCTTGGAGGACTGAGCATTTAACCTGTGGGGTCTGATGCTATCTCCCAGTAGATGGTGTCAAAATCGAGTCAAATTGTAGGACCCCAGCTATTGTCCGAGAATTGCTTGGTGGTGTGGGAAAGCCCCACACGCATTGTAATGGTGACCAGAATTTTCCCTGGCAAACCCGCCCCCTCCCAGCTCTTTGCAACTGCCCCTCGAAGACTTGATTCTTTTGGCCTCTGAGACCCTCACTCCTTGGCAATGCAGGCATCTGGCCCCAGGCTGTGCTGAGGCCTCCCTCTAAAGCCAAAGGGGTGGGCAAGGAGTGGAGGGGCCTGCGCTGGCGCTCTGGACAAAAATAGCTGCTAAACCCATGAGATGCTGGTGTTTGGTGGGACAAGCATCCCATCCTACCTTTATTGATTAGTAACCAATAAAGCAGCATAACTCATTGCCAACATCCTTCTTCCTGTTTTAGCATCATGCTACCAAAGGGAGGCAGGTCAGTTGACTAGAGGAATTGAGACGGGAGCCCTAGTCTTTCTGGCCAGTAACCACAGGACTATGACGTCTTGTCCGTTGCTGGGAGTGTCTTTCCAGAGTCTCGATTGCAGGTAGCAGAAGCCAGCTCTGGCCAGCTCAGGTGAAGGTGGAATTGGCCAGAGGCTATGGGGGCACACAGAATCATCCAGAAGCTGGAGACCTGCGTGGAAGGGGCAGGCAGTAGGGCTGCTTGGGGGTCCCAGAGGCAGGAACGGACAGTGGGTCATTGCTCTGTGCTGGGAAAGCTGAATCCCAGCAGACTTCTCCATCCTGGTGTCGCTTGCTCAAGGCTGAAGTCTCAGTGGCTGTGTTTAGGGCTGGCAACGCTGGCGGGGGAGGTGAGGAAAGGCCATCCACTCCAGTGCTGGACAGACAGCTCAGCAAGGCTTCAGACAGTGGGAGCAAGGAGCCCCCAAAGGACTCAGGAACCTTCTGGGAGGGAGGGAGGTGACGGGTGGCCATCTCAAATGTGCACCACACCAGACACAGTCCGTGGTTCTGTTTTTGTGGGGCTGTCACATCGCTGTCCTTGGCCCTTTCCGCAGAGCCGCCCCGGGCCCAGGATGGGGTGCCCTTCGAGGCGCATTTCTTCCTGGGACTGCCAGCTTTCAGGGCTTTCAGCACGAGTGGGAGGGAGGAGAGGAGCCGGGGAGTGCTGTCTTGGTGAGCAGCAGGAAGACCTGAAGCCTATAAACGGCTGGCCCCGTTCCCATCTCAGAAGCCCGTCTGCTTCAGGCCCGCAGACCATATTTCTCAAGAGAAAATGCTGGAGGCTCTGGTGGAAGCCGCTGGTTCCAAGGCCTGCCGGCACTCTCTCTCCCACAGGCTCCTGGGCCACTCCCTCCCCTCCAAACACTGGGTGGGCACCTGTGGGCAGTAGAACCTCAGGCAGATGGCTTTGAGTTCAGGTTTGTGGCTCCAACCGGGAGATGGGGGCTGAGGTAGGAGCAATAGCTCCCCATGGAACTCAGGGAGGCGGGGGCAGTTGTACCCAAGCGTGCCAGGGGCACAGATGCTCCCCAGGGGTGGACCGGCATCCACAGACAGAAAGGAAGCTTCCAGGGGAGAGGTGGGAGGCCCAGCCCAGGCACCATCTCCCTTTGGCACCTGTCTTCTGCACTCGCCCAGCGGGCCCCCACCCCCCACCCCCCCCCCCGCCCCGTCCAGAAGCATCTGGCGCTAGCTGGTGTCCAACTGCCTGTCTCTCCAGGAGTCAGGGAGACCCCGCACAGAAGCCCGGCCCTGCCACCCAGGCCCTTTGTGGGTTTGGACAAGTCACTGAGTGTCCCCGTGCCTCTGTTGCATCACTTATAAGACAATAATGCAGCCCAGCGACTGGGGTTCAGTGAGGATGCAGTGTCTGGCTCGCAGTCGGGGCCTGATGCTTTTATACTCTCCCCTCCTCCCTACAATCTCTGTTTATCCTTATTAATAATAACAACACCGTTACTGCTGAGCTGGTACCTGTAAGTAAACAATCCCAGTGCTGGGTGATAAGTGCTCTGATAGAGGCGTCCCCATGGCCGAGAGCCCGGAGTAGGGAGGGGGCGTTGGCTGGGTGGTTAGGGAAGGTTTCACTCAAGCTAAGGCTCAACGGTAAAGTAAAAATTATCCAGATGGGCAAACAGGAGAAGGACATCCCCAGAGACGTCCAAGAGGAAGGGTAGAGCTCCCAAAGGCACAGCGACCTGGAGAAGTACAGTGTATTGAGACCCATGGGGTGGAGGACCAAGCTGGAAAGCCAGGTCCGGGAGGGCCTCCGATGCTGGACAGACTTTCAGTCGTTGAAAGTCTTCTGCTGGCAGGAGGGATGCTGAAAAGCAACACCGTACGTTAGAAAGAGCACTGGGGTTAATGATGGCGGGTGGCAAAGACCGGGCGGGAGGTGAGGGGGCACTGCCGCTCATCTTCACCACCCCACCCTCGCCCCCGCCAGTGTCCACACACAAGAGCCCTCTGCCACGGGAGGAACCAGACAAGAGGCCCTGCTCACAGGGACCCCTGGCCAAGGCGACTCAGAAGCCTGGCCACTCAAAGCCGAGCCCTGATTCTGTGCAGCTACCAGCTCATGTGCCAAGTTCTGAAGCAAGGGGCTCTGATCATGCACAACTTCTGCGCCTTTGGGGCCTATTCAAGTGGGTTCCAGACCCAGCTCAGCCCCTAACCAGGGGGAACTAGATGAGATTTCCTCCCTTCTCCGGGTCTCAGTTTCCCCATCTGTAAGATAAAAGGGCGGGCCCTGGTCACCCAGAAAGAGCGGGTTCCAGCAGTTTTCTTGTGGCTGCGCTGGGTCCTTGCAGCCACGCTTGGGCACTAAGCTTGCAGCTCCCTCTCCTTGTCCGCCTACAGCTTGGAGCAGATGGAAGTGCTGCCTGCTGTCTCCGAGGCCTGACCTTGAAGCACAGCCAGCACACACAGATTCCTAGGTGGAAGGAGACTGATGCGGCGCCCCTGACATCCACAGAGCATCGCTCATCTCATTAGCCGCCTCCTGAGCGGATGCCGATCTCGGCCTGTCTCGGCACCTGGTACCAGCCAGCCTGCCTATCAGCCTGACCTCAGGCGGCCCCACCGAGTTTGCCTGCAGAGCGCCAGATGATGGGAATGAGTAGAAATGAAGTTAGATGAGAAGCTCACCAGAGCTCCCCACCCCCCAGAGGAGGGGAGTCTGCAGGCACTAGAGCGGCGGCTTGGAAGTCGCTGCTTTGCGGTCTGGCTCACCCTAACCTCCCCTTTCTCAACCAAACACGGGACCAGAGGCTGGAACGTCCCACTCATGTCCCTGGAAATAGACGCCCCTGAGGAGGAGCATGCAGCTCATTCCTTTGGCCAGAATCACGTTCTGGAGCAGCTCTGTTCAATAGGGATGGAACGGAAGCCACATCTGTGATGAAGTGAACAATTCCACTGCTCACTTACGCCCACCACACTTCGAGGGCTCAGCAGCCGCCTGTGTCTGGAGGGACAGGACTGCCCAGCACAGGCCTCAATGCAGGGGCTGGCTCGGTGCACGGCCTGACATAGAGCAAGTGCTCAGCAAGTCCCCTTAATATGGGGCCAGGGGGCAAGTGAGGGAAAGCCTAGACTTTGGGGTCAGACAGACCTAGATTCACACTTCAGCTCTGCCACTCACTCATCGCAAGAACTTGGACCAATAACTTAATTTTTCTGAGTCTCCTTTTCATCATCTGATAATAGAAAGAAAACTACTTCCTTGGCCAGACAGCTGTGACCGTCGTGTGAACTAAGATGTGTGGAAGCACAGAGTTCTTTTCCTCCCTCCCTCCCTCTCCCCTTCCTTCCTCCTCTCTCTCTCTTTCGACTCCCTTTTTATCTGCCATGTCTAGCGAGCTTCAAATCAGACTTCAAATTTCTTTAGTCTGTTGCTTTAAAAACAAAAACGAATCCTAGCTCCACAGCAGTGGTTCTCAAACTTTCCTGTGTATCAGGATCCCCCGGAGGGCTTGTTAAAACCCAGACTGCTGGGCTCATCCCCAAAGTTACTGAACCCAGCGCTCTGGGGCAAGGCCTGAGAATCTGCATTTCTGACGCGCTCCCAGGTGATGCCGACCTGGCTGGTCCAGGAGCCACACTTTGATAGGTTGAAAGAGTGCTCGCAGAAGAAAGGAAAAAGCTTTATATTTAATACCTTCGATGACACTTTTTTCCTGCTTTTTGAAAACGGAGCCCTGCATTTTTATTTTGCACTGGGCCCCACAAATGGTGTAGCTGGTCCAGAGCACAGCAGAGGAGCAACTATGGAAGTAAGGAGCTCAAAGGCTGTGTTCACGGACACCTGAGTCTGGAACGAAGGTGGCGATCCTGGGCCGTGATAAGTTCTGACACTGTGCTGGGAGGGACCGACGCAGACGCAGACGGGGCTGTCTCCAGCACCAGCAGGGTGAGGAGGCTGGAGCCACTTCCCTGCGGCTCTGAGCTGCTCCCCTGTGTTGGGAAGAGGGCACCGAGGGGCTTGGGGGCCGCACGAATGGATGTGAAGTGCTGTGATGCGGGAGCAGGTGTAGCCGTACTTTGTGTGGGTCTCCGGGGAGGAGCAGGCATGGTGGTTTTTGTTTGCTATTTAAATGGTGCCCTCTCCCTCATGGGACAAGAGGAGACCCTCTCAGGCACTCGGGCCCCCAAGTTGCTGTGCACACCCCCACCAGCTGCCAGGTCTCCCTCCTGCCAGCCACTGGACCAAGATGCTGTGCCCCATCCTGGGTGAGGGAGTCCAGCCAGGCAACTCCCTTTCCTACAGCCTGCTGCCCCACCCTTGCCACTGGTGCTGCCAACCCAGGGCACGGACCATCACCTCCCTGCTCCATCCTGAGACTCTTTCATGTACGTGCCCCCAGCTCCTGCCTGCCGAGGCCTCCACCAGGCACCAGAAAGTGGGGGACAGGAGTCACCGGGCGGAGCTGGGGAGAGGGTTAACAGCCGTGCGGGGCACCAGAAGGCAGGAGGTGGCGGAGCATCCCTAGTGACAGGTGGCTGCAGGATGCAGCACCACAGGAGAGCTGAGGTTCCAAACCCCAGCACATGTGCCACTGACCCTTCAGACTTCTCTACAAAACACAGACTGAAAGACAAAATTATCCAGAATTTCAGGACAGCAGTCATGGCGCATTTGGGTCC
Source organism: Equus caballus (assembly GCF_041296265.1). Lineage (NCBI taxonomy): Eukaryota > Metazoa > Chordata > Mammalia > Perissodactyla > Equidae > Equus > Equus caballus. The sequence goes on from NC_091684.1 coordinate 93,879,842, forward strand.
TCATGTAGGCTCTCCTGAGTGGGGGCCCTGTGCACCTGCCCCCATCACGGGCCCGTGCAGCCAGCGCTGGCTGTGGGCTTCTGGTTGTGAACGCAGGACTTGACCCTGTTCTCTTGTCCTAGGCTGCAGCGTGTGAATGGAGCCGGCTAGCACCCCTCATTGATCTCTCCTTGCAAATTCACTGGCTCTCGGAGCTTCAAGTCATGAATGAATTCGGTCCACATCTTATCAGTGTTCTTATCCCGTTCACAAATCTGGCACCCAGACAGGGGATGTGGCTTCTCCAAGGGCTGAGCATGCTCGACCCATCACACCCTCGGCTGTCCAGCACCAGGCCCTGGGCCCGAAGTCACCCCTGCCCTCTGTCCTCTCCGTCGGTCCTGTTGTTAGAAACACTCCTGCATCTGCTGCCGAGACCGCTTGCCCGGAGTCTCCGCGTCTCCCACATCCTAAGCCACTAAGGCAGAGGAGCCATTAGGTGGAACTCCCCCCACCCACAGACGGTGACTAGAATCTTTCCTGGGGTGCGTGGCCTGCCCTGCATCCTTGCAGACAGAGCCCGTGGTCCATTAGGTGATCTAACTGAAGCCATCCTTCTTGAATGAGGCCCATCAGAAAGAGCCTTTACTGGGCCACCCGGGGCTGCCCACGGGGCCAGTATAACATGGTCCTTAGCCCAGTGAGCTGGCTCAGTCTCCCCTCGGCAGGTATGACACTCTGCCTGACTCCCTGACCCCACAGCCTTCTGCTGCACGGTGGGGGCCACCTCTGTGGCTGTGGGGGCTCCAGGAGGTGTCCTACCTGCACGGGGGCGGGCACATGGATCCAGACTTGCTGCTGCTCATCCTCATCCCGCCTTCTCCCACCTCAGGCGTTCTCATTCGAACCTGCACTTGCTTCTGTGGCCACCCCTTTCACACACTGTTGAAAGGACCTCGTGGTTTTTCACCTTCTTTTCTTTGCTGGGGCAGTTAACATTTCTCTCATTAGACTTAGGGCTTCTTGAGGGAAGGGTCCATGACTGATTCATAGCTACAGCTTCAGCCCAGTGCTCAGTGCCTGGCTCAGAGGAGGAGCACAGGAAGAGATGCACACAGTTGTGCAAATGTCCTGGGGCATGAGGCAGCTTGACTGCCCTCATTCAGTGTGGCGCTGCACGTGCAGTGTCAGGTGGGAGAGCAATGTGGCTGGATTAGCAGGAGAGCCAGCCTGAGTCAGAGCCCCAAAAGCCTTGTGTCTCAGGCTCAGGAATCTGGACAATCTTACAGGCAATGAGGAGCCACCAAAGGCTCGTAAGTAAGGGGCCAGGAGGATAGGGGGATGGCTGAGAGGCAGAACAGCCTGACCCAGTGAGGGACCGGATGCTGGAGGTGGAGCCCAGGATCCCTGCCAGGTTGCTGGGCAACTAAGAAAGGATGCGGAGGAAGAGAGGCACTTTGGGGATAAAGATGACTGGGTCACTGTGAGAGCACAGAAGCCCAGGCTGGCAGCAGGGAAACCTGGCTTGACGCATTCTGATGATGGTGCCGTTAAGTATCTTGACTGTGGTGATGGTTTCGTGACATGTGATAAAATTGCATAGAGCCCCCCCTCATGCACACACACAGGAGACCGTGTGGAACTGGCGAAACCTGAGTCAGCTCTGTGGATCGTACCAAGGTCAGCTTCCTGGTCGCGATACCGTGCAACAGTTGTGCAAGATGTGAACGCTGGGGGAGGCTGGGGGAGGGGTGCATGGGACCTCCCTGTACATTTCCTTGCAACTTCCTGTGAATCTAGAATTATTTCAAAATCAAAACTTTTTTAAAAGTACCTGCCCCATAGTGTTGTTGTGACATTATGCACCTATCTTAGGACAACACCTGGCCTGTGTTAAGTACTCAATAACGTGAGCAAGTAGTATAACAGGTTGTCTGCAAAATCGAGAAACAGGACCATTTTTAAAAAGTGTGTTAGTAACCTTGTCAAATAATCTGCTTGGTGTGCTTTTCTTCAACCTCCAGACACCTTTTCAGATAAAATGCCTCTAAATTTAAAGCACTGGGTCCAGTTATTTTACCGTTTTTTTTGGGGGGGGGGGGGAGGAAGATTCGCCCTGAACTAAATCCATTGCCAAGCTTCCTCTTTTTCTTTTTTTTTTTTTTGAGGAAGATTAGCCCTGAGCTAACCTCTGTGCCCATCTTTCTCCATTTTGTGTGTGGGATGCCTCCACAGCATGGCTGATGAGTGGTGTAGGTCCGCGTTCAGGAGCCGAACCCACAAACCCAGGCTGCTGAAGCAGAGTGCACAGAACTCTAACCACTCAGCCATGGGGCTGGCCCTCAGTTGTTTATCTTTTAAAAAGTAAAACAAATATAGTACTTTATCTAAATCTTGTGACTTTTTGGACACTGCGTGGTGTATTTATTGATTGACAACTGGGTCCATTGTTTCTTAGAGGTGTTTCGCCTGAAAACACGTTGAGAATATTATTGAAAAATTTGGCAAACCTGCTATATAATGTTTTTACATTTCCTGACTTTGCAGACACGCGTGTGTGGCACTCACCCACCTATGGTGACTGTCATCTGTCTGCCGCCTTCTGTATGGCTTGCCCCTCTTACCTCACACGTCCACCCCAGGCACCTGTTTGCTGACTGACAGAATGAGGGGCCACTCACCAAAGGAAAGCTGCTCATTCCTCCGAGAGCAGTTGGCCACGTGCCTGGGACAGCAATAGAAATGAGTTCCCTATATTAACATTTTCTGCAGGACACAAGCAACAGGAGATTCTTAAAGTCGTTTGTTGAGTTTCTTTTTAGAAAAGGAAATGGGAAGGGTGCTCTAAACTGTATTGGCTCAATCTTCCTGACACCCCGGTGAGTGGACATTACACCCTGTTTGACAGATGTGGAAACCGAGGCACAGAGGGGTAACTTGTCTGAAGTCGCATGATTAGTTCAAGGTGGAGTCCACCGTCCATCCACGTGAGTCCCACTCCGGGGTCTCACTCTTAGCAGGAGCCCAGGCGGGTGCTGGGCACCTCGGCTCTGAGACACAGAAAGGCATAGACAGAAATTCCTCAGATAGAGACATGAGCACCAGATAGGGAAGAGGTGATGTGCTGGAGGAGGCACGCTCAGGGCCAGCTCAGAACAAAGATGTAGATAAAATTCTTTATGAGTGATCTCAGCTAGACTAAATCTCTAGATAAATTAGGATGTGGGGAGGAATGTGGCAGGGGATTAACGGGTGGGGGGTTGGACGACCCAGGTCACTTCTGGGAAGCCCAGGTATAGAGGAGAGCTGTCAGCTCAGGGACCTTCTTAGACACAAGGCTGTTCGTTAGTCCAGGTCTTTCCTACTCAGGTTTTGGTCCATGGACCACCTGCATCCTCATCCCCTGGGAGCTTGATGGGAATACAGACTCTAGTGCCCACTTGGAACTACTGCAACAGGACCTGTGTTATAGCAAGTCCCGCGTGATTTGTGTGCATATTCAAATGTGAGAAGTGCTGCTCTGGAGCAAAACATCCATGCTACCCAACGCTGGACTCTGAGCTCCGGAAGGAGGGGACTACATCTGTGCCCTCGGAGCGTGGTGCTTGACTCTTAAAGGGGCTTGATAAACTAAATCAATGAAGGAGCAATAACTCAAAATCAGGAAGAGAGCTGAAAGTGATGGAAGAGGGAGGCAAACAATGACAAGAACTAGACAATGACAAGAACAATGACATGAGTCTAGTCCTCATGCGGCAAACCAGGGCTGATGACCCTTGGGCTGATTCTGGCCCTTCGACATATTTTGTTTGGCTCATGAAATATTTTTAAAAGGAAAAGATTTTACCCATAAAGAATAGAGATTTCTATAGGGTAAATTTGGGCCTGCTTTCTCCATATAAACAATTGGCAGGAGCTCAATAACAGCTGCCCCTTTTAGACAAAGTATTCATGAGTTGACCAGAATCCCCACCACTCCCTATTGCCCTCCACACCTGTTTTTTCAGTTCGTCTTGTCTGCCTGATCTCTCTAAGGGTTTAAGTCTGTGAACCCTAGTGTAGATAATAAACACTCAAAATTAAAGATAGCTAGGAAATGATAGTTATTATGTATTGGCTGACTAATTTGACACCCCCAGTTATTTGCCATGTGGGGCTGTGGTTAAGGCCAGGTGTTCAGTCACACTGTCTGATTTTCAATTCTGGCCCAGCCTCTCCCCAGGTCTGGGGTCCTGAGCGAGTCACATAACCCCTTAAACTTCAGGCTCTTTATCTGTCAAATGGCCTCAAATAACAAAAGCAGCTCCGTATAGAGCATTAAGCGCCACGTCTGGCACATGGTTAGCGGTGGCTAATTAGTAAAACAACTAATTGCAGTCGCCGCAGCAAAATGACACACAGGAAGGCAGGTATTTATTCCCTCTATTTCTAACATATCAACGTTAATTATCAATATCTTCCATAAAGTGGTATACAGAATACATAAAATTTTAAAATTCAGTGAAGCTAAATATTTTATCCATTTCAAATTAAAAACATTTACATATTAAAACATTAGGTGAAAACATAAACCTACGAAATATGAACATGAAAAATATTACCCTTCTAATAAAATTGTTAGCGGATGAAATTAATAAAATACTATTCAAAAATAACAAACCAAGGGGCTGGCCCTGTGGCCAAGTGGTTAGGTTCGCGCGCTCCGCTGCAGGCGGCCCAGTGTTTCGTTGGTTCGAATCCTGGGCGCGGACATCGCACTGCTCATCAAACCACGCTGAGGCGGCGTCCCACATGCCACAACTGGAAGGACCCACCCACAGTGAAGAATATACAACTATGTACCGGGGGGCTTTAGGGAGAAAAAGGAAAAAAATAAAATCTTTAAAAAAAAATTAAAAATTAAAAAAAAAAGAAAGTGAGGAGGAACTACTTAGCTTTAAAAGAAAATTACAAACCAAGCCATACAAAATAAAGAAAATTTTAATAATAACGAACACTTGAAATCATACTGTTTGATGTTATTTTTGAATCATGAGTGTATTATTGTGCCCATTTTTGCCAGCTGCTAAAAAACCTTTTAGTCTGCACTGGTGAGAAGATTGTTCTAAGCTAAATTTCAAGCAAACTACAAATCTTTTTTTTTTTTTTTCCGAGGAAGACTAGCCCTGAGCTATCTACTGCCAATCCTCCTCTTTTTGCTGAGGAAGACTGGCCCTGAGCTAACACCTGGCCCATCTTCCTCTACTTTACATGTTGGACGCCTGCCACAGCATGGCTTTTGCCAAGTGGTGCCATGTCCGTACTTGGGATCTGAACCGGCGAACCCCTGGCCGCTGGGAAGCAGAACGTGCGAACTCAACCGATGTGCCACCAGGCCGGCCCCTACAAATCTTATTTTTTGAGCTCTTCATCTTCGAATAATCCTATTTCTTAGTCGATACTTTAGAGATTTTTTTTTTCACTTCTTTTTGTTGTTGGCAGGAACTCCATTTTTGAATTGATCACGAGCTCTAGTTTTAACTCAAAGGAAGAGTTCCCAGTTTGTCTCTGTGTTCCCCAGCGTTCCCCTGGAGAGGTGGAGGTGTGGACGGTCGCTGGAGCAATTTCCAGGCCGTTGTGTTTGAATGCCACTGGTCTGGGAAGCCTTTGAACCAGAATAAGGACTTAGTGGTTCTCTTCCTCCTCCGTGGATTTTGGAGGAAGAGAAGACGACTTTCTAGACAAGTTTGCCTTTACTGGATCCAAACTTCCACTGCAGCATATCTGGGAGCATAAACGTTTCCGATTTTTAAAAAATATATCACTAAAACACCTGTAGCTCAGCATTTTTTAAAGTCACATTCTTCTGGAGTACCAGAATGTTAAAAACTGGGGTTACAGTCACTAGAAAACACCTGAATTGGAAGTCCTTCTGAAGGTCAGAGATGCCCCCTGGGTTCTGAGCTCACAGCTGTCCCCAACACTGTCCTGCAGACTGGACTAGCGGGAAACAGCTGGGGAGGCCACGCCTGGGAAAGCGCGAGGTCATTGTTACCCCTAAAAAATTCATGTCCACCCAAAACCTCAGAATGTGGCCTTATTTGTAAATAGCTTCTTCGCTGATGCAATTTGTTAAGATGAGGTCATACCGGAGTAGGGTGGGCCCCAAATTCAATACCCGTGTCCTTATAAGAAGAGGGAAATTTGTCAGCTATAAGGTGAATGAGTTCTGAGGATCTCACGGGAAGCGTGGTGACTACAGGTGACAACTGTAATTGGATCGTATAATTGAAATGGGATGAGAGTAGAATGTAAATGTTCTCACCAAAAAATAAGATACCTGTGAGGCGATGAGTGCGTTAACTGACTAGATGGGGCGAATCCTTTCCTAATGTACACGTATAGACACTTTAAATATCTTAGAATTTTATTTGCCAATTATACCTCAATAAAGCTGGGAAAAGAAAGGAGAGGGAGATGTGAACACACAGACACGCGAGGAAGAGGTCATGCGAAGATGGAGACGGAGACTGGAGTGATGGGGCTACCAGCCAAGGAATGCCAGGGATTGCCTGGGAACACCTAGAAGCTACTAGAAAGGCACAGAAAAGATCCTTCCCTCAGCCTTCGGAGGGAACGCGGCCCTGCCAACACCATGATTTTGGACTTGTAGCTTCCAGAACTCTGAGAGAACAAATTCCTGTTGTTGTAGGCCACCCGTCCGTGGCAATTTGTCACAGCAGCCCTGGGCAACTAATACAGCCGTGAAGCTGCCAGAGCCACTGGCCCTTCTCGGTAGGACCCTGCTTCCACTGACCTCAGCAATCCAGCCCACGCTCTTGGGGCCCGAACCCACAAGACCTGGCTTGCCTTCCTCCGCTCCGCCCCTGTGGGTTTCCCCTCTTCCTGCAGCCCCTCTGGGAAAAGCAGAGAGGCGAGAGTCCGAGAGATCCGGGAAAGAACTGGCTTTTCCGGGCTGTGAGCACCGCGTAGGAAAGCCCCCTCACCTCCCTGAGCCTCGTGGGATGGTGGTAATAATGACCTTGATGGGCCTTGGCGGGGATGGCGGGATACAGCAGTGCCTAGTACACAGCAGGTGCTCAATACCCTTGAGGACCTCCCCTCCCCGCAGTGTAAGACTGGTCGAGGATCCCAGCATCCTGGAGAACCAGGCCTCTCCTGGCAGGCTTGGGGTGGAGCTGGAGCACGTGGGGCCGGCCGGAACATACCCACAGCGGGCAGCACCTTCCTCTGGGAGGAAGAGGCCTGGAGAGGCAGGCGGGAGCCGTGGGTCCTCATCACACCTACTCGGGCCTGGGCTGAGAAGGGGCATCGGGGGCAGGGCTTCTGGTTTGGTTTCCTGTGTCTGGCACAGAGTGGCGCGACACAAATAACTGTCAAAGGAATATGTTGGAGAAAGTGCTGTCCGCCCAGCCCACTGTGCAGGAGCCAGCACGGAAGGAATGTCCAGGGCCGAGGGTTCTCTCTGTTCTGTTCTGTTCTTTAAATTGGGAGAAGCTGATCTTCTTTGTCCCATGAAGCATCACTTAAGTGGCCCTGTTGGGTGTGCAAATGACAGACAAATAAGCAGCCGGAGTCCTGGGGTGGGCTCATAACAGGACCTTTAGTGCCTGTTGGTGGTGGGTCCAGTTTTTTGTTTTTGAGTGGCTTGGCCAAGACTGTGCCCATCTTTGGCATGCAGCAGACGGGGAGCTGGCAGTAGAGATAAAGGAGGAGGAGAAATTTGTGGACTAATTTGCACAAAGAGCCCCAGTTTTCTGGAAGAAATGAGATGGACATGCCAACACAGTGTTTTGACACTTTTTTTGATAATGAGAAATAAACATGATATGGCACCGCAGGGCCCAGCGCACGCTGAGACAAGGGTGTCACGAAGCAGGGCCGTTCCTACATGCAGTGCCCACTGGCACTGTCTGTTCTATAGGAGTCTATCTCACTTTTAAAAATACTGGTTAAGACCCACTGCTTTGATTTCATGACCCTCAAATGGTTGGAGTCCATCGTGTGAAAAATGCTTCCGGGGTTCGGTGTTCAGGAAATCTGTTGGGTGGACCCAGACCTGGGTGCAGGAAGGGTGTGGAGGCCACAGAAGGAGAGGCTTTGAGGGTGACTGAGCCCCAGCTGGTACTGAGTAAATAGGAGGTGAGGCGCAGTGGTCCTGGGGAGTTATCAGACACTAGAACTGGGTCTGACCCAGCCATCGGAAACCAACAGGCCCCTGGAAATTGTGTATGTCTGTGTGTGTGTGTGTGTGTGCGCGCCTGTGTGTGACCTGGCAGAGGATGGCACTAGGAGCTTGTGGACCCTGTCCCTCAGCAGCCGGTCCTGTGCCAGAGGTCCTATGTGTCTCTGGAGAGACTGCCAGGCCTCTCCCTCCCAAGGGGGCACTTCTGTCGAGCTCAGCAGCACATCCCCGTCCAGCTGGAATCTCATTGCCACCACCAAGGCCAGCTAGAGGGGGCCCACCCCATGCCCATCGTCCCGGGCATCCCAGCGTCCTGTGGGAGTAACTAGGTACAGGAATCCACAGTGTACCCAGAGGCTCTGCCTTACGTGGCAGGGAGCCCTCCGGACTGAGCAGGATGTCAAGGCCTGGGCAGAACATCCTGGAGGAGTTGCTGCTTCCACAGCAAAACCCTGGGGGACAGGAGCTTCACCCATCCCTGTGTCCATGCTTTAGACACATGGTCACGGCCAGCTTCTGCTCAGCTGCCTGTTGGGCATCGAGACGGACAGAAGTGGCCTGGACACTTCTCCCCAGAACCAGCCATGGGAAGCGGGTGGTCCTGCGCCTTCTCCTTCCCACCCAGCTGGCAGCAGCAAGCACACGTGCTGGAACTCCTTCCTGTGGACTCGGCCGCCCCCACCTCTCTCCTCGGGGCTGAAATCCTCTCAGTCCAGCCCTCCCCATGCCCAGCACTGCTGGCTGCAGCAGCGCTAGGAGGGACAGCCTGTGGGGCATTTACCGGGTCAAGCTCTTCGTGTCCCAGCTCATCCTCACAGCCCTCGGGACCTTCAGCCCCATCCCCAGCCCCGTGGAAGGACCGAGGGTCTTTCAAGATGCTGGAAGCTGGAATTCACTGCAGACAGCTCAGCATCCGTTCCAGTCAAGGCAGCCTGGTGGCAAAACACAAGCTTGGGCATCAAACGTCTCCACAGCCCCTCACGGCACCTCACTGCTCTGAAGCCCAGGGTGGCAGCCAAACCCCCTGCCTTTTCCTAGGGCCCTGCAGACAGACTCTGCGTCCCAGCCTCCCCCGCAGGAAGACAGCCACGTGACTGCCCTCTGGAAAGTGGAATGTGAGTGGGACGGCGACACAGGCCACTCGCAGCCCCGCAAACCCCCTGACCTCTCCCGCTCCCATTGCCCTCCTCTGACAAGCAGACGGGAGGGATCCAGGGGAGGACGCTGCGATCCTAGAAGTAGCCTGAGTCCCCGAGTGAGCACATGGAGCAGAGCCCCCTCCCTCCTCCCTTTCGTGCTGGCCCACAAGAGGTGGTGACCTGAGCAAGAAAGTGTTTATAGGGTTAATCCACTGAGATTTGCCCTGCGTCACAGCAGCGAGCATCCATCAGCCCGTTAATGTGCTGGTTTCCTTACCTGTGACACAGGCTTGTCAACACTCCCTCCCAGGGTTGTCATGTCAGTGACATATAGTGCACGTAAGTCGCCAAGCCGAGGGGCTGGCACTTTGCAAACTCTCAAAGGCTCCCCGGTAATGAGGTCCCCCCCTTGCACCGTCCGCAGCTGCGGCAGCAATGGCGACAACAGCAAGGGGGACTGGTTACCCCCAGCTCACAGTGCTGTGCTCCCAGCTAAGCGGGCCTAGCTCCTGGTGGAGGGGCTGGGCTTCTGTGGCACTCGGGGGTGCTGGGAGCCTCCAGAGGGCGCAGGGCCTATCTGTGCAAATGCTTTGTCCCCTGAATTGTTGCTGGAACTGAACTGCGGTGACACGCCCTTAGGGCTTTATCTGTAAATGGGATACTGAGCTGAGGGGTCACACACCGAGAGTGACAGGTAAGGGTCGCGCTGGAGCCAGACACCTCAATCCAAATCCTGTCTCTTCCACTTACTAGCTGCGGGGCCCCAGGTAAGTCACTGAGCAGCTCTGTGCCTCAGTTTCCCCAGCAGGAAAATGGGGATTGTAATAGGGTTCTGGCCTCGGTCTGGGGCAGGGAGCAGAAGCCCATGCTGGGGCCGCCTGCTCTTTCCCATGCTGCACTTCTCCTGGCGGTGGGAGAGGAAAGAAAGGAAGACAGAAAGAGCAGGTGGGAGCAGGGGCGGGGGTGAGGCTCAGCAAAGGACAATGGGCTTTGTAAACTCCCTCTCTGGGCAGTCTGGCCAAGTTCAATGGCTTCAGGCCACATGAGCAGCAAGAAAAATGTGGCCCAGGAATTTCTCCCCAACGGTCCCCCTTGTCTTTCTCTGTGGGAATTTGGAACTGCAGACACATTCCTTCCATGAACCACGTCCGCGGCAGCCCGAGGCCCATTGGCCCGAGCAAGGGAACCGGCCGGCCGTGCACCTCCAGGGTCCTGCCCCCAGCACCCCCTCCCCCCCAGGGAGCACGCACCGCGAGTGGGCAGGACAGGAGGCTCGCGCTGGCAGTCTTCAGAGCCCGCGCCATCGGGGCCTGACCCCTCCCGGGCACCGCCAGCCCCTCTCGAGAGCCCACTGTCCAGACAGCGTGTGCGGCTGCTCTTCCCCCATCCATCACCCAGAAGTGGAAACCAGACATCTTGGACAGGATTCCCACCTCCCGGGGATGGAAATTCACTTCTTTTCTAAGCCAAGTTCTTCCCAGCTGCAGAGGGAACAACTTCCCAATGCTCTGAAATTCTTTTAAAACAGAGGGCTGCAAACTACAGAAAGGCCCCAGGCCTAATCTGTCTTACACCTGCTTCTGTAAATAAAGTTTTATTGAAACACAGCCACACCCATTCATTTACGTATTGTCTATAGCTGATTTCATGCTGCAAGGGCAGAGTTGAGTAGTTGCTGTGGAGACCATGTGGCATGCAAAGCTTAAATACGTTTATGATCTGCTCCTTAGAAAAGGTTTACCGACTCCTGGTTTAAAATAGAATGTGTTACATTCACTTATTCACTTATACTCCTGTGTTATTCCACAAAGGATTGGAAGTAGCTTCTAAGGAGATCACTTAGAATAAAATAAAGATAACACAATGGTAATAATTTTTTAAAATTTTAATTGTTTAAAATCAAGGACCTGAGAAAATGCAAATAAAAGTAGAAAAGCCAAATTAGGAAACAAAAGCAGAAATGGGAAGGCCTGCTTTAGGGCCTTCGTACTTGCCAAAGCCAAACTTTAAATTTTCCCTGAGCTCCCTGGCAGCCAAAGGAAAAAGAGAAATAAAACTTAAGTCTCATTAAGAGAAAAGAAAAAGCATAGCAGTCCTTATAGAATCCATAGCCTTTTCTAGTACAAAACAGTGTAGGCTTGCTTCAAGCAGAATCTACCTTCCCCAGAGTCACACACTTTATTTAAAAAAAAAAAAAGAAACCAGAACAATGAGTCTGTAAAGTGAATAACAATAGCGGTGCTATTGATGAGGGATAATATGGGGAGAAGGGTGCTAGTTAACATGTTTAACCAGACATCTAAATCCAAATTAGTTGGCTTCCATGCACTGTGGGGAAAGCGCACAGGACATATTTTGAGAGACGGGGCTTGAGAGGCCCCATTTCTGCTTCTCGTTTCAGAAACTGAAACAGAGCAGAAGCTGAAGTTGATGGTGGGTAGCCCAAACTTGTCACTGACTCACCTTTCAGTGCCTGGCACATAGTAGGCCCTCAAGAAACGCTTGATGTGAAGTGGATCCAGCCTTGCTGGACCTCTGATCTCCCATGAACGACAAGGAGGCCGTGTTAACATGTGAGGTCCCTTCCAACTCCAGGATGTCCATGAGCCGATGGCGGTGTTCATATGGCGTGGGCACGCTGGATTTCGGCCCAACCCCTGACACAGATGAGAACAATGATGGAGGAGAGGATGAGAGAAGGGGAGGCAGGCCCAGGTGGAGACCCTCAGCTGTAGGGGGCAGGGGGCTGGTCAGACAGCCCAGATTCCAGTCCAGGCTCCCATGAACCGTGTGACCCTGAGAGCTTGCATACCCAGGGCAGGTGTCCACATTCTCACTTGTAAATGAGTGTGATAACGTATGGCCATCACGGGGCCGCTGTGAAAAGTAAGCGAGACCCTGTCTATGAGCTCCTAGCACCAGTGGTGTCGGGGGGTTTTGTAATAAGCGGCCTACGAAGTGCTTTCATCTTCAAGAAACTCCCTGTGCCACGTGCCCAGGCCGCCAGGAAGCAGACATCATTCTGAAAAGCTAACAGAGCAGTGAGCTGAGCTCACGTGCCCTTCCCGCCAGACCCCGTCCAGCACACTACTGACACTGTCTCTTTTACTGCAAGTCTCACCTGCAGATGGGCCTTAGAGCCCTGGGGTACTGAATTCATCGCCAAGTGCAGTCCCTTCCTCCAAAACATCCGCCAGAGAGTCATAAAGAGCACAGGCTCCGAAACAAGCCGGGTTGAGTTCCAGTCTGAGCTCAGCCAGTGATGAGCTGTGTGAGCTTGTGAAAATTCTTCACCTCTCTGTGCCTCAGTGTCGCCCTCTTTAAAGTGGAAATGATGCCAATACGGAATATATAGGATTGCTCGAATTCTAATGGAAGGTCACGCCCTTAGCCCGGCCTGCCATCGGGGCCAGGCAGTGGTAGCTGTTAGGGTTAGGTCTTAGTCCCAGTGTTTCAGTTGTGACTGCGGAAATGCTACCCCAAAGCTTAGTGACTTGACCCTTTTATTTGCTCACGGCTGTGCAGTGGGTGGGGTTCAGCAGGGACAGCTTGTCTGCTGTCCTGTATCCGCCGGAGGACCCACTTCCAGGGCGCCTCGGTCCTGTGGCTGGAAGCCGCGGTTGCTGGTCCTGACCACAGTGCTTTGTGCAGCCTCTCCGTACGGCTGGGTTGGGCTTCCTGGACCATGGCGGCTTCAGGACAGTCCCACTGCTCACAAGGACACCAGCAGAAGCCGCCCAGCCTCCTTAGGACTTAGGCCCAGAACTGGTCCAGAGTCACTGCTGTCACCTCCTGTTGGTTAAAGCAGGTCACAGGGCAGCCCAGATTCAAGGGGACAGGAGCAGAGAGGGCGCGAGAACAGGGAGGCGGGGTCGCAGGCCACCTGCCAGCACGCAGCCCGCCTGGCCTCCGTCCCTCCGACCTCTCCCACCAGGTCCATGCCTTTAGCTTCTCAGCTTTCTGCCTGCTCCCCGTCGCCCCTTCTGGGCCCGAATTCACTCCAGCGCCAGGCGGACGCTCAGAATCACAGGCTGCATCCTGTTCCCCTGCCCTCCGTGCCCTGCCCCGCTCTAGCCGACGCAGAACCCAGCTCCTTCACCTGGTGACACTGCCCACCGGAGGACCCTCACACCCTCCTCTGAGCTGCTGGACTCCCCCTCGTGGCTCAGCTCTCACCTCAAAGACCTCTCTTCTGCAGAGCCTTTCCTGACCCCCAGCAGCAGACTGGGTCACTGTCCCCCCAGAGCTCCCGGCCTCCCCAGAGCTCAGGCCCTGGGCTGTCTTTCTCGGGTGTTGAGTTGTGTTCAGTCACCGTTTGGTACATGGATGAATAAATGAATGAGAGAATGAACGAATGATGATCATAGCCCCCCAGAGCTACACCTGTGACTAAGATGCCCCGTCCCCATTGCTACCTTTTCCTGAGCTGCCCAGGGCTGAGCTCACACCTTGAGATAGTACCAGGATGGGGGATGTCAGGAGGAGCCACCAGACTCCTGTAGAAGGGTACGAAGGCCAGGTCTGAGTCCCCAGACCAATCCCTGGATGGCCTGGGGCACATGGGGAACCAGGGGCTCAGGCTGCATATGGTCAGGATCCCAGCAGCAGCAGCGGCCTCCCTGGAGACAACCTCATGTCCTTAGTACCGAGCTCTGGGTCTCGCAGAGAATGGAATAAAGCAGCAGGAGGTGGGGCCCTGGGTGGATGGGGGAGCCCAGCCCCCCAGAGCCTTTGTCCTCCCAAACCAGCTCCATCTCTCCTCCCAGGGTCCATTGCCCTCGCTGGATACTCAGCCCTGTTCTGGCTCCGCCTCCTGTGACGTGCAGGATGTCGGCTTCCCAGCCTGGGAAGATGGCTCAGAGGCCCCCACCTGCCTGCTCACCCTTCTGGAGTGGGGCGGCTTGCGCTGAGCTCGAGCCTCGCGGCACTGAGTGATCCTGCCATTGGGCTCAGTTCAAGATGGTTTGGGGTCATGAGCAATCCAAGGGGCAGAGCTGGGTTCAAGAAGTTAGGTTTTTCAGGCAAACTCCATGCTTAGTATGTGCTTTCCCAGTTGCAGCCCACGACTCGACACCTAACTGGGGAAATGCCATATATCCATCTATCAATCCATCCACCCGTCCACCCACCCATCCACCCACCCATCCACCCACCATCCATCCACCCATCCACCTATCCATCCACCCACGCACACATCCATCCACCCACCCACCCATCCATCCATCCACCCATCCACCCACCCATCCATCTATCCATCCACCCATCCACCCACCCACATATCCATCCATTCGTCCATCCATCCATCCATCCATCCACCCACCCACCCACCCATCCATCCATCCACCCATCCACCCACCCACACATCCATCCATCCATCCATCCACACATCCATCCATCCACACATCCATCCATCCATCCATCCATCCATCCGTCTTGGCTCTGCCACTTACCACTTCACTGGTCTCGCGCAAGTCTCTTCACCTCCCTCAATTTTAGCTTCTTCCTCTCTAAACTGCATCTAATGGCATCTGTCTCGTGGGGATGACCTGTGGTTAACTGAGATAATAGCACTTGTGAATTGCCTGGCTCATGGTGGGAAGCACAGAGTGACTGTTATTCTCCTTCCCTTTTGAGGTATAGACACACAACTAGAAAACTATAAAAAGACAACGTATAATCAGGAATTTAAAAAGTGTGTGGACCCAAAGGCAATCACACTAGAAGCTCTTGCCTTGTTCTGTCTCCTAAGCTGCCCTGGGAGTTGATATTTAAAGCCACTTTGAAAAGTCGAGTATCCCAAAATATATTTGAACTGTTCAATGGGGATGCTGACCCTCTATAATAGGCTCGTTTGAAATGATCCTGCTTTGCTACTTCCTCTTAGAAAGATAAACAAGCAGCCCACAATGGCCGCTGTGATGTTTTCTTTTAAATCCTGCTTTCCAAATGTAGGACTTGGCCGTTGGACAATCACCCGGGGGCTCGCTCCCCACACATGCTCTCCCTGAATGCAGGGAGCTCCAGCTTGGAATTCCTGGGGCCTCATTAAGCCCGCTGTGACTAAGTGATCTTGCTTGGTGCTAAAACTGTTTAAAATGACTTGGCAGCAACCAGAAGTCAGGTCTCTCTGCTTTTTCTCAGTTACTCCCGCTTTGTAACCCCCGCCTACATGTCACGAAGTGAAAACATCTTTCTTTCCAGATCGAGTGCAGGGCACCCCTCCTCCCTCCCCGAAGAAGCCTCACCCTGGTGTCTCCGGAGAGTTAAAGGAGAGGGAGGCCGAGATGTGCCCACTGTTGTTAATCTCTCCTTTGAATAAGACTTAACTCCTGGGAAAACCTCTTGCCTGCTCCAAGTCTTTCTTTCCTCCTTTCCTCCCACCACTGCATTTAACTCTTCTGCTCCAGGCCTCAGGCAGCTCAGCCTCCGGCCAGGCCTGGCCTCTCCTCTCCGCCTGGACCACCTCCGTTTTCCCAAGATGGGAGGGGGGTGGGGTGGAAGGCAGAAAATGCCAGTGAGGCCAAAGCCATCAGAGGTTTCAGAGGCAGGAAGAGATCCCAGGAACTGGAGGGGGGCAAAAGAGGCTGGTATTAAGAACCCTACTCTGTGCCAGACACTTGAAATAATGTCTCTCATTTTATAGTTTAATTACACAATATGTAAATATGCCTTCCTTTTTAGAAAAACCCTAAATTCTCTTGACACCGACTTTCAGTCTATTCCCGTCACTCGCCCTTTCCCCAGAGGGAACCACTCTCGGTTTTCTCCCTCCGGTGTCTTTTTCCAGGCCCGCACAGACCAGTGCCCTCCCAGAGCGAGCACTACAGTAAGGACCTGTGGTGTGTGTTTTACGTAAGTGCCATGAATCCATCCTTCGGTCCCAGTTCTGTCCTTTGATACACCGTTCCATTTTATGAAAATGCCAGTGTACCTGATAATCCCTTTACCAACAAACATATTGTTGGCTCCAATTTTTTGCAATTACAACCAAAGCTGCAGTGCCCAGCCCTGTGTGGGTTTTCCCAGGTGTGTGGGCAAGCTTTTCTGGGGGGTGCACACGGAGAAATGGAATTGCATCCTCCCCGGGTATTAGTATATTTAGTTTAATAAGCAGCTCGCATGTTGCTTTCCAAAGTGATTGCACCAAAAGGCACCCTCACGGCAAGAGTACCCGTTTGCCCAAATCCACACCAACACTTATGGCGATGATAGCTCCCACTTACGGAGCGCCGAGGAACACACCAGTGTGTTCTAAGTTATGTGTATATATCTCCACGCGTTAATCCTCGGAAGAATCCAGTGAAGCTCTTCTCTCATTCTCTCCATCTTATAGATGGGAAAACTGAGCACAAAGTGTTTAAATAACTTGACGCTATCAAACCTTTCACTCGTGCGCAAAGAGGTCTGCAATGATGTCATTTCCTTCACTTTCCAGATAAAGAAAGTCTCAGAGGGGAAGTGACTTACCCAAAGTCACACAGTCCATAGGCAGCCCAGCCAGGTTTGGGGGTGGCCCGGGCGAACACTGTTTTCCCTCTGTTGCCCAGTTGTATCGTTCAGGCTAGCTGGGAAGATGGGAGGGGGGGTGGCCCCAGTACGCACGCGCCCCCCAAGTGGCTCACGAGGGGACTGCTTAGAGGATGCTGGGGGAGGGGACGCGCCACCCTTGCACAGCGAGGGCACCTTTCCTTCCTGTCTGCGCCGCCCAGAGGTCAGGCCAGGGTCGCCCCCACCCCTCCTCAGCTCCCCAGGGGAGCAGGAGGGAGCCCGAGGCCGCGCCGCCCGCACAGCGCCCCCTGGCGGCCCCCGGCGAGCGCGCCGCTGGCGCCCGGAGCGAGTAACGGGCCGCGGGGAGGGCGCCCGCGAGGGCAGGGAGCCGGCGCGGGGCCGCCCCGGCGCGGAGATAAAAGCGGCCCGGCCGCGCGATCTGCGCGTTCTCCTATTGATTAGCAGGGTCTGCCCGGAGGCCGGGATGCCCGCGGCGCGGGGCCGGGGCTGGGGCCGGGCGTGAGGCCGAGGAGGCAGCCGGGCCGGCGGCCCCGCGCGCAGCCCCGCGCACGGCTGGGCGCTCCCCGCCCGCGGGTGCCAGCAGCAGGCGGCGCGGCGGGCAGCGGAGCCGAGCGGCTGCCATGGGGCTGTGCTGCTGCAAGGACTGGAGGGGACACCTGCCAGCGCCCAAAGGTAACTCTCGGGCGCGCACGTGCGCCGCGGGCTCGGGACCTCCGCGCTCCGGACTGGGCGCGCGCCGCCGCTGCCTTCGGCTGCTGCGGGGGGTCGCCCTCCCCGCCTCGGGGACTTGGGCGCCCGCCCCCATCCTCAGCCTTGGAAAGGGCTCAGGTGTGGCTGCAACTCCCCCAGCGCCTCGGGAAGTTTGGAGCGCGCGTCCAGGGCTCCTCCTGCTCCTCCGAGCGCGGCTGGGGGCTGGGCTCGGGCCCCAGGGCGGGAGGGGAGCAGAGCGGCGAGGGGCGCCCGCTGCGGGGCCCCGAGCGGCCGGTCGGTGCGGCGCGGGGCGGCCAAGTGCACGGCGGGCGGAGGAGCGCCCGCGCCGCCCGCGGCTCCCGGGAGGAGGGACCCGCCCGCGCCGCGCCCGCCGCTGCGGCTTAACCGCCGGGAGCTAGGGGGCCATTCATTCTCCCGGTGCGCCGCTGGCACAAACTTGGATCCGAGGGCCCTGACTCAGGGTTTTCCAGAAGTCGCGGCGGGACTTGCGAGGGGGGCTGCTTGTGGAATGCGGCGGGCTTGGAGAGGGCTCCCAGCCGAGACCCGGGCTGGGGACGTCGGCGGCCGCCCGGGGTCAGGCCTCCCTCGGGCACTGGCCCTTCCGACTTAACTCTTGACGGGCTGAGACGAGAGCCCCGTGGATCGTCGGCAACGTGGTGGGGCGCCCCTTTAGGGCAGAGCTTCCCGATCTCCCCTGCCCTCGCTTATTAAACGTGCAGATGCCCGGGCCCCACCCTGACCTGCCGGATGGGAGTGGTCTGCGAAGCTGTGTGTTTAAGGACTTCCCCAGGCGACTGCCATGACTGGGGGAGGTGGGTAGCCCAGGTTTCACCAGAATGCGCGCCAGGTCCCGGTTCCTTGAAAAGTATGTTGTGGATCCAGATAAAGCAAAGGTATGAGTGTGTCACGCAGCTTGAAGGACTCTTGTCCAGGTGATGATAATGATGCCACAGATGTACAGGTTTGTTTCACCAAGGGTTTGAGGTGGATTATAACGTGTAGAACGAATAAATACAAGAGAACTACACAGGACTGTACGTTTAAACAGGACGTAGAGAAGAGCCCGGTTACTCCGGCCGCCAGATACCGTCTGTGTTGGAGCCTTTTTGCAGCCCAGACCAAAAAGGAAATGGGAATCGTTGCATGGTTCTCATTGCCGCAGAGCAACAGTTTTAAAAAAGAAAAAAAGAGTTTTGCATGTGGGGCTTGTGTTCGGAGGAGGGGACTGAAAGGGGGCGGGTCTTGGCGGTCCCAGTAGCCAGGGCAGCAGAAGGACTCAGGGCAGGTGGGAGCCCAGAGCAGGAAGGGTTTCACTGGGGCTGGCCGGGCTGGAGCAGCTTTTCGTGACCCTTTCCTCAGTAAACTTGGCAGGGAGCCTGCGTCCCAGAAGCAAGGGTGGATTTGCAAGGCGTCGGTTAGGGAGGGTGTGCGCTCAACTAGGAGCCCCAGAAGGGAGCCGGGTACATCTCCTGCTAGCTTTGTCCTCCGGGGCTGTGGACACCTGGGCTACAGCGATCCAGGTGAGGAAGGGGCCTGGCGTAGGAGTGTTTCCTCACTTGCCCCCACCTTCCCATCCACCCCAAGACACAGCTGGCCACAGCAGCCTGGGAGCAGGGACCCTGTCTGAAGGGCCTGTAAAGTCCTGCAGCCCATGTAAATTGCAAAGCTGGCCAAGTCTGGGGCGAGAGGAGGTGGGGAGCATTGTGACGCTAGAGTGTGCCTGCCCTGTCTAGAGTGGGTGCCCACTGCCAGGCAGGAAGGATGGTCTATGGTTCAAGGAAGGCAGACATTTGGCTTGTGTGTGTGTGTGTGTGTGAGGAAGATTGGCCCTGCGCTAACATCTGTTGCCAATCTTCCTCTTTTTGCTTGGGGAAGATTGTCACTAAGCTAACATCTGTGCTAATCTTCCTCTGTTCTATACATGCAACACCACCACCGCACGGCGTGACGAGTGGTGCATAGGTCTGCACCCCAGATCCAAAACCACGAACCCCAGGCCGCCGGAGCAGAGCGCGCGAACTTAACCACTATACCACTGGGCCGGCCCCTAGCTTTTTCATGTCATATCTCCAAATGTTTAAATATTCTTGCCTCATTTAACAAATTTGAACCCTTGTGGCCATTCTAGCTAGGTGATGGACAGTTTGGACCACTGTTCAAAATGAGTTCTACCATAAACAGGGTGGAAGGGGTTCCTTGGTCAAATAACCTTAGAAATCGTGAGTTAGCAAAGTTTGGAATGTTTGGCACAGCAGGACTTCTCAGAGCCTTTAATGCATTGGTGCAGCTGTGCGTCTCCAAGTCACGTGACTTGTAGGTACAGTTTCCAAACCTCTGCCCAGGGAACCTGCATTTCACGTGGCACCGGTATCTTTGGACACACTTTGGGAAATGCTGCTTAACTCACGAAACTGAGTTCAGTTGTCACGGCAATGACACAGTCCATCTCTTCCCAGGGTGCATGTGTGTGTGTATGTTGAGCAGTTGCAAACTACCTGTGGAACGAGCTTTCTGACTTTCCAGACTAGAAATGTGTGTGTGTATGTGTGTTTTATTTAGGAAGTGATCGAAAGAGAGTCCGTTAGTCACTGATGTCACTTAAATTTTTTCAAGACAACAGCTGTTGTTACGGATTTCATTCTTGGGTATTTCTGAATCCAAACTTCAGAGTATTTGACCATATGATCCCCGTGCAAAAGTGTACTTGATAAAGCAGAAAAGCTCAAACGATAAATCCCGTGAAGAGAGCAGCGAATATACATCACGCGCCAGGGTCACCATAGTGGATCCCGTCATCCTGCCTTTAGGGTGCAAAGCCTGGCGCTCTCTCCAGGGGACGCCTGCTCCCCCACTAGCTGCACGGAGCTGCAGGTGGGCCTCGTGGACCAGGCCAGGGATCACTGCAGGCGCTTTTCGAGGCCCCATGTGCGGGGATGTCAATCGCACTTCCCATCGTAGACGAGACAGATGGCTGAAACGGCGCATCCCGGGTCCCAGTGCTCGTGAAGAGGCGGGAAGGTCAGTGAGCGGGATCTGATGTGTAGAGAAGGGTTACACCCTCCCAGAAGCAGAGGGCAGACGGGCTTGCTCTGAACTCTGGGGACGCTGTCTCACTGCATTGTTTCTAGGTGGTGTTTCCAGATGCTTCTGCTATGGAGAGCTCTGTGGTGCGTCTGTTCGGGGGCAAATGTCGTTTTCTTCAGCTTGAGGAAGAAGCAGTACAGGAGTGCCGCATTGAGGCGGCTTTGGTTCCAGCCCAGGGAGGGGGCAAGGGCAGACTGGTGGGCCCCGGAGACCTCTGACCTCTGGTGCCCTGGGCCTGCTGCTGCTTCATCACAGACGATGCTTCTGGGGCTCCTAGCCCCTCACGCTTCCTTCTGGTCTCAGCACCGGGATCCCCCATCTGTCTTCCAGAATCCTGTCCCGTCATGTCCCCTCTCTCCCCAACACCCTCGTCCTCCCTTCTGCGGGCTCCTTGTCAGCCTGCACACCTGCCTGAGTTGCTCATCAGAAGGTTTTTCAAAGCCAGTCTCTCGCCTCCAGGCGCGCAGTCTGCCGGCCCCGCCTCCCGCTTCTCCTGCTCCTGCATTTACCCCTGTCGCCTTGCTGGACCTGGCAAACAGGCGAACAGGCCTGATGCTCCGAGCACCTGACGGCCCGCCCCACCCCTGCCCAGCCCTTCTCCTCCCTTCTCCCCCTCTTGCCCCCTTTAATACACCAAGTGGTCTGTGAATTCTCTGTCTGACCTTTTGAGCTCTGTCTGTAAGTCTCCCCTGGGCCCTGATCATTGCGATCGCCTCTAAGCAAGCAGTCCCCCAAATCCTCTGCCCCCCACCTCTGCAATGCTCATCTCCGGTCCTGCGCCCCACCTGCCCTTTCCCCCGGTGTCCTGGCTCTCAGCCCTGCCCATGGCTTCATTTCCCAAGACCAAAGGCTGGCAGCTCCTGTCATCCTGCCCAGGGCAGTGTCCCCATTCCTGCCTCCAAGGCCACTGCGCTGCCTGTGCAGACCATCATCTTGACTGCTCTGGTCATCCCAGCTTCACCTTTGCCTCTTCTAGTCCAGTGCCCAAGCCAGTGTCCCATGCACGGCTCCCAGCACATTATGTCTCTCCTCAGGCTCTGCCTGGGCCCAGAGTGCCTCCAGGAGAAGGCCCAGCTTCTTAGCCTTGCCGGCATTGCACGTTCCTCCGCCAGCCCCTCCCAACGCCCCCGCACCATACAGCCTGGCCCTCTTTGGTCCCTGCACACCCCACGCCCTCTCACGGTGCCACCTTGAGTGGGGCCTGAGAGGGGTCCAGCCCCGGGGAAAGTGGCCTGTACCTGGAACCATCTCTGAACCCCTGCCCCAGGCCTGGTTCATTTCATTCTCTCCAGGGCCTGGTTGGTCTGAGTCACCTCTGTGAGGTGGCCCCATGCTCGGTAGAGAGTCCGTGCTCAGGGGACGTTGGCGAGAGAGCGGTGCATGGAGCAGAGACGAGGGAGATGGTTGTGCTCATCTTCGCCGTTCATGTCACCCGTTGCCCAGGGAATCCCAGTGCCAGGCCAGCTGGGAGGGTCCAGCCCCACTGGGCGCATGATCACTCCACTGTGATAGACTGGGACACTCGGCGTGGACTCCATGCCCCTGTCCTCATGGACAAAGAGCTTGCGGGGTGCCCGGCAGCCAGTGTGCAGAGGCTGGTGGGACGGGCAGCAACAATGCTCCTGGTGCTGGGCACAGGGTAAGCTGGGCCGACAGAGGACCCCCGCTCCGTCCTGGAGAGAGATGGAGGGAGGTGTGGCCGTCACTGGTTGGAGGTGAAAGAACTGATTCTGCCGTGTGAACTCCTGGACAGCCTCTGAGCCCACCTTCTGAAGAAGGTTCCATTTTTCAAAGTCTTCCAAGATTGCCAACAGGCAGCTGCCACCCAGGATTATGTGTGTTCCTTTAATAACCACTTGTTGGCACCCACTCCACGCCAGGCCTCATCCCCAGCTCGAGGGTGGAAGGTTGGGCATGATGCAGTGTTTGCTCCCGACTTGTCAACGTGCTCATAGCCTGGCCCCGTGGAGACCCAGGAAAGAGACGGCGATGCTGCAGGCTGAGAAGAGATGTAGGGGGAGCAGCCAGCCTGGGTGCTCTGGGGTCCCACCCAGCCTGGAGGTTCAGCAAATGCCCTGACCAGGTGGTGCCCGAGCTGGGTCTAGTAGGAGGAGCCGCCAGCCCAGCGGAGAGCACAGAGAAGGGCCTGCCAGGCCCGTGGAGGTGTGCTAGGACCAAGGTGATGGGGAATGGCAGCCTTTGGCCAGCACAGGGCTCCTCGGTCCCTGCGGTGCCCTCTGTGCCACCTGCTTCCAGGGCCCTGCCCCAGCAAATGCTCCTTGGGCTGGCCTCTGCCCCCACACTTGGCACACTCTTGAGAGTCGGCAGCCTTTGCCCCAGCCCAGGCCCTGCCCTGAGCTCCAGACCCCCTTGGCACCTCCTTTGGGTGTCTTCTGGACCAGAGAGTCGCCAAAGCTAAGCAAGCACAACCCAAACTCTTGATCCTGTCCTGCTGCTCCCATGTGCCATCACCAACTCCCGCCAGGTGTCTTTCCAAATTGCATTTGAATCCCTCTGCTCGTCTGCATCCCAGGCCAGCACGCTGGGCCCAGCCACCGGCATGGTGCCCAGACCACTGCAGTAGCCCCATGTCTTGGACCCTCCCCACTCCAGTCCAGTCTCCAGCGGTGGCCAGGGACCAGTCAGGGTGCCTGCAGGATCTCATCGCTCCCTGCTCACAGATGTGAGTGCCTCCAGTGGCATTCACAGTGAACTCAGTGCCCTTCACAGGGGCCCGCGTGGTCGCCAGCCTCCCCACTCACCCCGGCCTGCTTTCACACCCTCGTGCCCCCAGGTGCTGTCCCACCTCTGCGTCACCCATGCTCTTCTCTCGGCTGGGAGTCACCTTGCCCTGCTCTTGACCTGGT
Organism: Equus caballus; assembly: GCF_041296265.1. Lineage (NCBI taxonomy): Eukaryota > Metazoa > Chordata > Mammalia > Perissodactyla > Equidae > Equus > Equus caballus. The sequence goes on from NC_091684.1 coordinate 93,903,316, forward strand.
GACCCTCAGGTTTGTCTGGGCCCAAGTGTCAGTCTCTCCTGACAGGCCATCCCTGACGAGTTAGTTGCCCACTTGGTATCCTGTACTTTTCCTTTAAAACATATCGCAATGCATAACTATAAAAGTGTCAGTTTGCAAACTGTCCCCTCGCCAAGGGAGCCACAAGCTCCCTGAAGGCAGGCCAGGCTCTGCCGTTTGCTTGTCGCTGGGAAGGCTGGCAGCAGCCAGGCCGTGTGGGAGCGCTCCTGTCTGACTCGACCTTGAAGACAGAGGAGCGCTGACAAGGACGGACGTGAGACAGAAGGACAGGTCGCGATGGTAGAGTCTTGTGCTCCAGAGACTGTGCTCGTGGGCCAGAGCCCCGAGGCGTCCGGCCGGTAGCTCAGAGTTTGCATGGGTCCCACTCTGTTTCTGAGAAGTGTCTCTTTTTGTTACCTCTTCCTTATTCAGTTGTCTTGGACAGCAGCCCTGTGGGTTTTTCAAAAAGGGAACCAGCCTCACGCGGCGGGTTTGGTTCCATTTCCTCCCCAGGCCACCGCAGGCCACCCTTCACCTCTGAGCCTCTGCATCCTGGCCTGTAAACAGGGACAGGCTGCTGACCTCACGGGTTATCAGAAGGCCCGGTGACAGTCCTAGCTCTGCCCCTTTCTGGCTGGGTTACCACTTAGAACCTCAGTTTCCTCATCTCTCAAAAGGGAAGCAGGCAAGACTGAATGATCTCTGAGGCCCCCGTCAGATTGAACCTCTCACGATTCTCTGAGGAAACTCAGAACAGCTCTGTGCTCCTAGCAGCATGGCATTGGCAGGCCAGATATCTTTGCCCACCTGCTCAGAGAGAGGCTCCGCCAGCTGTCACCTGGCTGAGGGGATGTGAGACAGCGGGGAGAGGCCAGCGGCCCCCCTTGGACAAAGTTCAAGGGCAGGTCTGTTTAACCAGCACATAGCCACGGCCAACACTGCTGGCCCTGGGGTTTGAGGGGAGTGGACTTAAGGCCCTAGAGAGGACCAGTCCTGGGGAGGCCTGAAGCCCCTGACCTCGGCCTTTAGGGCAGCTGGCCTCCCAGAGAGCTCGAGAGTCCTGGGGTCCTGAAGAGGGGGAAGGAAATGCCTGGCGGCCTGTTTGCGCATCTTGTTGGTCTGGGGGCCTTGTAAGGGACTCCCCTTAAGGAATCCTGGGGCCTAAATGAGGAGCATCTAAATGAAGTGAAACCCTAAAACAGTTCTTCTTATCTGACCTGCCCCAACTCGGCTTTGTAGCTAACACATATCCTGCCTGACCTGCAGCTTTTGCTGGGCACCTCCCCAAAACACCCCCTCACCAGACTCTTAAACAGCTTTATTGAGATACATTTCCCATATCACAGAATTCATCCACTTAGACTGTACCACTCGGTAGTTTTTGGTGTATTCGCAGAGTTATGCAACTACCGCTGTAATCTAAGTTTAGGATATTTTCATTACCTCATAAAGAAACCTCATGCCCCTTAGCAGTCACTTTGCTTTCCCAAGACCGCCTCTCCCCTTGCATCCACTAAACTACTTTCATACAATGTGTGGGCTTTTGCGAATGGCTTCTTCGCGTAATGTTTTCAAGGTTTGCCCATGGTGTAGCGTGCGTCAGTCCTACGTTGCTTTTTATGGCTGAATAGCATGGCTTCAGAGGATGGGTCTGCCACATTTGGTGTATCCATTTGTCAGTCGATGAGCATTTTGTGGAAGATTTTTGTGTGTATTCGTAAGGGACATTGGTCTGTCGTTTTCTTGCAATGTCGTTTTCTTGTGGTGTCTTAGTTTTGTCATTAGGGGAATACTAGCTGCTCAGGTGTTGGGAACACTTCTATCCTCTTCTGTTTTTTGGAAGAGTTTCTGAACAATTGGTATTAATTGGGAGAATTCACCAGTGAAACTGTCTGGTATTAATTCTTCTTTAAATGATTCAGTGATGACATAAATGATTCAGTCACCAGTGAAACATTTTGGGGAATGTTTAAGCTCTGAATTCGGTCTCTTGTTATAGGCTTATTTATTTAGGTTTTCTGTTTCTTCTTGAGTTTGAATTTGGTAATTCGTCTTGTGAGGAATTTATCTATTTCATCTAAGTGATCTAATTTGTTGGCATGCAGTTTTTCATATGATTCCCTTCTAGTTCTTTTTATTTCCATAAGGATGGCAGCGATGTCCCCTCTTTCATTCCTGATTTTAATAATTTGACTCTTTTTATTTTTTGGTCAGTCTAGCTAAAGTTTGTCAAATGTGGTGAACTTTTCAAAGAATGAGCTTTTGTTTTTATTGATCTTCTCTATTGTTTTTATAGTCTTTATTTATTTCCACTCTGATCTTAATTATTTCCTTCCATCAGTTGATTTGTTCTTTTTCTAGTTTCTTAAGGTGTAGGGTTAGGTAATTGATTTGAGATCTTTCCTCTTTGATAATGTGGGCGTTTACAGCTATAAGTTTCCCTCTAAGCATGCTGCATCCCTTAAGTTTTGATATGTTGTGTTTTCGTTTTCATTCATCTCAAAGTGTTTTTTAAATTTCTGTTTTGATTTCTTCTTTGGTTATTTAGGACTGAGTTAATTTTCCCATGTTTATGAATTCTCCCAATTTCCTTTTCTAATTTCATTCCTCTGTAGTCAGTGACCATCCTTTTGTGTTTTGTTTTATTCGGTCCTTTTAAATGTTTAAGGCTTGCTTTATGATCTCGTATGAGGTTCATCCTGGAAAACGTGCCACGTGCACTTGGGAAGAATGTGTAATCTTCTGTTATTGGGTGGAGTGTACTGTAGATGTCTGTCAGGCCTACCTGGTTCCTTGTGTTGTTCATCTTCTGTTTCCTTGTTGATTTTCTGCCTCATTGTTCCATCCGTTATGGCAAGTGGAATACTGAAGTCTCCAACTATTGTCATTGAATCTCACTTCAATTCTGCCCGTTTTTATTCCATGAATTACAGAGTTCTGTTGTTAGAGGCCTATATGTTTATCATCGTTATATCTTCCTGTTGTTTGACTCTATTATCATTATAAAATGTTCCTCTTTGTCTCCAGTAGCATTTCTGTTTTAAAGTCTATTTTGTGTGATATTTGTTTAGCCGCTCTGGCTCTCTTTTGGGTATTGTTTGTGCAGTATATCTTTTTCCATCCTTTCACTTTCACCCTATTTGTTTTTAAATCTGAATGTGTCTCTTGTAGACAGGATTCAGTTTGTTTTTTAAATCCACTCTGTCAGTCTTTGCCTTTTGTTGGAGTATTTAATTCACTTATGTTTAATGTGATTGCTGATGAGGTAGATTTATGTCAGCCATTTTGCTAATTGTTTTCTATTCGTCTCTTGTCCTTTTTCATTCCTCCCTACTGCCTCCTTTTTGTGTTAAATAGATATCTTCTATCATAGCATTTGATTTCCTTATTACTTATTTATAGTATTTGTTTAGTTACTTTCTTAGTGGTTGTCCTGGGGATTATAATTAGCCTCTTAATTTAAAGTAATCTAGTTCATATTAATACTGTCTTAACTTCAATAGTGTACAGAAACTTCTTTCCAATATAACTGTTCCCTCCCCTTCCTTTGTGCCATTTTTGCCTTACTAATTATGTCTTTATGCATTATAAGCCCATCAACACAGTTTTGTAAGTATTGCTTCATGCAGTATTCTTTTAAATCAGATAGAAGAAAAGAGCTACAAATAATGCATTTATACCGTCTTTTATATTTAACTGTATAGGTACCTTTATCAGTAGATTTGAGTGACCATCTAATGTCTTTTCATTTCTCCCAAAGGACTCTCTTTAGAATTTCTTGTGGTATAGATCGGCTAGGACAAAGAACTGAATTCTCTCAGTATGTGTTTATCTGAGAATGTCTTAATTTCTCCTTTGTTTTTTGAAGGATAGTTTTGCTGGATATAGAATTCTTGGTTGACAGTCTTTTTCTTTCAGCATTTTGAAAATGTCATCCCACTGCCTGTGGCTGCCATGGTTTCTGAGGAAAGTTACCCATTCATTATTTGAGAACCCCTCGTATATGATGAGTCATTTTTCTTTTGCTTCTTTCAAGATTCTCTGTCTTTGGACGGTTTGACTAGGATGTGTCTAGGTGTGAATCTCTGAGTTTATCCTATTTGGAGTTCATTGAGATTCTTGAATTTATAATATTTTCAACAAATTTTGCAAGTTTTCAATCATTATTCCCTCTGATATTCTTTCCACCCCTTTTTCCCCTCTCTCCTCTCCTAGGGCTGCCCTTATGTATATGTGGGCACACTTGATGGTGTCTCACTCAGGTGGCCTCTGAGGCTCTGTTCATTTTTCTTCATTCTTTTTTCCTTTCTGCTCCTCAGACTGGATAATCGCAGTTGACCTATCTTCAAGTTTATTGATTCTTTCTTCTGTCCACTTAGATCTGCTGGTGAGTCCCTATAGTGAATTTTTCATTTCAGTTGTTGCACTTTTAAACTCCAAAATTTCAATTTGGTTCTTTTTACAGTTTCTGTTCCTTTATTTATATTTTCTATTTGTTGAGACATGGTTGTTGTACTTACCTTTAACTCTTTAGACATGGTTTTCTTTGGTTCTTTGAACATATTTATCATAGCTGATCTGAAGCCCTTGCCTAGTAAGTCTAATTCTAGATTAAGACAGTTTCCATTGACTGCTTTTTTCCTGTGTATGGGCCATACGTTGTTTCTCTTTTTGTGTCTTGTCATTTTTTTCTTGAAAAGTGGCCATTGTAGATAATATAATGTGGTGAGTCTGCAAATCAGATTCTCCTTCCCTTTCCAGGTTTTGTTGTTGTTGTTTTTGTTGGAGCTGTTTAGTGACTTTCCTTGACTAAATATGTAAAATCTGTAGTATGCAGTCATTCAAGTCTCCCCTTGGTTAGTTTGGTGGTCAGCTAATGATTTGCCAGAGCTATGATTAGATGCCTTGAACCAATAAGTCTTCTACCCTTTGCTGTGTGTGTGTGTGTGTGTGTGTGTGTGTGTGTGTGTGTGTGAGCACACCTTTAATGCTTAGATAGTTTATAACTCTGCCTTAGTCTTCACTTCCTGCTTGCACAGGGACTCAAAGTCAGCTAGAGGTGAGAGACTGGGGACCTCTTAGGTCCTCCCTGCTCATAGGCACAGATCTACACATGCGCATGCCCTTCTAGATCTCCAGAAATATGTCAGAGCTTTTCAAAGCCCCCAGTGGATTTCTCCCTCCCCAGATCTTCCTTTTGGCCCGCTGTCATTTGCCCCAATTAGGATCACAGCTTTAGGCAGCCGTAATGTTAAAGAATTACCACTGATAGTTTTTGACAAATGCCGTGGAGATTGGGCTTTTCCACAGAATGAGTCAGGTCAAGTGATGACAATGCTCTGTGAATGGGGCTTTTTCAGGAAGCTACAAGACAGGTCACATAGCGACAGTCCTCTGGGGATGGGACTTACTGAGATGCTAATTCATACCAAGGTATGTGAGTGGGTACTAGGTCATCTCTGGTCGAGGTCTTGTCCTTCTTACCTAAACTTTACCTAGACGCTATGTGGTGACTTGGAGGTGAGTTAAGGTGCCTAAGGGCTTGGTCTCAAGGAGGCAGTGTGCAATGTTGGAAGGTCATGAAGCTTGGAGTTGGGCAGACCTGGTTCTGAATTCTGGCTCTGCCACCTACTGTCTGTGCAGCCTTGGGGGCAAGTTACCTCTCTAAGCCGAAGAGGCATACCTTTGTCTGTACACTGGGATACCAACAACCTCACCAGGTTGTGTCAAGAGAAGAATTAAATTGGCCTCTGTAATAAGGTTGCTGGCACACCGAAAAATGCCTAATAATGGAAATGATTATTATTTGGCTTGAAGCTTAGGGTAAGACTCCAAAAAATAATGAGGCCAGTGTTGTTTTGTTGAAATAAAAGCACTTATAACACTCACTATGTGCCAAGCCCTGTCCTAAGCACTTTCTGTATGGGAATTCGTTTAATCCTCACAATAACCCTAAAGTGGATTCTATTTGTCTCATCTTAGAGATGAGGGGACTGAGGCCTAGAGTTTCCACCCAAGGCCACTCAGCACTGGCACTCCCCCCTGGGCTCTTTTGTGCCAGAATGCACACTCCCAACCTACACTCCATGTTTCTTTCGTTTTAATACAACACAACTTAACACCGGGCGTTGTCTTTTCCAACCAGCCATGGAGAACACAACTAAAACCAAAAGCGGCGTATGCCCTTTACTAGTGAAACTTGGGACGGACAGACTGGACTCTCCCTAGTCACATCCAATTTGGAAAGAGTCGAAGGTCAGTCACAAACCAAACTGGCAGCTTCTCCTTTGTGGCTTCGGCCGGGCCAGGTTCCTCTCTGGGGATCAGTCACACACAGGACCTGTCCCCGGTCGGAGTTCCTCTTGGGGTGCGGGGAAGCAGATGCGGCCCCCTGGAGCTGGTGCTGTGCTGAGCGCAGCCCCTCCTTGAACCGGCTCAGAGGGGCTCACAGCCTGAGGGCCAGGAGGGGGCGCTGCGGGTCAGCCACTCCCGCCAGCTCCCCAGGGGCCACCAGGAGCCCGCAGCGCCAGCACAGGAGGGATGTTTAATCGCTTGGCACCCACCTTAACTCACCAGGGCCGTGTAGGAGGAGCCAGCACCCCCATGGGTTCCGTTCCGTCTTCTATGACTCAGTTGGGCCCTGTCACCATCAGTGATGTCACAGTGGCCGCTGCCCACCATGTGACTGTCTCTGCAAGTGCAGAGCATGAGGTGTGGATGGAGAGCTGGGGCGGCGCGCCCAGCGCCTGCTCTCCAGCCTCCCCAAAGGAGGGCCCTAAGTGGCCAGCACTCACCGACCCTCCTGCCCAGGAGGTCTGCAGCCATGGCAGGTATTCAGGTGGCGCTCACCAGAACAGCCAGGATGTTTGTAAAACGCTCAAATATCTCTGTACCAGTTAGCAGATCGTCGCTGCCAGCAGCCTCCCAGGGCCCCGTGGCCTCCTCACTGTCTGGTGCCTGAAGCTCCATGCCTGCCCAGCACAGCCACCTGCGGCTGGGGACGGGCTTATGACCCGCTGCTGTGCTCATGGTCTGGCCGAGCTGTGCTGAGCTTTGCATACCAGCCAGTCTGCATCAGCAACTTCTGGAGGCACAGAGCCCTGAACTGGGGAGTGAGGAGGGAGCTTCGAGACTGGATTGTGTCCACGTCCTCGGTTTTCTCATGAGGCGAGGCGGACGGAGAGAGGCCTGTCCTCTGGTAGGTGGAGGATGCAGATGGGCAGCAGCGTGAATGGCCTTGGAGTCCGGCTGCCCTGGGCTCAAGTCCTGACTCCACTTTGACCTCCTGAGCCCCTGGGCGTGCGCCTGGGCTCTGGCCTCGGTCACACGGTCAGGAAAATGATGTGTCACCGGGCTGCCGCGAGACAGTGTGGGTATGGAGCAGGACGACTTGTGTGGGGTGAGTGCCCCCCAGCCCCAAATGCTGTCCTCCCCTGACAGCCGGGGCTGCGGAGACGCCGACACCTTCTAACTTAGCGGGGCCCCAGCGGCCATGTCCAGGGCCACCTGCCTGCAGATGGGCCACTACCTACCTCGTCCTAGTCCAACCTCGGGAATGAGCAAGCTCTTTCCCAGTGAAGGCCTCTCGGGAGGGTGAAGGAGACCATCCGCCATTCACACTCTGAAGCCCACCTTGCTAATGATCAGTGGTCTGGACCTACAGATGTCACACACGGGCTCGGAGGGGGTGAGCTGAGGGGTCCTCGGAGGCCACCCAGCCCGGCCTTCACATTTTCCAGAAGAGTTTATTTTAAAAGCCCAGAAGAGAGGAGGTGACTTGCCTAAGGCCACACAGCACGGTCTGTGGCCCAGCTGGAACTCCACCCATGGTCCCTTGTCCGGGACCTCCTGTCTCTTGACTCTGGAAGGCTACCTCACTTTGTTCTAGTTTAGTCCACATGAATCGAGGGCAGGTTCTGTGCACAGAGCTGTGCCCGCCACTTACAGAGCTGGTGTCGCCTTCCTTACCCAACCGGTTAATGGGTGGAAGGTTACTCAAGGCATGCGTGAGGGTTCGGGGCTCCATTCTCTCATGCCACCTCTGACAGCTGGATGCCATGCATGAGCCCTGCTCCGAATGTGCTGGAGAAGGTCAGGCCAACTCTATCAAAAATAATCCTTCCTCTGTTGTCCTGAGACATCTCCAAGTACCAGAAGGGACAAAATGGGCTTAGACTTGAGCCTGTCTGCTTTGCCACAGGCCCCAGCCCTCCCTGTCGTCCTGCCTTGTGCGTTTGCATTGACTCCACAGCCCTGATATCTTGGTGGATTCCCAGGGTTGAGAGGGGCTCTTGGTGCCTGACGTGTTTCTCAGCCATAGTCAAGGAACCTTTTATACAGAGAATGCTCTCCTGCCTTAAATAAACGGTCTTTCATTTGGGAAGGAAGAGGAGCTCACATGTGCTGGGCATTTACTGTGCCAAGGGCAGCGCCAGCTGGGCCTCCGATTTCTCCAGCCTCCCCTCGGGGTGGGTACGATAGTGTCAGTTTTAGAGATGAAGACATTGAGTCTCTGAGAGGTAGACCACTCTCCCCCGGCCACCCAGATGTCACCGGTCAAGCGAAGTTTGAACCGAGCTCGGAATGCCTCCCGAATCTGTGTTCTCTTCTCCCGGCTGTCTTTCAAGTCTCAAGAATGGACTCTTCTGGGAAGATCCCAGTTGATAGTCCTTGGCTGCTAGGACTACGGGGCTTTGACGTTTCTCTGGCTACCTAATAAAGTGATTTCTGATGGAAACCTAAGGACGTACTTCCTTCCTGTGCCCCACTCCTCTGGGACCCACAGGACATCATCAGAGCTTGGAAATCCCTGGAAACCGGGGAGGAGCAGGCACCCAAAGGATGTCGCAGCCCCTTCCCTTTATTCAGAGAAACCGGGGACCTGCTCCTTCCCCATAAACTCCTGGGAAGCCACTGACTAGGGCTGGGCGAAGGGAGGGGGGTGAGTCTGGGGGAAATGAGGCCACGGAGCCCCGGAAAAGGCTTGGGTCACCCAGCATCCTGCCCTGTCTCCCCTGTGAGGCCCCATTGTCCTGGCTCCAGCTCCCGGCTGGCCCGCCCTCACCACTGCAGCATTCACAAGCTGGCTCTAAGGCCCATTCTGAGTGAGTTCGCGCTATTTGTAGAATCTTCTTAAAATACCACAACAGTGCCATTCACGGAGCGTCTGCCTGGCAGTCGATGGTGGAGGTCGGAACAAAGCTTCCCTGTGCTCGGCATCCCGTTCTGGCCTCTGCCGGAGGGCGCCCCTCCGCCCCACCGATGGGGGTGCTGGCGCTCGCCCTGTCCTGGGTACTCCAGAGCGAGGCCCCGTGGGGTCCAGCCCAGACTCTGGTCCCCCCACACTGGCCCGGAGCATGCCCTGGGTCAGGCTGGCCAGCAGAGGGAGTGCAGGATGGCGCCCAGCTCTGTAAACGAGATGGTGGCCTCCATGTGGCCGTCCCCATTAGGCACAGGTCTCCATACCCCCACCCTCAGCCCCCCATCAGCAGGCCACACGCAGACTTGCTCAGTCACAGCTGGATGGAAGGACGAGAACAACAAATCAGTAAGGGCTCATCAGGGAGGGACCCGGGAGGATAACACCCATCGTGTCCAGAATCAGAAACTCTGGCATTCTCGTTTCCAGGGACACGGTGTCATCACAGTGGTGTCCTCGCCAAGTGCATTGCTCCGCCCCACTTCAGCAGTCCCCACAGTGCCTTCTCAGGAGCACTTCCTCTTGGGATGTTGATAAGAGTCACATCAGCAAGGTGTTTTGTGGTACCCGGAGGAGCTGAGGGTTTTCTGCTGTTGGACCTTTATCATGCTGATGGCGGGGCTTCCGCCTGGAGCTGCTGGCTGGACAGCGATGCTCTAGCTGGACCTTCCTGTGTCCCCTCCAGGATGAGGGTGTGGCTGGAGCCCCAGGCGATGTGCTCATCTGTTCAAAGGTTTGATGACTTCCCAATTTTTGTCGTCCCCCATTGGCACCTAACCATTGCAGAGAAAATCAGGCGTTCCTCCAAAAGGAGGGAGCTGAGCTGTCCTGCAGCTAAGAGCCTGCGGTGGGCCCTGCTGTGTGACTGGGAATGGCCCTTGGTGCCCCTTGCTGCCTGGGAAGGCTTGGCAGCCAGGGCCCAGCAGCTCCGTCATTGAGCCGCTGTGCCAGCCAGCACTGACGTCCGGTCCCCTAAGGTGGGTTTGTAAACTCCGGCAGGCCCCCGATAAGCCCCTGCTAACAGCTGGTCAGGAAGCACCCTGGGCCACGCCCTGAGCAGTGGCAGGTTGTCATATACAGCCACAGCACGAAGTGTGATCTCTGATGAGGGCCCTGCCCCACAGTGTGGATCTGTCTGGGGCAAGGGCGGGGTGTCCACACCAAGGATGGATCTGGGATTCGCAAAGCACCACCATGTAAAGAGCAACAGCCGCCTCAGCGTGGACAGTGGCCGTCCCAACGTGTGAGCCCTGACAGCTGAACTGGAATCTGAGCATCCTGGGGGAAGGCAGGCCGCCCCAGGGAGTGGGCCCTCTCTGAGACGAGGAGGCCCACATCACTCACCGGCTGCAGGACTTCCGGCAGGGGACTTTGGATTTCTGCGCCTCAGTTTCCCCATCAGTGAAACAGGATCCACGAGGCCTAGGCTGGGGTTCGCTGTGAGGATTAGAGGAGCTGGCCCAGGTCGGCCTTGTTCCTGGCAGCATCCTATCCATAAGTGAGTTACCAGGGAAATGGGAGATTTTGCGGTTTCCATAGCCTGGGGCTCTGAGCTCCCTGAGGACAGCAGTGGCCTGCGTGTCATCCTCCTGTCCTCGGCTCACCCACACATGTGTGGCTGTCCTACAAGGAGGTGGAGGAAGCTGGTGAGAGGTGCTGCTGTACAGAGAGGGTCCTGCACACCAAGGACTCAGAGGAGAGGGAGGCTGACGTCATTGTGGGAATGTCTGAAGGTTGAGTTTGTTGATGCTGTTCGCCCTTTGCCCAAGACACTAATCTTTCAGAATTCTGAGTTTTCGTATCCTCTGTTTCTTCCGTTGCCGTCACCTGTAACTTCATGATGTTGTCACTATGGCTGCCTATATCCACTCTCCCAGTCCTTTTTAACCACCATCCGGGGACCATGGAGCCAGCAAGGCATGCATGTTAGAAATGTGTGTAAAACAAGAGTAAGCGAGCCCTGAGTAAGGTCCTGGGGGGCCAGCTGTGCAGCTCTTAGTGTTTTGAAGCCTGTTTGAGCCTCCCTTTCATTCTTTCACTTGTCCCCAGACTCCGGATGGGTGAGGTTGCCAGTAGGTGATTTCTGGATAAACGAGGTGTTTCTGTAATACCCTAGGCCTGGAGGGACAGGCAGTTACCCTGGGCGTGGTGGTTTTCTGTCCATGCAAGTTGACTCTTCAAGTGAGGAAGGCTAAGGTGATGAAGACCCCAGCAAACAAAGTATTTTCCCAGGTCCACCTTGCAGGCAGGACTGAGGGGCAGGAGGAACAGAGAGGCTGGAGGAGCTGGGGTTTTGCTCCCCAGCCCTACCAGCTCTGTTGAGGGGGAGATCTCTGGACGTCAGAGGGATGAGGCATAAAATCTTGGCTCTGGCCGTCTGGCTGGGAGGGCTTAGGCAGTTTTCTTCTGTAGAAAGTGGAAAGACAGACCTTCCTCAAGGTCTTGATCTAGGCAGCCAGGTTGCATAACTCCAGGAGGGGGTTCACATAAGCTACAATGCGAGTCGGTGCCTCCAGAGGGTGCTATTCATTTAGACTACAGTGAGATTGACTGCCCTGGGATGGGGCAGGCACTTAGACTGCAATGTGAATATCAGCCTCCAGAGGTGCCATTTATTAAAGCTGTAAGGTGAATGGCTGCCTCCAGAGGGTTCCATGCACTTAGATTGTGAAAGTGAATGGCTGCGTCCTGGAGTTGTGCTGGGAAGTGGTGCTGGTTAACAGTGAACATGGTATGCTTCAATCCTGGCACTAGCAAGACTTCTTATTTGTCTGCTTGGCCTCCAGGAGGGAGCCAGCTTGTAAACTAGTGTGTTGTTTTGTTAAGAACCTGAAGAATTTGGGTGAAAAAGAGCATGGGGAGGACGTTAGCTACAGCTCTGAGGTCCCAGCACCTGCTGGGGGTGGGCCACGTTCTTTCGGCTTGACCTCCCTGGAACCCTTGCAAAGAGGAACAGAGCATCAGCGAGAGATCCATGGCATCCCTATGGAATCAAGGAAATTTCTTGTGCCCAACATAGATTTTGTGGCTCAACAAGTGTCCGTGTGACCAGCTAGAGGAGGCAGAAAGGCCCTGGGGCGAGGGGTGAGTGTGTGGCACTGGCTGGGCAGACAGGGGGCGTGGACCCCCACAGGCGCCTGGCGCTGCTCTGCCATGTGGCAAGTCACCTGCCTCAGCCTCTGCACTCAGAGCCCTTCTCTGCAGTCAGCTGAACTCCTTACAGGCCTTTGGCCCTGTCTGCTGCCTTCCGCCTCCATGAAGCCCTCCAGATGCCTCTCTTCACCGTGGCCTGGTGAGGAGGCCGAACTTGCTTCTGGGGGAGGTGAAAACCCTTTACACCTAGGAATTCTGCCTCCTCGACTCCTCCAAGCTGCTGGACCAACCAGGAGCTGCCGGCCAGGGTTCCTCCTCCCCAGCACGGAGAGATCCTGTGGTGCTGAGGTTTTGTGGTGCAGAACTGGGGAGGGGCTCCGCCATCTCCATAACAAAGAGCAGGGAGGCAGACGGGGAGCCTCGGGCCTCCAACCTGCATCCTCCCCAACTCAGTCCAGAGCAGACGTCTTTGTTGTTGCTAATTTGGCTTCTTGGGTTGCTTCCCAGCCTGCGGCTGACCCCGCTCGCCCTTGGCTCCCTGAGGACCGGGGCAGCGTCTGCTTCGCCTTTGTGTCCCCGTTTCCTAGCATGGTTTCTGGCAGCACTTTGAGGTCCTGAGATGGTAGGAGCAGAGAGTGTCCTCCGGGGCAGCGGTTCTGAAACGGCCACGTGGGGCAAACAAGGACTTCCTCCTGGTCAAGGGAGAACAGAGATGGGGGCCACGGGCTTGCTGGCTGTCGCCTCGTGGTGTCAGGAAGAATCTAGTCAGGTCCTTGGGTGATGGTCAGCCCCTGCCCCAGCCCTGGGCCTTCCCCTGTGATGCCAGGCTGGGAGGGCCAGGCACAGGGAGCTGACAGCCAGGAAGAGGGACTCCGGGCCAGGGATCCCTGGTCCGTGCGTGCGTGTCAACCAGCTGGGCTTGAGCCCGAGGTGGGAATCAGTTGGGAGGAGGTAAGAGGGGATGCCACCAGCATTTGTTGAATTAATGCTTTTTGAATAAATTCATTACAAAATGACTTTTATTTCTTATGTTTAGTCTCAAAGGAGCAGTTTCTGGAGACAGTGAGCAGAGCGTGGTGGGACTTGGGATACGCCCCCCCTCCCACCAGCACTGGGCCTCAGTGCCTGTCCCAGCTCTGCTCATGCCCCCGCGTGGGAGGGGGCTTGGAGCCTCAGAGGCTGGTCCTTGTTCTTGCACTTCCCCTGGGTCACCACCTGGACCCTTCCTGTCCCAGCTCCACCCACCCCCTAATGTATGAGCAAGCTCTGAGACCCAGACAGATGCTGAACCCAGGCCTCGTCACCCTCTCCACGCCTCCTTGCCTGGCCCTTGCGTGTCCACCTCCTCCTGGACACCTGCCGGAACTTCCTGTCGACCTCCGACCCACTCACGCCCTCCCAGCTGCGCCGAGCCACACAGAGGGCCTCGGGACTTCTCCCACCTTTGCAACTGCGGCCCCTTCTCCCCCAGCCCGGATCTGTGCAAGACAGCCAGCCCCTCTGGTCACAGATCTCAGCTCAGGGGCCCCTCTGCAGACTTCCTGACGCCCTGCCCAAGGAGCACCCCACCCCATCCTTGCCCCAGTCGCCCATCTCAGCTCACCTCCTTCCTTCTTTTGCTCCCTCGTCCTGTGTCCGTTCCCCCCCAGGAGTCAGCGCCCGGGGGGCAGGGCTGGCCTGTGCTGTTCCTCCTGCCCCCGCCTCCAGCCCGCTGATGTGCCAAGCCCCAGAGCAGGTGGGGGAACGCGGGGGGTGAAAGCTCCAGGCCCACCATGGATGTTTCATTCCCTGGCCTGCTTGCCTCCCTGGGAGAGCTTCCAAAACCCACGGCCCGCACACGAGCCTGTCTCGGGCTTTGACTGGGGGGAACCCAAGCTAAGATGCATGGTAGTAGTGGCTGCAGTGTCAGTGGGGAGAAATATTCACCTTAGCATCGTGACGTGAAGCAGCAAAAGGCACGAGGTACTGCCAGTTAGTGAGGGGTGTGTACTCAGCCACCGTCCATTAGTCATTCATCTAGCAGGAGATGATGGAGCTGCCACCTGGAGCAGTGCACTCTGTTAGTGCTCTAGGAGAGGCACCAGGGTGCATCACACCCCAGGAGGCCCAGAAGGCTGACCAGGGTGGCAAGGACCTGGGGTGGGGAGGGGTCAGGGGCTGGGTGTGGACCAAGGAGGGGTCTTGGATGCAAACCAAGGTTCCCTCCCCACTAGATCATGGGGCTTGGGGAACTTACCCCCTGGCTGCAGCTCCTCCTGCTCATAGTAGGGATGGTGATGTGGTCATAGCACTTTCTTGCTAGAGTTGCTGGGAGGAGCGCCAGACTCTGCCAGCATTGGCGGGGGAGGGGGCAGCAGGACAGTAAAGACAGCAGCCACCGCCTTGGGACCTCTGCAGCCCACACTGTAACATTGTAGAAATAAATGCCAGCATGGTATTTCTACATGGACGCTCAGCATAAATCACATTTGTTTCGATTCTAATTGCAAGACCCCCGCCCCATCCCCCCAACAGCCCCCTGCCCTTGAACAGTCCAGACCTGCTCTCCATCTGACAGTGGCATATTCTATGTTAATATGTTGCTATTTTCAACTTATTTTTTTCTGCACAAAAGTTACTTTTAACCCCGGGGGGCTCTGGCCTTACAGTCAGTGGTGTTTTCCAGTCTCGGCCGGCCATGCGGTGTCTATGGGAGGTCAGGAGACAAGTGACCCGACGCCAGGCCCAGAGCCCAAGCTGTTGGGGGAGGTGGCCCTGCGGATGCCGTTCTCACAGTGTGGGCTCAGCCCCACGCCCAGACCTCTGGACCCCTTCCTATCTCTCAAACACTAGTTTTGCGTTCGTTTGTGATCGTAGGTCAGGCCTGTCTCCCCAGCCAGGCTGCCTTCTCCAACAGGCGTTTGTCACTGCTGTGTCCCAGCACACGGCACCATGCCTGGCACCGGGTAGACCTTCAGTAGGTATTGGTGGGAGGGAGAATGGGATAAGGAAAGCTGGGAGTGGGTGGGGCACAGTTAGGGGAGCTGAAGGAGAAGTGGATTTATTTGAGCTGGGGCTGGATGAATGAGGAGGAGTTTACCAGGTTGACACGGTGGGAAAGGCATCCAAAGAAGAGGGAACAGCATGTGCAAAGACAGTGAGGCCTGAGTACATGGTTTATCCCAGGTACAGGAAGTAGGGCAGAGAGCCTGGAGTATCCGGTGAGATAGGGGAGTAGCTGGCCCGGCTGAAAGGGACCCTGGGCTGATCACACAGAGGAGCCCCAGTGGGAAGCAGTGAACTGGGACGTGTCCTGAAGGCAGAGGGGAGAGGCTGTGGTATGGAATTCTCACCGGGAAGGAAGACACCTGACTTGCCTTTCAGAGAGGACCCTCAGGCCGAGCTCAGGCATTTCCAGCTGGCCCCACATTCCTCCTTCACTTCTGCAATTGTCCCCGTGAGAAAAATCACGGCCCACGTTCTCCCACGGGCGCTGCCCAGGGCAAGGTCTACCCAAACGTCCCCAGAACCACAGAAGATTTTCCATGGAGGTGCTGGTTTTGAGAAATGAAACTCTGCTAGAGGGACAGACTGGTGAAAGGGGAAGTTGGAGCTCAAACCATTTTGGGGACAGTGGGTGCATTTTCCTAAATTAAAAGTACTCAAGGGGGCTGCCCCATGGCACAGCTGTTAAGTTTGTGCACTCTGCTTCTGCAGCCCGGGGTTTGCTGGTTGGGATCCTGGGCGTGGACCTATGCACCGCTGATCAAGCCGTGCTATGGCAGGCGTCCCACATATAAAAAAATGGAGGAAGATGGGCACAGATGTTAGCTCAGGGCCAATCTTCCTCAGGGGAAAAAAAAAAGTACTCAAAAGTGCAGGGCACGTCTAACTTCTCCGGGGCCAAACCTGGGAGCTGACACCTCTCTCAAGTGAAGAGAAACGATTGTTATTCAGGACAGTAATCTGTGTCCCTGATAACACACTCACACACACTTCAGGAGTCTACAGTGAGAAGTAATTCTTGTTCTTGAGCCTGTTGCCTCCTCTCTGAAGCAAGCCCAGGTCCCTGCGTCCTGCTTGTCCTTTCAGAAATAGGCATGCACGACCATGCCCCTGTGTGTACACGCCACTCTTACACAGATGCCAGTGTATCCTTTGTGCTGTATCTTGCTTTTTCCACACAATAATGTATTATCCCATGTCACATAGTTCCACCACCTTCTCTTTCTGGATGTACATAATTTATTTAGCCAGCACATCATTTATTTAACTTGATGGACGGTTCGCTTTTTGCCGTTTATTCTTACTGCCTCCTTGTGCACACGTGTAAATGTCTCTGCAGAGTAAATTCCCAAGGAAGAGATTGCTGGCTCAGTTGAAATTTTGACAGATTTTGTCACATAATTCCCCAAAGAGGTTTGCAAAAACCTACTTCTACCAACATGGTGAGGGTCTGCCCACTTTCCTCACTGCCCTCCTCTCAGGTTGGGGTCCAGCTTCGAGCCCCTCCCACCCCCTGGTGAGCCGGTCCCTGGGCTCAGCTTGGCTCTGAGTGGCTCCCAGGTGCCAATAAGCCCACATGGTTGGTCACCCCGGAAGGCACAGCCTGCAGCCCGCCATTCACTGTCCCCACCACCCCCATGTGATGTGAGGACGTTTCACTTGTCACTTTATAGTAAATTCTGCTTTCGTTTCATTTTTAAAATAGGTAACATGGTTCAAATATGAGAAGGGACAAAGCCAGTCTCCCTGCACCCTTTTCCTCCAGCCACCCGCTGCCCTCCTCAGGAGAAGAGCCATGGCCAGTGTCTTCTGTCTCTTTCCAGAAATATTTTGCACATATTCAAACAAACAAGTGCATCTTTTGTTCTTCCTCCCTCCTTCCCTTCCTTTGCAAACGTGATAACATGTCATTGCTTTTTCCACGTAACAGCATCTAGCAGAGAACATTTCAAATCTGGGCAGAAATTGCATCTTCCTTCTTTCTAGTACCTACAAAGCATCATATTTTATGAATATGAATCCCTCTGCTTCCTTCTCGTCATTGTCATTTCAGTTTCTTTTCTTTGCCATGCAAATATTTTTAACTTTTGCGTGGTGACATTTTCTTTCTGTGGTCTCTGGTTTTGGTGTCATATTTAGAAAGGCCTTTCCCACTTTGAGGTAATGAGAAATTTCTCCCATGATTGATTCGGGGACTTTCGTGGGTTTCGTTTTTCATCTTTAACTCTGATCCATCATGAATTTTTATTCTGTTATATGGTATGACATAAGGATCCACCTTGATAATTTTCATCTAGTTGTCCCTATTCCATTTATAAAATAATCCATTTTGTCCTCACCCATTTGAAATAACTCCTTAATTTAATCAGACTCCCAAAATGTGTTTGCGTCTCTCTGTTCGTGCTATGCAGTATGTACTGTTTTCGTATTGTAGCTGTATGCTCTGCTATTTTAATAATTGGTGGGGCTGGTCTGCCTTCATTATTCTTTTTTCAAAAATGCATTTGCTGTCTTTGCATATGAACTTGAGAATCCACTTGTCTAATGTAAAAAGAAATGCTATTAGCGTTTTATGGTATTAAATTTACAGACTAAATTAGGTGAAATTGGCATCTCTGTTAGCTTGAGTTTTCCTTCTTATATGATGCTATGCATTTCTGTTTCTCCTAATTTATAAACAGATTGTGATTTCTGTGTGTTATTGTGATTTCTGTGTGTTAATTCTGTGTCTGGCTACCTTACGGAATTCCCTTATTGCTTGCAATGGTTTTTCAGTTTGTTGACTTAGGTTTTCCGCATATATAAATAATAACAGCAATAATAATAACAGCAGGCCTCCAGCCCCCTCCAGCTTTCATAGTGTTGTGTTCTCTCTCTAATCTAATTGTACCGGCGAATAGTTCCAGGAGAATGCACAGTCGCAGTGGTGCTGGTGGACGTGCTTGTATTGTCCCCGGCTTTGATGGGAATGTCACTACTGTCTGTCTACTAAATAGATTTGGCTTTTGTGTATTCATGTTGAGGAAGGATCTGTCTATTCCTGTCTAACGTAGAATTTTTATCAAAATGGATGTTAAATGTTGTCAAGTGCCTTCCAGGGTTTCTCCCCAGACCCAGGCTGTGGGTCCACAGTGTGCCCCGCTAGCCCTGAAACCTCCTGCAGTTGCCGATGAAGCAATGAGGGACTGCCTGGTGGCGCCCAGGGTCTCTGTCCCAGATGCTTTCAGCTGCAGGAAGCAGAAAAGCTCCCCTAACTGGGTTAAATTAAAGGAGGTGTTATTCCTACAGACCGAGAAACCCAGAGGTGGCCAGTAACTGGGTTGGTGACTTGGGGGTTCAAGAGAGTCAGCGAGGACCTGGACGCCCGCCTCCCCTCTGCCCTCCTTGGCCTGTTGGCTTTACCCGCTGCTCAGCGTGGTCATAAGATGACCACCACGCGTCCCACAGGCACGACACGTCCCTTTGATGGAGAGGGGTCTCTTGGTGGGGTCCTTCTTTGAAGTCAGGAAGCCTGTCTCAGAAGCCCCTCCGAGGAGCCCCTGTGTCCCTGAGGCTGTGTCTCCGGTCTTAGGACGGCCTGTAAAGTGTAACTCGTTTTCATTTCTTTAAAAATCGTACTTCGTGTCCCACAAGCGCTCATGCGTAATGGCTACATGTGATCCCATCACAGTTGTGCGCCCCACCCCACCTAGCCTTTCCCATTTGGGGCGTCACAGTGCTCACGACATCTCACCGGGTGTGTCGCTGCTTCTTTGACTGGGCCTTCTGAGATCTGAAACAGGGTGGGCTCTGTGGCCACTGCCTTTCTCGGGCAAACAAGAACTTCACTTTTGGTTCCAGCCCATCAGAGATGTGATTGAAAGCCCAGAGCGAGTACGAGGACCCACAAAGGATGGGGCGCAAGGCCATGGGGAGACCCCGGGGGGCCCACTGCGCACTATTTGGGGCATTGGGGGCTCTAACTGTCTGCCCGAGACCTGGGGGGTGTTGGGACTTGCTTTCTCAATGTGTCTGTGATTTCCTTGACTGTCCCGGCCCCAGGGGAAGGGGGCCAGTAAGGGCCTGGATGTGGAATGTCTAGAGGCCCTGAGGACAGATGGGCGGGCGCCTGACACACCCTGTTCACTGTTGGAGATCAAAGAAGTCTTCTCAGCTAGCACATCCCAAGGGGGAGAGAGGCCCACATAAGGTTTCCATGTGCCCCAGTGTAGTGACATTGGGTGGAGTCTGTGCAGGGACTGGGGACTCCGCCCATCCCTGTCCTGCTCAGTGGCTGCCTCCCTTCTTCACAGGATCTTGTCTTCCTTCTCAGAAAACAGAGCATGTGGTCCTAGGCAGATGGTCCCTGCATGGTGAGGCTGTGCACCTGCCCTGGGGGCCGCATCCTCTTCCCTCGGTGCACATACAGCAACCCTAAGCGACAGATTCAAGACAGCCCTGAAGGAACCTTGGGGACCTGAAGTTTCTGCTTCTCACAGCCCCAGCACCTCCTCTCCTGACCCTCTGCCCTCCATCCCCTCCCCTAGGAGGGCCCCTGGGAGGGCGTGTGACAGAGGGTGACAGCTGGGGCACCCTGGGCCCTCTGCAGTGCTGCCCTGGGGATGGAGCAGGGTGGTGGCAGGGGAGCGTTCGGGAAACCCTGGGCCCTGCAGTTGCCTGAGTGGTCAGTGGGGAGGGTCTGTCTGGTGGTGGACCCCAGGTTGCCTTCACTTCCTTCCCGGGGCTCCAGCAGTTCTCTGCGCCTCACTTCCGTATCCAGTTTTCCCTGGGGTTCCTTTTCTCCCTATCTGTTCAGACTTATGTTGGGCACATATTTAGGCCACGAGACCACCTTTCACGACTGGCTTCCAGTCCCCAAAGTCAGATGACAGCCCAGCACTATCTCCTGCTTTCTGTGTCCTCTTTCCTCCTTCCCCTCCACCTTCCCCTGTCTCTTTTCTCTCTCTGCATTTGTGACAATAAAAAGGCTTTCTAGAAATGCAGAGGTGGGTTGTCCCTGGCTGAGGGCTGCTGCTCACAGGAGCCCCGAGAAGGGAAGCAGGGAGCAGAAGGCCCAGCGCCCCCTAAGGACCCCACCCCACTGTTGATGCATCCAAAGGAGGCCAAGAGGTGACCTGGGAGCCAGCCCCTGTTCGTGGCCCTGAGGCTTGCCCAAGGTGGACCAGGTCGGCCTCTTGCTGCCCTCCTGCAGGGGGGGGGGGGCCTCAGATTTTCAGCTGAGAGAGCACACCTTGCCTTTTGCTGATTTCTCTGTGGGAGGCCCCAGGCCTGTCTATGCACGCAGCTCGGGTCCCCAGATCACGCCCCCTCGAAGGTTGGGTCTAAGGTGGCCAACACCCTAGGAGACTGGGTGGCATGTAGTTTGTCTCGCCCACCCAGGGCCCACTGGAGAGGTCACCCAGCCTCATGTGATAAGATACAGCCAGCTCGCTCTGAGCAGGGGTCTGGGCAAAGCTAAGTGGGAGCAGCTTTACAGTCCAGTGTATATGAGTCACCTTGATTCTCCCAGCCCCCATCCCCAGAGGGGCACTACACAACTACAGCCCCCCCCATCTTTGTAAAAGCCTTAGGGCAGGGCACAGGTAGACCCCCCCCCACCCCCCGCAATTATTGCTCTGACCTAGAGAGGGGATCCATAAAGTAGCAACCCCTGATGCTTCCGCATAGGTTACATCATCTAGTGATCTTAGTTGTCTTCTTGCAAAGATTCTGGCAGGCACCAGGTGAGAGTTTAGGGGTCAAGTACAGAGATGGAGAAGGAGGTCAGGTCCCAGCAGCAGAGGTGGAAAGAGTGGCCAGAACAGGCAGGCCTGGAGACAGCAGCTCTAGGCTTGGAATTCTGGCCTTCCCGGTTCTGCCCTGTGTCACGTGGGCAAACGATTCCATCTGCCTGAGCCTCAGTTTCTTTACCTGTATAGCACGGATCCTAACACCTACCTAACAAGTCATAAGAAGATAAAATGCCATAGTGTATGTAATTACCTGGCACATAGTAGGCAGCTGCTGCTTCTGTTATTATATTTATTATCATCCATATCATCATCATTATTAAAAGAGATGTAAGGATAGGTAACATCAGATTCCAACTGTCTAGGCCCACTGAGGCAGCAGGCCACGTGGGGGGGGGTCGTGCTTCACACTGTATTTTGACAAGATGGGGGTTGTGTTTTTTATCTGTTGCTGTATGACAAAGTACCCCAAAACTTAGTGGCCTGAAACACAAACATGTCACCTCACTGTGTCTGACAATCAGGAATCTGGAGTGGCTTAGCGGGGTCCTCTGGCTCAGGGTCTCTCACAGGCTGCATGCAGGTGTTGACGAGGGCTGTGGTCTCATCTGAAGGCCTGACTGAGGGAGGCACTGCTTCAGGCTCACTCATGTGGATATTGGTAAGGAAGGCTCCTTGAGTGCTGTTGGACTGAGGGCCACGGCGCCTTGCTGGTTCTTGGCCAGAGGCTTCTCTTAGTTCCTTGCCACATGGGCCTCCCCACAGGGCAGCTTACGGCACGGCAGCAGGCTTCCAGCAGGACAAGTAAGGAAGAGAGCGGTGGAGGGCATGCAGGATGCAAGCCACAGTCTCTTTGTAACCTAATTCAGAAGTCACATCCTGTCACTTTTTGCCATCTTGCATTCATTAAAATCAAGTCACTAGGTCCAGCCCACATCCAAGGGGATGATTATACGAGAGTGTGAATAGCAGCGAGCAGGGTTCATTGGGAGCCATCTTAGAGGCCGCCTGCCACAGAGATGGAGCCAGGAGCCCAAATTCTGCAGCCAGACTGCCTGAGTTCAGATCTTCAGCCCTCAAGAGTGGGTCGTGAGTGGCCAATACTTCAAGAGACCAGTTGACAAATAATTCCCCCTTGCTGACCGGGGCCAGTTGGGAAACTCCATTCTAACTAGTCATGTGACCTCAGACCAATTCCTGAACCTCCCTCAGTCTCTGTTTTCTCATCTGTAAAATGGGTGTCATCGTTGTACCACCTTATACAGTTGTTCTGAGGATAGTGAGCCAAAAGATGCAAAGCTCTTAGAATGGTGCCCAGCACGTGGTAAACACCCAACGAAAGTTGCAAAAGATTTTTGTTACAAGAGATTGCTTGTGACTTCCACAGAGCTCTCCATGGGTCCCCACAACAACCACCGCCACTCATAGAACTCCCACCCTTTTCCAGGCGCTGGCCCAGTCTCTGGGCGTACCAGGGAGACCAAGGGAGGCAAGGTCTGCTTTCGTGAAACTTACATGCCTACAGCAGAGGCACAGTAAGCAAGCATGTGGATACATAAGCTGATTTCCCAATGTGATAAGTTCTGGAGAGAAAGGAGTGTGAGAGCATGAAAGGAGTGGGAGAGAGGAGGGACAGCTACTTGACCAAGGTTCTCACCAGGGAAAGTTTCTTGAGTTGACGTTTGAGCTGAGGTCTGAAGGTGAGAGGGAGCTGCCGTGCGAGGAGCTACAAGAATGACCTTTGGAGCACCTGAAAGCACCAGGCTTCTAGTTGGAAGAGGTTGAGCTTGACGAAGAGCAAGGGGACCAAGATGGCCACTGGCAGGAAGCGTGGGCACGTGGAAGGAGATGTGGTCAGGGATCTGGAAGCCCAAGGTCACATCAAGGTTGCATTTTATTCTAAGAACAGGGGGCTCTCCAAAGAATTTTAAGCAGATGTGTGTTGTTCTTAATTGGCTGCTTCTCTTTGTGGAAGGGATGGATGGATGGATGGATGGATGGATGGATGGACAGATGGACAGACACATGGGGAGATGGGCAGTAAATGAGTGGCATCACCACCAGCACAGCCTCTTGTCCCGTACGCTCTCACCAGAGTTTGGTGCCCACTTCCAGCTCCAGCCCTTTCGGAAATGCCTTCAGAGCTGCCTGTGGTCCATGCTCCCGACACCGACACCGACACCGACACCGTGTCCTGGGAGGAGGGAGTGACGCTGGAGGACAGGCAGCCAGGCTGGGCAAGGGGGCTGGCCTGGGCTCTCTTTGCCACCATGAGGGTGGCAGCTGATTTCATGGACAGAATCCCAAACAGCTAAGTTCACGCCCTGGCTGTGCCATTTCCCAGCCGGGCGGCCCTGGGCTACTGGAAGCTCAGGAGCTCCTGCCTCTGCCTGGAACAAAGGGATGACAATGACTAGAGGGGGTGTGATGGCACTGATGAGGCTTGTGCATGCAGTGCCCAGCCCATGTCTTCCTTGTCTCTCTCAGTCCTCACCAGAGCCTCAGAGGCGGGTCCAGTTATTGGCCTCATTTTGCTCATGAAGAAATGGAAACAGAGAAAGATTATGTGGCCAGTAAGCACTTAATTTATCAGGCTTCTCCCAGACATCCATTTACTCTCCCCCACCCCTGAGGCTGCTCTTGGAGAGGAGGACCCCGGGGGGGGGGGGGGGGGTCACGCCCTGTTCTCAGCTCTCCCGTGCCGGGGTAATCAGGTGGACCCCGCGGCCCCCAGGCTGTCCTGTTTGCGCTCTCGCTGTGAGAGCGCAGGGGAGGGAGTGCCCGAGGTGGCAGGCGGGAACAGCCATGGGATTTCCCTTGTAGGAACAGGGGGCCGAGCGTGCAGCAGCGGGAGGGCCCCGCGGGGATCCCGGCTCGTTCCTCCCTCCCTGCCCGGGCAGTCCCGGCCCTAAGGCGCTGAGAAGGGCAGAAGTTCCCCAGGAGACACAAAGGGGGCCTGGCCCAGCGCGCAGGGGCAGAGCGCACCGCACAGCGTCCGCCGCGAGCGAGCAGGCGAGGGAGCGAGCGCCCCGAGCCAGCCGCGCCTGGGGTCGCTCCTCACACCCAGCCCCGCTTCGCACCATGCCCTTCTGCCTCGCCAGGCAGCTGAAGAGGAGCAGGCGTCTGCCCAGGGGTGAGTGGGCAGCCGGGACACCAGATCGGGGGATGATTAACCCTTGAAGGGCAAGTGGCATTTGGAGGCTGGAAGCGGGTCAAGGGAAATGAGTGATGGCAGAGCGCAGGGACGCACGGGCGGCTTGACGCTTGCTGGGGTTCAGCCCGGGGTCGTCTGACCGGGATGGGCAGCGAGAGATGCAGCCTCTGTAGACTGCAGAAAAGCTCAGCTGGCCCCTAGGCATGCTCAGAGCTGGCCACACGCGCGTGCGCACACATGTGCACACACACGTGCACACACCAAACACACACACACTCAGTCTCAGGAAGTCTGAGGGTAGCAGGTCCTTCGGCTCACCTCCAGCCCTAGTCTAGGCATCTACAAGCTGTCCGGTCCTGTAGCCACCAGCTCCCTGAGCGCTTGAAATGTGCCTAGTCGGGAATGTGCCCTTAGTACAAAATACACACTAGACTTTGAAGACTTAGTACAAAAAGTTTATATATAATATCTCAGTATTTTCTGATTATGTGTTGAAATGCATGATACTATTTTGGATGTATTGGGATAAATATATGATTCAAAATAATTTTACGTTTTCTTTTTACTTTTTTTAATATAACTACAAAAACATTTAAAATTGTACATGTGGCTCGCCTTATGTTTCCGTTGGACCACATTGCCCCAAATAGCTGTGTCCCCACACTTGGCCTTTGCCCCTGGGAATCCAGCCGTTGGGGCCCCTGGGGCTCCCTGCTCCCCTGGACAGCCAGGAGAATGATGACAGGCCCTGTGACAAGTATACACTGCAGCTGCTGTCACCTTTAAATAGTGACTTCTTTTAGTTTTTAAATATCTGCCATAATTCCTGGGCTAATTCAGAAATCATTTGATTAATTACATCAGAAGGACAGCTTTTTCACCTAGGCGTAATAGAATAAATCCCATGGCTACTTGGTTTACAAAATGCTTTCACAAATATCACTTACTCTTTTTTCTTTTTATTATGAAAATTTTATCTGAAAAAGTTGAAAGATAGGAGTTCTTGTCCTGGACCCCCTGCCAGGATCTGCTGCATTTTGGAGTCACACCTTCTCCCCCATAGCCCCTTGGGTGGGTGGAAAGAGAGATGCAAGAACAAAAGGAAGTCCTTAAATTCAGGAGTTCAGAGGGAAAGAAAGCCCAGCTGGGAACAAGAAACGCTGGGCTAGGGTCCCAGCTCATCACTTTGGGGCTGGTCCCCTTGAACAAGCTATAGGCTGAAGTAGTGAGCAGAGTGAGGTCAGAGTGTCTGGGGTCATAGTTCACTGATTCTACAGCTTGCACATGTCTCTAAACATCCCTGAGGCTCAGTTTCCTTTCATTTAAGATGGGGATAAGGACACCATTTCCCTTGTGAGTGTTCAGACATCATCAGTTCCCCGCCATCGCGCCTGCCTTAGAGTGAGTGCTTTGTGTGTGCCGCCATCTTGGTTCTGCTGCTGTCATTAATCTTCCATTCCTCACAGAGTCTGTGCCTGCCCTCCCCACACCAGGCACTGCTTGGTGTGCTGGAGTTGCTGATGAAACAGACAAAGTGGGAGCGGGCTGAGAATAAACAGTATAAATAAGCATGTCATGGAAACACATAAAATATATGTGTACTGGTGGTGATAAGTTCTATGGAAAAATTAAGACCGGGAAGGAGCATGGGTCACGGTTTGTGATGCAAGGTGAAGTTTAAATAGAGTGGTCAGGAAAGATTCCCCAAGAAGGCAACATTTGAGGAAAGACCAAAAGGAGCTGAGGGAGAAAGTCATGCCTGTGTCTGGAAGAACAGCTTTCCAGGCAAAAGGACTGTAGGTGCAAAGACCCGAATGCCCACATGCCTGGTTGTTGGAGGAATGACAAAGAGCAAAGTAGAGAACAGCAGCGAGGTCAAGAGAGGAGCGGGCAAGGGGCCTGGAAGACCATTGCAAGGACTTGGCCGAGAGGGGGCTGCTGAAGAATTTTAAGCAGAGGCATGTGACTTGATTTGGGTCTTAACTGGGTCACTGTGGCTGCCATATTGAGGATAGCCTGTAGGGGGCGAGAGAGGGAACCCCGAGGCCTTGCCGGTGATCCAGATGAGAAATCGTGGTGGCTTGGACAGGTGGAACGCTGAAAAGTGGTCAGATTCTGAATGTATTTGGAAGAGGAGCCCTTCCTATTGCTGATAGGGGTGGATATGAGCTGTGAGACAGTGGAGCTGAGGATGTGTCTGGTTTCCACGGAGTAACTAGAAGATGGAGGTGTCCCCACCTGAGAAGGGAAAGGAGTGGCGGATCTGGAGATGGATTCTGTATTTGGTGAGTGTGAAATGCCTGGAGACCTCTCACTGAAGCTGTTGGGTGGGCAGTGAATAGACGGGTCTGGAGGACCAGGGGCAGTGAATTTGGAAACCATCGGCATGTGGGTGGCAGTTAAAGCCTGGAGACTGGCTGAGCTCACCCGAGAAGAGTGTGGATCAATGTGGGGCCGAGGGGAGGGAAGGCCAGGTGGCTCCCAGCTGTCTGTCTTGGGCCCCTGGCTGCCCAGCACCCGGACGGGAACCCAGGAGGACGCTGGTGTGGTAGACAAGGTGGTGATGATTTTCAGATAAGCCGTGTTGTGCCTGTGGGATGTCACACAACTATGGGATTCTGAAGGTCATTGAGACCCATGGGCAGTATAGATGTGGTGGTTCTGTATCAATGGTTCTCAGCTGGGGGCAGTTTTACCCCCCCCCCCCCCCCCCCCCCCCCGCCCAGGGACACTTGGCAATGTATGGAGACATTTTTGGTTGTCAAAACCTGGGAGGGAGGGAGAGGCTGCTGCTGACACCTAGTGAGGAGAGGCCAGGGATGCTGCTGAAGATCCTTCTATGTGCAAGACAGCCCCCTACCCCACCGCAATGAAGAATTATCTGGCCCCAAATGTCAATAGTACTGAGGTTGGGAAACTCTGCTCTATGCTTTGTTTAACTGAGTGTGATAATAAAAGTGAACATGGAGAGAGTGCTGGCTAGATGCCGGGTGCTGAGCTGAGGGAATATCTCATTTCATTCTCCCAGGAAGGTGGGTTCCTTCATTTTCTTCACGCTAAGGGGTGTGACTCTGACATTTGGGGAAGTTAAGTCACTGTGCTCCCCCTGGTGGAGCTGAGGGTTGACCCCAGGTTGGGCTGTAAGCACTGTTCAAGAGGGCCTCCAATGCTGTGATATGTGGCGGGATGGGACAGAAACCCAGTGGCCACACAGACTGGTTAAAAAAAGAAGAGGGAAAAAACCAGAAAGAGTAGCAAGAGACCTTCATGTTTCATGATGAATTTCATTCTGAAATAGTTGCTGTTATGATTTTTTCTTTAACTGAAGCTAATACTCGTCCTTCGTAAGTAACAGAGAAAAAGGCAAGCATAAACAATTGAAGGCTGCAGAAATCCCAAAACTTGTCTTAATGACCCATTTTGTCTTCCTTGCATTCCCCTCCTCTGCCGCAGAAGAGGTTTCATATTGCAAAAAGAGAACCAGTTTAGAGGTGAGCAAACCTGGGTTTGAATCCTGGCCCCTCCACTTGTTGGTTTGTGAGCTAAATTTTTAACTTCTCCAAGCCTCAGTTTCTTCATCTGTAAAATGGGGTCGGTGACATCCGTTCCTGGAGTGTTTATGAGGACACAATGTGACTGTGCGTGTTAAGCATCTTGCACCGTGTTTCCCACACAGTAGGCTCTTAGAATTGGTAGTAGGACT
The DNA here is from genome assembly GCF_041296265.1 of Equus caballus. Lineage (NCBI taxonomy): Eukaryota > Metazoa > Chordata > Mammalia > Perissodactyla > Equidae > Equus > Equus caballus. The sequence goes on from NC_091684.1 coordinate 93,931,197, forward strand.
TTTACTTCTGAACAAGATGGAGCAATAGAGACCAATTTACTTTCCTACCTGAAACAGCCAAAAAAAAAAGACAAATAATATGAAACAGTGTTTTTCAAGGTCCTAGGCATTAGGCAATGAAGAAGTGTGACCCTCAAGAGATGGGAAATAAATGAGGTGAACCCTACACAGGCCCCAGCTTACTGCTTTGAGAAAGTTTCCAGGCTGTGATGCAGGAAGGGGAAAGCCAGGCGGAGCCCATTGGACTCCATGAGTTAAGGAGACAAAGCTGAGAGACAGGGAGACCAGAGCATCTAGAGTTTTCAGGATAGAATACCAAGGAGAAAAGAGCAGCTCAGAAAGGAAACTCCCTGGAGAACTCATCATCACATGCATGTGAGGAAATTCCCTGAGGCTGACGAAGAAATCACTAGAAAGGAATAGAGGCAGCAGTGCCCACTGTGACACAGGCCTGGGAACCGTGCCTTTTCTCACTTGCCGTAAGGAAAACCTCATGACTCATAGGGCATTGCAAAGAATACACAGCAGGGGAATAATTAGCTCTATACTGAGCACTCTGGACCACCTAATAAATCTTAGGAGCAAAATCTGTAAGGATCGAACTTTTTCCAAGTAACCCAACTTCATCCCAGAAAATGGCTCAAGAATACTTACAGGATTACAAAAATATCCAGCACCCAACCATTTAAAAATCACAATGTCTGGCGCCTAATCAAAAATATCAGGAATGCAAAGAAGCAGGAAAATATGACCCATAATGTGGAGAAAAATCAGTCAACTGAAACCAACCCAGAAATGACACAGATGTTAGAATTAGCAGAAAGAGACATGAAAAGTTTTATAACTGTATTCCATATGTTCAAAAAATTAAGTAGAGACATGAAAGATTAAAGAAAAGGACCCAAATCAAACTTCTAGAGATCAAATCTATAATGGATGAGGTGAAAAATACACTGGATAGGATTAATGGCGGGTTAGACAGAGAAAATGAAAAGATCAGTAAACTTGAAAATGTGGCAACAAAAATCATGTATTAGTTTTCTATTGCTGCTGTAACAAACTACCACACACTTAGTGGCTTGAACAACACAATTTATTATCTCATTGTTCTGTAGGTTAGAATCTGACATAGGTCTCAGTGAGCTCACATCAAGGTGTCAGCAGGGCTAAGTTCCTTTCTGGAGGGGGGAATCCATTCTCTTGACTTTTCCAGCATCTAGCAGCTACCTGCCTTCCTCAGCTCCTGGCCCCCTTCATCCATCTTCAAGGCCAAAAGTGGTAGATCAAGGCCTTCTCCCACCACATCAGTCCTACCGTTATTGTTACATTTCTCTCTGACTCTCCTTCCTCTGTTTTAATAACTCTCGTGATTACATTGGGCCCATCCAGACAAGCCAGGATAATCTCCCTATGTTCAGAGCAAAGAATATTACTAGTGATAAAGAGGTCATATCATAGTAAAGGGGTCCATTCATCAAGAAGACATAATCCTCAATATTTGCTCTCCTAATAACAGGGCTTTAGATTAGGTGAAGCAAAAACTGATAGAAATGCAAGGAGAAATAGACAAATCTACACTTATCATTGGAGATTTCAATAATCTCTCAATAGCTGATAGAACAAGTAGACAGAAAATCAGTAAGACTGTAGAAAATTTGAACAACTCTATCACCCACTAGACCTACTTTAGAAAACACTCCGTGTAACCAAAGCAGAATAATTTTTCTCAGTGCACACAGAACACTTACCAAGATAGACCATATCCTAGGCCAAAAGCAAGTCTTAATAAATTTAAAAGGCTTCAAATCATACCACATATGTTTTCTGGCCACAGTGGAATTAAATTAGAAATCAAAAACAGAAAGACTTTTGGAAAATTTTGGAAAATTCCCCCAAGTTTAGAAACTAACACAATTCTGAATATCCTATAGGTCAAAGAAGAAATCCAGAGTGAAATTAGAACAGCTTTTGAGCTGAATTAAAATGAAAATACAACATACCAAAATATGGGGGAATGCCCTAAAGCCGGACTTTTAGGGGACAATTCTAGACTAAACACTTTAAGAAACTAGAAAAAGACCAAATTAAATCCTAGTTAAGCATATGAAAAGAAATCATAAAGATCAGAGTGGAAATCAATGAAATAGAACACAAGCTGGCAAACCGTGACCTGTGGCTGGCCCCCTCTGTTTGTAAATGAAGTTTTACACAAACACAGCCTTGCTCTTTCATTTGCATATCGCCTGTGGCTGCTTTCCGGCTGCAACAGCAGAGTGGGTAGTTGTGGCAGAGACCATATGGCCTGAAAACCTAACATATTCACTCTCTAGCCCTTTAAAAAATTTTTGCTAACCAGAAAAACAATAAAAAGCTGGTTTTTTGTGATTATTAAAGTTGGTAAGCCTCTAGCAAGGACAGATCAGGGAAAGAAGAGAGAAGACATAAATTACCAAAATCAGAAATGAGAGAGGTGACATCACTATAGATTCTTCATCTATTAAAAGGATGATAAGAAAATATTACGAACAACTTTACGCCAATAAATTTGACAAGTAGGTGAAAGAGACAAATTCTTTGAAAGACACAAACTACCAAAGCTCACTAAAGAAGAAATAGACATATATATTAAAGAAATTTGAATTTGTTATTCAAAACCTTCCTACAAAGAAAACTCCAGGCCTAGGTGGGTTCACTGGTGAATTCTACCAAATATTTAAGGAAGGAATAATAGCAATTCCACACAAACTCTTCTAAAAATATTGAAAAGGAGGGAATACTTACCAACTTATTCTGTGAGGCCAGCATTACCCTGATTCGAAGACCAGACAAAGACATTATAGGAGGAGAAAACTGTAGACCAGTATCCTTCATGAATAGAGATGAAAAATTCTCAACAAAATTTTAGCAAGTTGAATCCAACAATACATAAGAAGGATACTACGTCATAGCCAAGTGGAATTTATCCCAGAAATGCAAGGTTGGTTTAGTATTTGAAAATCCATCAACATAGTTCATCATATTAACAAACCAAAAAAAAAAAAAAAAAAAAAGTCAGGTGATAATCTCGACAGATACAGAAAAAGCATTTGACAAAATCCATTTCTGATAAAAACCCTCAGCAAACTGGGAATAGAAGAGAACGTCCTCAGCCCGAGAACGGACATCTACAAAAAACCTACAGCAGGTATACTTAACAGTGAAAAACTGAATTCTTTTGCCCCAAGATCAAGAACAAGACGAAGATGTCCGCTCTCACCACTTCTGTTCAACCTTGTATTTGAGGCTCTAGTCAGTGCAACTGATGAGAAAAGAAAGAACAGTCACCCAGATTGGAACAGAAGAAGTAAAACGGTGTTTATTTGCAGACGGCATGATTGCCTATGTAAACGCACCAGCAAGTCAGTGGAGAAAGGATAGTCTGTCCAACAAATGGTGCTGGAACAACTGGGCATCCATATGCAAAAGGAGGAACTTCTATCTACACCTTGCATCATATCCAAAAGCTCACTCATAGACCTAAATGTAAATCCTGAAACTATGAAACTTCTAAAAGAAAAGCTAGGAGAAAACTTTTATGACTTTGGGGTAAGCAGAGATTTCTTAGATAGAACACCAGAAGCACGCTCAATAAAAGAAAAAAATCGATAAATTGGGCTTCAGCAAGATTAAAGACTTCTGGAAATTAAAAACAGTGGAAATATGCTGTTAAGAGAATGAAGAGCAAAGGCACAGACTTGCAAAGCATATATCTGATACAGGGCTTGTATCCAGAATAAGTAAAAAACTCTCAAACTCAATATGAAAAAAATGAACACCCCATTTCAGAGATGAACACAAGGTTTCAACAGATATTTCACCGAGAAGATACGCAGATGGCAATTAAGTACGTAAAAAGATGTCCAACGTCGTTAGTCGTTTGGGAAATGCAAAGTGAAACACAGTGCTGTCCCCTTGCCCACCCACTGGAATGGCTAAGGTAAAAAGACTGACCCCACCAAGTGTTGGCGAGGAAGAGGAGGAGCTGGAACCCTCAGACGCTCCCGCTGGGGATGCAACGTGGTGCAAACACCTTGGAAAACAGTTTGAGGCAGTTTCTTAAGGAGTTAAACATAATATATAAAAGTATACGTACATGAAAATACTAAAAAGCTCAACGTACAGGCTCAGAGCCCCAGGAGGGCAGGACTAGGCAGGGGCACAGCTGGACGTGAGGGCGTCCGCCAGCCTCTGGGCATGGCGGATCCAAGTTTGGTGGGAAACTTATATGCAGCTTATATGACTTGAGGGGCCCCTCTTTAGAAAAAAGAATTCAAAAATGAGAAATTCATACTAGGTACAGAAGTGAGTATTTAGGACAAACGAGTATCTATGACAAATTCTTGGAGCCAGGGGTCGCCAGGTCTCTTCTGAGTCATCTTGAGATTCAAGAAAGCTTACCCAGAGAAGCTTCTTGGTGGCATCTGGCTTCCTCTGCCCACCTGTAGCACTCAGGGATCCCAGCCTGAGAGCCCTTGTGGTCTGGGGCCCTAAGGATGCAGAGCCACTGTCCTGCTTGGTGGCAGTGCCCACACCCCGTGAATGATCACGGCAGCCGAGCCAGCCTTTGCTGTCAGCAGCCCCATGCCCCCTTTCTCCCAGTAGCCACGTGGGCCCAAAGGAGCAGGGCTGTGTGTGTAGCGAGGGACTCCACAAGGGCCTGCAGTCTTGTCTCCTTGCTCTCCATGCGCCAGCCTGCCGAGCCTCCTCAGTTTCAGTGGCCTTGCTGTGACCACTGTCAGATGGACCAGCCTCGTTTGTGGGGGTGATGGGAGTGTGGAATGGTCAGAGCCCAGATGAAAGACTTCTAAGAGGGCAGGTGTGTCTGTCAGCTTTGTTCATTTAAGCATCACCAGCTTCTAGAAGAGTCCCAGGCAGGTACCAGGCACTCAGTAAGCACTTGTTCCTGTCGGGTCTCCATGGCTGGGCTGCGGGTCTGGGTCCCACAGTTGTCCCTCACTGCCGTCCCACCCCCCTGGGAACACGGGTCCCTGGGCCCACAGCCCACCAGCAGATGGCCCTGGTTAGGGTCTGAAGCTATGGGACCTTAGGCAAGGACGTAGGTGAATTACATATTAAGGGATGTTGGGAGGGGGGAGTAAAGACAAGATCATTCTTGAAAATCCCTTAAGTTGCCTATAAAGTTCAGTATAAATGGTTTTATGTACATCCCAAAGATTAATTCAGCGTCTAGCTGTGAACGGGGACAGGTGGAGAATTCTGGAGCATTTGCTCCATCCTGGTTTAATATCAAGCCTCTGTAACATGAATACCTATGGAGAATGGGCTCTCGTCTCTAGGCTGGGGAGGGCAGGCTGCAAGGTCAGATCCTGAGTTAAAAACCCGGTGACATTGAACTGTACCCTCAAGATGTATCGATTGAAAACAAAACACACAGCGGGGCTACCCTGGGTACCAAACTTCTCCGAGCTGGCCTCAGATCTGCATGCCATGGTTCTCCTAGTGCCCCAGGATGCTTTTAATGATTTCTGTTTTGATACAGAAAAAAGAAAGCAAGACTAAGGGAGAAAAGAGAAAACCAGGAAGGGCCCAAAGACAGACGTGCGTGGTGTGAGGGGTGGGCTGCAAAGATAGAACCAAACAGCAGGCTGTGGCCTCTCACTGGGCAGGGGCGCGGCGGGGAGCCCCTGGGGTGGGGTGGGCCTGGCCGGAGGCCGACCGGGAACCCACAGTAAGCCTGTGTCTCCCTGTCTTGCAGGTGGTACCGGGGAGCGGGAGAAGGTGCCGGCCAGCCCCGAGGCGCTGCTGCTCATGGCCAGCTCCCAGCGTGACATGGAGGACTGGGTGCAGGCCATCCGCCGGGTCATCTGGGCCCCGTTTGGCGGAGGTACTGCCCGTAGCTCGCATGCTCACCCTCTAGAACCCTTGCCTTCAGGTAATCATGCCCTCTGCCCCCCACTGAGCCGCACGACCCCTCTCCCTCGAGACTCACTGGCCGTGTCCCCTGCTGCTTCCCGCAGGCTGGCAGTATCATCCTCGTCACCTGCCAGCCCTCCAGGTCCCCAAGCAGACCCTGGCAGAGGCATCGGGGCTTTTCAAAAATATGCCCTCCTCCCACCAGAGTCCTGTCGTCTCTGTGTACTTGCCTCCCTGCGTCCAGACCCCTGCTGGACACTGGGTGTGTGCGAGGTGGTCTGCACAGTGGCCACACATGGGCCACATGCTCTAGGGGGTCATATCAGTCCTCTGGAGACCATGTCCCACCCTCTGCTGTGCCTTGCCACAGCCCTGCCTGCAGAACCCACGCCCGGTCCCTGATCAGAAAGAACGGTTGCTGTTTACTCACTTCTGCTTTATTCGAAGCACTTACTGGGCGCCTAAAGTGTACCAGCTTGTATCCCAGGTGCGAGGAATTCAGTGGTAAACAAAAGAGGATGCCTAGGCCTCCCCTCCATTGTCCTGTGGGAGACAAGAGAGGCAAGTAAAGGTGTCACGTGATGTCCAGTAGTGAGAAACCAGTCATGGGAGCCAGGGGAATGCTGGGAAGAGCAGCAGGCAAAGGGACCAGCAGGTGCAAAGGCTCTGAGGTGGGGATGAGTGATGGGAACATGAGGAATCTCAGGAAGGCCAGTGTCTCTAAGGGATTGAGGACAGGAGAGTGGAGGAGCTGAGGTGAGAGCAGTCGCCGACATGGGGGCATTTCAGACTTTTTTCTAAATTTGTGGAGCACCAGGGAAGACCAAACAGGAGACAGACACAGTCTGACTTAGATTTATAAAAAGATCCTCTAGCCACCACGTGAGGGGTGGACCGTGGAGAGACAGGAGTGGACGCAGCAGGCTGGGGCAGTCGTGCAACAAGAGGTGAGGGGGTGGAAGCTGGCGTGGGGGTGGAGGAGGTGGTGGTGCAGAGTGGTCAGCTGCAGGCGTGTTCTGAAGGCAGAGCTGCTGGGCTTTGCTGACAGTGTAGACACGGGCGCCAGAGAAAGGAACGATGACTCGCAGCAGCGTGCGCGATTGCCATCTCTGTAGGTTGGTGTCCATGAGAAGTCATCATGAAAAGAGCTTTCAGGAGGGATCGCCATGCTGGTTGGGCCGGGGCCACCAAGTCCCTGTGGATAGTGGACACCAGGGACCTTCAGACTGGCCAAGTTCTGTCCACATGGCCGTGATGTCCTCCCTCTCCCCATGCAGTGTTGGACTGGCGTGTCTTCTAGGCAGGGGCAGGCCCTCAGCTCTGGGGGCTCAGAGCCCATTTCTGGATCCTGCCTGCCCCACAGGCTGCGTCCCTTCCGCCACCCCTCCCCTCGCCGGCTCTCCTGTCCCATTGCTGGCTGTGGCCCGCCTGACCACCCTTCGTAGAACCATAAATCCCTCATGTCCAAGGTCAATGTAACTTTGAAAGTCGGAATTTTCTCCTGGGCTTCATAAATGGCCTCACACTGTTAACCGTGGCCTCTCTACCCCTTGATGGTTGCAGCAGCTTTGACACACGGCCCCAACTTAATGGCCTTGGAAGACCCGAGCCCACCCAGGGATTTCTGCAGCCTCCAAGGGCTTCCTTTGGTGCAAGGTGTTGGCAGGTGAAGCGACGGAACAGAACAGAGCCCGGAGCAGGCTCCCATGCAGCTGGACTCTAGTTTATGACAGGTGGCACCTTGAGCACCGGGGAATGGAGAACATCATCGACATCTTGGGGTGGAGAAAGATGCCTTAAATGAGTTGCAAAAAGCACTCATCTTTTAGGAAAAGATTGATACAGTTGTACTACAGAAAATGAAGAGCATCTGTTCTTTAAAGGGTAGATTAAGAAAATGAAAAGACAAGCTATAGATTGGAGAAAGTCTTTGGATCATGTAGAACCATTAAAAGACTGCCTCCTCAAACTCCCACAGATCAGGAAGGCAAAGACAGACAGACCAGGAGAAACATGGGCCAGAGCCTTCAACAGGCACTTTGCCAAAGAAGAAATGCTCAGCGAACATGGGCAGTGGTGTTCAATATGATTAGGAATCAGGGGAATGCAAATTAAATCACAACGCAATACTTCTATTCACCCACCAGCATGACTAAATGAAACGACCGATAGTTCCAAGTGGTGACAAGGATAGAGGGCTACAGACACGTGCATATATGGCCGGGGAAGTTGTTTGACGGTATCTGCAAAAGTCGATGCTGTGTCCCAGCTGTCTCCAGATAGAAACGTGCGCACAGGTACGCCAGAGGACTCATTCCTGTTGGATGTTCACAGCAGCCTTATTTACGATGGCCTGACACTAACCAAGCATTTAGCAATGGATAAATAAATACGATTCATTCGTGCAACAGAAAACTCTACGACAGTGAGAATGAATTAACCACAGCTCACCCAACAGCATGCACGATTCCTAAAAACATATTGTGGGACTAGGGTAGCCCAATAAAATGCTAGATGATTTCATTTATATAAAGTTGAGGAACGGGGCAGAAGGAAACTATATTCCTTATGGATGGATAATTAGGCAGCAGAAATATAAAGACAAGCGAAGAAATGAAGGCCATGAAAATCAGGGCTGTAGTCACAGTTACACGGGTGTTTGTTTTACAGTAAGGAGTTCATCTGTACGTATGGGCCTTAAGTACTTTTCTGGATGTGTGCATATGTCACTATATAAAAGATAAAAAATAAATAAAAGAAAGAAGAGAAACTAAAGGTCAAAGAAGCTAAGTACTTTGCCCAAACTGGCACAGCTAGTCAGGGAGCCAAGCTGAGAAACACAGGCGGTTGTTCTGATCCCAAAGGCCGCGCTTTGTCCCAGCCCCTGCAGGGCACTGTCGCACGCAGTCTGTCTGCACTCAGTAAGCTGGCCCACACATCCATCTGTGTCTCCCTCCCACCCTCCCTCCAGCATCCCAGGTAGAACTTAGCTTCGCCCCTCCCCCGGGCCCCCCCAGCATTTATCGAACTTCTCAGGCTGTGTGCTGAGGAACTTGCAGGAATTAACACAGGAACCATCATCAAAGGCAAAAGGCTCTTATCTCCCTCCCACCAGAGGTGCAGAGGAAACACAGCCATTTGGGGTTAGCGGGGCAGGCGTGTCGGGGCAAGCCCAGGCACTCGCAGGTGGCTCTGCTGGCCGCTGCAGGGCTCCTGGCAACGCTGGTATTATCCGGGGTCCCCTGGAAAGGAGCCTTGGAGAATCCGTCCTTCTCTCACTGCTGAATAACGAGCCTGCCAGCACTTTCAGCCTTGTTTGTTCTGGCAGAGAGTAGGCCACCTCCGACAGACACGGCCGGGCAGCGTGCCCACTGCAGTCCCGGGGGAGCCCGCCATCCCCACAAAGAAAAAGGGCCAGGCCGGCCGTCAGGGAGCCTGCTGCTGATGGCCTGCCCAGGGATGGCCTGGCCAGAGGGCCTCTTGTCTGGGCATTCATTCATTCATTCATTGAGCCAGGCAGTCGTTCACTCAAGAATGTGTCCTAGGGCCTGGGTTGCAGCCGTGAGCAGGATGGACGAGGTCTCTGCCCTCATGGGGCGCACTTTCTAGTGGAGGAGATGAATCACAAACAAGATCGGTAAGCCCATCGTAGGGTAGGTGGTGATGAGCTCACTGGAGAAAGACAAGGGGGGCAGGGCAGCGGGAGTGATGGGGGTCCAAGGTAGTGACATTGGAGTCAAGGAGACGAAAGGGTGGATTACACAGATATCTGGGCCGGAGCAGAGCTGTCTGTGAAGGGGGAGGGCAAGCAGGTCAGAGAGGGAACCGGTGGTAGAGGGAGAGGGCCTTGTCTCCGTGATGACCGGCTTTTCCTCCCAGTGAGGTGTTCTCTTGGCGGGTTTTGAATAAAGCAGCAGAGCCTGACTCTGGTTCTAACAGGATCCCTCCGGCTGCAACGTTGAGAATAGATGAAAGAGGGCAAGGACGGAAACAGGAAGCCAGTTAGGAGCTCAGCAGACAGCAATGCAGGTGAGAGCTGAGGGCGGCTTGGCCCAGGCTGGGGTTGAGGATGAGAAGTAATTGAATTCTTGGTGTATTTTGAAGATAGAGCCAGTAGTGTTTCCCCACTGGAGTGGAAGGAAGGTGTATGAGGATGAGGGAAGTCATGGGTAATTCCAAGAGGTTTGATCTCAGCCCCTGGAAGGATGGGTTAGCCGTTAACGAACATGAGAAAGACTAGAGCAAGTGCACTTGCTTGGAAGGAAGACAGAGTTCCCTCTGGGGCTTGGTCTGAGATACCTGTTGGAGGCTCAAGCTTAGATGTCAAGCAGCCAGTCAGACATTTCAGTCCAGAGATTAGGGAGGAGACTGGGTTGGAGAGAGAATTTGGGGGCCATCGACATATAGATGGGGTTGAAGCCACGAGGCTGGATGGGGCACCACAGAGCACGTGCAGGGACAGCAGAGGACCAGGGCGAAGCTCCAAGCTGCTCCCCAGCAAGTGTCAGGGTGCAGAGGAGGAGCCAGCGCAGGGGGCTGAGAGGGAGAGCCAGTGAGGGAGGGGAGCAGGACAAGTGGGGCCTCTGAGCCGAGCGGAGAGAGCGTGTAAGGAAGAAGGGTAGTGATGAGCTGTGCGTGCACTGCCGAGGGGCCAACCAGAGGAGAATGGATGCTGAGTGCGGTTCACTGGTGACTTGCACTGGCTGGTTTTGAAGTGCTGGGGAGAAAGCCTGAAAATAGTGTGTAAGAGGAGGGAAACTGGAGTATGGGGATGGCCAACCCTTTCAGGAAGTTTGCTGTCGAGAGAGAGAGAAATGGGACAGTAGCTGGATGGGGAGGTGGGGTAAGAGAGGGATTTGTTTATTTTTTTTTTAAGTTGGGAGACAAAACAGCAATGCAAAAGATTGAGAGAAAGAGAGTTGCTGGAGCACCAATATCTCTTGTGGATATAGATGCAAAAATTCCCCACAGAATACTAACAAATTGAATCCCGCAATGTATAAAAGGATTATAGACCGTGACCAAATGAGATTTATCCCAGGAATGCAAGGGTGGTTTAACATCTGAAATCACTTAATGTAACATCTCAGTAGAATAGAGGACAAGAACCACATGACCATCTCCATAGACTCAGAAAAGGCATTTGATAAAATCTGCACCTTTTCCTGATAAAAACACTCAGCAGTCTAGGGATAGAAAGAAACTTCCTTAACCTGCTAAAGGGCATCTACACACAACCGAGAGACGACATCACACTGGTAGAGAAAGACTGGATGCTTTTCCTCCAGGATGGGAAGAAGACAAGGATGCTTACTTTCACTGGCTCTATTCAACATTGTACTGGAGGTTCTAGCCAGAGCAATTAGACAAGAAAATGAAATAAACACATCCAGACTGGGAAGGAAGAAAGAAGTGATAGGATCTCTATTTGCAGATGACATGATCTCACATATAGAAAACCTTAAGAAATCCACTAGAAAACTACTAGAACTAGTAAAAAATTCAACAAGATTGCAGGAGACAAGGTCAGTATTCACAGCCAGTTGTATTTCCGTACAGTCTTTCAGTTGGCAACTTGCAAATGGAAGATGAAATTAGGCAGACTTCATCTAGCACAGCACCCAAAAGAATAAAAGGCTTAGGAATGAATTTAGCAAAGGAAGAACAAAACTTAATACTCTGAAAATTGACAAAACATTGTGGAAAGAAATTTAAAAAGACATAAGTAAATGGAAAGACATCCCATGTTCATGGACCAGAAGACTTGATATTCTGAAAAGCCTGCAAGCCCTGGAAGGTGGGTTTCATGTGCACGAGAAGGTGCATAACAAAGCCAGTTGCGTTGAAGTGTGAGAGGATTTTGAATAGAGTGAGCACAGGTTTCGCCACCAGCCTGTGGTCTGGGTGTGATATGGCTCTGCCCCTTGCTTGCTGTGTGATGCTGGGCACCCTACGTACCCATTCTGTGTCCTTGTTTGCAAAATAGGAATATGAATATCTTCTTTGCAGGACTGTCATGAGAATTAAGAGAGAAAATGGGTGCAGAGGGCTCAGTCCTCTCTCAGTACTAAACAGTCCTCATTCATTCAACAAACACTATGGAGCATGGGCCACGTGCAGGCAGGGCACACGGCAGGGCAGAAAAGAGAACAGCCAGAGCTGCCATCCTATTCCCCAAGACAGACAACAGCACGGAAAGTCAATCGCGAGGCGTGGAGCAGTGTTCTCAGACGTCCGCTGGCATCGGCATCCTGCAGAGGAAGGGTTGTAAGAGAGCCCGCTGGCTCCACGCATGGGGTGTCCAGCTCCCTCCGATGGGACCCTGGAATGTGTATTTCTCACCGTGAGTTCCCAGGTGCTGCTGCTGCCGCCACTGGGCTAGGCCTCACGTTTTGAGAACCACTGTGCTTTAGAAGGTGGTGAGCGTTCCTGGAAGAAAAACAGTAGAGCAGTTTGCAATATAGTAGTGAGGGCAGGCCCGATGAGAGAGGGACCTCCAGACCAAGGCTTGAAGAAGGAGAGAGGGAGCCAGGAGGAGGTCCGGTGGAGGCGTGCCGGGCCAGCAAAGGCAGAGAGCCTCTGATGTGGTCCTGAGCCAGCACAGAGGCAGGGGGTCTGGGGGGAGTGAGGGACCAGGTGAGGCAGGAAGGAGCCGATGGAAGAGGCCTCGTGGGCCCTGTCGGGACTTGGGACTTTACTCCTTGGTGAAGGGGGAGGGGCACTGGAGGGCTTTGTTAAAAGGACCCTCTGACTGCTGACCAGAGAGGGACAGGAGGCGTGTCTACAGCGATCCAGGAGGAGACAGGGCGCTTTCACTGTTGGGTGGGGAGTCGAAAGTGGTCAGATTCCAAATGTGTTGTGAGAGGAGGACCCACAAGGTTGCTGGATGTGGGGGTGAGAGGGAGGGAGCAGTGAAGGGACTCCAGTGGGTCTGGCTGAGCAACCGAAGGACGGACTTGTCATTCACCAGGAGGGGAAGACTCAGCGCGGGGTGGGATGGGGGGTTGGAGACTATGGCCACACCGTAGCTCGGTCTGAACCCGAGTGGGTTGAGATGCCTGTTAGTCCGTGAACCAGCCCAGCTGCTGAGTGGGCAGCTGTGCAGGAGTCCAGGGGGCTGCGGGGCTGGGGTTCGCGCTCAGTAACTACCCTCCCTGCCAGCCCCGGCGCAGGCTGTTCGTCCCAGCCTGACACGCAGCAGCACGGAGCAGCCATCCCCGGCAAGGAGCCAGGCCTGGGAATGGTGTCCCAGAGTGACCGCCCTGTGCTGGGAGGGATGTGAAGGGCCAGGCCGCTGGCCTGCTGTTGTCCTCAGCGCCTTGCTGCCCCAGTCTGGGGGTGTGGCTCTCACAGGCTTCTGGACTTTCCTCTGACCCCCTGGAGTCAGCTCTCCTGCCCTCACGTTCCTAAGAAATCATTGGGGGAAGGAGGGCGGGGGGACGAATGCAGCTTCCAGAGGCCACAGGGCAGGACACTTGACATGGAGAAAACCCTAGCCTCGGGACAACTTGCAGGAACACAAAGCAACCTTGTCAGGCCAGCTGGGCGCTGTCATTGTTCACTGGCATGACATCTCCAAGCCCTCAAGCGACAGTCAGTTTCAGAAGGAAAGGTCCCTGGCCCCAGCCCGGGCTGCAGTGATGGAGCCCGGGGTCCTAGGGGACCACTTCTCCCCAGTGCTGCTTGCTCCATATCCCAGCTCTTCTGGGAGATTCAAGAAGAGAGGGTCTTATTTCTAGATCCCCTGAAAGTTGACCTGCCAGGCTGGCAGGCCCAGGCCTTTCCCAGTGGCCCTTTCAAAAGAGGAGAGAAAGGGCTGTTGCTGACCTGGGCTGGGCTCTGGTCCCTATGCCAGCAGAAGGAGCCCTTGAGCCTGATTCTGGTGCCTTGGTGCATTCTCATGGGCCCTGAGGGTCCACATGCGGGTGGTGGAGGAGATGCCCCCAGGGGCCTTGGACCCTGTCCAGGCCCCAGGCTCACAGAGGGCACATCTGGCCTCTTTGGGACATCTGGGTCAGTTCACAGCACCCCTGGCGGGCCCCAAGGCTTCTCCCTGCAGTGCCCCATGAGCCTGTGAGCTTGGATCCCCAAGGCAAGGGAAATAGCTGCAGCCACAGACCCCAGGGACAGGGTGGCCAGCGAGCCTGGGGCCCCTGGCCAGGCGAACAGAGGGGAGGGGCAGCTGCCTTCTCTTAGGGAGCCAGGCAGCCAGCGAGGGGGCCGCTCCCCACTGCTTCCTGCAAAACTCAGGCCACTAGCTATTCAGCGGTCTTTGACCACCTCGCTGGACCCTTCAGTCCTCCTTCCCTCCCAGCAGCTGTGACGAGAAATGCACCATCAGCGTGGCGGCCTGGCTTCAGTCTTTGCTGAGTAGAGCTCAGATCCCAGGGCCGGAAGAGCTTGTCGTGTTCGTTGTACAGACGCGGCCAGTGGAGGGTGTATGCCAGCAACGCTGTGCGCTGCCCCGTGACCCCGGCCACAAGGGGAGAGTTGGGCAGAGGTAGCGACTCACCAGAACAGCTCACGTTTGCTCAGCGTGTCCCTGTGCCGTGCTCCATGTACCGACTGACCCTCACCGGATGAGAACAGTCCCACCACAGCCCCTTTCGGGCAGGAGACTGGGCAGCAGTGGGCCCACGTGATCTGTTCAGGGCACAGAGGAGGATGCAGGAAACCCGCGTTCTCCCATGTCTGCTGCAGCTCTGAGCCCCCGTGCTGGAGGCCAGTGGCCTGCCGGGCTCCTACGGTCAGGTTCTCTGGCTCTCTGCTTCTTCCAGGCAGCCTTGGTCCTCCACATCGGTCTGAGGAAAGAGGGAGGGATCACATGCTTGCCATGTGCTACTCTTGCCAGGGGTTTGTTGTATCCAAATTATATTGTAGAGGGGGACAGAGGGGCCCAGAGAGGTTCAGCAGCTTGCCTAATAGCACACAGCAGGGCTGGGAGCAGAGGCAGCCCACCTTCATGGTGAGCCCATCCGAGGATGCTGTTGCCAGGCGAGCTTCAGAGCATCAGAGCCTCTGGACCTGAGTTATCTTAATGGGGTTCAAGGGAGCCCAGACTGGGGACAGAGGCAGTCCCTGAGGTCCTGGACCCAGCCCCCGCCCAGGGCCTGTAGGACACAGAGCTCAGGGACAAGGGCCATGCCAGCTGAAGAGCTCCCTTGTCACCAGGTGCTCATGTGAGAGGACAGGCCCTCAGCCTCTCAGCAAACTGGCCCTGCCCCAGGAGGGCAGTTTCGTGACGACTTCTGCACACCCACTCCAAGGTGGGGTGGGTGTCGGCCTGACCAGGGCTTAACCTAGAGCTCGTGGTAGCAGTGCCACCAGAGTCCAGAGCCTGCAAAATGGGGGCAGCTGCAGACTTCCATGTCAGCGGAATCTGGCTGGAGGTGGAAGGGTAGAGACTAGCAGGTCTAATGTGATGACTGCACAGGCGGGGAAACTGAGGCTCGGAGAGGAGAAAGCAAGTCAGCACCAGAGCCCACCTACCTGGGAGGGTCCCACCTGCCCCCAGAGTAGGTGCCTCGACTGAGCCCTCGGATCCCTCTCTTTAACGTGGACAGAGTTGCTTGGACCCAGGAGCCCCAGGCCTTTTTTTTTTTTTTGAGGAAGATTAGCCCTGAGCTAACTGCTGCCAAGCCTCTTTTTGCTGAGGAAGCCTGGCCCTGAGCTAACATCCGTGCCCACCTTCCTCTACTTTATACGTGGAACGCCTGCCATAGCATGGCTTGCCAAGCGGTACCATGTCCGCACCCAGAATCCGAACCTGCGAACCCCGGGCTGCTGAAGCGGAACATGTGAACTTAACTGCTGCACCACCAGGCCAGCCCAGCCCCAGGCCTATTGTGCTGGGTTTAGGGCAAGGCATTGCTTGCCTGTGGCCCCCAGCACCATGAAGTGCCCTTCCCACCCGCATGTCGGCCTGAACTCTGGGAAGGGGGCACACCGAGCCCCCTCACACACACCCCCACCCACCCGGGCTGGGGAGGGCTCCAGCCCTACCCCCACACTAGTCTAGGGCCCTCGCTGGCTCGCTTGCTCATTCATGGGGACACCAAAAAACTCGGTAACCAGGATACATATTTTATTGTAATATTTTTTAATGAAAAAACCCACGGTGTTAGTTTTCTATGGCTGCTCTAACAAATGGCCACAAATTTAGTGACTTAAAACAACACAAATCTATTCACTGCCAGTCTGGAGGTCGGAGGTCAGCACTGCGCCTTATGAGGCTGAACTTGGGGTGTCGGTGGGCCGGTTCCTGCTGCGGGCTCCAGGGGACCCCCTGTTCTCTCCTCTCCCACCGTCCGGAGGCTGCCCACGTTCTTGGGTGTGGCCTCCGCATGCCACACTCTGCTTCCTTACATCTGTAGTCACACTGCCCCCTGCCTCTCTCCTACAAAGCCGGCCAGGATGGTCCAGCGCAATCTCTCCATCCTTCATGTCATCACATCTACAGAGTCCCTGTTACTAGGCAAGGGGACATCGTCACAGGTTCCAGGCATCGGGACGGGGACATCCTTGGGGAGCCATTATTCAGTCTCTCACATCCATGATGAGCAAAATATCAAACTTGTAAAGAAAGACGGGGGCCCCGGGCGGCATTAGGGTGAGGCCCTTGCACTCAGGGCCGTGCAAGGAGAGGGTTGGACCCTATCTTTATTTAAAATTGTGATAGTTTGTTCATCATGGATTTTTGGCATTAATTTGTATTTTTTTTAACTATTGCCATAAAATATTTATCTTAGTTACCGAAGTTACCCCCTTAAATTTTGCCCATGTGGCAAGTGCTTAGGAAGAGCAAGAAGAGGACCCCACTGTACACTCAGCTGTCAGATGACACTCCCCCAAGCCCCTCCCTTACAGGATTCTCCCCCCAGGCCCCTGTGGACCACCCTCCCTCCTGTCTGCTATTGCACAGCCCCAGCTGTGCTACTCTGTCCACCTGCCCTCCTGGTGTGTGCCTGAGGCTGTGTGCCCACCCCCATCCCCCACCCCGCCCAGGCCTTCACACTTTGGAAGCATGGGATTGTGGGTTATTTTCCCTGGGACAGAGTCCTACCCTGGGAAGGACATAGACTTTGCAGAAATATCATTTAGGTTTGAACTGGAGACTTGTCACTTACCTGCTGTGTGACCTTAGGCAAACTGCATCACCTCTCTGAGCCTCAGCTGCTTTGTCTGTAAAATGGGGACATTAATACTTACCTCTCAGGGCTGCACAAGACACCCTATAAGTCCTAACCACATTCCCTGGCATGGCCTGTCCATGGCCCGTGTCAGGGCAGAGGGCTGGAGCCCTGAGCGCCGGCTCTGAAGCTGGCAGGCCAGCTCTAGATCTGGGCTTGGCGCTCTGCTGGCTGGGTGACCCAGACCGAGACACCTGACCTTCCTGGGCCTCCATCGCCTCACCTGGAACACCTGCCTCCCAGTGTGTGGACTGGACGGGAACCCCTAAAGCGAGTCCCCCGCAAGGCGGGAGGGACCCATCCCCGGGAGCGGCCCGTACTTCTGCGGCGCTTAATAACAGCGAGCATCAGGAAAAGGGTCTCAGATGCTGGAGACGGGAGTGCCTCCACGGGGCTCGCTTCAGGCGCGGGGTTTCGGGGACTCGCCAGGCCGGGCCCTCCCCGCATCCCCGCATCCCTGCATCCCTCTCTCCTCCCTCCTCCAGGCCCGGGGCGGGCGGCGGGCAAGACGCTACCTGCGCGCGTGCCGGGCATTCCTGCCGCCGCCTGGGCGCGCCATGGGCCTGATGCCGGCCGCGCGGGCCTCCGCCGGCTGCCGCGCCTGCCCGCCGCCGCCCTGCCGCCTGCCCGCCTGCTGCGCGCCCGCCGCCCCAGGTACGCTCGGCCCGGGCCCGGGGGAGGGTAGGGCCGGGGCGCGGGGCGCGCGCGGCGGGCGGAGAGCAGTCTCCAGCCCCGGGGGTGGGCGGCCCGCTCGCACAGAGGAGGAAACTGAGTCTGGCAGGGCGCGCGGTCTTGCAAAGAATCGGCCCGCCGGCTCCGCTGCAGAGGGGACCGAGCGGGATGCGAGCCCCGGGCTGTGAACTCCAAGCCCAGTGCTTGCCCCACGTTTGCCTCCCTGGGCCTCAGGAAGGCCACCGGACACCCGGAGGCGGGGCACTGCTTCCCTGGGGCCCGGCTCGCCCTAGGCACACCCCCCCCCCGCCCCCGCCCATGATGGATGCCTCTCTGTGCCTCCCGCGCCGAGTTCAGTCTGTTGGGGGAGGGCAGCTCTGAGCACCCCCCCCCCCCCCCCCCCAGTACCTAGAGCAGGACCGAGTACACGGGCACGAGCGCGGAGTGATGGCAGGGTAGGTTTACCCCCGTGGGTGCGTGCAAGGAGGATGCGCGGGCCGTGGTGAGGGGGAGCCGGAATGCGCGGGGCGGGGCGGGGGGGTGCTGTTACCCCTACCCCAAGCTTGTGATTCTCTGGAGAGACTTTAGGAATTCTTTTCCTCATCGCGTTTCTTCCATGATAGTGGCTTCCCTCCTCCCGAACTGGGCAGACTCCGAGTGTGGCCAGAGCAGGCCCAGAGGTCTCCTCTCAGGGATCAGCCCAAGAGGGAGTCCCAGTGGTCTCTCTTTCTTGTTGGGGCCCTGGGGGCAGCAGAGCCCACCCCCTGGGGCAGGAAGGGCCACATTTGTCAAGCACCTGTTTCCATGTGCCTGGTGTGCAAGGCTCTCCCACGGCTGCTCACAGCCCGGTAAAGTGACAGAGACACAGGCTCAGAGGTTGAGCACTGTGCCCAAGGTCACTCAGGACAGGGATCTGAGCCAGCTGACCCCCGGACCGGTGGCTTTCTGCTACTGCAGGGGATTCTGGGGAGAGGAGAGTGAGGGCCCGCTTTGTCAGGGAGCAGCTGGCAGGAGAGCAGGCCCGGCCCAGCTCTGAGCCAGCTCTGAGCCATCAGCAGGTTCATCCAGAGGCAAGCAGCCTCTGCCAGCTTCCTCTCTGGTGGCAGAGCCGGTACTTTGTGGAGTGCGTGGGCTGGGACCTCGAGGAACCCGCACGCTGGCTGGGTTTCCAGGGATCTGACAAACCTGCTGGAACTGGTTCTTGGCAAGGCTCCCCCTCCGAGTCGTGCCAGGAGGGCTGAGGGAGTTCAGCGTGGATGTTCCAGGCCCTGCCAGGCTCTGGCGGAGAGACCTGGGCAAGGGGAGTGGGCAGGGGCCCCTGGGCATGGAGGCCAGGCCCTGTAGCCTGGGTGCAGGGGGCTCCAGCAGGAGGACGGCTGGGAAGGAGGCCCTGGGCAGCAGAGCTGGAAGAATGCTTTCCCCTGGGGCTCCCCAGGGCGGCTTTCTGCAGACGGTGGGAGGGCAGCCCCCCCTGCAGCCTGCACAGGATCCCGGGCCAGGCTCCGTGCAGCCCTGCTGGGGATGTGGGGTCAGCCCGGGGCCTGGGGGACCTGGGGGCAGGGCCCCGGGGCAGCCCCTAGAGACAAGTGTGATTATCCCCGTTTTCTAGATGGAGAAACTGAGGTCCTGGAAAGGGGACCACTCCTCTCCTTAATGGCGTAGCCAGGATGCTCACCCAGACCGGTGCAGGCGCAGGCTCAAAATCTCTGTCTTTATGGCCTTTGGACTTGACCATCGCCTACTGACTGTGTCCTGACCCCGACCACCCTCCTTCTTGCCCAGCCCACAAGTCCACACACACGTGCATGCAAGCACACATGCATAAGCCCACACGCATGCACACCCGCACATGCTCACACTCATGAATCCACACGCATCTGTACGCACCCATCCTGCCCCGGCACGCGGGCAGTCTCAGCCCAGCGTCCATGCAGTGCTCACAGGGTTTCTCAGTGGGCAGTTCCTCTGCCTTCTTCCTCTCTCCCTCTCCCTCATCGCTTTCTTGTCCTTTATTAAATGTTTTGGATCTTTTGCTTTCTGATTTTTTTTTTGCAAGTGTTATTGAAATGTAGCATACAGAAAAGTGTACAAACCACAAGTGTACAGTTCAGTGAATTTTCTCAGGGTGAACACGGCTGGGAAAGCAGTGCCCAGGTCCAGAAACGGCATTACCAGCACCCCAGACACCCCGCAGTCCCCTTCCGGTCACTGACCCACCAGCTCAACGTGTCCTGACCTGGTTTTGTAGTTCACATAGATGGAGTTGTGCAGTGCGTTCTCTGGGTCTGGCTTCTGCTCACAACATTTATTTTTTAATTTTAAAAAATTTTGGTAAAGTAGACCTAACATAAAATTTAACGTCTTAACCATTTTTAAGCACACAGTTGAGCAGCATTAAGTACATTCATAATGTGCAACCTTGCCACCATCCATCGCCAGAACTCTGGCTGTCTCTGTACCGAGTAAACACTAACTCTCCATCCGCCATCCTCCAGCCCCTGCCAACCACCTTTCTGCTTCCTGTCGCTATGATTTTGACCAGTAGTAGTCAAAACTTAGGTACCTCATAGGAGTGGACTCCTACAGTATTTTTTTTGTGACTGGCTTATTTCACTGAGCATAATGACCTCAAGCTTCATCCATACAGTAGCATCTGTCAGAATTTCCTTCCTTTTTAAGACGGAATAATATTCCATTGTATGGATGAGCCACATTTTGTGTATGGTTGCTTCTACCTTTTGACTATTGTGAATGTGAGTGTACACACATCTCTTTGACGCCCTGCTTTCAGTTCCTTTGGGAATAGACGCAGAAGTGGAATTGCTGGATGGCATGGTGATTCTGTTTTAAATTTTTTTGAGAAGTCTCCATACTGTGTTCCACTGTGGCTGCACCGTTTTGCATTCCGACCAACAGCACACAAGCCTTCCGGTTTCTCCACGTCCTCGCCAGCACCTGCTGTTTTTGCTTTTGGTCGTGGCCCTCCTGGTGGGCGTGGGTGGGATCTCACTGTGCTTTTGGTTTGTGTTTCCCTGATGACTGGCGATGTCGTCATGATTACGTTTTCACATCAGTGTGTCGTCTGTCCTGTTGCGTGAGCTGTGCCTCCTCAGCTCTCCTTGCTGTCGGGGGCTCCACGGCCCGAGAGGGTGTCTAGCCCCCTGGTGTGCGCCCGCCCAGTTTCTAATTTGCTTCTTCAGGAGGAGCCGCTTTTGGCCCTGGCAGCGCCCCTGCCCTCCGTTGCCCCAAGTGCCCGCCCCCCCCCCCCCCCCCCCGTTGCTGGGGTGACCGAGGGGGTGACGGCTCCTCTCTGTGCCCAGGCATCTTCGGGCAGCGCCTGGAGGACACGGTCCACCATGAGCGCAAGTACGGCCCGCGCCTGGCGCCCCTGCTGGTGGAGCAGTGCGTGGACTTCATCCGCGAGCGCGGCCTCACCGAGGAGGGCCTCTTCCGCCTGCCCGGCCAGGCCAACCTGGTGCGGGACCTGCAGGACTCCTTCGACTGCGGGGAGAAGCCGCTGTTTGACAGGTGAGCTCCGGGGTGCAGCCGGGGCCTGCCCATTCCTCCTGCAGGGGCTCCTCCGGGACGCCGGCTCCACGGGCAAGGGAGTCTGGAAGCAGGACGCTGGGCAACGTGGTCCCCACGTCCGCACCTGGGGTTCCACCTGCCCTTCCTGTGGGCAAGGCGCAGGGCACCAGATCACCCAGCAGCCCTGGGTCCCCTCTTGGGACGTATCCGGCCCTCATCCACGTGGGCCCTTTCCACGGAGGATGCTCAGAAACCCCGCCCAGGCAGGAGAGAAGGGCTCCCACAGGTCCCTTCCGGACCCCTGACCTTCTGCGGGATCTGCCTCTGGGCTCTCTTCCTCAGGTGCCCCTGCCCAGGCTCCTTCTGGGCCCAGATGGAGCGGCAGCTCTGCCCGCATCCTCTCGGGTTCCAGGGTCCTGGAGCAAGTCTCCTTCACGTGTCGCCAGGCAGCGCCCACCCTCCCCAGCACTGGGCCTGAGCAGGTCTGTGCTGCATCTCAGGGTGGGGGTCGGGGGAGCCAGCCTCACTTGGGGCTCCGGGGCTGAGGTAAGCCCTGGGAGGTGGGCTGTTCAGGGGCCTCTTCTCTCGACATTATGGTGCATTTTTCATAGAAAGTTCTGCATCAAGCCAACCCTGGCTTCACGGAGCTTCTGCCCTTTCTTCTCGGATCTGCCCTCCTAGACGAGGCCCCCCTGAGCCCCAGGAGATGCCCAACCTGGCCTTCCCAAGTCTTCTGGTCTCAGGGCAGAACACTGTCAGCCCCCCAGCTTCTGCCCACACCCATCACAGCAGCCAGGAGAGTCGTCAGTTCCTTCCTTTAGATGTGGAGCCTAGGAGGGACCACCATTCCCCAGAAGAGGTCTGCCCAGGGGGACACAGGGGACCCTTCGCCTAGAGCCTTGTGAAACTCCGTCCCAATACTCTGAGCTTGTGGTCCAGCATTTACAATCTCACTGAGCTTGTGGTCCATTCTGAACCTCTGTCAGCCAGGCCTCCTCCATCCTGTGTGTATGTGGCCCAGGGTTGGAGATTGCTTGAAATAATGCCCCTTCTGTGGTTCCTGGAAACTTACTTTTGACCTTGGGGCTTTTCAGAGAAGGGGCCAGGGCCCTGCTTGCCACTGACCCCCTCCCTGAGTGTTCCTCTGGCTGTGGATGACCACAGCCTCCCCTTTCTCTACCTTCCTTTCACCAGAAAGGTGCTGAGGAGCCGAATATGGTGTGCTGGTGGGACATCTGAAGGAGGTGATCAGTAGCCACAAAGACCCTCAGATCCAGAACCTAGGAGAGGATTCTGGGGGTAGATGTGGGGCTGGGCGTCATCTGTTCAGCAGGGCGACAATAGGGCGTGGGGGCATGTGAACGCACCTGGGGAAATGTGAGGGGAAGCGGGGCACGTCCTCGGAGGATGGGCCCAGGTGACCCCAGGAAGAGCTGTACAAGTGGCCAGAGAGGGAGCCGGGAGCCAGGAGAGAGGGCATCCAGGACCCCGGGGAAGGCCCGCCCCACACTGCTGAGTCAGGTCTGTGAGGTGCTGCATCTGCTGGGCTCTGGGATGGTCAGCTGCTGGTCCTGGGGGTGTTCTGCAGGCGGCCCGGAGGGAAAGATCCAGGCCTAGGACTTGAGGAGCCGCAGCTTGGGATGGTATCTGTGCCGCCCTGGACACAAGGCAGAGAGAGGCATGGGCTGCCCTGGCCACTCCAGGGAGCTGGGTCAGTCCCGAGGCCAGGGAGCCTGGCAGAGTTTGGGTGGGGCCGTGGTGAGATCTGATCTGTGTTTGCAGAAATCCCCTGGGTGGCAGCAGGCACCAGGGCAGTGCAGCTCAGGCCTGGGGAGCTTCTAAAAGTCCAGGTTGCCGGGCCCTGCCCTCCCCTTCCCGTGGAAGCAGACTCCAGGGGCGAGGGGCTGAAAGCTGTGAGTTTGAAAGCCCCCAGTGAGTCAGTGGCTGAGGGGGAGCCCCTCCTCCCTGGGGTGGGGGCCTGAGCCAGGTGAGTGGGATGGGTGGGGGCAGGTACAGGCTCCCTCTGTCCTCCCCTCCCTTCGCCCCCTCCCCCTCCCCCTCCCCTCATGCCCTGACCCCCTGCTCCTGTCCGGAGCACCCCACACTTGACCTGGCCTCTGTGTGTTTACAGGTGTTTCCTTAAATGGTTACATGTCCATTTTATGGATTAGGACCCAAGGCTGGGAGACCCTGTGTAACTCGCCCAAGATGCCCAGAGGTGGGCGTTGCCCAGCTGGAATCCTGGCCTCTCCTGGAGCCCCTTCCTCTCCACCTGCATCCCTCCACTTCCAGAAAAGTCTCTCCCTCACCCGCTCTGCCCTCTGGAACCGGCCATCCTGTTTCTCCCTCCCGTCACCGCATGGCCCCTCCCGCAGGCCTGCCCTCCCACACCCACCCTTGCCCACATCCTGGCCTCAGCCCTGAGATCTGGGCTCCTGCACTCGCCTTAACAGGGCCCTCCTCACCATTGCTCCCCTCACCCCACGGCTGCCCCAGGCTATGGGTGCTTTCCCCTCCGGAAATTCCTCCCTGGGGCAGCTGACCCCATCCTTTCCCATGTGCCACCATCTCCATCTCCGTGACACTCCTCTGGCCCTGCAGCTGTGTCCACCTGCTGACTCAGGGGTCCCCGGGCTCCTCCCCTCGCCCACCTGCCAACAGAGGCGTTTCAGGGTAGAGCTCGCTCACTCCCTAGACCACGCTCTGCACCACCAGGAGCCTGGCCCCAGGCCCTGGGCCTCTCCTCCATAAAGAGCCCCACCAGGCCTGGAAGCCAGTCACCAGGGCTGTCCCGTACCCATCCTTCCCACAACCCTGGCCCCGGCCCCTGGGCCTGGAGCAGCCCTCCCAGCCCTGTCCACGTGGTTGCCAAGCATCCAGGAGGGTCTCCTCTGGGCCAGACTCTGGTGACTCTGGCTGCAGCCCTCTCTTCCTTCCCTCAGCACCCCTCCATCAACTGAGAGCACTCGGTAGGCGTGGGTGTACAAACGTGAACAGGACAGAGAAGGTCCTGCAGGCACACGGCCGCCGGGGCAGGTGACAAACGAGTCACCGCACTCAGGGAACCAGCGCTGGCTCCCATCCACCTCCCCCCACCTCCACTGGAACATGTGCTCCTGGCTCCAGAGGAGGCCAGGGAGGCAGGTCACCTGGGCGCCGGGCCACCCCCACCCCTGGGAGGTGGGCTTGGGGTGGAAGCCCTCAGAGGGTCTGGAGTGAGAACTGGGGTCAGCCGCCGCGAGGAGCATGCATTGCAGGGGAGAGAGGTGCAAGGGGATGGGTGGGAGACACAGCCGTGTTCTGGGCTGGATGGCGCTGGTGCTGGGGGGGCCAGAGGGGGAGGAAGAGATGCGAAGGAGCGGAGGCACAGCCCATCCATCCTGCAGATGGAGAACCTGAGGCTCTTGGGTTATCAGCACACCGCTCCGTCGCCCTGACACAGCAGAAGCTGGTTTGGGCCCCAGGCAGATCCCCTTGTTTCCGGCTTTTGCCCTCCCTGCCCTGCGCCCAGCCCCCCCACCACTTGCTGTGAGCCTGGTCTGGGGCCAGGGAGAAGGACAAGTGACAGCACCAGCCCTGGAGGGGCTCACAGGCTGGGGGACCCCATGGTGTGGGGCCTGTGGACCGCTCTCCTTAGGTGCTGGGGGGGCGCGGGATTCAGGGCTGGTGTTCTGTGTGTGGGGGGGAGGGTAATTAGGAAAAAGTGGCAGGAAACAGCCTTGAGCCCACCTGTTGAAGGAGAAGGCTCAGTGGTGAGTGGGGAGGGTGGGGTGAGGGGTGGGGAAGTCCATTTCCAGGGAGCCAGGAAGGAAGGGGGGGGTGGGATCCCAGGCTGGGGCTTCAGGCAGGGACGCAGCTGGGGGCGTCTGCAGAGTGGAAGGGCCACTTGCCGAGGACAGAAATGCTTCCACCTCCCCGACCCGGGGGGACATCATGGCTGGCCCTTGTCCCTACTGCTTTGCTTTCGCTGCCCATGTCCTTCCAAAGGGCAAGGCTGCTAGTCCTTCCTGCTTCCTGTACCCTCCTTCCCATCCTCCTGGGACTCCAGTCGGGGAGAGGCCACTGGGCTCAAGCCTGGGTTCCTGCTGGGGCTCTAAATCCCCAGGAAGTGGAGGGTGTGGGCAGAGGGGCTGGCCGGGGGAAGGCAGTGGAGGGCGTGGGCAGCAGCCTGCCTGGCTGGAGAGGGGAGGGAGGGCAGGGACAGAGGCTGCTCAGTTGGCAGCCCAGGACTCACCAGGCCTGAGGCAGGGAGGGGCCCCGGGTATGTGGGTTTTAGGTGCATGTTGGCATATGGCACCCCAGAATCCCAAATGTCAGGGCCAGAGGGGACCCCAGGGCCTATCTCAGTGAGACCAGCCCTGGACAGCCAGGGCCAGGTGGCACCTCAGTGGCACAGCCCCGTTCTCCTGGCCCCTGGCCCATCTTTCCTCAGTGCCTCCCACGAAGGAAACGCAGTCCGGGGTTGAAATCCGGGGCCCTAGAAAAGCAGACGGAGTGCCCGGGGCTCGGGCCCGGCCTGGAAGGCGAGCTTGGAGGAGGTGCTGGGGCTGCAGTCCAGCACCTGAACCCAGAGCCCAAACAGGCCTCGGGCCTCTGCCCCCCACAGGGGCCCGCTTCCGCCCGGGCAGCTCGGAGCTGAGTGCAGGAGACTGAGGACTGAGAGTGGACAGACGGGGTGCTGGGGAGCCTGAACTGGGGTGATGAGCCTAGACGCTCAGGCGGCAGTAGTGTACTAGGAGCCAGAGGCCAGGGGCAAGGCCTGACCTCTGACCTGCCTGGCCCCTGGGTGACGTGGGGCTGGGGGAGCAAGTGCAGGCTGTGCCCCTGGCTCCCCCCACCCCCCCTGGGGGCAGTGTGGCTCCCAGTCACCCTGGTGCAGCCCTAGGCCCGCAGAAGGGGAACTTGCCCTCCTTCTGGTTGCCTGGCAGGCTGTCACAGGCACCCCTCCAGCCCGGTGTGAGCTGGCCTGGTCACCTGTGCTTCCTCCCACCCACAGCAGCCTCTGTGGGGCAGCAGTTGTGCCCTGCAGGGCCCTGTGGCTTTTGCAGCCGTGGAGTGGACATTCGCCCCTTCAGCCCCACTCTATCTGTGAGGGAGACACTGCCGGCCAAGGACTGACCCCACCATGAGGCGTGGGGCTTCTGAGCAGGTGCAGGCTGCTAGGTTGTCGCTGAGCTGGCACTCCGGCCCCCACCCGCCTCCAGCCCCTGTGTACTGCTGCTGGAGCAGCCGGGGCCCTTCCTTGACCAGGAGCAGTGGGTGCCCCTGCAGCATTCCTCTCTCGCCCCTGCCTTACACACACACGTGCATGCACACACACTGCAAGATGCGAGAGCAGAGGCTGCCCCTGGGGGCGGAGGGCGAGTACTGGTCACTGCCGCAGTGCCCTGGCACCAGGCCTCATGCGTGTCCCTGGCCGGCAGCACGACGGATGTGCACACGGTGGCCTCGCTGCTGAAGCTCTACCTGCGCGAGCTGCCTGAGCCCGTGGTCCCCTTCGCCAGGTACGAGGACTTTCTCAGCTGTGCCCAGCTGCTCACCAAGGACGAGCGGGAGGTGAGTGGCTCGCAGGGACCCATCCTGGGAGGACGGCCTGTTAGGTGGTGGGAGGGGTGTGTGGAGTCAGGGCACAAAATTTCCATGACTATTCATGGCACAGAGATCCTGGCCTGCAGCCTGCTCTGTGTGTGGAGGGGCGCGTCCTGGAGCAGCCTGCTCTATTGAGGGGGCAGGCCTGGAACCTTCCTCTCTGGGGGGGTTGGGGTCATCCTGATGTGTGTGGGGGACGGTACTCTTGTGAGGCTCTGGAGCGTCCCCCCTGTGGAGGGTCCACCCTATGTGCAGGGCTTGGTCTCAGGGCGGGACAGGTCCGTCCCACAGCAGGCCGTGTTGCAGTCACTGCCCAGCTCTGGGCCCCCACACAGTAGGCCCTCCTGCTCCACTACTGGCTCCCACACCCCTCTCAGGCCACCCAGGCTGGCTGTGGGGCTCAGGGACAACCAGCCCTCTCATCTATTTATAGCCTGCCTCCTCCCGAAAGAATTTGAGACCGCTCGGGGGACAGAGGGTCCCCCCTCACCCCACAGGTGCCCGCCTGCAGCCCTGGGCTGGCTCCCGGCTGCGGAAGGACTATTTGCCCTCCCTGTGGCCCTGTGGGAGATGAGGGGTCTTTATCTGGCAAATATTTGTGTCTCGATAAGTGAGCTGAGCGCTGGCCCTGACATTCCTCTGTGGCCCTGGAGAGGCGCATCCCTCACACCAGCTCCCCACAGTAAATGCGCTTCCCCAGCCGGCCTCAGGCCTGGCCCGGCCGCTCCTGGAAGGGAGATGGAGGTGGCAGTGCCCTCTGGTCCCCTGGGGCCTGGCCGCATGGGTCGTGGCTGGAGGTCTGGCCTCTGGTTGCTTCCAGCCCCCCAGCCCACCTCCCTCCGCCTGTCCCACCCTCCCTCAGTAAGGGAAGGGCCCCCACCTCATTGCTGCTCTATGACACGTTGTTTTCCTCTTTCAATCCCAAGGGGACTCTCGAGTTGGCTAAACAAGTACGCAGCCTTCCCCTTGCCAATTACAACCTGCTCCGATATATCTGCAAGTAAGTGGCTGGGGATGCTGGTCCCCTCCCACCCCATACTCCTCCCCGAGCGGAGGCTGAGCTGCTGGGGGCTAGGAGAGAACACAGTCCCCGCGCTCACGCAGCTGACTGTGCCCCTGGGAGTGGGCGATGCTAAAAAGCCCCGTGTGGATCATTCCTGAAGGAAAGGGACACACCCTCTGTCCCTTCTGCCTCCTTGGGGTACCTTTCCCCGTCCCCTACCCCAGGGCTCTGCCTCCTGACCGTGACCAAGGCTCAGGCCTTGCCCAGCCCCGTGCCTGGGGGCCTGGGCATTTGTCCCGACTGCCGACAGGAGTCGTGTGTCTTTGCACACCGATGATGGGCCCATGTCCGCTGACCTCTGCTTCTGCTGGCCCTCGCAGACCCCAGGGGGAAGCTCCGCCCTCTTCTGAGCCTGGCGGGAGCAGCCGCGGAGACCTGGGGGCATGGCTGGGCCTGGGGGCCTGGCAGCTCCCAGCAGACCTGGCAGCAGGATTTCCTCCTCCTCCACCCACCTCCGTTCCCTGGCAGGTTTCTGGATGAAGTTCAGTCCCACTCAAATGTCAACAAGATGAGTGTCCAGAACCTGGCAACTGTTTTTGGACCTAACATACTTCGGCCACAGATCGAAGACCCAGTGACCATCATGGAGGGTAACGGGGGAGGCTCGCGGTGGAGCTGGGCGGCTGGGGGCTGGGCTCGCCGTGGTCCTGGGCAGGTCCTCCGAACCATCATGCCGGGCCAGCGGGAGGGGTGGCCCCATCCCTGGGGATGAGGCAGAGCCTCTCAGGACCTCCCCCCTTCCCTCTCTCCCCTGGGGTCCGGCTGTAAAAGGAGCAGGACCTTTGCCCGCTGGAAGTCATCGGGTGCAGTTAGAATGGTAGGAGAGGCGGAGGATGGAAGGGTCAGCGTCCCGGCCATGCACACACACGTTTTTGCCTTACTTAAGTAATTTTCTAATAACAAATTGTCACAGCCCTCTGGGTGTGTCACACCTTTGCAAACCGTAGGGAATTTTGTTCTATAGCAAATAATAACCATAAAATGATAAAAATAGCAGCTGCTTTCAATACACCACGGCCTCTCCAAAGTGCTTACCGTGTCCCCTCACTGTAATCCACACAAGCGGCCCTTGCTTGGTTACTGCCCCCACTCTACAGATGAGGAAACTGAGGCCGGGGGGGCGAGGGGACTCGCCGTCATACAGAAGGGCACAGGTGCAGGCTGGCGTGGCAGAGAGCCCACGTGCGGAGACCCCTGGACGACTGTCTGGAGGGGTCAGTGTGAGAGTCCTACTGCTCACAGACAGGAGCCTGCAGCCTGTCCGGCGGAGGAGGACAGGGGCCGAGCAGGATGCACGCAGTCACAAGGCCAGCAGGAGCCGCGGCCCTGGCACCCGGCGAGCTGAGAGCAGAGTTGCCATTCCTTGCTCTGTGTGACCTGGGGCAGGGTGGGGTGTGGCCCTTGGGGGTGGCTCTCTTGCTCAGGTCCCCCCGGCCTGCCCGGCTGGGTGTGGGAGGCCCCAGGCTCGCGCCCGCCAGGTTCCATGAATGCCTGAAGGTGACCTCGCTGAGTTCCTGCTGCCCCCAGATTTCTGGGCTAAGGATTCTTTCCTTTTTCCCAGGACTCTAAGTTACCTCTAGCGGGAGGGGGCCACTCAGGCACTGCACCTTCCTTATCACCCGGGGGCCTCCCCAGTCTCTGCTCTGTGTTGGGCTGAGGGTAACAGGAGGGAACGAGGCAGGCAGATAGACACCCCGATCCTCCCCCAGCCACTGCTCCCAGCCCCCACCCCACAGCCTCAGGAACCGAGTCCCCCACAGATGCCACAGTCTGCATCTCAGGGGCTGTGGCTGGAGAAGGGGGATTGTGTGTGTGTGTGTATGGAGTTGTGCCTGTTGGGGGGGCTGTATGCATTCGTGTGTGTATGACTGTGTGTGTGTGTGCCTGCGTGCCCCTGTAAGATATCTCTATTCCCCGTCCAGAGCCCTGGGCCCCCCCAGAGCGTGGACAGTCAGGCACTCCGTCATTGGCACTCCGTCATTGGCAGCACAGGGGAGTGACACGGGGCAGCCAAGAGGACGCTGATGTCCAGGGCCTGGTTTCCAGTCCCAGCCTGCCACTCGCTCACCCCGCAACCTCAGTGGGCATCATGCCTGCCCTCTCCCCCATGCCGCTGGATGGGGGGCGCTCGGGGGCACAGTGCCTCCCCTGGGCTCCAGGCCCTATGTCTATCCAAGGAGGGGGTTCTTGGGCAGGATTCTGCTGTCCGTGCCTAGGTTTGGAGGCTGTGGTGACCGTCCTTTCCTTCGGGGCAGCTGATAGCCAGCTGCTGTTGAGTCCTCTCTTGTGGGGCAGCCTGGTCCTCGGCTGCAGGCAGGGCCAGGTGCCCTGGGTCCGAGCCGCAGCACCCCGCCACCAGTCTGGAGAGCCTGGACTGGGCATGATGCACAGCCAGGCCTTTCTCGTCCCATCTTCTTGGCAGGCACGTCCCTGGTGCAGCACCTGATGACCGTCCTGATCCGCAAACACAGCCAGCTCTTCACAGCGAGGGCTGCCGAAGGGCCAGCCTCCCCACGCGGGGGCCCCCCGTGCACCGTGGGATGGGGCTCCGAGGAGGTCACGAAGGACAGCCAAGCAGAGCCCAGCAGCCCCACCACCCCCGGCCTGCCCTCACACAGGACCTCATCTCTGGACGGGGCCACTGTGGCGGCGCTTTCTAGAACCTCTCCCAAGGGCCTGGGCAGCCACTGCAGCCCGGCTGCCACCAGCCCTGGGAAGAGGGTACAGACTCTGCCCAACTGGAAGTCCTCCTTCCGGCAGCCAGGGTCGCGATCAGGGAGCCCAAAAGCGGGCAGCTCGGCCCTGGAGGTGCCCGACACCTCCTCCAGCGGGAACTGGCTCATGAATGGGCTGTCCTCCCTGCGTGGCCACCGCCGGGCCTCGTCGGGGGACCGGCTCAAGGACCCGGGCTCTGCACAGAGACTCTCCACATATGACAACGTGCCCCCGGCTGGCCCGGGTGCCAGCACGCCCAGCGGGGCCAGCACGGCAGGGTCCGGAGCCTCCTCTGGCGACGCCTCCGTCAGGGCCTCACTCAGCAGCTGCACTGCCTGCAGGGCCAGCGACTCGTCTGCCTGCAGCTCCCTCGAGCCCTCCCCGTTCCCCAGCAGCAGTGAGGACCACAGATGTGCAGACCTGGGCCGTGGCCTGGACGGGGCAGGGCCCTGCATCAGCAGCAGCGAGCCCAGTGACGCAGGCAGCCCCGTGCGGGACCGTGCCCACCGCTCTGAGGCTCTGCAGGGCCTGGTCACGGAGCTGCGGGCTGAGCTGTGCCGGCAGCGGACTGAGTACCAGACGAGTCTGAGAAGGTAAAGGCTGCAGCCGCTGGGCAAGCACAGGCCGGCCCCCCGACTGGCAGAGCCCTCGTGGCCAGCTGCTCACCGGGCACCAGCCCGGATGGTCCGCCTCTGGCCTCTGGCTCCAAGAGAAAGCCACCTGGAGGCTGAGCTCAGAGCAGCCAGCCCCTAGAAGCTGCCTTTCTGCAAGAATGCCCCCAGGACAGGGGTGGGAATGGAGGGCTTGGGTCCTGTGTCTGGGAAAGCTCAGGAATTGTGGGGCCCAGCATGCAGTTGGAGCTCCATAAATACCTGCTGAACGGATGAGTGAGTCAGAATCTCAGCCCGTGCTGCTCAGAGATGCCTTTGATGGAGGTGCTCAGAGTGGGGGTCCCTATCTGGCCCTCAGCCAGGGAGGGGGCAGGCCCCGAAGGTGTGCGTGAGCACGGGGCAGTGCCCACGTGCAGGGAAGTCCCCAGGCCAGCCTGGTTGGCTGACTGTGGTCAGGCCTGACATGGAGGGAGGACTTCCAGGATCAGAATCTGCTTTCCTCTGGGAGGGTGCTGGCTCCCGCCTGCTCTAGTCACAGGAGGATGTCACAGGCTGCGTTCTGAGCCTTGCGAGCCTGCTCACAAATGGGCCCCAGCTCGACCCTCCCAGGCTCCCTGTGGGGACAGTGTTTTCCAGCATGAGAGGCTGAGTGCTCCCATTAAGGTCATCAGCTGAGCCTGCAGCGGACAGCACGGTGCTGCCATCAGCATCTCAGGCCCCTGAGCCCTGCTCTCCCCAGGCCCTGGGTCAGCTGTCTGACCCACAAACCGGGTCCCATCCACCAGCAGAGGGCGTCAGCAGATTCCTAGGGCCTCCTTTGTCCATCAGAGGCAGTGGAGGTGGAAGGGGTTCCTCCTCCTAATTCTGAGCCTGGCATTGCCTCAGGGAGCCGGAATGGCAGCATTGGGCCCTTTTGCCCTGCTGGCAGAGTCTCCCTGGCCACCAGGGGGTGGCAGGTGTGTGCAGGCGCTGTGTTCTCAGTGGGAAGAGGCCCTGCCGTGGGGGAGGTCAGGGAGGGTCACAGCAGGTAGGCAGTGTCTGAGCTGGGACTTGATGACCAACAGGATCGAGCTGAGCAAGGAGGAGAAAGGACCCAGCAGCAGTAGAGCTCCGAGGTGTAGACAGTGGGGAAAACTCCACCAGTGGGAGTCTGGGTAATTTACCAGGCAGAGGTGACAGAGGAAGCCCCCTACAGAGACAGAAGAAGATGCTTCCCGCTGAAGATGAGCTCACAGACAAGACTGTAGAATCTAGGGAAGGAGTACCATGTAGAGAGGAGGGCAGAGTCACACTGTCACCTCCCCGGCTGCTGGTGGAGCCAACTTGAGCTTCTAGTGCTCCCACCTTCTCAGACACGTGGTTTCTCAGGGGAAAGCGCAGTGTTGTTCTGTGATGGGTTCTGGGTCTGGGTCAGACTGCCCTGCTGTGTGTTGGCTGAGTGTCCCAGGCAGGCTCTCGGACCGGACCCGTGTGTATTGGCTGAGTGTCCATCTGGGCTTGGGTGACCTCCCTCGTTTGTCATGAGGATGAAGTGACATGAGGGATGGGATGCTCAGCACAGAGCCTGCGTATCCAGGATGCTCAGGAAGCCTTTATGGTTTGTATCACCTCCTCCTGGGTGGGTTGGAGGTAAGATAAGGCTCCCAGAGGCAGAGGGACAGCAGCCTTGTGGTACTCCCACCAGCAGAGCGGTCCAGGCTGTCGTCCTGGCTGGAGGGGTGGCCTAGGGTGAGGAAGGTCTCTGAGCACAGGAAGGGATGGGCGCCCCGCCCAGCAGGCCTTTGGGGAGCATGTCTGCGCATGTGGAGCATGCACTGGCTCTGGGCTGGGGGTGCAGAGGAGACTAGCTTCCTGTGATGCAGAACCCCTCGCCTGCGCCCTGATTCCTGCATTCCCCGAAGAGAATACCTCGAGTGTCTGTGATGTGCCCGACACCGTGCCAGGGTTGGCGACACAGCTATGACCAAACTGATCAAAATCTCTGCCTTCATTTGGTGAGAGTGGGAGGGGACAGAGAGACCATAAACAAGATAGACTTTTAAAAATATATGGTACGTTAGAAGGGTAGATAAAGGAGGAGAACAATAAAACAGGGTGGAAGGAAGGGGAACTTGGGGACAGAGGGTTGGAAGGCACTGCTGGGAGGAGGGGAAGAGCTCAGAGTCAGTATTGCAGGCCGAGGAAAGGGCCATGTGGAGAAGCCAAAAGCTCGGGGGGCTGGAGAAGCAGGCGCTGTATCGGGGCAGAGGAAGGAGTGGGGTTGGGGCGGGGCAAAGCATGAGAAAGTGGGCGGGGCAAAGTGTGGGAAAGGAGGCGGGGCGGGGCCTTTGAGCCAGAGGTTGCTGTGGATTTTACGTCCAGGAAACTAAGTGGCCGGAGGCCGCGAGTGCTTGGATGGCTTTGATGGCGACCCAGGCTGCTGTGCGGAGGAGAGCTCACCAGGGAGGCCCGGGGTTCCAGGCCAGACTTGCGGGCAGCATGGACCTCATGGGCAGCAGTGAGGTGGGAGAAGCAGCCGAATTCTGAACATGTTTATGGAAGGGTTTTGCTGGTTGATCAGATGTGGGCGTGAGAAGAAGAACTGACGAAAGGGACGTTTTTGTTTGGGCCGAGCAGCTGGAAGAGGTGTTCGCGGAGAGGGAAACAGGCTACAGGTGGAGCGGTTTGGGGACAGAGGGTCAGGAGCTCAGCCGCGAAGTTTCTGCGGGGAGTCGAGGGGGTCGTCGGCACGTAGAGGATGCTTTGAGCCTGGTGGCTGGAGGAGGTCCCTCAGGGTGCGGCGAAGAGCGGAGGGATCCCAGGCCTGAGCTTGGGAGCACCAGAGGGCGAGGAGGAACCCTCAAAGAGGGACCCAGGCCCCGAGGAGAGGCAGTGAGGGGCGTGGGGGCCCCGCCGTCACCCACCTTGGGGGAGGTCTCCTTGCCAGGCCAGGGTGTCCGTGCTCCTCAACTGGGGGGCCGGGTTGAGGGGGGTTTCCCCCTTCTCCGAGCTGTGGGTCCAGCGGTTGGGGTGAAGGTGGCCGTCCTGGGGTGGGCGGGGGACTGCATTCGCTCCATGTCCCGTGCACCAGGCGCTGTGCCGCACACGCGGGGTCTTCTCTGCCCCTTGTAGCTGCAGTGCTGGGGGAAGGTTGTGCCCTGCAGTTTTCAGAAGGTGACATCAGGGCTCAGCGCAGCTGGCGTCCTGCCTGCGTTCAGGGACCTCATAGGTCGCCACACCGGGCCTCAAACTCGAGCATGTCGGTTCCCAGGGGCCGGCCCCAGCGCGTTTCTCAGGCTGTCCAGGAGCTGGTGATCTGGTCGAGAACAGGGATGTGCCGACCTGTGTACTGCGCGGGGTCAGCATCCACAGGAGCCCGTGGGTTAGCTCTGTGGGACGAATCAATGTGACCTGCTGGGGACGATCACGTCCTCTGGGGCTGTACCCGTTGGCCCCCGGAGAAGTGCCAGGATCTGGGCGGAGCCGGTGAGGTCGGGGGGTGGGGGGGTGGGGACTGCTCTGAGCCAGGTCTGAGCCTCCGGGGGCCCGGCCACCCTGTCCCCCATGCTGAGTGCACCAGGCCTCATCCGCCCCAAATGGAGCACACTGGGCACCCCCAGAGCACCGAGGTCTAACACAGTGTCTTCCTGATTTTTCAGACTCGAAGAAGGTAGTGCTGACCTGAGGAAACAGATGTCACGGCTAGAAGAAGAGCTGGACCAGGAGAAGAAAAAGTACACGATGCTAGAAATCAAGCTGAGGAACTCGGAGCGGGCGCGGGAGGACGCGGAGAGGAGGAACCAGCTGCTGCAGAAGGAGATGGAGGAGTTCTTCTCAACCCTGGGGAGCCTGACCGTGGGGACCAGAGCCACCCGAGCCCCCAAGTAAACGGGTGGGAAGCACTCCCTTCCACCGCGTTGCTCGCTGGCCCTCAGTGGGGATGGCCGCCGGCCTCGGAGGAGTCAGCCGCCCCTGCAGCCTGGACCGGGGCCCCGGAGCTCCAGAGCCAGCTGGAGAGATGTCCTGACACCCCAGGGTCCTGCTGGAGGCCTGAGCCCCACACAGGATCCGGGTGTTCCTCTGACAGTGCAGGGCCTGGTGGGGACAGTCCCATGGCCACCAAAACATGGCACCTTGGATCCAAGTAGCCCTCAGGAACATTTTGCATTCTTTATTAAATTTGCTCTGAAAGCCTGATGCCTGGATGCCTGGCTCCTTTATGGTCATGTGAAATGGGGGTGACCGAGTGACCTCTACTGGTTCTGTCAGGGCTCGGAGTCTGCAAGGTATCCCATGGGTGGAATGGCCTGGGGCCCTCAGAAGTGGGGTATATAGCTCCCCAGCTATGGTCACGGTCACTGGAGCTGGATATATGCAAATCTGTGTGTTCAGCGCTATCATCCCTGTACCCAAGGCAGGACAGTTTTCCTTTCTCCTTCCTTCCCCCCTGAGCCACCCTGGCCTGTGGGGCAGGCCACCTGTTCCGCCATAACCTGTTTTCCTTTACTTGGCCCCAGCTCTGCCCCAGGGCCCAGCAGGATGCTGCCCTCCCTGTCTCTGGGCCCTGCGCGTGTGTCTGAGGGAGAGGTGGTGGGCAGTGCCCACTCTCTGTCCTCCAGCTGTGCCCTTCCCCTTCCAGCCCCCTCGAGCTGGCTGACCCCTCTCCCTTCCAGGCCTGTTCCCCTTCCTCCTCCAGCTCATCCATCGGGGCAGATCCCTCAGGGAAAGGCTTTCCCCGGCCACCACCACACACAGCCCAGGCCTGGGCCAGAGCTCCTCCGGATGGGCCTTAAGGGGCACCAGAGAAGCCACTTCTGAGCAGTGAGGACTGGCCTCTGGGGCACAGGCAATGCCAGCACCAGTGTCCCTTCACTTACTCCTGCTCATAGTGTCCTTCTACCCCGAGTGGTAACCTGCAATAGGTTTTTAGGGAGTGGGGGTCACCAAAGTGCCCCAATTTCTGGCCACTATCTCCGGAGAAGTCATTCAGGCCCAAACACCCATCTCCCTAGAGTCAGGTATAAACTCTTGTGCCAATGCTCTAAGTGCCAGGGTCTCGGTGCTCCCAGGAAGCGCGGGCCCACACACCCCAGCGGACAGGGTCACTCCCACGGTGGCGAGGCAGGCTGACCGATGGCTGGTTGCAGGACGCTGCCAGCCTCACCGGCGAGGAGGCTGGGTGCTTGCCAGGGCCCTCCACAGCCTCAGCAGTCAGACTTCTGCTGAGGGGCTCAGAGGAGGCCGTCAGGGGAGAGCAGCCCCTGAACCTGCTCTCAGGCCCTCTGCCATCACAGTGGGCTGTCTGGGTGACCCGCTTTCCCAGAAGGTAAAATAGTGCCCTCCTGTCTATTCAAGGAGAAAGAGAAAAGAATATGAAGTGACCGATTCCTGACAACAACCCAGTAAGATCGGAATTGGCCCCACACTCCCCATTCAGAGGAGAAACTGAGGCTAGGAGAGGCCAGGTGGGAACATCAGTGTATTCTATGTCCTGAGCTCCCTCCCCACAGCCCTGGAATTCTGCCGATTTTGACCTGGAGAGAAGATGCCACCAGGCTAGGAAAGGAGCAAAAGAGACCAAAGTGGTTTCGAGTGATGGAAGTGAGGTCGTCCGTCCTCTCTCAGCCAGGAATATGGGCTCAGCTTCCAGCGACGTCTTTGGCCAAAGCCCGCTCATGGGCCTCCTCTGCCACCTGCTGGCAAAACCAGGATCTGCAAGTGCCCTTTTTCTCTGAAAATGAGTCGGCGACGTTCAGCATAAGTCCTGTCAGATTTCGGTTTAAGCCGCGCCCTCCATCCGCCTGTGAGGCAGCTGAGCACCGAGGCTGGCGGCTCCGGCCCCGCACCCGTCCCGTCCGCTTGGGGTCTCTCCCGCTGAGTCGCATTCACGGAACCAGTTCCCGAACCCGAGGATTCAAGTTGTACCTCTTATTGTAATGAACTCATTTAATGGGAAATAAACCAATGAATTGTGAATGTGAAAAGTCAGGGAATGAGTTTTTCAAAAACCTAACCAAATGCTCTAGAAAGACTCAGGAAAGGCAAGTTGCTAAAAATATCTGTCAAGCGATGGATGAAAGAACCGTGCAGTAGTGGGAAATGGGTAAAAATCTAAGATTCTGCTCTCAGAGTACTTCCGAAGTGTTTTCTGTGTTCCCCGGCCCGTGGGTCACAAATGGAGACGGTAACGACCACGTGTTTCACAGACTCCCACTCCTTTTGACGCAGGGCCCCAGGCCCTGGGGCGTCCCCGCAGGGTCCTCCGTAGTTGTGTCACGAAGGGGCGGGGTCCTGGCTGTACAAGCTCACAGCTGAGCAGCTCGGCCCCCCACCGCTGCTGCCGCCTTTCCAGACTCCGGGATCCACCAAGAGCCACCGCCTCCCCCAGGACCCGCTGACCCGCCTGCCGGGCACATAGCTGCTGCCTCCGCGCCGGCCACGCCCTGCGACAGCTGGGCCCACGAGGTGCCGGAATTGCATTGTCTGTGGGAACGCAGTGGGAGAAAGCCGCGGAGAGCTTTGTGCATAGAGCCAGGAGCTTGGGCTCGCTCCGCCCTGGTTGTCAGACCCTGGGGTGTGCAGCTCTGTGGGCCCCAGGTCCCCCGCGTCTGGAGTGGGGACAGCCTCACAGACGGTGGTGGTACCCGCGGGTCTCAGCGCCCCGCGTGTTTGTCTCACGTAGCCCTCAGGGTGCAGGGCGCCTTGTTCTGCACTTTGCAGCCGAGCACTTGGAATTGCAGAGAAGTTAAGGACCTGGTCACAGCATACACAAGTCAGGGGAGGCGTCAGGCTGCCATCACTGAATATTACTTAGGGCATCTTAATTTCGGAGCCTGTATTCTTAACTATTAGTCCTCGTTGGAAAGACGCTGGTTTGCTACTTTTGAAACATTGCCCCAGTCATGCTTTAATGGAGGTTATGCACAGGGTGCAAAATGAGTGTAAAAGGGAACTCGAAGTCAGCAGAGGGCAGGGCTCCGGGAAGGCTCCTGGCTAGATGGTAACACCTAAACTCAGTTTCATATGCTGATGTGTGTAGCTACAGCAAGAGGGGTGTGTGTGTGTGTGTGAGAGAGAGAGAGAGAGAGAGAGGAGATGGAGGCCAGAGGAGGCAAGGACCCAGTCGTGGAGGGCGGAATATGCTCTTAACCTTTATGCTTTTGGACAGGGTTTCCCCACCTCATGTTATGTCCACTGTCCACATTCACAGCTCTCCATTCATATGACGATAGAGGAAACAGGACCATAGTCATGGCTTGTACAGAATGCACATTCTAGTGGAGTGAAAGAGACCATAAAGAAGTGTTAAGACAACAGGCCCAAAACAGAGTTGCTTATGCTAAACCCCATGTCACCAAACTGAGGCTTCATTACGGTTTCTGCTCTAATTCTCCCAGAAATGGAATCTTGCACCAGTCAGTGAGGAGTCACCTCACTGGAGGAGTCAGCATGAGTCAAGTGCAGGCCCGCCTCGGAGAAACTGCATTCGGTTCCAGACCACAGCAATAAAGAGCACATCGCAAGAAAGCAAACCACCCCAAATTTTTGATTTCCCAGTGTGTATAAAAGCTATGTTTAGACTATATTGTAGTCTATTAAGTAGGCAATAGCATTCTGTCTAAAAAAACAATGTCCATACCTTAATTAAAAAATACATTATTGCTAAAACATGCTAACCATCATCTGGGCCTGCAGCAAGTCATCATCTTTTGCTGGTGGAGGGTCTTGCCTCGATGTTGGTGGCTGCTGACTGATCAGGGTGTGGTTGCTGAAGGCTGGGGTGGCTGTGGCAATATCTTAAAATAAGACAACAATGAAGTTGACAGCATCAAATGACTCTTCCTTTCATGAACGATTTCTCTGTAACATGCGATGCTGTTTGATGGCATTTCACCCACAGTAGAATTTCCTTCAAAATTGGAGTCAGTCCTCTCACACCCTGCTGCTGCTTTATCAACTAAGTTTATGTCATATTCTAAATCCTGTGTTGTCATTTCAACAATCGTCACAGCATCTTCACCAGTAAAGTCCATCCCAAGAAACCCCTTTCTTTGCTCCTCCATAAGAAGCAACTCCTCATTCATTCAAGTTTTATCATGAGCTTGCAGCAACTCAGTCACATCTTCAGGCTCCACTTCTAAATCTAGTTCTCTTGCTGTTTCCACCACATCTGCAGTTTCCCTCCACTGAAGTCTTGAACCCCTTCAAGTCATCCATGAGGGATGGAATCAACTTCTTCCAAACTCCTGTCAATGTTGGTATTTTGACCTCTTCCCATGAATCACGAATATTCTTAATGGCATCTAGAATGGTGAATCCTTTCTAGAGGTTTTCAATTGACTTTGCCCAGATCCATCAGAGGAATCACTATCTATGGCAGCTATAGCCTTACAAAACATATTTCTTAAATCATAAGACTTGAAAGTTGAAATTACTCCTTGATCCATGGGCTGCGGAGTGGATGTTGTGTTAGCGGGCATGAAAACAACGTTAACCTCGTACATCTCCATCAGAGTTCCTCGGTGACCAGGTGGTATGTTGATGAGCAGTAATATTTGGAAAGCAATCTTTTCTCTGAGCAGTAGGTCTCAACAGTGGGCTTCAAATATTCAGTAAACCATGTAGACAGATGTGCTGTCATCCAGGCTTTGTGGTTCCATTTATGAAGGACAGGCAGAGGAGATTTAGCGTAATTCTTAAGGGCCCTAGGATTTTCAGAATGGTAAGTGAGCGCTGGCTTCAACTGAAAGTCACCAGCTGCATTAGCCCCTAACCAGAGAGTCAGCCTGTCCTTTGAAGTTTGAAGCCAGGCACCGACTTCTCTCTAGCTATGAAAGTCCTAGATGGCATCTTCCGATAGAACGCTGTTTCATCTGCGTTGGAAGTCTGTTGTTCAGTGCAGCCCCTTCATTACCATCTCAGCTGGAGCTTCTGGAGAACTTGCCGCAGCCTCTGCATCAGCACCTGCTGCTTCACCTGCACTTTTATGCTGTGGAGACGCTTCTTTCCTTAAACCACGTGAGCCGACCTCTGCTGGCTTCAGGCTTCTCTTCTGCAGCTTCCTCCCCTCTCTCAGCCTTCACAGAATTTAGGAGAGTGAGGGCCTGGCTCGGGATTAGGCTTTGGCTTAAGGGAATGTGGTTGCTGGTTTGATCGTCAGTCCAGACCACTACAACTGTCTCCCTATCACCAATGAGGCTGTTTTGTTTTCTTCTCATTCGTATGTTCACTGGAGCGGCACTTTTAATTTCCTTCAAGAACTTCTCCCTTGCATTCACAACTTGGCTAACTGTTTGGCATAAGAGGCCCAGCTTTCAGCCTGTCTCGGCTCTCGACATGCCTCCCTCACTGAGCTCCATCGCTTCTAGCTTTTGATTTAAGGTGAGAGATGTTGACTCTTCCATTCTCTTGAATACTTAGAGGCCATTGGAGGGTTATGCACTGGCCTAGTTTCAATATCGGTGTGTCTCAGGGAATAGAGAGGCCCGAGGAGAGGGAGAGAGACGGGGAATGGCCAAACAGTGGAGCAGTCAGAACACACACATTTATTAAGTCTGCCATCTTATATGGGCACAATTTGCGGTGCCCTAAAACAATCAGAATAGTAACATCAAAGACCACTGATCACAGGTCACCATCACAAAGATAGTAATAATGAAAAAGTTTGAAATATTGCAAGAATTACCAAAATGTGACACAGAGACACGAAGTGAGCAGATGCTAATGGAAAAATGGTGCTGATAGACTTGCTCAGTGCAGGGGTACCACAAACCTTCAATTTGTAAAACACACAGTATCTGCAACACGCAATAAAGTCAAGTGCAATGGAAGGAGGTAGGCCTGTAATGTGTTTGTAAAACCCCTGCCACGCCCTACAGGAACGTAACCTCGCAGTAACCGACCTGCTTTTTGCCTAGTATAACTTCCTTGTTCTGCTCCCTTTGGCCTATAAAAGTTTTTCATTTTGTACAACTCCTTGGAGCTCCTTTC
This sequence comes from Equus caballus, assembly GCF_041296265.1. Taxonomy (NCBI): domain Eukaryota; kingdom Metazoa; phylum Chordata; class Mammalia; order Perissodactyla; family Equidae; genus Equus; species Equus caballus. Next base: position 93,972,446 of record NC_091684.1, read on the forward strand.
TATCTGCTAGATTGGAGGATGCCCAATTCATGAATCATTGAATGAAGCCAATAAGATCGTAAAAATTTACTCAGTTGAATTTTTTTTGAGGACGATTGGCCCTGAGCTAACATCCACTGCCAATCCTCCTCTTTTTGCTGAGGAAGACTGGCCCTGAGCTAACAACGTGGGCCCATCTTCCTTTACTTTATATGTAGGACGCCTGCCACAGCATGGCTTGATAAGCGGTACAAAGGTCTTTGCCAGGGATCCCCGAACAGGCGAACCCCGGGCCGCAGAAGCGGGGCATACTAACTTAACCGGTATGCCACTGGGCTGGCCCCTGAATTGTGTTTTTTAACAGAAGTAAACATAAACAAGATACATTCAGACTGTTAGTAAGTGCTCTGAAAGAGGTGATCCTGGGGGTATGTTTTAGACAAGTTGGTGAGGAAGTCCTCTCCGTGAGGTGCCATTTAAACTGAGACTGACGGACAGGACGGGGCAGCCATGCAACCAGCCAGCTGCAGGCAGAAAGGGGAGAGCTATGGAAGTACGTGAGTGCCAGCACCCTTATGGGCATGGTGGCAGACGGACATGGGCGGGGCCAGGCAGGGGCCGGGCACTCTGGGGCCCTGTCACGCATGGTAAGGAGTTAGTTTTACTCTAAGGGAGACAGGAAAGCATTCGAGAGCTTCAAAACAGACATGAATTGGCTTGCATTTCAACAAGGCTCCTGTGGCCACTGGTGGAGAGCAGATGAACTGTCGGGGGAGGACAGGGCGACAAAGCGGCCGTAGGGAAACTAGTGAGGGAGCTATCCCTGTGGTCCGAGCCACGTGTAGGAGAGCGACAGGCCAGAAGCCAGACAGGAATAGGCTGAAGACTTGGGGCCGAAGAAGGGAAGACACTGTGCCCAGATCAAGCTCTCCCAATGTGGGTGGGAGCGGAGAAATAGGATGATAGAGCGGAAGGGGCAAGGGAGAGCTTTTTACAAAGACGGGAATTACTAGAGAATGTTTGTATGCTGCTAAGAATGATCCAGTAGAAAGGGAGAGACGGTGATGAAGAAAAGAGGGCAACTCTGAAAAAAGACAAGACAAAGTGGAAGGCTTGGCTTCAGAGAGAAGAGCAGACAGGGACAGAGCTGCAGCAGGTCTATGGAAATGCCCACCAACATCTTAGAGATGTCCTGAGAAATGATGGGCAAGCTTACTTTAAGGAGCCCCAACCTTAGCTGAACACAAAACCCTTTATTCACATCAACCTTCTCAGGCAGTAGAGCACTGGTTACAAAGTGAGGACTGGAGCGAGACCTCCCGGATTCAGAGCCTGGCCCCACCCCGTGTCGGTCACGTAGCCCTGAGCAAGTCACTCAGCTTCTCTGTGCCTCAGTTTGATGACCTGATAAGAGGGGAGAGTACCAGTCCTTCCTTGTCAAGTCGTCATTAAGGCTCTGTGAGCTCATATAGGCAGAACACTTAGTGCCCGGCATAGGGAGCGCTCAATGAATGCTGTCACTAATTCAACTCAGAACTAGCGTTCTGTGCGATGAACTTGGGGAAATGTTACCAGATACTCAGTCTTAGAAGGGTTTCAGGAAGCGTGGGGGCCAGGGCTGCACCATGTGCCCCTCTTCTACTTCCTCATCCCTTGCTGGCCTCCACTAGCCATCTCCTGTGGTCTACCTGGTTCTCTTCTTAGTAACAAGTGGAGCTCAGCCTACCTCATTCTTTGTTGCACCCAGCTCCCTATTCATCACTGCTTGCAGTTGGGTACTTAGCTCTCTAAGGCAGCTGATAACGAACGGAGGAGGCATAGCAAGAAAACCAGCCTCCTCATGGCTCTAATTCTGTGTCAGAATCACTTTCTCCCTCTAACCCCTTCTGAGAAGACAGAGCCACGCAGAGTTTGGGCATCTTGCTGCAGGCGAGGGACCACGTGTGAAGCCAGGATTCTGCTGTAGGTCTCTGGTGTCAGAGCTTGCGCTCCTGGACTCCAACCATTCAGAGCGCGGCATGCAGTGCCCTCGTACCACACTGAGGGCCGCGAACACTGCACTTGAGAGGACAGTCACAGTGGAGAAGATCGGTCTAGCTCACCCAGCCCAATACGCATGGAAGGCCTCCTTCCCGGCACTGTTAACTGGGAGTAAGCCAGTTCTCCCATCCCAGGCATTCCGGAGCAAAGGCGTAGTAGGGGAAGCATACGGATGCGCTCACAGAGCACGAAGAGGAACACCACACGCTGCTGCGCAACGCCCGCCGTGGAAGGAAGTGCAGAGGGAGCGAACAAAGGAACACAGGGAGTGAGCAACCGTGCAGCGCACACAGGAAGGACAAAGGCCCTGGAGGGAAGGCTGATCAGAGGAAGAGCTATCTGAGCTGGGCCTTGAGCAATGGACTTCAAACAGGCAAAGGCGGGAGTAATCAACCCAAGCTGTGCACAAACATGTGAAGTATGTGCCATGGGGGAGGCTCAGCTACAACGGGCTGAACGGCAGGATGATCCACGAAACAGAATGCTTCACTGCTCTCATTCCCAAAAGAAATTCAGTACTGGCTTTGAGGCATTTCTCTCAAATGGAGAATTCTTCTTACTTACCAACTACATGAAGATCGGGACTACTGGGAATGGAGGAGATGACTCGGGGGTCAGAGGGTACCCAAGTTCTCAGACGTGAGACCACACAGAATTCCTCCCCATCTTAAATCATTTCTATTCTTTTCCAAGGCTAAAGTTAGCAATTACATTAGCTTTACACTGATTATTTCTATAAAAGTTCATGACGTCAACCATGACAGCAGCCCTGCGAGAGCCGATCTCCCATCCCTGTGTGACAGATGAAGCAGCTCCAGGCTCAGCAAAGTGGACACTTGCCCAAGATGACCCAAACTCCCATCCTGAGCTCAGGCCAACTCATGTCCAGAGGAGTCAGCAGATGGCACCCTCCCTGGGACCTGGTCTTGCCAAGGCACGTGTGCTTTCAGTTTCTCCCTTCTAACCTGTTCTGACCCCTTGGCCTCCCCCTTTTCTCCCAAGACATCATCATGATTTCCTGCCAACTTTTCAAGAGTACTTTTTACTACCGCTCCACCACTCACTCAGTCCTTAGCAGTCAGAACTACGCCCTCACCTGCCCAGGTAATTCTCTCTGAAAGTCTTACATACGTTACATCCAACTGGAATCCCGTCTCTTTCCTCTGTCCACAAAATGACACTAAGGGAAACGGTGCAAGGGCCACACAAGCGGATGACACAGACCTCGTGAGGGAGGAGCCTACGCCAGAGAGGGCCACAGGCAGTCAGGGAGCAATCAAGCCTTTCCCCCAACGCCTGCAACGCTAAGCGGCAAGCTGATGCCATACCTGACATGTTCTGTCACAGACTCATCACACTGGAATGGACAAAGGGGAACACACATGGGATGCACTTCCCCTGCACAACTTCTTGTGTGCTGCCCAATCATTGGGGCTGAAACCTTCTCGCAGCCCCAAATGGCAACGTGGCCTCTGTGATGGCAACCTGAGTCCCGTTTCCCATTCTCTCCGTGCAAAAAGGACCTCAGCTCTCTCATCTCTCTCATGAGTATCTTTAGCTTCCCAGTCACCGATGTCCACTCCTCCAGTCTAACCAGACTTGCTCCCACTGTCAGTGACCCTCCTAAACACAGGTCTGGTCATATTACGCCTCTTCCTCACAGATGAGCTCCCACTGCCTTTAAAACGAAGACAATCCCTCCATGTTTAGTTCCCATCCTCCTCTTTCTGGTAGTCCCACACCCACGCCAGGCCATTCCTTGTCCCTTGCCCAGGCACACACTTTTGAACCTCCTTGCCTTCCCCCTATCCTGGGAACACCCTTCCTCTCCAAAGCTTCTTATTCCAAGGCTCAAAAAAGGCCTCCTCTGCAAAATCTTCCTCCTTTCCTCTCTCATCCCTCCTGCCCGTGTCCCTTCAGCGTGGTCCTTGCTCTTCCACACTACACTTATTTCCATTGGGCTGACTTGACCACGCCATACACTTTTCTCTCACTCCCAGCTTCCAACACAGCATCTTAGACATAGATACACTCATTAACTGATGAAATTAAATGAAAGATGTTAGAAGCCTAACATTTAGAAAGCATATTTGAAGTATCTTTCAGTTTCAAATGAAGTCCAGAGACATACTGGTGTATTAACTAAAAAAGCTAAAAAGAATTTTTTAAACCACAAAATCCATACAAATCAATATTCATTTATATAGAGTAATAAAGGACCTTTTAACAAACAATACTGAAATAAGTGCACTATCTAGACAAGACCAAATTACTCCGTTTTATTTGGTATCACTGGGGTATTACGACTGGGTGGAGACTAACTCCACACTGTCTGCTCTGGCCACGCCGTCTCTGCCTGGTGGCCTCTCCCACACCACGATGCAGCAGGACGCCGTGGGCCGGCAAGCACCTCGGCTGATGGCGCAGTGGTCAGGTGAAGACCTGGCTGGGTCCCGTCCGCACCTCAGAGCACGGAAGGATGAGTGCAGGTAAGGGTGGGGACGGTGGGCACGTAAGCTTACCTGGAGCAAGAGTTGAGCAAAACAGAGGAATGTCATCACACGAAGGCTGGACACACGCAGCGAGTGACCCTGACACCCGGCGGGCAGCCTGCCCACTACGGGCAAAGAGAATATACGCAGGGCAAAAGCCGGGAACACGCTCAAAGCCGAAATGCCCGCTTTGTTTTGAAACAGATCTTTTCTAAATATTTATTTTTGCCAAGTGGCCGTGACAGCTGCTCATATGGCTACCAAGAACTAGGTTAAGGCCATTGAAGAAAACTTCCTTTTTAGAAAAAAGTTTCTCTAGTGACTTCAAACACCAGAGGAGCGAGACGAGATAAACCAGAAAACCGGGGCGACAGTTTACGCTCTTCACAATTAGTGTAAAACCCAAACCTAAGAAACCTGCCTAGTTCTACTCCCAATCCGTGGGAAATCTTAGAAACGCCTGCAGAAAAGTTCACCACAAATTTACGTTTTGTTTTCAATAAGAAACTCTTAATTTCATACCACTTTTTTCTTTTTTATTTAAAATATTATAACCATGAACATACTAGATAACATCGTTTACATTCCAGTGGTGTGTGTTTAATGACTAGGGCATGAATGATTGAAAACCACAGTAATGATCTCAGCATTCCCTACGAAGTGCCCCATTTCGTTTTGTCTAGAGGAGAGAAGAGGGGGACAAAACACAGGACGGGGACAGGGACGGAGGAGGAACGGCGTCACAAGGAGAAAAGCAAACGTCAACTCTCATCCTGAGGGTTTCAGGGTTTAAAACCTATTGAACTGCAATGAGAAAGGAGATGTCACAGTCCAGGAAGACAGCTAGTTCAGTTTAACTTCATCATTCGGCTAAAAGATTAAGAGCTTCTCAAAAATATACCAAATATCGGGCCTACAAAAGTAATTTATTTCTTCGTAAAATTTACTAAGATTTATTCCTTTTGCAAAATGTAAAGAATGGACTGATATCATGAGCAGGTTCCTACTTACAAAAACAGACAGTAATAATGTGCAACGAGCACAGCTAACACAATTTTCCCAGATATACAGTGACAGAGTTTCCATGTGAGTCTCTCTTACCGAGGCAAGGGGTTTCTTTTACATACTTTCCGGTATTGTGTCGACAGTGGCTATAAAGTATTGAACACACATTTATAATTCACACTCAGTAAAGATCTAACAGGAAGGGCAACAGCTCACTTGGGAAAGCATAGAAAATTAGTGTGAGGTAGTTCAATAAAAACCTAGTTTAATTTGTCAGTTACTGTGAGAACAGAACATTGTGCAAAACTAATCCACAGGTAACAGTTCTCAAAAGTTTCAGTAACGAAGAGAATCTAAACCAGAAACAGCCAGAAAGTGTGACTCTTACTAGACTCTCCTTAAGAGCACTTCACTAAGAGCAGTTAGTTTGAAATTCATCAGGACGTTTGTTTTCCTTAAGTTTTCTAATCATACCCCAAACTACACATTTCTGCTTCAATGCCCTTTACCTCTTCATCTTTCTTGCTACTAAGGAAAAATGAGTTTCCTCTGACTCAGGAAAAACCTAAGCGAGATCAGGAGAAGGACAACACATACTAACATGTAAAGGACACGGAGGCCACATTTGGGAGGGCCGCTAATGACAGAACCGTGGTGTCTGGTTTTTCTACCGGTAAGAGAAGTTTACTGGGGTCATGGGGCTTCATGCATTCACTCTACAGCTAATGAGTGGCTAATGGACAACACCCACAAACAAACTACAACAGTACTTTTGAAAATAGACTATGTCTTTACCTCAAAGTGTTGTGCAGGCTTGTGCCTAGGCAACACTGAGTAGTTAGGTCTTCACATGTGTAGCACACACTGGCCGATAGTGTAGACCAAACCTTCTCTGCAACCCCAAAACAGCTGCAGTGCCTGCTGCTCACCTCACTACATCACTATCAGACACGGATGGCCTCTTCACCTTTATCTTTTTAGAAAACACAGCAGGACTGGCATGGAGAGAATAACAAAAGGGCGTACAGGAAAGCGTGCTGCACTACATACAATCACGCTTCTCCGTCTTGTTAAGGGGGCTGTGTGGCAGCCTTCTCATTTAAGAGGCTGGCATTTCTCTCAGGAAGTCTGGCGTGAATGCACCGTGTCTTTATCAACTTGCAAGAGTGCATACCCGGAACAACCAGCAGCCGCGGGTGTGTGACAAAATGAGAAATGTTCAGCAAACAGTATGCAAGAGTTGAGATGCTCCATTTATGTATATTATAATTAAGCAATCCCAACAACACGATCATTTCACAAATGGTCAGTACACACTAGAGGGTAACAGAATAGTAACCAGGAAGAAATATGTATAAGGAATTAGTGTCTCTTTCCTAATCTATTAAGTTGAATAATAAATCTTGGTCAAAATAATTTTCTAACAGTAAGACAATGGGTATATTAAGCATAGAAAGTTGAAAAACCAAAGTTCTCAGATAAGCAGATGGCTTTACATAAGTACTGCTTGACAGAAATCTTACTTGTAATTTCTCTTTAAAAAAGAAAACACAAATGTTTAAGATGTCTTAAAGGTTCAAAAAGCTTCTAAAATAACAAGAACTAGTATATCTTTAGCTTAACAGATTTAAGAGAAGAGAGAAAGTTGTACTTAGATACTGCATTTTAAAAGCCAAGGGCACGCGACATTTAACAAACAGACTTTGTTTTCAGGATATAATTTGTTAAGTATTTTAGTCTACATTAATAAGAGTTTGTTTTATCTGAATCAACTGAAACATGCTGGTTGGCAAGTGGGAGCTGGCATTTACAACAAACCATACAGTAAGAACATCTGCTTTTCCTTGCTTAACCGAAATCTGTATCAATAGAGACGGCTTATCTGCAATCAAACATAAAATATGGGAATCTCCTGAAAGCACGTCAGTTGTTAAAGTGCAATGGTGAAATAATCTATCCTGGGGAAAATAAAGCTAATTAACTGTCAAACTAATATAAACTAGGAACACGCTCATGCTCAAATTTCTGCTGAAATCATAAACCCAATCTTGTTTCTATAATTCAAGAGGTGTGACCGTCTCAAAACTCTAATTTGCCCAAAATTAACACATCATGTTGTACGAGTAGAAAAGGGCTTGGTAAAAAGGCCGACAACTTTCAAAGAGGCTAGAAATCGTGACTTTAAACCATCAAAAACAAACCTGCAATTTCAAAGCATATAAAAAGGTTAATGTATTCTAATCCTAAATATTGCACATTAACAATGACCTAAAGTATCTTACTCAAAAGGAACTTCGCACTAAATATACAAACAACATGCCAAGCAAACTTTCAGACACTGCATGTCGAGCTGCGCCAGCTCTTGCTCCTGTTGGTCGTTAGTTCCAGCGGGCTCTCTGCCTGGAACCTTGTCGCTTATTATTTAAGTATGCATTTCCCAGTTCATTACATGGAATCCCTCTTGTTCCAAAAATAACAAAAGGTGCCTGGGGCATTACAGACAATATATTTCAGAGATAAGGAGACTTCAATGACATTTTACTTAAGAAAGATTCAGTTATAGAGAAATAATTCTGCAGATATAAAATGTAAACAGTTAACATACACTTGTCAGGAGCAGCACCATTCTTACCCTACTCAACATCCACAGTGCATGTTTTATCGAAAATCAGATATAAAAAACAAAAGACTCCGACTAAATAACCATCACTTATGCCTGCTCTGCTCAATGTGAAGAAACAGTCCTTAGAAAATGATATCCTATATATGGCTGTGTGCTACTATTTTCAGATGAACGGTATATTGCTCATTTGATAATCACCTACAGAAATCGAAGTAGGCTTTGAAACCTCCCGACAGCTAGTGTGAATAGGACTATGCTACAGGTAAGACAAAATGGCCAGAAACACCTTGAGAACTGGTGCTCAGCTGACACTCTAATAGGAAACCAGAAAGGTTTGAGGGCCGGAGGCTGCAGGAAAGGGAAAGACCAGACTCTAGACCACTGCTGGGACCTGCAGCCTAGATTAACTCAGTGTGTACAAAAACAGGCTCATGGCTAGTAGAAGTGAACCATCTGTTTATTTGCATTGAAATGTATTATTCATGAAGAATCCTCTTGACCTTATGTGATCGTAAGCTTTGAGCATGCCACAAACTGCAGAAAACACCAGATTGTTTTTACTTTACTTTTTTTGTGGGGGGGGATGGGAGGGTGGTGGTAGACAACCAGCATCCTCAAAGACATGCTCTGAGTTATTCTGCCATTTAGATGATGGGGCTTTGCCAAAATTCAGGTAGGATTACCTACTAATTGTTATAACTAAATTAGGATTGGCAAGTAGCAAATATTGGAGGTTTTTTAACACGTTCATCATTTACAGTAGTTATTCCTGAATATAACTGGCTATAGGTTATTTTCCCTCACTCCTCTGGGGTTATTTCATTGATAAGCACATAACCCTGAAGGATAGCATCATGAACAAAACATCTGAAATAAATTCTAATAAAAAAACTATAAAAATCTTAAATAATTCATGATATAGGCAAGTCACCACATAATAGTTGCTTTGATAAACAAAATCTTACAAATTCAGTAAAAAAAAAAAATCAGCAGCATAAGATAAAGCAAATATGCAAAAATTTTAAACCATGATAAAATAATTAGGTTTACATTATACAGTTAATTACAGCAAAAATACAATACAGTTTTGTTTTAAAACACAACTTAAGTTTTAAATTACATCACTTGAAATTAAAAAAAAATAAACTATTTACTACAAAATGAATTCTACATTTTTGAAAAATCACTCAAAAATAAGACCACTGAATTGTTTTCAAAGAAGTTCTATCAATGACTAAACGACTCCCCACCCCTCCCACCCCCCAAGGCCCAAGTAGTCATCTACAGCAGCCCAGAGGTCCAGCAGATGCTTCAAGACTGCTGTCTGTATCCGAGGCCAAAGTTGGATCTGTCGACATTGAAGACACATCATTGACAGACGATGATGACGATGGATGCTGAGAGCCATTGATCACTGCTGCACCTGTGCTATGAGAAACAAAACAGCAAATCAGTTGCAGACAGAGTTGCAGACCGAGCTACTGGTACTGTACTGACTACCCTCAGTGGTCAATAATTTTTCTCTTGGCTTTGAAAGCCTCACCAATAATAATCACAAGTGATAGGCAACACTAATTCACAAACACTTTTCATTGCAAGTTATGATAAAGAGAATTCAGAAAACGTCTGGAAACCTGGAGTGCTACCCTTCCACGAATTTGTTTTTCAGTTCAAGACAAGAACTGTTAAGTTCAAGACACACTTAGAAATGGTCCTACCGCAAGATTCATGAATTGAGTTCAGGTTGTGTGTGAATAATACTGATAAAACATGCAAAACTACCTGTATTGCATCTTGTTGGAGAGAGAATCTCAAAAGGGATGTATAATTCAAAAAGTTAAAAACTACTGCCCTAATAAAAACAGATTTGTGATATCTTCTCAAGGTAAAGTCCAAACAATACTTCTGGTACACTTGCTTTAAAGTAAAAGCCAAAACAAAGACCAAGTCATTTTAATTGGAAGAGCCTTCAGTTCAAGGGCCCCAGTTTACATAGGTTACAGGACTTGCCACAGTCACACAAGTGTCCTAGTTAGGTAAACAGAGGTCTTGTTATTTCTATTCTAATAAATACTTGATAAGGTAAGTATGGATTTATTAAACAGATAAAGTAGGGGAAGACTGTATCCCTTACTCGAAGTACAGCCTAACAAACATTTCCTGGATTTTAAAAAGTAACAGGACTCCTTAACCTACAGAGAAATCCTCTCACGGGGTCGGACCAGGAAGGGGGAGGGAATGACATGGGGAGTGGGAGAGGCGGAGATGTTACAGGTGATTCAGGCACGAGGTGATTCATGAACTACTTAATCACTACATTAAGGGTGAATCCAAATTTGAGTATGTTAAATAACGCAAGTTATACAAAAGTTCTTAAGAACACATTTACAAAACAATGGTTTCCAAAGTGAGCAAAAAGAATGTCTGGGGTGAGTTTCAGGTATCCATCAGAGCGAAAACTAAGCAGGCTGAAAGCCACTGCTCCAGAACCCAGCATCTCAGCATCTGAAACTCCCCCTCCCTTCTGTCCCATGACGAGCAATAAAAACACTACAGAATAAAAGGTCCTCTGAGAGCCTGCCTTCAGAGGCAACAAGGAAAACAGCCGGGGCAGTGGGAACAGGCAAATCTTCAGGGCACTGGGGAGGGCCCTGGGAGACAGAAAGGAAAGAAACCACCAGAAATAGAGCAGGCGATGGGAGGTGAAATGGGAAAGGAAAGCAGACTGAGCCCTTCAAGACTGACAGGAGGGAGGACAAGGAGAAAGGAAATCGACCTTCTAGACCCAGGAAAGGTCCTGCAGGCTCCCAGACGAAGGGAAACGAAGATACTACACTTTCTTAAGTTCAACCCATATAGAATATGCCTGTCTTGATCGTATGATACCATGGCTAGACTCAAAGACCTGCAGTGAAACATTCAAATCATGAAAGGGTTCCGCCATATATACTTTCTCATGCGTCTAGTTTTTAATCCAAATTTCATTTTCTCCAGATTTCTTAATCTGATAGAAATTAGCTTTTAAATGTACCATAATTACATAGTTAACTTTTTAATCTGAAAATCAAATACCTAAGAAAACACTTGATTTTTCTGAACTTGAAAGCAATATGGCAAATTCGCAAATATCTGAATGACAATAATATAATAAAAAAATCCTTAATTTCAGGTATACGGGTCACCTCCATCTCAGGTGAGTCTCTACACACTCAAAGGCATGCAAAGTCATTTTGATACTAGCCAAACCAAAATAAAGATAGGAAGGCAATTCGTAGGAAAAATAATATATTTTATTTTTTAAAATCAAGTCAAAATGGTATTGCGATGATCTGATATTTTGATTTGTCAAAGACTGCTCCTTTGTTTTTGCATATAATCAAGAACTGAGTATTTCTTTAACAGCTTAATTTACTAATACTCTTCTTTGTAAGCTATAAGTGAGAACCCAGAAAATGTCTAGAAATCTGCAGTCCTATCCTTTCCACTGAATTATTTTGTAACCATAGTCAAATGTTGTTTGGGATCCAAATTTTTCACTTATAAATTAAGAACAAATCCTGCTGCTCTATCTATCTCAGGAGCTTATTAAGTTTACTCAAACACTGAACACTCAGAAGGTGCCACTCCCTAGACAGTATGCTCAAGTATGAAACTCTCCCAAATAAGGGACTTCTCAAATGCCACTCCAGCCTCTATCATGAACAATTCAGCTATCCTACTGCTGTACAGCAACACAAAGCTCATGAATTATTCAGTTATTAACGCATTTATAATACAGCTTTTTTCCCAACTAAATTGTAGGTAAAAGCTGTTGAGATCAATTTATATTTTCAACAGGATCTATATAATTTGGAAGACTGCATTCCTAATCAAAAATTTAAAAAACAAAAAAATTTAAATTTCTAAAATATAACCCAAAAAGTCACAGGAAGCTACAAAAATTATCTAAACAAATATATGATTATAGTACAACAAAATGGGCATCTGAAACTACAGTTAAAATCTTACCCATGAACAAGATGTTAGATATATCCAATTTTTTTCTTAGACTATAGAAAAGTTTTAAAGAAATAATTAAAATGACACAGTTTTACTCAAATTTCAAGACCTATTTGTTGAAACACTACTCAGCCTTCAAGGCTCAGTTCCTATTTCACCTCTGCCATCCAAGTGTCTTAAGCTCTGAAGCCACAAGTCTGCGCCAGCCAGAGGCCTCCACGAGATGCTGGGAAACCACGCCCTCTGAAGTGACTACAAGTGCCTAAACCACCAGTGTCTGTCATGCAGCGTCTACTTCATATGTACATGTACCTGCCATTCAACTTTGCCCCTCAATTCTTTATGCTTTTACAAGTACTAAAATTAAACATAACATGAGCTTATCATATAAGAAAACGTTTATCTCCCGCAAACCAGTTTTCTTCTTAGAGACAGAACACTTTCTAATGGCAGTTTTAATGTTACTGCCTTAGTTCAACAAATCAAAAAATACCAAAGTGAGAGAGATGGTAACCTGGTATTACATGTACCAGATTTTGCAATGAAACTTTATTTATTCAAAGTAAAGACTATTAAAATCATAGAAGGTAAGTATATTAAACTGTGAGAAATTTCTTCTTTAAACACAACAACGCCAACAGAAAAAGGTTTTAAATTTCTGTTCTTCAATGGCATGTGAGCATCATAAGAAAAGATGTGTGTTTTATGATGTCAGTTCCTGAAATATTAGCATGACGTACGGGTACAACAGTGTACCAGTGCTTTCAAACTTAACCACCCAAATTGTATTCCTTATACTCAGTAAACTTTGAATAATAATGGTAATAAACATGGCAAGAACTGCAGGTTTCAGGCCACTGAAGATTATAACACAAGAAGTCAACTGCAACCTTAACCAAGCTTATATTGTAACCAACCTAAAGGAGAGGGCTGCCCCCGTATAACTCCATTCTTGGTTCTCTCCTCCAAGTCCATAACTTCCTTGTATATCAATTCTGAAAAAGAGGTGCACAAAACAAACTTTTCAAAGTCTGAAAGCCAATCTCACGAGATACAGATGTTTTAAGTAAAACATTTTTACACACATTACTTTGAATAGTGTCCTTACAATGGCAGAGGGTCCTTAAGTGTCAGCCTAAGATTCAAGGTGCTAATAATAATTCCTTGATCCTCAACCATGAATGATACATTGAACGAAACAAAATCTCTGCTGTAACCAATGTTCCTAAAGTCGGACTAAGGACAGAGCTGGTAACAGTTAGCTTTACCTTCTGACTTCACCAGCACTTTGTACTACGCCCTATCACACCACACATCATTCTGTACCACAAACGCTTGCTTAATTTTGTCTCAGTGAGGGCATGAGTCACATCTGTCTTATTAACTCCTATTTCCTAAGCCCTAACATAGTACCTGGTACATCGCAGGTGCTTATTACTTAGATACCTGTTAAAAGATTTAAGTGCAAGAGTGTGTGGAAGCTTCTTTAATCAGAATGGAATACAAATACATTTTTATTAAAGGAAGCTTCAACTCCTTATAAATTGAAGCATGACATGCTGTCACTGTCAAGCTTTCTCCATGGGAACCCTGCTCTTTGACTAGGCTTCTGGACAGTGGGGGGCCTGCTGTGAGGACTGTTCCAACTGAAGAGACAGCCCAGGGGCTGCCCCGCTGGAGCATGCGCTCCTGCCTCATATTCTTCTAAGTGATCTAACGTAAAGTGTGATGCACCTTGTGAGTCTGAATGTCTACTCGAGAAGAACCTTCTAGTGGATACTACATCGTCATTATTCATCTTCTTTCAGTCATGGAATTCTCTGAGAATTGCATAAAAGCAACGAACCCTCCTCTGAGAAAAAAGGTACGAGAAAAAAATGTTGTGCAGAATGTCAAGAAGTCTGCGTATTCTTCAAACTTCTGATAGAGTCTCTGATTACAGGGGATGACAACATCGACGAAGACAATAAGGTAGACAAGTGGATATGTTGGAATGAACAGGAACTAGAGACACCTAAGTTTGCTTGCTATGGTAACCTCCTTGGGCTTGGAAGGAGAAACAGGAAGTCTTGATGGAGGAGAGAATGGGAGATGTTTTTCTTCAAAGAAACAAAACGGAATGATAGGCATTGCAGATAGGAGGACTAAAAAAAAGAGAAGAGAGAAAACAGCACCCCTTTGTGAAAAGGGATTAAGGCAGAAGAACCAAAGCTAATTAGGAGAACTAACTAGACAAAGTAATCTGTAGCTAATGGCTTTGGCAATGGATTTTTCTTTCTGTTATGATAAAACTCTTAAGCAGATCTTGTAAAAGGCAGTTTGTGGGTGATTACTGAACTGCACTTGGGGCTAGGAGAAAAAGATACAGAATAAAGGTAAACATGTTCAGAGTAACCAAAAATCTCAGATCTATCTATCCTTATACAAAGGAAAATACTATGTTTCACTGACTTTAAGATGTGCTTTTTTCACAGTTTAGTATCTCTGAAATTGGGCTGCATCTTATCAATCACGCAGTGTAACTGGCAGTGTTTTCTCTTAGTGGTACATAATGATGTGTTTTACAATTGGTGGCCTTTTAAGAGTTCATGAAACACCATAACTGTCTATTGTAAACGTAATGATATATAAAAATATCAGGTTAGATATGTTAATACATACTCTGGTTCTCAGTAATAATACCCTTGTATGTTACTTATTACATATACAGATGCACTAGGTTCTTGCCAGTCCTATCATTCCGGTGGGCTCCACAGAATCTAACTATATGTCTTCCAAAGTCAACTCAGAGAAAACTGATCTCAGGTTACCCCTCAGAAGAAAGAATCAAATTCACTCCTCCCATTAAATTTACAGATGGATTATCTGTTCAGGTTTATAGCTCACCAGCCTTCCAAGTATTTAGGCACCTAGCTCTTAATAACATGTCTTCTCTCCATTTTAAGATTAGGTGAAAAAGGGGGTCAAGTGACTTGCCCAAAGTCACATAGCTACAAAAGTGGTCAAAACACTAAATGACAATACCACAAATGGAGGTAAACAGAACCTAAAAATTACCTGGCCCAAATGTCCCAGGGAATCTTCTAAAGAAAGAGAGATTTTAACATTTCCATGACTATCCAAGCATTATTAATGTTCAACCACATTCTCAAAATAAAATAAAACTACTATATTAGATTTGCAAAGATTAAAACTTAACTCACTCTGTTGGTGAGGGTAGGGGTAACGGAGACATTCCTACACAATGCTGATGGGCAGTGTAAACTGCTACAATTTCTTTTAAGAGTAGTTAGGAAATAATTTAAAAATATCCTTCGGCCTGGCAAATCTTCTTGTAGGGTTGTTCTTACAGGCATGTTCTCACACATGCACAAGAACATTATAGAGTTGCTTGTAACAATAAGAGACTGGACACAACTTAAACGCTCTTCAAGAGGGAACTGGATATAGATCCTGTGACACAGCCACACAACAGAACACTAACCAGCTATTAAACAAATGAGCCAGATACGTGGAGAGAGAGAGAAGAATCTCTAAGACGTGATTATACCAACAGAGCAAGTGTGCACAGTATAAAACCATTTGTGATTAAAACAGGGTGGGAGGGGACAAGGGAGAGACACTAAACACACTTGTATACTTGTAGACTATGGAAGAACATAAAAATTCCAGAAAGCGCTAAATGTGTCTGTGTCTGGGGTGGGGAACATGAGAGATCAGGATTAAGTCAGGGAGGGAAGGAGACTCAATTTCTACTTTTGTAAAAATATTAACAATCACATGACCAAATATCACTTACGAATAATAGGAAATATCTATAATTTCCCTAAAATGATGAATAAATCCACATAAAAACCCAGAAGCTCTTTCAGCTTCCCCTCTAAGAAGCTGGTAAGTGTTACCTTTCCACTCTTCTATCGTGTGTTCCCTTTCATCTAACTGCTTGTCAGGTATCTTTGGTGGTGGCTGAAAAACATAAGGCAACAAGAATTAAGTCAGTGTACTGGCAGTCTATAAACTCTCATAATTATCTGAAATATTAGCCAGACAGAAGGCTTGTAAAAATACAGCGTAGACCAAGACTGATCCATCATCAACCATCTTCTTACGTAGAGAGATGAGTTTTGAAAGATTCCTTCATGACAGAAAAAAGACTTTAAGTTTGTCTTTCTTTTCTTCCAGTTTTTGAAATTGCCACATTTTGTTTGTATCACAGAATTGTGCTATGCATTGGACACACTAATTTGTTTTATAGCTAAATTAGGATGTTTTCTGAAAGCACTCCACACTGTAGCTCATCAGATCAGCTATCAAGGAAAGAAGGCAAGAAACAGTGGGAGGTAATTTTATTTTGTATCAAAGGTGCTTAGATGTGCTCATGAACTTAAGGTACTTTTCATGTAAAAACAGCAAAAGGCCATCATCATTTATCTATATTTTAATTTAAAATTAAAAAGCTGCCTCCAAAACCTAACTTTGATTCTAACTCTGAGAGTACAGTACATTCTTCAAACACTAAGGAAAGAACTTACAGCTTCTGCTTCCGAAGGGTCATACCAGACATTGATGTACGGGTGCTGGAGCGCTTCATCCACAGAGATCCTTTTAGACGCGTCAATCACCAGCATTTTGGATAATAAATCCCTTGCCTGACTGGCTGCAAAAATAATGACGTTAATGTGCACACATTTCACGAAGGTTTTCAAATTATTAACAAATTTTAGAAACTTGAAATTATCATTTACTAAAAAGTATATGTTTCAAGAAAAACAGATTTTGCTATAAAATCAGGTCATATATATGATTAAAAAACATAAAATTACAGAAAAAAATAACTAAAACCTCACTTCGTTCCGCCACCCAGAGATAACTTTGGGTTATGTTTCATAAGAACATGGACACATATGCACACACACCAAATGGAGTTAAATATATATATTTATAAAAAGTACCTTTAAGTTTGTTGTGTTCTGAGTCAGCTGGGAAAAGTACATCAGGGAAGAGTTTCTCAAAGCTATATCCAGCATATTTAGGTCTGTTTTCGACATAAGTCCTTACTGTTGGCTGTAGTTTCTTCATGAATTCAGGACATGGTGTTCCAAGCTGTTCGATAACTTTATTCCACTGATCAATATCTAATAGCAAGTAGCTAAGAAAAATACTCTGTATCTAATGTTCAACACATTAGTCACATTCATATTAAAATAATAAGAAAATGGCAATTTAAAAAATCCTAAGAAGGAATGTGGCAGCTATAAATCTTGTACCTTACAGGCACCTTGCAAAAGGCAATGACTGTAGGTGGACAGAAAGGATCAATAAACAAACTTTGTTAATCTTGCTTATTGTGTGTGTGTGTCTGCTAATACTGATTTTATCATAAAAATAGAAGCTTAAAGTCACAAATTGTAAATACAAATGATAAGTGACTCAAACAATAATGACAATTACTACCCATAGGGACTCTAAACGTAAACTGTACACAATTCTAGAATACAAACTTAACCTTTTTTCCCAGCTTATCAGAAAATGTAAATGCATTTCCTAGAGGCTAAGAAATATCTCTTAGAATCTGCCCTGCTTTTTTGAGCTTTCTATACTAACGGAAAATAAGTAGTAGCAATAAAAATGATGGCTTTTCTTTCGCTATTCTTTGTTTAGCTTAGGTTAATAAGATTTTTTTAAGGTTCTGAACCTTTTAGGAAAATGATCCCGTATTGCTGTAAGTTGTAAGGTTAGGATTCCCTGGTCTCCTTCCTCCTGGACTTTACGCTCCAAGTCTTCCCTGCAGATTGAGATCTGAAACTTCCTTACGGCCACCCAGTGAACATGGCTTCCCCACTCCTCCTCCAACACTTCTCAGCGTTACTGACTGATACACACATGACAGGTCACACTAATGTAAATATTAAAAACAGTCAGATGAACAAAAAGCATGAACCCAAATCTATTCATCACCATATAAAACTATCAACTGCTGAAATTCTCAGATGAGTATGTTATGTCGAGTAATGAGACAACAACCAAAAGACAGAAAATACACAGAACATTAACAAAAAAGGAGGTGGGGGGACAAAACAAAAGGATGACCAGAAGCAACAAACAATTCCAAAATTCATATTAAGTCCTAAGTACTTCTAGACTTACTCAAGTGAATAATTATTAGAAATTTTTAATGCAAGCCATGATGTTTGATTTAGGTTAAATAAATCAACTCAAAGCCAGCAAGTAATTGCAGATAATGAGCTTCAGCAACTGTCAGAATTAACATACGAAACAATCAATAAATGAGGGAAAGGCAAGTCTATGTCAAATAGCAGGTGGTATTTTGAAAGAGTAATTTAACAATAATACATATTATTAGGGAGAGACAAAATACATTATACCTGACCAAGCTGAAGTGCTTTCATACATTTTTTGACCTTCAGAAACTACATTTTAGGCCAAAGATAAGGATACGATCTGTACCTGGGAACAAAACACCACCTTTGATCATTTCTCCCATGATGCACCCAACTGACCAAATGTCAACTGAAAACAAAATGCAATGACATTAACATAAAGATTTTGGTTAAAATAAAAAAAATATATAAACATCAAAAAAAAAAAAACGCACACCATGTATGCTTTAAAATTATAGAAAGCAGTATAAAATAAAGATGAGTGACAGTGAATGTGCTCTAACTACCAGCAGAGACTGTATGTCCTACTGCCAGATGCAGCCTACGGATAGTTCAGCTTCTTATCTCAGCAATTTTGGACTCTAACAGCCACAAAGAAACCCGCATGTGTGAACGCAGCACACTCGTTTCCTTAGAGGGCACGCGGAAGCGCAGCAGCTGGCTGTCAAACCGCTGCAGCAGCACAAGGATACAGTCCCTTCCTGGAAAGAGGATTTTGTGGCAAACCATTTCTCCCATAATGCACCCCACAGACCATAAATCCACTATATGTTTGCAGCACAAAAGGAAAAGCAAAGCAAAAGGTCGTTAAAATCAAAGAAGCATAATATGACTGCATTATATACACAAAAAGAAAAAAGTGATTTGAACTTTAGCTAATGGAATAATTTAAAACAAAATATTTTTCAAAAGGCTTGATTCACAAAAGCAAACGTGAAGTGTGGCCTTTTAACTACATATCTAATTTTAAAGTGAGAGCTATGCACAGAAATCACATAATTTAAAAACCTATACATTTTGTCACTGAAAATTTGTTTATAAAACATGAAATAGAATCAAACACAAACTTTGTAAATAAGAGGGAAAATGTATACGAGGTAGCACAATTTAAGAAATAAAATCTTGATACTATTTTGAGGTTCAACTGTGCATTATACCCTCTCTTTAAGTCAAATAAAAGAAAAAAGCATGAGCAGAAACAATTTAGTATATTAAAATATTTAACAGAATATGTTTCTATGAATAATTACAGTTAAAAAGCTAATCTGAAGCTCTTCAGAAATTTTCAAACTGGATTTCATAAACTGATTCGAGAAGTGTTGTTTCTTCTGAATTGAAAGCCCGTTATTTTCTTGGCAACGTCACGCTACATTTACCCAACTAATCCAAAATGAACAAACGCATACAGAGCAAACCAACACTCAATGAAGAAAACTTACTGAAAGATCTATTTTCAGATGTTTTCCACCTAAAGTTTATTAAGCCCATAAAACCAAGTGCTTTTGGTTTAAGAAGTTAGTTTTGGCTGGAGACAGGATGAAAACGCCCACAGATTTCTTATCTACAAAGAGTCTTACTTACTGACTTCATCAACTTTAAATGGGAGCTCTAATCAATGCTGAAAAGAATCTGCTAGACACAGAACCAGGCGATTTGGGGATCCCCACCTGTTTCATTAAAACTAACACACACCCTAACGTTTTGTATCTTTGGGTTTGAAAATCAGATAAGAGGAGGCTTGCAGTTTCATGGACGAGGGGAAGGATGAGCAATTCGAAAGGAAAGCCTTAGAAACTTAATTTGTTTTTGAAGTTTGAAGGCCCTAATTCTTTAAGAGCAAAAGAGGAAAACGGCAGGAATGGATGCTGGAGAGAGAGATACACCCTTTATCCATGCTGGAGGACTTAGGAAATTAAAGCCTGTACTTTCTAATACGCTCACAAGGAGACTGCCAGTTCATTAGAGAATCTTAGGAGCTAAATTGGGAATATATTTTTGGAAATCCTTTGGAACTAAATTTTCTCTAAAATGTCATATTAAAATACATACAAATCTTTTTATATTATGGTATGACAATTTTCAAAGACAAAATTTTAGAGGAAAAGTTAATATTCATAAATCGATTCAGAGAAAAGTTTTTTCCAGGGTTTTCATTTTTGGCAAAACTCTAATACAATAATTTTCCCTAGAGATGTTATAGAGAGCTTTAGTTAAATCCAGGACACAACTTACGCAGGTAACCTTACAAAAAACCTATTTTTAAACAGATTTTGAAAGCTGCAAGCACAAGAGAAGATCCTGTCTGGGTCAGTGAAGACTTTCTCGGAACACAATGAGCCTGATTCATACACGAAACTAGCTTCAGAAGGTCTAACTGTTCAGTCTATGCACTTTAAATATATTCTGTTACATCACACTTTCCAAAAAGCATTGAGGGAGCTTGCAATAAAAGATAGATAAAACAAAGTGTTAAAGCAGGTGGGGGTGGGGAGGAGCTGGGGGTGTGGGGTGTGTCACTAAAAGTTCTTATGTTTAACCTCACTGGCTAATGGAGTTATCATGACGAAGTAGGACATTTGACTCAGTTTCCTGGGGCAAAGAAAAAAGGCACTAAGGTGATCTACGTAATTCTTACCTAAGACAGGAAAGCATGTCAATTCTTTATATATGACAGTTTTTCTTTGTGCTAATTTCTGGTAGAGAGCTATCTCCCAAGATCACATTTATGGGACACTGAGTGACACTATACAGTATCTGTGACAATAAGTGGTTTCACAGCAAATGCAAAAGTAACCTTCCTGCTGGTCACCTGAAGTATCAATTCTCAAAGAAAAAGAATGCGTCTAATACTAAATCCAACCTACTGGATTCTACAGGGTATAAGACGTTTTTAGGTAGAGTAAGAAAAAAGAACAGCATGTTTATTTAAGAAGAATGATAGTAAATATTTAAAGCATTTTTTTAAATTAGCTCAGAAAAGGAAATTAAGCTAAAATCCTCAATGCTATATTTTATTAAAAAATCCTGCAAGTTGACTTAATACAGTTTCCTGACTCAGAGTGAAGTGCTGCTCCACATTCCTTGTGGAAAAAAACGTCTAGGTCTTTTTTCAGGGAGTATTTTGAATAAAGTTACTACACTTAAAAAGTTATAGTTTAAGTCAACAAAATCCTATGCAGACTTATTCACTTCCTAAATGTCTGAGATTGAACAAAATTTCTTAAATTAAGTATAAACATATGTAAGTATAAACGTTTTTTAAATTCATGAAATGCATGCCTGGTAATTTTCTTCAAGCTTAACTCTAAAGCTGATATATGTAAATATACTCACACATAATATCGTTTCTTTAAGGCTGGACACAATGCTTTGATGAAACACTGTTTCCTCCAAAAGGGCACCTTAATTAACTATCCATCAGCTTTGCAGAGGGGCCTTATAGTAGCTCTTAGAGTTTACACTAAGTGCTACTGCTATTAACTTTAGTTTCATGAGTTTGGAAATATGTGCAAATACCACTAAGGCAAACTAGGATTACTACTAAAGATCAACTGTCAGTCCAGTATAAACTTCCTTGAACCCATGCTAGAAATGCTCATTTTCAAGTTACAGGCAAGCAAATGGCATATATTTTGGCTCAGGGGCCATGGCAACAAATTCTTTATCCAAAGGTAGTACTGATGGTTACGTATCTGTACTTAAACAAACAGGGGCCTCAAGCTTTTCCAAAGATTTATGACAAAATTCATACTTTCAACCTCTTGATAAACATTTCAAACAGTGATACACGTTTAACTCTACGCAATTCAGCTTAAATATTTACATAAGAAATCTGATAAAAGCAAATAAATCAGAACAGTATTTCAAGTAAATAGTGTTTGCTGACCGTTTTCTTTGTAGCCCATGCCTAGGATGACCTCAGGTGCTCTGTAGTAGCGAGTCACTACGTAAGGTGTCATCATAAAACTAGTTCCTGCAGTCCTGGCCAGTCCAAAGTCAAGAATCTTCAAAGTGCAGTCTGATTTTACTACTATATTACTGGGCTTTAAGTCCTTCAAAAAAGTAAAAATAAAAAATCACTGCTATGATACATATAAGTATTTTGCAGTTCACAAGTTATCAGATCACCAGCAAAACAATTCATGCTAAGTGTTCATTTCCCTCACTAGAACTGGTATCACTACACAGAAACATCATAATAGGCAAAACTGACAAATTAGCTTATGGCATTTTAAATTTATGAATATACACAGTTATCAGACAAGTTAGTAATGTTTTACCTGCTAGAAATTATGATTAGCTAGAAATTTTTGGTAATAACTATTATGGCAAAAGAAAGAGAATCCTAAGTTAGCATTTATATTCACTTGTATACTGAATTATCAGCATTTAAAAAATCTCATTTTAAAGTCACAATGAGCTTTATATAGCTATTACAAATCAACAATGGGCCATTCTATGTCCATCCAAGCAAATGGCATTTGACCTTTGAAATGGGCAGACATTCAATTCTAAAAGACCGAAATAGTCACCATCAATCTTTCCATCACTGATCTCCCACACAAAATCACGCAAATTTGTTCATAAAATTTTTGTCTGCAGTAGAGATAGGACACCCTAGTCTTGTCGCCACAAATCCACACGATTACTTACTTTTGATGCTACTAAATAATGTCTTTGTGAAGAATTTTCCACTTAACCCTGACCTTAAGGATCTCTGCTATTGGATCATTAAAAGGAAGACAGCAGCATATGGTTGCACGTTCAACATACTTTGCCTGTTAGCTCTGCCGAATCCTACTATGAACCAAGAGACCAAGGAAAGCAAGCATATGTCCACAACACACATACAGTCCATTACTGGTACTGATGTGCAGTACATACACTGAATACCAGTGATTAATACAAAAGAAAAAAAGGCTGGCCTGAAACAATGATTACTTTTGTAACATCTATATTCAGAATGCATGTATATTGTCTTTAGCGTATTTTGATAGGCAATCATGGGTGGCTTTAGAAGATACGTAATCTAAGGGCTTTATCAAATTAAAAATAGATATCAAGAGGCTTAGTGAGGGGTCGGCTCGGTGGCTCAGCGGTTAAGTTTGCATGTTCTGCTTCTTGGCAGCCCGGGGTTCACCAGTTCAGATCCCAGGTGCGGACATGGACATGGACAAGGTAGGCATCCCATGTATAAAGTAGAGGAAGATGGGCACGGATGTTAGCTCTGGGCCAGGCTTCCTCAGCAAAAAGAGGAGGATTGGCAGTAGTTAGCTGAGGGGTAATCTTCCTCAAAAAAAAAAAAGAAAAAGGCTTAGTGAAAGAGAAGATGAAAATTTTCATTATTGCCATTCTGCAAATACAACGTCGCCACCATTTCTAAAATACAAAGTAACTCTTCATGTTCAAGAATAACCATCAAAAGCTCTGACACTACTTCAATGTCTACAGTGATGGTTAAAGATTAAGGACTCTTCATACTACTGCATTCTAGTCTAGAAATAAAGATTTCAAGTTTAAACATGTTATTTTGGAAAAATCAAGAGCAAAAGCAATTTTTTTTAGGAGTAGGTATTTTTTGCTAAGAAAAAACAAATTGTCAAAAACTGCCTCAAAGAATATTACCTGACATTCATCCTTATATATCAAGATGCACCTTTCTACAGATGTTAGTAACACTGCTAACTATATAAGAGGCGAAAAATCGAATTTGTATGAATTTGTGGCAGAGGCAGTGGAACTTACCTAATAGGCCATCCTCTCTCCCCCATTTTTCCAGCCTTAGTTCTAGTCAATGGGGTATGAGTGGGCCCTGCTGTCTCCTCTCCTGCTTTGGGGATTAGTAACATTCTAGACACTGGACTCTCTGTCAGCCTGGGCTGCTGAGCATCCTTGTCAAGCAGAGTCCTCAACCAACCATGACCTGCACTGGACATGCAGTGTGGGAAATAAACCTTAGTTGTGTTAAGCCACTGAGAATTTAGGGTTTATCTGTTACCTTGGCATGGCCTAGCTGTGATATTGTGATTTATAATAAGAAATATATACTTGGTCTTTGTCCAAGTACTGCCACAGAGCTCCTAGAACCCTTGGAATTTCCTAATAAGAGCAATATAGGTGATAGGAGAGCCTTTTGTTATTCATAAGAAGTCCCTTTCAACTACAACTGAGTTTACGTTAATAAGTTGACTTTTGGAGAGCCCCAAAGGATGGGGGGCTGGTTGCCAGAGGAACCAACAGAGTAATTAGAGGGTTAGAACTTTTCCGTGCCACTGCTGAGCCCAGACTTCCTCCCTTGGTGGGGAGAGGCGCTAGAGATTAAGTTCAATCATCAATGGCCAACGATTTAATCAATCATGCCTACGTGATGAAGCCTCCATAAAAACCTGGAAGGACTGGTCTGGAGAGCCTCCAGGTTGGTGAACACATGGAGGTGCTGGGAGAGTGGCACGTCCAGAGAGGGAGGGCATGGAAGCTCCGTGCCCCTTCCCTTCCCACATACCTTGCCCTACGCATCTCTCCATCTGGCTGTTCCTGAGTTAAGTCCTTTGTAATAAAACCAGTACTCTAGTAAGTAAAATGTTTTCCTGAGTTCTATGAGCCACTATAGCAAATTAATTAAACCTGAGAAGAGGGTCATGGGACCTGAATTATAGCCAGTAGGTCAGAAACACAGGTAACAACCTGCTCTTGTGATTGGCATCTGAAGTGGGGGCAGTCTTGTGGGACTGAGCCCTTCCCGTGTGGGATCTGATGCTATCTCAAGGGAGACAGTGTCAGAATTGAGTTAAATTGTAGGACACCCAGTTGGTGCCCAGAGAATCTGAGAATTGTTCAGTATGTGAAAAACTATCACACACCTGGTGTCAGAAGTAATACGGTAGTAGTGTGACAGTAAAGAAGACACATAGGAATGTTTTTCCTTTACACTAGTCTATCCTGACCACCAAAATTGGTGCCAAGAGTGGGGTGTTACTATTATAAACACAGGATCACAGAAGAGACTGTAAAGCAAAACTTTAGTAGTGTGTTGGTGGCTACTGGCTGCATTTGAAAGAACTGGCCACTTTAAAAGAAGAAATGAAAGGGAACAGAGAGTCTAGAATTTCGGGGCCTTGCCATTCTGGGAAAGCTAAATGCTACTAGACCCTTCAAAAAAACCAGATGGATTGTTCAGCAATATCTCCCCCTCCCAGCGCAGTACACTCCTTCACCGTATTGATGGGCCTATGATGGGCCTGGTCAGATGACTTGTTTCGGCCAATGAAATGTGAGGGAACGCGAGTTCACCGAACCTGAAGAGAAGTTTTAAAGGTGCTGCTTGATTTGGCCTGGCTCTTGCTCTTCTCTTTCACCGTGAGGAAAGGATGTACCCCAGGCAGGTACTCCTTCAGCCTGGATGCCAAATCCTGAACACGGAGCAAACCCTGAACCGGACTCCATGATCTGCAGCAGTACCACAGAGCCAAGCTGCAGACCCCGAGTGAGCAATAAATGCTGTTTTAAGCCACTGATACCTTGGACTTGTTTCTTATGCATCATTTTCACATCATAATTCTGAAAGCCTTTGAGGGAAAAAAACCTGCAGACTCTTTCAATTAATGACAATGCCTCAGACTTGCCACTAGAAGCCTGAAAGCTTAAAGGCAGACATTGAGTCCAAGAATATATAGCCAGTGGGCTAACAAATGTGTTTGGAAAAGAACTGTGATTAAAAAGATAAGAAGCCTCCATAGTTTCTAAGAGCGCTGTACTATCTTAATTCTGCGACTGTTCTAGCCTTAAACCAGTGGTTCTCAATTCAGGGCAATTTTGCCCCTGGGAGATATTTGGTAATGTCTGGAGCCATTTTTGGTTGTCGCAACTGGGGAAGCCTGCTGGCATCCAGTGGGTAGAGGCCAAGAATACTGCTAAACATTCTACGATGCACAGGACAGCCCCTCAAAAGAAAGAATTATTCATCCAAAATGTCAATAGTGTCCAGGTTGAGAAGGACTGCCTTGAAATGACACTTGGGCCCCCAGTCTTTTTCAGATAGGAAGCTGAGAAAGCTGAGCAGCCCCCAAGGAGAACACATTTTCTACTACCTACTTCAGACATATTCAAGGAGGAGAGTGGGAAAGAAAGGCTCTCCACAGGGGCGGCCGGTCCCACAGAGAACAGTGGACAGAGTGCTCCTGCAGAGATCAGATTCGGGGCCTCACCAAGGAATATTCTCCAGCCCCAGGGCAGGGGATGCTCACAACATCTGCCCAATAAAAGTGCAAATCATAAATAACCAGTGACTGTATTTTTCAATTTCCCAAATAGGATTGCTTGTTGCGATTACCCTGGCCCTATCTGATCACCACATCTGGGGGATGGGTGCAAGGGAAAGAGATGGGTGGCGGGGGGCAGATAATTTGGTCACTGTAGTTCCAATGTTTTGGGATGAAAAGGAACAACGTCTGGATTTGATGTAGAGATTACTATGTATTACTTGGAGCTCAATACCTTGACGGACAAGGACTTGGAGTTATCCCCCCTAAGGAGGGGGTGACTATGTAGTAGGTGTGGAATAAAAGGAGTGCAGGAATGGCTAATAACCAAAAAGGGAGACCGTGGCAGAGCCTGGTGCTCACCACCATTCTGAAGTCAACCTCCTCTTGTTTCCCAGTTCCCCTGCAATGAGGCAGGTCCTTGACTAGCTCTGCCAATGGGCTTAGAGCAGAAGTGATGCATGTCCCCTCCAGGCCAAAGCTCAGAGGAGCCAGTCCACACCACCCAGCTTTCTCTTCCTCTGACACCGTGGCCAGCAATGATCTAGACAGTGGAGCCTCACTCAGCTGGGTCACTGAGTAACTATGTAGAACTCCACCCCCCACCAGGACTTGCAGTGACCCCCTAAGGGAGGAAAGTTGCAGGTATTTTACCAAGCGGCCATCTCAGACCAACAGAGAGATTAGCTTAGAAGGAGCAGCAGAGCTGAATAACAATTGTGGCCTCAAGACCAGCTGCAGAAGTGGGTGCTATAGTTTATCCCATTAAACTTCTTCTAAGTTAACTCGTGGAACAGACATCAAATAAAATCCTGGAGGAAGAGTCTCCAGAACTTACTGTATCCAGGAAGCAGGAACAAGGAGCACCAGGGATGCTCCAGTGGGGGCTGTGAGGCCTGCTCTAATTCCTTGTTGGGGACTGAGGCACTCATTCTTCCAGCTGCTGGCAGTGTTGGTTGCTGACAAATCTCTCTCTAGGAACTGCCCTCAGCTACAGCGAGCCACCTTCTCCAAGGTCATGCTGCTCCCCAGGGCAAAAGTCTGGTGGAGTCACCAGCTGATGCCTCTGGAGTGACTGCACCTAATTCAGTTTCTTCCTCTGTCCATTTTTACTTCCTTTACTCCCCCCCAGATGGTGATCCTGAGGAGACTCCCCAGTAAACTTCTAACACGTATATCTGCATCCGAGTTTGTTTCCCAGATAGGCTGACCTAAGATAAAGCCATATTATTCATCATAGGTAACAGACCCTAGTATGTCTCTTATTAGCTCAAACTTACCATGTAAACTTTCCATAGTTACACTGTATTTTTACCACTTTATCTATCTACACTAAGGGAGTATGTTAGACTATCCCAGTATTATTGTGTTTGTGAAATTCTTCTGTAGAAAACAGAAGAGCAAAGAGATGTGCACTGACACTCCTTATAATCAAACTGTCAAAAGCCAAAGACAAAAAGAGAATCGAGAGCATTAAGGGAGAAGCAGCTTGTTCACAAGAGATCCTCAATGATATTAACTGCTGACTTCTCAAAAGAAATCATGGAGGCCAAAAGGCAGTGAAATGACACATTTTAAGTGCTGAAAGAAAAAAAACACCAAGCAAAAATTCTATATCCAGCAAAACCACCCTTCAAAAATAAAGAAGAAATTAAGACATTTTAAGATAAATAACAGTTACAGGAGTTTGTTGCTAGTAGACCTGCCCTATAAGAAATGCTAAAGGGAGTCCTTTAGGTGAAAATAAAAGGACACTAGACAGTAACTTGAAGCCATATAAAAAATAATAAAGAATACTGGTAAAGGTAATTACTTAAGTAAATACAAAGGTCAGTATTATTGTATTTTGGGTTTCTAACTCCTATTTTTTTCCAATATGATTTAAAACACAAATACATTAAACAGTAATTACAAATCTATCTAAATGGGCACACAGCATATAAATATGTAATTTGCGACAACAAGATAAAGGGGGAAGGACAGATTGTATATGAGCAGAGTTTTTGTTTACTATTAAAGCTAAGGTGGTAATAACTCAAAACATACTGTTATAAATTTAAGAGGTTACTTGTAATCCCCAAGGTAACCTTTAAGAAAATGATTGAAAACTATACAGAAAAGGAAAGGAGAAAAGAATCAAATAGCACAGCACAAAAAAAGCAATTAAACACAAAAAAAGGCAGTAGTGGAGGAACTGAGGGACAAGAAGATACGACACAGAAAACAAACAGCACTACAGTAGAAGTTACTTCTTCCTTATCTGTAGTCACTTTACACATAATGGATTAAACTCTTAACTAAAAGTCAGAGAATGACAGAAGGGTTAAAGGAAACATGATCCTGGGGCTGGCCCTGTGGTGCAGTGGTTAAAGTTTGGCATGCCTGGCTTTGGCAGCCCAGGTTCACAGGTTCGGATCCTGGGCAGGGACCTACACCACTCATCAGCCATGCTGTGGCGGCAACCCACATACAAAATAGAGGAAGACTGGCACAGATGTTAGCTCAGGGACAATTTTTCTCAAGCAAACAAAGAGGAAGATTGGCAACAGATGTTAACTCAGGGCTAGTCTTCCTCAGCAAAAAAAAGAAAGAAAGAAAAAAACATGATCCTACTATAGCCTATCTATAAGAGACTCTCTTTAAATTCAAAGGCACAACAGGTTGAAAGTGAAAGAATGGAAAAAGGTATTTTGTGCAAATAGAAACAAAAAGAGGTGGATCAGCTATACTAATATCAGACAAAACAGATTATAAGTCAAAAATTGTTATAAGGGGCAAAGGAAGACAATAAATACTGATAAAAGGGTCACTCCATCAGGAAGATATAGCAATTATAAACATATACATTCCTAACAATAAAGACACAAAATACAGGAAGCACAAACTGACATAATTGAAGGGAGAAACAGACAGTTATACAATAATAGTTGAAGACTTCTATACCTTACTTTCATTAATGGACAAAATAACCAAATAGACAATCAGTAAGAAAAGACAGAATGTCAATACCACCATCAGTCAACTAGGCTTAATAGATATATGTGGAATACTCCCTCCAAAACAGCAGAATACATACTCTCCCGAAGTGTACATGGAACATTCTCCAGGACAGACTATATGTTAGGCCACAGACCAAGTCTCAATAAATTTTAAAAGAGTGAAATCATAGAAAATATCTTCTCTGATAACGATGCAATGAAGCTAGAAATCAAGAAAAAGGAAAACTGGAAAATCCAGAAATTTGTGGAAATTAAACAACATACTCTTAAACAAGCAATAAATCAGAGAACAATTGACAAGGGAAATTAGAAAATACTTTGAGATAAATGAAAATGAAAATACAACACACCAAAATTTAGGGAATGCAGAAAAAGCAGAGCTCAGAGGGCAGTCTTATAGCTATTAACACCTACATTAAAAAAGAAGATATCAAATCAATAACCTAACATTCGGCCTTAAGAAACTAGAAAGAGAAGAGCAAACTAATTCCAAAGCAAGATGTCAGGAAATAAGAAAGATTAAAGTAGAGATTAACAAAATAGAGAAGAGGAAAACAATAGAGAAAATCAACAAAACCAAAAGTTGGTTCTTTGAAAGATCAACAATATTGACAAACCTTTACCTAGACTAAGAAAAAGAAGAGAGAAGATGCAAATAACTAAAATCAGAAATGAAAGTGAGGACATCACCATGGAGTTTATACAAACAAAAAGGATTAATAAGAGAATACTATGAAAAATTATATGCCAACAAATTAGATAACCTAGATGAAACAGACAAGTTCCTAGAAACAAACTATATTACCAAAACTGACTCAAGAAACAGAAAACCTGAACATATCTACAATAATAGAATGAATCATAATCAAAATCTTCCAAAAAAAGAAAAGCTCATGGCTTCAGTGGCAAATTCTACCAATCATTTAAATAAGATTAACTCCAACCCTTCTCAAACTCTTCCTAAAAACAGGAGAGGACTACTTCCTAACTCATTCTGAGGCCAGCATTACCTTGATGCCAAATCCAGACAAAGACATCACAAGAAAATAAACTACAGATCGATATCACTTATAAACAGAGATGCAAAAATTCTCAACAAAGTACTAGCAAAGCAATTCCAATAGTATATTAAAAGGATTATACAATATGACCAAGTAGGACTTATCCCAGAAATGCAAAGATGCTTCAACATACAAAAATCAATCAGTGTAATATACCACATTAACTGAATCAAGGAAAAACAAACATGATCATCTCAATTGATGCAGAAATGTGTTTAACAAAATCCAACACCTTTTCATGATAAAAACAATTAACTAGGAATAGAAGGTATGTGGTGAAAAATTAATCTTATGTAAAGAGAAGTGTGGCTTTTGCCCTCAGCTACAGGTGACCTCTGGGCCCCTGGAACGTCCTGACTGACAGCAGTGTCTTTGTTTGCTGGGGGTTTTGGCCACAGTCCAGCCTAACAATGTGATTTATGACTGGGGCTTAGAGACACATGTCAGTTTCAACTTCTGGAGAAACTAGAGACTAAAGGTACTAGTGTGAACCTTAAGAGCTGGAGACTAAAGGTTAGCCAGGCAAGCAGTACGTGATTGAGCAGAAAGAAAAACTGTGGACACCAAAGGCCTGGGTGAGCTGTCTTGGTTGGTAATACTCTGTGCATTTTCATACTTTGTGGCTGAGAGAGGACGACTGATTGAAATCGCCATGTTGGGTCTCTCTGAGATTTTGCCCTACGTATCTCTTCCTTTGGTTGGTTCTAATTTGTATCCTTTTGCTGTAATAAAACTATAATTTTAAGCATAGTGCTTTTCGAAGTTCTGTGAGTCATTCAAGTGAATTATTGATCCTGAGGGTGGCTGTGGGGAACCCAAATTTGTAGCCAGCTGGTCTGAAGTGAGGGTAGTCTTGGGCACCTTGCGGTTGGTATCTGAAGTGAGGGCAGTCTTGCCGGGTCTGTGCCCCCTGCCTGTACAAAGTGACTCACTCCAACGCAGAAGGGACTTCCTCAAGCAGACAAAGAACATTCATGAAAAACCTCACAGGAAGGATCATACTCAATGGTGAAAGACTGAAAACCTCTTCTGTCCACCTATGCCACTTCTATTCAACATTCTACTGCAAGTTATAGCCAGAGCAACTGGGCCAAAAAAAAACAAAAAAAGAAATAAAAGACACCCAAGGGAAAGGAAGAAATAAAACTATCGTGCAGATGGTATGATCTTATATACAGAAAATGGCAAAAAAACCCAAAACAAAACAAAAACCTATTAGAATAAACTGAGAGAAGTTGGAAGATATAAGATTAACACACAAAAATCAGTTGTGTTTCTATATCCTAGCAGTGAACAATCTGAAAGGGATACTAAGAAAACAATTCCATTTATAATAGTTTCCAAAAAAATAAAATACCTAGGGAAAAATTTTATCTAAGGAAGTGAAAGATTTGCACACTGAAAACTATGAAACATCACTGAAAGAAATTCAAGAAGATCTATATTCTAGACTGCCGTGAGTCCCTCCCACCCAAATCCATATGTGGAAGCCCTGACCCTCAATGTGACTGTTTGGAGACAGGGCCCTGATGGAGGTAATTAAGGTTAAATGAGCTCCTAAGGTGAGGTCCTAATGCAAAAGAACTAGCGTTCTTGGAAGACAAAGAGACACCAGACCTCTCTCTCTCTCTCTCTCCCCGCTCATGCACAGAGGAAAGGACACATGAGGACACAGAGAGAAGGTGGCTTCCCGCAGACAGGAAGAGAGGTCTCACCCAAAAAGGAACTTGCTGTCACCTTGATGCTGGACTTCTAGACTCCAAAACTCTGAAAAAATAAATTTCTGTTGCGTTAAGTCACCCAAGTCTATTTATTATAGTGGCCAAGCAGACTAACACAACCTAAGGAAGTAGAAAGACATCCTGTGCTCATGCATAGGAATACTACATATGGTTACGATGGCAAAACTACCCAAGCAATCCACAGATTCAATGAAATCCTTATTAAAATCCCAATGGCCTTTTCCATAGAAATGGAAAAGCTGATACTCAAATTCATACAGAATCACAAGGGACCCTAAAGAGTCAAAACGATATTGAAAAAAGAAGAATCAAGTTGGAAGACTCAGACTTCCCTACTTCAAAACTTACCAAAAGCTAGAGTGATCAAAATAACGTGGTACCGGTATAAGGACAGACCAATGGAATAGAACTAATAAGAGTCCAGAAATAAAACCATATATCTATGGCCAACTGATTTTCAATAAGGGTGCCTTGACATTCAATTGGGAAATAAGAGTCTCTCTAATAAATGGTTCTGGGACAAGTGAATTTCCACAAGCAAAACAATGAAGTTGGAACTTTATCTCACACTATATACAAAAATTAACTCAAAATGGGTCAAATACCTAAATGTAAGAGCTAAAACTATAAAACTCTGAGAAGAAAACATAAGGGTAAATCTTAATGCCCTTGGATTTAACAGTAGATTCTTACACATGACAACAAATGCACAAGCAACCAAAGAAAAAATAAACTGAATTTCATGATAATTAAAAACTTTTGTGCACCCAAGGATATCAAGAAAGACAACATACAAAATGGGAGAAAATATTTACAAATTATCTATCTGATAAGGGTCTAGTATCCAGAATATATAAAGAACTCCTACAACTCAACAAGAAAAAGAAAAAAAAACCTAATTAAAGAATGGGCAAAGGGCTTGAATAGACATTTCTCCCAAGAAGATATATAAATGGCCAATAAGCACATGAAAAGATGCTCAATATCATTAGTCATTAGGGAAATGAGAATCAAAACCACATGGAGATATCTCTTCATACTCACTAGGATGACTAGAATGAGAAAGTCACTAACTATTGGCAAAGATTCAGAGAAACTGGCATCTTCGTACACTGCTGCTGGGAATGTAAAATGGTGTAGCCACTGTGGAAAACAGTTTGGTGGTTCCTCAAAAAGTTAAATACAGAATTACCACATGACCCAGCAATTCCACTCCTAGGTTGACCCCCAAAAGAACTGAAAATAGGAACTCAAACAAACACTTGAATATGAATGTTAATAGCAGCAGTATCCAAAAAGCTAAAAGGTGGAAATAACCCAAATGTCTATTGACGAATGGATAAACAAAATGTGGTAAATATATATAACAGAATATTATTCAGTCACAAAAAAGAAATGAATTATTGATACATGCTACAACATGAAGGAACTTGAAAACACTATGCTAAGTTAAAGCAGCCAGACACAAAAGATTACATACTATTTGATTTCATTTATATGAAATATCCAGAAGAGAGAAACCCACAGACACAGAAAGCAGACTGGTATGATGCCAGAGGCTCGGAAGGGAGGTGAATGGGGAGTGACTGCTTAATGGGTATGAGGTTTCTTTCAGGGCAATGAAAATATTTTGAAATTTGATATCAGTGGTGGTTGTACAATGTTGTGAATGCACTAAATGTCATTGAATTATACGCTTTAAGATGGTTAATTTTATGTTACATGAATTATTAAAAAAAGAATATGATCATAGTTCTTTTTACTAACCCGATGAATAATTCCAGCAGAGTGAAGGTGCTTGATTCCACACAGCATCTGATAGAGAAGGTAGGACATTCTTTCATGATCTAGTTCCATCTGAATCACTTGGCAAAGATTTGCATCCATGAGCTCCATGACTATGTAACTTCATGGGTGAAAAAAGATGACAGCTAAAGTGTACAGCAACAATCTCAGAATAATGTAGAATAACATTTTAATTGTCACACTTACACATCCTGAAATTCTTCTAGGGACTTCTGTGGTGTGAAAACATTCAAAAGGCCAATTATCTATGGCAAAAGCAGAGAGAGAGAAAAATTAAAAACTGCTCAATAATACTTTCATTTGGGAACTGCAAATACATGGGTTTACAAAGAATCCACAATGAGTGTAAAATTTTTCAAATTTTATGTTCTAAGCTCAAGTAGTCACTTTTATTTCATATATTAAAACTTTACAGCCAAGGGTTGGGGGGAGGGAGGAAAGCAGAGCACAGAGGATCTTCAGGGCAGTGAAAATAGCCTGTATACTATAATGATAGCTATATGTAATTATATACCTGTCCAAACCCATAGAATGTACACCACCAAGAAGGAACCCTGATGTAAACTACGGACTTTGGGTGGCAAGAATGTGTCAATATAGGTCCACTGATTGTCACAAACGTACCACTCTGGTGGAGGATGTTGATAACGGAGGAGACTATGCATGTATAGGGGCAGAGGGCATATGAACCATCTCTGTAACTTCCTCTCAATTTTGCTGTGACCCTAAAACTCCTCTAAAAAAATAAAACCTTAAAACAAACCACACTATCAACAGAAGAGCTCTACACAATCCATTCCATTTATGAATACTCAATTATCAAGGACCTATATCAAACAATCCTCTACATAACTTGTAAGCAAATCTTACATAGCTTCTGCCGGTTCTTATCCAACTCAACAGGCCTGTATAATCTCAGCTCTTCCCCCCCGGTTTGTCACAACACTGCCCTTTCCCAGTTTTCCTCATTTCCAGCATATCACTGGCTCGTCCCCAGGCATGCCCTCTTTCCACCACTCTGTCTTTAATCCTCTGCTTTTCTCCATCTGCACCCTTTCCATGGATGATATTATGTACGTCTTTTTCTTCAAATATCTCTATGTGGGTAATTTCCAAATATGCATTAAAAGTCCTTGCTTAGCCTATGAGTCTCAGACATACACTGTCACTTCACATGGAAGTCTCACAAATATAAAACGGAACTCATTATCATTGCCACTCAAACCCCTTACTTTTCTAGAGTGCCTTCTCTTTTACAATAGCAGGCTCAGAGTGATTTCTGACTCCTTTTTCAGCATTTGCAGCATAACAGCCATTTAAAAGAATGCTATCCCATTCTATCGTCAGTCTGAACTTCAACCTCTTCTTTCCTTTCCCTGTGCTACTATATGTGTTGAGGATTCGAACATCTCATCTGGACTGTTCGTGCTATAATTACTTCTAACATTAGGTTCCCTAACAATGGTTTTCTGCAAATCTAGCTACCATTTTACTGCCTATAATATGGTACAACAAAGACTTGATCGTATTACTCACTTCCTCAAAAACTTAATGCCAACGAAAAGATTCCCAAACTTCTTTGCAGAACATCAACCCACTTCAGCTCCTGCTAAGCCCTCTATTAAACTTGATACTTCAGCCATACTAAATCAGTTTAAAGAATGTTTTTAAAGACTCTCAATGCCTTTAAACATACTATTCCCTATGCTTGTCATTTACCTAATGAATTCAGTTACCTTCAAAATAGACCTCTTTTGTAGAGGCTGACAACCCCTAGTCCTTGACAGAGCTGAATGTTCTCTCTACTTTGTCCCCACTGTATCTTACATGTGATTATGGCATTTAACACACTGTAGTATAGTCTCATTTTCATAACAGCCTTGTCCCAACCACACCAGAATCCTTATTAGAAAGAAGTGTGATGTCTTACTTCCTTTTACAGCACTGGCATATAGGAAGATACTGACATACATTTTTAAAATGTTTGTTAACAATTATACTTATGGATGGGAATGTTTTTTAGACTTAAAATTCATGAGGCAGAATGTATGTTATTAATTTAAGCATAAAACTTTGCTTATCGGAGACATTCAAATATTTATTCAGTGAATAAATTCAGAAAAATAATTTACAGACCTGAAAGAGTAAAACAAGTTTGTTTAAGATAGAGGAAGTGATAATAAAACAATCACCCAGCTGCTCTAAATGGATTCATATCTCCTAACCAGACGAACTGTACACTTAGAGATTTGGAGAAACAGTAAAACTGTTCTCTCTACTATCTGGGGAATCCTAGTGTAGAAGAGTGGTATTAAAGATGAAAGACAGACAGAGACAGAAAGGAGATTAGTGGTTGCTTAGAGTTGAGAATAATGGAAGATGATGGAATGAGAGCTAAAGGATATAGTTTCTTTCTGAAGTTATGAAAATATTCTAGAACTGACTGTGATGACAGTCACACATATCAGCGAATACACTAACAACCATTGAATTGTACACATTAAATGGGTGAATTGTATGGTACATGACTTGTATCTCAATAAAGCTGTTATAAAAAGAGACTAAAACAGACATCCGTCTTATTTCCCAAAAAGGGAAATAAAGGAAATTATATCATTCATAGACTGGACAACCAAAAAAAATGTCAAGGACTGAATAAGAGGGTGGTGTATGACTACTCTGAAAGAAGAAACAATTACTAGGAACAGGTGAAAATTCATTGGGAACTTTACTTCCTTTGGTGAAGAAAATTATAACAATGAACAGCAGCAGCAGATCAGAGAAATGCAACCAGATATAATAGTATATGAAGATTTCAAAAAGTAGTAATATCCACATGAAGAAGAACTGGGGAGAGCTGGATAATTTTTCTAGTTAGACATGTAATTTCTGCAGTATACTCAAAGGTTGCTAACGAACTAATCCCGGTATTATGAAGGTATCCTGAGGAAAACGAGAAGAGAAGCCCACAAGGGAAAAATCAGAACAAAGAAGAAAAAAGCAATCCCCAACAGCTCAGGAAGGGGAACAAAATTTCAAATGTGAAATTTAACAGGGAGAAATACAAAGTACTGTACTTATTCTCCAAAACGTAAAGAAAAAGAAAAACTAAAGGATGGGAAACACGTGACCTGTGAGTAGGCCTGTGACAAGGAAAAACTTGCTTAGACAATGTGAGTCAAATGGTGACCTGATTTC
Source organism: Equus caballus (assembly GCF_041296265.1). Taxonomy (NCBI): domain Eukaryota; kingdom Metazoa; phylum Chordata; class Mammalia; order Perissodactyla; family Equidae; genus Equus; species Equus caballus. The sequence goes on from NC_091684.1 coordinate 94,009,830, forward strand.
CAAATAGGATTATAATGTCCACAGTTAAGAAGACATGACATGTCTCAGTTCCTCTCACAGGATTCAGTGAGACACGCAGCACTGTGTGCTAGGTGACAGATCTAAGTGCATTCAGAGATAAGGGACCGAGGTGAAAAAGAAACTCAAAACTATCTAGGAAAAGAGTGGGAACCACAAAACAATATAAACGTACTTTAGTACCACTGAACCGTGCACTTAAAAATAGTTAAGATACTAAGTTTTATGTTACGTATGTTTTACTACAATAAAAAAAAAAGACAGTGAGAAAAAACAAAGATATTTAAGACCAATGAACAGATGATCTGTGCAGAACACAAAACCTGAAAAGGTGAGAAATTACAAAAACATCCATCCGTCAGGGAGCGGAAAATTTCCATTACCAATCCTGGTTTCCCTATACGTTACATTCATTCACTGAACAAATACGTTTTGAGCACCTACTCTGTGCCAGCACTCTTCTACATGCCAAGCATAGTCCTTCGATGGATCTGTGCCCACCCTGACTAGAGGATTAAAAGCACGTTAAACAAGCTTTCCACGCCCTCCAATTAGTCAATGAAACCATCTATCCTTGCAGTTACCCAGGCTCAGGAGGTAGGAGTCACTGGCCATCTTCTCAATGCAAAATTCCCACCATCGTCATGAAACAGGCTACAAAGGGCATGAGCAGCTTTACGTGGGGGCAGGAGGCCACCAGCAAAACCAGCATAAGCAACATGCCTGGCTCCTATCTAGAACAAGAACGGCTGAGCCGACTTCTTCCCCTCACTGACTGACTTTAATCCTTATCTCCATGCCTTTTATTACGCTATCCTCAACAGAAAGTGACCAGTGAATATTGGCATCACTCAAAGAGGAGGGAGTGGGGTAGGAGGAAATGATTTGAATCTTACATCCAATATTATCAAATAAAGTTCCAGTGTCAAAGTATAATGGGAACAATTTCATCTCTGTGAGCCTGACAGAAAACAAAAAGTAGAAGATGAGATCAAGCCTAAATAAAGTTCTTAAGTCTTTAAAACTTCTTTAGCAAATTAAGTGTCAGAAAATTACACAATCTAAATTTCAGAAGCCATTTTTCTTTTAATATAATTTAATAAAGCTGAAAAAAAACTCACACTGTAGGTATACATCCCATTTTAACAATATTTTAATCCAGAAGAACAATCTAAGTATTTTAATTGTATAAAACAATTTTAATATTTTAAAAGGTTTTGATATTCATATATCATGAACAAATCTTGATTTCATCTATACTTAAGAAATTTTCTGAAATGTTGACTTACATTTTTGTGATTAACACATTTCATAAGAACTAGCTCTCTGTAAGCCCGCTTAGCATGAGTCTGATTCTGAAATGGCCGGCTTAGCTTCTTGATTGCAACATTTCTTTCAAGAATGGCATCATAAGCTGCACTGCAATAAGAAATTCAAAAACAACAAAAAAAACCTTAAAAACCTGCAAAACTAAATTTATGAACATTCATGCAGATGCCTCAGTTTCTCCAAAGATAAATGCAATTGGATCACCTTCAGTCTTTGATGTTCAACATGTTTCTTCCATACCCATTACAGCATATTCCAACAATGTTAACTGTTTCTTAAAATGCTAATGGATCCAAGCGACTACGGACTGTGAGGACACAGACTCTGCTTGTTCACTGGGTGCCTCCAAGATTCACCTAGCACTCAACGGGCACTCAATGCAGACGTTTAATGAGTATCCGGAGCCAACAGATAGCTTAAAGCTTAAAGGAGTCCTTCACCCTGCACCTATACCAATGAAGACAAGATAAAGAATACAGGTGGTCGTACATTCTACTCAAAATATTTGCTGAAGAATTCTACGTAAGTACGTCACTTCCACCCTCTTTGGATACGACAAAATCAATACAGAAAGAGGAAGGTACATACAGAGGTATCAACATGAAAGATTACTTTATAATATGAAAAGTAAGCACTTAAAAATTTGTTGTGGAGGAGGAATTAAAAATCGAGGTGTTTATAAACATGAATGCTAGATTTCAGGACATCAAAAGCTGCTTCATAACTGTGAATGAAACACCTATAATTCCGGGAAATAGGTCATTATACTCATCACTCTTCATATCTTCCTCTACTGTACGATGTTGACCAAATGGCACCTTTTGCAAATGACAGGTCAGAGAAAGTAAAGCACGAATAAGGTAAAATGTCTTAAAATTATAGAGTATTATGACTGAAAGAGATTTTAAAAATCACTTGGACTCACCACTGACTGATACAGAGCCAGAGGTTGGGTAATCTGCCCAAGGTGAACCAGACAAAGCACAGCTGAGACTAGAAGACTAAGACATGAGGCCATGCTTTTCATACTGGACCACCTAACATACTATAAAAGATTATTTCTGTTCATGTAATATTTGGACAGTTAGCATATTGATTAAAATGATTCTCTCACCAAACTAGACGCTTAAGTTTGTTTTGTAGCTATCTCACTATATCAAATGTAGCGAAGAAATATATGTACTAAGAAACTGGTACTGAATCGGCACAAATGGACACATCTACATATTCTATATATACTACTAACTACTCCCTATATACACACATATACATACTGAAATATATATATATTTATATACTATAACCTTTACTTAGAAAATGCCATATTTACAGATATATCCTTCCCAAATTAAAAAAAAAAAAAAACCAAAGCCCAAAAACATTAGGAGTCATGCAAAATGATTAGAAGTTTTGACTGTTTCAGATGAGTTATGTTTATTTTATTTTATTTTTGTTTTGTTTTGCTTGTTTTTTTGGTGAGGAAGACTGGCCCTGAGGTAAAAGCTGTGCCAATCTTTCTCTATTTCATACGTGGGTTGCTGCCACAGCATGGCTGACAAGTGGTGTAGGTCTGTGCCCAGGATCCGAACCGGCAAATCCCAGGCCGCCGAAGCAGGACACACAAATTTAACCACCACACCACCAAGCCAGCCCCAATTACGTTTAATTTTTAACCATTAAATTCATTCCTTTTAAATTTTTATATGCTAAATCAAAGTAATATTTCAACTAAAAGTTCAAAAGTATCTGAGTAGGTTACAGTAGTTTGTATCCAAGTTATTTAGACTTCTAATTATTGATTCTTAAATGTACATATATTAGAAATACGTGTTTTGTTTTTGGATTCGGAGACCACAATCCAGACTCAATGAAGCTAACATCCATGCCAATCTTCCTCTCTTTTTCAGCATGTGGGCCGCCAGCACAGCATGACAGCTAAAAGAGTGGTGGAGGTCCATGCCCAGGAACTGAACCTGGGCTGCTGAAGCAGAGCACGCTGAACTTAACCACTAGGCCACCAGGGCTGGCCCCCAGACCCAGTGAATCTTATTAACTATGATTGGGGCCCAAAATAATGCCTTTCTTAAAAAAATTAAGTTCTTCAGTTGATACGGATAGTAACACAATGCTGAGTTTAAAAATTTTTTTGTTTAATATTTGTCTATTTCATAGTAGTCATTTCATAGTAGTCGATTATGAAAGAAAAGCCAAAAATTTGAAGATATTTATTCCTTAATCCTGGGGCTGGTTAAGATGGCTTAAGGTCCCTTGCAAAGTAGTTTTTTTTTAAATTCTGTTATACACACTTCAAAATGCACTTACCTGAGAATAAGTGAAGGTACAGGAACATTAACATATTTTTAAACACTATTAAGTATTTTATAAACAACATATCCCTCAAAACCACCAGGTAAATTAAGTGAAAAAACAGGCTTAGAAGTGTTAATTTGCCATGAGTCACAAAGTTAGTCAATCAAAGAGCTGGACTCTGAACCAAACGCTGGCTTTCGGAATCTTTTCCATATTGACTTTGCCACATTATTTTCTCTAAATTTAATCTGTCGTTGGTTAAAATGACAACCAGCCAGCCAATAATGCTTATAAAACAATGCAACTTCTGTAATTTTTAATATTGTAAATCACTTCAAGAATACAGAAGCAAACAAATGCTATTGTTCCCATTAGATAAATCTGTTAGATTTTTAATATTTTACCATAATTGCTCTGAGTTTTTTTTAAAAGAAATTTATTGTCAGAGGTAAAGCCCCCTTCCTTCTCTATATTCTCAAAGGTAAGCACTATCTTGAGTTTGGTGTTTATGAATGTTTTTATACTTTTCTACATACGTATGAATCTATAAATATAGAGTATTGTTTTCATATTTTAAACTATATATAAATGGTAATGTTTGTATATTCTGCATCTTGCTTTTAAAACTCAACACTACATTTCTGAGATTATCCTTGTTGATACATTTGGCTCCACTTCATTTTAAATGTTGTATATTGTATTTTATCATATGAATATATGACAATTTTTTATTCTCCTACTGATAGATTTGATGCTGTTACCAATTTTGCTATTACAGATAGTGCTGCAAAGAATAGCCCTATGTATAGTCTCTTTGCATACATGTGCAATATTTTTTTCTAGAACCTGGGAGAATTGTAGAATGGTAAACACTTACAATCTTTTAATAGATTCCGAAACAAATCTGGTTCAAGAAGAGGTAACAAAGATATAATCATGCTTGAATGAGGCTTAGAATTTCCTAAAACACTAGCTTATTATGCTAACTTAGTAATCTAAAATCATTAGTATAACTGTCCCAAAGAATGTTTTGCATTTCGGTGTATGAGGAATTATGCTGATCTATAAAAGCCTAGGTCTTTTGTAGAAATTAGCTTGTAAATCAATTTTAAAGATATAGTTGAGTTTTGAAACATACATAGTGAAATGATATTAGCTGACTTCAATCCCCAGTGTAAAATGAGATTTCTGAACTTCCCGAGTTTCATCATAGTATGAAAGTGATGACTAAGTGGAGCTTCTTATTAAACAATTAGCTATGGGAATAGATATATACGAGGAATTAACAAGCAAGCCACTTATTCTTTCCTGATATAGGTATTTATCTTATATGGCTTAAGACCAAGTATTTAATCATAATTTATACTTAAAGATGGCAGGGCTGATTTATAGTTATGTTTTATAAATAATAATAAAGACCATTAATCCTAGAACAAAACAATTTACTGTTATAGCTTTAAATTTTATAGTTTTATTTTAATGTTTTGAGGCAAGTTAACTATTTACCAAGGTATCTATACCATGAAAGGAGAAAAGACAGCGGTTAGTGATTCTATGCTTAATATTTGGAAGTAAACACTTACCATACTATTCCTTGAGCTCCTGAGCCTATAGGCTTTAAATTCTGATATCGTTTCAGGACTGTGAATGTAGAATCTCCAATCTCTACACTATAAAAATTGCTGTCACGTTTGCTTCTGCTCATGATGGCAAGCAATTAATTTAATGGCTTCATCCAAAAATTCACCACGAAGCTGCAAAATGGAAAATGTGATGTTAACAAAATGAATTGGTTCAATCTTAAAATTTGCATCCTCACTCTGTTCACTGATAGTAACACAAATTGCTAGATCATGTTAAAAGAGCTGCTTCATTAAAAACACAATTAGAAAGAAAAATACCACAGAGCCTGGGTAGCATCTTCCATACTTAAGGAAACGACCGACAGTTTAAAAACAAAATTTTTACTAGGGTAAACAGTTTCTCCAAAGTAAGAACAGAACTGATATTAACACATACATGTCTAAACTTACTGGAAGACAGTGAAGAAAAAAAAAAGCAAATAATGATAACTAAACATGTTTTCAAGGTCACTTCCATAGTTTAAAATTAAAACCAGTCCTTTTTATATGTTTATTATAGAGTATAGAAACCTTAATTCTTGTAAGAAACTGATAAACTTTCACTCAAAAATAATTCACAATCTCAGATAGTGTCACACGGAAGGAACAAAAAACTGACAGGCCAGTAAGCTGCTTAGCACACACCACCCCTACCTAACAAACAGAGCGCAGCACAGGACTGTCACTCAGACCCCCAGCAGCAACTTGATCTGGGTGGAATGCTTATGTTGAGGTTGTAAAGGTTGAAAGAATGAGAAGCAGGGTAGAAAATATAAGATAAAATAAGAAGATATAAGATAAAGTTATTTAAAAAAAATAAGGAAATATAAGAGAGAGGCATTTAGTATTTCAGGATAGGAAACAAAACAATATTGTTGTGAAGTGTTTGGGGCCTCAACGCCTGACCTAAGTTCTGACCACAGCTCTTTACCACCCATCTGATTGAAAGCCAAGGCAGTCGTCTTCTGCTCATCTGAGAATTGGTTATTAACAAATCTATTATCCATCCTTACTAGATGAAAGTGGCCTATTTGAAATGCATGCAAGACAGCTCCAATCTGCTCCCCACATTCTGCAATTAACCGAGAAATCAGTTAGGTTTAAAGAATTACTGATTTTCGTGTGTCTGGCTGTAACACAGCACTAACAAAAACAAAAACAAAAACAAGGGGTTGGCCCTGTGGCTGAGTGGTTAAGTCTGCATGCTCTGCTTCGGCAGCCCAGGGTCCACCAGTTCAGATCCTGGGTGTAGACCTATACACCGCTCATCAGGTCATGCTGTGGCGGCATCCCACATAGAAGAACCAGAATGACCTACAACTAGGATATACAACTATGCCCTGGGGCTTTGGGGAGGAAAAAAAAAGAGGAAGATTGGCAACAGATGTTAGCTCAGGGCCAATCTTCCTCATCAAAAAACAAAACAAAACAAAAAAAAACCCAGCACAGGCACACACAAAGAAATGTTAAGTTTTTAAAAAAATAAAAAACAAAATCTTGATAAGACTGAAAACACAAAGAATTAATTCAACAAATATTAAGTGCCTACCATGTGCCAGGTACTGTGCTGTGCCCCGGGGCCAGATCATACAGAGGCTCACGAACTGGATTCTGAGAGCTGAATTCTTAGAGGAGGATGGAAGCCAGTGGACAATGGAGAGCAAGAGAGTGCCTTGACCAGGTCCCTGGTTGCTACTTAGAGATTATACTGCAAGAGGAGGGGAGCAAGAGTTAGAACAGAAAAAGTAGTGAGCTATTCTAGTAATTCAGATGACAGCGACAAAATTAAAATTAATGAGAATTCTTAGGTGTGATGGAGTTAAAAACTAGACAAAAACTCCAAATAGTATAGGCTTTAAAAGAGAAGACAAATAAACTGGAAGCAACTGAAGAGTTACAGAAATGATTTGGATAAATTGAAGAAAGGCCCAGGGAAACATTTCCAAAATAGTAACTAAACTAGTCACGTAATACTCCAAAGAGGACTGTCTGAATGACAAGTCTCATTGATTTTGCCTAAGTGGACAGACCACAGTAAGTTAACGAAAAGAGTGGGGCCGGGTGGGTGGTGTAATGGTTAAGTCTGTATGCTCCGCTTTGGCGGCCTGGGGTTCACGGCTTTGGATCCCAGGTGTGGACCTATGCATCACTCATCAAATCATGCTGTGGCGGCGTCCCATATACAAAACAGAGGAAGACTGGCAGAGATGTTAGCTCAGGGACAATCTTCCTCACAAAAAAAAAGAAAGAAAGAAAGAAAAGAGTTTGGTAATGATTTAAACACTCAGCTACACTCAAAGGATGATCAAATACACATCCAGACCAATGTCCTACCTTAACTTGAACTTCCTCTTGCCTACCAGACTACGGAAATAGGGAAGAGGAGAAGTGGGAAAAGGAAGAAAGGGAAGTGTTAGGTGTCAGGTCCTCATCAAATATTCTACACATTTATCCTAGAAACTGAGTCTGCACAGGGCCTGCAGACAATAATGGTCTCTGGTAACCTGCACATGTCCTCAGAGGCTGAGCACAGAGGCGACAGTGTTTGCACCTCAGGTAGTCAAACTGCGTCTGCAGATGCAACTTCCTAAGCTTACTGAGAGGGCTGATATTCCACTCCTTAGGAAGACGCAGGATCAGGAGAGAAAGGGGTACTCTGTGATGCTTCACAGGAGTTTACTTACTGCTACCAAACCAGGTGACAAAAAAGCTGTGTTTCAGTTTCCCAACTTGTTGCAAATCAAAGAAAAAGCCGAACAGATCCAGGAACATACAAAGGACAGGTTTCCCTTTCTGCTAAAACAAAAACAGCAAGGAAAGGCTTCTCTCTATTTCGGAACAGAGTGGCCCAGCAGCAGGAGTAGGGTCCCACTGTACCCACAGGGAAGTCTGGATGAAGCTGTGGTAGCAGCTGAGCAGCAACAGCCATCACAACTGCCCAGGAACAGTGCAGGGGCAGCAGACAGAGGACCCAAGGTTAAGTAGGCAGCCCGAGCCAGTGGCACCCTCTGCAGAAGCCACAGCTACCACTCCTACAAAGAGCAAACGGAGCACTCGACTCACGCTCAGTGGTGCACTATTTACTGATGCTCAGTGGTGCGCTATTTACTGGAGTACCTGGGTTAAGTTCTATGCTAGGCACTATGAAAGCAATAGTAACCAGCATCTGGCCCCTCATGGAGTCTGCAGTTAAGACAGAAAAAGAAACCTTACATTGTGTAGTACCCACCTGACCATAACTACGGCTGTGCTAAGAGCAAGGAAGGAAGAGGGCAGGATGCTACTGAACACTGAGAGTTAACTATGCAGGGAGAGAAGGGAGCTTTCTAGGAAGAAGAAAACAGTACATGCAAAAGTCCTAAAAAATTCACCAACTTAAACTGTACAATTTGATGAGTTCTGATAAATGTATACGACCCTGTAACCACCACCAAAATCATAATATAGAATATTTCCATCACCACAAAATGTTTCCTGTACAGTTAATCCCTGCCCTCTACCCTCGGCCTGCCCTTGGCAACCAATGAACCGCTTAGTTGTGCCTTTTCTAGATCTTCACATAAATGAAATCATACAGGATATAATTTTTGTGTTTGGCTTCTTGCATTTGCCCTAATGCTTTTAAGATTTATCTAAGCTGCATTCTTTTTTATTACTGAGTGGTATTCCATTGTGTGGATCTATCATTTGGACATTTGGATTCTTTCCAGTTTTGGGGTTATTATAAATGATGCTACTATAAATAGTCACACACATTTTTCTTTCATTCATCTTGGGTAAATACGTAGGAGGGGGATCTCTGAGTTCTATGTTTAACTTTATAAGAAATTGCCAAACTGTTTCCCAAAGTGGCAGTACCATTTTTCATTCCTACCAGCAATGTAGGAGAGTTCCACTTGCCCCACATTCTTGTGCTTTTAATTTTACATATACTAGTAGGAGTACAGTGGTATTTCATTGTGGTTTACATTTGCATTTCCTAATAACTAATGATGCTGAACATCTTTCATGGGATTATATGCTACTCATATATCTTTTTTTGGTGAAGTAAATAATTATTTTGCTCATTTAAAAAGTATGACTGTAAAAAAGCAAAACTTTTTACTTTGAAATAATTTTAGACTCACATTGAAGATGCAAAAATAGTATCAGTTTTTACACACACCAATTTTGTGTGTGTATGTATAGTTCTATGTAAATTTATTATATACATATATGAGTGCAATCTCCACCACAATCAGGATACAGAACTGTTTCATCTTACCGGAGAAAAACCTCTCGTGCTATCCCCTTATATAATCACACCCTCCCACCAAGCCTACCCGACAACTATGATCTTTTCCCATCACTATAATTTTTTTCATTTATAAAATGCTATATAAATCAATAGCTCATTCTTTTTCTTGCCAATTATTATTCCATTGTATGAATGTACAGCAGTTTCTTTATCCATTCACATGTTGTTTTGGCTATTACAAATAAAACTATTATGATCCTTTGTGTATAGATTTTTTGTGTGAAAATAAGTTTTCATTTCTTTAGGGTAAATCTCCAGGATGGGATATGATGAAGGCATGTCTAACTTTCTAAGAAGCTGGTAAACTGTTTCGTAGAGTGGCTGTTATCAGTTTGCATTCCCACCAGCACTGTAGGAAAGAGCCAGTTCCTCCTCATCCTTATCAACACCTGTTCAGGCCAGTATCTTTGGCTTGGCCATTCTAGCAGGTGCGCAGTACCTGAGCATGGCTTTAAACTTGTACTCCTCTAATAGCTGATGGTGCTGAACCCATCTTTTCATGTGCTTTTCTGCCATGTGGAGATGCTCTTAGATGATTTGTCTGTTCATGTGTTTTGCCTGTTTTCTGATCCATGTACATGATGTTCATTTCCATTTACTTGGTTCTCCTTTAAGTTCTCTCAGCAATGTTTTACAGTTTCGAATATACAGGCAAAATCTGTTCAACTTCTCTGGATGCAGTGATATTCTGGATGCTATTGTAAATTTTTTTATGTTAATTTATTTTTATTTATATTTTCAATTGTTTATTGCTAGTATACACAGAAGTATAATTTTTTTTTTGTTAAATAACTTTGTACTAAGCTCATTTATTAGTCTCATAGCTTCTTTTGTGGATTCTTTGAGATTCTACTCACACAGCAATTTCATTTCTTCATTTCCAATTTGGATGCCTTTGAATTCCTTTTCTTGCCCCATTGCACTAGCTATAATTTCATACAATCCTGAATAGAAGTGGTAAGAACAAACATCATTCTCTTGTTCATGATCTTAGTGGAAAGGCATTCAGTCTTTCACTACTAAGTATGTTGTAAATTAAAGGATTTTACTAGATGCCCTTCAACAGGTTGAGAATGTCCTCTTCAAGTCCTAGTTTACTGGGAGTTTTTATCATTAACGAGTATTGAATTTTGTCAAGTGATTTTTCTGAGTCTAGTGAGGAGACAGTATAGTTTTGCTTTCTTAGTTCATATGATAAAGTACACTGATCTTCCAATGTTAAACCAACCTTGAATTCCTGTAATGAATCCCACTTGGTCAAAAGTACTATCCTTTTTATATACTATTATTGACTCAGTTGGCTAAAATTTCACTAAAAGTTTTTTCATCTATTTTTATATGAGGGATGTTGGTCTGTCGTTTTCTCTCATGGTGGGGTAATAGTGACTTCATAAAATGAGTTGGGAAGTGTTCCCTCCTCTTTTATTTTCTGAAAGACTTTGTGCAGAACTGATAAAACTTTATTTTGAATGTTTGACAGAACGCCTCTGTGAAGCGTCCTAGGACAAGTTCGTTTGAGGAAAGGTTTCAATCGCAAATTAAAAAGTTTTTTTTTTATATATATGTATAAGGCTCTTCAGGTTAACTATTTCTTCTTAAATTAGCTTTGGTAGTTTGTGTTTTTAAGGAATTTGTTCACTTTATCTAAGGTGTCCAATGTAATGTCTACAGGAACTGCAGTCATGTGTCCTCTTTCATTCCTGTTATTGTAACCTGTGCCATCTTTCTTTTTTTCCTGATCAGTCTAGTCAGAATTTTATCACTGTTATTGAACATTCAGAAAACTGGATTTCAATTTTTGATTTTTTCAACTGTTTTGTAGTTTTCTCTTTCACTGGTTTGTACTCTTGTCTTTATTTCCTTCCTTTTGCTCATCTTGGGACTGCTCTTCTCTTCTAGTTTCTTTCTTTTCTTTTTTTTTTTTTAAGATTGGCAACTGAGCTAACAGCTGTTGCCAATCTTCTTTGTTTTTTTTCCCCTTCCTCTTCTTCTCCCCAAAGCTCCCCAGTACATAGTTGTACATTCTAGTTGCACTATGTGGGGACACCACCTCAGCATGGCTTGGTGAGCAGTGCCATGTCAGTGCCATGTTCGTGCCCAGGATCTGAACTGGAGGAAACCTGGGCCGCTAAAGCAGAGTGCATGAACTTAATGACTCAGCCACAGGGCTGGCCCCTCTTGTAGTTTCTTAAAACAGAAGCTTAGGAGTACTGATCTGAGAACTGCTTTTTATAATATAAGCACTTAATAGTGTAATTTACTCTTTAAGTACCACTTAAGTTTCATCCCACAATTTTTTATCATAACCATATTTAATAATAATAAAAGTAAACACTTATATAGAGCTTACTTTCTGCTAAGTCTTGTTTCAAGTGCTTTGTAAACACTCTTTCAATCCTCACAGTAGTCTTATAAGGGTTTTTTAGTTGTTTTAGGCTAGAGAGTAAATTCAGTACCTGTTACTACACCTTGGCTGAAGTATAAGTCCCATATATATCATTTTGTCTGATGTTTCCCTATGTTAAGATACGAACTATTGTTTTCCCATCTTAGAGATGATGCAATTAAGTCTTAGAAAAGGACTGCCTATGGTTACAAAGTTAGTAAGAGGTAGAGTGAAGATTTGAGTCTTTCATTCGTACACTATATTGAGTCCAAAATAAAGCAAATCTTAGTGTTAAAGAGGATATGGAGGAAGAGGAAAAGTTATAAACATGCTGAGTCTGAGATATCTCCAAGACACTCAAATGGAAATATCAAATTGGTAGCTAGATACGGAACTGGACCTCAGAGGAGAAGTTTGGGAGAAAGATACAAATTTAAGAGTTGTTAATTGAAGCAACAAGAGAGAATGACATGACTCGAGGAGTGTAGTAGTAAGGAAAGACAGACCTAAGATTCAGCTTTGTGAAGACCCACATACAATGAGCAATTAGAGAAAGATAAGCCAACAAAGAAGTCAGAGAAGATACAGCCAGAGACACATAAAATGAAGAGAACAGATTGAAGAAACCAAAAGAAGAGTTTTAAAGAGAGTGGTCAATAGTATCGGATGGTAAAGAACTATCAAATAAGTCATTTGAGTAAAGTGATAGGGGACAGAAACTAGACTGGAATGGGCTGAGGTGTGAGTAGGACAGGATTTTAGAAACAGGATAAGAGGGTGTAGCTACCTCTTTTGAGAAGTTTAGCAAAGAAGATGAGAGGAAATTGATGGAGTAAGGTAAATGGTCATGAGAGGATAATTACATTACACATGATATATAATATGGTATAGCATAGCATAGCATAGATAACATAGAGACAACCTGAACATACTTACCTACTAAGAGAAGGATCCAATAAAGAGGAAAAGCGTGAAAATAGGGGAGTGAAAAAGAAAAGAGAGGTTTCAGATAGTATAATATCTCTGAAAAGGTAGAAAGCAATGGGATCCAGAGCATGTGTGGCCATACAGATGGAGGTATTGGTGTAGCATTGCCATCAGAAAATACCAGCAAGAGACTGAGACAGAAGGAGCAATTTCCAAGACAAGGGCAGGAAGGACACTGATACGATGTATGGAGGATGCACTTGCTGTTCTGTTCTCTCAGTGAAGAAGCTGGAACAGCAAGAGTGTGAGAAGAAAATGGTATGGACCTGATGATTCATTTCCCTACTGAGAAAGGCCTCTTCTTGGATTAAAAACAAATCAACTACAGCTATAGAATTTAGATGTAACTGGTTACGGGACCCACAGGAATAAGAGAAAAGACAGGCATTTTTAATAGAGGAGCAAACTGAGGCTCAAAGGAGTTAATATGCAACTGAATGTCGTGGAAATATTGTGGTTTAGCTCTAGCTTTCAAATTTCACCTCTCAACTTTCCTCTGGCAAGAAAACTACACTCATATCAACATGGCTAACTTATCACCCCCCAAAACTCACGCACCTGATTTGCCCATTTCTCTTTCTTTTTTGTGACATATTTTCACCTCTTTTATTAAACATGATCTTCATGAAGCCTTTTCCACTCAAGCCAGCTTGAACCTAATTTCTCAACTAAACTACCTTGCTGTGTACCTAAACACGCAGACTTTACTACCACACTGTGGTCTGTTTGAGGGCAAGAGCTGTGTCTCCTACATCTCCAGATTCCCAACACGTCAGCTCTTCAGAGTTATCATTTAATAAATAACTGCTAAAAAGGTTAACCAAGAATGTAAATCTTCGTAAAGTCACAAATTACCTAATAAATTGTTCTATTTATATTCACCAGTGTTTTCCTTCATTAGCAGGAAAAAAAAGTGACTGAATTGGGTTTTTATAACTCAGGGCTTATTTCTGTGACGTCTATACAAGGAACAAGACTACTGCTATCAGGCTGGCCCCCATAAAATGGTTGGTCTGGTGAACCTGAGGATGGAGACAAACAAGTTAAACCAAATAATTATATAAAACGTACTTAGGGAAAAAAAGAGTGAGCTCAATGCAGCCAGACAACCAAGCCTGACAGACAAAAGATAATAACTCAGGCTCTACAACAAGACTCAGAATTCGAGACAGCTCTAATCATCAAGTGATCTTGGCAATAAGTCACTGGCACGATCTGTAGCCCATCTATCTTTACTCATCCTGTTTTTGTGGCTACCAACACACCCCATCTCGGATAGTTAATTTTATGTGTCAATTTGACCGGGCCACGGGGTACCCAGAGATTTGGTCAAACATTATCCTGGGTATTTCGGTAAGGGTGTTTTTGGATGACTAACATTTTAAATCAATATACTGAGTAGAGCAGATTGCTGCCCCTAATGTGGGTGGGGCTCCTCCAATCAACAGAAAGCCTGAATAAAACAAAAAGGCTGACAACTCACCTGCAAGTAGAAAGGAGCTCCTCCTGCCTGAGCGCCTTCAGACTGGGATATTGGCTTTTTCCTGCCTTCAGACCAAAACTGAAATATTGACTTTTCCCGGGTCTCGAGTCTGGCGGCCTTTAGACTTGGACTGGAACTATATCATCAGCTGTCCTGGGTCTCCAGCACGCCAGCTGCAGATCTGGGACTTAGTCTCCATAATCATGGGAGCCAATTCCCCATAACAAATCTAGCTATCCATCCATTGTGTTGGTTCTGTTTTTCTATAGAACCCTGACTAATAAACCATCTCACTCTTTGCTCTAAATATTTCTTCTGTCTAACTCTTGGCCTCTACTACCTCATGGTGGCTCCATGCTGCCTTTTCCCTCTTTATCTTTTACTTAGGACAATATAATTGTGTATAAGAACTAATGTTCAGGAGCATGTGTGAGCACACAAAAGATTTATTTATGTTGTCTTTTTACAAGTTAAGGAACTTGAAAGAGTGATTTTGAGTTTGGCTCTACACACTGACTTTAGACTCTAACTCCAGTGAGCACAAGATTCCATTCTTCTAAATGATCCATAAAACTTGCAGTCAAAATCATTCCGGAAAATTCCTTAAATCATAAAATAGAATAACATTTAGTATAGTAACACATAGTGCCCCACTAAATATGAGATGCTCACCCTATGGGAGACATATAAGAACCAATAAGATTGAGAGAACAGCAGATTCCTGTCTCCAAGGGCATAAGCTCACTGGGATAGGCAGAATTGTCTATACTATTTAAATGGTCATTCTCTCATTTTATTTGTCTGCAAGACAAGCATAGCTGAATATTCAAAAGTTAAAGTCATGTAAGACAAAATGTTACTACCATAAGCATTAAAATAATGAAGCTTCTAGGAAGAAGTTAGAATCTTATAAAAATTAATTCATCTGAATTACACTTTATTAAAGAGCCTAAATGAGCCGAGATGGGGGCTGAAATAATGCCTCTCTAAATTTGACTCTTCTTTCTCTTCCTTCTCTGTACTACTCTCTTATAAAGAAGAGGTTAGAATCTACTCCCACAGATTCTCTGTAAAAAAAGTAGAGGGCAAATCCTTTAAACCTAAGTATAATCAGCATGTTTCTTTAGTACCCATCAGTGCAGAAAGGAATTATTCCAGCCTAGAGATAACCGCGGTGCCTGGGCCATCATCGATTCTTCCTACTACGTACACCAATCACGCCCAGTATTCCCTCTTTTCTAGGAAAATCTGACCCCCACCACAAAGGGGATGGGAGGAAGAAGGCCTGGTTTGTACTTGTGCAATTGGGTTTTGTAGGATCTATTCATAAAACCAATTTAATTCTTTTTTTTTTTTTTTGAGTAAGATTAGCCCTGAGCTAACTGCTGCCAATCATCCTTTTTTTGCTGAGGAAGACTGGCCCTGAGCTAACATCCGTGCCCATCCTCCTCTACTTTATACATGGGATGCCTGCCACAGCATGGCATGCCAAGTGGTGCCACGTCTGCACCCGGGATCTGAACTGGCGAACCCCAGGCCGCAGAGAAGCAGAACGTGTGAACTTAACCACCGCGCCGGGCCCCCGATTTAATTCTTAGTTGAGCTTGGTTGAGGTTTATTACATTTCAACCACAAAACAATGATAAGACAGGTGTCCCTTTACACTTTCTCTATTTTGAGGATGCTGCCTTTAACTAAAACAGTGGCAGCCACACGAACACCGTAAGCCTCAGAACTAGTTTCCAAGACTTCAGACATTCCAGTTATTTATTCAAAGATCTCAGGACTTTATAGCAGGGTCCTCAGGAATAAAGTAATGTGCTTCTGGCTACTTTTTAAAGAACAAAGATGACAAACTTTAAGCAACGGAACCCAATATGAGCATGCTATTATCATTAACATTTTAGTTGGTATCCAAGATCTTAAAATACTTTGCAGTTGAAATAGCAAAAATCACAAAATATTAAAAAGCTGCTTCCGGGTTGCTCAACAGTACCTAGATTATTAATGTTAGTGGCTAAAATGCAATGCCAATTTTCTCAGTGACATTCAATTCAATAAAAATAAGTAATCTAATTTGTAAGAATATACTATTTCCAAGGCACCCAAAGGATATTTTCATTATAAAGCTAAGAAAAATTCATACTTGTAAATTCCTATAAAATTTTAATGAGTTCTTATGTGAGAAGGAACACCTCACTTTAAGGGCACCTTCGTACAATGCAGCACTTTGGGTTAACTCTTCTCCTATCCAAAAAATTGATGATACAAAATATCTCATTCCTTGAGGAAGATTTAAATGCCAAACATTTTCTAATAATAACTTTTGTCAAGTCATTTAGCAATAAGATTCTCAGGCTCACAAGAGAAGAAAATGCTGATGACATTCAATCACTACCAGAGACACTTCCTAAAACCACAAATTGGGAATAGCAAATGGGAAGCGTCCCAGATGCATCTTACAGGGAATTGTATTCATATTAGTTAATTCCACATATAATTACCACTAGTTTATCTCGCCAGCAACATAATTATGAGAATTTTTAAAAAGTGCTAGGTAGATATTAGAAGAAAATTATTCCATGACAAACAGCTTTCTGTAATTAAACGTGCCCACTCCCAAAAGAAATAAAATAATCACTGAATTTCAGAGTAAATTACACCATGTTTCAGAATCTGAAAGCTCAGCAATATGGAGAGAAAAAGAGCATTTCAATTTGATTGCAATAACTAGATATGACAAATCTAAGTTGAAGACTTGAAAGACTAGGAAAAAGGTTTAATTGTCCAGTTGCAAACCAATAATCAATCACTCAGAAACAGCTCCAATATGAAGCTCTATCTCATCTTCATGTTGCCTTCACTTGATAAGACCTATAGCTTGTGGCATAAAAATTTCTTTTTTTACTACCAACATACCAATAGCAACAAAGACCAGAGACTAAAGACACAGACTTTTTTTCCTGTAAAAATATATAGCAGATATATTAAGTGTTTCTCCACTAATCCTCTCCCTCCTCACACCCTCAAAAAAGATTTATGGCTTTCTGGAGTAGTTCAATAACCTATATATAGAAAAAGCTCATGAAATCACTTAAAAGACAATTTAAACATAACACGGGCATCCAACACTCCAAGTGGCAGAAGTGTTAAAATGGCGTGTTTTTTCTTCTTTGGATTTTTTGTCTCACAAATGTCAACAGTGCTAACTTAAATGTATTTATTTGTTCCTAAAGGGGCCTCTAACAATTTTAAACCATAACATAGTGAAGTTCTTTGAAGGAAAAAGATCCTTGAATAATAATGTCAAATGATTTAATGCAACAAATGACACAGAGGAAGGCTAGAAAAACACAGCTTGCGGGAACCACTCAGTACAAGAACGAATGATCCCAACAGTGCTCAAAAGGCCCCAGCAGCATGACAGCCCTGAGTAATAAATCAATTGTTATGATAGTCCCGAGGCATTAAGAAATGAAATGCCTAGTGTATTCCATTTCGGAAAGCCAGAACCTGGCTAATACATTTTTATAAAGAAGCTAATCAAAGTTACATTTTTTGAATGTTGGTATATTGGGGAGATAAAAAAAATCACATATAATATACATCATTCATCGGCAATAAACATGTTGCAAAAAAGTCACTCAAATCCTTACACTCTACTTGCATGCAACACTCCTTCTTGAATTCTCTGGAGAGCCACTCACAAGTTCCCAGATCCAGTGGCCTGCTCAGTCAAGTCCTCTTTAACCTCTCTTGAATTTCTTTGCAAATTGCTCAAACCTTGCAAGCAACTTTTCTCTACTGCTACTTCCCACTCCTTAAATGTACACAGTACCTAAGAAGACCTTATAACTCTAGATATTTCCCTTTCTTGGTAAATTCATGGCTTCAATTATGATCTCCCTATTTGGTTTCCAGCTCTGACCTCTCTTCTGTATTTTCAACTGCTTCTTGGTCATCTGAGTCTGGGTGTTCCTTAGGTATTCAAACTCTACATAGTGAAAACAGAACTTTTCTTCCTTCCCAGATTCACTCCTTCCTTCCATATCTATTTCTTTTATCAGCACTACCATTCTGCAAAAAACTAGTGGTTCGTTTTCCTTTAGCGTCACCTTCATCATAAGATCAATCTCTCACACTGAATTGTTCTCCCTTATTCTGTGCACATGAGGACCCCCAGGCATTTAACAACCTTATTTTCCCATTAGTCTTCTCACACTTTTACTTCTTTCTGCCCTCAGCTTACAATCCATGGTCCATTAGTTAACCATCACTAAGCCGATATCCCTGCTCTGCTCTGTCCTGATGCACAGTACGGACCAAACCAGCTGTCTCCTCCTTTGGAGCCTATATCTAGGCTGCTGAACAAAAAAGCACAATGGTGCATGTTGGTGCTGCTTTTAAATTCAAGGCCTCCAATCTAAGCCAGGAAGAAAATCCTAGGTTTCCCTACTTAGGTATCTTCTCTGACTTCTACACTATCTATTTCAAATAGTCCCCCGGCTCCTTAAATCTTCAACCCTACCTTACCTGTAGATAATACCAATCCCTCTAGAGAAAATAAAAGTCAGGAAATACCTCAATTTCCTTTTACTAAACCAGTGTTCACATATTTATTTTTGCTTCATTCTTCACCATGACAATGTAACAGCTCTCTGAATAACTCTCCTGACCTTGTTCAAATAATTATCACTCTTTCTCCTAGCACTCAAACATGATTAAGACCCTGCAATTTTAAAAAGACACACACACACACACACACACACACACTTAAAAACCCTATTTCACTGTCAATAACAATCTCCAGCCATAAGCTCCTCTTTCTCTGTCATCTCACAGCCAAATTTCTCAAGCATTGTTTATATTTGCTCTTTCAATCTCTTCACCTCCCAGAGTCCTCAACCCTGCTTCCATTTTGACCATTTCCATTAAACTCATTCACCAAGGTCATCAACAAGCTCCTTGCTCTGAAACCCAACAAAATTTGACTCACTCTTATGCTGCTGAGCAGCATCTAGCACCGTTCACCACTCTCCTGTGAAGCACTCTCTTTCCTTGTGTTCCTAAAACACTGCATACTCCTGATTTTTCTCACCTTCTGTTCCTTCTCAGTCTACCCTTGTAGGCTCCTTTTCCCTCACCAGCCCTCAGATATGATTCTTTTCAGGGCTGTCCTGGCTCTCCTCTCTTGTTATACTTTCCCAGGGCAATCTCATCCACTCTCATGGCTTCAATTAATACTTACAACCAGCTTTCAAACATTTATCTACCACTGAGCTTTTTCCTCTGCTGTAGATGCAGATATTCAATGGTCTTTGAGACATCTCCAATTAGATATCTTAAAGCTACCTCAAACTCTGCACGTACAAAACTGAAGAATTCATTCCATCTCCTTCAATCACCACCAAATCTGCTTCTCCTATGTTCTCCCATCTCAGGGACTGCTATCACCATCCACTCAGTTATTTCTGCCAGAAACACAGACATTATCCTTGATTCTTCATCCTCCCATACCCAACTTACCATGCAATTCTGGAGATTCAATCTTTAATCTACCATAAATTCATTCTCTTCTTACTCACCACGCTAACTCAGGCTAACTATTGCCTGGATTACTGTATTCTCCTAAAGGGAGCCACTAGTCCCCCTGCCCCAATTCTTCCGTCTGATGCCAGAGTGATCTCCTGAAGTTGGTTCCTTCTGAGAAATCTGCCCAGCCCAGCACTCACTGCATCCCCTTAATTATGAGAGGGGTGGGCTTTGAAGCAGTCATGCTTAGGCTATATGCTCTCCTGGCCATAGCTGATTAGACCAAGGGGAGACAACTGACTTAATGAGCCAACCAGATTCTCTCCAGGGGATTTGGAATTGGGAGCAAAACTAAGAGGCTGTGGGTTAGCTTTGTAATTAGAGAAGCAGAGAGGCCAGTATACAAAGAAAGAACAATGAAGGAGAAGCTAGATACAAGACATCTTGTGGTGAGGCAGAGGGAGAGCAAGAGGGCCTCACAGTAACTGATGACCACGTCTGGTTCCCGGCCTTTGTGAGGCCCAGCTGCACTTCCTACCCCTGGATGTGCCAAACTTCCTTGGATCACTTTCTTTCTCTTTTGCTTAAGTTTCTTACTTATAACTAAAACATCTTCCACTAAAATCCTCCTACAATGCCCATTTGATCCTGAATCTTCTTTGCTCCCTTCTGCTCAGATGATAAAGCCCAAACCTTTCATTAGGTGTAGTGGGGCTCTGGACGATTTGGCCCTGGCCTCCTCTCCCATCACAGGATACAGCCACAAGGAACTTCTTGTAGTTCCCCCATGGACCACAACCCCTCTGACCTCTGAGCTGACACACGGTTTCCCTTTACTTGCAACATACTTCTCCCTACTCACTTCCCTGGTCAAGACCTACTCATCTATAAGGCTTCAAGTTTAGCGCTCAGGGCACTCGCTCCCAAGGCATACTAGCTTTCTTCTATGGCAGCATATGGATTACCCTGAATTGTAAATGTCTAAATTTCCCATTGGACTAAAAATTCTGTAAGGGCAAAGGGAAATGTGTTTTGTTCACAGCTGCGTTCCCAGAACTGCACAACAGAGACCCAAATATTTCTGAACAAATTATCTAATCAGTTTCCGAATCATGTTGATTTTACTGGTATCTTGATAAAATTTTCTATTTCCGTTGATAGTATCCTACTCAATCTCATTTCTTTTTCTCTAAACTATTTCAACAATATTTATCTCATCTCTCTGCCTAACTTCACCCCATTCAAATTCATCCTACTATCTCTTGTAGCAAGTAGGTATTGCAAGAGATGTTAGTTTTCTCCTCTGCTTAAAAACTGCCCTTAGAACTAAATCTATCCAAATGGACTTTTTATTGCTTGAAGATATCAAACTTTTCTGTCTTTATGCCTGTTTCCTCTTGTGAAGTGCCCTTCTCCACCATTTCTAAGTGTTCAAATACAAGCCATCGTATAAGGCCAGGAAACGGTACTATTCATCTGAATTTTATCTATACTTCTCATGACACAATATTTCTTATATTGTACTAAAAGTTACCTAAGTATAAACTTTTATGTCAACCAAGAAATGTGAAATTTCTTGGTTATGCAAAGATAAAACATGTAAAGCAATTCCACATAAATGATGTGACTTGAGTTATTGTTTCCAAACATAATAATAATTATGGTTACTTATAATTAATAAAATTGCATTTTTCTACAATATAGACTTTTCACATTTAGAATATTCTTATTACTGGATGCTCTGTCCTGGTTAATGATATCCCTTTAAACAATTAACTTGAAACTTATTTTCTATTAAGTAAAATGTCCTGCTTGTAAAGGTGCACAAATAACCAAGGTATCTCAATCAATGTTAAACTTTCCTTTGTGGCCCATGGTACTTCAGGTGGTTCTTGGTCTAACATGTTCTAATCATTCAGTTAAATAAAAGTCCGGAAAACAAAAGTAAAATAACATTTGGTGATCATGCAGCAGAGAAGATTTAAAGAAGATTTTTTTTTTGAAGCCAGCTATTACACTGCAATAATAAAGCTTTCCAAATATCCAAGCTGCTCCAGAACAAGTCAGCTGCTAATGCTTAGGGTAAGCAATTTACTTTTCAATCCTATGAATCCCAACCCACTGATGGATCATGAAATCAATTTAGTGGATTAGAACTTTTTTTAAAATGAAATAGAATAGAGAATATCAGAATGCAGCTCATGGGTTAATAAGTATTTGTGGAACTTTTGTCTATTTTCACACACAAACACAGAGTGTGTACCGCATACTATAAAAGTTATTCTTTCCTATGGACTGGTCAAAATAGCAAACCAATGATATTTACAAGACACAGGGAATTAAAATACACACTGAAAAATATTCTTTTTTAAAAAACCTGCTTCATTTCCAACTAACAGTAAGTTATAGTGGGTTAAATATTTAAATATCCCTAGGGTTCTATTATTACATAAAGACATTCATTCACAGTCACTTCAAGTTACAGGAAACAGACTAGATAAGTTGTATTCTAAAAGAATGCTCATTTGTTTTTTATTTCTTGTGGACTTTTCTTTATTTGCCAAGGACATTCTGCAAACTATGAAACAGAATATGCTAGCTATTAGATTATTACATATTGTGACTTCTCATTGAATCAGGAAGTGACTAAACAATACAATATGCAATTAAGGTTTAGATGAAGTTGATTCAGCAAGATATAATTGTTATCCAATTGTCATACCACATTTGTAACTCACTGAACATGCTTATTCCTTGACACGGAGAGTTCCTTCCCCATTCTCCCATGTAAAATATTCAGATACGTAAAATATCATTCAGATACATAATTATCAATAATAAAATGACTAGGAATTTAACACTTAAAAAAGAC
Source organism: Equus caballus (assembly GCF_041296265.1). Taxonomy (NCBI): domain Eukaryota; kingdom Metazoa; phylum Chordata; class Mammalia; order Perissodactyla; family Equidae; genus Equus; species Equus caballus. Next base: position 94,032,666 of record NC_091684.1, read on the forward strand.
CTTTACAGACAGATGAATAATTTTACATTTCCCTCAAAAGATGGAATAACAGTCTCCTTAGTTTATCATTATCTTGGTTATCAAGAATTGACAAAGCTTTGGAATTTCCATACAAAGCAACATTTTGTAAATATGGTAATAACACTGTCAATATCCAATAATACATTAAAAAGAATAAAGATCTCAGTATATCTAGGCAATGTGTGGGATAATTAATAAGGTGACATGAGAGCTATAAATTTACTCATGGTCATGGGAGGATGACATTGTTTAACTGAAATCTGATGACAGAAAATGACATCAGTGAGTTTAAGTCAGCAGTACTGATTATTTTTGTTGTGAAGGTACAATATCAACTTTCAAAACTCTGAAGGATAAGTACCTAATGACTGTTTACTAACATGGTGAAAAAGGACAAAGACTACAGAGCCAAGACAAATTATACCACAGCCACAGAGAAGTTAAGCACCCCTTTTAAATGTTTTTTTCAATTGTTTGTTTCACCTTATTTCAGTCTTGCTTCCTTAAGATCCTTGGATAGCAACTATATTTCCTATATATACAGTTTAGCTACAGGACCCTTAAACAATAGAGAACACAAGGGAGTTTTATGAAAAGAAACAAATTATCTACTTACAATACTGTTAATATCTTGTGTATTTTTAATCAATAACTTGTCATTTTCCTTTAAATCAAATATTTTCAAACTGATGGAATTCAGAGTTATTACCATGGGTACTAAATACATACATACACATACACAATGCCTGAAGAATAAGGTTGGGTGCAAACAACTTCTCTGAATAAACCAGTTCTTACCTAAGTTTACTATCATGCTAAGTATCTGACTGTTCTAGTTTGCCAAGAACACTGGTTTATAATATCAAAGGGCTTTAAAAAAAAAAATCAATTGTCAAAGGCAATCCAACCACTGTTTGGAGTTTAGTGTCTTTAGAATACGGAAATGTCCAACCAGTTAAAATAATTATTAAGAATTCTTCTGAGACTTAATGGAAATAATGGTTCTCTCTTGGTCAAAGAATAAAAGCAACCCTTGATATCCCAAAGAGGCCCACATTACCCTTTTGGATACACAAGCACCATCTTCCCAAGAGACTAACCACAGGGATGCCTAGAGCAAATGAGAGCTTTGAAGGAGGTCTCTCCACTTTTGCCTCTTCACTTACTAATTGTTTGATCCTGGACAACTGACTTATTAACCCATTTGATTCCTCAGTTTCTTCATCTGTAAAATGGAGATATTTGTATTTGCCTTTCAGGTTATTGGGAGAATCAATTAAATAATGTATATTAAGTAAGAAACTGGCATATGATAGAAGAAACCGGCATTCAAGCAATCTCAGCTCCCTTTCCTTTCTACTTATGAACACAACAACCAACCATGAGTGTAAAATATTTCTAAAGAATACAATTTTTAAAACTTATTATTTTCATAAGGGACAATGTTAAAAAGAGATAAAATTCTCCTCATGCTGTCCACATCACTGATTACAAACATAACCTCCATTGGCCATTTCATTCTTCCTATTACTTGTCCTCACAAACTCAAAGAAAAAACTTAACGCAGTCGGCTCCCTACAGATACACATGTCCTGCTTATTCATCTGCTGTTCTCCCCCACTGGTTAGTACAGTGCCAAACACACAAACACTCAATACATATTGCTACTGAACTGAAGCAAACAGTCCCAACGTGCCTCAAAAACTCCTAAAATACCACCACATTCTGCAAAGTGACTCAAAATGACCATGAGTCGGAAAGAAAAGGATGATCTGTCCAGTTTGAGGGAATCTTTATATAGCTTATTGGCAAGTGAACTCAAGTCCAAAACAGCTCTTGAAAGCAAAGAATAAAAATTTTCTAAGCATTGTAACACATCTTTACTTTTTAGGCAGAAGACTTCAGCTGCTTTTCAGACGTTTGTAAACAATCAGAAAATGTGGGGAAACTTGCCATCACACATAGATAAAGCACCGGAATAACTGGTCCTGATAAGAGTTCATCTAGACAACTTAAAAGTAAGCAGTATTCAGAACACAGAAATCACAGGCAAAGTAGGCAAATGTCGACATCAGCTGCTGAAGTGGTGTACTTGAGCCATCTAGTGGGTAAGCGAAAAAAGTTTAATTCTGTAAAAAAAAAAATGTCCTATTGTTCCAATTCTCCTCTCTGAAAATAATAATAAGGTGTATGTTTTTCAGAATAGTAAATTACAATCTATAAAGATAGTAGAGAACTAAGAAGTAGGTACTGAGGAAAGATGAAGAATAAAGTGGTGACAAATTTGGATGGAATTCAGATTTTATGGATAATTAAAGATGAATAACAAACACGAACACTCCTCCTGATATTCTTCTTAAAATCATATAAGGATCGGACTACATGTAAGTTTGTAAATGACATTACAGAAAATAAGAAAGGTTTCCTACCAGCAAAGGTCTGAGGAAGGTCTAGAGGCAGTGAAACAAGGTGGCAGCCTCTGGTCAGAAAGAAGGGAACTGGGGACGCAGTGAACTTCTACTGGACTAAAGAAAGTGATGACGCCACCCTTCTACCTGGGGATTCCCATCCAGTGAGGGTTATGACAACCCAGCTCACTTAGGATCTCCTCTCACTCGCCACCACCCCCACTCCTAGCAGAGCAGGAGGGCCTGGGAGAATGCAGAAGACAAATTCCAGCCTGAGGAAGGAGAAGAAGATGTAACTCTTCAAAGCCCTCAAATCAACAGCATTGCTTCTGAAAGTCAGAATGTGCAATTTAAAAATTTCAGAAGCCACAAATTACTTGAGTAGTGTGATACTGGACAATTCACTTAAATTTTAGAAGTACATTTTTCTCAACCATAAAATTATGCTCTTGGAAGAAATTAGTGGAAAGACCACTTTTAACTCTAAAATTTAATGGTTTTTTAGGTGTCCCTCCCCAAATAAAGAGGTTAACAAAAAAAAACACGTGGTTTTAGGGTTGGTATCTTTTTCCCGTTAATTCACGTAAACAATAGATACCATGCTGGAAGCTCCAAAGAAGAAATAAAGATGACTCCCTGACCCCAAGAAGCAGAGACACTAGCCAGCAGAATAAGACACTCGCTCAAGTTCATTTTAACCAAGGCAGAAACAAGGGTCACAAAAGATACAAATGCGATGCTACAGAAATCTTTGAGGCTAAGAATTTAGCCTGAAAAAAGACTTGCTTACCTATCAGTATGTGCCATTCTTTCTGAGATTCACTACGTAGGGAGGGAGAGGAGGGGGAGGGGATGGGAATGTGGGTGAAGAGAAGGCACAGTAGGAAGCAAGGGAAAAAACAAACACAAAACAAAAGACAAAACTAGCAACCGCCAAGAAAGAGTAAACAACGGCTCATTTTGCTGGGCATCCAGCCTCACGAAGGACCTGTTGCTGGAAATAAGGCTAGAAAAGGCAGGATGAACGTATTTTTGCACCACAGACCATGAGGAATCATCTGAGGACTGCAAGCAAGACAAAGGAACCTGGGTGGGTTCAGTGAAGTGAGGGAGGACGTGACAAGTACTAAAAAGAGAATCAACAGGATTTGTGAACCAGCTGGGTATACAGGTGATGAACAAGAAGCTAGACCTGAAGACATTCTAGTCTATGTGCCAGGATGGAGAGTGATATTATTAACCCAAGTAGAAAACATAATTATTACGTCATGTAAGTTATTGTTTTACATATGAATTCATAAGACCAAAGATGCAGGCTAAGGAGAGCATCTTAGGGAAGATCTAAATTTAAGTTTTCTTTTTTTTTTTAAAAGAGAAACTTAAGGAAGAAAGGAAAGGAGGGAGGGAGAGAGAGAAGGAGGAAGGAAGAAATGACAACAGCAATCAAGGTAAGAAGGAAAACTTGGAGAAGTATAATACCACAAGAGAGTAATGTTCGTGTGCAGTGAGTTGAAAACGGAAAGGGACATAAAAGGGAAAGTGGTGATATCTATAATATGCATCCTTTTCGAAAAGTATAAGCATTATTCTATAAGCAATATGGAAGCATTTAAGCCTAGGAAAGGTAGGTTAAGAGGACTTATGCTCAGTGGCTTCTGTTTTGGCATTGAAAAACGACATGAGGCTCTGTCGTGACTTCATTGAGGTGAAAACTTCCTTTCATTTATAAAAAGGCATTTTTTATAAATGAAAGCATTATAAAAATAAGTGCAGTAGTGATCCAAAGGCAACTAAGGGGAGTCAACCAGAATAAACAGAGACTTACAACACCGGAAAAGAAGAGAGATGAAAAGATTGTTTTAGACATGACACTTTTGAGATCTTAGTAATGTGATCAGGTGGTGTCATCTAACAGAGCTGCAGAAATACAGAAGTGGAACTCTAAAAAGTGGGTCAGGTTCCCATTTCACATATAAAAGCAGCTAGCCTGATACCATTTCCATAATATTGATCAATTCAGGTCTTTCACTTCTTTTGTCCCCATTTTGGTTATTGATATTTTCCTTAAAAAAAAAAAATCAACTTACAACTAGGATATACTGGGGCTTTGGGGAGAAAAAAGAAAAGAGGAAGATTGGCAACATATGTTAGCTCAGGGCCAATCTTCCTAACCAAAAAAGTTAAAAAAGAAGCTGGGAAGGGTTAACCTTTGACCAATTAAAAAAAAAAAAATCAAACATTTCATCAAGATTATAGATTTACTGGTGTAGAAGTGTACAAAGAATTCATCTTGTGAAATTTATAATATATCAAAAAATGCATTAATGGAGCCAGCCCAGTGGTGTAGTGGTTAAATTCACGTGCTCCACTTTGGTGGCCTGGGGTTCCCCGGTTCGGATCCTGGGTGCAGACCTAGCACCACTTATCAAGCCATGCTGTGGCAGGCATCCCATCTATAACACAGTAACATAGAAGAAGATGGGCACAGACGTTAGCTCAGGGCCAACCTTCCTCAGCAAAAAGAGGAGGATTGGTGGCAGACGTTAGCTCAGCGCTAATCTTTTAGAAAGAAAGAAAGAAAGAGAGAGAGAGGGAGGGGAGGAAAGAGGAAAGGAGGGAGGGAGGGAGGAAGGAAGGAAGGAAAGAAAGAAGAAAAAAATGTATTAAGTATATAAATACGCTTTAAGAAAGAATAAAGTGAACTTCAGTGTAAAACCCCCCAGTATCCTGAAACCACCCGCCAGTACCTTGAAATTCCTCCCCAACACCGTCTCCCTCTCTCCCCGACAAGAGGTAACCATTTATCTTAAAGTTTCTGACAATGATTCACTTATTTTTCTTTATAGCTTCACAATCTAGGCATTTATCCTAGTCGTATTTTTTAGTTTTGCCTCTTACTAAACTTCATAGAAAAGAAATCATGGTGCGTATATTCTTCTGAGGATTGCTTCTTCCATTTGCTATTGTAACTATGACATGAGAGAGCAAGCGTGTGCAGCTGTAGTCCATTAACTGTCCCTGTGGAAAGGTATTCCACTGTATGAATTCCACCGTTTATTTATCCAATCTACTGCTGATGGATATTTAGATTGTTTCCACTTCTGACCTATGATGAAAAGTGTTGCCGTCACCCAGAGAAGTCCCTGAAAACATTTCCCACGTCTAATGTTGTTTTTAAGTGGTGCTTGCTTACAGGAATCAAGGCAGAACACTGCCAGATGGCGAAACCGCAGAACTGGCCCAAACCAGAAAGGCGCAAGATGGCAATGGGGTGCCGTGCACAAAAGGAACGTGTGCAAAAGATGCCATGCACAAGAAGGGAAGATCTGCACATGCCCTGAGCGTCCCCGGCCCCACGTGATGATGCGGAGACCTCTCCCGACTTCACATCCCATGAGAACCCTGCTCACCTTCCCTTCAGGGAGAAGGTGTTTTAGAGCACGAGCTCTCCCTTCTCCATTCCTTGACCAGTGATTAGAGTTTCTGCTCTCCTGTTCCAAACCCAGTCTCGTTCTATTGGCGTGAGCAACCTCAGGCAACAAGACCCATTGCAGTCACCAGTCTCTTAGGGCTTGGTAACACTGCTATGAACATTCTTGTAGATCTCACCCACACACGTGTGCTTATGCCTTTCGAGGGTATCTACCTAGGCGCTGAACTGCTGGGTCATAGGATAAGCACATGTTCAGCTTTACTACGGGACACCAAATTATTTTCCAAAGTGCTAACACCAACTCTCGAAATAGAATTTTCAACATAAACTAAGAATATTTCACTTAGTTTGTACTTCTTTAAATACTAATGAGACTGCGCATCTTTTCATGTTTACTTACCTTTTAGTTTTCCTCTTTTTGAAGCCTTTTCCCAGTTGATTTGTGGTTGTGATGTCAAAATGACAAAACTGAAAATATCTGCATGGAACAGTAGACTATAAACAGAAAACTACTAAAGTGACAGTTGGAACTGAATTAATAACAAAAAATTGTGAGATAAATTAATACAGTATATTGATAGAAAGGCATACTTTTAAAAAAGCGAAAATAAGCCAATGTCAATCCAGGAAAGCTAGAAAAAGAACAACAAAATAAACTCAAGGAATACAGTAAAGGGGAAGAAATAATGAAGATGAGAGCACAAATTAATGAAACAAAACAAACAGTACAGGGATCAGCAAAAACCAGAAGTCAGATTTTTCAAAAGATAAAGTTAGAGGACTCACACTTCCTGATTTCAAAACTTATCACAAAATTGCAGTAATCGAAACAGTATAGTACTGTACATACAGATCAGAGTACGGAAATAAACCCATACATCAAGGGTCAACTGATTTTCAACAAAAGTGCAAAGAGAAATTCAATAGGTGAAGAAGAGTCTCTTCAACAAACGGTGCTAGACAACTAGATAACCACATGGAAAAGAATAAATTGGATTCCTACCTATACTATATTAAAAAAATTAACACAAAATGTATCAAAGATCTAAATTTAAAAGCCAAAATTCTTAGAAGAAGAAATAGGGGAGTAAATCTTCATGACCCTGAATTTGGCAATAGCTTTTTTAGATATGACATCAAAACCACAAGAAACAAAAGAACAGACGAAGTGGACTTCACCAAAATTAAAAACTTTGTACATCAAAGGACACTATCAAAAAAGTAAAAAGACAATCCACAGAACAGGAGAAAATATTTGTAACTCACATATCTGACAAAGGTCTAGAATTCAGAATATACAAAAAAAACTCTTACAATTCAAAAACAAAAAGACAAACAACCTAATTAAAAAATGGGCAAAAACAATTCTCCAAAGAAGATATACAAACAAATGGTCAGTAAGCAAATGAAAAGATATTTAACATCATTAACCACCAGGCAAATGCAAATCAAAACCAGGAGACACCACTTCATATCCACTAGGATGGCTTATCAGAAAGACAGACAATAACAAGCACTGGCGAGGATATGGAGAAATTAGAACCCTTGCATATTGCTGGTAGGGATGTAAAGTGGTGCAAGTGCTGTGGAAAGCAGGTGGTGGGGGTCTCAATAAGTTAAACACAGAATTAACATATGACCCAGCAATGTCAGCCCTGGGCATATATCCAAAAGAACTGAAAATAGGTACTCAAACAAAAACTTGTACGTGAATGTTCATAACAGCATTACTCACAACAGCCAAAAAGTGGACACAAGCCAAATGTCCACCAAGTGATGAACAAATAAACAAAATGCGGTACATACACACAATGGAACATTATTCTGACATTAAAAGGAATGAAGTACTGATATGTGCTACAACATGAACGGCCTGAATTGAAAACACACTGGTAAGCGAAAAGAAACCAGGCATAAAAGGCCACATACTGTATGATTCCATTTATGTGAAATATCCAGAACAGAAATCCATAGAGACAAAAAGTAGTTTCTGGTTGCCAGGGGCTGGAATAGGGGAAATGAGGAGTGACTACTTAACAGGTTCAAGGTTTCCTTCTGGAGTGACGAAAATGTTCTGGAACTATACAGTGGTGATGGTTGCACAACACGGTAAATATACTTAATGTGACTAGTGGCAAATTTTATGTTATGCATATTTTAAAAATTAAAAAAAATGGAAATAAAAAAGGACAGAAGATTGATGAACTTCTGGAGAGACCAAGCAAAAAGTAAAAAGCAGCACAAACTCCCCATTATGAGTGGTGAAAAAAGGGATGTGACTACGGATGCTAGAGTTATGAAACAGATAAAAGGATATTATAAACAAGTTTTACGTCAACGTTTTGTCTGCTTGTTCTATAAGTTAATAAGAGAAAGGTGAAAAGTCTTGAACTATGCTTATGGATGTGTTTTATCCTTGTATTTATTTTTCTTTACATATTTTGGGGTCACAGTATTAGGCATGTAAAATTTAGTACTGTTTTACTTTCCTATTAAATTATATCTTTTATCACTGTGAAACAACCCAATTTATCTCTAGAGTGAAGCTTTGTGCCTTACAAATCTATATTAGTATTTGCATGATGTATCTTTTTCTAGCCTCTTAACTTATAAATTTTTAAGCTTTTCTTGGTAAACTGCATAGTTGAATTTTTAAAAATCCAGTCTGACACTCAAATTATTTGGGGCTTAGTCTATTTTATATTTAACAGTTACTAATATATTTAGATCTATGTCCACCATTTTAGGTTTTCTACTTATTCTGTGAACTATATCTTTGCCTGTTTTTTCTTCTTTTGGATTTCATACTTTTCCTTATTCCCTTCCTTCTATTTCTTTTAATTGCTATTCTTTATTATAACATACATGCTGACCAGATTCTGAAACGTCACATCTTTACTCTCTTCATCAACAAGTACCTTAGAACACTAACTCCGTTTATCCCTGTTTGACTTACATGCTATTACTGGCATATGTATTAACATTTTTAAAAGCCCACGAGACAATTACTGTTTATACAAAGCATGGCTGGTTTCGATTTGCCAAGCTGTTCACTACTTGTCGTGCTTCCACTTATTCTTCCATTTCAGGCCTTCCATCTGGAATCACTTTCCTCCTGCCTAGAGTACATTCTTCAAAATCTCCTTTAGCAAAGACTTCCTAACTGCAAACATTCTGTCTGTGTAAAGTGTCTGAATTTCCCCTCACTTTTTTTCTTTGGTGAAGAACTCTAGATTGTTTTTTCTTTTTACTTAAGATTATGTTCCAATGTCTTCTGGGTGTGACACCATTGAAGGTATCTCTCTCTTCGTTCTCTATTGTCTATTCCCCAGCCCCTCTTACGAAAGGCCGCTCAAGTCAACGTTTAGACATTCTTAGGTCTCAACTTTTCTTTCATAATTTTCATCTGCTTCCCTTGAATATATGCTGGATAATTTCTTCAGATGTATCTTTCAGTTCATTATTCCCTTCTTCAAACTTACATAATCTGCAGTTAAATCTATCCATTGAAGATTTTTTTTAAAGTTTTAATTAGTACAATTTTCAATTCTATAAGTTCTAGCTGGTTTTTAAAAAAATCGTTTCGGATGTTCTTTATAATTTCTTAACCTTGGAATACATTTTCAACATGTCTTTTGTTTAAACTTAGTAAGCAGTTATTTTATATTCTATGTCTGATCATTCCCGTTTTCTATCAGGTCTGCTGCAGACTCCTGCTCACGGTTCCTGGTTTCCTTATGTTTTTATTTTTGACTGTCCGTTGCTCTACTTACTTGGAATTTTATTCTGGGAAAACTTTCAGCCCTGGGATAGAGATGCATTTCTCCAATGAGAACTAGTACTTGCTTCTACCAAAAGCCTGGAGATACTCATTGCCATTATGGGAATAAATCCAAATTAAATTATCTTAGGGTAATTTTTTTAGACCATCTAGGTGGTGTTAAATTTAAACTGCAAATCACATGAGCATCAGCTGGTTGCTCAAAATTCTCAGCAATGATCTTGTCCCCACATACCCAGATTAATGGTTCTCAAAGTGTAGTCCCCAATCAGCAAAATCAGCATCACTTGGGAACTTGCTAGAAATGTAAAATGTCAGACTTCACCCCCTATGCACTGAATCATAAACTCTGGGGAGTCACCTAGCACTCTGTGCTTGAAAAAGCCCTGCAGGTGATTCTGCTGCATATAAAACTGTGAAGCATAGAGAAAATCAATTTCCCTTGCAGTCTTGAAGGACGGTGGGTTTGATAAGGCTTTCTAGTTTAGCCCTCTGAGACTCAGCTTTAAGGGGAAGAGGATGACTTATCAGACTCGTCACCTCAACAAAACCTTATTATCTCCTCAAGTTCCTCAATGCTGCCTGAGGCTGAGGAAAGGAAAACTCAAGTTAAACAGGTTTCACAAATGCCTTCTGGATGAAAGTCAGTTTAAACGTCACACACAACTTCTCAGAGATCCTGTGCCTTCACTTTGTTTTTTTTCTCTGAGAAGTTTTTACTTGATGCTTTAGCAAGGATTTCCTTTTAACTTATTTTGGAATTATTATAGATTCTTAGGAAGTTGTAAAGGTAGTAGAAAGAGGTCTCATGTACCCTGCACCCAGTTTCCCCAAAAGTTACATCTTACTGAACTATAAAATCAAAACTAGGAAAGTGACATTGATACAATGTGTGTGTATAGTTCTACATCATGTTATCACGTGTGTAGATTTGTGCAACTACCGCCACCACAATCAGGACACAAAGCTATTCCATCATCACAAAGACTAGCCCCCTTTATAGCCACATCCACCTCCTTCTCCACCCCCATCCCTGACTCCTAATCTCTGGCAACAACTTGTTATCTGTTCTATATTTCTATAATTTTGTCCTTTCAAGAATGTAATATGAATGGAATCACACAATTACTTTTTGAGGCAGGCGTTTCCCACTCAGCATAAATGCCTTTAAGTTCTATCCAAGTTGTTGCATATATCACATTCCTTTTTGATTGCTGAGTAGGATTCCAAGGTATGGATGCACCATAAATTAATCGTTCACCTACTGTAGGACATTTTAGTTAACAGTTTCTGGCTGTTACAAATAAAGCTGCTGTGAAAAATCATGTACAGGTTTTTGTGTGGACAGTTTTCCTTAGTCTAGGATAAATGCCCAGGAGTGTGAGGCTGTGTCATAAGATAAACTTTTTAAGAAAATGCCAAACTGCTTTCTAGAGTGGCTGTATATATTTTACATTCCTACCAGCAATATATGAGAGATCCAGGTTCTCTGCATTCTTGCTAGCATTTGGTACTGTCAGTTTTTCACTTTAATGGTTCTGATAGGTGTATAGAGATATCTCATTATAATCTTAATTTGCATTCCCCTGATGGCTGGTGATGTTGAACATCATTTCATGTGCCTATGTGTGTGCCATTCATACATCCTCTTCAGTAAAATGTGTCTTCCTGTCTTTGCCCATTTTCTAACTGGATTGCTTTTTTACTGTTGAGTTTTAAGAATTCTTTATTTATGAATCCTTTGTCAGATAGGCAGTTTGCTAATATTTTCTCCCAGGATGTAGCTTGTCTTTTCATCCTTTTAACAGGATCTTTCACAAAGTAACTACTTTTAACTTTAGTGAAGGACAATTCATTGATTTTTTCTTCTTACAGAAGTTGTACTTTCGGGGTCATTTCCAAGAACTCTTCACCAAGCCCTAGGTCCCAGAGATTTTTCCCCTATGTTTTCGTTTAAAAGTCTTATGGTTGTAGAGTTATAGTTAAATCTATGATCCATTTTGAGTTAATTTTTGTATAAGGTGTGAGATTTAGGTTGAAGTTCATTTGGTTGCCCGTGGATATCCAATTGTGCCAACATCATTTGTTGTAAAGATCATTCTTCTCCATTCTCTTTTGTACCTCTATCACAAATCAATTGGACTTACTTGTATGGAGCTGTTTCTGGGTTTCCAATCTGTTCCACTGACCTACAGATCTGTCTGCCAGCCAATACTACACTGTCTTGATTATTCTAGCTATATAATAAGTATTGAAATCGAGTACAGTGATACTTTCCACTTTTCTTTTTTGAAAACTGTTTTTAGCTACTGTAGTTCCTTTGCTCTCCCATATAAATTTTAGGATAATTTTGTCTATACCTAGAAAATATCTTGCTGAGACTTTGAGAGGGATTTTGTTAAACTTGTATACCCATTTTGGGAAAATAGACTTCTACAGTATGTTGAGTCTTCCAAACTGTTAGCAAAGCATGTCTCTCCATTTATTCAGGTCTTAAGATTTCCTTCATCAGCATCTTATAGTTTTCAGTACACAAGTCCTATACAGGTTTTGTTAGATTCATAACTGTTTCATTTTTTTGAGCAACTACAAATGGTACTGTATTTTTAATTTGTGTTTCCACATGTTCATTGCTAGAGTATAGAAACTGATTTTTTATATTGGTCTTGTATCCTGTGATCCTGCCAAACTCACTTATTAGTTCTACAGGTTTTTTTGCAAATTACTTGGGATTTTCTACACATACGATCATACTATAGGCAAATATAAACAGTTTCATTTCTCCTTCTCCAGTCTGTATGCCTTCTTTTTCCTTGCCTTATTGTGCTGACTGTAACTTCCAATACCATGCTGAGTAAGAGTAGTGAGAATGGGCATCCTTGCCATGTCGCTCCCAATCATAGAGGGAACACATTCATTCTTTCATCAAGTACAACGTTAACTCTATGTTTTCTGTACATGTTCTTTATCAAGTTGAGGAAGTTCTCCCCTATTTCTAGTTTTCTGAGAGTTTTAGTCATGAATGGTTCAACTTTGTCAAATGCCTTTTTGCCACAACTGATATGATCTTGTGTTTTCCTCATTATCCTGTTAATGTGTGTGATTACACTGACTGATTTCCAAATACTGAGCCAAACCTGCATCCCTGGAATGAAGTCCCCTTGGTCACAACGTATAATTTTTCATATATTGCTGAATTGTATTTACTTATATTTTGCTAAGGAATTTTTGCATCTATACTTATAACGGATATTGGTGTATAGTTGTCTTTTTTTCATACTGTCTTTGTCTCAGTTCGGTAGCAAGGTTAATACCAGTTTCACAAAACAAATTTGGAAGGGTTCCTTCATCTCGTTATTTCCTGGTAGAGATTGTGTAGAAAAAGTGTGAATTCCTCTTCAAGCATTTGGTAGAATCCTCCAGTGAAACCACCTCAGTATGGTTTTCATTTTAAAATTACAAATTTAATTTCCTTAATAGTTACAGGGTTGTTCAAATTAGATCATACCGTGTGAGCTGTGGTAGCTTGTGCTTTCTGAGCAACTGATTCATTTCATCGAAGTTCCTGAGATTTACTCTATCTTTGTTGAGAATTTCTATTTTTCATTTGTTCCAAGTGTGTTTGTAATTGCTTGGTGAAACATTTTCCTGATGCTGCTTTAAAATCCTTGTCAGTTAATTCTGACATCTGTGTATCTTGGTGTGGTATGTATTAATTGTCTTTTCTAATTCAAGTTGAGACATTTCTGGTTCTTGATAGAAGGTATTTTCAATTGAAACCTGGATATTTGGAGTATTATGTTATGAGACTCTGGATTTTAAATATTCTGTTGTAGCAGACACTGCTCTGGTGGCGGAAGCACATAGCATATTGTCTGGCAGGGGGAGAAGTGCAGGTTCCTCCCTAGGTTTGTGTTGACCACAGGTGGTGGAGAAGGGAAGGTGGCACTCCTCGTTATACTGGGTGAAGCTGAGAGTTTAGGATCCTCACTAACACGGCTCCGGCTGGAAGGAGTATGCTTTTATTGCTCCCCGCATCACCTCCACTAACACCACTGGGGGAAGGATTGCCTTGTTATGCCTGAAGAGGGTGAAAATCCAGGTCCCCATTTGGCTTTTGCTAATCAGGGTTATTTTTTCTGTGTATTTGGCTGGAGTGGAGTGGTTACTGTCTAAAAGTTTCTAGGCTATCCCCTTCTTGGTCCTTGACTAAAGATGACAGACTTTTCTTGGGGCTTTTGTTTGTACCCAACATTTCTGGGTTGCCAGCTTCTCCACACCCATTCTAGAATATATAAAGCAATAAGAATTGCAGGATTTCTACCATCATGCTATTTGGATCCTGAGGTCCTAAGCCAACCCACCTTCTCTCCACTTTTCAGAGTCTTGTATTTGTTGTACACATAATGTTCAGGGCTTTTAGCTGTACTCAGCAAGAGGAAAAGGGAAAAGTATATCTATTCAACTTTTTCAGAAACGGAAGTCTATGCTGCATCATTCAAGTTTACATTTAGATTTTCCTCAGGGTTAGGCTTGGTAGGGAGAGGTGTGTGTCTATGTGTTGGAATGTGGGGTGTCTAGGTGTGTGTGTTAAAAAAATCAGATCTTGGACTCAAAGAAATGTTTCTAATTCATTTCATTCATATGACTCTACAAACACTTGGTAATTTTACTCATTTCACAAAATATTTAGGATTGGTTTTCTAGCAGAAAATAATAAAGAACCCAAGGCTTGTATCCCGGCTGACTCAAAGCCAAACTGAGAAAAAACCCAGCAGTTAAGAGAGAGAGTCAACCATAAGGACATAAATTCACAGAAATATTGGATCAAGCCCTGAAACTGGACATTCTGAACAAGTTTATCTAAATCTCTAATATTTCCTATGGTCTTGTTTATTCTCTGCACACTTTACCCTCAGAGATAAGTATGGCAAAGTCTCCCACTATGATCTATCCATTAAAAAAAAGACCCTTTCTGTTCTGTTTAATGTTTTATGCCTAGAATTCTACCACATCTGATACATTATTCTTGATTTCCTTTATAATTTCATAAGCTTTAAAAAAAAATTCATGAATTGTTTTTAACCTTTCTGCATCACTTTGTTTTAGATGATTTTCCTTAAGAAAGTATCTACCTAGATTTTGTTTTCAGACTCTATCTGGATTTCAGTGGGCACAGCGGAAAACAGACAGACATGCATGATCATATCACAATCTTGCCTAGAATTCCTGAACTCCTACTGCATTTTAACTTTACTTGTCTCAGAGCAATTATAACTACATCATTTTGGCATATTTACATACACGCTCTCTCTCCATGGACTGGAGGCATTTGGAGGGCAGAAAATTTTTTAAAAGTTTCCCAAAGTACTTAGCACACTGTCTGGTTTATAGAAGATATTTCACAAATATATTTTGCACTTAAATTAACCTGGAAGATTCTTCTTGCAGCAGTGTGAGGCTGGAGAATATATCAACAATGAGATCCTAGCAATAAGCAAACAGTCTGCCAGCTGAGAAATGGATGCTGGAGAATGGTCACTAACAAGATATTAATCAGCTTCTGCACAGTGACCTGCCGTGAAACTCCCCAAAGCAGTAATGAACAGAGGGATTGCTTTGGTTAAGTACATGATGAAAAACTAATGACTAGTGGGAAAAACAGCAGATGGTCAATCTGGCAACAATCTTAAACAGGGGTAGCTCTTTAGGAATAAAGACAACAGGGTGTTATAAATAGTACCAGAATCTGTAAACTCAAAAGTAGCTCAGAAAATCTGTGCAGTTTTAAAAATGTATACAGAGAAGCAAATCTGTTACCCTAAACTTTCTAAGCTTCATCTGAACCATATCTACTCATAATTATAAGTTTCAAAGGTGACCAACTATAGCTGCTTCTTAATTATCTTTGGTCACTGAGAGAACCCACAATTAGGAGCTTGATCTTTATCTACTCTGATATTGCTCTATTTTACTAATGATTTAATTTGCATTTCTTAAATGTATGCTAGCTAAATGGAAGAGACTGGGGGTATACCAGAAATGTGCCATGTTCAGAGGGTAATCAGTCTTGGATTCAAATACTACAAACCACAAATCAAACAGTCTAGGTTTGTAACTGATAAATTTATAGCAAACATTTCCATATATTTTTATGCATGGTACTATCATCTTTTCTCTGTTTCCTTCACTTCTGGCTCCCTGACCTCTACTGTCTTCTCTTGAAAACAGCAGAAACAAAAACCTACAAAAGCTGCAGTGCCTGCCTTGTGAGGCAAGTCAAGACTGCAATCAACTGAAGCTTTCATGTCAGGTCAACTCAGTCCATTATTTTGGGAACTTGGGCTAGTGCCCACCATCTCAAAGAAAAGAGACAGAATTTATCATGGCTCTCATTCTTCATTTTATCAAAAAAACAAACATCTTAATGCCCAACTAAAGGCCCACCATCAGCCCCCCCAGAGTTTTACACCTCCCTGACCTTAACCAAGGCCTCAACACTCCCAAACCTTTCCAGAGCCTCTAGAAACTGCAGCTCTAAATTCCCCTATAACCTCAATCTTTCTTCAAAGCATTTGATTTGCTTCTTTGCCTTGAATGAAATCTTGTCTCAGAACACCACTTCTCAAACTGCTCTCTCAAATGGTGGCATAGATATATGGCTTGTTCCTCTCTGCTAACATCATAAGACACACACACAAAAACTTGCTCCTTTGAAGCTCATGTTACTCGGCTATAACACCAAGTGCCCTCTTTGTTGCTATGATCTATCAGCCTCCCAGTCACCCCCTACATGCACTGAGGACTTTCACATCTAGTTGGAGTCTTCCCCTTACCCTAAGCCCTGCTATTATTATCCTGGGTGACATCAACATCCCTGAGACCAAACTCTCCAGAACTATGACAGTTCAATTCTTTGACATCCTCATCTACAGTAACCTACCTTTCCACCTAACCCTAGCCACCTATTCCCACAGTCACTACCTGGATCTAGTCATCAATTGAAACCGACTCACTTGTAGAAAACATAGTTCAGGTACCCCACTCTAACCACAATCTCTTCTCCTGGTAGCTTGCTTATAAACCACCCTCACTATGAACATTCTTTGATGCCAGACAGCCTTCTAGTACCTTAACTTTCTACCTTCTCCCCATCTATCTTCCTTTTACCATATTCATTTATTATCTTAGGCAACTTAAATTCCATACTCCATCCTATTAAAAATACTCTTATGAATACCCTAAGCTCCTTACAGTCCTGTCTTACAAATCCCAAGCCCAGATGAATCCTGCCATCTGATTTTTCCATACTTATGCTCAAGGGCAAACAGAAAAAGTTTAACACAACAGAACAGATAGATACAACTATCATGTCACGATCAACTTCAATGAGTGTACAATAACACTTTTTTCTCTGTTAAAATTACTTTCCATTCTCTACATTTATTTCAAATTTTCTCCATTCTCTTCCAACTTCTAATCCACAACATATCCTTCTTTTCACACAAGAGAAGATATCAAACAAGAATACTTGCAACTTCTGGCTATCAAACACCCTATACACTTAACACTCTTCAATCTGGCTTCTGCCTCCATCAGCAGGTCTCTGAGACTACCAATGGCACATTTTTTCAATCCACATTTAAGTTAATCTTTCAGAAGTACCTGACATAGTTGATTACTTGAATCCTTGAAGCATTCTCTTCCCTTGTGTGATAGATTGAAAAATGCTCTCCTAAAGATATCAGGTTCTAGTTCTGGGAACCTGTGAATGTCATATGTTGAATGCAACCCAATAAGAAATACATATTTGATTTAGTCCCTGGTTCCTGGCACACAGCTCCTAAAACTCTTGGGATCTCTGGAGTGGTAAGAGTGTCTTTCACGTGCTAATGAGATGACTTGTGGCTGGGGGGCCCATAGGTAGCTTGAGGACGGGTGCTGGCTGCCAGAAAGAACAAAGCGTGATTAGAGGGTTGGAACTTTCAGCCCCACCCTCCAACCTCCAGGGAGACTGAGTTAATCACCAATGGCCAACGATTTAATCAACCAGACCTTCAGAATGAAACCTCCACAAAAACCCTAAAATGGAGTTCAGAGAGCTTCTGGGTTGGTGAACACACTGAGGAGCTGGGAGGGTAATGCACCTGGAGAGGGCATGGGAGTTCTGCACACCCCTCCTCCCCATGCCTTGTCCTCTGCATCTCTTCCATCTGGCTGTTCCTGAGCTGCACCCTTTACAATAAACCAGTATAGGTAAAGTGCTTTTCTGAGTTCTGTGAGCCTTTTCTAGCAAATTATCAAAGCTGAAGGAAGGGGCTCTGAAACCACCCCCACCCCAACTTCACAGCCATTTGGTCAGAAGTATCGGTGGCCCAGACTTGCAATTGGCATCTGAAGTAGGGGCAATCTCATGGGACTGAGCCCTTATCTTGTGAGGCTGCACTAACTCCAGTAGTTAGCGTCAGCATTAAATTGTAGGACACCCAGTTGCTGTCTGGAGAGTTGGAGAACTGGTTGGTACGAGGGGAAAACCACATATTTGGGGTGAGAAGTGCTGTGTGGCTAAACAGGACAGTGTAAAGTTTTGGTAGATGTAATGGATCTCGAGGTGAGATTTATACAGGTGGACCCTAAATGCCATCACAAATGTCCTTATAAGGCAGAAGGAGATGAGACACACAGAAAAGGAGGCAGCAGTGTGACCACAGAGGTAGTGACTGAGTGGTGTGGCCACAAGTTGAGGAATGCTGGCAGCCACCAGAAGCTGGAAGAGCCTTTACAGGGAGCATGGGCCTGCCAACACCTTGATTTCAGTCCAATAATACTGATTTCAGATTTCTGACCTCCAGAACTATGAGAGAATACAAATTTCTGTTGGTTCAGGCCACTAAGTTTGTGGTAATTTGTTAAAGCAGCCATAGAATACTAATACCTTGTAGCTTCTTTAATAACTCACTGTCCTGGTTTGCTGAAATCAATTCTTCGCCTTCTTTAATGATTCATCATCTTCTCTTTGTTGTTAGTACCACTGAGTCAACTGCAACTCCCAGCAACCCCGTGTACAGCAGAGCAGAACTCCGCCTGGTCTTTTTGTACCATCCTCTCACCTTCCTGCACTATATCAGACAATGCTCCACTGCTATTCATAGAGTTTTCACGACCATTTTTCTGGAAATGGGTGGCCAGGCCCTTCTTCCTAGTCTGTTTTGGTCTAGAAGCTCTGCTGAAACCTGTGTACCACGGGTGACCCTGCTGGTATTCGAGATACTGGTGGCACAGCTTTCAGCATCATAGCAACACGCAGCTGCCCCCGTATGACAACCAACAGATGTGTGGTGTGGTTTCCTGATCAGGAAATGAACCCAGGTTGCAGGAGTGAGAGAGCTGAATTTTAAACACTAGACCACCAGGGCCGGGTATCATCTTCCCTACCTGGACATTTAAAAAAGGGAATTCTTCAAAGGCTAGGATTTCTCTTCTTTTTCTATATTCCTTTGCTCTGGTTAATTTTATTCACAGCCACAGCAATTACCACATTGATACAACAGATCCAAATCTGTACTTTCTATTTTCAACTCTGATCTCTCCTCTGATTTCAAACCCAATCGCCTCCATGGTATTTCCATTTGGATGTTCCAAAGGCACCTCCAATTCAACATCTCCAAAAACTAAACCTGGTCCTCTTCCAGCGTTCCTTGTCTCAGCAAATGGTACTCTGCTCTCCAAACTCCATATTAGCCTTCCCTCAGTTCTTTGGACTATGCAAGACTCTCTCCTGATAGCTTCTGCATATACATTCTCTCAGTCTAGATTTCTCTGCACAACTTCTGCTCAGCCTACTTCCTCTCCTTACCATTGAGCTCCTGCTCATCTCTCAAATCTCAAATTTCAGCTCAGCTGCCACCTTCTCAGATCTTTCCCTGACTCTCCAATCTAAACTGGGTGTCCTGAAACACTTTCATGACATCACGTTCTTCTCCTTCACTGTTTTTATCAGAGTTCTAACTGTTCACTTATTTTTGTGATTAATTCTCTTCTCCACTATACTATAAACTCCAAGAAGGCAGAGGATGCTTGTTTTATTCACTCTCTAGCCTGAAAGCCTAAGCATAGTGCCTGGCATACAGAAAATACAAAATAATATTTGTCCAATAACAACTGAAAAATGGGATCTATTACTAAAATTAAGAATGTCCTGGAAGCTGCCTAAGCTTTCTTTCTTTACTTTTTCCATTTGGTGCTGAGGCTGTTAACAGGTTTTAACCCAGATCCACAGGTTTTTGATTTTTCTAAAGAAAAACATACCCCATTGTCAAGCATCACCCATTATATATTAAATATAGTTCAGTTCTTTTAAAACAATAGTTCTTGAAGCAACTCTAAAAATAAAAATTAATAAAGCCAACTTCTGCTTCTGGCATGGTGGAGTAGTGGAAACAGACTGACCCTCTTTCAGTAACTAGAAAGTGGAGAAAATATGATACTGTTATCAGACACTGGACAACAGAGAGACGAGGTCTGCAACCCCTGAAAAGAGGAAAACAAATTAGGTAAGCCCTGTAACTGCCCTGCCATCCTGCCTGGGGGCCTTTTCCAGACCACAGTGCAGCAAGGCCCACAGCAAACCCAGCATGGCAGCTTCACTGAGTTGAGGAGCCAGATCAGGAAGGCAAAGGTGTCTGGAATCTTGAAGGTGGGGTAGAGAGAAGAGAGCCACTCAGAGGAGAAAGAGGTCCAGCAATCACCAGCGAGTCCTCGTGAGTCTTCGGTTGAACACCAGTCTACACATGTATGAGGAAAACTCCACAAGTCCAAAGCAAAGGACAACTGCCAGGGAGCTGAAAGACGAACGATTCCCAGAACTCATTCAGAAACGGGGAGAAAAATGACCACAGGCTTCTGTTCTGAAACCGTGCAAGTCAGAGACAAGGAAAACTACAACTTCAAAGTGTTGAAAGACAAAACTGTCAATCCAGAAATGCACATCATTAGCCTTTTTCTCTTTCATTCTCTCAAAAATGTACAGGAGTTTCCCAGAGGTTCAGAGACCTGTGATATCACAACAGACTATATTATTTTTCTTATGGAAAATAGTTATTTTTCATAAAAAAGTTATGTTAACTTGTAATTGGTTTATTTTGTAAATAAACTGATAAATATTTTTTAAAAGTTAATTTTAACTTCTTATAAGGTAAATTTCAACAGCTATTGCCTACATAAAGAAAACCTCTTTGAGATCCTCAATAATTAGTAGGAGTGTAAAGACATCCTAAGACCAAAGACTTTGAGAATCACCACTTAAGCAATAGTGACCCCCGTGAATTAGTGTTCCCCGGTGATGCCACAGAGCCTGAGGGAAAGTTTTTCATTACAAATTCAATTTCCCTAATAAATACACAGCTTTCTTGTTACGTCAGTCTGGGTGATACACATCTTTAAAAAGAACCTGTCTGTTTCATCTAAGTTGTTTAACTATTAGTATATACTTGTTTATTTCATTTCCTTAGTCTGTAGGATACGTTGTCATGTCCCTCTTTCACTCTAGAAATTGACAATTTCTCACTTCTCTTTTTTCGTATTGATCAGTCTGGCTAGAGATAAGAATTTTACTGCTTTTTTTCCCCAAAAACTATTAGTTGTATAAATTTCGACTCTCAAATACTTGACACAGATGGGCTTTTGGTGATGGCCCTCTGAGTCCTCATAACACACTATTATAATGTCGGTATAATAAAATAAATCAACATTTAAAAGATCTGCACACCTCACTGAATCAGTATTTTGCGTGGGCAAAAGATTCATTTAAATGTTAAGATAGACCAATGGATTTTAATATAACAAGGCATGAAAAACTTATTTATACAGTTTCAGATCTCACATTGCATTTAAATTGTTGAATTCTGATGTAGTATAAAAGAGGACTATTCCAAATTATCTGTATGATGAAATGGGAAGGACACAGTAAGCACTTCTGCTGCATACTGAAAACTAACTGTTGTCTCAAAGAAAAGCACTCTAACTATTTGAGTTGTGAGCCACTTTTTCACGGAACATCATTTACTATTATTTGGACTAGGGTAGTATTTGGAAGACATTTTCTTGAAAATTAACAAAGTAAGCTTATTACTTCAAGGAAAATAAATGACAATATTTACTGCCAATAATAAAATTCAAATTTTCAAGTGAAAATTAAAATTCTGGTAAATGTATACCTGTCCCTGTGAACCTTGGAAGCTTCCCAAGATTTTTCTGATAAGATAGATAGTGACATTAACTAATGATTTTTTGATATCGTATAATGCAACAGCTCTTAAACTTTTTGGTCTCAGGATCCCTTTATACTCTAAAATTATTGAGGATCCCAAAGTACTTTTATTTATGTGGATTATGCCTATCAATATTTACTATATTAGATATTAAAAACCGAGCATTTAAAAAATTTTAAGCTTATTTTAAAATAACAAACTTATAACTAGCATTTTGATGGAAAATAACTATTTTTTTAAAACTTTAGTGAGAAGAGTGCCACTGCTCTATATTTTTATCAATCCCTTTCCTACCTGGCTTAATTCCAGACAGATGGGTTCTCTTAGATGCTTCTGCATTCACTCTTGCCACATCACAGGTCAGGTCACATGGCCTCTGGAAAACTCTTGAGAACAAGCATGAAAAAGGCAAATAACATCTTAGTATTACTATGAAAACAGTTTTGACTTCATAGAACCCTTGAAACCCCTTCTATATTTTCCACTGCTAAGGTACAATCAATGCTACAAATCTTCTCTTATTTTATAAAAATTCTTACTTTAAGGACACGTTTCTTTTAAGCAAAATCCATTTTTTTAGGCTTCATCCCTAATCAAATCAAAGCAGTCATCACTACTCTAGTCCCCAATTAATATCTGCTAATACTACTTTTGGATCCCTTATAAACGTCACACGTATGTATGAGCCTGTGTGTATAAACACATGTAATCTCTCTCACACATGCACAAAATACATGGAAAAAATATGTCAAAATATTATTAGCAAGATTAAGGGTAGTTTTTATCTTTTTATCTTTATTTTATTTTCCCCATATTATATAGCTATTTGCACTTAATTTTTTAAAAATAAATAAAAAAATGTTTTCCACTATTCTCTTCCTCTCATTAAGACTGGATAACATTCTTTTCAAAAAGAGTATGCCCTGACTTTAGGGAACCCGCAGGGCTTAGTAAGGACAAGGAGGCAGAGAATAAGAAAACTACACCAGGAAATAGGATGCAGTGGACCCCGTGTTAACATATCAAAGAACTGAAACTTAGAATTCTGATCCAAGAATCTAAGATTTCCCATAAAGTATATTCTTCTCATAAAATAATGATCCTTCTTATACAGTGCCAGCAGGAACTACGTACACTAATAAACTTGCTACAAATATTTAGCTCTCTGTACTTTCTGAAGTATTTTCACTTATTCTCCTCTGCTCTTATATCATCACAGAATACAGTACTTTAAAATTCATATGCATTTAATAAACTTTTTTTTCAAAGGAGACCTCAATCTTTTTGGAGATTATCACTATTCATGAAAATGTCTTCTGGCCAAAAAGAACTGCAGCAAGGGGCCAATAACTCAAAAGCAATGAAATATGAGGCTCTGAATTCTCCCAATTTGGGATCTCAAAACTCTACGGCTTAAATAACCAGTGCCTGCAATGCCACAGCAAGCCATTATGGTAGCACAAGTGCCACCCATTACACCGTAATTAACATGAAGAGAAGGGAAGAACACGATGCTGACTCACAAACCACCCTTCCCCTTAACCAGCAGAGGACAGGTGGCACAAAGCAGCAGTGAAAACTCAAACTCGGGGGCAGATTATCTGGATTCAGATTCAGCCCTACCACCTTGAGTAACTAATACTTCATCTGCCTCAGTTTCCACATCTATAAAATGGAAGAGAGGGTAGAATAATAAATAATATCTACCTACAAGGTTGACAGAAGGATTAAATGTGTTAATATTTATAAAGTTCTGGCACATAATAAATATTTGTTAAAGAAAAAGAAACAAAAACCCTAAAGTTCAAATACTTAAATGATGAAATAATTGCAGAGATGCAGAAAAACCAAATCAGATAATCCAGAATACTGCAAACTCAATTTTCTAGCTTTTAAAAAAGGTATAGAGAGCCACGAGGGGTTCGATTCTCTCTTAACACAGCAGAAGTCCAAACTGCCCAAGTACAAATCACTTTCAGGGACTTCACAGAAGTGCGGCTATATGTAATTTCACATGTCTTTATGCCCACGTAAACTGAACAAGAAAATGTTCTGTTTTTATAACAAGGAAGGATACATTAAATTCTAGCATGGACAGGAGGCCTCAGTTGCTCTGTAGACTACCAAAGAAAAGCAAAAAGGCTGATCCTGTGTGGCAAACCTGTTCAAACTTTGAATGAAAGAAATGAACTATCATGTAAAATTAAGACTGAAATCAACTTCCTAAAGAAATGGAACATTCCAGGATGAAGCAGGGTAAGTAAAATTTGAAACGCAGACATCTTGTTCTGCCACAAAACAAGGAAGTACTCAACAACCAACCAGGTCAGATCAAAATGACAGAGCAGTCACCTTGAGAAAGCCCCAATGGCCAAATATGGGACAATCTGAGCATCAAAGAGAATAATGACACCTAACGCAAGCAGAAGGAAAAAAATAATAGGAATTAGAGCAGAAATCAATAAAATTGAAAACAGGAAAACAGAAAAAAATCAAAAAGGAAAGCTGTTTTTCTGAAAATAAAAAATTGATAAACCTCTAGCCAGACTAAGCAAGGAAAAAAAGAGAGAAGACACAAATTCCTAATAAAAGAAGGGGGGGTCATCACTACTGATGGTAAGTATATAATAAAGGAATATTATGGGAAATCCTATACTCACAAATTTGGTAACTAAGATGAAACGGACCAATTCTGTCAAAGACACAATCTACCAAAATTCAGACAAAGAGAAACAGATAATCTGAATAGGCCTATATCTATTAAAGAAACTGAATCAATAGTTATTAACCTTCCAAAACTGAAAGCACCGAGTCCAAATGGTTTCACTGGTGAATTCTACCAAAGATTTAAGGGAAAAAAAAATGACAGCAATTCTCTACAATCTCTTCCAGAAGCACTCCCTAACTCATTCTCTGAGGGCAGCATTATCTAATACCAAAATCAGATAAAGATACCACGAGAAAGGAAAGCTACAGAACAGTATCTCTCATGAACACAGATGCAAAAATCCTCAACAAAATATTAGCAATCAAATCCAACAACGTATAAAAAGATTTCTAAACCACAACCAAGGGCGATTTATTCTGGGTATGCAAGGCTGGTTCTAAAATCTATTAATGTAAGCCACCACCAACAAGCTAAAGAAGAAAAATCACACGATCATATCAATGGAAAAAGAAAAAGCATTCAACAACATCTAACGCCCATTCATGATAAAAATTCTCAGCAAACCGGAAACGGGAGAATTTCCTCAATTTGATAAAGAAAATTTACCCAAAAAAACCCCATAAAACACCCCACAGTTAACATTATACCTAATGGTGAGAAACCGGATACTTTTCCTCTAAGCTCAGGAACAAGGCAAGGACGTCTGCTCTCACCACTCCTATGCGATACCATACTGGAAGCTCTAGCTATTGCAGTAAGACGACAAAAGAAAATAAAATTTGAAAGAAGAAACACAACTTTTTGTTTGCAGATGACATGATTATGTATGTTGAAATTTCCAAGGAATCAACAAAACCAACCTCTTAGTTGATACAGTTGTTTCCATTTGGGTATGGGTTAGCAATTCTGATACTGCTAGATGTCATGTATACATACTGGAATTGAACAATTAAGTAAATGGATCACATATGGTGGGAGGCAGGTTTCTCACTGTTGGAGGAAATTTACTTTCAGTAGGGGGAGAACGCCAGAATGATCCACGTGGTTAACGGGTTAGAGCTGAAGACTAAAAACTCATACTTAGCTTAATATAGACACAGATGGTTACACAGAAAAATAATTATGGACATGTCTATTAATACGGACACATTCCTTTCTTTGCTTTGTCTGCTGAGGGTGCCTAAAAGAAACCACATCCCAGTAGCAACAAGCACACCTAGCACCCAGATCTTGGTTTCTAACACCATTCTCCAATAAAAGGAAAAAGGGTTCCTTGGAGAAGTGGCTGATTCTGGACTGAGGCAGAAAATACACAAGATGAGCTAGGAGCAACCTGTAGTGCCAGAAAGTAGTAAGGAAGTCCTCAAAAACAAAAACACCCACTTTGACGGAGGTATGTCAAAGGGGCACAGGAGCCAAGTGAAAGATCTCTCAGTGGCCAAAGTGCGAACAATTGAGCAACAAAGTAAAGTAGTATTGAATTATAACCCAAAGAATAAAATAAATATCCATGAAGCTATAGTGATATAAACGATTAGATAAATTAGTAAGTGGGAGAAGAGACAAATCTCTTACACAGAAGGACTCCAAATAATTTATGTACGCCACTCTCAAGGACGGGGAGCATAACTCCTCACTCTTTAAGTCTGGGCTGCATATAGTGACTTCTTCCAAATACCACACTAGGGAAAGGGGTGTGGAGCAAGACTAACTTTATAGTGGAGAAATCTGACAAGCACTACCTCAGCCAGGTCACCAAGCTCAACATCAACAGTCATAAATTATGTTAACACCATGTACCCTTGATAGGATGTGATGAAAACGACACTTTACCTCTGGGATCTTCCTCCCCAAAACCCGTAACCCCAGTCTAAAAATGAGAAAAACATCAGGCAAATTCCAATAAAGGGAAATCTTACAAAATACCTCACCAGTGCGCCTCAAAACTGTCAAGGTCATCAAAAACATTTAAGGAACATCTGAGAAACTCAAAGCCAAGAAGATCCTAAGGAGACATGACAACTAAATGTAATGTAGTATCCCAGATGGGATACCTGGAACAGAAAAAGGACATTAGGTAAAAACTAAGGCAAGCTGGATAAACTATGGACTTTAGTTAATAATAACGTATCAATATTACATTAGTTCACTAATTGTAATAAATGTACCATACTAAGTAGGATGTTGATAATAGGAGAAACTGGGTGCAGGATATATGGTAACACTGTAACACGTTCTCATTTTTTCTGCACATGTAAAATTTATAAAAAGTAAAATCGACTAAAAAAAGGAATAGTGACTAAACTGACTATAAAAACACTGAAAAAACAAAAATCTCTGTGATACCAAAAGAGAGAGAGAGAAATAAAGTTATTTGCCACCACTGAAGAAGACTAGTAACGAACTTTTGGAGTTGAAGTCATTTTCAGAGTTTAAAGAGTTTTCAGAGTTAAAGAGTAGATATATCAAAGGAAAATAAGCAGTTACCTCATCTTTTTTGGAAGAACTGTAGTTCATCCCAGTTGACAAAGGAAAGGTCTTTTTAACGGAGAACAGTTGGCTAGAATAGATCCAAAGGGATGACAGGGTTAGAAAAAGTACTATTTTGTGAGCCCAAATGAAATAACTGATTTACACAAGGCTCACCAACAGATGCTAGAAACATCAGGCAAAAGGCTGCTGGGAAACAGAACACTTGCAGGAAACCAAAATATCATTTCAGTGATCAACTGCTAATTGCACAGGAGGAAAAAAACCCCATCTTTATAATGAATAGATCTGTTAAATACCACCTTAACCAAACGACCACACTTGAGGCAGACAACCTGATTTTATATGCTGTGTGTTATGAATCAACATAATGTACACAGGAGCATCTAAGCCAAAACACCTAAATATAATCCAGCCTTTAGATCCATGCTTCTGTTTTTAGGGAACACAGTGGCTGGAGATACAAGTTAAATACCGTAAGGACACAATCAGACAAATCCAGAACGTGGGAACATTCTACAAGACAACCAGCCTCATCTCGTCAAAAAGTCAACAGCATGGGGGAAAAAGTGGAGGTGGGGACAACTGCAGTACATTAGAAGAGTCTAAACCAACAACAAGCAAATGTAATACTTGAACTTTGACTGAACCATGGTTTGAGAAAACCAGCTACAAGTGGAGAAACTTCAATACAGACTAAATATTAAATTTTTTAAAATGTTTACATTTTTTGGAAGTATGACACTTCTAGGAGAATGTATTTTAGCAGACGCTTGCTGCAGCATTTAGGAGTCAAGTGCAGGAAAAAAAAGGAGTATTAAGAGAGATATAAACAAATATAACAAAATGTTAACAATTGTTGTACCCAAGCAGTAGAGGTATATAGGTGTTCACTGTACTATTCTTTCAATTTGCCTGTAGGTTTGAACATTCTCAATAAAAAGTTGGGGGTGGTGTGGAAGAATGACATCATTAAAAAAAAAAAAAAAAGCCAGTCAAATGATGAGTTGTAAAGCACCAGAAAACAGTAATAGAAGATTGTATGGAGAGATGTGACAAAGAAACATGCGGATTTTAAACTGGTCTCCCATAACACATACACTGCATAAACATCAAGAAGGTAGGGACATGAAAGAGAGGGAATCAGTTTAAGCAACAATTCCTATCTTCCAAAAGTTTAAAATATGAACCAAAACTCTGCTGGTAAAATCACCCGAGACAGAACATCTCTAATATCTCTCATTTTTTCAGGAGAAGAAACAAGGGGCTACAAAAGAGAGGTCATTTTTGCTTTTCATTGCATTGGTTGAAGACTGACAGAAACTTTTGCAATTTTGAAATTTCAGAAATATAGGAATTAGTTGGAGGGTCAAGAACATAAATGAACTCAAGAAGATCATAAATTAATTCACATACACATATGAAGATAGCACACTAAATCAACGTCAGTCACATTTCTTCTATCTTATATTAACATTGGGTTTCACCGCACTCAGCTCCCTGCAATCCCTTACTATACTAGCGGCTGTGCTGTAGACATATACTGCTCTAAGACACAACCCTAAGGCCAGCCCCAAAGTCAACCCCTCCATTTAATGACTTAGAAAGCTATCCTGGAGTTTCTCAACATAACTCAGTAGATAATTCTCGATGCCTCTTCCACAATATCTAGGATTCTACAGCCTTATAACTATGACAATTATCATGCCAACAAATACATCAGTTCTTTTCATATATGACTGCCCTTTCTAAGACTCCTGATAGACATGAAAATGTTACCGTATCTTTCCCCTAAACTCTGCAAAAATATTGTTTTCTCTGCCATTTGTTTCCTCCCTTGTCTACTCGTAATCCTGTTTCCTTTTTTCTAATAATTGCTATTATGCATATAAAATGAACGTATATTGTATACGATGATCCTGGTACTCAAAATCTCACCCTAAGGAAACACTAAAACTATGTACACTAAAATTTCAAATTGGGGACTCTTACGAGATAAGCCTTCATCAAGTTAAACTACTTTCCCTTATAATGGTGAACTAGGTAATTCAGACCAACACTGACAGTAACCAGAAAACTGGACCCGCCCCCCCCCCCCCCCCCCCCCCGCCCGCCCAGGCAAAATTAGAAAGAAACAAACAAACAAAAAACACCTCCTTGAGGGCATCAGAGTGCTAACAAGGCAGTAAAAAGGTATGGAGGCTAACATCTGGGAGGGTAAGGAAATCCTCAGAAGTGAGCTGGGCCTCTGGGGCCATTTTTCCCAGGGGGCATGTGCCAATTCCATAAAGGTGGCTGAGAAGCTGGGCTGAACTTTTCAAAGATCCACAAGGCTGTGAGGTTTAAATACTGGAGATAAGGGACCAACACAATACCGGGGTAGGGAAATGGGGGTCTGATACCCCTGGTTTTATGTTGGGACCCCAAACACTCATATCGTAGGAGTAAAGAAAACGTACACTAGACCAGCCTCTGCAGACTCTGGAGCCCAGTTCTGAAACATGTTAGTCTCTGACTGGATTAAGGTGATCCAGGATTGCTAGTGTCACTAGCTAGCCTGCTACCAAAAGCACAGCCATGTGTCCCTTGAGGATGGGATACATTCTGAGAAATCAGTCCTTAGGCAACTTCATCATTGTGCGAACATCACAGAGTGCACTTACACAAACTTAAATGGTATAGCCTACTACACACCTAGGCTATCTGGTACTAATTTTATGGGACCACTGTCATATATGCTGTCCACTGTTGACGGAAACGTCATTATGCGGCACACGACTGTAAAGAAAAATCCTTTCGGGAAGGAGATATCATTTCTAAACTTTAAATTCTATCTATAATTTTTCATATATAACGTCTTAATAAAAAATATCCAGGTAGGGCCAGCCCTGTGGCCAAGTGGTTAAGTGCACGAGCTCCGCTTGGGCAGCCCAGGGTCTCGTTGGTTCGGATCCTGAGCGTGGACATGGTACCGCTCGTCAGGCCACGCTGAGGTAACATCCCACATGTCACAACTAGAAGGACCCACAACTAAAATATACAACTATGTACTGGGAGGACTTGGGGAGAAAAAGCAGGGGGAAAAAACAGGAAAAAAGTAGATTGGCAACACTTGTTAGCTCAGGTGCCAATCTTTAAAAAAAAAAAATCCAGGTATACGAGACTAAGACAACATGAGAAAAAAAAAATTAAGTGACTCAAAACCTACAAGAAAATAGCTACAGTGGATCAAGATAATGAAATGAAGTTATCCAATACAGACATGCTTAATATATTCAAAGAAATTTGTTTTAAAAATTGACAGTCATGAAAGACTGGTCCCATACCAAACCTTACTAACTTTAAAATTCCAAATCATACTTCACTTCCTAATCTTTAAATCAATCTCTGACTGATTCCTTAGGAATTCCTACAGCTAGTCTAAAACCTCCTTACTCCCTTTCGGTCCACGTACACCCAAAGAGAACACTTCACCTACTAAAGTAAGAAAAACCAGTCACTCAATCTAAAAGGATTCACACACTAAGAGACATGCCCTCTGATAGCCTTACTGGTCCATTCCCTGAGAGGAAACACACTCCATGAAGCTGCCACCAGAGTGAACTGTTGCAGGGAGCCACCAGAACTCAAATCAAAGGTTTTCAAGCATTTTACATCATAACCCATTACATACACTACATCTATATAGTGTATGTATACAGCATACATACACTGTGTCTATCTATACATAAGCACACTCAATTTAATTGAAACACAAATTTCAAAAAACAAGTCTTAGCTATAGTAATCAAGACAGGGTGGCTGGCATAAGGATAGACATATAGATTAATGGAATAAGAGTCCAGAAAAAAAACATTCTTTTTTTCTTTTTTTAACAAGAATGACAAGACAGTTTGATAAGAAAGCACAGTATTTTCAACAGTGTTAGAACAACTGCATATCCATATGCAAAAGACTAAAGTCAGATCCCTTCCCTATCATACACAAAAAAATTAACTCAAAATGGATCACAGACCTAACTGTAAGAGCTAAAACTATAAAACTCTTAGAAGAAAACAGAGTGATCTTCATGACCTTGAGTCAGGCAATGGTTTCTTACATACAACACCAAAAGCACAAGCAACAAAGAAAAAAACAGATAAATTCTATTTCATTAAAATCAAAATCTTCTGTGCTGCCACAATACTATCAAGATTGAAGGGGCCAGCCTGGTGGTGTAGTGGTTAGGTTTGCATGCTCTGCTTCAGTGGCCCAGGGTTTACAGGTCTGAATCCTGGACACGGACCTACACACTGCTCATCAAGCCATGCTGTGGCAGCATCTCATATACAAAACAAGGAAGAATGGCCCAGATGTTAGCTCAGAGTGAATCTTCCTCAAGCAAAAGGAGGAAGATTGGCAACAGATGTTGGCAAACATGGCAACAGGGCCAATCTTCCTCACCAAAAAAAAAGAAAGAAAGAAATTGAAAAGACAACCTGCAAAATAGAAAATACTTCTAAATCACATCTGATGAGAGACTTGTATCTAGACTACATAAAAAACACAACTTAATAATAAAAAGATAAATAACCCATTTTTTTCTTTTTTCTTTGTTTTTTTGCCAAGCAAGATTCACAATCTTCCTCTTTTCGGAGGTGAGCCGCCAAATCACGGCCACTAACAAGTGGTGTAGGTCCTCGCCCAGTAACCAAACCCAGGCTGCTGAAGCAGAGTGCGCTAAACTTCACCACTAGGCCACAGGGGCTAGCCCTAATAACCCATTTTTTTAATGGGCAAAGGTTCTGAATAAACATTTCTCCTAAGATATACGAATGCTCAATAAGCACATGAAACAATGATCAACATCATCAGCCATCAGAGAAATGCAAATCAAAACCACAATGAGATACTACTTCACACCCACTAAGATGGCTATATCAAAAGAAAGACAATAACAAGAGTTGACGGCATGTAGAGAAACCAGAACCTTCATATCTTGTTGGTGGGACTGTAAAATGGTGCAGTTACTTTGAAAAACAGTTTGGCAGTTCCTCAAAATGTTAAACATGGGGAATTACCCATATGACCAGCAATTCCAATCCTGGCTATACACCCAAGAAAACTGAATACCTATGTCATACAGAAACTTGTGCAGGAATGTTCATGACAGCATTACTTATTATAGCCAAAGGCCCATCAACTGAAGAGTAGATAAACAAAATGTGGTATATCTGTACAATGGAATATTATTAGACCATAAAAAGAAATGAAGTATTGGCAAATGCTACAAGATGAATGAACCTTAAAAACACTATGCTAAGTGAAATAAGCCAGTCACAAAAAACTATACACTGCATGATTCCATTTACACAAAATGCCCAGAACAGCAAATCTACAAAGACAGAAAGGAGAAGATAAGTAGTTGTTTGGGGCAGGACTGGAAGAATATACAGGAATGGGGAGAGACTACTAATGAGTATGGAGTTTCTCTCTACAGTAACAAAAATGTTCTAAAATTAGATTGTGGTGCTCGTTGCATTACTCTATGAATATACTAAAAAAACCCTCTGAATTGTATACTTCAAATAGGAGAACTGCAACGGCATGTGAATTAAATCTCAACAAAACTGTTAAAAAATTCTTAGCCCCTTATTACTTGTGATATACTCTGATATTTTCTATTTCATTTCATTTAAACATACAACACTAGTCATGATGTCCTAAATTCATTCCACAACCCACTAATGGGTCATGACTGGCAATTTGAAAAACACTGCCATGAAGTCCTCTAACAGGAGAACTGATACCCACGTTCTCCTATTCTCAGGATTAGTTCCATCACACCTCACATCCCAGAAAAAGTCCAACTCCTCCTGGCCATCTATTATTCCCTGAGTTCTCACGGCCACACTCTGTGTACATCCTCCCTTTTACTCAATTCCTGAGCCCTCCTAAGTCCTTCACTGGGCCTTCTGAAATTCTGACTTGGTGACAAGCACACTTGGCCACTTATACTACCTTTACTGTTCCTCCTCATCATCTACCGTCCCTATCGTTCTCCCTCATTGAGTAAGGACGTTAGCAACTGGTTCACAGTATGTACCCTTACTCCCCTCACGATTTGCTCACTTCACCATTCATGCAGACACACTGACCCTTTTAATACCTCAGCCTCTTTAATTCATTGGCATCCTCATCTACACACTTTTCCCTCAATTCTATGTCAGCTGCCCACTCCCAAGGCCAAGCCTGGGTGGTATCATTGCCAGAAACTATTACACCTGTCAAATCTATTTCAAGCATCGCACTCTGACCACCACATTCAACCCTTCTAGTTCACTTACTTCATCCCACTCCACCTCCCCTGCAACAATTCTGACTGAAATTTCCAATACACTGATGTTACCACTTCCTTACTATTCATCCTGACTTCAGCTCCTTTCTTGTTCATGTCAGATTTCACAATTCATCACCACTCCTCTAACCACTCCCTTTAAAAAGCCCTCATTTCCCTTGTCCTTCTTCCTTCTATTATACTGACCTAGTTTAATGTGTCAACTTGGCTGGGCTACAGTCCTGTTACTCAATTAAATACTAGTCTAAGTGTTGCTGTGAAGGTATTTTCTACATGTGGTTAACACTCACAGTCGACTTTAAGTAAGATTATCCTCAATAATGTGGAAGGGCCTCATCCAATCAGTTAAAAGGCCTTAAGAGCAAAACAGCCTTCCCTGAGGAAGAAATAGTGCTTCAAGACTGCAGCATCAGCTCCTGCCATTTAGATTTGTCAGCCCCCATAACTGTGTAAGCAAATTCCTTGAAATGTCTTTATATACACATACCTACATATATATCTCCTACTGATTCTGTCTCTCTGGAGAACTCTCACACATCTGGCAAAACCTCACCCCAGAGGAATCCAACCATGGGCCTTATCTGTGCTTGTATCTAACCAGTTAAATAACGCTGGAGGAAAAAGAATCACAAAACCAGGCTGACTGATAGCACTTTAAATTCAAGATTTCAAACTGTAAAAGAACAATCAATACTTCTTGGCAAACTGCTTCCAACTTCCCCCATTCCAGTCCCCCTCTGCCCATACCAATCTCGTACTTGAGGAAGAAAAGAGAAACCACGAGACGAAAGCCAGGAGAACAGGCCTTCATCTCCCAGCCACCACACTTCCTCCCAAGAGCCACAGCTCTCTGCATTCCCTCCTGCTTGACCGAGGCCGGATCTCTAACAAAGGCCAATCTCTCCACTTGTGCCCCCCATCCCCTTTCCCACAGTCTCCTTTTCACTCGCTGGATCCCCCATTTTCCTTTACCTACCAACCCACTTCTCTGTTCTACTTCACAGCTAGTCTTTAAAAAGTTGTCTTCATACACTGTGTCTGCATTGGCTCATTTCTCATTCACTCTTTTCAAAAATTTTTCATTCAGTGTTTTCTAACCAACTTCAATCTGGCTTCTTTCTCTTCACTTTAATAAAACTCATCAAGGTCACAAACAATTTCCCACATAATCTATCTGTGCCTGCTTCTTCATCTATAAAATGCAGATAACAGTGTAACAGTGCCAACCTTGTAGGGTTGCTGTGTGATGCTTAAACAATTTAATATATGGAAAGCACTAGAACAGTGCCTGGTATATGATAAGCACTTAATAAGTTAGCTATTAAATTATTAAGATATTCTGGATCTTCTTTGCCCTTGGTTCTGATTTTTTATTTCTAGTTTATTCAGCAATGTGTGTGTGAGTTCTGTAGTAGTAAACTGCCTCAAATTTTGGGGGGCACGGAGATGTGGCTGAAAATAAAAAATAAACTAGAAAATCTCCACTAAACAATGAGATCCCTACTGAACTTCAGCCAAGTCTCTTCAATCAATTACCACATAATTTCATAAGGATGAACTACCTTAAACCCAACAGCCAAACCAAACTCACTCCCCTACTCCCTCACCTAGCCCCATGCTTTCTTGACCTGAAGATTTTTGCCAATATCATTCTTCTAAGCATAAGTCCTTCCTGTCCAGATTCATTCACTTCTCACTTCTATATAGCTTAACCCTCTACCTTGATTATATGCTTCCAGGGAGCAGACTAAGTTATATTTCTGGGAATTGCCTCTGGATACTAAACACACAGACAGCAATCTATATGTATTATCAAATCAGAGACAAGGAAGTTAATTACTAATTCTGCATTCACTGTCAAATGATCACTAACTTGTCTATTCCACATTTTGAAAACAACAATTCAAGTTTATTTACATTAACATTAGAGATAAAACTTCACACTACTCTCACTACTCCCATTATATCTCCCCAATTTCACCTATTATTCGTATCTTTTAAATACTCAGCAGATATACAGATATTTTGGGTCCTGTTTTACACATTGTGGAGGAAAACCATAATGTTTTAAACATCACTACTATCAATGCAATAAGAGAAAAAACTAGAGGTGTAAAAGCTGAGAGAGGGGAGGTAAAAATGGGAGGCAGTAAAAAAAGGATGGCATCATTTATATGTGAAAAATAAAAAATTCAACTACAGAATGATTACAAGTAATCAGAAAATTTTAAGAGGTTTATTTACATACAAATATTAACTAATATGCAAAATAAACAGTTTTTTATATACCAGGTAGAACATAAAATGGAAGAAAAGATGCTATTTCTAACAGAAAGAAAAATAAGTAATAGAAAAACAAATATATAAAATTAATGCAAAAACTTAAAAATTCTATTAGGAACCCAAAAGAAGAGTTGAAGAAATGAAAAGGTTCAGTTTTCCATATTCTTGACTAGAAAGACACAACACCATAAAGCTGTCAATTACCCCATAAATAAAAAGAAAATCCTAACGGCAAATTGAATCTTTGTGATAATCAAGGTGGGGGTGGGGAGAAGGAGATATTAACTTGAAAACGGCATGAAGAAACTTTCTGGGCGACGGTAATGTTCTACAGTTTGATCTGGGGTTACACAAGTGTATACAGAGGTAAACATTCATTGGCTGTACACTTAAGGTCTGTGCATCTCACTGTATGTGAATTTTACCTCAATAAAATAAAAAATTAATTCACCCCAACAGAAATGGGAACTAGACTACAAGGGTTGATTCTAAAAGTTCATATAAAACTAACAAGATAAAAGCCAGAGAAGATTCTGAAAAAGAAATGAGGGGGCTGGTCTGGCAGTGAAGTGGTTAGGTTTAGCACGCTCTGTTTCAGTGGCCTGGGGTCTGCGGGTTAGGATCCTGGGTGCAGACCTGCACACTGCTCATCAAGCCATGTCATGGAGGCATCCCACATACAAAAGAGAAGACAAGTAACACAGATGTTAGCCCAGCAATAATCTACCTCAAGCAAAAAGAGGAGGACTGGCAACAGATGTTAGCTCAGGGTCATCTTTCTCGCCAAAAAACAAAAAAAAAAAACAGAAGAGAAATGAAAGGGAATTAGCCCTAACAGAAAACACAGTATAAAATACAATAATTAAAACAGGATGGTTTGGTTTCCAAATAGGCAGAAGGATCAGTGGACCAGGAATGGCCCCAAATACACACAAATTCAATAAATTACAAAAGTGGCATTTCAGCTCTGTAAAACAAAAATGGATTTAAGAAATGATGTCGGGACAACTGGATGGTCATCCAGTGAAAAAAATAAGGTTGGACCCATACATCATACCTTATCTCAGAAATGGGTAAATAAGTTCTAAACAAGTAAAAGAATTAAAAACACAGAGAGAGAGAAGAACAAAGAAGGCATCAAAGTATTAGTGAAACAACATTTGAGAATTCTGGTATAATCTTGAATTAGTGAAAGACTTCCTAACTGTGACATACAACTTAGAAGTCAGGAAAAATTGGTAAGCTTAACTACTGAAAACAAACTCAGCATGACAAAACCACTATGAACAAACATAAAGGGCAAACAGCAAATTGGGGAAAATATTTCCAAAAAACAGCAGAGCTTTTTTCCATAATATAAAAATAAATCCTACAAATCTAAGAAAATAAGTAACAAAGCCATAGAAAAACAAGCAAGGATATCAAGAGTTCGGAATAAAAAAAGTATAAACAGTCCTTCAAAGATGAAAGATGTTTAATCTCACTCCTGATGGTGCTGAGGACAGAAGCAGGTATCCTCACACAGTGCTGATAGAGTGTAAGTTGGAACAACCTCTACATATGGCACTTTGGCAATACCTTATTAAAAATAAATGCACAGAGACTCTGACCTAGCAATTCCACTTCTGGGAATGTACCCTATACACTTCTATACAAGTATGAAACAATGTATGTACAAGGTAATACATTGCACCATGGCTTTTGATAGCAAAAGACTGAAAATAACCTAAATGTACATCAAAAAGGGGCTTAGTGAATGTTACATCTGTTATAATGATGGACTGAATTTCTGTGTCCCCCCAAAATTCATATGCTGAAACCCTAACCCCTGGTATTTGGAGTTAGGACTGTGGGAAGTAATTAGGTTTACAAGAGGTAATGAGGATGGGGCCCCCACGATGGGACAAAGAGGAAGAGAGAGCAGAGCCCTCTCTCTTTCCACTGAGGACACAGAGACGTCTGCAAGGGAGGGAGAGGAGGACCAAATCTCTCAGCACCTTAGTCATGCGCTTCCCAGCCTCTAGAACTGAGAGAAATAAATGTTGGTAAAGCCGCCCAGTCTATGGTATTTTGTTACAGCAGCCCAAGTTGACTAAGACAAATGGTATACCAGGAAGGTGCTAAAAAGAAAAAAAACGTATGCTATTTCTGTACTGACATGACTAATAGGAAATCATCTCCAAACTACAGTGTGAAGTTGAACCAAAAGGTAAAGGGTAATGTGCACGGTATGCAATAACTTAAATAAAAAAGGGGGTAGGGCAGAGGACACACATTATATACGCAAAACACACAATCCCTCATTGGCAATTCTGAAATCCATAAAGCTCTGAAAAATAAAAAGCTTTTATAAGTTTAGCACAAACCTATCTGATGTCAAAATCTGACAAAAATTTCCATAAGGCTTTTTATAATTTGTGTTTATTCTTACTGTACTATTTAGGCCTTTGATACAGAAATATTAATGTTTGATTATGGGATGCTACCACACCTCCTGCTAGGGATTTGGGATAATACAGCAGATGTACTGTATTGCCTTTCTACACTCTCCCACAAAAAAATCAAGCCTTGATTCTGAAATACATCTGGATCAAGGGGTCTGGACAAGGAATTATAAGTCTGTATTTACTTGCACATACGTAAACTATCTTTGGAAGGATTCAAAGCAAACTAACACTGTTTCCAATGTAGAGGAACTAGGTGGGGGCACCAAGTGAAAAGGAGACTTTCTACTGTACATCTTTTTCTATCTTTGGAATTTTGAATCAAAGTGAATACAGTACTTAGTCAAAATATAAACAAAATGTAAATAAAATTACTAAAACTTTTTAATTCTCAATAGTAACAGACAAAGCCAGATGTTTTGGTTTTGTTTTGACTGAAAAGTGACCTTTTCTTAAGTCACAGGGGAATCCATACAGCGGTGGCTTTCCTTTATCTCACTTTTAGTTGACTCAAATGGCATCTGACAGTCAGAGCTTCACCCTCTCAGAAGCAAGTCAGGGAATAGAGTATATCCACTGCCCTTGACAGCTTTTAGGAAACAGCAACTTCGCGATGTTTGCCATGCCTCGTGCCAAGCATAGCAGGTATACGTGGCTGCTTTCTTCTGGTATCCCCAGAAACACGCTGGGGCCGGGGCCTCTCTCCAACAGGAAGCAGTGAAGCCCACACTTCTCAGTATTAGAAAAGACTTAAGAAAGTGCTCCTAGCACAGATCTAGCCTTAAGTCTTCACAGCTCAATACAGAAGAGTTTGAGGATTCTGGTTACCATTTGAGTAGCATCTTTTTTACTATCTGCTTTTCATATTTTCCTTATACTTATTTTGATACCCTCTTGTGTTCCAAAATGGATTCGAGGTGACTATGGTTTGCCTTCTATTCACTGAAAGAAGAGACTGATTTCTACTTCCTGTGGCTCCCACATCACTTAATACCTGGACTGGAACAGAGCGGCTTCTCAAGAAATGCAAACCTATGCAAAACCAGCGTCATCTCAGAGTTGCTGTCCTCAAGAAGGAGGAAGAAATTTGACGTACCAATATAACCACAGAAACACTACATAGAAAACTTAGAAAAGACAGTATTTCCAGATGCTACTAATATTAAATAACCTCCCTCATTTTGCTAGAGACCGTTAAAAATGTTTAATGAACATTGTGGTTACCCGGTCTCTGACAAATTTGCCATCATCACATAGAGTCAAAGATCTCAATAACATTAAAGATTTGACAGCATTCCATTTTCTTCAATTATGGGTATATGATAAAGCTATTCCCAGCTACTGAATTCCTACTCTTTTAGATATCTGTCAAAATAAAAGCTTAGGCAATTCTCTACAGTGGGAAACGTGACCGTGGCAAAACAACTTTGTATCAGAGAATGTGGAAAATGACTTCCCTTTAATATTTGCTTCTGGAATATTTCCAAATTTTAAGGCAGAGGAGATTACTAGTCCAAATGTTAAATCATTTCAGTCAATCAACTTTAGATGAGACAATCGAATTTTAAATAAACCCCCCAGAGATGCAGAGGGAAACAACAGGCGTATTTTGGAGAATTTGAATGTACACTGTATATCAAATTGGTTTTAAATTAACTTGGTGTTTTGCATTTGCTCCAAGTTAAAAATAATAAGTGACAACAATAGCTAAAATTTCCTGAATATTTACATCCGGTGTCCCAGGCACTGTACTAGAGCGCCAGGCACTTTATATGCTGTATATTACTTAAACCTCACAGCCCTAGGAGATTATGTGCTATTATGAGATTATTCTCATTTGACAGATAATAAAACAGGCCCAAAGCTATTACTAACCTGAACTAGCCCATGCCATATAGTCAGATTTGGAGCATGGATTAGAACTCAGGGTTGACCCTAAAGCCCATGCTAGCAACCACTAGTAAGTTTGGGCTCCTTAACTTTCTAAAGAGTCGGCAGATTTTAATCAAACCTGATGTACTACTACTGGGTAACAGGAGACACAAACGTGTATTTGTGATATAACCTATCACCTTGAAAAAGAATGGCAGCTAATAAGTTTTCTAAAAGGCATTATACACATACACTCTCACATATAACTTTAAAAACTGGATTTCAATGAAATTTGGCCTGCCCAGAGATCTGGGATAGGCTTTTGCTTCTTTGGGGGAAGCCCTCTCATAAATCTTTCAAAAGAATGTAAATTCACAGTTTAGATATCCCATCCCCGATCATAAGCTTCTTGAAGCTAACAAACTTCATTTTCACATCTTCCACTGTCTCTG
Organism: Equus caballus; assembly: GCF_041296265.1. Lineage (NCBI taxonomy): Eukaryota > Metazoa > Chordata > Mammalia > Perissodactyla > Equidae > Equus > Equus caballus. The sequence goes on from NC_091684.1 coordinate 94,073,124, forward strand.
AGAGCACAGAACCTCCTTAGTAATCACAGTGCTGGGGAATAAATAAAATCTACCATTCAGAGAACTCCTAGCTTACGTGAAGCTTTTTGTTTTATAAGTATGGGTATTACAGAAAATATGTGACTCCCAACAATTTTCTCTGCTTCTGAAAATTACAAGTCTAACTTTCATTGCTGTTCTTGACAGAGGATTCTGATTATCACCCAAGAAGGACTCTTTTTGTCCCACTAAGTTTTCTGAAGAAGCACCTGCCTAGGGAACAAGCTTTCTATAAAAAGGGTTCCAACAGCCTCAGTTTACAGTTCTAAATCCAAAACGGTTAAGCAACTGGTCCAAGGCTCTAGAGCTTGCTGATGACAAAGCCCAGATGACAGAAGTGAGAAGTGAACCTAGGTCTGACTGCTGGACAGTCTAGTTCCACCTGCAGCCCCAAAGGATATGACAGCTCTTATTTCAATATTCCTGTCACCTTCCAGGTAGTAAAGTCTGCTGACTCAAAACTCATTTCTGAAATCAAAGTTCAAGTTAATCTGCATTAGAGTAAGAAGGCAAAGCTTCTAAATGTTCATGTAAAGAGCTCATGACTAAGACAGTAAGCATCACAGCTCACTGAAATAGGCAAACGACTCATATCTAAAGTTATGCGGTTACAATGACTTCCTTGCACTACATGAATCAGAAAAGCTACTACTTGACCAGAGACTTCGAGAGAGCTGGCATCTCAATGTCAGACATTTTATACTTCTACACGTGCAACAAAGCATCTCAACTATCTAGATGACTCAAATGTGTCAAACAACTCACTGGCAAAGCAGACTAACAAAAGTCAGGCTTCTATTCAACCACCTCTTAAGAACCACCAGGATAGGTGTGTCTAGTCACTTAACAACAAATTACTTCAAGTTGTTTCACTGAGCAGTGAATATCTTCCCAAGGTCATTTCCATAATATTAAGCATTGAGCAAATAGTTAAGATTCTAACCTCATGAATTTTGGTAGATTTATTCTTAAGCTAATTTCCTTTCCAAGTGACCTTTCTCCTAGGATCTGAAGTAGTATGAAGGGGACAGTTTCCTACTCTGCCAGGACACTTAAAGGGAGCCCTTTTCAAACTCAATAATGGAATAATATAGTTCTTACTAACAGACTCAGTGCTCTCTCTTCCTTTAAACATAATTTAGAGTGGAATGTGGAGTGACTGCTAATGGGTATGGGGCATCTTCTTGGGCTGATGAAAATGTTCTGGAATTAGACAGTGCTGATCAACGCACAAATTTGTGAATAAATTAAAAACCCACTGATGCACATCTAACGGTAAATTTTATGGTATATCAATTACATCTCGATAAAGCTGTTATTTTTAAAAACCAACATAATCTAGAAAACAAAACAAAAAAACTCTGGTTTGACAGGTAGCCTGACAGTGAGCTACGATCCAAGGATTTTTTGTGTCAGGAACCCTTCCTAGAATCTGACAGACCTTAATTAACTGGGTAAAGCAATAAAAGTTTGGTATCTCAAGATTTTCATCCCTCATTTCAATAAAATATCACGCTTTTATTTATTTGTACTCTAGGTCAGATAATACTGAGCTCACCTCAAAGCCTTTCACATCTAAAACAAAAGCCAAAATTCGTCAAGCAGTGAGTGGAAAAGAGATGTAACTTGGATAAATCAATATTATTTTGAGTTTTAGGCCCATATGCTTCATCAGTAGTATTAGTACAATGAAGATTTAAAATTAAACATTTCCAAACATTTCTAAAATGTTATTAGAAATCAAACATTTCCAATAAAACTTTTTTTTTTTTTAAAGATTGGCACCTGAGCTAACAACTTGCCAATCTCTTTTTCCTTTTTTCTCCCCAAATCCCCCTCAGTAGATAGCTGTATACTTTTAGTTGTGGGTCCTTCTAGTTGTGGCATGTGGGACACCACCTCAACATGGCCTGATGCGTGGTGCCATGTCGGTGCCCAGGATTCGAACCCGCGAAACCCTGGGCTGCTGAAGGGGAGCACATGAACTTTACGCTCGGCCACGGGGCTGGCCCCAAACTTTTTTTTTTTTTTGAGGAAGACTGTCGCTGAGCTAACATCTGTGCCAATCTTCCTCTATTATGTGTGTGGGACGCCGCCACAGCATGGTTTGAGGAGCGGTGTGAAGGGCTGCGGAAGTGGAATGAACGACCTTAACCACTACGCCATCGGCCGGCCGCACTAACTTTTATGCAACTTGTTTTCTTTGTTCTAGCCTTTCCACTTAAAATGAAGGAGTCGTCAGAAACTTTTCAATTAATATTCACAAAAGGATAAATGCAATCATTTTAGACCCCTAATGAATTATCATTCTGTGTCTGTGTGCAATACATATATGTATACATATGATATACATACATCGCACACAGATACACACATACATTAAAAAGACATTTTAGGCAAGGTTTTATTTTAGGATAGTGATAAGCATAGAAGTGATTTAAAAAAAAAAACTGATACTGAAGTGATTCAAAAGCTCCTACTGTTGTGACAGATAATACATATGAAGTGATCATTTAGCCATCTGGAAGTGACAGTTTGCATGAGGCTTTCGAAACTTTACAGAGAACATTAAACTTTTTTTTACGGCTTGATTTTAAATACTATCAATTGTAAAGAGCTTTTCATCAATCTGACTTTCACTGAACACCTGCCATATCCCAGGCTAGGTGCCAGAGACGCAGATGCAACACAGGTCTGGCCTCAAGGAAGTCCCATTTTGACCGCTTGCTTTTGTCAGGCCCAGCACTAAACACGTCCCTTCCAGCATCTGACCTCCTGGGCTTAACCCACCGCAGGCGAAGAGGAGGTAAACACTACAAAGGACTATAAGGCCGTAAGACCGAAAAACTAAAGGTGGAAACAAATAAAAGCTGTTGTACATTTAGACCAATTCTAAGTCTACTTCCTAACCTAACATTACACTCTAAGTTCCAGATGTACCGCTAAAAAACATTAAAATGACCCAGAGAATACCTACACCTCCTTTAACACACATCACTTATATAATCTTCTCATTTAAAGACATATCTACCATATTTCACTCAAAGCATCCTCTTCCATTAAAGGATATTCCTCTTTACGTTCCAACTCTCCATCTGAGTACAACACGCACGGAACAGCTGCTGAACGAATGAATGAATGAACAAATGAATGAAATAAACAGATGCCCTAACTGCCGAGGAGGTACTTGCGGACGCTTATCTCAAAACACAATGGACTGACACACCAGAACACTACTGTAACGATTACTGAATTTCGGAGGTAAAAATAGTAACCACCCAACACTGTCCGATACCACGCAGGCAACATGTTATCAAGTCCACAGCAAACGTCTGATGGGGAACTTCCAGAAATCAAAACAAAAAGTGCTCATCGCAGTACTTTAAAATGGACTCGGTTCTACCACCCAAGGACTAGGAACACAAGTGCAAGACAAAGAGATGGGAGGGTGCGGGGAGAGAGTCCAAAGGTCACCGCCTAAGGACCCTCCAGAGACGCGCCCGCGGACCCCCACGCTCGCGCCGAGCCCGACGGCCCCCGTCACCCGAGCCCCGGGCCCGGCGGTCGGTCGCAGCCCGGAGCCGCAGGCCGCCCCGGCCCCGGTGCTGGCGCCGCCGCCGCGCTCGCCCAGAACGTCAGCACAAAGAAGCCGGCGAGAGAGAAAAGGCGGCCCCCGCAGGCGCGGGACGGGCCCGGGCGCTCGCCGCGGGTACACCGCCGGGGAGGCAGCAGGGCGCGGCGGGCGGCCCGGGCCCCGCGCGACCTCCGCCGAAGCGCCTCCCAACTCGCCCCCCGCCGCGCTCCCCGCCGACCCGGACGCGGGACCCGCGCGAGCAGGGGGCCCGGCCGCCCGCAGCCCCGCGCCCCCGCCGCCCGGGCCGCTATTGTTCCCGCGCCCCCGCCCCCACGGGAGGGGGCACGGCTGAGGCGGCGGCGGCGGCGGCGGCACAATAACATAAACACGGCGGCGCGCCGGCCGCCCGCCCCGCGGCGACCGCCGCACTCACCCAGCCGCGCGGCGAACGGCGACGGGAGAGCCCGCCGGCGGGGACCGGCGCCGTCCGGGCGGTCGCCGCGGCCGTTACCCAGCGTCGCCGGCGGCTCCGCGATCCGGGCCGCGTCGTCCGGCCTCGGCCGCTCCGCTGAGTAACAGGGACGCGGGCCGTCACGGCGCACGCCCGCTCACGTCATCGCGCAGGGCCCCGCCCCCACGCCTCGCCGGCGGCCCGAGGGGCGGGGCAGCCCCGGGGCCCGGATTGCGGGGGCGGGGCCCGCCGTCCGGGAGCGGGGCTACTTATGGACCCGGAGGACTGGCGGAGGTCGCCTGGAGGCGGACCTGCGGCGCGAGCGCAGAGGGCGGCGTGCGAGGGGCGTGGCCGGGAGCCGGAGGGGGCGGGGCCCTGGCCCTGGCACGTGGCGGCGCGTGGCCTGAGCGCCCGGCGTCTGGCCCGGAGCGGTCCGCTAGTACTAGCCAAAAGTCGGGGGCTCCTCGACCCGGAGTTGGAAGGAGATCTGCGCTTAGACCCAACTCGCCCGGGGACCAGGCGTCCCGGCCCGGGGACACGCCTCACAGACGAACAACTCAATACCTTGACCGACAATACGTTCCATTCCGAGGACACCTGCCGTGGGCCCAGCAACCCACAACAAACAAATGTTCTCTTAGGCCACCTGGAAAAAGCTGCCTCTTGTTTTCCCAAAATCCACCCCCTACCAGATTCCAGGTATTATGCTGTTTATTTCTGGACCCCACAAAGCGTGAATGTTATGGAATTGAGAAGCCCTTAAATATCCAACAATGGGTGGAAGGGTGTCTAAGTTAAATACGTCTTTTCGATGGAATACTTTTTAGCAATTTAAATGCCATATGTTGAAGGAATTCTTAACGACACGGGAAAATATTCATAATACGTTATTAAGAAAAAGAAGTCTATATATAGAGAATGATCCTACTTGTATACTATATATACATAGAAAAAACCTGGAAAGAAATATGCCAAATTATTTTAACGGTAGTTCATCATTAGACTGTGGAATGAAGGGTGAACTGGTTCTCTTTTATACTTTGGGTATTTTTCTGTTGTTTCCAAATGGAACAGTTATGTTCATATCAGAAAAAAATACATTACTTTAATAATGAATGCATAAATATTTGTTGAATAAATGAGTGAATTCAGGTAGGCTATCTTCCCATGTCATGTTGGGAACAGCGTGGGTTGGCCTGTTTCCAGTGGTTCTGAAATGGAACATAAGTGTGAGTATTCATTCATTCTTTCATTCTCTCCTGGTTCCCTCCCTCCCTCACAGGCTTCTTTATTTCCTTCCTTCATTTCTCTAATAAATATTTATTGCATGCCCATTCTGTGCCAGGCACTGTGCTAGCACTGGCAATAGTACAATGGAGCTTACAGACTTAATCACTGTAATATGGAAATAGTAACAGTAAACAAATGCAAAATGATCACCGCATTATAATACAGGTTGATGTGGCCACACAGTATTATGAAACCAATTGATAGAATTAGTAAAGCCAGGAAAGGCTTCCTTGAGGAACTGCCTCTTGAACTGAGAATAGATTTAAAAGTATTTTGGACAGAAGCAACTCAGAATGTAAGGGTCCTGTAGTGAGAGGGAGCAGGCGGAGTTGGACAAACTGAGGAAAAGCCAGTGCCACTGGAAGAACAAGGAAGAAGGAGCTATGAGATGAGGTTGGGAAGACTGGAAAGGGACCAAACCTAGTGCAGTCATACTACCCATGTTGAAAATCTTGTCTTTATCCTAAGGGCAATGGGAAGCCCCTGACGTGTTTCAGCAAAGGTGGGGGGCATGGTCAGAATGGCATCTTGAAGATTCCTTATTGGAAGGAGGCCAAGTAGACTATTCCTACATCTAGAATGGTCTAGGAATAGTCTAGATAGCAGACGGCGGAGGCTTGATCTATGGTGATGGTCACGAAAACAGTAAGGGGAAAGATCTGAGGACCCTTTAGGAGATCCAAAGCACAGAAGTTGATGATGGATTATGTGGGCAGTGGAGGAAAGGGAGATATCAAGGAAAACTCATAGGTTTCTGGCTTGTGGCCAAGGATAGATGTTGGTGTTGGTTCACCGAAATGAGAATCTTGGAAGACGACAAAGCTTGAGTGGAAAGATTATGAGAGCTGGTAGTTTGAAGGCTTTTGATCTGCCCAAAAGAGATGCCAAGTTGGCATTTGGATATACAGAGCTGGGCTCAGGGAGTTAAGAGGTGAATCATTGACAGATAATGGTGACTTGAAGTCTTGGGTACAGATGAGCCTAGGCCTGAGAGAGAGAGGGTAGTGAGTGAGAAGAGAAGAGGGCCGGGAACCAGCCTTGAGGAACTTCAGCACTGAATGGCCATGAAGAGGATGAGCCTGAAAATGACACGCCAGGGAGATAGAAGGAAAGAGGGATTCGAGAAGAAAGGAGTGATCAATAATATCAAATATAAGAAGAGGCTTGAAATCCTGGAATAAAGCCAAAAGTGGATTACAGTGGGCTGAGGAATGAATAGGAGATGAGAAAATGGAGGTGGTAGCTAACGATGGCTCAGGCAGTGAAGAAGGACACAAGAATGATTTATATATGGTAGGAATACCGTTGAGAGGAAGAGGTGGAATCAAGGGAATAAACATGAGTGTAAGTTTTCTAAGAGAGCGGGGTGAGGGGAGGGTTCATTGGACACACAGGTGGAAGCACTGGCAGGTACCCCCTACTCCTCACCAGACAAGTTAAAGACCTAGAGGTAACAAAAGACAATATAATCAGAGTAGTTGTCAAGTGAAGGATGTTGCCGGAACAGAGCTCCAGAGTTTTGTGCCCTATTCTCTTTAATACTTTAACAGTCTCTCTTTCATTCCACAGGGAAAACTTGTGATTTATTAGCACAGCCTGCCACTGTCAGCTTCCAATTATCTCTACCTAGAAAGGACGCCCTGTGTGTTATATATGTGAGCATGTGTGACTTCATTACTTGTATTGAATGTAGTCATCTCTGATATTCTGCAAATTCAAAATGCTTTTTGTAAGCCAGATGTGGCTCTGGGGCCTCCTTCTTCTCAATGCATTTTTCCTTGTTAATCTATTATGGTTCCTTGTGAACCTATTGGGGGCTGACTCAGAAAAAGACAAAGAGCGAAGGAACTCAGGTTTATTGCCTCTTGTCCCAGGGGAGTTGTCTTGGAGACAGCGGGTCCTTGGGTCTCTCTGGGACTGGGATGGGAGAAGGAAGGAAGGGGAGGCTGCAGGCCCCTTAAATCCAGCCTCCGTGGGAGCCCTGAGAAATGGTTAGGAGGAAGTTGCAGCCTGTCCAGACAACCTCTTTCTTTGTCATTCTCCCTGGCCCACGCACACATGCTGGATTGTGATGGAGTTGGGCCTTTGGCTAAGGTGTCGGGTGAACCTCACCAAGCTATTCAAGGACACAGAAACTGAAAGTTGAGCCTTGATGTCACTTCCTAGTCCCCTGACCTCACTGCAGGTGTGAGGAGTTGGGGGGAGGGGGCTTATTGACTAAGGCCTGCAGAAGGGCATCTCTAGGGACACCCCCTCACTCGTGACCCCATCTCCACAGCCCTTCTCCTTTAGCTTCGCTTTCCAGCCCCCCAGTTTGGTTTCCCAACCATGCCCTTAGTCAAGTCAACCCCTCCCCTCCACAGGGGGAAGAGGTTCAGCACCTCCGTCAGTCACCCCCTGACTCTAGGATGCTCTTTGAAGCTCTGTCAAAGGAGAGCCTGCTGGCTGCAGAGGGGGCGGCTCAGGCTCTGGTAGGACGAGTAAAGGAGAGATGAGTGTTCATATTGCAAATTGATGTCTCCAACTGCAAGAACTGTGGCTTATTTTCTCGGGGGTAGGACGGGACCAAAAATGAGCAGAGTTGCTCAGTCACGACTTGAACACAACAAAGTGGAGAGACAAGTGGGTGGTACTCTAATTTGAACTTATAAGTAGTACCCGCCTCTTCTCCTGGGTTTCCTCCTTCCCTCTGCTCCCTTGTGTACACATGGCTTCTCGGTACATGCAAGAGAGACAACCCAGCTATTCAAGCCTTTAGATTGAGTACACACGCATGTTCTCATGAAAAAAATGGTCAGCATTTATTCTTCTAAAATGATGGTTCTCAAATTGTGGTCCCCAGAACAACAACATCAGCATCACCTGGGAACTGATGGGAAATGCAAATTCTCAAAATCACTTCAGACATGCTGAATTAAAAGCCCTGAGGGAAGGCCCCGACAATCTGTGTTTTAATGCGCCCTCCAAGTATTTCTGATGCTCACTCAAGTTTGAGAACCGCTGCCCGAAGACACTAGTTCGCAAGGCCACCTGCTTATCCGAATCACCTGGGGAGCTTTCAAAACTATCCGTGCCTGGGCTCCTCTTCTGGTAATCCTTCTTCAGAGGGCTGGGGTGGAGCCAGGCTTCTGTAGTGTTTTAAAAACTCCTCAGGTGATTTTGGTGTGCAGCCCAGATGAAGAGCAGTGTCCTAAGAAATTCAGCATATTGTCTGTTCTTTAAAGTCTCAGAGCAAACTGTACAGGACAACCTGCCCCCCACTTTTGTGTTTCAAGTTCTCTCTTAATCTTTCCTTTCGTTACTGGCTTTTTATTCTAATATTCTGCCCCCACCCTCCCACAGCTTAGAGATACCTCGGCTAAATTGTCCTCTTTCCATCCACACCCAGATATTGAAGATATTCAATATTTATCCTCTGGAGGAAAAGATGCAGGGAATTGAATGAGAGGTAAAGAATAAGTTGTTGAAGTCCTGAAAGCAATAAATAAAATCCTTATTGTTGTTTTAAATAAATGTGTATTTAGGAAGAAGACTTTCCACCAGACATCTCAGCATGGACGCTCTGCCCCGTTTACAATTCCTTTGCCTAGAATTCTTTCCAGCCCAGTGGAATTTTCCATTTACAACTCCTGTACTACAGAACACTTTTCCAGGCCCTGTGGTGGAAGAAGACAGCTCCTCATTACTGGTTCCTCGCCCTTAGTAGCTTTAGGGAGGATCCTTCTCCATCTCATCTCCACCTCCATGTCTACCTCCACCTCCATCTCCATCTCTACCTCCACCACCATCTCTACCTCCATCTCCATCTCCACCTCCAGCTTCATCTCCATCTCTCTCTCTACCTCCACCTCCATCTCCACCTCCACCTCCATCTCCACCTCCATCTTCATCTCCGCCTCCACCTCCATCTCCACCTCCATCTTCATCTCCACCTCCATCTCCATCTCTACCTCCATCTTCATCTCCACCTCCATCTCCATCTCCACCTCCATCTCCATTTCCACCTCCATCTCCATCTCCACCTCCATCTCTACCTCCAACAGTCTCTCTGTCCTGTTCCTGAAGCAGATTTCCAGACAAAGACAGCATTGCTTCTGAGGGTAAGTTGCATTGCCCCTATTGCCAAAACCCAGCAGGATTGATTCTCAGCTGAGAGTTGACACAGCTGCATCAGCCTGGCCAGCTGGGGGCTTGTTGTGGGACTGCGAATGAGGGCAGAGGAGAGTAGGGTTTCAATACTTGGGAAAAGGCAGAAGGAAGTGCCATAACTCTACAAGGTGTGGTCCTCCTATGTGAAGGACAACTACACAGGGAAGAAAGTGAGCATTCCTTCCTGAACCCAAGGCAGTCCACACTCCAAGTGATGCTTGAGGGATAACAAATCCAGGGGAAAGAGAGGAGAAATTCATTTCCAGGGGTGAAGACTGGGTAAGGTCTCAAACCCAGACCCCAGTCCACCCCTTCCCATGCCCCTTGCCGCATTCTATTTCCTTGGAAAGCCAAAGTGTGGTTGGTAACTGTCAGCATATGCAGAGCAGAGAGCAAGACTTCCCTTGGAGTCAGCAGTAATAACAGGGATGTCACAAATATCGTCTTCTCAAAGGCAGGGCCTTGGCATGAGGTTCCTCTATCACCAAGCAATCAAGCAAGATCTATCGAGCAGGGGAGTGCCCATGTAGAAATGTGGACCGTCTCGTTGGGATCCCCTTTTGAGGGCACATACACACGCATGTACTTAGAGAAGATGGTACCACACCAGCGGGCATGGATTCAAATACTTGGCTCATTCTGCCCTCACAGCAGGGTGGGGCGTCAGGACCTGTGGTCAGTGTTGGAAGGACATAGCCCTCAACAAATAGGCAGGGAGGGAGTAAATACCCTGACCTCCCATCCTTCTGTCTCCTGCCGTTGCTCATTGCCTCCCATTGGCCAAACACAGCTACAAGCAGAAGGCCAGGGAGCCCAATGATGCAGTCCATACGGACGATTGTCCCTCACCCCAACTACAGGGCAGGCGACAGGGTGCAGAGTGGAAAGCTTCCTTTGGAGGTAGATGAAGTCATGGGCCTCGTACCAGGCTCCATTAGGGTAACTACGTTACACAGCTGTGTTAGGGACACTGTTCACATTCGAACTCCAGCATATGTGCTCAATTATTGCATTATTAAAATTTTTAGACCTTTTGTTTGTTTCTTTTTCAAATTTAAGAAGAAATTTAAATAGTTTACTCTTCCCTGTGGATACTTTTAAGTTGTCTTTAATTTCCTTAAATCAAATAAAAAGATAATTTTAGGGCCTGGCCCGGTAGCCAAGTGGTTGAAGTTCCATGTGCTCTGCTTCGGCGGCCCGGGTTCAGGGGTTTGGATCCTAGGCACAGACCTACTCCACTCATCAGCCATGCTGTGGAGGTATCCCACATACCAAAAAAAAAAAAAAAATACAGGAAGAGTGGCACAGATGTTGGCTCAGGGCCATCTTCCTCAGCAAAAAAAAAAAAAAAAAAGAATTTTATAATCAATACCTGAAAATTCCAATATCTGAAATCTTTATGAGGCATGCTCTCTCCTTCTCTCTCTCTGTCCCTCTCTCTCTCTCTCTTTTTTGACATCTAATCTTATTTATTGATTACTCTTAGAAAATCTTATTTTTGACCGGACTCAGACTCAGAGGCGGAAGCTCTCAGAGACGACAGCCTCCATCTCTTGGCAATCTGCTCCTGGCATTTTTCTTTGGCCTCCTTCATTCTCTTGGCCTAAAGTTGAGCATATTTTGTGTGCCCTTCTTTATTTTTCTGAGTATGCTGTTTCTTCAGGGCAATATGCTGACATGTATGTTGCAGGACAGGTGGAGTAACAGGACGCTGAATCTTGGGCGCTTTGGTTCTGGGTTTCTTACCTTCTTTGTTCAGGGGCTTTCTCACAACACACTGGTGGGCATCATCTTCTTTAGGAGATTGAAAGTTTGCAGATTCTTCCAGCTCTTTTGGGCCTCAGGCCACAGGCATGGCAGTATCAATCCATCCAGAAATCTCCCCCTGCCCCTAACATTTTTTTCACAATAACCAAGTTGAGAATACTCAGGTTGACATGCACAATGCAACCCCACACAGACCTGTGCTTTCTTTCTCCCGTCTTCCTTGGTCTGTAACAGGAAGGAGCATCCCCTGCTCAGGAGCAAGCAGACCTGGCCGTCCATCATGAGGAAAGCTTGTTCGTCATTCCCATTGTTGGTTTGGACCCCATATCCCTTCCGCTCTTCACTCAGACCACCAGCGCCAACTTCTGTGGCCATGCGCTTCTCATAAAAGGTCTGGAGTTGGCATTCATCGTCCACTTCGATGAGTTTCTGGCAGCCAGTGGTTTGCAAGGTGTTGAGCTTCATCTGAAGCAGTTGATTGCCTCTGAGTCACCACAAAAAACAGCTGTGTGTGTCTTCTTCTTCGTCTGTTGTTTCTACTGGTGACTTTGTGTTCTGAGGTCCCTGTTTTGAATGGAAGGAAGGCAGAGGTATTGATTAGTTTTATGCTTTGATAACGTCAGTATTTATGTCATAATTCATAGGTTAACCAGGAAAAGAATAAAACTAGGGTATATAAGGGTATATACTTTTCAAACTACAAGAATAAAAAAATAAAATGATAAACAATAACAAATAAAAACTAAGGCCAAAAAGGATAGAAAAAGGAATGTTAACTAGGCTGGATGAATAGAAAGCACAAACTAAGGTGGTAGATTTAATATATCTGTGTATGTCAATATTTTTTTAAATGTAAGAAAACAAAAGCTCCAGTTATAACCAAGAATTATCAAATTTAATTGAAACAGAAAAACAGCTACAAACCATTTATAATTGACAAACTTATCTTAAAAAGGTTGAAAAGAAAAAAAATTCTGGTAGGAGATTTTAATACTATCCTCAGCAATTCATAGAGTAATAACACCAAAAATTCCAGTAGTATATAAAATATAAATAACTTGACCAAATGGCCATATTTGGAACACCGCTCGCCATTCCTGCAGAGGTCACATTCTTTTCATATGCAGAGAAACATTTATAAAAATGATCCATAAAGCAAATCTTAAAAACTTTCAAATGACTAAGTAATACAGAGCATGTTCTCTGACACACTGCTATTAAATAAGAAATCAATAACAGAAAGACAACTAGAAGATTTTCTTATATTTGGAAATTAAGAAACACATTTGTAAATAATCTACTGAGTCAGATAATCATAACAGAAATAAGAAAACATTATAAACTGAATAAGAATAAAAATAAACACATAACACTTGTGAGACAAAATCAAAGCAGAATTTAGAGAAAAAATGTTATAGCCTCAAATGCCTTAAATTCGAAAGGAGGAAGTGACAAAACTTGTTTGAGAGACATTAAAGAAGTTCCCACAAATACAGGGTAAGATATGCTATGTTCATGGATTGGAAGACTTATTATTGCAACAAACAAGTTAAGCATCCTCCCCAAGATGTTAGAAAAAGAACAGCAAGATAATTCCAAGGGAAGTAGAAGGACAGGAATAAATATAGAAACAAAAGTTAAATAATGAAAGAAAAAACAGAGATAGAGATGGAGGCAGATTGGGAGGATGAATAATAAATGTCAGGATTTTTTTTTGAAAGTTACACAATTTCAGATACAATGCTATTAAAAATAAATAAGTAAAAGAGACAAATTCCTAAAAATATATAACATCAAAATTAATTCAAGAAAGATGAAATCTAAATAATCTTAAACCTAAAGAAATTGAATAAATCAAAAAATAATATTTCCGTAAACCCTTAGCAGACCCAGAAAGCTTTATCAGAAAGTTCTATCTAAAATTCAGGAAACCAATAGTTCTTACATTACATTACTAACTCATTTTATGAGGCTAGTGTAACCTTTATAATTTAGAAGGTTAATAAAGAAAATTATAAGCTAACCTCACATAAATATAAACACAAAATTTCTAAAATATTGGCAAACAGAATCCAGTAATATATAAAAAGGATAATTCATCAGGACCACGTTGAGCATTTTCAGGAATGCTGGCTTAACATTAGAAAATCAAAAAAATTAACTACAGTAACAGATGAAAGGAAAAAAATCATATGATCATCTCAATGGATTCTGTAAAAGTGCTTGATTTTTCAAAACCCATTCATGGTAAAAACTCTGAGGTAATTTTGAATAGAAGAGAATTCCCTTAAGTATTATGATGTATCTAGTCAAAACAATAAATATCACCCTTAACTGCAAAATGTTGAAAACTTTCTCCCTTGAATTTAGAAACCAAATGAGGAAGCCTACCTCCATTTCTAATCAATATTATATCAAACTTCCTAACCAATCAATAAGGCAGGATAAGAAATAAAACGTATAAGAATTGGAAATGAATCAGAAGCTATAAGATGATGTATGTAGATAATCCACAAGATTCTACAGATAAATTATTGTAACTAATAAGCAAATTTAGCAAAGTAATGAATACACAAAAATTAATTACATTTCTATATATGCCAGCAACAGATAATAGATACTAAATGAGTTAAAAGATATTTAAAAGTAGTAGAAAAATATGAAGATTCAGGTATAAATTTAACAAATTATGAAAAGGACTCTATGGAAAAAATTACAAAATTGACTGAGAGACAGTAAAGAAGACTTAAAAACATAGAGATATACCACGTTTGTGAATTGGGAGACTCAGTATTACAAAGATGTCACTTCCCCCTGGATTTATCTAAAGACTTAATGTAATCACTATCAAATTGTTCAATAGGACTAGAACCCCATATTCTGCCTTGGCCTTAGGTTCTTCCCATCTTTCTTTTACCTTCTGTCCAACAGTCTTTTCAGATAAGGTGTCTTAAACACCTTTGAAAGACTCCCTCCCTCGCACAAACAGGATTCCTCTCCTTTCTGTTGTCTCCCACATCTGTTATCTCTTTGCCATCACTCGGCCGCCATGGCACGTCCAGTCCCTGGTCCTGTCAAATTGATTCTTGGCCCCTGGAGAGATGGAGGGAGGTTCTCAGAGAGATGGAGACAGTGCCTTTGGCTTAGAAATGATTGTCCTTATGGCTAAGAGGAGAAAGAAGGGTCTAAGAAGCACACGCTTGCAGGAAATGGGGCAGAAATAGGACAAGGTCAAGCAATGAGGAGGGCAAAAGAAGTCGAAAGGTGGTTTTGGTGCTAAAGTCCTTCCCCTCCTCCGCCCCTGAGTGTTAACTTGTATCTACTGATTTCCACAAAGGATGAGGGGCCAACTGCTGTAGGAGTGAAAGCAAACAAACCTGCAACTGCGTGGTAGGCTGTTTGCAAAGATGGCTGCAAACATCCCCCATCCCTGTGTGCATGCTTCTTTGAGATGTAACTTTGCTCTTAGCCCAGGAGTTTATTTCCTTTGAATCTGAGCTGTTCGTGTGACTTGCCTTGACCAATAAGAATGCAGAAGAGACATTGTATGACTTCTGACTCTAGGCTTCAAGAGGCCTTGAAACTCCCATGCCTACCCTCCTGAAAAGCGGCACCCTCCAGCTGTGATGGTACTGGGGAGTCATGTCAGGACTGATTTGTGGGCACACGGAGACTGTCTTCGGCAGTCCCAGAAATGTGTGGGAGACATCAACTTTCAAGGACCCAAGCAAGGAGGGGGCTTGTGTTTGAGTGGGCTGTTTATTAATGATGCTGAATCCAGTGGCCAGAGGGCCTGGGGATGTGCTGGTGACAGGTACCAACAGTTCCAGAGAGGTGGCCATGTGTTGCTCAGCTAGCAATCCTCACGGCCACGCTGACAAGGAACTCTGGCATTTCACCATCTGGGAGGTTGGGTGTAAGTCCAGTGGTGGCCACCAGGTGTCATGGTCACAGCCTGCTGGGTCAACGTTGTTGCAATGGGACTGCCCTGCCATTGTTCTTGGAGAGTCTGGCTTTGCAGCAACTTGACAAGGGCAAAGAAAACATCCCAGACAATGCACACCATTTCTTCTTTCCTTATGGCTTCCTCCCACCTATGTATGAACCCTTTAGGCCAGGGCAAGTATTAATATTGACGTAGAGCTCATAACTCAAGAGAGTATAAATAATTCCTAGATTTCTAAAAAACAAAATGCTTTATTTAAAAAGATGTTTTACAAGTCATGGACCATAGAGGTAGATACAGAGGGTTGGTGTTGCAGACCCCTCCAGCGCTAAGCTGTTTAAACACGGGTCTCGTTTAGCATTCTTCCTGCCACAGAGTTGATTTCAGTAAATATTAGAATAAATGGTCATAAAGTTGATAATGTAAACAATAATAACAATAATGATTTACGTTATTGAGCACATAAAACATACACCGGGGATTTCCATGTATTTGCTCATTTAATTTTCACAATCGTTCCATTCCAAGTGCCCATGGCCTTTGAGTGGTGGGAGAGACGGATGAATGAGTGAGCGAGCGATGGAGACAAGCTTCGTCGTTGTCATGTGCTTTCAGGCCAGGCCTCAGTCGGAATGGAAAACTCAGGCAGAATGGAGGCCAAAGCAGGAGCTGAGGGAAGACTTGGAGAGGCCGAATTTCTCTTCCCCAGGTGGGCAGGCTATGGAAGGCAGAGGAAGGAGTGTCAGGGTGGGGGTGTGGCTGTGTGTGGCTGAGAGCACCGGAGCAAGGCAAGGTGACAAAGCACCACCTTCCTATCTAAAGACCCGAGAGCAGCACTCCCAGCGCGGGATGAGTGTGAGCCCAAGCCATCGTGGGGCGTTAATGGGTTAAAGCCGTCGTGCTCATCAGGGAAAATGCTCGAGGGAGAAATGGTGGGAAGGTAGCGTGTCCGGCCCCTGTATTAATGGGCAGACCATCAAAGAGTGGGTCCCTTTCCTGGATTTCACGCTTCCTTTCTCAGTTGAGCACTTAAGAGGGTGTTTGTCTCTTCCCAGCACCTTGCCAGGAACTGGAATATGTTGCCACGATAAGAACAGACACAAGAGCTCCGTGTCTTCAAGCTTCCCCCTGGTGGTCCCGACCTGTATTCAACTTCCTTCTCCTCATCCTGAGGGCCTTGTTTGTTCCTCCTCTGTCTGCAGACCTGGCTTCCGTGGCTTCTGGCCCCAACGCCCTGCTGCTTTGTCTCTGCGTACCAGACTTGTCTTCTTTTCCACCTGGGCTAGAGTGTTCCAGTGAGTTCTTGCACCTAAAAAGAGAGCCACGCAAGCCGACATGAGCGGGGAATGGTGTCTGCATGCACAGCATCTGATCTTGACTTGGGTGGTCCTGCTCGGGCCCTGAGGACCCTCCCTCTGCCTCCTCTTCAGGACTCTCAGGGTTGGACCAGAGGACCTTGCCGTGGGAATCTTAGTAAAGTGTGTGCCTTCCTTTCAGTTATGGCCCAGATTTTATCTAAGCCGTGGTAGCCACACTAACCAAGGTGGGTCGTTCCAAATCACTCACATCTGTCACATGCCCATGCACCTGACAGGGAAGCTTGGTGAAGTGGAAACTGCAGCCCTGAGGCAGGTCCCAGGCCCTGCCCTGACATGTCTGGCTGATCTGCCAGCCTCAGCCGGCTCTGTCCCCCTCCTCCAGCGTCCTGCCCTCCCTGTCCTTTCTGGTCACATCCAGATCCAGTCCAGCCTGGCCCTGCCCTGCTCAGCACCACCAGGCTCTGGAACAGCCCCTCCCTTGATATTTCCCAGGACCCTCCTTCCTTTGTCTACAAAGCCCCCTTTCTGCTCAATCTTCAAAAACTACCCAGGCACCATCTGCTCCAGATTAGAAACCTGGGTGTCTGGTCTTTGAAAATCCCTGCCCTCGCCATCAACAGGACACGCAGGATCAGGCACGGAGCCAGCCTTCGGCATTTGTCCCTGCCTCATCCCTATTACCCTCTCCCGCACTGGGCCTCCCTCTGGCCTTCCTGATTCTCTGACCCTCTGCGCTGCCCCCGCCCCTTGAGCCCACGTGCTGCTCATCCTCTTCACTGTTCCCCTCAAACCGATCACCGTCTCAGTCTTCGCGGTGTTCCCTCCAGATCGTTTCCTTTTTTAAGCCTGAACCTCATCATGCAGATAATTTTGAGTGCCACTTTCCTGAAAAGGTTGAGGCCACCTGACATGAGGTTTTTCAAATTCTCCCCATTGGCTTCAAAATTTCTACACCCTTTCTCTCATCCTTTCTCTCTCTCTCCCACCCCAAAGAAAGAACCACCTCTCTAAGGCTTTCCCTTGTGTTAGTTCTTCTAGTGGAAGGAACACAGGTTTTCAAGTCTGCCTGTTTTGGATTCAGATCCTAACTCTACTCTGTTATAGCTGTGTATCCTTGGGCAAATTATTTGGCTTCTCTGAGCCTCAGTTTCCTAATCTGTAAAATGAGGATAACACTCCCCACTTCCTAGTGTGTGCACATATGGGATCATATACTATGTGTGAAAAGCCTTGACACACAGTAGGCCCTCATTAGAGCAAGTGGTGCCTGGTGCTGCTCCCTGTGGGACCTCTCAGTGTCAATCATTCCTTTGCTCCTGAATGCAATTTCTGCCACTTTCAGAACTTCTCCTCGGGTTTGATCACCTTATACGCTTCCTGGCTGGGTGACCTTGACTAATTCAGTCAACCTCTCTGAGCTCTAATCTTCTTCTTTGAAAAATAGGAAAAAGGCATTGACTTCACAGGGCCGCTGTGAGAGAGAAGCGAGACTAGGCCAGAGAAAGTACATGTCCACAGTGTCCTCGTGGGTGCTGTCTGGGTCCTGGGTCTGTGTTGCTTTTAGTCTATAAAGGCACAAATACTCCATCATTCAATCAGCCTGTGTTTATTGAGCCTCTGCTCTGAACTGGCCCCCTTCTAGGTTCCGGGGGTGCAGCATCGTGGCAGACATTATTCATTGTTCATCCAATAGACACACACCTCTTTCTTCCTTGATGTCAGGGCCCCAGTTTGTGCATACATCAGGGAGCAGGTACTCCAGAAAGATGGGCTGATGCTCCTCTCCAGGGAGAAATCATGACTGATCAGAGCCAATTACTGTCATCCTATTCTACTTCGATTTAGGGGTGGGCCCATGATCTCATCTGGACAACGATATAAAAGGGGAAGCTAGCTAGGATTCTGAAGAAGATTCCAAAGAGACATGAAAGGATAAAGCCCTTTTTCTCCCTTCTGACATGACTGGGTCAGGACATGAGGGCTGGAGCTGCAGCAGCCACCCTTCAACGTGAGAAGAATAGAAATGTCACCCCAGGGCTCTGAAGTTATTGAACTGCTGAATGCACATTTCTGTGGGAACACAGGTGTCCTTGGTTGTCTGAGTCACTTTTCATTGTTTCCTTTGTCACAGGCACTTGAAAACATCCTGCAAGTAGTAGGAAAGACAGATACAGTCCCTGCCCACCTATAGCTTATATCTATCACTGGGGAGATAGAAAGTAAACATGTCAACAAATAAATCCAGAATATTAAAGAAAAAAATGATAATTGCTGTAAAGAGAACTAAAGAAGGCAAGGAGATCCAGAATGATGAAGGCATGCTATTTAAGAGACAGCCTTTCCCAGAAGGCGACCCTTGAACAGACACCTGAATGAAGTAAGTATCTGAAGATCTGGGGGAAGAACATTCCAGGCAGAGGAATCAGCATGTGAAAGACCTTGGCTCGGGAACAAGCTGGACCAGTTTGAAAAATGGCAAAAACAGCCAATGTCTGACCAGAGTACAAGAAATCGAGAGGAGAGTGAGGTGCCAGCGTTAGACGGCGCGTTGTGGCCACGGAAAGATGCTCAGATTTTATGGGATTGGTGTGATGGGAATACATAGGAAGATGTTGAACCATCACGACATGCTCTGTCTTTGGCTTAAAAGGACAACTGTGACTGCGAATGGGAGACCATGGTGGGAGGGCCAGGTGTTGGAGCAGGACTAGCCAGGGAGCTAGTCAGTGGTCCAGGTGAGAGAGGATGGTAGTTCCAGTGGAGGGTGGGGCGGAGGTGGTGAGGAGCTCTCAGATCCTGCATTTGTTTTAAACAAGGCCTGCTGATTGATGACATACAGGATGTGAAGGACCCGGGGAATGGAAGGTAACTCAGTTTTTTGGCCTGGGCAATTGGGTGCATGGTGGCGGCATTTACTGACATACTTCTACTGAGGAGGGAGGAAGGGTCTATTGTGGGGCAGAAGGGCACGTAGGAATCAGCAATCCTCTTTCAGATCAGCTTAAATCTGAGTTACCTGTTAGACCTCAAAGTGGAGATGTGTGGGTAGTTGGATAAAAGAATCTAGTTTATTGGTGAGGTCCGGGCTCTTCAGAAATAGGAATTAGGGATTCATCAGCCTATAGAAGGTAGGTGAAGCCATGGCAGTTGAGTTTTATGTGAGGAATGAGTGTAGAAGGAGAGCAGGGGCCTGAGGAGGAAATCCCAAGGCATTCCAGCATCTGGAGGTCAGTAGAAGGGGGAGAAGCGGGCACGGAGACTGAGGAAGAAGTGGCCAGCAAGATTTAAGGGGAGTCAGCAGGGTTCGTTCTGGAATCCAAGGGAATTAAGCATCTCAAGGGAGAGGGGCTGTTCCAGGTCCAATGCTGCTGCGGGTCAAGTAAGATGAGCGTTGAGACCTGACCCTTGGATTTGGCCTTTGAAAAACAGCCTTTCAGGGCTCTTGGGGGCAAAGCTTGACTTGAGAAGGTTGAGGAAAGAGATCGCAGAGAGCAGAGGCGGGCAGGTTGGACGCTGGGCCCCCAGAGCGCTTCTGCCTGGATGCCTTTTCCCCGCTTGGTGGAGATTGACGTTATCAGCTGAGCGTGGGGAGAGTCGGGGTCGACTTGACCAGGGTAATGTAGAGGGATTGCTGGGCTCTGTGAAAGCTGCTTGAGATGTGTGGCCACGAATGTAGAGCGGGATCAGTGCAGGTTTGTGCTGTTCTCCAGTCTGGCTCGGTTGCTTGGCTGTAAGGGGACAGTGGGTGGGAAATTGAATTTACCCAGGATGGGGGTTTCTCAGGTAATTATGAGGCGGAGGGGTATATGCAATGGCAGCAGATGCGAAGTGCTCACGGCATCAGGCAGTGGTCTCGTTGTCCTCCACCCTTTATGTGTGTTAACTTCCTTCACTCTCAAACAGCCTGTGAGTAGGTGTTATTAACTGCATTTCACGGATGTGGAGACACGACACGGAGAGGGGAAGTAACTTGCTCAGGTAGCAAAGTCAGTATGTGGCAGAGCCAGGATTTGAAGCTACGTGGTCTTGGCTCAATAATCCTGCTCTTGACCACTATGCTATGCTGTAGCTCGCACTCCCACTTATGTGCAGGTGAGCGATTTTAGTGATCAGCTGTACCAGTGTAACTGACGTGACAAAATGCAATGGCTCAGACAACATAGATTGCTTTTTTCTTTCTTACTTAACAGTCCAGAGAAAATGTTCTAGGTAAGTGGAAGCTGTGGTCCCAGGCTGAAGGGAGCTCTGCTATCTATATGTGACTTCCAAGGTCCCTGCGAGGTCATCTTCACTGTCATTCTTCACCCCTTCCTGTGGGGTGCACACGTCCTGTCCGCTCGCGTTCCATTGGCTATAACTCTGTCACATGGCTCCACCCAGCCACAAAGGAGGCTGGGAAGTGTAGTCTGGATGGATACCAAGTAGGAAGAGGAGAAGAGATTTTGGTGGATGGCTTGCAGCAGTTTCTGCCACATGGCCCACAGACTCTAAGCTAGATAATGAGGGAAAGAAGTATAGGGGGTGGATGATGAACAGTGAAAAACTGGTAGGGTCCATGAATAGGAGGTCTTGATGGGCACAAAAAGTTGAGTTGGGTCACTTGAAGGAATAAGCTGGAAAAAGAGGAGTTGGTGTGTTGTCTGAGCCTAGGATGTTTGAAATGTAAATTTTGGAGGTGAGGCAGTTACTTGTTATGACAAAGGCTAAGGTGTGAATGCAGGGGTAGCTGGCTGAGGTGGGGTGAGGAAGGTGAAGTGAGGTGGTCAAGGATGTATTGAGGTCATAGAGAAGATGGCGGGAGAGACCCCAGGGAGCCCAGAATTGACACGGGCTATGAATAGGAGCAGGCCTGCCTCCTGTAGGGCCCAGGGCAAGAAGACAAATGGAGACCCCACTCCTTAATAGTATTTAACGTTATTTAAAAGTTCTAAATATTTAAAACTAAATATTTTCAATAACTATTTAAAAGTTAATTTTTAATTAACTTTATTTAAATAAAGTCTAAGTATTTAAAAGTTATAGGTCAAGGGGCCAGCCCGGTGGTGCGGTGGTTAAGTTCACACATTCCGCTTCAGCGGCCCGGGGTTCACCAGTTTGGATCCCAGGTGTGGACATGGTACCACTTGGCAAGCCATGCTGGGCAGGCATCCCACATATAAAGTAGAGGAAGATGGGCACGGATGTTAGCTCAGGGCCAGTATTCCTCAGCAAAAAGAGGAGGATTGGCAGCAGATGTTAGCTCAGGGCTAATCTTCCTCAAAAATTATGTCTATCTTCTTATCTGGACAGAGGTTCCTTTATAACTTTCTACAAGACTAAATCTGAAATGAAACTTCTGAGTCAGGATTTTATGAACAACTGCCCTGGACTTCCAGCCCCAGGCTGTGGCCGCTCTTCTTCCGGCTCTGCCCCACACTGTGGTCCTCACGTCTAAGTTCCAGCCACACCCACACTGGGAGGACCGACCCAGGGGAGAGCCCTGTGCAGGCCCTGGAGCAGGCTCAGCTCTGGTTGGGCAGGGCACCTGGAACAATGCCCAGAAGAGGGACACAGGGGCTGGGTCAGCATGAATCCTTGGCCCGTGGACTTCTCACCCACTGGGAGAGGTGCCTTTGGAAGAGGGCAGAGAGGGCCTTGTTGCCTGGGTCTGAGGGGGGCACTTCTAAGGGGTCAGTAGGTGATGGCGGAAAGAATGGGATGGCATCTTGTCATGTGTCTCAAGGAGGCCCAGGTTTGGAGGGAGAATGTCAGAGAAATGGTTAGAAGAGCACGAAAGAGAGGCTGGCCCCGTGGTGTAGTGGTTAAAGTTCCTGTGCTCTGCTTTTGCGGCCCTGGCTTTATGGGTTTGTATCCCGAGCATGGACCTACACACCGCTCATCAAGCCATGTTGTGGCGGTGTCCCGTATACAAATAGAGGAAGACTGGCACAGATGTTGGCTCAGGGATAATCTTCCTCACCAAAAAAAAGAAGAGCAAGAAAGAAGCCTCCTGGACTGTGTGGAGGCAGCCAGGTGAGCCGAGGCCATGGGAGATAGCCTCAGATGAGGGGTTTGGGTATGGACAGAGCTGCACATCCATGTTCTGTGCCAGAATCCAGCACGCTTATACTTCCTCCTCTGGCGTCGGCCCTGCCTGGCATATTTCCCAGGTCTTACCTTTCTTCCTGGGTAGTTTGGAATCAGACCCTGCTGATTTGTCAGAGGGCTTATATCTGTGCGAGACACCACAGAAGCAGAGTCAACACCCCAGGTCATCGGGATCTGCCCTGGAGGCCCCTTGAGGGCTGTGACCTGTGCCTCATTCATCTTTGCACTCCTGCAGGGCCAGGCACATTTCGTGACTGTTGGGCCAGCGCCCAGGCTGCTGCCATTCAGTCCTGCAGGCAGGTAGTCAGAGCAGGAAGTCACCCGCTCTCCCGTGGAGTCTATGTATTGTGTAACTTTTTATTTCAAAATAAGTCCCAATTATGCCAAAGTAGTGCAGAAAGGGGTTTCCCCCAAGGGTTGCATCTTACCCAAGTACAATACAATAGCAAAACAAGAAACTTCACGTTGGTACAACGTGTGCATGTAGGTCTATGCCATTGTGTCACTTGTGTCATATCACTTGATTCATATAAACACCACCTCAAGCCAGAGAAGGAACTATTGCATCACCACAAAGATCTGCCTTCATAGTCACCCCACCCCACCCCTGGCATCCCTGACCTCTGGCAGCCACTAATCTGCTTTCCCTCTCTATAATTTTGTCATTTCAAGAATGCCATATAAATAGCGTCACACTATATGTGACCATTTGAAACTGGCTTCTTCCACTCACCGTAGTGTCCTTGATCCATCCAAGTGGTATGTGTGCCACCAGCTCATTCATTTTTATCGCTGGGTAGGATTCCATGGTGTGGATGTGCCACGGTTGGTTGAACCACTCACCTACCGGAGGACGATTTGGTTGTTAACAGTTTTGAACTGCTGTAAATAAGGCTGACAAAGAACCGTGGACAAGTTTTTGTGTGGACAGACGTTTTCGTTCCTCTGGGATAAATGCCCAGGAGTTCAATTCCTGGCAAAGATACGTTTAGTTTTTAAAGGAACTGTCAAACTTTCCCAGGGTGGCTGTGTGCACCATTTTTATATTCTCCCCAGCCAAGTCTGAGAAGTCCTGGCTTCTGTTTAGAATAATAAAACTTTGTTGTTTTAGATTTAATTCCTTTGCAATTTATGACAGTTTAAACATTAGACACATCCTTGGTATAAAGCACGAAATAAGGGGCGTGACTGGGATTGGTTTTTGTGTTGCGTTCTACTTGATTATATATCCTCCTTTCAAGAGCTGTATGTAAATATGAATAAACGTGGTTCTTGAAAGAGAAACAATTACGATTACTTAAAAGATTCAAATTGGAAAATTTCAATGCTAAATTAGGATTTTTCCTTGCTTTCGTTTGAATGAATGAAATCTTAGCAGAGATGACTACAGAAGGGGCTTTGCTGCTGTGTGCTGACGTTTGTGACAAACAAGGTGAGGGCAGTGATGACTTCAAGGGGACCCGCACGGCCCTGGGCATCAGAGACTCAGGCGTTGCTCTCTGTTCTCCTATGAACCAGCCACACATCCCGACGAGTTCACTTTCTCCCTCGTGGCCTCAGTTTCTTTAGTTGTACATGCTTAGCCTGAACAAATTACTAAGTAAAAATGACCTGGGCCCTTGCTAAGAGGCAGATGCCCTTGGCTCTCTCCCCAGAGATTCAGCCTCAGCGGGGCTGGGGTGGAGCTGGGAACCTACGTCTTATGGAGGTCCAGTTTGAATCTGATGAGTACAAATTTGGGAGAAACAGCACAAGATGGTTGCAATTATTGTAAAATGCTTTACCGGCTAGTGTGGAATGCTAGTAGCTTTAGGCAGGAAAAAGATAGATGTAAAATATTATATGATGTTTATTAGTTTTTTTAAAGCAATATAACACAAGGGTATAAGAGGACAAAAAACCCAAAAATCGACAATAATTTCCTTGACTAAATAATAACAGCTAATTAATGATTAAAGAATAATAATAAATATCAAGTTTCTAGTGATTCCTTGTAGATAATATATATGTAAGAATATATAACATATATAATACAAATACTTATAACATAAAAATAGATATATATTCTTTACACATCTGTTTAGACTAAGAGGGGTGATACAGGGTGATTCTATGCCTTTTATTTAAGATCTTTGGGCCAGCCCGGTGGCGCAGTGGTTAAGTTCACACGTTTGGCTTCTCCGCGGCCCGGGGTTCGCCGGTTTGGATCCCGGGTGCGGACATGGCACCGCTGGGCAAAAGCCATGCTGTGGTAGGCGTCCCACGTATAAAGTAGAGGAAGATGGGCATGGATGTTAGCTCAGAGCCAGTCTTCCTCAGCAAAAAGAGGAGGATGGGCAGTAGTTAGCTCAGGGCTAATCTTCCGCCAAAAAAAAAAAAATCTTCTTGGCAGTTTTTGAACACCAGCCCACAGGGTTCGACCTCCCTCCTGTGCACAGCTGTGTAGTTGGTTTTCCACTGTGTGGGAACCTGAATTTATTTCTCTGTCCACTACTGATAGACACGGGTGCCTTTCAGTTTTTCACTATTACAAAAACAAATGCTGCAACGAGCATCCTTTTTCATATGCTTGTGCAAACTTTTGCAAGAATGTCCGTGAGGTCAGTTCCCCGCAGTTGGGTTCGCAGAGGATATGTGCATTTAAAATTTTAATGAATGTTACCAAACGCCCCACAGAGAGGCTGCGCGATCCCACAGTCCCACTACTGACGTGTGGGACTGCTCATTCCCCACGCCCTCTCCAGCACTGGGTTTCATCAAATGTCATTTTATTAAATGGTCAATATATGAAGTAAGATACATGTTTCCTTTCATAAGTCTCTCAGTTTTGAAACTGCTGCTGATTTAAAGGGCACCAAAGTTCTGTCCTTCCACCCCCCGCCCTAGAGAGCTATGATCTGATTCTTGCTGTTCCCTTCTCCGCTGGCTCCTCTCTGAACCCGAGAACCAGAGAGTGTGAGAATTCCTTTTCCGCTTTCTCCAACCACATTCCTCTTCTATTAACAAAAAGAAAAACAACACATTTTATTGAGGTATAATTGACATACAAGAGCTGGATATATTTAATGTCTACAACCTGATGAGCTTGGCAATGACTATACGCCTGTGAGACCATCACCACAGTCTACGCCACGAACATATCCATCACCTCCAAACGTTTCTCCCTGCCCTCTTCATTATTATTCTGAATTTTGTGTGTGTGTGTGGCTCACAGCCACGCTCCTCTTGCCTTCCCACTGGCAGCTCCAGGTCATCGTTCCTCACTACAATCTTGCATGTTTCTCTGTTCTGTCGGGTGCAGGCACAAAGCCTGACTCCATTAAAGGGCGTGGAGGCCATTGAGTTACTGAAAAGAAGGCTCGACTCGTGGCCAGCCCCGGTCCCTTGCAGGACTCTTCTTTTGATTGGACCAGGAGATGAAGTGACATCAGTGTCAAAGCCCTGGCTGAGCTGCAATCCCATTGCCTTCGGTGGCCCCTAATCCACTGAGCTCTTACGGGCTCTCTCACGGGTCACCGGCTTTGAGGACGCAAGCTGCGGAGGGGGCTCTGCCTCTGAAAGGTCAGAGACTGCGCAGGGCTCAGGGCCTGTGAGCAAGCCACAGGACAGGGAAGGGCCCTTGCTGGCTCCCTCCTGGGCGGCCAAGTGCTTAGTAACAAACTGTAAACAAAGGCAGCGGCACTGGCGACAGTGGCAGCTCAGGAGAGAGACGAGCAAGAGGTCCCTGCTCGTGGTTGGAAAGTCCTTCATGATGAAGCCCTAGACCAGGTCCGGGAGACTCGGATGCGGCCTTTGACACAGGACACAGGTACTCCTTGGCATCATTCCCTTTCCTCCTGTCAATCTGGACCAGGGAATGGCAAACCCATTCAGGGGTCTGGGTATCGGGAACAAGGATACCACGGCTGGGCTAGGACCTGTGTGAATGAGTCTTTGCAGTATTTTTCAGACTTTTATTTGTCCCAGGCTACTGGTAGGGCCTGGTTCAGACGGTGCATTTGTTTTTCAGCAGTAAAACACAGGTTCAGCGGAGAAAACATGGGGTTTAGGGTCAGGCCAACACTTGTTTGAATCATTGCTTTGCTATTCGGCATCTGTTCAAATTCAAACAAACGTTTTAACTTTCTTGAGATTCAGTTTTCTCATCTGTAAAATGGGGATAATAGGACCCACATTACGGCATTGCTGAGGATGCATGGGGTGCCATATGTAAGGCACTTAGCACGTGCTTGGAGCATAAGACTAGCCCGAAAAGTGATAGCTGTCACCATCTTTCAGACATGAAAGTTGTTGCTTAAAGAAGGTCAGTGGCTTAAGATAGAGTCTCAGGCCATGTCTAGTTGACTTCCAGAAAACAATGGAAAAAAAAAAAAGTGTCAGTGATTCACCTGGCTTTATATGTATCTTTAAAGGAAAGAAAAAACTCACCTGAGCTTTTCGATACTTTAAACAACTTTTTTTTAAGCAGCAATTGAATTCAGAGATGAGATATGTCTATTTCTCTGGGCTACATCCTGTGGTTCGCTATAGGCTGTAGCTGAAACTAATCAGTTAGTTTCTCAGTTCAACAAGCACCTGCTGGGTATCTCCTGGGTGCCAAGTGAGGTGCTAGGTGCTGGGAACATCTCTCTCTGCTCAGAGGATCTTCCAGGTGAGTGAGGGAGCCAGAGAGGCAGACCTGCATGACAAATTGTGGTGGGAGCAAGTGCTGAAATGGCACAGGCTCCTGGAAGGGATGATATCTGAGCACAGTTTGAATGCTAGGTAGGCACTAGCAGGAGGTGGGAGGGGAGGAGTTGGAGAAAGGCATCCCAGGCAGAAAAAAGCACATGCAAAGGCCCAGTGGCATGAATAAATAAGGCACACTCTGGGAACAGCAGGAAGTTTGGCATAACTTCAGTGAAACGTGAGTGTGGGCGTCTGATAAGAAAGGAGGCTGCAGAGGTGAACAGGGCAGAGCAAGGATGGCCTTCTACAGCTTGCGTTTCGTTCAGAAGGTCCCGGAGAGCCACTGATAATTTTAATGAGGGGGGTGTTACGATTGCATTTAAATATTAGGAAGATTATTTTGGTAGGAGTATGGGTATGGGATTGGAGGGGATGAAGCCTGGAACGGTGATGGATGGCCCAACCTAAGGAAACGACAGTGGGGACGTAGAGGGCCTCCAAGCACGTGCTCCCAAGGCTGTGAAATAAACCAAACCTGTATATATACGTACATAAGTTCATTATGAATATTTTTGATACGAAGGATGTGTATTCACAGTCTACAAGTAATAAAATATATAATAGTCTTTACTGCAAATTCCGTATAACCGATTGACTCACAGAGAATGCATTAGTTGATTTTTGCTGAACTGCTGTATCCTTAGTCTGCCCATGTTTGCAATTGATCAAGGAATGTGGTTCCAACATGAGTGCTGGCTGATATTTTTGCTTACGCTGACAAGTAAGAAGAAAGTTAAGCCATGAATGTGGATGTCTTAGCTTCATTTGTCTGTCAATGACATGAGTGACTTCTTTGCTGAACTGGATAACAGCTTTTGAACTCTGGAAGGATATTTCCTCAATTTTTGTGCTATTCTCAGTGTAACAGCTACAGACATGATACACTTTTAGGTTTAATCTGCATTATTAACCTTTTTTCCATCACTTTAAGTGTAGACAGTCAACGGAAAGCAAACCAAGCCCTTATTTTAACTCTTTTGCCAATTTCTATGGTGTAAATGCTCCCACAGTGGCCAATTCTGAGCCCTCAGTGTGATATCGCTGAGCACAAAGTTGGAAGAGATACGCACCAGCACACCATTGGATGGCATTTCCATTGCACTCATGTGATTGCTTTAAAAAAGCCCAAGGTCACAGACAACAGTAAAACGTAGTGAAATAATTAGGAAATAGTGAGTCTTGAATATTCTGTTAATACAATTTCTTTAACTGGAAATTCCTATAACAATTTTTGCCATGGCTATGTTTAACAACCAGTTTGGGAAATTCCTGGAGATTTAATGATTGGCTCTCGCTGGTCCGTAGGAGCCTTCTTCAGCACATCACAGGATCCGAGAGAGTTTAAAGAGGCACAATCCACGGGGATGGGAGTATGATTAGTGGGGATGAGAGAAAGGGGGACAAAGAAAGGAATTAAGAAGAATACTCGCTTTTCTCTGTGGACAAATATATCCCTCACCAAAACAGAAAATACAGGGTTGGACTCCGGGGTGCATGTCAGTGCTGGGCTCTTTGAAAATCAATGTGAGAAGAGAATTATGAATTTAAATACAGAACAGAGAAGGCTGAATGCTATTTGCAGGCTTCAAGAGAAGTCGCTGGATTTCTTCAGATGCCTGCAGACACGGTGCTCGCTCCTGGCAGTAAGCCCCTATGGGGTCGAGGCGGGATCCTATTCTTTGAATTCCCAGCGTCAAAATCCCCAGGCCCAGCACATCGGTGCTCAATGGAATTTATTTTAGTTAAATTATTCTGTATTAATCCTTTCATTTTTAAAGTACTGTTTGCTTTGCCTTTCTATGAAATGAATGTAATGCTACTTTCTACAAAGTGTGCTTTAAGCCTTAGGGAATAACTGGAAAGCAATGTCAACCTTCCTGGAGAGACTCTTGGGTGCTGTCCGCTACCATGCTGTCTCTCCGTCGGTCACGCTCATTGGACTTGAGGTTATGGAGGAAGGAGGAGGCCTGCTCAGAGGGGCCATGAACCAAGGGAGTGTTCAAGGTGGGCCAGGCACACAGCCTGAATGAGAGCATGTGTGAAAGCAGCACTGCTGACCATTTCTCCCCCTTTCCATCTTCCTAGTCTCTGGCCCCAGTGCTGACTCCTCCCCACCACCTCATCCCCTTCCGCAGGTCCCTTCCACTCACAGCCTCTGTATTCAGGCCACACGTGCCGACAGCAGACATCTGGTCCTGGGTTATGGCCTCAGTTCATCTTCTGATGAGTCCTCCACCAAATTCCTCCCCTCTGATCTCAGAGAGTAGTTACCCAAGTCTCTGGAGCATTGATGAGCCCTAGTTAGGGGTCTCCCTAGTTACCTAACACAGCAATTCTACCTCCAAATTCTAATTGGCTGTGGCAATTGCCTGCCTGTAACTGGTTCTCCCAAAGGAGCCAATGGGGTCTAGGGCAGCACCATCTGTAGCTCATAATGTGCAGGTGGACCCCCAGCGATCCTGTTAAAATGCAGATTCTGACTCAGGAGGCCTGGGGAGGGCCTGAGTCTCCATTTCTAACAAGCTCCCAGGTGATGCCAATGTGGCTTATCCAGGGGACCACCCTCTGAGTGGAAAGGACTGGAGGGTACAGAGTAGGCCAATGCCACCCGCAGCCCCATCCGTGAAGCCATGTTTTGTGGGTTTGTCCCTACCCTATCTCCTGCCCTCAAGAAACGCTCAGCATCAATCGTATGACTAGCTGGCATTTATTGAGACGCTACTGTGAGTCAGACACAATGACTCATGTCACAGATGAGTAAAGAGAAAAAAACAACTTGCCCATGGTGGGTAGGGTCAGTCCAACTCTGACCTCAGGACCTGCCCTCTCAACCACTATGCTTTGCTATTCACATTTTCCTTCTGAGTTTTATTGGCCCCAAGCTCAGTGTTTTTAGCTGCGCTCCCCACAGACCTCTCCTCCCTGAGCCTGTCTGGCTAACTCCCTTCCCCTAGACTTGGTCTTCATTTTGTTCTTGGTCACTGGCAGCTCTATTGTGAATTGCCTTTTTTATTTTTCTTGCCTTGGCTGTACAGCTCTTTTCCCCTATATTTCCAAGAGTTAAAATGGTTGTAATAGCCCATTGTCACTGGAAATTAGGTGGTGAAGCAAAGTGAGTAGGTAGTGAAGGAAGGCAGGAAGGAAACCTGCAGAACGGTGGGTAAGGACCAGTTCAGAGTGGGCTCGTGCCAGTCAAGGGGTAGATTCTGAGACTAAGCTGTCAGAACTTACTCTTCCATAGATCAAAGAGGTGTAAGAAAGTGTCTGGCTGGTAGGAAATGTGTTGGGCATTAAAGTGTCATCCGAGTATTTTATTTCTTGTGTCAGTATCATTTCTGCATGATGCGCCACTGACGACAGGTAGCTTCCAACTTATTCACTGATTTACTCAGTCATTCAGCCCATGGAGAAGAAGGAGCTCC
Organism: Equus caballus; assembly: GCF_041296265.1. Taxonomy (NCBI): domain Eukaryota; kingdom Metazoa; phylum Chordata; class Mammalia; order Perissodactyla; family Equidae; genus Equus; species Equus caballus. The sequence continues at coordinate 94,103,896 of NC_091684.1, forward strand.
AGGTGGGAGTGTCCCCACACAGCCTGTGGGAAGGACTAGGGGTGAGGGGTGTGGTGCATCTGAAGCACGGAGAAAGGCTATGAGGGCAAGTGGAAGTGGCTGGAGATCAGTCTGGAGGGGTGGACTGAAGGTCTCATTAGCTATGTTCAGGAGTTTGGAGCCTGAGATGATCCTATGGACAATAGAAAGTCACTGAAGGTTTAAATGTGAAGGGGTAACACAGGCAGATTTGTGTTTTAGGAAGAGGCCTCTGTAGGACGGAGGATGGATTGGGGTGGTGGTAAGACTGGAGTGAGGAAACTATTGGGGAGAATAAGTGGTCATTCAGGTGGAGGGGGACGCTGGTAGCTCAGACCAGGCCAGTGTCGGGGGGGCTGGAAAGAAATGCATGGATTTCAGAGAGATTTGGGTGTGGTGATTAAGAGGATGGGGAGTTGAAGGACAGGAGACGAGCATGGCGCCTGGAGGTCTGGCCCGAGCAGTTGGGTGGGTGGTAGTATGATTTATCTGGATAGGGAGTTGGAGGAGGAGGAGTTGGAGAGACGGTTTCAGTGTTGAGCACCCAAGTGGCATTGTCTAGTAGGCAGCTGGGAACACCAAGCTCAGGAGAGAAGTCTGAGCTGGAGACACTGCTGGAGGTGATGTGTTGAGAGCTGGTACTTGTGCAGAGTGATTCAAGGAGAGAGGCCAGAGCAGAAAGCACCTCGAAGACCACTACCATTTGGCATTTCCTTTGTTCATTGTTCTGTATAATGCCGTGGCAAATCTCTTTGAGTCTGCAGCTTTCCCAGTGATATCCTACTGTAAATTCCCAGAAGAGGAATAGCTTGATGGCAGGGGTGGACATCCCTTGGCTCCTGATAAGTCTTGCTAAACTGCTTTACGGATCAGCTGTCTCAAACTGGCCACACCCTAAGTAAGGTCTCTGAGAAGAACAGTGTCATTGCAACCTCCCAAGCACCGAGCATGCTCAGCGTTGAAGCCAACTTGATGGATGAAAAACGGGCCTCCTGATGGTTTCCATTTGAATCTCTTTGGCTACATGGATGGTTGGACAGCTTTCCATACACTTTAATAATGAGTTGCAGTTTCTTTTATGATTTTTCTCAGTCTCACTTTCCATGTATCTACCAGTGCTGGGAACCACAGGATTTTTTTTTCTCTCTCTTTAGACAGAAATAGTCGCTTTCAGCTTGATCTTCATCCCTTATCCCAGCTCATTGTATTGCACTTTCTAAATGTCACAGTGGGAAGCAATTTCTAAACTGAGGAACCTTGAAGGGGAATCTGGTCAGTGAAGCCCAGGCAAGGAGCTTGAGACTAGTTCTCTCCCTAAAACCACTGGGCTCGTCTTGTGAGGAAATGCCTTCACTTCTCCAACCCTGTTTCTTTGTTGTGCTAATGCGAGGTCTCTTGGATCAGTTAAGCTTGACACAGATGGTTGAGGACCGTCTCTTCTCTGGCCATTATTTTAAATGACCTGCTCCAGATGGATAAATTTGACTGGATGACACTGCTTCACCTCTAGAGGAAATTTTTAAACAGAGTATTCGATCTGTGGGGTTGGTGACAGAGTTGAGCCGCTTCTCACCCTTCATTAGGCTGGGGACCCTCTAAGGCCTTGCCCTGCCCGGTCCCCTCTAGCAGAGGATTATCCCCTAGCTGTTGCTGCAGGATAAGAGTGGATTAAGCTCTCTGTAAAGAGGGGCCCTCCCAGGCCCGTGTGGCTCCTGGACCCCTCTGGAGGCAGCAGACCTCTTCTCGGTAACTGGCCTTCACAGACCATTTTACCCAATACACCCACCTGTCTCTGTTTCACATTTCCTCTCTCCCACTGGGCGATGCAACCAGCAGGAGGCATGAATGCTTCATCTTGGGTTGTCAGGCAGAAACGGTTGAGTTTAGATGCAAGGTCCTATGCAATCTTTCCAACCAAAGCAAATGTCTGGAGGAACCAAGACCGGAAACCTAGCTTGCTAATGCCCATTCCAGGAACTTTTAGTATCAATTTTTATCTTATTTTATGTTTTATTTTCATAGACTTTCTTTTTAGAGCACTCAGCATAAGGCCCTTGAGATCCAGCCAAGCTGTTGCAGGTATCAGTAGCTTGTTTTTCATTGCTGAGTATTATTCCACGGTATAGATATACCATAATTTGTTTAACCATTCACCAGATTAAGAACATTTTGATTGTTAACAGTTTTTGGTTACTACAAATCAAGCATGAACATTTGTGTACAGCTTTTCGCGTGGACATAAGTCTTCATTTCTCTGGGATAAGTGCCCAGGAGTGTAACTGCTGGGTCTTATAGTAAGAGTGTGTTTAGTTTTCTAAGAAACTGACAAACTATTTTCCAGGATGACGGTACCATTTACTTTCCCAGCAGCAATGTGTGAGAGATCCAGTTTCTCTGCATCCTTACCAGCATTTGGTATTACTACTTTTTTTTCTGTTGTGATTGGTGGGCAGTGATATCCATTGTAACCTTAATTTCCCTTCCTCTTAATGGATGGTGATGTTGAACACCTTTTCATGTGCTTATTTGCATGCATATATCTACTTCAGTGAAATGAAATGTCTCTTCATGTCTTTTGCCCACTAAATTTTTTTTAAATGCACCGTATTTTTAGAGCAGTGTTATATTCACAGCAAAACTGAGTGGAAGCTACAGAGATTTCCCATGTACCCCCTGCCCCTACTCATGCATAGTCTCACCCATTATCAACATCCTCCACCAGACTGGTATATTTGTTACAATCAATGAACCTACGTTGACACATCATTATCACCCAGAGTCCAAGGTTATATTAGGATTCACTCAGTGTTGTATATTCTAAAGATTTGGACAAATGTGTGATGATGTGTATCCTCCATGACAGTGTCATACAGAATAGTTTCACTGCCCTAAAAATCCCCTGTGTTCGGCCTGTTCATCCCTCAACCCTTCATCCCACAACCCTTGCCAACCACTGATCTCGTTACTGTCTTCACAGTTTTGCCTTTTCGAGAATGTCCTATAGTTGGAATCTTACAGTACATAGCCTTTTTAGATTTTTTTTTTTTCACTTAGTAAATGCATTTAAGTATCTTCCATGTCTTTTCATGGCTTAGTAGCTCATTTCTTTTCAGCACTGAGTAATATTCCACTCTCTGGATGTCCCACTGCTTATTTATCCATTCACCTTCTAAAGGACATCTTAGTTGCTTCCAGGTTTTGGCAATTATGAACAAAACGACCATAAACATCCATGTGCAGGTTTTTGTGTGGACGTAGGGTTTCAACTCCTTTGGGTAAGTACTAGGGAGCATGATTGCTGGATCTCATGGTAAGAGTATGTTTATTTTGGAGGTAACTGCCAATCTGTCTTCCAAAGTGGCTGTGCCATTTTGCATTCCCACCAGCAGTGATTTTGAGCTCCTGTTGTTCCCCATCTCTGTCAGCACTTGGTGTTGTCAGTGTTCTGGATTTTGGTGATTTTAATAAATATATAGTGGTATCTCGTTGCTTTAATTTGTATTCCCCTCAGGACATATGATGTCCTCTTTTCACGTGCTTATTTGCCATTGTATATCTTCTTTGGTGAAGTGTCTGTTAAGGTCCTTGGCTGTTTTTCAATTGGGTTGTTTGTTTTCTTATTGTTGAATTTTATGGGTTCTTTGTATATTTTGCATCAGTTTTTAATTAGATGTGTCTTTTGCAAATATCTTCTCCCAGTCTGTGGCTTGCCTTCTCATTCTCTTGACATTGTTTTTGGCAGAGCAGAAGTTTTTCATTTTAATGAGCTCTAGCTCATCCATGATTTCTTTCATGGGTCATGTCTTTGGTGTTGTTTCTAAAAAGTCATCACCATACCCAAGGTCCTCTAGGTTTTCTTCTGTGTTATCTCCTATGAGTTTTACATTTGGGTCTGTGATCCATTTTACATTAATTTTTAGGAAAGGTGTAAGGTCTGTGTCTAGAATCATTTTTTTGCATGTGGATGTCCACTTGTTTCATCACAATTTGTTGAAAAGACTATCTTTGCTCCATTGTATCGCCTTTGTTCCTTTGTCAAAGATCAGTTGACTACATTTGTAAGGGTCTATTTTAGGGCTCTCTATTCTGTTCCACTAATTTATTTGTCTGTTCTTTCACCAATACCACACTCTTTTGACTAATGTAGCTTTATAATCACTTTTGAAGCCTGATAGTGTCAGTCTTCCAACTTTATTTTCTTTTTCAGTATTGTGTTGTGTATTCTTGTTTTTTCATATAACTTTTAGAATTAATTGTGGATACTCACAAAATAAATTGCTGGGATTTCAATTGGGATTGCATTAAATCTTTAGATCAATTTGGGGAAAATTAACATCTTAACACTATTGAGTCTTCTTATCTATAAACATGGAATACTTCTCCCTTTATTTAGATTAAAAAAATTTCTTTCATCAGAATTTAGTGTTTTTCCTTGTAAGGATCTTATACATATTTTCCTAGATTTATTCCTAAGTATTCCATAATTTTTGGTGCTAATGCAGTTGATATTGTATTTATAACTTCAAATTCCAGTTGTCAAAGATCAGTTGACTATATTTGAATTGAATTTGCCTCCTTTTAGCTTCCACCCATGGGTGTCAGCTATTCCCTGGGCACACGGGACATGCACTCCTGAGTCTTCTCTTTCTCAGGGAAAATGTCCCCCACTCCTTCAACCTTGTGACAGCTCTATCGTCCTCCACTAACTTGGAGAATCTTTGAGGAAAGTTGAATGACCTTGGACAATTTTCTTGGCCTTATTTTGTGGCTCAGAATGTGGTACATCTTTGTGAGTGTTCCATGTGAGCCTGAGGGGAATGTGTATTCTGTTGTTGGATAAAGTAGTCTGTAGATGTGATTTAGATCCGGTCGATTGATGGTGTGCTCAGTTTGACTACGTTCTTACTGATTTTGTGCCTGCTGGATTTGTTAATCACTGACAGAGGTGTGTTGAAATTGCTAACTTTAAAAGCGAATTTGTTTATTTCTCCTTACAGGTCTACCAGTTGTGGCCTCAGGTATTTTGATGTTTTGTTGTTAAGTGGATACACATTAAGGATTGCTATGTCTTCTTGGATGTTGACTCCTTTATCATTATGTAATGCCCCTCTTTATCCCTGGTAGTTTTCCTTGTTCAGAAGCCTGCTTTGTCTGAAATTAAGATAACCACTCTGACTTTCTTCTGATTTGTGTTAGTATGGTCCATCATTCTCCACCCCTTTACTCTTAGTCAATCTGTGCCTTTATATTTAAAGTGGATTTCTTGTAGACAACACAGTTAAGTTTTGTTTTTTAATCCGCTCTCTCAGTTTCTGTCTTTTAGTTGGTATCTTTAAAATGTTTACATTTAAAGTGATTATTGATATAGTTGAATGAATGGCTACCATATCTATCACTATTTTCTATTTGTTCTATTTGTTCTTTGTTTCCTTTTTTTTAAAATGTTTTTCTGGTCAGGTTTCTTTTTGTATGTGTGTGTATGTGTCTGTGTGTTTGAGGAAGATTTTCCCCGCGCTAACATCTGTGCCAGTCTTCCTCTACTTTGTAGGTGGCATGCCTCCATGGCATGGCTGATGAGCAGAGTAGGTCTGTACCCGGGATCCGAACCTGCGAACCCCAGGCTGCCAAAGTGGAGCACATGGAACTTTAACCACCAGGCCATGGGGCCGGCCCCTGTTCTTTGTTTCTTTTTTAAATCTTCCCTCAATTTTTCTGCCCTCTCAAGTTTTCATCAACCATTTTATATGATTCTATTTTCTTTTCTATCTCAGCGTATCAGTTATACTTCTTTTTTAAAAAAATATTTTTAGTGGTTACCATAGAGTTTGCAGAATACATTTACGACTAACCCAAGTCTGCTTTCAAATAACACAATCCCACTTCATGTGTAGTGTAGGTACCTACAGTGGGGTAATTCCAATTTGTCCCTCCCATCCTCTATGACTAGCTGTCATTCATTTCATTTATTCATAAGACATAATCACCCAATGCATTGTTGCTATTATCATTTGAGCAAACTGTTACCTATTAGATCAATTAAGAATAAGGGAAATAAAAGATTTAACTTTTCCTTCATTTATTTCTTCTCAGATGCTCTTCTTTTCTTTATGTCTATCTGAGTTTCTGATCTATATAATTTTCCTTCTCTCTGAAGAACTTTTTAAACATTTCTTGCAAGGGAGACCTATTGACAACCAATTTCCTCAGTTTTTGTTTGTCTGAGAAAGTTTTTATTTCTCCTTATTTTTAAAAGATAATTTTGCTGAATACAGAATTCTAGATAAGTGTTTTTTTATTTCAACACTTTAAATATTTCACCCCACTATCTTCTTGCTTGAAGAGTTTGTGAAGAGAAGTCTAATGTAATTCTTAGCTTTTTTCCTCTATAGGTAAGTTATCTTTTTTCTCTGGCTTCTTCCAAGATTTTCTCTTCATGCTTGGTTTTCTGGAGTTTGAATATGATAAGCTTAGGTGTTGGTTTTTTAGTATTTATCCTGCTTAGTGTTTTCTGAGCTTCCTGGATTTGTGGTTTGATGTCTGATATCAATTTTGGAAAATCCTCAGCCATTATTACTTCAAATATTTTTTTTCTGTTCCTTTCTCTCTTTCTTCTCCTTCTGGTGTTGCCATTACTCATGTGTTACACTTTTTGTGATCGTCCCACAGTTCTCGGATAGTCTGTTCCATTTTTTTCATTCTTTTTCTCTTTGCATTTCAGTTTTAGAAATGTCTATTGATATATCTTCAAGCTCACTGATTTTTTTTTTTCTCAAATGTGTACAGTCTACTAATGAGCCCACCAAAGGCATTCTCATTTCTCTTACAATAGTTTTGCTTTCTAACATTTCCTTTTCTTTTTTTTTTCAAAGATTGGTGCCTGAGCTAACATCTGTTGCCCATCTTCTTTTATTTTTTCTTTCCTTCTTCTTCTCCCCAAAGCCCCCCAGTACATAGTGTATATTCTAGTTGTAGGTCCTTCTGGTTGTGCCATGTGGGACACCGCCTCAGCCTGGCCTAATGAGCGGTGCCATGTCCGCACCCAGGATCTGAACTGGTGAAACTCTGGGCCACAGAAGCAGAACACGTGAACTTAACCGCTTGGCCACGGGGCTGGTCCCTCTAACATTTCTTTTTGATTATTTTTTTTAGAATTTCCATCTTTCTGCTTACATTACCAATCTATTTTTGCATGTTGTCCACTTTTTAAAATTAGAGCAATTTGCATATTAATCATAGTTATTTTAAATTCCCGGTATAATAATTACAAAATTTCTGCCACGTCTGAATCTGGTTCTGTCACTGGCTTTGTCTCTTCAGACTGTTTTTCTTGCCTTTATATGTGACTTGTAATTTTTTGTTGAAAGCCAGACATCATGTGTTGGGTACTAGGAACTGAGATAAATAGGCCTTTGGTGGGAACCTCTGTGATTATATGGCTGGGATTTACTGTTTCCTGTAGCTGTAGGTGTCTGAGGCTTCAATTTCCTCTAGTGTCCTTGTTTTTGTCTTTGGATTTCTCTAGGAACTCCTTCTTCCACAGACCCCTTGCCATTCTTTGAGCTGTCGTCCTCTCTTATTACACAGAGTCCTGTCAGTGTGGTGGTCAGGTGTCGGGAGAGAAGCTGTGTTCTGTAATCCCACGGTAACGTCTCTGCCTCTTAGTGAGGCCGCTCCCTTGGGCTGTGACCTTCACATGTGCTTCTCAGCTTCCTTCTCCCCTGAAGTGAGACAGGAAGGCTAGAAGCCCTGGATTTGGGCATTTTGCTTTCCTCACATTGGTTAGACTTCTGGAAAGTAGCGTCCCTTGAGGGCGGGGGGAGAACAGAATACTCTTGGCTTACTTCAAGATGGTTACTTGTTTTTCTTCCCCTGATGGAAATCATGAGGGGATTTTCTCAGATCTTCCCCATGAGAACGTGGTGGGACTGCTGGAAGTAAAACTCACAGAAGTGTGGGATCCCCCTAAGACTAGGCCCCCAGGAAGTTTTACCTGTTAAGCTAGTCCACACCCAACCTCTGCAGTTAGTCAATTGCAGTCTAAGTTTTCCTCCCTGGAACGGACTCTAGCCACTTCTCCTCATGGTAGACTGTGGCTCTGTATTTGCCTATCTCTCCGGTTTGCAGGCGTCAATTTTTCCTGTGATCTCAGTTCTCTGATAGAGCTAAGAACGGTACTGGATTTGCAGTTTATTTTACATTTTATCTTTTTGTGAGGAAGGGAGTGACGATGCCCAAACTCTTTACAAGTTGGAGCGGAAACTGGAAGTCTGCCTGTGACATATTTTTAAACTTTATTCATGATGAATGTCATACGGCACTTTAATTTTTTTTAATGTGGTCCAAAATATCACTTTTCTTTTGTGGATTTTGAATCTTTTAGCTTGCTGAAGAAGGCTTTCACCATTTCAGTTATAAATAAATTCAATATTATTATATGCGAAGTTTTTCTCCCTCTCACTCTTGCTTTCTTTGCCTGCTCTCTCCCTCTCCTATATAGATATATAATATTTAGCACTTTAATCAATCTTAAATTTTCTGTGGTGTTAAGTAGGAACCCAAATTTATTTTTTGCCGAATGGAGAACTGTTGTCCCAATGCCATGCATTAATCAATGCACTTTCCCCACTGATTTAAATTACTACATATCCTATTCAATTTAATCTACTTCTGCATTTTCTATTCTGTTTCATTAGTCTGTTCATACGCCAATAGCACACTGTTTTATTCATAGGGGTTTTATAATACAATTATTTTTTGTTTTAACACCACATCAAAAGTCTTTACAGCTTCTCCATTTGTGCTTTTGGCTTCAACAGAGAGTTAAACGTTGCAGAAAACATACCACGTCTCGAAGCCACTGAACCAGCCACTGTGAACATCAAAGAATGACATACGTGAAGAATTTTAGCTTTTAAAAAAGGTCTCTATAGATTGGCAAGGCTTTTTCTTAAATTGTGGAAAAGTTTTCCCCTGATGATGTCTGTGTTCGGTCTTCAGTCTTTCCATTGCCTTTATTTTCTTGTTTCCCGCCTTCATTCAGATTCTGTTTTGAACTGGCAGTCAGCTGTTCCAGCTGGATAACTCTCTTTTATTTTTAGCACTGTCTCTAATTGTGCAAATAATGGTGATGCCCTTGATTCCTTTGCTCAAGGGATGGCCCACGTTCTTTTATTTTTTCTAAATGCTTTATAATTTAATGCTTGTCTTTCATTGTTAAAACGTGTCTTCTTTTACACTTGCTGGATGAAATTTTTCATGGCTTGCTTCTGTGGCGCTTTCAAGTCAATTTGCATTCATTTATTTGGAATCTAATGTTTGGCTAAATGCACAAAGATCAGAGAAAACTTTAAGACAGAATATTTCCAAAGGAGAGTAAAAGAACTTTCTGGATGAAGATGAAGCACGGGGAGTGAATGGGGAAAGCTCAGTCCCCATGCCTCTGTGGCTTGCTGAATTCAGTTCAACTTGGTGTTCATTTCCTGTTACTTGGTAGTGCAAAACGTCTCTGTTCTAAGAAAAACACTCATTAAATGGTAATCCATGTGACTTCCATCTTGTATTGACTTCACTCCCCTATTTACCAATCATGTAAGAAATATTTCATGTAACAAAAACATACATTTCTTGATCTTAGATTTATTAGAAAAAATATGTTAATGTTATTGTTCAAGTCTTCAATATTCTTATTATGTTATCTGGCAAATCAATTTCTAAGAAAAGTGTGCTATCATCTCTTACTATGATTGCCAGTTGGTCAATTTCTCCTGGTAATACTGTCAATTTTTCTTTATAGAGTTTGTGGCTCTATTTTTGGTGTATTTAAATTCATGCTGGTGATTTTCTTGAGGGTTTTCTTTGTCATTATTATTTTGACAGAAAAGTTGATTTTGTCTTTTGTTAATATTGCTATGCAGCTTTCTTTTGGTTGGTGCTTCCATGGTGCTCCTATCCTCAATTTCTTCTTCTCAATCCTTTTATATCTTTTTGTTTAGATGGTTTCTTTTAAGCAGACTCAGTAGGATTTGGGTTTTCCTCTAATCTGATGAACTCCATTTATAAAAAGCTTTTTATTGACATAAAGTATACACAAAGAAAATCGCAAAAATCATAAGTGTGCGTCTTGATGAATTTTCACACACACACAAAAGGGTAACCATTGGGGCTGGCCCCGTGGCCGAGTGGTTAAGTTCGCGCGCTCCGCTGCAGGCGACCCAGTGTTTCGTCAGTTCGAATCCTGGGCGCGGACATGGCACTGCTCGTCAGACCACGCTGAGGCAGCGTCCCACATGCCACAACTAGAGGAACCCACAACGAAGAATACACAACTATGTACCGGGGGGCTTTGGGGAGAAAAAGGAAAAAATAAAATCTTTAAAAAAAAAAAAAAAAAAAGGGTAACCATTATCCTGACTTCTAACAGGAAAGTTTAGTTTCACCTATTTTTTTTGACTTTAAATAAATGGAATCAGACTGAATATAGTCTTGCGCATGGCTTATTTTGCTCCGCATTCTATTTATCAGATGCGTTTAGTCATAGTTTGTTCAGTCTCATTGCTGTATAGTCTTTTATTGGGTCGTGTATATACTATATTGATCTGTCCCACTGTTTATGGGCATTTGAGCAGTTTCCAATTCGGTGACACTGTGAATAATGCTGCTATGACCGTTTTGTACATGCCCTTTGCGGACATGTGGAGGGATTTCTGTGGGGTATAGAGCAAAGTGTAGAACTGTTGGCTCACGGAGCAGGGCAATGCTTAGCGTTAGCTGACGCTGCCAGACAGCTTTCTAAAGCGGTTGTGCCGATTTACACTTCTACCAGCGAGGTATGAGAGTTCCAGTTGTTCTGTATCTTCACCAACACTTGGTATTTTCTATCTTTTTCACGTTAGTCCTTCCGGTGGGTGTGTAGTGGTATCTCATTGTGATTTCAATTCAAATTCTCTGATAACTGATAAACTTGAGCACCTTTTTCTATGTTTATTGGCTATTTAGATATTCTCTTTGTGATGTGATGTTCCAGTTTTTGCCCAGTTTTTCTATTGGGTCTGTTCTTTTAAAATTGATTAGTTATTTTAAAAATATATTCTGGATAGAAGTCCTTTTTTGGCTATATGTATTCTCCTCTTCTGGGTTGTCATTTTGCTTTTAATGATGTCTTTTGCTAAACAGAGTAAATTCAGTCTTTTAATAGGAGCATTTAATTGATTGCGTTGATTATTCCTCATGTGTTAATGTCGTACTTGGTCTTAGTTATACCACCTTATTTTTTGTGTTTTGGTTACCACTATTTTTCTTATTCGTCCCCTTTTCCTGCCTTCTGTTGAATTGAGAAAGTTTTAATATTCTTTTTATAATCCCCTACTGATTTGGAAACTTTAGATTGGATTTCTACTTTTGAAATGATTGTCCTAATTTTTTTTAGCTATGTGCTGCTAAGATATCATTTGTCAGATGTTTGTCATCGCTTTCTATGTAATCTGTCTTTGTATCCGGTAATGTGAAGACGTTCTCTTCATGTCTGATGTCCTTCAGTGTTGCTGCAATGTGTCTAGGTGTGAATTTATTTTCATTTCTCCTGCTCAGTACTTGAATGTACTTTGGATCTAAAGACTCATGTTCCTTTAGTCTCGGAAAACCCTCAGTAATTATTTATTTCTTCAAATATTCCTTCCCTCTTATCCCTCCACCCACTTATCCCTCCACCCTCTTCTGGAACTTCCACTAGAAGAATGTTGGAGCCTTTCAGTTCTACCATGCACCCTGCAGCCAGAGTGGCCTTTCGAAAATATGAATCCCATCGTGTTGGTCATGTGCCTGCAGCCCTCTGTGCTGCACAGTTTCCTTACCACCTTCTGTCTGGGCTTCCCTGCTCTTCCATAACCTGTACAATCAATTTCCTGTATTAAGTTTCTTCCTTTTGAGAAACTGAAAGTAGTTCCTATTTCCTGGTTAAACCCTGACAGATGCACTCTTCATTGATTTATGACTTTATCCGGAACAAATTCCAAATGCCTCACCGTGGCCTCCACACTCCCCTGTGATCTGACCTCTGTTTACCTCCTCAGTCTCATCTTGTTCCATCTTCCTCTCCCTCACCATGCACCAGCTATGTTAACTTTCTGTGCAGAAAAGACAACACAGCAGGCCCGACTGCCATCCTTTGAAAGGTCTACTTAAAAGTACGGCCTTTGGCTGGTGCCTGGGAATTTGGTTTTTGGAGGGTTCCACCACCCTAATTGATACAAGTGGCTCTCTGTGCCTACACTGTTTGTGCAAACAATATGGTTTATGCTGAATACATGTTTTCCTTCTGGGAGTCTGGAATTTTGGTACAGACTATGCAGAGGGTGACCAGCCCCCAGTAGAAACCCTGGATGCTGAATCTAATGAGCTTTCCCGGTGGGCAATATTTCATTCATGTTGTCACAACCCATTGTTGGGTGAATTAAGCCCATCCTGTGTAACTCAACTGGAAGAGAACTCTGGAAAGCTCATGCCTGGTTTTCCCCGAATTTGCCCTGTATACCTTTTCTTTTAGCCGATTTTGCTTTGTATCTTTTCTCTGTCGTAAGTAATAACCATGAATATAACTATATGCTGAGTCTTTTGAGTCCTCCTATGAATCATTGAACCTGGGATGGTCTTGGGAACCCAACCACACCTTAGAGATCTGTGGAGGAATGAGAGCTTGGATAGTGTTTTAAAGGAATTTGTTAGCATCACTTATATTATTTCCGAAAGCAAATTTCATAAAGACAAAACCTTTAGTTTACATTTTTACCTTTCAAAGAATCTATGTGAATATGTTTTTAATAGATACACAGGCATCACAAAGTACAAAGAAGCAGTCCAGTCACAGTGAATGAGTCATTACAGGATTGGACAGACCAAACTTACTACAGCAAACCTTGTTGACTGCTTTAGGTGAAATAAACATGCTTCTGTACGGTAAGTTTTTTTTTTTTTTTTTTGAGGAAGATTAGCCCTGAGCTAACTGCTGCCAATCCTCCTCTTTTTGCTGAGGAAGCCTGGCCTTGAGCTCACATCCGTACCCATCTTCCTTTACTTTATATGTGGGATGCCTACCACAGCATGGCTTGCCCAGCGGTGCCATGTCCACACCAGGGATCTGAACTGGCGAACCCCAGGCTGCCAAGAAGCGGAACGTGTGCATTTAACCGCTGCACCACCGGGCAGTAGTAAGTTTCTAACAACTGTGGTTTACAGTCCCAAATACACATAGTTTCAAGGCTGCAAGTCACAGAGATTGTAAACTATTAAAGCAAATAAACAAATACTTAGTTGGAACCTCAATTACAATAAGATACAGCATAGATAGATTTAACTTAAATTTTACAATACCTCATAAGTAAATTTTCACCCATCTTCTCCCTTATCTTTTTAACCCTGAGCTTTCAAACACTTGTGTTAACAATTTCTTTAACCAAAGTCTTTCATTAAGTACCATTGATATTGTCATGATTTCAATTGCAATTTTTAATAAGGCTGAATCAAGATATTATAATCTCTTCCTCGCCCCCAATGCCTCAAATACCAACTCAAATCATGACCATGAAGCTTTACCTCAGTAATTCTCTTCCTCCATCTTTGCAAGGCCAATTCTTCCTTGTTCAGATCTCAGCTTGGACATCATCTCCTTAGAGAAGTTTCTCTGTAAAGTAATTAGCTTTTCTCTGTCATGTGTTGATCTTAATTCTTTGCAGAGCGCTTCCCTGTCTCCATTTTTGTAGCTTGTTGTTTATTTGCTCATTTATTTAGTGTCTTCCCTGCTAGAACATAAACTTCACGAGGAACAGGATTTGTTATATCCTCAGTAAGTCATGTTCAACCAATGTTCACGAGCTGAATGAACGACATAATTAAGCTGGATTTGGTATTCTCTTGGTATTTTAATAAACTTTTAGTTGAAGTATAACATACAGTGAGCACAGTCATGTAACCACCAAGCCAATCAACCAATAGAAGATTAACAGTATCCAAGAATTACCTCCTTAAGAGCTAGACAGACTAGATTTTTATGTTCCCTCTATTATTTTATTCTAAGAATTTTCAAACATTCAGAAAATTTGAAAGAATTATACAGTGAACACCCATAACCTACCACTTAGATTCTACAAATAATAGTTCTTATATTTGCTTGATTGCAAATTGATCCTTTAGTCATCCCTATATCATGCATCAATCCAGCATATTTTTCAATGCTTTTCAAAGAAAGTTGCAGACGTTATCCCTAAACACTTCAACATTCATATCATTAACTAGAATTCAATAACTTTATCTATAAAGTTGGGCACGCACAGGAAGTGGTAGCTATGAGATCAGGCTCCAGCAGCTCCTGAAGGCACGAGTAATTTACACGAGGAAGTGGCCCATAATGCCATGGCCCCCACTCCTGCTACACTACCGTCTCTCTCACTCTCTGCATCTATGGCCTCATGAGGAGTTCCCTACAAGTAGTTGACTGAAGAAGAGAAAATTTGAGGGTGATTTATAGATGATTCTGCATGATATGCAGGCACCCCATGAAAGGGAACAGCCGCAAACACTACAGCTCCTCCCCGGGACATCCCTGCACAGTGGGCAGGGGAAATCCACCGCGTGGTCTGAACGTCAAGCAGTGCACCTGGTTGTTCATTTTGTTTGGAAGGAGAAATGGCCAGAGGTCAAATATGTACTGATTCCTGGGCTGTGGCCAGTGGTTTAGCTGGATGGTCAGGGACTTAGAAGAAATATGATTGGATACTTGGTCACCAGTTGGTCTGGGCAAGTGGTATGTAGACAGACCTCTCTGAATGGGGAAAATTTGTGTCTCATGTGAACGCTCACCACATGGTGACATAAGCAGAGGAGAGTTTTAATAATCAAGTGGATAGATGACCCATTCTGTGGATATCAGTCAGCCTCTTTCCCTAGCCTTGACAGGAGTGTCGTTGCCCAGTTGTCTCATGGACAAAGTGGCCATGGTGGCAGCGATGGAGGTCATTCACAGGCTTCCACTCAACAAGGTTGACTTGGCTGCAGTCACTGCTGAGTGTCCCACCTGCCAGCACCACAGACTAACACTGAGTCCCTGATATGGCACCGTTCCCTGGGGTGATCAGCCTGGTGGCACGTCGGTTACATTGGACCACTTCCACTATGGAAGGGGAAGCACTGTGTTCTTACTGAAATTGTTACTTACTCTGGAAATGGATTTGCCTCCCCTGCATGCCATGCTTCTGCCAAATCTACCATTTGTGGACCTATAGAATGCCTTATCCACTGTCATGGTGGCCCATACAGCATCGCTTCTCATCAAGAAACTTGCTTTGGTATAAATGATTTGAGGCAATGGGCCAATGCTCATGAAATTCACTGGTCTTAACATATTTCTCACCATCCTGAAGCAGCTGGCTTGATAGAATTGTTGAAAGACCTTTCAAAGACTCAGTACAGTGCTAGCTCGTTGGCAGTACCTCACAGGGATCCTGCATGTTCTCTAGAAAGTTGTGTATGCTCCAAATCAGTGTCCAATGTATGGTGCTCTTTCTCCCGTAGCCAGGATTCATGAGTCCAGGAATCAAGGACTGGAAATGGGAGCATGATCACTCATTGTTACCTGCAGTGATCCATTTGCAAAATTTTTGCTTCCTATCTCTGTGACCTTACTCTCTGCTGGTCCAGAGGTCTCAGTTCCAGAGGGAGGAATGCTTCCACCAGGAGACACAACAGGATTCTGTTGAACTGGAAGTTAAGACTGCTTCCAGGCCACTCGGGCCTCTAACTCAACAGGCAAAGTAGAGAGTTACTGAGCCTGATTACCAAGGCGAAATTGGGCTGCTCCCGCACAATGGAGGGAAGGAATAGTATGTCTGGAATACAGGAGATCCCTCAGGGTGTCTCTTAGTACTAGCAGGACCTGTGATCGAATTCAATGGGAAACTACAACAACCCAAGTCAGGCAGGACTACTAACAGCCCAGACTCTTCAGCAAGGAAGATTTCTGTGACCCCACCAGGCAAAGAACCACCACCAGCCAGGCACTTGCTGAGGGCAAAAGAAATAGGAAATGGGTAGTTGAAGAAGGGAGTTACAAATACCACCCATGACCACATGACCAGCTGCAGAAATGAGGACTGTAATTGAGATGAGTGTTTCTTCTTTAGTTTATTATGGAGATGCTTGAATCAAGCAAGTATCTTTTTTCTTGCCTCTCTCATCCCCGAAGATATGATGTGTTAATACTAGTTAACTTGACATGATGGGATTTCAGTTTGACGCTGTCAAGGAGCGTGAACATCACGCGAGAACTCGGCCTCCTCCTCCGAGGATAGGGAGCGTGTTGTCAGGTGTATGCAGGACAGCAGTGTCATGTTAGGCAGAGGGATGACTTAGTCATTGTCTTTATCTGGACATTAAGTATGGTTTAAGGAGATAGGTATGAGGGCCAAGTTAACAAGGGCTGGGCTGTCATGGGTAGCTGCATGTGTCAACTTGGATAGGCTCTAGAACCCAGTTCTTCCATAAAACATGAATCTGAGTGTTGCCATGAAGGTGTTTTGTAGATGGGGTTGACATCTACAATCAGTTGGCATTAAGTAAGGGGATGATCCTTAATAATGTGGATGGGCCTCATCTAATCAGTAGAAAGACCTTAAGAGCAAAGCAGCCTTCCCTGAGGAAGAAGAAATTGTGCTTCAAGACTGCAGCATCAGCTCCTGCTCCAGAGTTTCCAGCTCGCTAGTCTGTCCCGTGAAATCCAGACTTGCCAGCCCCGACAGTCACACAAGCCAATTCTTGGCTTATATATATATTATATATATATATATTTCCCCCCCTCTCCCCGCACCGGTTCTGTTTCTCTGGAGAAGTCCCTGTCAGATATATCATGAATTACTCGAACATTAATCAAATATCACGCGAAATGGTTCTTTTTGTATAGAAATCACTAGATTGATGGAGCATAATACTTTAGGGATGAATATAAAAGGTCAAGACAAAGCAGCTTTTTAAAGTCACAATTTTAATAAGTCAAATACTCTACACGGGTAGAGTTAATTGGTCTTGTTAGCTTACAATCTTGTCCTGCCCCCATTTAGAGACTTAAATGACACTTACTAGCCATGTGGCTTTTGTGACCTTAAGTCAGTTAAATTCTCAGCTTCTTCATCTAGAAATGGGGGTCATTTTTGTCTTGCCTGCTTTGAAAGATCTTTGTGGGAATCACAAAAATTTATGAAGACTCTGGACACTGTAAGGGGCTAGTCTCCTTAGAAGACGTTACCTTAGCGCGTAGCTGGCGAGGATTCCGTCAATCTGCTCTGAGTGCGCATTAAATTATAACTGGCCCCAGGGCCTTAATAAAGGACGGAACCGTGCTTTCCAAAGGACAGGCAGGACCACGGAACAAAGGTGGATCACGAAGAATTGCGTTAATAACATTGAATTATGTTTTCGACCTTTTACTTCAATTCTTCAGCTGATGTCAAGAAGTCTGCTCAGAACCATGGCCTTTGCACATTTCTCAAACCAGCCGCTCCTTTCGCAAGGACAGATCCGGACTCGGGCTCAGGGCTCTTGGAAGGCAATATTATCCGGCAAGAATTCAATGATTGAAAAAAATGAGTTATAGTTACCTTCTATTTGCATCCAATACTACTAATATTCCCTTTACTATGACGACATACAGTTTCCTTTTAAAATGAATGCACTTAAATAAAAAGACTTGCCTTATTAGTGTGGGTAATATAGGAATGTGACCGATATTGGGAAAATGGTACGTAAAAGATTGAAGATGGGAGGAATCCTCCTCTGAAATACTCCGAATATTTCCCTGTACATTAGTATCCATTTTCTCATCCAGAAATGCACGACTCCCCCTTTGGAGGACTGAAGAAGGGCAGGCCTTCTGCTAGTCGCCTTTCTTCCAGTAGCTTATTCTGCTTCTCACAGCCCCTCCATGTTATAGACGGAGAGAACGAGGTTTTGACAGTTTACTTGTTTAAGGACATACCATGTCAGTGCTCCAGCCAGGATTTCAATCGGGCGGTGGGGTGGGGTCTGTGTGGAGAATTCGGCAGTGGTGCAATTTCGTCCGCTACCCATCTGAGGTCATTCGGGGCAGGTCTCACTGGGGGAGAGTTCTGGAAGGTAAGAGCTCTGACATCTTTACCTCTTTAATCAAGGCCAAGATAAGGAAGAAGCTGTCGTTTCCTCCTGAGGAGAAGGATGCTGTCTGCCTTCTGGAAAGTCTTGACCAGAGTTTTGTCTGAGTGTAGGCAGATGGTGGGTTTTTTTTTTTTTTTTTTGAGGAAGATTAGCCCTGAGCTAACTGCTGCCAATCCTCCTCTTTTTGCTGAGGAAGACTGGCCCTGAGCTAACGTCCATGCCCATCTTCCTCTACTTTATACATGGGACGCCTACCACAGCATGGCTTGTCAAGTGGTGCCATGTCTGCACCCAGGATCTGAACCAGCGAACCCCAGGCCACCGAAGCGGAACGTGCGAACTTGACCGCTGTGCCACCGGGCCGGCCCCCAGATGGTTTTTAATGGATGTCCAAATGGAGAGGAAGTGAAGGCAGACAGAAGGAACCAAAGGAGGAGGCAAAAAGGACCATTCTGAGAGCTCTGATTCCTTGGGAGCTCCTCCTTCCCCGGTTGCTCCCCAGGGTGCCTATTTTTGGGATATTGAGATATTCTAGGCATTTTGCTAAGGTTGAAAGTGGGAAGTTTATAGCATCTCAGTCCTGACAGACAGATGGAAACAATTAACACCATGTCTTAAAAATCTCGATGTGGGAAGCTGCTCAGCAGGCCTGATGCTTAAAACCCCTCTCTGGGTGGTTGGAGCAGAGAAAGAGAAGGGAGGCAAGATATGCTTGGTACCTTTTACATACCGAGTGCTTTAATATAATCTGCCAACAGTTCTGTGAGGCAGCCGCTGTGACGAACCCTACTTCCCAGATGACAAAACTGAGGCTGAGAGAGGTTACGTATGTGCCCTGTACCCATGCTCACACAGTCAGGAAGGTAAGGATTGGGGATTCAACTTCCCAAAGCTCTTGTCTTTTTTTATCCAACAGATAGAGACTGTGGTAGGCTGAATGGTGTCCCCCGCCCCCAAAAAGATACCCACATCCTGATCTGAATATTATCTCCTATGGCAAAAAAGACTCTGCTGATGCGATTAAGTCTTGAATAGCAAGATGCAATCATCAGAGGCAGGCAGAGGGAGATTAAAACAGACAGAGGAAGACACGGTGATGTGACGACAGACGCAGAGATTGGAGTGACGTGGCCACAATCCAAGGAATGCTGTCAGCCACTAGAAACTGGAAGAGACAAGGCATGGAGTCTCCCCAGAGCCTCTGGAGGGAGTGCGGCCCCCCACACCCTGATTTCAGCCCAGCGAGACTGTTTTCTCCGAGAGAACACATTGTAAGCCACCAAGTTTGTGGTATTTGTTACAGCAGCTGCAGGAAACTCATACAAGGCCTGAGATAGAAGCCTGGGGGATAACATTTCAAGGACAGTGAGAGGGAGAGAGAATACCGAGGAAGTTGTGGGGACCGGGAGTCTAAAGTAACAAGGAGTGTTTCAAGGAGGAAGCAGTTGCACGCTGGCCTGTCCGAGGGACCAGGGTCTGTGTGCGTTGTCCCCACCACAGGCCTCCTCCGCGTCCCTGGATCCCATGTTCACGCCTTCTATTCCTGGGCAGCAGCACCTTGAACTCCCGAGCCAAGGAGAGCCTGGGAGGCCCCAGAGACCTTGGTCCAAATTCTGTCCCAATGCAGGGGCGTTTCGTAGGGCGTTCCAAAGGGATATAAACCACGCTAACCACCCACAGTTTAAGGCCAAAGACCATCAACGGTGCCTTGGTGGAGGGAGAGAAAGGGGAGGTAAATGAGGGCAAAATACTGGAACGTGACCAAAACCTCACAGTTCAAAAGCCATCAGATAGTCAGTCAAGAGACGGTCAGCCCAGCAGAGACACTCGCTTCTCTAGAAGCCAGCACCTGACAAAGCCTGTAAAGTATCAGGGCGACAAATGCACGTGGCGTGCCCTCCGGGAGGCAGCCTGATCCACCAGTGGGCGCTTGGTGACTGTCACTCAGCAGCTGACCGGGGGACATGACACGGTTCTTCCCGAGGGGGCGGGGGTAGACGTGAGCCTGGTCCTTGATAAAGACCATCTCCCCGTACAGGACTGGTGAGGGGTTCAGTGAGAGAAGGGTTAGCCCGCCGGCCCTCCAGCACCATTGCTCCCTCTTGGCTCCATCTCAGCAGAGGGACTGTCAAAAAGCCTTTTGCCCGCTGTGCACGGTGTGGGCGCATTTCTTCTGCATCTGGCAGGTAGGCTAAGTTTCCTATTGCTCCTAGGCAAAAATGCGAACTCCGTTCCTCTGCAAGAGGCATGGCAGATGGTCCCCTGCTGGGCTGTGGGACTCCGCCCAGCACCTCTATGCCCCTTTTCTCGTCTCCCTCACCATGCTCCTGCCCCCTCCGGCTCCTCTCTATTCTTGGAATCAGCCAACCCCAGGGAGTTGTGCCTGCTGTTCCCTCTTCCTGGAAAGCTTTTCGCACGGCTGACACCTTCTGAACCTTCAAGTCTCAACTCAAGTGTCACCTCCTGGAGGCACCTTCCCTGACCTCCCCAGCTCAAGTGGCCCCCACTCCAAAGGCGTGTTGTAGTGCATCGCGGTGTCTCCTTGGTCTTCATAGTCTTTCTCTCTGTCGGATTATTGTGTTTATCTGTTTAGCTGTTCGTTGTCTGTCCCCCTCTGCCTGTCCCCACTGGAATGTAAGCCTCACAAGCGTAGCATGTTACATTGTTCTCCGTTCTATTTGTAGCCCAGAGCTTAACATATACTAAGTCCTTGATAAGTATCGTAAATAAAGGGAAGGTTGAGGAAAGCGTGTGGGGACAACCTCAGGGATGAAGCTCAGGGCAGCTGCCATGTGGCCCACTGAGAGGGCGGTTCAAGCAGAAGCATTAAGGAGCAAGAGTGTGGGCGGAGCTTGTAGGCGGAGCCAGACCTGGGTGAGTGGCTGCCGGATGCCAGAGGTCAATAGGTGAGGGTCCCTGGCAGACAGGATGCACCACAGCCTGGGGGCTTATGGAAGGGAGCCTGAGGAAACCCCTGAGTGTGCAAGGGGGCCTCAGATGGAAAAGGAGACTCTTAGGTTATTAGATGACCACAGAAGCCTTCAGAGAAGGGAGTCAATACGGAGGATTCGGGCCATGGAGGTGAGACCCGGAAAGGTGCATGAGAGATCTTCAAGGGTGTGTCAACGAGCTGCCCCCAAAAGGCGTGTCCACTGGCTGCACGCTTTCCCTAAGCATCCTCAGTAGCGGGAGGACCAGGTTTATCTGTGCAGTGGGATCCCTCCATCCTTTAGATAGTTAACGATTCCCTTTTTAGTCCAGGGTACAGCAGTACCTCGCCCACTGCTTGGAGAGAAGCCCAGAGGCATCACGGCATGCTAGTGAAGGGCTGATGATGGCTGCTTCATAGTCTGAGTTAATGCACGTGAGGCCCTGGAACAGTGCCTGGCACACAGTAAGCGCCATGGAGCTTGTGTTGTTATCGGAGAAACTACCACTCCGCTGTGAAATGGAATTCGCAGTATTACACAGAGAGAACAATGTTAATGCCGAGCCCACTTGCTTCTTGAGGGCTAGTGGGCTGGAGAGAAGTCCCCGGAGCGATCCAAGTAGGCTATTCCCCATCTGAGTGGAGGGGTGTGCCTAGGGCCGCCAGGGAAATTCAGAACCCCTCATGCTTGGTTCCCAGGCACCAACTCAACCCTGTTGGCAGATCATGACATTCAGCTTTGACACTGGGGCCAGTCAGGAAGGGAGTTTGTACAAAAAAGTGGAAGGTACACCTTTCTTTCTGCAGTAGGATCATGCGTGTGCACTGGGACAAGTGTGACAATTGTTTATTTGTTTATTGTTTTGTTTGTTAATGGAAAGGGTGATGAAGAGTTTGCTGCCACACGCTCATGAGTTCAGGTTGCATTCCATGTGGAAGCTGTGATCCTGACACTTTGAACAATGAGAATGTCAACTTTAGGTCTTAGGGAGCTCTTGGCTCTGACAGCCAAGGGGTCCTTGATGGCCATCCTGGTCAGTTACATCGTTTTCTAGATGTTGGATGCTCCCTTATCTACCCTGGGAAGAAGGAAAGGATGCTTGGGACTTTCAACTGTTAGCATTTGTGGGCAGGATTTCTGCATAACTCTCTTCAGACGAGTCTAACAACCCATGAAAGTTGTTGGCATCATATTTCAAGAAAGGAGGTAGAAATGGAATACGTTCTTTTTGGATTTGCTTAAAAATATTTCTAACGGAGCAATGCTTGAAATTGCTTAAAACTTTTTATTGTGAAAGAACAGACACAGAGAACCGTTACGGCCAATGTGTAGCTTGATGAGTCATTATGAAGCTCATACCTTTGTGACCATCACTGAGGCCAAGAAATGGAACTTTTCCCCTGGTTCCAGAACCCCCTCAATCTGTTCTCACAGTCCCCTTACTTCCCCAGAGGTAACCATTATCCTGACTTTTAGAGTCACTCCTTCCTTTTGTTTCATTATAGTTTTATCCCTCAGATATACATCTCTAGACACTATATCTAGTTTTGCTCATTTTAAAGAAATTGATATGTCTTTTAATTACAAGTTCCCTTCATCTCTTTCTTTCTTTAAAAAAATTACTGAGATACAATTCACATACCGTAAATTTCATCTTTTTAAAGTCTACAGTTCAGAAGTTTTTAGTACGTTCATAATGTTGCATAATCATCACCACTAATTCCAGAATATTGTCGTCACCCCAAAGAAATCCTATTCCCATTAGTAGTCATTCCCCACTCCACTCTCCCCTAAACCCCTGCCAACTATTAATCTACTTTCTGTCTCTATTGATTTTCCTATTCTGGAAATTTCATATAAATGAAATCATACAATGTGTGTTCTTTAGTGACTGGCTTCTTTCACTTAGCATAACATTTTCAAGACTCATCAATCTTGTATGGCATAGATTGTGGTGATGGTTTCACAGGTATATACTTATCTGCACCCTCATCCAGTTGTATGCATTAAATATGTACAGATTTTTTTTTTTGCCAAGGAAGATTTACCCTGAATTAACATCTGTGCCAATCTTCCTCTATTTTGTATGTGGATTGCTGCTATAGCATGGCTGCTGGTGAGTGGTGGAGGTCCATGCCAGGAACTGAACCTGGGCCACTCAAGTGAAGCATGCTGAACTTAACCACTAGGCCACAGGGCCGGCCCTAACTATGTACAGATTTTTGTATGTCAATCATACCTTAATAAAGTGGTTAAAAAAAAGATTCAATCTCCTTGCAGTAAGTAGCAGTACTTTATTCTTTTTCATAGCCAAATAATATTCTGTGACATGCGTATACCACATTTTTATATCCATTCATCAGTTAATGAACATTTGTGTTGTTTCCACTTTTTGGATATTATCAATAATGCTGCTATGAATATTTGTGCACAAGTTTTTGTGTGGACATTTGTTTTCATTTCTCTTGGGTATATACCTAGGACTGAAATTGCCTGTCACATGATAACTGTGATTAATTCTGAGGAACTACTGAACTGTTTTCCAGAATGGCTACGTTATTTTACATTCCTCCAAGCAATATATGAGGGTTCCAATTTCTCCACATTTTTCCAACACTTACTATTGTCCATCTTTTTGGTTGTAGCCATCCTTATACATGTGAAATGGTATCTCATCGTGGTTTTGATTTGCATTTCCCTAGTGGCTAATTTTGTTGAGCATCTTTTCATGTATTTATTAGACACTCCTGCATCTTCTTTGGAGAAATGTCTATTCATATCCTTTGCCCATTTTTAAGTTGGGTTATTTGTCTTTTTATTGTTGAATTGTGAGAGTTCTTTATAGATTCTGGATACTACTCCTTATCAGCTATATGATGGGCAAATATTTTTCTCCCGGTTTGTGGGTTTTCTTTTTATTTTCTTGATACTATCCTCAAAGAATAGAAGGTTTTAATTTTGATGAGATCCAATTTGTCTACTTTTTCCTTTGTTGTTTGTGTTTTTGGTGTCATATTTAAGAATCCATTGCCAAACTAGGTAGATTTATCCCTATGTTTTCTTCTGAGATTTTTACAGCTTTTGCTCTGATATTTAGGTCTTTGATTCATTGTGAGTTAATTTTTATATATAGTATGAGGTACGAGTCCAACTTCCTTCTTTTATATTTAGATATCCACTTGTTCCAGCACCATTTGTTGAAAAGACAATTCTTTATTCATTGATTTGTCTCCTCACACTTGTTGGAAATCGATTGGCCATCAAAGTGCGGGCTTATTTTTGGACTCCTCACGGTGTTCCATTGATCTATATGGCTATCCTTATGTCAATATCACGCTGTCTGGATTTCTATAGTCTTATAGTAAGTTTTGAAATTGGAAAGTGTGATTTCAGTCTTGTTTGCCTATTATGGGTCCCTCTCATTTACCATATGAGCTTTAGGATCAGCTCACCAGTTTCTGTAAAATAGACAGCTATTTTGATAAGGATTGTGGTAAATGTGTGGATAAATTTGGAGAATATTTCCATCTTAACCATATTAAGCCATGTCTTTCTGTTTATTTGTCTTTAATATCTTTCAATGATGTTTTGTAGTTTTCAGTGTATAAGTCTTGTACTTATTTTGTTAAATTTATTCCAAGTATTTTGTTCTTTTTGATGTTTTCATAAATGGGATTTTCTTTGTTCATTTTCATTTTGTTAGTGTATAGAAATACAACTGAATTTTGCTTAATGATCTTATATCCTGCAAACGTGTGGAACTCATTTATTAGCTCTAATAGCGTATTTGTGGCTTCCTCAGAATTTTATGTATGGTATTATGTTATCAGTGAATAGAGAGTGTTTTCTTTTTTCTTTTCCAATTTGCATGTTTTAAAATTACTTTTCTTGACTAACTGTGCTGGCTAGAACCTCCATTACAATGTTGAATATAAGTGGTGAAAGGGGACATACGAGTCTTGTTCCTGATCTTAAGGAGGAAAGTTTATGTTGTTAGCTGTGGGCTTTTTTATAGGTGCCCTTTAGCAGGTAGAGAAAGTTCCCTTTGTTGAGTGTTTTTCTCATAAAAGAGTGTTGAATTTTTCAAATTCTTTTTCTGTATCTATTGAGATTATCATGTGATTTTGCTCTTTATTCTATTAATATCACATTGATTCATTTTCATATGGTGAGCCAACCTTGCGTTCCTGGGATCTACCTCACTTGGTCATGGTGTATAGTCCTTTTCCATATGTTGCTGAATTTGATTTGCTAGTGTTTTGTTCAGAATTTTTTGGTCTATATTCAAAGGGTTATTGGTCTGTAGTTTTTAAATGATTTTTTGCTGTCATTTTGGTATTAGGGTAATGCTGGCCTCATAGAAGGAGGTGAGAAATGTCCCCTCTTCATCTATTTTTGGAAAACTTTGTGACGTTTGGTGTTAATTGTTCATTCAATGTTTGGTAAAATTCACCAGTGAAGCCATGTGGTCCTGAATTTTTCTTTGCGGAAAGTTTCTTGATTGATAACTCAATCTCTGCTTGTTAAATATCTATTCAGATTTTCAATTTCTTCTTGAGTCAGTTTCAGTAGTTTCTATCTTTCTAGGAACTTTTCATTTCACCTCAATATCCTAATTTGTTAGCAATAATTGTCCATAGTATTCTCCTATAATTATTTTATTTCTGTAATATTGGTAATAATGTCCACTCTTTCATTCTTGATTTTAGTAATTTGAGTTTTCTCTCTTCTTGTCTTGGTCAATCTAGTGAAGATTTTTCAATTTTATTGATTTTCCCAAATAACCAACTTTTATTTTTGTCCCTTGTTGCTATTGTTTTTCTATTCTTTACTTCATGCACTTCCACTCTAGTCCTTGCTGTTTACTTTTAGCTTGATTGGGATTTACTTTGCTCTTTTATGTCTTGTTTCTTAAGATGGAAGGTTAGGCTATTGATTTGAGATCTTTAATTTTTGTTAATATGGGTATGCAGATGTAATTTTCCCTCGAAGCACTACGTTGGTTGCAACCCACAAATTTTGGTATGTTGTGTTTTTGTTTTATTAGTCTCAAAGCATTTTCTAGTTTTCCCTGTCATTTCTCTTTTGGCCCATAGGGTCTTTAGTACAGTCATGTGCCGCATAATGACGTTTTGGTTAATGATGGACCACATATACAATGGTGTCCCATAAGATTAGTACCATATAACCTAGGTGTGCAGTACACTAAACCATCTAGGTTTGTGGAAGTACATTCTGTGATGTTTGCACAATGACAAAATCACCTAATGATGCATTTCTCAGAATATATTCCCAGTGTTAAGTGGTGTATGACTGTATGTTGTTTAATTTCCATATTTGTCAATTCTCCAAATGTCCTTCTCTGATTGATTTATAATTTCATTCCATTGTTGGCTGAGTACATAATTTGTATAATTTCAATCCTTTTAAATTTATCAAGACTTGTTTTATGGTCTCACATATTGTCTTTCCTGGAGGATGTTTTATGTGTGCTTGAGAAGAATGTGTATTCTGCCATTGTTGGATGACAGGTTTTATTAAGTCTCTTAGGGTTAGTTGATTTATACTGTTGGTAAAGTCCTTATTGATCTTTGTTATAGTTTTTCTATCCATTAATGAAAATGTGGTATTGAAGTCTCTATCATTGTTGAACTGTCTATTTCTCCCTTCATTCTGTCAGTTTTTGCCTCATGTATTTTGAGGCTCTGGTGTTGATTCAAATATATTTATAGTTGTTATATCTTCGTGGTGGGTTGACCCTTTTATCATTACAAGATGTCCGTCATTGTTTTTGGTAACAATATTTGCCTTGAATTTTTTGTCTGCTATTGGAATAGTCAGTCTGGCTCTCTTTTGGTTGTTGTTTGCACGGTACATCTTTTTCTAAACTTTTACGTTCAACTCATTTGTGACTTTGAATCTAAAGTGTGTCTCTTATAGATAGAACATAGTTGGATCAACTTTTTAAAAAATACACTCCAAAAATCTCTGCCTTTTGATTGGTGTATTTAGTTCTGTTTACTTTTAATGTAATTACTGATAAGGTAGGGCTTACTTCTGCCATTTTGATATTTATTTTCTATAGGTCTTATGCCTTTTTTCCTCTCTATTCCTCCATTGTTGCTTGCATTTCCATTAAGTAGATACTTTCCCATCTACCATTTTAATTTCATCCTCATTTCTCTTACTATATTTTTTTGAGTTATTTTCTTAGTCGCCTCCCTGGGGATTACAATTAACAAGTTATAACAATCTACTTTGCATTAATATCAACTTAATTTCAATAGTTTATAAAACTTTACTCCTATATGACTCCATTCCTTACCCCCTCCTCTGTGCTGTTATTATCATACAAATCACATCTTCATGCAGTGGATGCCAATCAACACAGAGTTATAATTATTGCTTGATGAGGTTGTCTTTGAAATCAAAGAGGAGAAAAATGGGTTCCAATTAAAATACATTTTCACTGTCTTTTATATTTACCTATGTAATTACCTGTACCAGTACTCTTATTTTGTCATGTGGATTTGAGTTATTATCTAATATCTTTTCAGTTCAGTCTGAAGGACTCCCTTTAGTATTTCTTGGAGGGACGGTCTCTGCTAGTGAAAAATACACTCAGTTTTTGTTTGTATGAATATCTCTTAATTTCTCATTCAATTTTTAAGGATTGTTTTGTTGAATACAGAATTCTTCATTGGCAGCCTCCCCCATTCCCCCCCCCCCCCGCCCCCACCGCCCCTGCCAGTACTTTGAATATGTCATACAACTGCCTTGTGGCCTCCATGGTTTTTGATGAGAAAACAGCTCTTAATCATATTGAGGATTCCTGGTATATGGTGCTGTTTTCAATATTCTCTTTTTATCTGTTTTTGATAGTTTGATAAAATGTATCTGTCTGTGGATTTCTTTGAGTTTATTTTACTTGGAGTTTATTGAGCTTCTTAAATGTGTATGTTAATGTTTTCATCAAATTTGGGATATTTTTGGCCATTAGTTCTTGAAATATTCTTTTTGCCCTTTTCTCTTTCTCCTTTCCTTCTGACACGTCTATTTTGTATATTTTTATAAACTTGATGGTGTCCCACGGGTCTCTGATACTCTGTTTATTTTTCTTCATTAGTTTTTCTTTCTTCCTCAGACTGGATAATCTCAATCAACTGTCTTCAAGTTCACTAATTTTTTTTTCAGCCTGATAAAATCATCTGTTGATCTCCTCTAGTGAATTTTTCATTTTAATTATCATACTTTCCTTTTTGTTATTTTTCTTATAATTTCTCTTTATTGATATTCTCAGATAATTTAGAGATATTATTCTTATGTTTTCCTTTAGTTCCTTAGACATGATTTTCTTTAGTAATTTGAAATTTTTTTCTTTTGAGGAAGATTAGCCCTGAGCTAACATCTGCCACCACCCAATCCTCCTCTTTTTGCTGAGGAAGACTGGCCTTGAGCTAACATCTGTGCCCATCTTCCTCTATTTTATATGTGGGACACCTGCCACAGCATGGCTTGACAAGTGGTGCCATCTGCACCCAGGATCCGAACCAGTGAATCCCGGGCTGCTGAAGTGAAATGTGCAAACTTAACCACTGTTCCACTGGGCCGGCCCTGAAAATATTTTAAACAGCTAATATAAAGTCTTTGTCTAGTAAGTCCAATATCTGATCTTCCTTAGAAACAATGACTATTTGATTGCCTTTTCCCTCTGTTTATGGGCTACACTTTCTTGTCTCTTTGTATGTCTCATAATTTTTTTTTAAGTATAATTTTTTTTTAAGATTTTATTTTTTCCTTTTTCTCCCCAGAGCCCCCAGTACATAGTTGTATATTCTTTGTTGTGGGTCCTTCTAGTTGTGGTATGTAGGACGCTGCCTCAGCGTGGTTTGATGAGCAGTGCCATGTCCACGCCCAGGATTAGAACCAACGAAACACTGGGCTGCCTGCAGCGGAGTGCGCGAACTTAACCACTCGGCCACGGGGCCAGCCCCTCATAATTTTTTGTTGAAAACTGGACCTTTAAAGTAATATAACGTGGTACATCTGGAAATCAGATTCTCCCCATTCCCCAGGGTTTGTTGTTGTTGCTATTTGTTGTTTTTGTTGTTGTTGTTTGTTTGTTTAGTTACTTTCCCGAACTAATTTTGTAGTCTGTTGTCTTTGTCTTGTGTAGCCACTGAAGTTTCTGCTCAGTTAATTTAGTGGTCATTTAATGGTTGGGATTTCTTTAAGTACTTGGAACTAATAATTTTTACAGTCTTTGCTGAGGGGCTTTGTGTGGTGTGGGGACATGCCTTTAACACTCAGACAGTTGACACCCTGTCTTAGCCTTCATTTCATGCTAGCTCAGTCTCATGGTCAGCCAGAGGTGAGTGGTCAGGGCCTTTTCATGTCTTTCCTGGGTATATACACAGCCCTACACATGCGTGTGATCTTCTAGATTCTTGAACATCTCATTTCCCAGTTTCTTCTTTTAAGTTTTTGATTAGCTTACTATTTGCCCAACTGTTATTGCTGCCTCAGGCAGCTGCAGAGTTGAACAATTGCTGTTGATTGTTTTTGAGAAATGCCCCCAGGGAAAATATTGTTTGCACCGGGCAAGTTCTGAATCAGATCAAATAAAAACATACATTATGAGAGCAGATTTCCAGGGAACTGCCAGACAGGTCAAATAATGACAATTCTCTGAGAATGGGGTTTTGAAACATCTGCAACTACATTTTGACCCTTACAGTGTCTGCTAGGCTGCTTGTTTCACCACTGCTTTTATGGAGGGGAAGCTTTTTGGAGGTTCTTACTCTCGCATTCCATTACCTCATTCCCTCCTTTCCTTCTCTTTCATTTTTCTTTTTTTAAAGTAATTTATTTATTGAAAAACCTAGGCTTTTTGACTCGTGGAGTTTCCAAACTTTGGATTTTGCAATGGCATACTCTCTATGCAGTTCAATATGTCCTTTGTCTTCTGAAGGTCATAAAATGGCAGCTGGATCCAGACACCTTATCTGACTCAACTTTGGTCTCTGTGGTAAGACTATAGATGGTGTTGTGTTCCTTCCAAGGGAGACACAATGTTTGAATTTTTAGGGCAAATCTATAATGCAGTCAAAGTTATTTTCAAGCATGGTGGTAAGTTCATTTATACAGTAGTCTCCCCTTATCTGTGGGGTATACATTCTAAGACCCCTAGTGGATGCCTGAAACCATAGGTAGTACTGAACCCTATATATACCTTGCTTTTTCCTATACATATGTACCTATGATAAACTTTAATTTATAAATTAGGCACAATAAGTGATTAACAATAACTAACAATAAAATGGAACAATTATAACAATATACTGTAATTAAAGTTACTGTAGATCTTAGCAACCTCAGCATATGATTTTTTTTCTTTCCTTATTAAGTTGAGAACTTTCACCTTTTCCTAAAGGAAGCACTTTATGGCTTCTCTTTGGCATATCCAAATTGCCAGCATCACCACTCTTGCATTTTGGGACCATGATGAAGTAAAATAAGGTTACTTGAACACAGACACTGTGATACTGTGATAATCGATCTGATAACCAAGACAGCTACTAAGTAACTAATGGGTGGGTAGCGTATACAGTGTGGACCACTGAACAAAGGGATGATTCATGTCCCAGGAGGGATGGAGTGGGACGGTATGAGATTTCATCACACTACTCAGAACAGTGTGCAATTTAAATCTTATGAATTGTTTGTTTCTGGAATTTTCCATTTAATATTTTTCCACTGTGGTTGACCACAGGTAACTAAAACCATGGAAAGTGAAACTGCGGATAAGGGGGAGATACTGTATTCTAAAATTTAAAATAGGGGCAGAAATCTCACTCAACCAAGCGTAGGCCCATTTAACTGGCTGTTAGATAAGAAAAATTCAATGTGTTGGTTTGTGGATTCTGGAGCTTTTAGGATCCAAGACCACCTATAACTATAATAATTTTAGTAATATTTCAGTACTGTCTATTAATTACCTATGACTATTGGGTTAGAGTTGCCCAGTAATAATCATAAAAGTTAGTACTAATTTATACTAATTTAGTGCTATGCACTATTTTTACCCCTTTTACATACTGTGCATATTTTTCATTTGCCTCTGTTTGGTCTGTAGTAAATTGCAAATATAAATACATACAGTAAATACATTTTTCCCCTCCTATTCATGTGTTGGAAAGTGTTGACTATATCATTACGTTCAATGATTTCTAAATCCCCAATTTCAATCTCCTCATTTTGAAGGCTGGCACAAAATTCTGTGATGGGCAAAATATTGTTCTTTTGCTGGGTTGTAGCTATTCAAGAGGTGAGGTTAGAGTATTGCCACAGGGTGTATCTCCTGGCGAAGCAGCATGGCATCCTTAACCACTTCACACATATGTCTGTATTCATGTGCACACTCACTGTGATGTGTCCACGTAGGTGCTATTCTTGGTTACCTAGCCTGAGAGGCCTTGAACAGAACAACCACACTTAGGGCGGTACCTGACTTGTGGGGTTTTTTTTACACGCATGTTCAAATTTATTAATTCATGCTAATTTATCCTCCAAGGTGGTTGGTTGAACCAATTCACAGTGTCACCTGCAGTATATGAGAGTCTCACTCAGTTCCAGATATTCGCCAACAAGGGGTGACATTGGGTCTCTTATTCTTCTCCATTTAATTGGTGTGAAATTGTATCTCATTGTGTGTGTTTTTTTTAAAGTTAAACTTTTAATATGAGATAATGGTAGATTCACATGCATCGTAAGGAATAATACAGAGAGATCCTGTGCACCCTTTACTGAGTTTCCCTCAATGATAACATCTAGCAAAACTACAGTAAAATATCACAACCAGCATAATGGCATGGATGCAATGTCAGATCTGATTGTCATTTTCCGTTGCTTGTACTCATCCGTACGTGTGTATATGTGTGTGTGTGTGTGTGTGTGTGTGTGTGCATGAGTATTTAATTTCATGTAATTTCATTGCATGGGTAGGTCTGTGCGTACATCACCACAGTTGAGATCCGGAACAATTCTATCACCACAAGGATCTCATCTGTTGCCCTTTTCTAAGCACACCCACTTTTCTTCCTCTCATCTATAAGCTCTGGCAGCCACCAGTTTGTTCTCCATTTCTATAATTTTGTCATTTCAAGAATGTTATATAAATGCAGTCATACAGCATAGAAACTTTGGGATTGGGTTTTTTTTTCCCTCAGCATAATTCTCTGAAGATTCATCAAAGTTGCATGTGTCAATAGTTCTTTTTAATGGCTGGATAGTGTGCCACGGTACCACATTTTGCTTGATCATTCATCCGTTGAAGGACATCTGGGTTGTTTCCAGTTGGGCTATTACAAATAAAGCAGCTACTAACCTTCATGTATAGGTTTTTGTGTTAACATAAATTTCTATTTCTTTTGGATAAATTCGCAAGAGTGCCATTGCTGGGTGAATGGTAATTGCAAGTGTAGTTTTATAAGAAACTGCCAAACTACTTACAGAGTATTTGTCCTATTGTACATTCTCATCACCAATGGGTGAGTGATCCAGTTTCTCTGCGTTCCCACCTGCGTTTAGAGTCATCACAATTTTTTATTTTAGTCATTCTGGTAGGTGTGTAGTGACATCTTATGATGATGTTAATTCACATTTTTCTAGTGGCTGGTGATGTTAAACATCTTTTCCTGTATTTCTCTGTCATTTGTATATTCTCTTTGGTGAAATGTCTGTTTGCATCATTCGCCCATTTTCAAATTTCATTGTTTTCTTATTGATGAGTTTTGAGATTTCTTTATAAATACTCTATATAAGTGTACTTTGTCAGATATGTGGTTTTCCAATATCTTCTCCCAGTCTTTAGCTTGTCTTTTCATCTTTTTAACAGCATCTTTCTCAGAGCAAAGTCTTTAATTTTGATGAGGTCCAATTTGTTGAGTTTTTCTTTTATAGCTTGTGCTTTTGGGGTCAGGTCCAACAGCGCTTTACCTAGTCCTGGATCCCAGATCCCAAATATTTTCTCCCACTTTTTTCCAAAAAACTTATAGTTTTATGTTCTACATTAAATCTAGGATCCATTTTGAGTTAATTTTTGAATAAGGTGTGAGGTTTTTTTCATAATGGATACAGCACTATTTGTTGAAAAGGGTGTCCCTCCTTCATCGAATTATTATACAGAAATGATGGCCTCAGCCAGCCACACCAGCCTAGAAGATTTTAGTGCCACTTTTTTCTGGTCATAAAGTGACTGGAAAAACCCTTACCTTTCACTTTTTTGGTGAGATATTTTACTTTGAAATTCAGAGATTTCCTACTCGAGAATCATAATCTCGTCCCTTTGTTTTTGCTTTAATAAGCAGCCTTTTATTGTGGTCATAGAGATTTAGAAAAATGTGGCAGAAGGAGAATGCCTCATTCAGAAACCTCAAGCAGAGTTTGAAAAAAGAAGCAGGAGGGAAAAAAAAGAAAAGAAAAACAAGAGAGGGCCTGGACTTCCGCTTGTATTTGGTCACTTTTTACCTGCGTTGCCTCCGTCTGCTTCCCTGTCTGTAAATGGGAACCACAGTCCCTTCTCCACAGACGCCTTGCTATAGTAACATCCCACGCATACAGCTTCCGGTCCAGGTCCGGCCGGCTGCAGCACGCTTCTGGTCCCCAGGGGATGGATGGAAGAGCAAAGGTCTTTCTCCGGGGGGTCTGTCTCTCCTTCTGAGGCCGGAGGAGGCTGGTCTTAGAGGCGTGGTAGGGAGCTGAGCAGTTGGTGAGTGGACAGCTTAGATTAATATGTAGGATGCAGGGATGGGGGTGCCATAATGTGCTCCCCACCCCGCCCCCCACACAGCGCATCCGCCTCTGGGAGCCCTGGCTGTAGAGGAGATCAGTGACGTAGGGGATTAGGAAAAGTCTGCCTGGCCTCTTCCTGCTGCCCCCGCACCTGGGGCTCTCCGCCTTGGAGATTAGTGGATGACAGCTTTGCCAGGGGACAGACATTTAAATGTCAGCTTTCGTTTAAAGGAGCGGGTCTAAGATGAGAGGGAAGAGAAGATAAGCCTTCCTCCCCGCCTCCTCCAGCAAATCAGTCCCGTGCTTTCCCGTGCGTCCGAACCCTCTCCAAACTGGCGCCTTAACTCTTCCTTCTAAGGAGCCTCGCTCTGCAGGCAGGTGTGGTGGCCCTGAGAGATGGGGCAGGTGCTGGCCCCAAATGCAGAGCTGGAGGCAGCAGTCAGAGAGGGAAAGACGCGAATCATGTCTTGGAAGCATAGAAGGTTCTTAATCTACTTTCCCAGACATAGGAGGAGGGCAGTCAAGGGACCCCAGCAGGTGTAGGCAGCTCTTCGCAACAGCGCATGCCCAGCACTGAGGGCAGTGCCATTCTCGCGGTTCATTTGTTCGTTTCTTCATTGATTCCCTTAACCCTACATTTGGGAGTTTATTTACTTATTTGCACCTTCACTGGGGACCAACCAGCTGGCCCAGCCAGCCCCCCAGTGAATATTTCTGTAGCTTCTCTTGTGTACCTGGCCCGGTGCCCAGCCCTGGGGACACAAGTGATAAAAACACGGTGCCGCTGTGCTGCGGAGGAGGCTGGACCGGTTGTGGGCCAGAGCGGCGAGTGCTGGCCCTGGCACGCTCCTGGACATAGCAGGGGCTCTGCCACACGCGTGTCTTTGCAGGCATGAGCCCGACCTCTGTGACTCTGGCCAGTGCCCTGCAGGTCAGGGGCGAAGCTCTGTCTGAGGAGGAGATCTGGGCCCTCTTGTCCCTGGCTGCTGAGAGGCTCCTGGAGGACCTCCGTGATGGTAAGAGAGTGTTTGCGGCCGTTGAGTCACGGGGGATGATGTGAAGCTTCTCAAACAAGCACATTTCTGGCTGCTGCTTCTCCATCTGTTATCAGTCCAAAGTGTTAGGGCAAGTAGGCAAATGACACCCACCATGGAGCTGTGCTGGGAGGGCGGGCCCGTCTCGTGGACCCAGAGTTGAAAGAGTGGCCTCGTTCTGCCTTGAGATTGTATGTCTAGGCCTGGTCACTAGGGAGAGAGTGGGGGCAGCTCCGTGGGCCTCTCCCACCACCTGGACAGTCTGCGCATAACCAGAGATGGGAGGCAGCAGGTAGCCACGGGATCAGCGGACACCCCATACTGTCCTCCGTGAGATGCTGCGCCAGCTTGAGTCTCATCAGGAGAGAACGTGCACACTCAGTGGTCTAAACGAGATGAGCGTGTGTTAATATAAAGAATTCTTAAACTCCGACCGAAGAATAACTGTAAGATATAAGAAAAGTCCACATAGTCCCCCAGGGCTGAGGGCTGTACCCAATGAGCGACAAACTTTGAAGGGAAGCTCCCTCCCCAGGTTGGGGTTCAGATGTGCCGGAGTTGCTGTGTTTGCAGCCCGTGATGACAGCTGCTCTGCCTGGCCATGGTGGTCTGCAGGCACTGGACAAGCCGGGCGCAGGCGATCGCCAATAGGGGCGGGGTGACTCTGGGTGGAGCCGGGCGCAGGCGGGCACAGGCCAACACAGGTGAGCCCCAGCTCCGGAGCCGGGGCGCGCGGGAGGCCTGGAGCCCGCAGCGTCTGTGTAGACGGGGTCGCAAGAAGGCGATCGCTTGGCTGAGGGATCACGCGTCCTGGACGTGTGTCGGGGCGGAGCGTCACCCGGTGTCCCCAGCACACACCGCTGATCCCCCCAGAAACGGCAGGAGAGCCCGCCCCCGCGCTGTCTCTCCGGCGCCCCCTACTGAGAAAGCTGAGCATCGCGCTCGCTGAGAAGGAGAGATGCTGAGGGGGGAGCAGGTACTGAAAGATGGAGCTGCGAGGCATTAAATCTATAACTGGAACAAACACTGGATGCTCATACTCAGAGTTCAGCTCAGAAGTCACGCGTGCTCCCCCCATGTGAGACCACACATGCGCAGTCAGGGTGAGTGTCTAGCTGGGGAGACAAGGGAGGCTGCGCACCCGTACCTACAGCTCCATCTCCTCCCAGAGCCTTCACGCCCTCTTCCCCGCCCTGGAGGTTCCGATGAACAGCTACAGTGTGCCCAGAAGACCAGCTGCCTTGGTCCCTGGCTTGGCCCCAGGCCACTCAGAATTGTGCTAATTTCCAGGTGGATCTGACCTCTTTACATTTTACTTTGGGACTCTTGGCCCCTGATGAACACTGATGCAGGTGCTGTTATCCCGGCCACCTCTGCACCCACCTTCTGTAACACCTGCTCCTGGCACACACGCATCAGGGCTGAGTTTGTTCCGCTCCGTGGTTCCCCGGGTCTTGTTCGCTATCCCTCCCAGAGGAGGATCCTGCAGGGCACCCCCCCCCCCCCCCCGCCCCAGGCATGGTTCCATGCTGGCCCTCCAGACAGCCGCCTGTCTCTACCCCCCCATCACTGCCTTGGTTTCAGATTCCTCGGACTATGTGGTCTGCCCCTGGTCGACCCTGCTTTCTGAGGCCGGAAGTCTTTCTTTCCAAGACCATAGTTCCCATGGAGAGGCTGCTCCTTTCAAGGCCCCTGAACTGCTTCAGGGACAGAGTGACGAGGAGCGGCCGGATGCGTCTCGGGTAAGGCGTGTGGCGTCTCTGCAGCGGCCTCCGGCCCCACCTCCAGGAAAGCCTGCGTCTAGGACCTCGGACCTGTCCTGGGGGTGGCATCCCCTGCTCCCAGCTCAGCCCAGAGGAACACCGGACAGAATGAGTTTTAAAGAATTTTATTCCCAGACTGTCTTGCCAGTAACTTATTAGCTCTTAGATGAGGACAAGTCAACTTCTCTGAGCCCTAATTTCTGCATCTTTTAAGTGGGGTTAATATGACCTAATCCACGAGCTTGTTGTTAACATTCAAGAAGAGGTGTTGGGAAAGCTGTGGGTAGATGGTCTGGCACATTGGTTCCATTGGCAACATGTAGCAAAACCCCTCAAAAGGACCCAAAAAGCCCTCAACTA
Source organism: Equus caballus (assembly GCF_041296265.1). Lineage (NCBI taxonomy): Eukaryota > Metazoa > Chordata > Mammalia > Perissodactyla > Equidae > Equus > Equus caballus. The sequence continues at coordinate 94,140,964 of NC_091684.1, forward strand.
GGAATTTATCCAAAGGCATGAGTAAAGATTGATTTAGCTGCAGCAATGTTTATTGTTGAATTGTTGACATTGGTGATAAATTGGAAACCAACTACATGTTCAATGAGAGTGGATGTGAAACAAGATAGTGTTAAAATGAGGCTGTAGAAGCTTGTTGAATGACCTGAAAAGAAATTAAATATATGCATTTACGATGTGATCCTAGTTGTGTAAACACACACAGAGGGGGAGAGAGAGCGGAAGTTCTAAAAATATACGCACCAAGGTGTCTGAGTGATTATTTCTGGATGGCAACATCAGTGGCGAATTTTGTTTTTTCCATGGACATGTTTTGCTTCTGAATAGCAGAAAGTTCTAGTAAACATTATTTTCAATTTGATAGAGAAGGAACTCCAAGGAGAGAAGGGTGGAGGACAGGCGCACGGTAGGCATTTCCTCGGTGCATTCTGTTCCTTTTTTCCTTGTCATTTCATGGGAGAATAGGGCCCCAGGGGCTTCCAGGTTTGGTCGGTCTGGGCCCACGTGTCTCCAAGTCGGATGACAATAGAGAAAGCATTGGAGTCCCAGTTGCAGTGGCCCCGGCTCCATCACCCCCCCTCCCCCCCCGCCCCGGGACTCCTGGCCCCTGCACCCTTTCCTCACGGCCAGGATCCCAGGGCTCCTGTGTTGGGTGCAGACTGGGTGCCTCTCAGATACCCTCTGTTCAGGCCTCTCTGGTGAAGTTCCACTCACACCAAGTTGCCTCCTACTCTCTGGACTCAGTTAAGATGCCACATCCTGAGCCATGGGATCTGACTTTCTGAGCCACCACCTGAGGGGCCTGCTGGTGCAGCGTGAAAGGGCAGGGGACCTAGTTTCCCAGGGGGTGAGCCTTAACCAATGGCAAATGAGAGTTGGGAGGGAACTGAGAAGATTAATTCTCCCCTATATCTTTCCTCCTGAACTGCTTCGAGATGGGCGAGTCTCAAAAGCTTCCAGAGGAGTTCTGAGTGCTAGGAAGCTAGGTCTGCTGTCCTTCCTGCTGCGCTCTGTGGCTTGTTGCAAGGAGATGGCCAGCATGGTGACCCCAGCCATCACATCTGCTTTGCTTCCCTTCCCCTTTTCTCTTCACCCTCATTGCCCTGAGTTTATAGCCCCTGAATGAAGTATCAGTACTTAATCCTTGCCTCAGGCTCTGCTTTCTACAGGACTTGAGCTAAGACAGATCTTGAGTGCCCCTGGGGTCCTTCCCCATCCCTCCCAGCATCCCTGGTGAGGAACAGACATCACCCTCCTGGCTTCAGCCTGGCCTCCACTGAGTGTCTTGTGAAGGCCTAGTGGCTCCTCTCCTCAGAGCATCCTTGAGCTGAGCTGAGCTGGAGGAAAACATCCTCCTGCACATGTTCCTCCATGCAGAGGAATGAGGGCTCCAGGAGTTCTTAGGGTGAAGGAATAGGCTGAGCTAACAACTGGGGAGGTGTGTTGTGGGGGTGTGGCTTAAGGGCCGCAGCCGCCAGCCTTGGGCCCTGTTCCTGCAGCCGGAGGGCAGGGTTACCTGGCCGTTCTCTCTCTTACAGCCTCCCTGCCCCTCAGTTCCATTAATTATCGTTCCCTTCTGTTCATCGCAGGCTCCTCTCTTTGTCTCACTTGGCTCAGGTCCCGTGGTGGGGGGAGTGGGGGTTGGAGGCTCAGGAAGGTGGTCCCAGGAGAGGCGGTGCTCAGGAGCCTCCCCGGCCCTGGGCCCCATTCTGAGGTTTGAAGGGTGCACCTTGACACCTCTCCTCGGGCCAACACGGGGGAAATTAAGACATTTCCCCGACTCCTCGGGATGTTAGGCCCAGGTGCAGGGGAAGGTGTGGGCAGGTCTCTAACTACAAGTCATTCATTCCACTGTCACCCACCCCATGCTCATGGCAGACATCACCAATCGATCATGGCTTCTTTCCCACTGAGCCGGGAGTGGCCTTCAAAATCCTTCTGACCACCCTTCTCCGGGCGGTGTCCACCAATGGGCTGGATTTGGGATTTGGGGTGAAGCCTGCTGTCTTGTGGCCCTGGGCTTTGCTCTGGGACACTTTTAGAGCCCTGGGAACCCAGGTAGGTGCCTAGGTGTGGACGATGCCTCTGGTGGGGCTCAGGACGTCCACTTGCGGGGTCATTTCTCCGGATGAGGGTGCAGCTTGCGAGCCTTCCTGCAGGTGTCACCCAGATGGGGGACTGACTGGTTCAGGGGCACAGACTCAGACGAAGAAGAGGCCTAACGGGCGCATGGGGCTCGGGACGCGAGCCCCTGATCTAGAGATGTGAACTCCGGAACCAAGCCCGCTTGTGTTGAACTCCACAGGTAGCCCAAGTGACCGCGTGGTTTACGTACCGTGCTTGTTAATCCAGCCTCTTCCTTCCAGAGCCCCACAAGCCTTAAGGTCTGGAGAGAGACCTCAGGGGGCTGTGCCTGGTCGGTTATAATAGAAACCTCACGATAATACACACTGACATTTAGTGAGGACGGCGTGTAACCCAGGGGCGACACAGCCCAGTGGCTCAGGGCAGGGGCTCTGGCTCCGTGTTCAAGTCTAGGCTTTATGTCTTCTTTGGGCCAGTTCCCTAACTTGCCTTTGCTTTAGTTTCCTTCTTTGTAAATTGGGGACGATTAAAATACTTGCCTCCCAGGACTGTGGTGAGGAAAATAAGTTAATATTAGTGAAAGACGTAGGGCAAGCCTGGGTATATTATAAGAGCTCCATGTCCAATAATAATGATAACACTTATTATTATTAATACCATCTTTAGGTACTTTTTACTCAATCGTCCTAAGTTTTCAGGCAGAATACTCACTTCAAAGATGAGGAAACTGAAGCTCAGAGAAGTCAGTGCTCTTCTATGACACCATGTTGCTTTGTGACAACATAGGATGCTTTTCAATCAGGTTGAATAACAGTGTGTCAAGAAGAAGAAAGCCTAGAACATGGTGGCTGGAACCACAGATATAATTATTATTTACTTAATGAGAGGTTTAAGGATTGGTCAGCAGCTTAGTAAATGTCATCAAGGTTCCAGGTGTATATTTCCATTCTACTCTCATTAGCTGCTGCCTTTTTGTCCTTAGACTTGTTGCCGCCTGGTCACAAGATGGCTGCCATGATTCCAGGTATCACATCAGTGTTCAAGGCAGGAACAAGGGGGAAAGCATGGACCAGTCCCATGTGCTCCTATTGCCAGTGAAGCAAAAGCTTTCTCAGAAGTCCCCTAACAGACTTCTCAGATGTCTTTCGCCAAAATTGGGTGTCATGGTGACCCGGGTCTTCAGCCTCTAGAGTCAGAGGCAGCAAAGTTTCAGGGAGCTGCAGATGGCTGTTGGGCTAGCCAGCCAGCAGTGGGAATTGCATGGGAATTATCCCACGTGGGAATTGCGTCATATGTCGTCTGCGGGATGGTGGAGCAGCAGAGGTGACTGGAGTCTAATCACATGCTTTTCTCTCGGGCAGATGCACGTCTATTCTCTAGGAATGACCCTCTACTGGTCAGCGGGCTTCCATGTTCCTCCAGACCAGGTCTGTACCCACGATCCTCGCCGCCTCGCCAGGTGGTGCCTGTGGCTTGGTTTAGCGGTTTTGGCCGGGGCAGGGGAACTCTGGGCCTCCGCTCCATGCTCCCGGGTTCTGGGAAAGCACTGCCAACCGATGCCAGACCTGCTCCTGCCCAGTCCAGGAGGAACCTCCAAATCCATCCACGTGGCACCCTAGGCAGCCATGATCTGGGATTGGCAAGCGAGAGATGACGTATCTGCCACTCCCACTCAGAGACTAGCGAGCAGGAGAGTTTTACAGATGCTGACGACGCAGAGTCAGACAGCGGGTGAAGCCCCCTCCTGCAGTGGGAAGCCTCCCGGAAGAGGGTCTGGTGCCCCATCGATTCGGGACAGTGCTCCCCGGATATCTTCCTCTCTGAGATCTTTCAGAGTGTTTTCTTAGAGACGCTGGGAAGGCTTGAAGCACAGAAAGGTTTAAACTTTATCATGGTATTTTACAAAATTTTTGACGACAGAATATGTGTGCAAAATTTTCATCTGACGCTGTAAGAATTCCTTAGAAACCAGTGAAACAGGAGCACACGCTGGAGACCTGCCTGGCCTGCCCATCTTCCTCCCTGCCTCCCTTCCTCCCTCTCTCCCTTCCTTCCTCCCTCCCTGTCTTCCTCTTTTCCTTCCTTCCCACCCTTGCTCTCCAATGTAACATCCCAATGCTTCTCTGTGCTCCTTCTAACACAGACACCTGCTCACATTCCTCCTCCTGTGACTTCTTCCTCGGCTCCCCTCGACCCACGAGGTTACTTCCCACTCCTCAGCAGGACACACCTGGAGCCCAGAGCTGGGCTCCTCCCTGTGGGGCTGGTCCCTCTCTGGCCCTCTGCTGTATCAGGCCTGGTTTCATGGGCATGTGGCCTGTGTAACAGCACGGGGCCTGCGCTTACAAGGGCCCCATGCTTGATTTAATGCTCTGCTGTCAGCGTCTTGAAATCCTTCTCAATCTTGAACAAGGGGCCCCACTCCTGCCCATGGGCCACGTCCTTTCAGGCATACGCCCACCTTTGCACGTTTCTCCCTCCACCTGAGGCCCGCTCCTCCACCTTTCTCCTTGTTAATTAACCCCAGCATACTTTTTGAAATACAGTCCAAGCTCCTCCCTCCCTCCCCAGCCTGGGTTAGGCTCCTTCCTCTGTGTTATTTCCATGTCTTGTGCTTCCCGAGACCAGAGCACTTATCACCCTGTCCTGTCCTTGTCTCTTTAAGTGACCGCCTTTCCCAGCAGACTGTGAACTTCCCGAAGGTGGGCCTGTCTCCCACCCCTGTCCCAGGAGCTGGGCAGTCCCCGGCACGTAAGGGCACTGCTGTTCAGGGCAGGACTCAGTGGCCTGGTCACATGCCAAGAGAGGAATTCACAGCTGATGCTCCATGGCAGACATGGTAGTGCGGCCTTGACCTGGAAAAGGGCCTTCAGTATGGGTGGGTGTGAGAAAAAGCCGGACTTTGAGTCTGACTTTGAGCTCTTCCCCATATAGATGGTGGCCACTTAAACACATGAGAGTCATGCTCAAGAAAACATCGATTTTCTCTTTTGCTCGATGTGCACACATTACGTCAAGTTCAGCCAAGATTACTGAGCACTTGGGCTGACAAAAGCCACAGTTGGTGTGTTTCTGGAGCTCACAGTCCAGGGAAAAAGGGCCCATGCGACCCACCTAAATAATTTGGCAAAATGACAGGCCGCCCAGGTGAATGTGAGTGACAGGCTAACCCCTGGGTTGATCTGGGGCGCTCGGCGTAGGTGGAAATCCGTGGTGCGGAGGATGTATTTTTTGGGAGTATCCCAAGCACATGTTGGGGCTCTCTGTGCACAAAGGATGCTCCAGCTTAGACAGCAGCAAACGACACAGCAGGTGCAGATAATTGCTCTGCATCTTGAGGCCCCGGTGACCTATCTTCCGCCTGTCCCTAACTCTCGGGGAGGAGCAGGCATCCGTCTAGTGGGGACGAGAACGCCCATTTCGGTCAGCCCACTGCGCTCTGCCGAGGCACCGGCCCAGGGGCTGAGCCCTGTGCCTCCCGCCCTCCCCTGTCCCCAGCCTCTGCAGCTCCGGGAGCCGCTGCACTCGCTGCTGCTGACCATGTGTGAGGACCAGCCCAGCAGGCGGCTGCCGCTGCCGGCCGTTCTGGAAGCTTGCCGGCTGCACCAGGACGACGCGGCCATCTACCCAGCCTCTGCCAATCTGCATGTGAGACAGCTGGTCAGCGTGGTTCTGGGCTCCGGCTCTGAGGTCAGTGTGGATCCGTGCTGTCCAACCCAGGAGCCGTGGGAAACTGTTGACTTAGCTAAATTATAGTTAGTGACAATGAAATCAAATGAAAAATTCAATTCTTCAGTCCCACCTGCCTCTATTCAAGTGCTCAGTCGCCACAGGGAGCTGGTAATGACCGTATCAGACACGTCAGATCTAGAACATTCCTGTCAGTGCAGTTCTCTTGGGCAGGGCTGGCGAAGACCTTCGGGCAAGCCCCGATTTCTAATGTGGCTAAGACCCCTGGGATCTTGGAAGAGCCTCTCTACATAAAAGCAGTCGTGTCTACAACCCGTGCGTCAGTTCCCCTCTCAAAATTCAGCTCCGTGCCTGCACAGTGCCTGGCCGCCCCCTCCCCTCTGCCACCTTGTGCCTGCAGAGGGTCCGCTTGTTGCGCTTGTCACACTATCTGCTTGCTGCCCTGTGCCCTCCCTGGCGCCTAGTGAGGGGCCTGGCACGTGGTGGGCATTGACTTAGGCTGGGTTCCCTTGAAGCAAAGCCAGGGACGAGGGTGCTTATGCAAGTCACATACTGGGGAAGCACTCCTGGGAGAGAGGGCGTGATGGAAGGAGGACAGGATGGGGCACAAGGTGGATACAGCCTTAGCCTGATCCCACGGTGAGCTCGGTGCCCGTGGTCCAAAGGCGAGGAGGTCTGCATTTCAGAGGAACCAGAGGGGGGCCAGCTGGAGGCTGGTGGGCGGCTGCTGCCCTTGTCCAGGGGCAGGTTGGAGAACTGAGACCACGATTAACTCAGGGTCCGTGTGGATGGAGAGGAGGGGACAGCTGTGGGATGCTGCCAACGGTCAATCAGAAAATGCCTCTCCCGTTCTGTCCCCTTTCTCTCTTGGTGTGTGAGCATGTTGCTCCTGTTCATTGATCCAGAGGATTCTACTTGTTTGAAAGACATTAGCGCCTACGATCCAGTGGTGTGTCGTCGTCCCCTGATGGACATGGCATTGACCCGTTGTGTTCCATTAGGAGCCCATAACGTAGATTTGGATCCCTCATTGGACATTCACCCAGGCCCTGAGCTGGGGGAGCTGCAATGGGGCATGACACGCACAGTGGGGTCCGGGAGACAGACAAGGAAGCAGACTCATGTTCTGTGGTGTCACCGAGGGAGGTGCGAGAGGAACTGCGAGAGGGGCATTGGCGTCTGCCTTGAGCGCAGAGGCTGAGAGGACTGGAAGTGAGGAGGATGTGTCTCTGGGGCTTGGGGCCCAGAGGAGCTGACAGGGAGAACCTGGCCGGTGGAGGGAGCGCACGAGCCAACACAGATGGGCAGGAGAGGCAGGCATCTCGGGGGCATGGAGGACCCCAGGGTGCATGGGCACAATGGGCACAGAGCACCCCCTGGCTTCTAGAGAACATGGTGTGAGCTCTTCCTGTGTGGGACACACGGTCCACACTGACTGGAAGGGACAGTCTGTGTGTGTCTGTTCGAATGCCCCTCCCGACACGGGGATGTGCTGTGTGCTGCACCTGACCCTCAGGTGGGGAGGAAGGCGGTGGAGGAAAGCTCCTCTGTGCAGCAAGACAGAAGCTGCCAGCTCAGGAACAGGCTGCATCAGGCGAGCTGCGAGGGCTCGGTGGCCCCGGCCTCGGATGGTCTGCACCCCTCCAAAGGTAAGTACGGCCCCAGGGGTCTGTGTCCGGCAGAGGGAGGCCCAGTCCCTGGGGGGTCCACATCCCCACAGAGGGAGGTGCTTTCCCGGGGGGTCCGCGTCCCCGCAGAGGGAGGCGCTGTCCCGGGGGGTCCTCCTCCCCGCAGAGGGAGGCCCTGTCCCGGGGGGTCCTCCTCCCCGCAGAGGGAGGCGCTGTCCCGGGGGGTCCTCCTCCCCGCAGAGGGAGGCGCTGTCCTGGGGGTCCGCGTCCCTGCAGAGGGAGGCATGGGCCCCGGCATTGTTCCCGGGTCTGCGGAGGGTGCTGTCTACTGTTTCCCACCCCCCGTGTGCCCGAGGTCCGTGCTGCAGTGGCAGAGAAGCCCGCGTAGAGTCCGCTCTTCCAGACGCCCCGCAGAGAGCCGAGTTTAGGGCTCTTCTGCGTTCTGAGGAAAGCTTTAAGCTAACAGTTACTCCTATCCAAGGAGAACTCTTTCTTGTTGAGTTCTAACTTGGACAGTTCATTGTCCATGCTGATAAAACAAAATAAAGCAAACAGCAGCAAAGAAAAATCTCTCTTGATGGGGTTCTGGGTGGAGCAAAAGGAAAAATAATTGTAAAAGATGGTTTTTGTTGTTGTTCCAGGTGAGTTAACAGAATGACTTTTAAAATAATCTTCAGATCTTCTGTGCTCTACTTTTCAACTGAATCTGAGATTAAAAAAAATTAACGTTGGTTTGTTGTCCCTGAAACAAGTTACTCCTTGCTGTTAATCTTAATCTTCCCCCCAAGACCTCCCTCAACCTCTGTAACCGTCATTTTGTTTCCATTTCTCATATGAGGAAACAGACTCAGAGAGGTTAAGTAATTTTGCCAAGGTCACACAGCTAGTAAGTCGTGATGCTGAAATCCTCCTTCCAGGCTGCCTGATTCAAGAACGCCATGCCCTTTGCCTCTGCCCATGCCCTCCACCCTACTGTTTGGTTAGTTTCAGAGAGAAGCACAGAGACTCAGAGCTCCCTGGAGCCTGGTCTGAGCGCCTCAGCACACAGTCGCGGCAGCAGCTCTGTTAACAGGTAACCAGCAAGGGGCATGGGGCTGTGAACTTGATGTGGGACATTGGTGTGGGGGCTGCTGTATCCTGCTGCTTTACTATTGCCGAGGAGGAGTAGCCTCTTGCTTCTGCAGAAGAAGCTGACCCTATTCCGTTGGCAGATGAAAAAGCCACATTTAAGGACATACGAAGCCAAGATGACGAGGGGCCCGATGGCAGCTGTGCGGTCAGGGCGTCCTGTCTCCTCTGGGAACCAGGTCCAGGCTCAGCTATGGAATGACAACATGCTTCCGTGTTGTCGTGGGCATCTGTTGCCACACGAGCCTGCGTAACAATCGCCCACAAGACCCAGCGGCTGGAAACGGTGTTTGATTTAGCTCTCGATTCTGCGTGTTGGAAATTTAGCTGTGCTCAGCTGCGGGGCTCTTCTGGACTCTGCTGGGTGCCCTTACACGTCTGTGATCAGTTCAGCTTGCCTGGGCGCCCTCGCTTCTAGGGGGAGGCTGCTGTTGTCTGGGGGAGCCCTGGCTCTTCTCCACCGGCAGGCTAGCCTGGGATTGTGCCCCTGACAGTGGCAGAGAGGGAGACAGAGAGCGAGACAGAGATGGAGAGAGAGAGAGAGAGACAGAGAGAGAGGGAGAGACGTGCACAGAACCTCCAGAACTAGCCCTCCACCACTTGGACCTCATTCCACTGGCCACATCAAGCCTGGAGGCCAGCTCAGCTTCCAGGGGTAGGGGAATAGACTCCATCTCCTGAAGGCAGCTGGGGCAAAGTCAACTGCAAAGGGCACGGGTCAGCGAGCAGAACTGTGGCTATTTTTGCAATCAGTCTAACTAGATGCTTAAATCTGCTCAAAACCCACATGGGCTCATATCTTCCTGGTCCTGGAATCTTGGACGTTGTGAAGCTCAGATATTTATTTATTTACATGTTGACTTGTTAAGGGCTGTGCCTCCACAGTTCAGCCCAGGGCTGCGGCCAGACTTGAGGTCAAATACACAGCTGAGGCCTCTGCTGGCTGCTGGCCAGTCCACCTCACAATGATTTTCCTGCCATTTAAAACTCTTATTTTCTGTTTTCCATTTTCCCAATGAATATAGCTTTAATTTTTTTTCTGATTCCATAAACAATGTAGGTTTATTGTCAAGACATTTCGAACAAGGGGCCGGCCAGGTGGCATAGCGGTTGAGTTTGGCGCACTCCGCTTTGGCGACCCCGGTTCGTGGGTTCCGATCCCGAGCTGGACCTACACCACTCACCAGCCACGCTGTGGCAGCCACCCACATATAAAATAAAGGAAAACTGGCAACAGATGTTAGCTCAGGGTGAAACTTCCTCAGCAAAAATCACCCCAAAACCCCAAAAAACCATTTTGAACACTATGTAAAATTCTAAGGAAGAAAATCAGAACCCTCTGTGACCTCATCAGCTGCTCTGGGGTGTTGGGGACCTGGGGTCACAGGACCTGCCTGTCCCGAGCACGGTGAGCAGAGGGTCCTGGTGGAGCAGAGGCCGCTGTGGCCTTGCCTCAACCATCCCCTCACCGCCCCCCAGTGGCCATGAGGCCTTAGTTGCCTCCTTCGGAAAGTGGGTATGATAGCACCCTCGTAGGCACGGGGTGAAGATGCCGTGGTGGGTACACTCCATCCAGCTGAGCCCCTGCAGGCGGTGGCTTCTCCTGGACGGGAGCCCCTTCCCTGGTTAACACTTTCTCTGCTCCTCTGACCGCTGGCCAGCACTCTCCCGGCGGAAGCTCCCCAGAACCTTCAGGAGGGCTGGCGGCTCAGCTCCGGGTCAGCTCCCTCTGTGGCAGCAGAGAACTCGCAGCCGGCAACTCCTTCTCAAAGGGCTTTCGTGCAGAGAAAGGGAAAGGTGAGCAAAACAGGACCGAAGGACACCCCCAGGAGAGGTTTGAGCGGGGAGCTGGGGTGGCCGACATGGTGCTGAAATGGGCAGCACCCATTGGAGGTCTAGGCTCCCTGGGCTGAGGTTTGTAGAATTGGGTTAATATAAATCTGGAAATTGCAATTCAGTGCAGCGGGTGTTTATCGAGTGGCCTTGTATGCTGTGCAGGATAGAAGATCGAAGAGACCTGGTTGGTGTGCGGTGATGGGAGAGCTGATGAGGCTGCATGTCCTCGGAAGGGGCCTTCAGAGCAGACAGAATGCAGAGAAAATGTGTGGGTGGGACAGGCGGGGAGGAGAGGGTCCATCCCTGCTGGTACTCAGGGTCATCGGGTTTGGGGTGTGAGGAGTGAGTTATGGAGGAGCCAGGCCAGTCTGCCTGGCTGTGAAGTCTGGCTAACAGGAGGAGTGATGTCTGGTGGCCCCTGCAGTGTGCACATGCCTCTGGGGACCCCCGGCTCCTGGCAGGCAGGCTGGTCTCTGCCGAGGGGCCAGCTTGCTAAGCTGTGCTGGAGGGTGAGATTGGGGTGGTCCTGGCATCAGCCGTCAGGTCAGAGCCACTTCTGGTGTTTAGAAACACTCCCCTGCTTCCTCAACACAATACTACCATTAGCTGAAAATCTGTTTTAATAACTACATGAGCCCGCAGTGGCCGCAGGGCATTAGCACCCCCTGGAGCTGTGACAAGCCCTCCTGGGCAGGCTACTCACTGGGGATGCTGCCTCTGAGTATCCGGACCCTTTGGGAATGTCAGACCCAGATGCCTCCAGAAGGCCTTTGTCTGTCTGTCTGCCCGTCACAGACAGATTTGCTTAAAGCTCTTCCATAAGTTAGAGATGAGTGAAGCCTGGACGAGCCTCAGGACATCCTGCTGCTGTGTGGCCCTGGGCCCCCACACTCCCTGCCGGCCCCTGCTGCTCCCCAAGCTGACTCTCAGGTCCCCGTGAGCTTGGGGGATGGAGACGGGGTCCTGGAGGCCTGACTCACCTTCTCTGCCTTTTCTTCTTGACCATTCACTAAAGATGCTTCTATTTTGGACTCTCTCAGGACACAAGTCACCCCCAGGCTGGGCTTTTGGCCTCTTGAGACAGCAGTCCTACTGGGTACCTCTGGGGGAGCATTAGAAGCCCCCCCCCCATCCTGTTGCTCATGGGTGTTGAATTTGGGCGAGTTTCTTAGTCTCTTGGAGCCTCCATTTCCTACAAAATGGGCTGAGAACATGCACCCCTCAGGATGATGGCTGGGTCTAATAACGATGGGCATTAGAGTATTCCTGGTCACAAGTGTGACTCAAACGTGGGCATCGTGAAATTGACACTAGCTGCCCATGCACGCTATTGGTTCAACATCCAGAGCTAGAAAAACGGTTCATCTGATCTGAATCTAACGGTAGTTTTATTTTTAAAAAATCTTATTGCATAAAATATGTATTTGTACTATATAATGTGTTTTATAATTTTGAGGCATACAAAAGATGTGTGAATTATGAAACTCGTCATGAAGTAGACACCCAACTTAAAAGCTAGAACATCGCCAAAACCGCCACACCCCTTGTAAGGCTTCTGCTTTGCGATGACCCCCTAGCTGGGCCCAGTTTGTCCCGTTCGCTGAAACTTGTCTCCTGCTGGCTCTGGGGACAGAGTGCTGGTCGGGGATGAGGGAGGTGAGCCCGTGGGGGAAGCCCAGTCCCAAAGCTGGGGGTGTAGCCCCGTGGAACGTGACTTCCCTTCTCTACTGAGTGACTCTGAGTGTTTCCCCAGTTCTCCAGGCCGGAGTTCGTCCTGCTGGCTAGAGAGGCCCCTGTGACTTTGCATCTGCCTGGATCCATTGTGGTAACTGCTGGGCTACACTGGGCAGGGGTGGAGGGTGGCGAGGGAACCGCCCAGCTAAGCAGGCCCAGAGGCCGCCTGAGCTCTGACTGGGTTCTCAGGCTGGGAGGGCCCTGGGGACGCTCATTCTCCCCCCTGCAGACCCCTGCCAGAGCCCTCTGCTGGGTCACGTGCCGCTCACATCCTTCAGCCCTTCCCTGTGCCTTTAAGAGGAACCCTCTGTGACCTCTGCCTAAATCCTGCTTGTCTTTCCAGACTCAGCTCAGCCTCCATCCCCTCATTCAGTCAGGAAGTCTTGTTCAAGCATCAAGTAGGCACCAGGCACTGCTCCAGACCCCAGATCCGCCATGTGAACAAAGCAGAGCCCCCTTCCCCTGGAGCGTGCATTCTAGCCTTTGTGTAGTTGTCTGATTTCAGGGGTGGAAAAGTCACTCTCCTTTCCCTTAGCCCTGCTGCCCCAGCCCAGGAAGGCTGCGGACCCCCGCGGGGTGCAACCCGTCTATGGAGAGGCACTTGCTACCTGGGTTGGGAGTGAGTGACAGGCTTGTCCCTTCTGAGCCGTTCACCGAAAGAGCTTTGGTGCTGCTGGCCCAGCGTGGGGGCAGCCACTGCAGGCCCTGCTCTGGGATGTCTGTGTGCCTCACTGGGGCCCTCCTGAGCCAGTGCCCTGCAGAGGAGGGGAATGACCGTGGACTGGGAGCGGGTGGCCGCCCTGGGTAGAGGGAGGCAGAGGTCCGAGGGTAGGGAGGGGGAGAGGGAGGCGGGGAAGGGCGGGGAGCACCTGGGAGCGGAGGAGTTGGCAGCCAGAACCCATGGCCAGAGACGGGGAGGCAGGACCACTGTGAGCTGAAGCCCCATGTGCATTTTCCATTATCCCACTGGACCTCTCTTAGAAAACACACATTCAAAGATGCAATTCCTGTATTAAGAATTTTAAGAGGGCAGCTGCAGAGCATTACACCCAAGCACAGGGCCCTTCAAAGCCCGTGGGGTGGCCCCTGCACTAGTCTCTCTCTCAGGAGTGGCCCTACACTGCATGTGAGACAGCCCCTTGGGGGGGCAGGCACACAGCGGGGGTGGAGCCAGGGGGCTTGGAGCAGGCCACATGATCAGCTCCGCCAGGGACCCTGCGGGAACCCCTCCCACAGGGTCCTCAGACCTGCACGGGCCCCTGCAAGGCTGCCCCTTGGTGTCCAACGTATGGCTGCAGGCATGGTCTCGATGGCAGTAAAACCATACACACTGGTGACCGGTGTCCATCCATGGCTGTCATCTAAGGAGGAGTTCCCTGGGGAGGTCTGGGCCAGCCCCCAGGCTGGGCTTCGAGGCACAAGGTGCTGTGGCCGCAGACAAGGGTCCTGAGCCCACCTGGAAGGCTCTCAGGATTTTGCCGTGCGGAGAAGGAGGGTAAGAGCCTTCCAGGCAGTGGGCGCCGTGCAGAGACACAGGCAGACGAACCCGTGAGGGGGTGGAATGGTGAGCCGGTCTGGGCTGCCGAGTGGAGGTGGTGGTGGTCGGGGTGGGATTGGGGTGGAGATGAATCTGGAATGAATCTGAGCAGGAGGAAGAGGCAGAGGCAGGATGCCATGGGTCTGTTTCTGGACGAGTTAATCCCCTTGGCTGCAGCCCTCTCTGTCACCTGTGCCAGCCCAAATTCTCTCCGCTGTGCTCTGCGGGGGCCTGGCGGGACAGCATCAGCTTGACCAACACCCCCCGGAGTGGAGGATTCACTGACGAAGCCCCTGATTAGTCCTCTTGGGAAACAGAGCCAGAATTTCTGCAGGGGAAAGACGTCCGTTCCACCTGCCTCTCAGCCCTCCTGGCCCCCCAGAGCCGGGCAGAGGGTGAGGATTTGAGTCCGGTTCCACCGCTTACTAACTTGGCAACTGAGGGCAAGTCCCTTACCATCTCGGAGCCTTGTTTCTCCTCTGCCGAACAGGAATCAGAAACGTTCTTATCTTTGAGGGTTGGTTGTCAGTTAAATGAGACAATGCATGTAAAATGTTTAGCATAGCAGCCAGCCCGGGGTAAAGATGCCATGTCTCGTAGTTATTGTTATAATTGATACTCTTATTGTTGTTTTCAGACCAAGAAAGGGAAATCCTATCTGGCTCTCAGGGACCTCTGTGTGGTGCTGCTGAGCGGGCAGAGTCTGGAGGTGAAGTGTGACGTCACGTCGACAGCGGGCGCCATCTTCAACGCTGTCGTGTCCTTCGCCAACCTTGGGGAGCTCGCCTACTTTGGTTTGGCTTACATGAAAGGTAAGTGTCTCTGGGGAGGCGACGGCTGGCCTGGTACCTCAGGTAACCCAGGTCTCCAGGTACCTGAGTGCTATTCCTTCTACGAAAACTGCTCGAGACTAGGACACCTCACCCTCCACTCTTGGAAACTGGCGTGGTGAAGCCTTCATGGTCATGTGCACAGTGTCAAGTCGGCGCAGGAGACTGTCATGAAGTAGTGCGGGGAAGATGTGGGCTTCTGTGACTTGCTGGGTCTGGTTGATCAACCTCAGTGCATTCAAGTGAGACAGGCAAATGTTTAAAACAGTTCCATCTAGGTGGGACTGTAAAATGGTACAGCCACTGTGGACGGTATGGCAGTCCCTCAAAGAACTAAAAGTGGATTTGCCATATGATCCAGCAACTGCACTTTTGCATGCATACCCCAAATAATTGAAAGCAGGATCTTGGTTATATACCCCTGTTTGTAGCAGCATTATTCGTAGGAGCTAAAATGTGGAAGCAACCCAAATGTCCATTGATGGATGAATGGATAAGCAAAATGTGGAATATACATACAATGGAATATTATTCAGCCTTAAAAGGAAGGAAATTCTGACATAGGCTGTAACATGGATGAACCTTGAGGACATTGTGCTAAGTGAAATAAACCTGTTGCAAAAAGACAAATACCGTAGGATTCTGCTATGTAAGGTACCTGGGTTGTCAAATTTATAGAGACAGAAAGTAGAATGGTGGTTGCCAGGGGCTGGGGAGAGGAAGAAGGGGAGAGACTGTCGAATGGGTACAGAGTTACAATTTTGCAAGATGAAAAGAGCTCTGGAGATGGATGGTGGTGATGGTTGCACAACAACGTGAATGTACTTAACACGACTGAACTATACACTTAACAATGGTTAAGATGGTAAATTTTATGTTATGTGTATTTTACCGCAATAAAAAAAAAAATTACATCTAATCACATAGGACTAATGGGAAATCAGCACCCCCACCCCCAGGAGCCTAAGTTAACAATCCCTTCCCAATATCCTGAAGGAAAGGGGGTCTACAACTTCTTTCCATCTTTGCCCTTCCGTTAAGGCTCTGTATTTCCATCTACTGTGAATCTCTTTGCTGTGGTCTTTAGCCACTGTGAGGAGTAATGGGAAGGAGGCCGTGGTGGGATCACGGGCCTTCAGGTTGAATCCTGGATCTCGCAGCCCACCTTGCTTAGGTGTCATAATCTCGCTTTTCCTCTATTCTTCCATCTCCAATGGGAGAAGCTCACAAGCCTATTGTGGGATCATTCCGTGTGCCATGGGGTTGGGGGTGTCCTTGTCTCCCCATAGTTCTCAGCAGACCTCGGAAAGAGCTCTCTCCCAAGTAGAAAGAACAAGCATTATCTGCTTGGATGTGGTCAGTGGATGTTGGCTCCATCTTTTGTAAAATTGAATAGAAGAATCCTTAGGAAACATTGTATTTTTATTGATCTAAAACATGCAATCTAAATAAAACCAGTATGCCGACTCTAGGAGTACAGCCTTAAGGCTTATCTCCTGCTGCCTCCTCCGGGTCAGGTCCCATCCCGGACCCCTCCCGGGTGGACATTCTAGAGCCACTTAGCTGGGGCCTCCTGGGTAAATCATTCAAAAGCGACCAGTCTTGGGTTTAAATATAGGCCCATGTGGGAGGGTTTGCCAGTCACACTGTCATGGGGACCTGCCTATGCCCTGGGGAGAAGTGACCTTAAGCAAAAGGTGAGTCAGTGTGAGGAGTCAGATTCAGCAGCAAGGGCTTAGGGCACAGGGGGCAGAGGTCCAGGCACCATGTGGTGACTCCCATTTGAACCACTCTGGACACCTCCTTCCCTCGCCCCAGCTTGCATATGCCTCTGGGAGAAAAGGCTGGTTCCCCATGTAAAACCTCTGCCTTCCAAAACTTGGCATGACTCCTGTGCCCAGGCAGCCTGCTATGGAGCGCCTCTGGGCTGCGAGGGTGGAGCATGGTGAGGGGTGTGGGGAGAGCAAGGCTGGGGCAGAGTGCAGGGGTCCCAGGAGAGGGCCAAGGGCGGCCACACAGGATGGGGAGGGGGTCAAGCCCTACCTTGAAGAGAGCAGGGCGTGAAGGTGGTGCCTTCAGGGGCTGGGCTCGTTCAGCCTCTCTCCCAGAGGTGCTTGAAGACAAATTCAACAGGAGTTCAAGTCCTGAGCTTGGGTTGTTGGAGTTTTCAAGCGGGCAACGTGCAGGTGCAAAGACAAAGGTGAATGCATTTGTGCCCTTTCTCAGTCTGCTCAGGCTGCTCTAACCATATGCCATAGACTGAGTGGTTTAAACAACAGACATTTCTTTCTCACAGTTCTGGAGGCTGGGAAGTCCAAGGTCAAGGGTGAGCATGGGCAGGTTCTCGGTGAGGGCTCTCCTCCCGGCTTGCAGACAGCCACCTTCTCACTGAGTCCTCACACGGCAGAGCGAGCAAGCTCTGGTCTCTCCTTTTTCTCATCACATTAACCTCATCTAAACTTGCTTACCTCCCAAAGCTCCCGCCTCCAAATACCATCCAATGGCGGGGGGAGGGTTAGGGCGTCAATGCATGAATTCAGTCCCTGACACGCCCGTGCCTGGGGAGGCTTGGGATGGTCCAGGTGATGCAGAACGCTTGGCCCATGGCAAGATCGACGTTCTCATCCCTTTGTTTCTCATTTCATCTCCATAAGATGGGAGCTGGAAGGCAGATACTAAGTAATATCTTCTCTAAGATAAATAACCACACTTTCTCCTTCTGGTGCTGAGTTTCTCTTCCTCCGCCTTCTCCTCTTTGCCTCCTGCTCTTGGCCCCTCAGACGCTGTGGTGGCAGGTATGCAGGTGGCTTGCTTCCTGCTCCCTCCGGTACTCCCAGGGCTGCTGTCTGACCCTCTGGACAGGGCTCAGGGCTGTGGGGCTGAGGGGTGCCGCCTGCCCCGCTGCTTTTCCCTCCCAACGCTCTCTATTTCCATTTCAGGCAAAGAGTTCTTTTTCCTGGACCCTGAAACCCGGCTGTGCAAGATAGCCCCCGAAGGCTGGAGCGAGCAGCCCCGGAAGAAGACATCTTCGGACGCCTTCACACTCTTCTTGAGGATCAAGTTCTTTGCGGGCCACTGCGGGCTGCTCCAGTGAGTGCTGCAAATGCCTTTGTTCCTTCGGCCTTTGTCTGTGTGCAGGTTGAAGTTAGCGACAACAGATAGGCCAGTGCTTGGAGAACTGCAAATTATGTGTAAATAACAACAGTTATTGTGGTTGATCTTGTTGATTGGATTCCAATATGACAGAAAAGGGGGGAAAAATCAGTGTTTGGGGGCATGCCCGGGTCAAAATGAGAGCTTGCCCTTTTGTTTGGTACATACTCCACTTGAGGTCAAAGTTCTCTTCCCGCTGACCCCAATGTGCCCCTCCCCCGGCAGCCCAGTGAGGAGTCTGGAGGAGAGAGGGGGTCATGACTTCAGAGTGGGGTCCCTGCCTCTTCAATCCTTTGCTCACTAAAAGGACCGTCTAACTGCATCTCAGTTTTCTCCCTTGAACCACAGCAGCAAACATCTCCGTGGGCGTTGGGTGAAGTGCGTGGCACAGAGCAGCCCTCCACTAGGGGTGGGAGGCATGGTGTGATAAAGACCACCCTTGTCTTATTGGCATTGCCGTCTGGGTTCTTTTGGGTCGTATCCCGTCTCCTCTCCTTTCCCTGCTTCCCAGACTGAGAAAACCCTCTGGCTTCGGCGTCCTCCCTTCCCCTCAGCATTCCAGTGGCCTTTATTCCTGCATTTCTTTCCCAGGCAGAGCCGGACAAGACACCAATTTTACTTACAGCTTCGGAAGGACATCCTGGAGGAGAAGCTGCACTGCAACGATGAGATGCTGCTGCAGCTGGGGGTCCTCGCCTTGCAGGCCGAGTTTGGCAATTACCCTGAGGAGGTAGGGTGGAAACCTGGGGCCCTTGGTGGGGTCACTGGAGAAGCAGTCATGAGACAAGGGGGATCTGTCAGAAATGTGGAGAGTGAGCCTTTGAGAAGTGCTGTTAACATCTGCCACTGAGATGGGGTGAACTGCACCCATCCATCCATCCATCCATCCATCCATCCGTCCGTCCATCCATCCGTCCATCCATCCATCCATCCATCCACCCATCCATCCATCTATCCATCCATCCTTCCATCCATTCATTCATCCATCCATCCATCCATCCATCCATCTGTCTATCCATCCATCCATCCAACAAGCATTCATTGAGTGCTCTTTGCTAGGCTCTGGGGGTACAAAGATGAACCAATCAAGTTTATACGTTGTAAGGTAGTTCTAGTCTAAGATCCCTCCTAAAAACAGTAATTTACTAATATGTTGAGTTCCTATCATTATCATCATCATCATCAATAGTAATAGCCAATCTTTATTAAAAGACCACTCTGTACCTGTCATTGACCTAGACATTTTCCACAGTGCTAACTCCTTTGACCCTCACAGCAACATTGCAAGGCTGATACTATTGCTCACATTTTCTAGAAAAGCGATCTGAGACCCATGTAGCTAGAAAATGGTAAGTCCAAATTTGAGTCCAGGTGTGTCTGACTCCAAGGCCAGTGCTGATTCTGCTGGACACACTGCCTCTCAGATGGCAGCTCTAAGCTTGTTGACCAAGCCCTTGTCCCTGCCCCAGAATCACATGTAAGTTTCTTTAATTTGGTTTGCCTGGGATGGTCCTTTGTTATAGTCCCCGGGGAGTTAGTTGAGGCTACTGGTTATTTAATTTGCAGATGCATCAAAGTAGGGAGAGATGATGCTAATATATTTATTTACTTAATTAGGATTCAAAATGAGGAGGCCAGGCAGGAAGGCGGGACCAACCAGTTGAGCTGTGACAGAGAGCAGTGCCGCTTTGCTCTCAGGTTCATGAGCCCCTCCAGTGACACATGTTCAAGATGAGGGGGCAGGGGCTTAGCAACAGACCTCAACAGAGACTGAGCAATGTGACCCAGCAGTGTGACATGGCATCCAAGTGCGGAGTTCGTCTCTGGCTGCATCAGTAGAAGCAGAGAGGGAAGAGCCAGGGAGGTGAGGGTGCCACGATTTCTTCCCAGGTGACCTCCCAGACAGTGCACTGGCTTTTATCTTGGAGAGCATCGCCACCGTCATATGACAAAAACTTGGGTGCCTCTAGGGAGTGCTGAACTTGGAGAAGAGATGCTCTAGAGAGGACGTGAGAGCTGTGTGAAGGAGTCTACTGCTCAAAGGAAAAATGGAAAGGCTTAACCCATATGTCCTTGGGCCTTTGAATGCTTTCCCAGCAGTGTCTGCACGTCCATCACAATCTCACCCACCCTCCAAGACCAACCCCAACCACACAGCTTTCCTGGTCTCCCCGCAAATGGAAGGAAACCCTCCCTCCACCCTCTGAACCCTTTGAACGTCTCCCCCACATCCCTTGGCCAAAATACGTGATTACTCAGCACTCTCCTAATAGCAAGTGACAGAAAAGCGGGCTCAGATTGGCTTGGATAAAACATGTCATTTATTGGCTTGCAAAACTGAAGTGTCTAGGCGCTCCCTGCCCCTTTGACAAGTCTCTGTGCCTGTCATTGCTTTCTTTGTGGCTTCTCCCTGTCTCCTCGGCCCCCAGGGCTGGGATCCTAACCGTGCCTAAGGCTTGCTGGGTGCAGGGGCTCAAAGACACCAGCAGGACTTATGCTTCTTGCGTCTCCAGGCTGTGTGCTCTCCTCAGTCAGGTTTGCCTTCAGCAGCTTCTGGATTCCACCCTCCTAGTTGCACCCCAGCACCAAAGGGAGAGACCCTCTCAGTAATGCCATGGAAATCCTGAGGTCCTGTCTCCTTGGTTCTGATAGGGTCGTGTGCCCACGCTAAGCCAATCACTGTGCAGGGAAATGCCATGTTCTGATTGGTTGGACTTGACTCACATGTCCATCCTGGGAGCCACAGGTAGAACTTACACTATACAAAATGCTGACTGAGGGGGGACTGAGGGGGAGTGGGGATGGTTCCCATTTCCAGAAAGAAAGGGAACAGTTGCACATGGCCAAAAATATATGTCCCCCACCAGTGGGCACTTATTGGTCAGTAAAGCTACATCCTTGGTGAGATGTATTAGGAGAAGATGTATTAGGCTGAAGTTCTGAGTCTGCTGGGGTCATCTGGGTCTGGCCTTGTGTTGTGAGTTGAAGTGTGTCCTCCAAAATCCATGTGTTGGAGCCCTGACCCCCAGTACCTCAGAATGTGACTGTATTTGGAGATAGAGTCTTTAAGGAGGTGATGAAATTAAAATGAGGCAGGCTGGGGGGGGCCCTGATCCAATATGACTGCAGTGCTTATAAGAAGAGGGGGTTGGGGCACCCAGACAGACACTGGGATGCAGGAGCACAGGGGAAAGACCGCATGAGGACACGGCGAGAAGGTGGCCACCCACAAGCCAAGGAGAGCGGCCTCAGAAGAAACCAACCCTGTTGACACCTTGATCTTGGACTTCCAGGCGCCAGAATTGTGAGAAAATAAATTTCTGTTGTTTAAAGCACGTTGTCTGTGCTCCTTTGTTATGGCGGCCCCAGGAAACTAATGTCCCTTGAGTCTGAGAAGGAGAAGCTGTGGTCCCCACTGAGTGTGGACGTCTGGAGGGGGCTGTGTTCTTCATCCTCAGTGTAGGGTGGAGAGGGCAAAGGTGTGGCCTCAGTCACAGTGCCTGTGTTGTCCCCCCATCTGAGTTTAAGAGCAAGGACAGGCTCGAGAGTTAGAATGGTTCTTGAGAAGAGTGGCTTTCAAATGTTTTGTCCCATGACTCATGATAAAAAGTGACAGACATTATAACCAGCACACACACACGCACATATTACAGAACTGAAGAGAAGTTTCTGGAGGTGAGATGCACTCTTTCTATATTTGACGTACACTGGTATTTCCTGTTCTATTCTAGTCAATTTAAAAATACTGCCCGTGAACCACAGAATTGATTTCATAGTCACTCATGGGTTGCAGGCCTCAGTTTGGAAAATGCTTTTCAGACTATACCAATATCGTCTCGCTTTCTTCCCATGAGATCTTCAGAAGGTGCCACCATGTCTGGAGTCTTCAAAGTCCCTCTTTATCCCCACACACTGCTGTGTTTTTCTTCACAGCATTTTTCACCACCTGGCACAGCATATCCATTTATTTATCAATCTTATTGTCCTCTCTGTGAGAATGGAATCTCCCTGAGGAGAAAAGGTTTGTCTGTTTTGTTCTGTCATTTCCCCAGCACCAAAGTGGTGCCTGAAACACAGGGAGTTTGCTCAAGAGCTGTTGGTCTCAGGAGTGGATGGATGAATGAATGGAGTGCTGGCTTCTGGACCGGATGACACTGTGGATAAAAGTCACCCATCAGGAAGCCAGCAGCTTGCTTGTCACGGAACAGTGGGTTAAATCCCAACGCCCCCATCCCCACTCCCCTGCACCTCCCTCAGTCCCTGGGGCCTGGGACTTTACCACCTCCTCCTGGCAGCAACCCAGCTTGGGAGGGCAGTCTCCTAGAGCTGGTCTGGCCCCATAACCTCCTCCTTGCCCCTTTGACAGGCCTCCAGCCCAGTCACTGCTGCTGCTTCTGGGAGCTCCTTCCTGTCTCCTCAGGCCCCAGGGCTGGGGGCCTTACCTGGCCTGGGCCAGCTCCCTCTTGCTCTCGTGCTGCTCCTTCTGAAGGTCTTGGAGGAGAAGACATTGGAGGGTGTTCTAAGGTGCCCCGGCGCATCAGTTGACATCCTTGCTACAGTTTCTAGTCCAATCCTGTGTGTGGCTCACGTGGACAGGGTAGGGGGGCTTCTGGGGGCAGTGTTAGTTTGTCCTTGGCAGGCTCCATGGAGCAGAGGAGTGAGCCTGAGTTTTGGAGTCAGACAGAACTGGGTCCAAACCCTGCCTCTTTCAGTGGCTCTGTGCTTGACCTTGGGCACATTATCTCTCTAAGCCTTGGCTTTTTGTCCTCAAAATGGAGACAATAGTAGGCTCCTTGCAAAGCTGCCATGAGGGTGGAAGGTGGTAACATATGTACATATGTATGGCACCCACGTGATAACTGCTCTCTGCAGGCTTCCCTCCCCCTCCCCCATTCTGATTAGAAGTGTGCTCTATTATAAAACGACCCAAAGACTAACTTTCAGTCTACGGATTCGCACACACGATCTTACACCTGAGACCCTAACTAGGGCTTAGAGTAGGGGAAACTGCAGGCCAGGTCCACTGAAGGCAGCTGGGGAGCCTGAGTAAGACCCCTTACTGATTCCAACTCCTTCCTGTGGGATCATTTGCCCCAAAGCCCCAGGGGCCCAGAGGTGTGTCTGGGCGCCCCATTCTGGCAACCCGCTGCCTGTCCAGTTTCTGACCCACTTTACCCAGCTCCGGCCTCATCCACCACCTCCAGCTCCTCCCCCAGGTCCTGCCCAGCCTCAACCTCTCCCACTGCCCTGGGGACCAGCGCGGTTTCCAGATGCTCTCCGCTGCTCCCATAGGCCGACCTTTCCTCTACCCGGTGTGCGCGTAAAGGCAGATTACGCAAACGGATTCCTCTGCGCATGCGCACACTCAGCCCTACTTCCTGGAGGGCCTGCTCCAGGCTCGGCCTCGTCTGAGCCTTGCCTCAACTCTGCAGGGCCGGGATTATTTCCATTTGAGAAAAATGGTGCCTCTGGGAGGTTAGATGAGCTGATGAGAGCACTGCCAGGACTCACATCTAAGGCTTTGCTTCGCTATGTGCCAGGCGCGGTGGTGGGCACGTCAAAGGGCGATGGGGGAGGCTCCGAGAGGAGAGCCCCTCCTGCGTCTGCGTCGGTGAGTGGCAGGAAGCGGGACGGCCGGTCCGGGGAGCTGCAGGTGTGTCCTTGCAGCCCTGGCTAAAGCGGCTGTCGGCCTGGGCGGGCACGCTGGTGGGATGCGGGAGGCACTTCGTGTGCCCTCCTCAGGGGCTAACATATGGTGTGATAAATGGTTCTGGAACTGGACAGAAAAAGAATCTGGAAACCACTGTAGTGAAAGATTGGAAGCCACTGAAGAATTCTAAGCAGGGAAGTGACATGAATACATTTGCAGTTTAACAAGGGAGACAAAGATATTTTGGTATAAAGTAAGTATCCTTAATCACATCATTGCAACAGACGACTTTCTTCTGGGCGCATTCTCTTCCAGCCTTTGCCCACCCCCGCGGACTTACCCCGCTGTAAAGGTGACCACCTTCGGTTCGCATTCTGCTTCTCACTGATGGTCTGTGTCTTCCCACGGCCTTCCTAACCATCTTTTGGGATGGCTAGGCGTTTTGCTGGAGCAGGGCTGGAGCTTCCCTCACTTGTCTGTTCTCTCAGCATCCGGGATCTCCCAGAAGGGCCATGGACGTGGTAACTACTATTATTATCGTTCCGGTTGCTTCTGATCTTTCCTTTTCATAAATGACATGGAAATAAATGTTTGTGCTGGAGCTTTTTTAGGCCGACATTGACTTCTTCTCTTGGCTACACTCCTAGTAATGAGATGCTGGCTCAAAGGTCCTAAATACTTTTTAAAAATGTTTAAATAGACTTTTTTGTTAGAGTAATTTTAGGTCCACAGCAAAATTGAAGGGAAGGTACAGAGATTTCCCATATAACCCCTGCCCCACACATGCATAGCCTCCCCATTATCAACACCCCCACCAGAGGGCTACTTTGTTCCAACTGAAGAACCTGCATTGACACATCATTACCCCCCAGAGTCTACAGCTTACATTAGGGTTCAGTCTTGGTGTTGTACAGGCTATGGGTTTGGACAAATGTACAATGATGTGTACCCGCCGTTATGGAATCATACAGAGTGGTTTCACTGCCGTCCTGACCCTCTGTGCTCCACCTCTTCACCCCTCCGCCTCCCTACCCCCTGGCAAGCACTGATCTTTTTTACTGTCTTCATAGCTTTGCCCTTTTCAGAATGTCATAGAGTTGGACTCTTACAGTTTATAGCTTTTTCAGATTGGCTTCTTTCACTTAGTAATGTGCGTTTAGGCTTCCTCCATGTCTTTTCATGGCTCATTTCTTTTTAGCGCCGAGTAACATTCTGTTGTCTGGATGTACCACAGTTTATTTACCCACTCACCTACTGAAGGATATCTTTCATTTCCAAGTTTTTGCAATTAGGAATAAAGCTGCTGTAAATATCCGTGTGCAGGTTTTCGTGTGGACATAAGTTTTCAGCTCCTTTGGGTAGATACCAAGAAGTGTGATTGCTGGATTGTATGGTAAGAGTACGTTTAGTTCTGTAAGAAACTGACACACTGCCTTCCAAACTGGCTGTACCACTTTGCAGTCCCACCAGTGTTACCGCGCCAGGTTCATTTTTGCCCACTGCCCGGAAAGCCAAACACCCAGACGACGAGATTGCAGCAGAGAGAGAGTTTACTCACAAGGCAGCCATGCAGGAAAGTGACAGCATGAGCCTCAAATCCACTTCCCCAAAAATAGGCACTCAGGGATATTTACGGGATGAGGGGCAAGGTGGTCAGAAATGTGGAGGGAGGGGATTGGAGGTGAGGTCATTGATGATCTGTGCAAGCATAGTCAGACTTCACGCCTCTTCATAGGACGTATGCTCACAAAATGGCGGCATGAGTATGATCTGAAGGTGAAATTTTTAGCCTCTCAACGTCAAAAGGTTGCCTATTGGACGTCTGCACGGGCCCGGTTGATGAGTTGGTGGACTCAGCCAGCCTGGAGTGGACAAAGGGGTTCTATTTCCTGAAAAACAGCTCACACACCCATTACCATGGTGACCCAGGCTCCAGGAAGATGTTCTCTGTAGGAGCCTCGTGGGAGTCAGATAGCATTTTGCCTAAGCAGCACAGTTAACAATGGGTGAGTTAAACAGCTAAAAGCTGTAATCAGTAATTGCAAAAAGGAAAAAAAACCTTCAGTTCCTAGCTACTTAATCATCAATGGCTAATTTGTTGCTGGTTTCACCAGCAATGAATGAGAGTTCCAGTTGCTCCGCATCCCCATCAGCACTTGGTGTTGTCAGTGTTCTGGATTTTGGTCATACTAAATGCAGTTTTGTGTACTAGCTTGCTGAGCAATTTCTTTCCCTCTGCGTCTCTGAGCTGAGCTCAGAACTGGCACCGGCCAGCCTTAGGCTGGAGGAGTTCAGTCCACAGCCACATGGGGACAGGCCTGTGCCACACCAGGAGCGTGGGTATATAGTGGATGCTGTGCTGTCCCCTTGAGATCCCTTCCTCAGGCCAAGTGACCCACCCCAAGCCTTGAGAAGTTCAGATGCTCCGGGCTCCCTGCTGCTTTTCTCGTGGCCAGCTGTCCTCAGCTGTGGGGAAATGTCTTGCCTGAGATTAGGCCAAGAGGGGCTGCCTGAGCCCGGGATGGGCTGATTCAGGAATACGGGGCAGGGTCAGCTACTCGCTCTGCCAAGTGCTGCCTTTCTCATTCTTTACAGGTGACCCTGACGCCACTCCTCCAAGATGTCTGCATTCCTCTCTCTGCCCCAGAGCCTGCATCCGGGAACCCGGCATCAGGCTGCGAGCGATGCTGATCTGCCAGCCGCTCCCGGTGGGGCTACAGCCTCCGGTTCCCTGAAGAGCAGACCTGGTGAAGGTTCAGGCCTGGGGCGGGGTGGGGGTGTCAGATCTTCTCTCATTCAGGGGGCTACTTCTTGATCACCTTCTCATGGAGAAATGGTCCCGCAGCCAAGACCTCCCTGGTCAGAGGGGACAGTGTGCCAGGAGCACAAGCAGACAGGAAAGCTAAAGGAATAAAAAGAAACAAAAGTTTTAGGGCCAGGGCTTTCCGTACCTTTTGGGAAGTGGCGTGGCACCATAGAATGTGTGAGGGCTTTGGGTGACCAAATCTTGTGTCTGTCACTTACAAGCATTGTGACCTTGGCTCTGTTGAATGCCGTCCTTCCTTATTTGTCTTGTTCTCTTGGTAATGGCAATAATAATGCTGTCCTTGTAGGATTACTGTGAGGATCAAAAGAGTATCCTGATGACCAGTGGGCATACAGAAGGGTCTCACAAATGGGTGGCTCCTTTCTTCTCTCCCTCCTATTCATGTCATGTGGTTTGGCCCAACTTCTAATTTAGTGGAAAAAGATATCCCGGGTGGGCTCTTCAGAGGAGCATCTTTGCCCTGGGGCCGCAGCCTGAGTTTTGACAGCACACAGACTTCTGTTCTGCTCAGAGCTCTCCAGAAGGCATCTTGGTCGTCACCTTCTCTTCTGCATCTTATTTCCAGCAGGGAGAGAGTAAAGCCTACTTTCGAGTTGAAGATTACGTCCCAGCAAGTCTGATTGAGAGGATGACCGCTTTCCGGGTCCAGGTCGAAGTCTCAGAGATGCACCGTCTGAGCCCCATGCTCTGGGGAGAGGATGCTGAGCTGGAGTTCTTGAGGGTGAGGGCTCCGTACCTTTGAGAGGGATGTTGGTGTTCAAGGCGATGTAGTCAGCAATGCCCTCCAGAGCCTTCTCTCTGGGTCGGATGTGCTCAGACCGGTGAGGAGGTACGAGCGAGGGACTTGAGGCTCTGGGAGGAACGAAGCTCCATTGCCCTGAGGGGCAAGGAGAGGCTTCTGGAAGCAGGTGGCATTGGAAACGATCCCTAAAGACGGGTAGGGGTTAGTGGTCTAGCATTGGTATGGCCGGCCTTTCTCCCACCCTAGAGCTCACAGTCACTTTTCTGTGAGTAGAGAGACCACATTTCTCACAGACGACATATGGGACAACTGAAGTACAAAACTGGGGCGTGAGCCAAGGGCAAAGCCACTGAGAGACCCCAAGTTTGCAGCTTCCGGGCAGCTATCCAGGCACAGCACAGATGGTGTGGTCCCTGCGGGTGGGTCCAGCTCTGGTCCACTCTTTCTTCAACCCTCGAGCAAAGCAGCGGCATTTCAGTCCCCCATGTTGGTGGGCACACACAGAGCCCCCATGGATAGACTTTGCTCACTCCACAGCTTACGCCAGATGTGGGCCAGGCACTGTGGGGATCAGAGACAGAAAGGACGAATTCCCTGCCCCCAGGGAGGACAGACAGGTGTGTAAGACAGTGATAACTGCCTGATGAGAATGATAACAACACCAGGATGGTGCTGTTACTCTATATCAGGATGGGAGGGAATGGCCGCTCTGCCCGTGCAGATGGAGCTGGGGGCACATGGCTGGAGGCGTCTCCTGCACCCCCAGGGCAGGATACCCGCTGGCCTTTAGAGTTGGGGAGCAGTTTGAAAAGGAAGCTTGGGGATTTATACATTTCTCTGTACAAAAGTCTCCCAAGACAGACAGAAATATTCTGTCCATGTTTTCTTGTCTTTATTAGAGGCGGGTATTTGAAATCAGAACTGCCAAGGCGAGGTCTGCCTTGCCTTTCGGTCGGTAGCTTAGAACTGTCTGCAACACCTAGCATGCTATAAACCTGCAAGCGTGTCATTTGAGAATCCCCAGCAGAACTGTGCGCACTGCATCCCACAGTGCAGCCACCACGTGTGTTCCTTGTCAAGAGGATGCAGCATGCCCTTGACAAGGGACAAGTGGGAACTTCAAAGCCATCAGCACACATCTGATGGAGAGTGGCCACAGAACCACAGAGCCAGTGGAGGGGCCCACTGGCCCTCCTGGAAGCTCCGGCAGGGCTGATGGTGCCTGCCCACCTCTCCCCAGGGCCCTGCTTTGTGTGCCAGGCTCACAGTGTCCCTCCCTCCCATGGTGATTGCAAAGGAAGTCACCATCTCATAAGCAAAAATGCAGGAGACGTTTTTTCAGTCTTTGACAGAGAACACTGAATAGATTTGATTTCATTTGCATGCAATTTTATCAGTTTCCTCTTTTGGTTCCTCTTGGTGGCTGGTCAGGCTTGCCAATGCTGTGTACCGCCTGGGGTACAGACACAGGAACTGGAGGGGGCTTGGAAACCCCCAGAGCACATTGTGACCCTTCTCGTTAGGGTGAGCGTTCCTTAAACAGAGTCCTTTCTTCCGTGATTAGAAAGTAACCGTTTGCTCATGATTCTGCCTCCTAGAAATAGCCCAATTACATTTTGGTGTATTTATCCTCCTCTCTTTGTTCTGTGCATTCACATGTGTATATGCATAGGGATTTAAAACTGGCTTTACATTATATATGCAGTTTTGTGTATTTTTATAATCCCATCTCACTAAAGTTTTGAAAGTTTATTTTAAATCAACACATGGTGTGCCCTAAATTTTTTCTCAGTACGCTGGTGTTTGGCACATAAATTATTTTAAGTGTGGGACTATTTTAAACAATCCCGAGATTAGCGCTTTTTCTACACAAATCTTGAGCTGCGTTTCTACTGAATTCCTAGGGGATGGAATCTCATGAGTGGATTTACCGGGAGAAGAGGTGGCAATATTTCAAGCGTTGTTGACACAGATTGCTAAAACACTCTGTTATAGTCATTTCTGTACATTCCTTGTCCCCTCTACTAGGTTGTAAATGTCGGGAGGGCCCTGAATCCTTGGACCCCATCACAGACCCCAGTTACTCCGCAGACAGTCCCTGGATCATTTGATTATAGCTCCTCCTGGCTCCTCTTTGTCGTTATCAGATGGTGCCCATTGGCCTGCGGTTCACTGATGACTAATTTTGCTAGTTCATCATCTCACACTAGACGGAGGCTTGGCAGAAACCCAGTTTGGGTAACGCTGAATAACATACTCTGTCTGGAAGATTCATAACTACATTAGCATATTAATCCCAGAACAGCATGTTCAGGTTAACTCAGTGTTTTCCAAACTTCTCAACCGTGGAACCATTTTTTCCACATAACTAGGAGGTGAGCTATTCTATCAAAACATTTTCTTTTCTTTTTTTTGTGGTCGAAATCATACTGGTTGTATCTGGTATTTTTCCCCACTTAGCATTATAACATATGCATTCCCCAGATGAGTACAAATGCTTTGAAAATACCCTTTGTAAAGGCTGCCTGATAATCCCCTTTAAGACGGTATTGACTTTAGGAAATCATTTACCTCCTGGGGCTAGTCGCTCAACCCAACACTGTGAGTCTGCTCTGAACGTCACTATGAGAAGGGTCTGTCTTGATTATTCAGTGTATTTTTGTAGGACAGATTCCCTGGAGAGGAATTTTAGGGTCAAAGGATATGAATTGTTGTGACCCTCTTGATGAATATCTAGAAACGAGCCATTTGTTCCAACTGTTTTCAGTCCAGGGAGGGTGCTGCATGGGCTGGAAGATGGCAAAGCCTGGGTCCCGTCTAAACCTTGCTGCTCAATGCAGGGGGAAGGGAAAATGGGGAGATGGCCCTAAGAGCCTGGAGAGGAAGTGACCCTCCAAGAGGAAAACCAGCAACAGCTACAGAGAATGGAGGAGGAGGGGGACACAGGAGGCCCCCCAGCAGAGCATGGAGACGTGGACGGGTAGAGATGGGACACCTGGTCTCACCAGTGAAACCCTTCTGAGAGGGTTTCAGATGCCTAGAGCAAGATGTTCCTGCTGTGAGTCCAAGGGCCTCAATCTTCTGATGAGGACTGGCATCTTCCAGGTAAAGATGAGGATGGTAGAGACCAAGATAGAGATGCGACTACCATCCAGACATAACAGCATTTGCGTTAGGTTTATACAATATTCTCTTACGAATTTGGTTGGCCTGATGCAGTCCTCAACTCTGATTGACCCTCAGGCCCCTGAAAAAATTCAGTCTCCTAAACTGATAAGCTGAGGACAGCCCTTGGGCTGTGGGGACCACTGAGGCCCCGCCACATGGTAGGAAATGCCAGTGATTGGTCATCTTCTGTGCAAGATGTTCACGGCTCATCTCACTTAGCAGTGACGCTAACCATCTGAAAGGTTGCCTTCTGTGCCTGGGCCTTTTCCATCTGTAAAATGAAGGGGTGGACCTGACAATATTGGAGTAGACTTTGATTGACATGATTGGGAAAAGGAAGCCTTTACACTGAGATGACCCAGAAGAGTCTGAACTCTAAAAACTTGTTCACAATATTATTATGCTGTTGCATCATATTCATAATAACTGTATTCTGGATGTTGTTTTAGGCACTTCATGAAAAGAGGATTCCTTGGGTTAAAAAAATAGGAAAATGGGGTCTGCCTGGTGGTGCAGCGGTTAAGCTCACATGTTCTGCTTTGGTGGCCCAAGGTTTGCCGGTTTGGATCCCTGGTGTGGAACCTACACACTGCTTATCAAGCCACGCTGTGGCAGGTGTCCCACATATAAAGTAGATGAAGATGGGCACAGATGTTCACTCAGGGCCAGTCTTCCTCAGCAAAAAAGAGGAGGATTGATGGTAGATGTTAGCTCAGGGCTAATCTTCCTCAAAAACAGAAAAAAGAAAAATGCTCTTGTATTAGAGATTCCAAGAATTTCTGTAGTAAGGCGATCTGTGTAGCTCAGTGTTTCTTAAACTTATTTAGCAATTATACTCTTTTTTTCTTTTTTAGAACAGCTGAAGATATTTTTCATGGAATAGTTTGAAGCCCTTTATTTCAGACCAGTGTGCCAGTCTTTTCTAAACTGGCCTTTTTCTTGCTCCAGGTCACTCAGCAGCTCCCGGAGTACGGTGTGCTGGTTCATCGAGTGCTCCCAGAGAAGACAAGGCCAGAAGGGGAGACGGCCCTGGGGATCTGTGCCAAGGGTGTCATAGTGTACGAGGTGAAAAACAACAGCAGAATTACAACTTTGCGGTTTCAGTGGAGAGAAATCTGGAAGATTTCGACTTGCGTGAGTGGAGCTCATTGATCAGTGACCGTGTTTCATTGTCCTTTGATCTGTTGCCCCTATAAAGAGCAATGAGTCAGGAGAGCTCCTCCTAACCAGACAGGCTCACAGCCCGTCAGCTAGCCTACTCTGATGCACTGTGGCGTATTTGGAAGAAGTCTACCAGGGGACTTGAGAGTCCCCAGGAGGCCATTTCTTCTCAACCATCCCTCGCGCAGTCCCCCAACACTCCCACGGACAGCCATCACTCTAGAGAGCTACACTTCTCTCTGGGTAAAATTCTCTTAATTTGGAGAAGCCACAGAAGTTGAGAGCGAGGTGAGAGTGGGAAATGGGGGAGGAGAGCGTACTGTAGGTGCTGTGGAGTCTGCATGGTTTGGAAACATTTTCCTGATATTTTTTCATTTTCCCTTTGTGCACAGTGTGCCAAGGCATCTGGCCTGTCTCCCATGGGCCTCAGGTGAGCCACGGGCCACTGGGGACCGCCAACCTTTGACAGCTGTTGAAAGTTTAAAAGCCTTTTAAAAACAACAAAAAAAATCCCTATTAAAGTACAGTGTTTGAAATTGTATTGGAACATTATTTCCTGGAGTATTTATACTTCCTGAATTTAGTTACAATAAATTTGGCATCAAAAATATTGTGTGCAGGGGCTGGCCGGGTGGTGTAGCAGTTAAGTGCTCACATTCTGCTTCTTGGCAGCCCGGGGTTCGCCAGTTGGGATCCCGGGTGCAGACATGGCACTGCTTGGCAAGCCATGCTGTGGTAGGTGTCCTGCATATAAAGTAGAGGAAGATGGGCACAGATGTTAGCTCAGGGCCAGTCTTCCTCAGCAAAAAAAAAAAAAAAACCCAAAAAAACCAAAACAACAACCCAAAACAAAATGTTGTGTGTGTCCCCACTGCAGAGAGTGGTAACTAGGAGCTCCATTGCCTGCCTGTCCTGTGGACCATCGCAGGCACGAAGCTATCACTCCAGCAACGAGTTCATTATAAAACATGCAGTTCTTCAGCTTGTGGCCCAGGAAAAAACTTAGTTTTTCTTTCTATTTAATTTTCTCTTATGGTTTTAAAATGTTTCCTACTGACTAGATGGCTGTTTTTGTTATCACTATCTGATATTAGAATTTCTGAAGTTGAACATAATTGGTTTTATTCATTTTCTCAATGTTTTTGTTTCTTCCATCTGTGCTGTTGAAGTTATATTATTAAAGTATGATTCTTGATAGAATTTCATATTAAAGTGTTTTTTGTATTTAGAAAAAAAAGCTTGCATCTAAAAATAAGTGAGTATAATTTAATTGAGTTCATTAAAATAGGCTTTATAATATTAGCAAACTGACGTTTTCCCAAATATTTTTGACCATAGCTTAAAGTAAGTGATATTGATATTTGTGAATTTTTCAGAATTTTAATGGCTCAAATTACTTGAATTCAATTTGAGATTACTTGAAGAATTTTAGTTATTGAATTTATTCAATACTATTGCATTGCTTCCTATTTTCTTTATCTCATGTTTAATTGTTCACAATTTCCAAAGTAATTTGTTTCAAAATGTTTGTAAAAATGCAGGTAACCTAAAAAGTAATTTTGAAAAAGAGAATTCTTTGAAGCCATAAAGTTTAACAGTCCCCTTAAGTAAGTACTTTACGTTTAAGTTGGTTTAATTTTTACAGATATTTTTTAACCCACGACCGCAGACAATTTCTTGATTAAAGCTGGAAAGTCATCATGTTCATAAGACAAACTTAAAAAGACCCTTGTCACTAATTAGGATTGCCATGCCCTCATGACCATCCTCTTCCTCAGCATGAATGTCTCTTTTTATGGAAAAGTCATCATGTGAAGTAATGTCACCAGCTTCTTGCCACAAAACAAGCCAGGCATCTTACACAGAAAATGACTTGAATTCGTCATGCTTCTGCAAACACAAAACGGGGAACTCGGTGAATGATACAAGAGCAAGCTCGGAAAGCTGGGTTCAATTTGCCTAATTAGTAGCGGAAACCAAAATGCTTCGAACAATTGCAGACATTCATCTTGCCAGCCTGGAGAGAACCAGCAAAGGAAATGAAGAAGAATGCTACCTTCAAAGAATGTGATTTGTAGATGCGTCGGCAGCCTGTCTGCAACAGAGACGACATCAATTCAGATTAGTTAATCGAGAAAGCGTTCGTTGTCGAAAGATGAACCC
Source organism: Equus caballus (assembly GCF_041296265.1). Lineage (NCBI taxonomy): Eukaryota > Metazoa > Chordata > Mammalia > Perissodactyla > Equidae > Equus > Equus caballus. Next base: position 94,174,314 of record NC_091684.1, read on the forward strand.
CCCCACGTTAGTAACTGTTCTCGGTTATTAGCAGTAGTAAAAATGTCTGGGGAGCATAGGGGGAAAGCAGGGCTCTGCATGGCTTTCTTTAAGGAAAAGAATACAAAGTTCCAATTATGAACGGCAGCCTGCAAGTGAATATTCACTCAGGATGAGAAAGGAAATCACCACAACTTGTGAATTTTAAAAAGCTGAGTAAATACTGTGAAATCACAAATACCCGCAAAAGTATTTTTATTAATTAACTCCCTGATAAACTCTATGATTCCTTTTTTCCTTTCAAATTTTTGGTGGCGTATGCTCTGATTACTTTTTCATGTGATGACACTTTTGTAATATCATTTTCTCTAGAGAGGATAGAAATATGATTTAGTCTTTCTTCTACCCTAACTGATTGAAAGTTGTTTTTATTACTGATGAGATGCATAAAACATACAGCTTTGCACAGACATCCTTGCTCTTCGTGGCACCCTATAGGTTTCCGTGCTGCTAACACAGGAAACCTAATAAATTCTATTTCGTGTGATTCCCATAAGAAAAAGACAGGTATTGCATCGTGCATTGATAACGCAGTATGTGCAATTACAAAGTATATCTGTGTTAGAACAGAACTTCCATTTGTCTGGGTGTTTTTGAGAATTAAATTACAGTTTTTCATTTTTGATGATTGAAGAAATTTCCCACAGACTGGCCTCTGGCTCTGTACGTTTCAAACCTTGTTTCCCTCCAGCGCTGACCCCACGTACTCCTGGTGCCAGGTATTGTAGGCATGGTCAATTTCCTATGGCCACTGGCCCTATACCTTTATGCTGAGACTTTGATGAATTGGCCCAATGGACGGAGTATTCTGGGATGGCTGGCGAGGAACTAATACAGAAGAGACTTCAAACCCCGTAAATAAACCCTACTGAATCTACACTAAATGTATCCCCATTTCAACTTCTCCTTAGCGAGATCTGCTTCCACATCATGCAACACTGTCTATGGTGAGAAGAAGTGGGAAGGAGTTGGAGTGGAAAGAAGAGTCAGTGGTCTTAAGTGATTAAGCATCTTACTTTCCACATTTTACAAAAACATGTGAAGACATTTCCAGAGTCCCTTCAGCTTCATTAGCTTTACAGCAAATCTGCCTGTAGAAGAATATTATCGTTCTGCAAAAAGATGTTTCAAACCAAACCAACAAATTAGCATGTGAACAAACAACAACAACGATAAAACCACTGGGGATGAAATATTTGAGGTGGGAAACCAATGCTTTGAAACAAACATGATGTTCCAGAAGCACTGAGTGTGTTGGTACTATAACATCAGAGATGTAAATAAATTCTTCATGTTTGTGCTGAAAACCCTGATATTCAGGTTATGCATTGTCTTATTCACAGAGTGACTTGCCTATGGGAAAGTTTGCCTGCGGATACGAATTTCCCATTAAATGATGTTATCAAAGTGGAAAAAAATCGAAACCACTGCAGTCAACACTGTTTTCAGCTTCATGGCAAGAAATGGGATCAGAATTCCATTCTCTGTGGCCTTTAATACCTTAGAGCATTGGTGTCCAAAAGGAGAGTTTTGTCAAGAGTTTATGAGCTGGAAGAAAGATTGGGATGTGCGTGTGTATGTGAATGATTCTCTCTTTTAAGATTTGTTAAAAAATAGTTATCAGGTTTTTAAAAACTTCCTTATCTAAAATTTTTTAATACCTGAGTGAACTTAGAACGAAATTGTCAAGACTGTATGAAGGCGTATCAGTGTGTACTGACAAAGTGGATGGATTCCAAGCAAATATTCAACTTTAGAAATGGGTGGATATAATGATCTATAGTGGAGTTCAGGCATTATTATACTTTGAATACTAAAGAAGAATTATTAACGCTAGTAAGGTAGCTTCTATGAATGTTTGAAAAAATACATTATTTTAAAAAATGCTGGATATAGTATAGTTCAATTGGATCCACGATCTGTTTAGGTTAGTGTAAGGAAGTTCAACATTACATTTGTCAATAAAAGAAAAGAATATTTAGAGAATGCTCAAATTATCTAAAATTAGGTTAATGGTAAAAAGGTGTTTTTCAGAGGAAAAGCAGTGAATGGTTAGCTGCCTTTTGTTAATATCTGACTGTGTGAATGGAGTTTCTTAGAAATGGTGATGTTCACGAATTAAAAGGGATCAGCATTAAAGAAAATCAGGCGTTTCAGGCATATAAAGTGATCTTCATAGGAGCAAGCTCAAGTTTCTTATTGAAATATCTAGAATATCTAGAATAGAGATTTGATGTGAAAGTTATAAATAAATTCATATTTAATATCATCTCTATTACTTTATATTTGATTGTTCTTATTAGAATTACATATGGCAAAAAGTTATGGACTTTTTCCATGAAGCTCCATATAGATAACCCCATAGAGACAGTAATTTCTGGCTCATCCTGGTGAGCTGTACAGATATTATCACTGTGTATGTGGGAGGTATAAATGTGGGAAGCATTTCTTGGTGATGTGACCTCAGTTCCTGCTGTATTCTGAGAGCTCTTGGTCTGTTTCCTCATCTGCAGAATGAGGATGATGACAGGACATGCCTCATTCTGTAGCTTTGAAGATGAAATGAATTAATACCCAGAAAGCTCTTATGTGCTGGCACATATAGCAAGAAATGGGAGAATACATGCAGTGCTTCTGTCTGTCCTACAACCCTGCCAGCTGAGGGTTTGTCTGCAACTTCTGGGAATTTGTACACTGAAAACTATAGGTATATTTAAGAGCCTTTCAAAATGACACAGGATTCTGGTCACTGCTTGCTGAGGGCCGAGTGTGCACCTGACTCAGTTTATATTCTTTTCACCCAGCACACTCCTTCCCAGATAGCAGTTGCCCCGTAAACAAACATTCGATTTATGAATGAAGGAAAAAATAAAAAGAGGGATCTTCTTTAAGAAAAAATATTGGTCCAGAGTCAGACAACATCTGTCATACACTGCTGGATGCCTGGTAATTGATATGGAACTGGGGCTCCTGCACTCGCTTTCTCTCTGGAGTGTGTGCTGCAGCGGATGGATATGGACGTTCAACAGGAAAGTCTGTGTTTGTTTCTTTCAGCGAAAGAAGTTCACCATCACAAGCAGCATCACGGGGAAAAAGCACACGTTTGTCACTGACTCGGGCAAGACCTGTAAATATTTGCTGGGCCTCTGCTCTGCCCAGCACGGGTTCAATGCTAAGATGAGCTCGCCCCGTGTTGTAGCTGGTAAGTAGACATTATTCTCAACCTCCAGTGTGGCAAGTTGGTTATTTCATGAAATAGTTTGTATAAATCGATATGATTGATCCAGACACATTTAAAGAGTTTTAAATCTCCCTAATGACTAAAGAAATACAATTAAAATGAAATATATATTTTTTCTTAGATTGGTAAATGCTAAACTAAATAATATTGAGAGGGCAAATTGATACAATCTTTCTAGAGGGCAATTGGGCATATATCTCAAAAGCCTTAAAAAATCTATGTCCTTTGGGTCTCTAATTTTACTTGTAGAGAGAGATTTATCCAAAGGTCATAAATAGAGAAGTACACAAAAGTTTATGCTCACGAGTGTTCACTAGAACATTATTTATAACAGTGACCATTTGAAACAACATAAATATCCAAAAGGAGGACTAGTGAAATAAATCACAGTGCGTCTATATAGTTGAGACATGCAAATCAGTTTTTGGAGAATGATGACATGAAGGAGTGCTAAGTGAGGAAAAGCATGAGATGAAACCATATCTAGCACTGTCTGACAGAACTGGCTTTGATGATGGAAATATCTACCCCACTCAGGGTGGGGTCCCTACCGGTCTGTAGCTACTGAGCCCTTGAAAGGTGGTAAGTGCCGATGAGGAACAAAATTTGTAATTTTGATTAACATATTTAAATACAAATGGCCACATGTACCTCCTGCATTGGATAGCACGAGTATGGACACCATTATAGCAATCTGGTTAATTTTAACGTTATAAAACAGGAAAGAAAGAATATGCAAATAAGCTACACCGGGTCCAGGACCGGGCATCACAAGGAGACAAAACACCTTTGTGGGTCTGTTCCCACCTTTGTGAGTTAGGGGTACCAGGGTGATTGTGTGTTCTTCTGTGTATTTTTTCAGTATTTATCAAACTTTCAACAGTGAACATCTATTACTGATATAATTAGGAAAGACACTATTAGTTACAATGAGGCTATGCATTACATAAGAGAGTTAAGATTTGAGTATTTAGGAAGTGCTATGGAACTATTTGTAATTGTTGTTGGTACTCTTTCCAGGCATTACGCCAAGTCCTTATGCAAATTATCTCATTTATGTTCGTGATATACTGATTTCTCAAACGGCAGTTGTCCTGCGGCCCAAGGAGGCAGGGACCCTTATTAGTGGGCGGAGCAAACTGAAGTTTGGAGAAGTAACGCGCTGGCGGGTTGGTGCGGGGCTGAGATTTGAACCTGCAGCTCTGTGGGCGGGGCGTCTGCGCCCTTCACCCGTGCGGACCGCCTTCCGAAACTTGCCAGAACGTGCGCTTTAGGACCAGAGAGATTTGGCGTTGAGTGCTAGGTTTCTCACACGGGCTGTTGATCTCTCAGCAGTCTATCTTCTTTGGTTATAAAAGGGAAGAATATAACACAACGGTTTCAGTCTTCGTGTTCACAGAGCGGTCTCTGCATGCACGTTACCTGGGGCTTGCTAGAGATGCAGAATCTCAGACCTACTGAACCAGAGGCTGCATTTGAAAAAGAACGCAGGTGATTTGGTCGCACATAAAAGTTTGAGAACCCCTGGCTTGGAATGTGGCCCCTGGAGTCCAATAGACTTGGGACAGTGCCACTTACCTGCTGCGTGACTTTGAGCAACTCACTTGCCCTTTCTGAGCTTGGTGTCCTCCGTTGAGAACCCTGGCCATACACTGCGCTCCAGTGGGACGGCGTGTGTGATGTTTCTAGCTCCCTGCCTGGCGTTCGATGCTCGGTGTGAGTAGTCACGGCAGCTCCTGCTCGTGGGGGTTTTGTTTGATGGCAGCCAATTCACATGGGGTCCCCGGATGGGGCCTCAACCAGGAAGCAAGATCTCTGAGCGTTCGGATGCAGAACCAAACACAGAAAATAAAGGTGACGTATTATTTGCAGTAAGACCAAATTAGTATCTAAATATTTCATTGAACCTCAGGGTGGCGGTTCCAGGATGTCTCCAGGGAGCTGGAGATGATAAATGTAAATCAACTATATCTTACCTGCTACGGGCGAGATAGTGTGAAACATCATCACTATTGCTTTTATCGCCTGCTATCAGCGATCATAAAATATTTATAAAGACTCCACAGGCCCACTTGTGAAATTAGTCCTTCTCAGCCTATTTTGCTCATAATATACTGTTTTCTCACACTGCAAATTCCACCATTATAGGAATTTTCAGGCATCTAACATTGCCAGTAAAAGGATTCTTTCAGACAATTTTTCTTTGGCTGGGTTGATGCTATTTTATTTTTTCCAGCTTTATTAAAATATTATTGACATACAAAATATGTCAGTTTAAGGTGTCCAATGTGATGATTTGATACACTTATATATTGTAAAGTGATTACCAATAAGGTATTTGACACCTCCATCCCCTCACATCATTACCGTATTTTTTTTGTGCTGAGAACATTTAAGAGCTACTCTCTTAGCAACTTTCAAGTATATTATACAGTACTGTTAACTAGGATGAGTATGCTGTACGTTAGATCCCCAGAACTCATTCATCTTACAGCTGGGAGTCGGTGCCCTTTGACCCACATCTCCCCATTTCCCCCTCCCCGAGCCCCTGCCAACCACCACTCTACTCTCTCTTTCTATGAGGTCAGCTTTTTTAGATTCCACATATAAGTGAGAACATTCAGTATTTGTCTTCCCGGTCTGACTTATTCCACTTAGCATAATACCCTCAGGGGCCAACCATGTTGTCGTGAATGGTAGGGTTTCCTTCTTTTTTGTGGCTGAATAGTATTCCATTGTATATATATATGTATTTTCTGTTTATCTGTTGATAGATGCTTAGATCGTTTCCATGTCTTGGCTGTTGTGAATAATGTTGCAAAGAACATGGGGGTACAGATATCTCTTTGGGGTGGTGTTTTCATTTCCTTTGGATAAATACCCAAAAGTGGAATAGCTGGATCATATGGAAGTTCCATTTTTAACTTTGTGAGGAACCTCCAAACTGTTTTCCATGGTGGCTGCACCAATTTACATTCCTACCAATAGTGTACAAAGGTTCACTTTCCTCCACATCCTCACCAACGCTTGTTACTCGTCTTCTTGATGACAGCCATTCTAACAGTTGTGAGGTATCTTGTTGTGGTTTTGATTTGCATTTGACTAGTGACGTTGTGCACCTTTTCATGTACTTGTTGGCCATTTGTATGTCTTCTTTGGAAAAATTAGAGAATTTTTCTTTGCCTCTTAAAAAATTTCTTCATATTGCAAACTCTCTTTCCAGATGCCATTTTCAGTAATTGCATCCAGCTGAGAACTGGCTACCTCCATCTGATGGCCCTATACATCCTCAAACTCAGCATGTCCACGATTGCTCTCATCCTCTCTTATAACTCCCTCCTCCATGATCTTTGGCCTGTTCAACTGAGACCACCCCCCCACCCCCGCAAGAACCTGGGACAGTGTGAACCTACACCCTCTTTGCCCACCTCAGCTGTCACCAAATGCTCTCCAGTGGGCTTGCTGCTGGGAGTCACGTGCCCTCTAACTCACCCTGCTCTCAGCCTTCACGGTGACCTTTCAGAAGCACCGATACACTCATGTTCGTCCACACTGAAGATGTGTTAGTGGCTCTCTGCTGTCTGCAGGGACAGGCCCAGACTTCTTAGGATGGCGCGTCTGGCCCAACCCTGGCTTACTTCTTGCTATGACTCCTCCACTCTGCCTTCCAGCTACACTGCCTGCTGGCTTGCAGGCTGCTGAACACATGAGGACAGCTCAGGTTCTGGGACCCCTGTGCTTAGTGTGGCCTCTGCCTGCAATGCTATTCCTGTCCCTTTCCAGGCTCAGACCACGAAGATAAGCCTGATTCTGCGAGAATGAGAGGTGATCGATACATGGCTTTTGAATGAATGAATGGATGACTAGTGTGGAAATACAGTCATTTACTTCATCTTTCCCCTATTTTGGTTTTAAGTTTGCTTTTCATTTTTTAACATTGTAAATAATTTTGCAGTAAACCTCACTGGAAGAAAAATGTTTCGGTATTCTGTATTATTTTTTTACGCTGGATCTCAGAAATGTCATTGTTGGGACACAGGCTGGGGTTTTTTAAGCCCCTTGTATTTCCCTGAGCGTCGTTCACGTGCCAGGATCTCCTGCTAGCTCGGTGCTTCCTTGCTGGGATAGATAATATCATGTTTATCTCTGTTCATTGGATAGATAAAAATGATTTTGCACTATTGTTTCATTTTGCATTTCTTTGATCATTGAGAAGGTGAACATTTTCCAAATGTTTCTTAGTCATTCTGTGAATTGCCTCAACAAACATATTACTTTATGGTTATATTTGGTTCCCAGGGGAGAGAGAAAAATCACCGAGCTTTTACCAGTGCGTAATTTCAGGACTAAACCAGGCAGGATCCGTCAGCATTGGGGAGGGGCCCAGGGGCCAGTGCTCGGCTCTTTCAGATGGCGGCCCAGGGCTATAGGAACACTTTCAGCCCTTCCACGAGCTGTAAGACTCTGCAGCTTTGCAGTGGGCTGCCCCGCTCTCCCCCTGGTTCCCTTTTCCTTTTCCTCACGGCCCTTGGCTCTGGATGCTCCTGTGCCCTTGAAACGCTGTAACTAACTTAGATTTCAGCCCTGGCCATCCAGACCGATTCGGACATTTGTCAGCTACCTCCCCAGAGCCGCAGCTACGCTGTGAGTCACCATGGCTGGTGGACAGAAACCATCCACTGCCCTCAGTGCGTCAGTGGCTTTGGGATATTCTTGGCAGCTCTTCCTTCCCTTCCTGAAAGCTTATCAACTCTTGGCTCTCCTACATGCTGATTGATCCTTCCATCACTGTTTGTCCCCCCAGCTGAGGCCCACTAAGCTGAGGCCTAATGAGGATGATGGCGCTCCCTACCAGGCTGGCCAGCCCCCTGCTGAGTGCCTGACATAAGTGCTTGACATCTGTGCCCTCATAAGCTGACCTCGCTGGGTGGCCCCTGTCCTGTTAACACGGCTTCCTCCTCACAGCCCTGATGCCCTCCAGCTTCTTGCTGGGCACAGTGTCCTGCCTGGAACCCAGGCCCTTGGGGCTCTCCATCCCCTGCCACCTTCCATGAGCCCCCCTCCCCTGGGGACAGCCCCTTCTTTCTGTTCCCCCAACCTCTGAACAAAGGCTTCCTTCGAACCCACTAAACCTCTCTGAGCTGAGACCCTGCCACTGCCATCTCTCCCCAGAATGTCCCCCTGTGGGTATTAATATCCACCTAATTAAGCGCAAGGTCACTGTCCCTTTGGGTCCTGGCAATCAGAAGGCTGAGCCTGCCTCAGGTGAATCTCCTGTGCTGCTGTCTTTGTCTCTGTGTCCTTGGCACCTCGATTTTCGAGTGTGGACTGTGGAGTCAGCCGGCTTGAGTGTGAGTCCTGCTGGACCACTCACTAGCCCTCGGACACTGAGAAAATTGTTAACTATCTCTTAGCCTCACATTTTCTCATCTATAAAGGGGGTATAATAATATCTCCTCCACAGCGTTATTGTGAGAATGAAATGAGACAATGCAGAAAATGTGCCTACCATGGCCTGGCACCTAATGAGTATCAGTCCATATGAGCTATCGGTGTCGATGTTACCGTTGCTGCTGCTCTGCGTCTGAACGGGTCCAAGCTCTGGAGTAAGATGCTGTGGAATTTGTGCAAAAGCTGTGGGTTGTGTTCAAATTCCTTAGATGCTCTTTACTTCCTTGCCCACCATATGTGAGTGATGGTACCAAATGCTTCATAGACGCAGAAAGATCTCAGAAGTATTTTAAAGCCTACCTTTTTCAGTGGGCATAGCCTTGGCAATGAACCAGCCACCATGGTAGGAGAGGGGGCGTCTGCTTGAGGAAATAAATGCCCACAGGCATGCTCACAGTGGAGACGCTCCTCGCGCTTTGGATGTATGCTCATGCACACACACACACACACACACACACACACACAAATCTGCAGCCGCACAGGCACCATTGCCTGAGCATTCTTTCCTTCTCACTTTTAGCAGGGAACAGATGGTCACAAGATAGTCATCATTTTCCTTCTTCAAAATGCAAACTGGGCTTTGTATAAAGCTAGTTAATTTATAGACTCCATCAGATCCCAAGTTCTTATGAACAACATGGGTAGTAAGTGGTGAGAGTCACTCACGTCCATGGTCTGGAGTTAGGGACTCGGTTAGAGTCATTTATTACGTCTCCTGCACGAAGGGAGAAAGGGAAGCATCAACGCTGGAGGACTCCAGGCATCTGATACATTTTGATATGTCAGAACACTGGACCTTAACTTAAGTATTATTACCAGGGAAACTAAGCTGTGTGGAGAGGAAAGATTGTGTTCCACGGGGCAGAGCATGACCTGGAAATTTCAGACCCGTGTGTTACAGCGGATTTGCGAGGACCGTTTTGTGAAGGCAGCGAGCAGAGCCGATGGTGGCAGTTAATTTTATACAAGGCTGTGCTGGCGCTGTGACATTCCCGGGAATTATCTTGGGTTAGCACCATCACAACCTTGCCTCCAAGTGCTGTCAGCTCCAGGCGGAGAGAGAGCATCTCGTCTCTTCCTTCGTGTATTTGTGAGGTTTCTTTCATTAGCGAGTGCTAATTAGGAAGACTTGTGTTCTCAGGCTAATCACAGGAATGCCATGAGGTAGCAGGAGGAAAAATAGCAGGCCTCTCAGGGCAGAGAAAGGAAAGCGAGAACAGAGCCTGGGAGCCTGTGATGTGTTGCTGCCATGAGAGTGAGGGAGCCAGCATCATTCGGCTGTGTATTTATGTTTGTCTCATCTCCCAAATTTCAGACCATGATAAGCATGTGCAAATGGCCAACTTGAGTCTTGCACACCTGGCCCAGCCTAAGCCTCTTTCTTGGATTCAGAGATTGTCGCGCTCTGAGAACACACTCTTCACACCCAGGCTGGAGGATGCCACAGGAGGCCTGTTGCGTGCGTCCCTGGATGACTTCACCGTGGAAACCAGCAAGGAGACAGGGGTGCGAGGAATTGGCACCAGGTGAGTTTGACACATCTGCTCTCTGGGCCCAAACCGCCAGGGACTTGGTGCTCTGGAGCCATCTGTACCTGAAGAAATGGTTTAGAGGATGTCAGGTCTTTAAGGGAAGTATACATTCATTGGATAACTATCAGCTATTTCCAGAGATTTCCTGAAGGCAAGCTAGGGGTGAAATCTCTGCTAAGTGCTATAGGGCAGACTTCCCATCTCGCTCCTACGTGGCTTCTATGTTTTGGTGGAGAAAGAACTAGGTGATAACACGAAACTGAGGAGGACAAAATACACAAGTTGCAATAGGCCTGTTTGGTCTTATCGCAGCCCAGTTACTGTCCTAAGCACCTGCACACATCAACTAATTTAACTCTCACATCCCTGGGAAGTGCTTCTACTGTTCTCCCAGTTCTGCACGGGAAGAAATGGAAGGTTTGGGATTCAAACGTGTGCTGCTGGCCCTGGAGCCCCTGCTCTTAACCTCCACACTGTGCTACTTTCTCTCTTGATGGGGTGCTTGTAATTTAATTTGCAAGTGAAAATAACGAGCTTATAAATACAACTTTGCATTATCACACGATGATCCATAGATTTCAAAATAGCCTAGAAGTGGGATTACACTTCCACTGCAAGTTCTATAAATAGCACAGGTTCACAGACGACACGTGACCAGTGAGGGCTGCTGAAGGAGCTGTTTTTTGGGTGAGTTATACGTCTGCTTTGATGAGAGGGTACGATGACTCATTTGAACTGTGATATCTATGTATCTTAAAGCAATTCTTAGAAGATCGTTGCCTCAAGTTCTTTTGATGTAAATATGTATCAGCACACACTGCAGACTCAGTCAATAGTGATGAAGCAAAATTGTCTCTTGCTGTGTAACTGCCCCAAAGCACGGTGGCTTGGAACAACAACCATTCTGTTTTTCTCTTTCACAATTTTCTGGGTGAGAAATTCAGCCAGGGCTTATCTGGGTGATTCTTCTGCTTCATGTAGTATGGAGTGGGGTCGTGTGGTGGCACTCAGCAAGTCTGGTCTGGAGGCCCCAAGACAGCATTATTCACATGCCTGGGCCCTTGGTGGGGACGGCTGGGCCGGGAGCTCAGCTGGGCTCCTCCACTCCCTGTGTAGTCTCTGGCCTTCTCCACATGGTGCCTCCAGGCAGGTAGCTAGGCTTCTGTATGGCAGCTCAGGGCTCTAGGGGCACGAGGGGAGGCTGCCAGTCTTCTTAAAGGCTGGGCCTGGAGCTGGCACACCGTCAACATCTGCCATACTCTTAGTCAAAGTCGTCCCAGGTCAGCACAGATTCCATGGCAGCAGAAACAGACTCCACCTCCCAATGTAGGAGGGTCAGAGGATTGGTGACCATCTTTGATCTGTCACTCAAACTTAGAGTACTTTATGATTTAAAAGCCGTGACTGACTCAAGGCCACCTTGAGAATATGTTGACTACAGAATATCCCTCCTGAGGATGGTGGGGCTCCCGTGACCTGCCACTGGGCGTGCACAGTGGGGGCTTTGCGGCACTGCTTGGCGGCCAGCCTTCTCCATAGAAAGCTGAATTGGAGAGCTCAGTAAGCTCTGCTCTAATTTTACTTTACGGTTGCCCAATTTTCACAACCTCACTAACTCACTTCAGGGGTTACTAGTAACCCTCATATAGAAAGGGGAGTCTGGGGTCTCTAGTCGTCTGGAAGGCCCCCAGAAGCACAGCCTGGGACAACGACTCGGGTGCAGGTGGTTTTTGCTGAGGCGATGCCAGGAAGCGTAGTGAGCAGGGAGATGAGACGGGGAAGGAGGGAAAGTCAAAGAAACGGGGGATGCTGTCCTCAAGGTAAGGGTTTTGGGAAATCAGTGCTCAGTTCCAATGAGAGGTGTGTAGAAGGACTTCCAGAGTCGTCCGTCTGAAGGACAGGAGGGTGGACACTCGGGCACCAGCTCCCATCCCCCTGGAGGAAGGTTGTTGGTGGGAGATACTAATTCTCCTATACTTTTGGGGGAGGTGAGGTTAGTGGGGTTGCAGGGCACCCCACATGGACAGGAAGCTCTAGGGCAGAAAGAGGACTGAATTTGAGGCAGGATGTTGTCAGCGTGAGCTGAATCTGGGCTCACATGGAACCACCCACCATCGCGGTGGCCAAGTCTGGGGTGGGCCACGGCCTAACGTCCGCTGGGCTCCATTGATCTCTGTGACGTGGATACGATGTTTGACCTTTCTGCTGGGGCTGGGGCAAAGATGATGCAGCCCAGGATCCCCTTCAGACAGCGTTCTGGAGTGAGCCCGGGTCTTGAAGTCCATGACCAATACCTGCTCAGCTGTCTAGTGCTGTGTGATCTTGAGCAAGCTGTGTAACAGGCCTGTCCCTCAGTTTCCTCATCTGTCCAGTGGTGATAACAGTAATACCCACCCCAATCGGGCTGAGTCTGTGATGGGTGTCCCAATGTTGGTGCCCCCACCCCTAGTCTCTAGGGCAGGAGTATCAACCTTTGTTAGGGGGCTAGAGTGGGTTCAATGTTGAAGGCAGGCACAGACACAGTGTTGCGGCTCCCTTGAGGGTGAGGTTATTATTTCCAGTAAGGGATGGGGGAGGGCTGCCTGGGGGAGGTGACACCAGCAGGCTGTGGGCATGGTGAGAGGGAGGCAGACAGGCAGGAACTCCATGGAAAGGCCCAGTTCATCTTTCTAAAGCAATCAGTTCAGCAGCTGCCGTGTCCCAGCCTTGAACTGGGTGCTGAGGAGTCAGCGGTGAGCAGGACAGGCAAACCCTGCCTCCTGGTGCTCACAGAGGTGACAAGCACAGGGCCTGTGAGGGCAGGAGCACGTTGTGCTGTTGGCCTGGAGCCCAGGGCATGTGACTGGATGGTTGAGAGCCAGGGCAGGAAGGGTGGGAGCGCACGCAGACATTGACACTGAGGAAATGGGGCTGCACCCCCAGTGTCACTCCTGGGCGGTTCTTTACTCAGCACCTCTCAGGACAGGAGTGCCAGTAGGGTGCTAGGCCTGATAGAAATCCCTGCCTCTCCCTCCTCCACTGAGCAGTTGGCCACCGACTGCCCCAGCAAAGGGCTGGCTCCTTGATGCCATTGACTCCATTTACAGCAGCGCCCCCCGCGTCCCCTCCTCCCCTACGTCCCCATGCGTTTATCTGTCTGTCCTGTTAAACAGCGAACTTCCAAAGGACAACTACACGCCCGAGGCCAGCATGTGGCAGCTTTCAGCATATGCCATTTTCTTTTTTAGCTTTTCAAAAGCTTATGTTAATTGTGGTAAAATACATACAACATAAAATTTGCCATTGTAACCATTTTTGGGTGTACAGTTCTGCCGTGTTGAGTGTATTCATGTTGCTGTGCAACCCGTCTCCAGAACTTTTCATCTTGCAAAACTGAAACTATACCCATCAAACAGCTGCTCCCCGTTCCTGGTCCCCGAGTCCCTGATGACCACGCTCCTGTGTCCTGTCTCTGAATCTGCCTACTTTAGGAACCTCATACGAGTGGAATCCTTCAGTGTCTGTCCTTTTGTGACTGCAGTAAATGCCAGTCCTTATCCTCTTTAAACAATAAAGGGTTGCATATGTAGCCCAGATCACGTGGACCGTAGGAACCTGAGACGGAAGGCCTACCTTCTCTCCAAAGGCCCACTCAAATGCCACTTGTCTCCGTCACCTTTCTTGGCCCCTCCCGGACTGCTGGGGTACCTCCTTCCTTGAACCCTGGAGCGCTCTGCCTACGCCTCTCCTTTGGTCAGCTGTGCATGGCACAAATGGCACCCTCCCACCCCTCAAAATCCCACAGTGGGCTGGAAGCTCCCAGAAGGCGGGGCCCACCTCTGCCCCACCTTCACCCTCAGAGCCTTGCCAGCCCGGGACCTGACACTTAGTGGGTTCTCAGTCAACTTGGGTTGAACTTCTGAAGTGCTCAGTATAAAGTGGAGCCAAGTCAGAGTGCGGCTGCTTCCCCAGTCTCCAAAGAATGGCTCTGTGCTCGCGCCTCGCCTCTGCACCCGCCTTCCCTCCGCCATTGCTCCTGTTCTTCCCTTTCTAGCTCTGGACCCTCGAACAGTGCCAGGCTCCGTACCCAGAGCAACTGGCATCACCGATCCAGGGATACAGCGAGAGTCTCCGTGGGAAGGGGCACGTGCCAGCATCCCCTGCCGTGGTCCTGATGCCTGAAGCAATGGGGTGGATGTGGGCACACTGAGGTTGGGGACAGCCTGGGTAACGAAGGGCAGCTGAACCTGTCGCAATGGTTGGCCACCCTGGAGACCTGGTGCCCACTTTTTCCAGGGCTCTGAGCACCCATGGCTTTGCATCACTTCTTGCTTCTCACTCCCTATTTTGCTCATCCCTAATGTAGCTTATCTTGTGCAGAGCTGACCCTGGGGGTGGGACAGAGTTCTTGCTTAATTGATTATTATCCTAGGGCCTAGAACATTCTTTGTTTATTAGATGACCATTTGAATGCCTGCATGAAAGGTTCTTGTTCTCAGCTTAGGTGGGGGTTCTGGGGCATACCCAGCCCAGCTAAATCAAAAGCAAACAATGAAAAACCAGGACCCACTAAAGGTGTCGATGTTTACACTTTCTGCCTCCTTTTGGTACCGTCACAAGCCTGGGAAATAGGAATATTATTCCTATTTTATGGTTAAGGAAATTGAGGTTTTGAATGGCTACATATTCAGCCCGAAGGAAAGAGAGTGGGAGGTTCCTAGGAGGCCCAGCTGACTCCGGGGTCCCTGTGAAGGCAGAAAGACCCCAAAGCCATTCTTCCTGATCCACTCCTGATGACCAGATCAGCCCTTCATGGGATCTGTCTGCTGGCTGATCAGGCCTGGGGCTGCCTTCTACAGGCCACCATCCATACTCAGAAATGCCAGGACATTTAGGGGACGTCTTATCTCATCTTGTCGCCTTTCCCTGCAGCCCCTGCACTGGCCGGGAGCGGCTGGAGAGCATCTGTTTGATCCAGAAGCCAACGACTTGTGACCCTCTCTCTGGGCCATCTGTTCAGAGCACGTGCACAGGTGGGGCCAGGCTGTGGGCCGGATGTCGGGTAAAGGAAACCTTACATGTGATGCTGCTTTAAATCTTTTGCCACCACTTCATTTTGTTTCCCTGATAGTGTTCACAATCCTTTGGGTTTTAAAGTTATTTTCAAAACTCCTTATGGTCAGGAAGAGTGCATACAGTGCACCCTCAGCTTGGGCTGGGCATGTGGATCTGAAATATTTCAGCGCTGGTGGGGGTTCCCAGTGCTCTGGTCCAGCATGAGGAATGCCTGCTGTGCAGAAGTGTGATTATGTTACCGGACCAGACGTGGGTCCCTTCTTGGGAGTTAAATCAAACTGCACCAGAAGTAGTTGTTTCCCAAAGCAGATTTTTTCTTTGCAGCATGCAGCAAAGAAAAATGGAGATGGTAGGGAATAATTTCACAAAGCTATGGCCCCCCAAGCACAGGGAGGTGGGTATCTTTATTCGGGGTAAAGGATGAATATTCAAAGGGGAGGTTTCATTGTCGCATGTAGAGGCAGGCGTAAGCTTGCACATGCGTGGTTGGAAATCATGCTTCTACATATATCGCATGATCTAAAAATGGCTGCTTACCCCGTCCCAGAGGAGGGGAAGTTATGATGTTAATGAGCACAGGTTACTTTAGTCCAACTCCCCACCTGTCTGTGCAGGTGTCAGTCTCGTGGTTGCGATCTGGGCCAGTCTGGTCAGTTTCAGAGCATCTGGGTGCTAGGCAGTTGTCGCTTAGAGCGTCTTCCTGGAATAGAGCTGAAACTGCATAAACTCAAGGCCCCAAGGTGTTAAGTAAAGGAACGCCTGCACCTTGCAAGAAGACAAGAGAATTAGGTCAAACACAGAGGTTAGAGTTTAGGCAGGACAGGAGAAGTGGCTTAGGGTCCATGTCTGGTGACAGTTAAAAAAATGCATCACCTACTTTAGTTACAACTCTTCATGCATGCCCAGATATCATCTCCCAGTAACCACCAGAAAACACGGTGGCAGCATTTCCCTCTCCTAATCCTCCAGGCAAGCCCCCAATGGAACAGAAAGACAAAGAGATTCCAGAACTGGAGAAAATATTTACACTTGAGGAGCATTAAGCCTGGGCATTGGGTCTGGAATACCACTGGGTGGCTCTTTACCATCCACTGTCTGCCAGTTCCACCGTGGTCCTGGGGAAAGGAGAAATGTGGAAAGTGTTGGGTAGTGGGTCACCATTTTGGGTTTTCCCATGAGCTCCATGAGCAGCATTGAAGTGCCCCACCCCAGGGCTCCAGCTGACCTGGAACAGCCTCAGGGCTCTGCTGTGGGTCTCCGCCACGACCCAAGCTGGGAGAAGCCCTTCCGGGCATCGGTGCTGGGCTGTGGGGCCAAATCACTCTCTGGTTATTGGAGACCCTAGAGGAGAAGGCTTTGCTGTCTCATCTCTGTGCTCTAATTGTGGTTTTAGTTTTCACTGCCAGCAAGTACCTCTCCGCCCAAATTCTGTCTTGTCCCAAGACCAATGCAGAAAAAAATGGCTATAGCAAGTTGTCAGAAAACAAGCATTGTCGCCTGCACTTGCTGCTGCTCTCATAGCCCGAACGTGACCAGCTCTGACCAGTGAGGCTCATGAGAAGCATGTGTGCATGATCCACCCCCAGGATTGTGCATGCGTGTGTGTGTGTGACATAGTGTTCACCCCTTTTGTATCAGGTCTCAGACAATTTGGGGGAGAAGCACAATGCAGGATGTTGTTTCCCTCCAGGGCCACAGAATAACAGGAGAAAGAGCTTCCCAGCAGAGCCGGACGGAGAAATCGTGCATGTGACCCTGACCCGGGATCCGCGGCGTGGTTTTGGTAAGAGGGCCCGGCAGGTGAGCCCCAGCCTCTCCCTCCGGCGGGGGGGAGGCAGGTGTATGTGTGCTGTCTTCCCGCCGACTTTTCTACTCCCCTTTCCTGCCTCACTTCTCCCAACTTGTCTTTCTCAGTGATCACTTCTGCTTTTTCCTCCCTTTACATGTCCACAAAGAGCAATGGGACTTTGGGGTCCACGTTTTCCTTTTAGACCTGATAAAAGGGGTGCATATCTTGAGAGTGTAAGTACAAGATAGAAAAAGATGTTTTTCCCCTAGTATCATGTAATACCCTTTCCTTAGTATTTTTAGATTCTTGGTGATGGGGAGGAGGAGTCGATATTTTCACTTCTTACTCTTTACTGCATTTGAAGACTTTTAAAAACACATAAAAAAAAGACACTGAGACAAGATACTTGACTAAAAATTAACCCTTTCCTATCTCTGATTATCTGCTAGAGAAAATTCCAGTGCCCATTGATGGGCTGCGTTCCTGGCCTTAACTGTCCTGACTAATGGGGGGCAATCCATTTTTGTCTGTGTGTCATGGAGGAGTAGAAAGAGCTGTTAGAGGATCAGAGGGCCTAGTACAAACATCAGCTCTGCCACATCGTAGCTGTGTGATCTCAAGCAAATAACCTAACCTCTCTGAGCTGTGAAATCATTCCCATCTTATGAAACATCATTGGATTACAGGTTTTGTCATTAATGAGGGAGAAGATGCAGACGAAGTTGACCCTGGCATCTTTATATCTTCTATTATACCTGGGGGACCAGCTGAAAAAGCTAAAAAGATCAAACCAGGTACATCTTTTTGAATTGCCAGAGACACTGCTTTGAGGAACGGCTCTTTCTTATTTCCCTGATGGCATTGTTGAGATGTTTTCTTTTTCCAGGAGGGCAGATACTAGCCTTGAATCGCATCAGCCTGGAGGGCTTCACGTTCGACATGGTTGTTAGAATGATTCAGAATTCTCCTGACAACATAGAGTTAATCATTTCCCAGTCAAAAGGTATGTCCTAACCTGGTTTCAGAAGCTGGAGAGTCTCCCTTATCTTCAGGGGTGCATTTTCACCCCTGGATTAAGTGGTAAGATGGGTAGTGGATTTTTAAGTCCGTGAAGGGCTTTGCATTGCTTTCCTCGTGGTGGTGGCTTCCCGAGAAGCAGTATCGTGGCAAAGATCAGAAAGCTCAGCAATTTCAGGGGCCGGTGGGCTCTCCCGTTGCTTGTCCTGCCGAATGGGTGCAGCCTGCTCTGGTTCTTGATTAGACGTGGCCAATGCAACCGTTGTATTGTTTCTTGTCCACATGTCTTGCATGACACTCTTTGTCATCCAAGTCCTTTTGAAAGTGACCGCTCCAGCATTTCTAATAGCTAGGGCTTAGGTGTGGCAATCAGGTGGGAAGGAGACAAGGCAAGTGTTCTTGAGCTGAACTCGCATAGCAAGCATGCTCTTCTTACTTAAGACAGGGCATGAAAGGTCAACTAAGAGTAAAGCTGTGTTTTTTTTTTAAGAAGCTTTTTTCATCCTTTAGATAAGAGCAACAATCGCCTATATCAGAACATAATATTATTATGCTTATTTGGGGCAGGATTGGGGGGTTGATGGAGATGATGGGGCATGTTAACCTCCCCTTCCCTCCCAGTTACTGGGCACTGCCACTGCTTTTTGACTGGATGATCCTGTGTTTAACAGCAGACTACTGCAATCCAGGCTTGTGGATTTCCTCTTCACGCTCCAGGGTCATTGTACAGTTTCCCCTTATGTATAGAAATGCTTCACGTCACACTAGCTAGCATTTTCTAGATCCTAAATGTGGGCACCCCATTTGCCTTGCCTGCTGAAAACCATGCACTCTTTCACATGTGCACTCCATCGCCAGATGGCTTTCCCATGTGTTGTAGTTGCCCCTGGTCCAGAAGCCGTGGGGAGATGGGAGGTGGCAAAGCCGGGGCCTCAGCCACACACCTTTCATCCTGTGGTTGGAGCTGATTTGGGGGCCTGCCCTAGCACTTTGCAACACCAACCCCTGTGCACTGTCTCTGTTGAGTTTGCCAGCATTGTCACTGTTCTTCCCACAATATTTTAGCTCTTATTGCATTTTCCTCCACACATGGCTCAGGTAGGACAGAAAGGAGCATCCATTTTCATCAGGAAACACAATACAGCTGAGCTGGGATCAATTCAGTGTTGTTCAAGGATGGCCTGTGTGATGGCGGATGTCAAAAATTGGCACCCAAGCTCTGCAAAACTCAAACCACGGTCTCACTTTGGAATTTTAGATGATGGATTTCCCACAATGCCTGTGAATCAGGTGTCCTCTCACAATGCTGCCTCATCACAGTTGGGGTTCCTTACACAGCTGCTCCCGTTGCTGGAGGAAGTCATTTCCACAGTGACGCTGGCTGGATCACAGTGGGCAGAGGCTTGACTGCCATGAATTTCTATCTGGTTAGGCTGCTGTTGGGGCAGGCGATCTGGATTGGAGGTCGGGGACAAGACAGATAACATTCTCATCATGAGCAGCCATCACTGTCTATGATAGGTGGAGTTTTAAGTACCCACGGAAGGTCTCCTAGGTTGCATTTCCATTAGGCAGGACACAAGTTGCACAGCTTGACTTTTTAATTCAATCGTAAGCCAGCCCCATCCTCATCTCTCGTGGAGGCTGTGGGAGAGAAAATGAACAGATACTTACAACATTGCCGGAAGGACAGTGGCAGTAGAATCTGTGAGTGAAATGAATAAGGTCTTACGGAACAGTGGCCTCAACACTCTCTGCTAAATACCTTTAGGTTTGAATAATTCCAAATCTAATTCATTAAATTAAGTTCACACAACATGTGAGTTGGGCACTTACCTGGGTGCTAATGAATCTGTATCAAAAGTAGTAAACCTACTCGTGTGTTTATATTCCCAGATCTAAAGAAAATCTAACTATTATGCCTTCTTCCCATGTACACTTGTCGAGCAGCTAATATTAACACATTAACAGTAAATATATTTATTGAGGCTCTACTCTCTACTAAACTGTAATCTCTTTATCTTTCTCTCTCTCTACCTATATAAAAAATCTCTCTCTGTATGATCTCTAATCCTTACCAACCCTACAAGGTAGTTGATACTATCTCTTTTTTAGATATAAGGAAATTGAGGTCCAGAAATATTAACTACCTTTCCCAAGGCTTTCCCTATTGATCCCTGACCTCATGTTCTTTCCTCTGATCTGTGCCAGCTCAAGGGTCAGACATAGGGTTGATGGGGATCAGTGGCCCAGCCTTCACCCACAGGGAGTCCACAGTCTGGTTAGTGACAGGTACCCCAGAAGGACCTGACATGTTAGTCTTTGGAGCTGTGGTGTTTACAGGCATGCTCAGCAGGGTTTCTGGAAGAGGCTGAGTTTAAGAGCAACACCACGTGCTGGTTGTGGGATTTGGGCAAGATCTCCATCCTTTTGACTCTGCTTTCTCATGTTTGAACTGGGATAAGACCTTCCTGGTGGGTATGTTGAAAAGATGGAAAGATACATATATGTGTGTTTATGTGCATTTGTGTCGCTGTGTGTGTGTGAGAATATGTGTGTTTCTGAGTGTGTGAGTGTATGTGTATCTGAGCATGTGTGTGGTGCCCATCACACGGCAAGAACTTAATAAAGGGGAACTGGCATTATTAACTCATGTAATTGCTCCTGTGTTTTCATAATTGGGTTGTGCAAACTCAATTTCAGTTTCAAAATCACATCCAGAATCTTCCGTTCTTCTGTTCTAAATACGTCATCCTTCAGGAGGGGCTAAGTTCACATCGTCGCCAGCAGCTATAAAAGATCACTGCAACACTGGAGGAAAACAGTGCGCCCCACCGAGAGATGCCACCGAGATGTGAGCCTCTCTGAGCTGTTGACTTCTTCTTGGTGGTTTTTATAGGTGTTTGTGGAAATACCCCAAGCAAGGAGAAGAATAGCACAGCCCGCTCTGGGGGCTTCTCTACAGACAGCCTGACCAATGGGCACCAGGGAGGCTGTTCATCACGCACACCAGACCAGGAGAGAAATACTGAAGAACTAGAAACAGCTCTGGCTCAGAGCTCGATGCCCGGGCGGAGCCCTCAGCTCTCCCCTCTGCCATTAAAGGTAATCCTCCCCTTGGTTCACTTTCTAGAATCTGCAGGAGAGAGAACAGTCCATGGTGCCCAAGAACCCTGGCATCAAAGTCCCTCTTTGCTCTCTCTTTGCCAAGTCAGGTGGATAGAGGGGACTAAACCCCTCTGGCCCTCAGTTTTCTCGTCTGAAACACGGATGTAAAGGCCTGCACTGCAAGGTTGTTGAGAAGAACATCAAGGGGAAAAGGGCAGGCTCCCAGCCACAGGCCTCCGTGTTTGAGCCTCCAGCCTCCTTACCAGCTGATTACAATTATTACTGGTAATAACTGTGGTTGCAGGGCAATGCAGGGACAATCAGGCATCTCATATTCTTGGCGTCTAGTTGGTCCTTGACTGCGACTCAATGGCTTTGCTGTTGACCGAGGAGGAAGAAGACAGAGGCTGGCTTTGGTGTGCAGAGAGCTGTGTGCTTCAGTCCCGGGCTGTCCCCCTCCAGCTGTGTCTCCTTAGACACAGGGTGGAATGGTCTCCTTTTGCTCCTTCAGACCTTTCTTTTTTCTGCCCGGGGACCCTGAAGGCTGATGTTCGTGGACTGTGTCAGCTCTCTGTCTTCTGATTGGCTCTGCCCCCCAGAAGCCCTGTGCCTAGAAAAAACTCCTTGTTTTCCTTTCCTCTCACACGACTACCCCACACACAGCACTTCTGACACCAGATGTGTGGGCTTTCCTCGCCAAGCAATTCTGACACTAGCTGACTCGAGTCGGCGCCAGATCCCACGGGGCAAGGGCTCAGTCCCTCAAGACTGCCCCCACTTCAGATGTCAACTGCAGGTGGTAGGTCCCCAGGTGACACACACTTCTGACTTGGCTACAAATTGAGGTTCCCACACCCCTTCCTTGGGTTTGGTGATTTCCTGGGTCAGCTCACAGACTCCGGAAAACTTGTTATTGCTGGTTCATTACAAAGGATGTTTTAGAGGGTACAAGTGAACAGCCAGATGAAGAGAGCTGTAGGGCGAGGTCTGGAAGGGTCCTGAGCACAGGAGCCTCTGTCCCCGTGGAGCTGGGGTGCACCACCCTCCTGGCACGTAGATGTGTCCACCAACCAGGAAGCTCTCTGAACCTTCTGCTTTTGGGATTTCGTGGAGATTTCATCATGTAGGCAGGAGCGATCGTTAACTCCATCCCCAGAGGACGGGGAAGAGGGCTGAAGTTCCAAGCTTCTAATCATGGCTTCATCTTCCTGGAGACTGGCCCCCATCCCGAAGCTGTCCAGGAGCCCAGCAAAAGTTGTCTCCTTAGAACAAAGAACACTCCTGTTATCCAAGAAATTCCCAGAGATTGAGGAGCTCTGTGTAAGATGCTCCTGGCATTGCTATCACTCAGGAAATTCCAAAAGATTTGGGAGCTCTGTGTCACGCACCATGGTCAAAGACCAAATACTAGAAAAAAATATGCTCCCAGTGCTCTTAGTTCTGAGGAAATGACAAGGGTTTAAGGAGCCGTGTGCCAGGACTGGGGGCAGAGGCCAATATATATATTTTCTATCATTTCACACCTTGGTGGGAGCCTGAAGTTGGGGGACGAGCAGGGACAGACTTGTCGCTCTCTCCCCGTGCTCAGGTTGGCGGTGTCCCTCTCTCGAAGAGCAGAGCCCCTATCAGCTGCTCTTTGCTGTAGGACTGCTCTCTGGGTTGCATCGGCCCCTCCCTCCGCTCACTCCTTAGGCTCAGAGGAGGCAGCCACCCACTGTTCTAGACCTAGGGTACTTGGCTCTCCTCCTTGGTTTCTCTAAATGCTGCCAGCACCCTTGAGATCAGGCCTCGCACGAGCTCTCCTCCACCCCCCAGGTTGATTGTGTGCGCTTTCTCTTTCTTGCTGGGACTCTGGTTCACACAGGCAAGTTACCCAACCTCGCTCGACTTCATTTTTATCTTTTATAATAGAGGTGACCATGCCTGTCCACAGACCTGTGGAGATGCAAGTGCCCAGCACCTGGCTGGCAGTAAGGCTCCATGAATGCTAGTTTCTTTCTAACTGGCCACGGGGCTCAGCTGGATGGTGCATCCCAGGAAGAGCCGGATGAGGGATCAGCAAGAGCATAACGCTAAAAGCAGACATTGATAGAGTAATTAACTGGGTGTCAGGCAGGGTCCTGAGCGCTTGTATGCGTTACATCATGTAAGCTTCATTACGATCCTCTGAGATAATTACTGTCATCAAGCCTTTTCATAGGTGGGGTCCTGAGGCACAGAGAGGAGAAGAACATACCCATGGTCTCTCGGGGAGTAAGTGGCAGAGCTGGGATTCCAACCCAAGGAGTGGGACTCCGCGCAGCAACCTCCACCCCAGGGTGGCCCTTCAGAAGGCCCCCTTTGCAGGAATCAGGGCCCAGATGGCTTTGCGTGGGGGCCTCTGGGGCAGCGCACCTGTGAGCTGGTCTTTGATGGGTAGTTGAGGGGAACAATGGTACTCTAAGGTCACAGCTGACCACGGCACAGGCTGCGGAACCTGTCCAATCCAGGCTCTGCTGGGGCACGTGGCCGCTTTGCGGGCAGGTCACCTTTGGTGGCATAGCCCAGTGTACACTCACACTTGGGACCTCACCCTCAGTGGTTGCTTTACTCTTTGAAATTTAAAATTTGGACAAGACACCTTGCCCGGCCGGTGGGTGCGGAGTGTCTCTGGATAATCGGGGACTTGTCTGTTACTACACCGGTCTCTTTGGAACCTCTTCTGTGGGGTTGATAATTTTTTGGCTCCCTCTAGCCTGTTCATTTTCCTGTGTGTTATTGTATTTTCCAACATGGTGGACCAGGAAGCAGCTAAGCAAAGGCAGATAGGGCCCAACGCTGGGAGTATGGGTGGCCGCATCTTCCGGGCACAGCTCGTTAAAAGTCTCTCCCCCACTAGACAGTGGGTCAGTCTGGGCAGGTCTGTCTTACCACTGCCATCCCCCGCACATGCACTGCGCCTGCCACAGAATAGGTGTTCAACTAACGTTGTCACGTGATTGGATGGATGAATAAACAGATCCTACACGGTTATTGTCATAGTTCACAGCAAAATGCCTGGCACGTGGTAGATAATTCTTCTCTTCTGTCCTGCCCTCAAGCCTTGAACCACTGAAAGTGGAAACCCAGTGCAGCTACTCTTGCTAGGGGTGGTTGAAGGTCTTCCTGAGGTTTTCTTCTTATTAAGAAGCTGCTGTGTGTCTGGTGTCCAGCATGCTATCACTTGGCTGGTGTCATGTATGAAGCTACCGGGAAGTGCCTGGATGACTTCACGTCTCATGATGATATTTGCATCTTGAGTGGAAACAGGAGGGGACCTCCATTTATTGAGCCCTGTTGTGTGCTGGGCATCATTCACAGCCACGGTTAGAAGGAGATCTCTCATTCTAGTTCTGTGGATTGGGAAACTGAGGCTGGAGAGACCAGAAGACTGGTCCAGGGTCACACAGGGAGGAGCTGATAAAGCTGGGAATGAATCTGCTGTTGGCCCAGCCCTCAAAGTAATGTGCCTTGTGGTGTGCAATGCTCCCAGCTCCTGAGAGCAGCTGAGAGCTATGAGGAGCCGTCTGCTAAGGCATAGTGGGTACCTTTATGCCTTCCTTACTTTTGTTTGTTTGTTTGGGGCAGGGTGCTGGTTCTTCTTGTCCTCCATCACCTTCAGAAACCAATGCCAGTGAAATCTACTTTGTGGAACTGATTAAAGAAGACGGGACTCTTGGATTCAGCGTGACTGTAAGAGTTGTTAGGAGAGCTTGGAAAGTAAACAGTTGAAAAGACGTTCACTGGAGCCTTGGTGGGCATGCCACTCATATGGTGACAGCCTCTTGATAATGTGCTCCCTGGGTGCAAGCAGCACGTGGGAAGTGGGTGAACCAGGAAAAGCAGTGGGGGCCTGCATGGGAGATGGGAGTCCAAAGACAAATTGGGAGACACAGGGCAAATGTGGGACGAGCAGGAAGTGCAAGCAGTGGGGGTTGGGGATTGGGTGATGGGTCCTGACTCTGCGGTTCCCAGGGACAACAGGGAGAGGGCAGCAGGGCTGCAGGGACAGAGGCTGAAGGGGAGTGGAGCAGTCCATGGTCATCTCGAGCACGGTCACCATGGAATCTGGTGCTCATGCCTCCAAGGCCAGGACAAGGTCAGGCTGGCAAGACCTCCGTTCAGGATGAACACTTTGCATTTGGTTTTGAGCTCTATCTGGCAGACCCTGGAGGAAGGAGGAAAAACCCTGTACAAGAACGATATAATCCTACCGATGTAAAAAATCTGTAGTTTTGTGTGTATACATGCATGAAGAAATTAGAAGTCAGAAGATAGAGATCTTTATCTAGTGACCTGTAGGGATGTTCACAATCTATTATTAAGAGGAAAAAAAAAAAATAGGAAGGAAGTGGCAGAATATTGTGTAGTTTAATTCTACTTTTGTAGCCACAAATCAACACATGAGCATACAGGACATGCCAGGCAGCAGCCTTTGGGCCTGTGGCCGGATCCACCAATGCTGGTCACTGCTTGTGGAGAGACGGTGTGGTGCGTTGCTGTGACTCTGCCTTCTGAGCACCTGCCACGGGCACATGCTGGGGTTTGAGAAGGCACAGCTCCCCTGCCCAGCTCGTTTTGTTAATACTTCTCCTGAGCACCGAACCTTCCTGCTCAGGGGATAATATGGCCCAAACAGAGAAGTGGATATATGAGATGGTGTCACATGGAGATGGATGGAGTGGCAGGCGGGTGGGAGTGGCCTTCCCAGGACGGGGCAGACGGGCGGTGACTTTTTCACTGTGTTTTCCAGGGCGGCGTTAACACAAGCGTGCTCTATGGAGGTATCTACGTGAAATCCATCGTTCCTGGAGGCCCGGCTGCCAAGGAAGGGCAGATCCTGCGGGGTGAGGCATGGCGTCCCCCTGGGGACTCTGTGCTCTGTGGTGTGACGAGCCCTGGCCTGGGAGGTGCAGCCTGAGACCTCGGACAAATGCTTGTTCTCCAGGTCCTGGTTTCCTCACCTGGAGAAGGGTGATTTGACCCGGCCCGCCCCCTTGATAGGTTAACATGGGGATCACAGGTTTGTCGTGGCGCACTGGGAAGCATAAGGTGATTTAGAAATATGAGAGTTTCAGTAAGCTTGTTGCTGTTTGGCCTTTGTGGGAGAAAGTCGTGCTTCCCGTGGAGGACAGAGCACACGTCGGTGGCCGCCACTAGTATGTGGGGGCGACACCGCCAGCCTCCTCTCTGCCCTTCCTCATGTCTACTGCTCAGAAGGAAGGGGGTTATTTTTACTCTTTTCCAGAACAGCCAGAATGGAGCTACAAAGGGCACCTAAGATCTTATCTCCGTTTCTCCTAGTATTCCAGTGTCCCTGGCATCAACCAGGTCTCCTGGACCTTTGTGAAATAACGAAATCCTGGAGATATAAATATTATTCCTGAGCGACTTGAAAAAACGGTTTCACAGGCAAACAGGAGAAAGGATGAGGTTGTACAGAGCTGGCTCGACCGCTCTGTGAGCCAGGAATAGAGGGACTTCTAGATAGCTGACATGTGAAGGGGTTCCGAGAGGCCCTGGCCCTCAGGCCCAGGCAGGGCTCCTGGCAGCTCTGCTTCCTGCCCCTCCTCGGGGCTGCACGGAGGGGTGCTGGGCAGGGGCCTCCCGAGAGAGTCCTTCCTGCAGCCCAGGAGCCCGGGGACATGACGTCTGTCCCCCTCCCAGGTGACCGGCTCTTGCAGGTGGACGGAGTGAGTCTGTGCGGCCTCACCCACAGGCAGGCCGTGCAGCGCCTCAAGGGTTCTGGGCAGGTGAGTGCACCGTTCCCGGGAGCTGCTCTTCCTTCTAGAGATTTCCCAACAACTTCAGAACTGCAGTTGCCTCTGGCGGGGAGAAGGGGAGGTAGGTGGGAAACAAAACAAAATTTTTCTTGGTTTTCTTCTCTTTCCCTTCTTCCTTTTACTAACACTTTTCTATGGGGCTGTTGAACGCGGGAGGAAGCAGATATTCCCAAGCAGAAAGCCTCACCCTCTATAAATAGCCTTGAAGAGCTTACTTGTCACTTGCCTGCATTCTGGAATCAGACAGCTGCACAGGGCTGAGGGAGGGAAGCGACCTCTCCGGCCTGGCTCTGGCCGCCCGCTCATGCTCTCTGCTGCAGCCCCATCTGACCAGTGCTGCCTTCTGCTCCCAGGCCCCGTCACCCAGCTGCCTTTGCACGTGCTGCCACCCCTCCCCCAGTTCATGCCGTTCCCAGCACCCTGTGTGATTAAGGCCTCACTGTCCTGGGATTCACATCCCAGTGAGGTAGAAATTCAAACGCCAAGAGCCAGTGGCGTTCACCCATCCTGTTCTCCCTGTTCTGTGCAGCTCAGGCAGCCTCTGGATGTTATCACGCTGTTTTCCGACCTCTGCCCGGGGGTGGGAGCCTTTACTTGCCCCAGTGTCCTAAGCCACAGGCCTAGCATCACCCTCTTGGTAACAGGGAAGTCGGCAGAGACAGAAAGGACTCCTGGAGGCCTTCTGGCAAACCAAGGGGCGGAAGGGCCCCTTTTTGCTTCCTTTCCCAAAGCGGTCTTCTGGTTTGTGGTGGGAGTTACTTAACGCTGGTGACCTTCACTGACGTATCTTGAGAACAGAGTCACAATTTATTAGTCCTCTCTGTTCTTTAGACCTTTGCTAATGAACATGGTTAGAGAAGGTCCTTGGCCAGCCCACTGGCAGTGATGACAGGTAGGAATTGTCACTCTGGGGTGGTGGCTTGGTGCTGAATGACAGTTGCAGCAGAAGGATGTTGACAAGGCCAAGTCCCCTGAATGAAAGCTGAGCATTCCTAAAAAGCTTCCAGTTGATGTCTAGCCACTGGTTGTTGAACCATGCTTTGGGTAACAAGAGCGTACAGTGTGTGGGGAAGAAGGATGGGAAATCAAAGCAAAAAGAAAGGGCGAGGTCAGCTTGGCACAGGCCTGGGGTACCATGCTAGGGCGGTGGGCTTTAGGTGGTGGGAAATATTGGAGACTTTTAATCAAGAGTGTTGCATGTTCAATGTGTATCCGAGATCAGTCCACGGGTACCCAGGAGGGGAGTGGACCAAAGGAGGAGAAGATAAAGTCCAAGAAGCAAAGTTAGCTGCAGCTTGCCACAGTCCAGCTGGGCACTGGCAGAAGACGAGGGAACGGAGGAGGGGGAGCCCTGGGGAGACGTTCCTGATGGAGAACATGCAAACCTTAGAAACCAGATGGTATTTGGAGGGCAGAAGGGGGAGAGCTGGACCACTGCAAGTGTGGCCCCTGGGAGGATAGTTGAGGGGTGGTTCCATATTCTATGAGAGCAAATGCAAGGTAGGAGTGTTTTAGGCAGGATGGGGAGAAGATGGGGAAGTGAGGGCGAGAGAGAGGAAGAAGATGAATTTGAAGTGGAGGTACATGTGTTACTTCCAGGAGCCTTTCTCCAACAGGCTGTTGGAAATATAGCTCTGGATCCCCCAAAATAGGCTAGATTGGAGATTTTGATTTGACATTCAAAGGAAGCAGCTGCTGGAAGTATCAGAAAATTAAGAAGCATTTACTGGGTGAAGGGAGAGCCTCCACGTTGCCATGAAGTGTAAATTGAGTCTGTCTACTCATCCTTCTAGGTGGTAAGACTGGTCTTAGAGAGAAGAGGCCCCAGGACCGCACAGCAGTGTCCTTCTGCTAGTGACAGGATGGGAGACGACTGCACGGCTGTTTCCTTGGCAACAGCCTTGCCTGGCAGGCCCGCAAGCTGTGTCTTGGCAACAGATGGTGAGAGAAGAGAGAATTGAGTGTTACTATTGTCGTGTCATCCTGCGCGCCTTTTGAATTGTCAAGTCAAACGGGAAGCAGGAAGGCTTCCTCTGGGTTCTCAAAGGATAGTGAGCAGCGGTGGTCGTGACGTGGCCGCCTTTCTGACACGGTCAAAGTCAATCTAATGGAATATGTTTCTGGAAAAAGAAAATGCATTGTCCTAAAATGATCACCAGGCATCATTCTGCCCCCAAGCCTTCTGAAGTTTTCTGCTCAGCTGCCAGAATGTTTCTGTTTAAGTATTTAGGGATGAAATCAGAGTGAAAGTGTCATGCGGTTTTTGAGCAAAGCTCCACATTCCAGTCAAGACACTCCTAACAAAAGATCCGAGGACCGATGAGGCTGGTTTGGGAGAGGAAGGTGCTCAGAAATCAGGCTTATTATTAGCATCATTCAAAAAAGCAAACTACTACAGTCTGTTTATGGGGGGTCATTGTGCATCTCCTGATGGGGTGCTTCTCTGCACCTCCCTGAGATTTTGCTTCCTGCTAGGAAAACCTTTCTTCCCTTAGCATATCATGATTTGGAGCTTAGCCATTTTTCTGTGCCTTTATAGAGATTTTCCTGAAGGTGTAAATCAGGTAGAATGCCAGTGACATGCCACGGCAAGTGACGGAGTTGGGTGGAGGAGGGACACGTGCATAAAGCAAATCTGTTTCCTATTTCATTGCTCCTCTGCTCACTGCAGTGAGGGCCTTTGGGCAACTGACTATAAAATAAGCCTAGATGACAGCAATGGGGAAACTGGTCATACGACACAGCGGGACCTAAAAGCTTCTGACACTTTTGTTCTTGTCCCGAATCAAAGTGTACATCAGGGCTCTGTCCCTCTATTGACTGATTGCCAACTGAATTGGTGAAGGCAGACTAGCGGGGGCCCTGGAGGCCTCCTGGGCTGTCAGATGAGCGAGGTTCCTGAGGCTGTGCCCATCTCTGGTGCCCGGAGGCAGCCGCTTTGTCTTATGGTCAGTTCATGCGGCTGAACAAACAGCAGCTAAAATGTTTCCACAGAGTTGACCATAATTGTCTCCATGGTCTAATCAAACAAAACTTTGTTTCAAGTATGCTAAAAAAATGATTGAGTTGCAAAGGAGTAATAGGAATATATGTGATACAAGTTTTTCTAAATGATGCTGGCATAACGTATATGTCTATAAACTGTATCTTTACATGTAAACTTTGTCCACTTACCAATAATATGGTAGCTACTTGCCACACATGGCTACTGAGTATTTGAAATGTGGCCAGTCCAAATCGATAAAACACATACTCGATGTTTGAAGACTTAGTTCATAAGAAGAGTGTAAAATATCTCAATAATTTTTTTCATATTGATTACATGTTGACATGGTAATATTTTAGATATATGGGGTTAAATAAAATATAAGATTCAGTTTACTTTGCCTGTTTGCTCTGACTTTTTATTTTATTTTTATTTATTTATATTTTTTGAGGAAGACTGGCCCTGAGCTAACATCTGTGTCCACCTTCCTCTACTTTATATGTGGGATGCCTACCACAGCATGGCTTGCCACGGGCTGCCATGTCCGCACCCAGGATCCGGGCCAGTGAAGCCCGGGCCGCCGAAGCCGAACGTGCGAACTTAACCACTGAGCCACCGGGCCGGGCCCTGCTCTGACTTTTTAAAGCGTGGCTATTTAAAACGTGTGGTTTGCCTTTGTAGCTCACAGTCTATTTCTACTGGACGGCACTGATCTAGAGCATGCATAACGGACTCTGTCATAAAAATTAGCAGCATGAAATCTCTTTATGTAAAACAGAAATAATTCAGCTACTCGACAGTTTTCGTTTGGAGGCTGATCCGTTTCATTTGTAATCGACTGAAGGATTTATCTTGTTCACGCCGCACGATACAGGTCCTACGTTTGAAGTCACGCTGAGAAAGAACGCCAGTGGTCTGGGCTTCAGCTTCACGCAGATGGAGAGAGCCCGCTGCAGCCATCTCAAGAATGATCTCGTGAGGATTAACAGGCTCTTCCCGGGGCAGCCAGCTGAGGAGAACGGGGCCATCGCGGCTGGCGACATCATCCTGGCCGTGAACGGGAGGCCCACGGAAGGCCTCGTCTTCCAGGTGGGGTGCGAGGAGGGAGGCAGCCCCGTGTGCAAGCTGAGGTCAACCATGCTGCACCCAGGCTCTCGCCCCGCAGGGAATGCTCCAGGTTCTTGAAAATTGTACTTGGAGCCTAGACTTTGATTGCCACTGGCAGAACATTCTCACATTTAATTTTCCATTCCACTTCCTAAATGTCTGACCTTGAGTGGGCTTTTCTTTTAATTCGGTTCATAGTGAAACTGCAGCTGAGGCCCTGGCTTCTGTGCCGGCTGAGGGTCTCCTCACACACATTCCGAGGGGGCTGACAGGGTGAAGGGACTGCAGTGGGTCCCTCTCTGCCCTTTGTCCCACGTCTCTGTTTAAGTTTACAGCTTTTGATGTATAGTATTGCACTGGTTATCCTGTGTGTGATAAAAAATATAATTAAAAAAAGAGAGTGAAAAGGGCGCTTTTCAATGTTTATAGCACAAAATCGCAATGAAATATTATATGTTATCAGTCAGGGTCCTGGCAGAAAGTGGAGTCATTTGAGGAGAGTTTAAGATAGGTGTGGGACAGTAGTTGGGAAGCTCCGGGAGAGAGCAGAGCCCTGGGGCTGGGAACAGTGGCTGCAGTTCTGCACGTCCCTCAAGTCCAAAGGGGTATGGGAAGGGGAAATTAGCCAACCCCAGCAACTGAGAGCTGGGCAGAGCAGACCCTGCCATTTCCAGCCAAGCACTGTGCATCGCCTTTGTGGGTGCTGCACGCCGGCAGCCTTGGCTCCTTGCACGTTGGGAGGTCAGGCCCACAGTGGTGTTCTCCAAAGTTCTCTGGAGCAGAGAAACAGATCAAGGTGGGGGGTGGAGGGGCCAGTGCCAACGAGATAGCTGGGAGCACGGAGGAGGAGCCCAGCTCTGGGCCAGCCCCACCTCTAACCGCAGAGTGTGGTTTCTCCTAGGAGGTGCTCCATTTACTGCGAGGGCCCTCGAAGGAAGTCACACTCCTGCTGTGCCGCCCGCCCCCAGGTGCGCTGCCTGAGATGGACCAGGGATGGCAGGTAAGGGTGGCGCCCTCCGCTCTCTCGGCACGCCTCGTGCTCAGGCACCCTGCTCTTGTCTGCTGGGTCCTGAGGAGCCCAGCTCGGCGTTAGCTCGGGCTCAGCACGACCTTTGCCTGCTGGGGCGGGGGAAATAGCTGGTCCCCAGCCTCCATCAGTCTGTGGCCGTTCCTGAGGCCCTGTCTCTGTCTTCTCCTTCCCCTCTTGCTCCTGCCTCTTTCCAGCTTGGGGTCTTCTGAAAATGGTTACATGTTTAGAACGTGGCTGTGAAACTTCTAGAGCCAGGCTCCCTGGCAGCCCAAGGATCAGAGAGGGGAAACCCAGAGCAAGGGGAGTAGGTGTGAAACCAGAGGGAGGGAAAGTAGGAATTTCCATTGAGAGGAGTGAAGTGGAGAACAGGCTGCATGGCCACCCTCCCAAAGCATGAATTAGACACGCATGGTCTGGTGCAAAGAAAAGAGGCTTTAGAATCAGGAAAATTCAGGATGTTTACCTTGATGCCTGTGTTAGTCAGGTTATCCAGAGCAATGTGTATGTGTATCTACAGGCTCTCTAGCTCTGTATCTCTATCTCTATCTACATAGAGAGAACGATTTTAAGTGATTGGCTCATGTGGTTGTGGGATTGTGGGGGCTGGCTGATGTAAATTCTGCAGGCTAGGCTGGCAGGCTGGAAACCCAGAGAGGTGTGTATGGTGCAGTGTGAGTCCTAAGACAGTCTGAAGGCAGAATTTGTTCTTTTTTGGGAGATCTCAGTCTTTTTCTCTTAAGGCCTTCAACTGATTAGATGTGGCCCACCCACATTTTGGAGGATGATGTGCTTTACTCCAAGTCTCATTTCAATGTTAATCTCATCTAAAAGATACCTATGCAGAAACGTCTAGACTAGTGTTTGACAAAATATCTGGGTACTGTGGCCTAGCCCAGGTTAACACATAAAATTAACCATCACAGTACCACCTGTTGGGTGCCCGGGACACAGACTCTGTTGCAGAGATTCAAGCACAGGAAGTTTGTGGAGCCAGATGTTGGGAACACCTGGGGAGGGTGAGGGGAGCAGGGAGCAGGGCTGGGTGGAAGGGAGTTGAATGAGGCACAGCTGCACAGATGCTGTGGCTGACACAGGGAGCTCTGGAGCTTGGATGGCCCCTGGGAGCTGTCCTGACCTGGGGCAAGAAAGCCCATGCCTTTGGTCCCCGTGTCAGTCAGCACCGGGATGTGCGCTGCCCCCAGGGGGTGGCCTAACTTGACTGAGGCAGCTCCTGTGAGCTGAGCCCAAGTCCCGGGGAGGGGCTAGCTGTGAGCTGTCCTGGCAACTGGCGGATGAAAGCCTCAGTCCTGGAGAGGGGTCTTTGTGGGCACCCCAGAATCACCCGCACCTGCTCTGCCACTCGCTTGCTGGGCCCTGGGCACATGTCTACCGTCTCTAGGCCTCATGATTCCTTAGGTATAAGACGCGGATAAAATCAATCACTTATCATCACTGAGGGTGACAGTCACTGGAGACGGCATAGGGGATTTGGTGACCTAGATCCTCTGAATTCTTGGACTTGAAAAGTTCATTTGATACAGACTTAGGTGAGGAAAGAGCTATAGGAAGGAAATCCAGAAGCTGCCACTTTGGAAAAGAAGGTAGATGATGTGTTAAGTAACTGAACAGGGTGGGCGCAGGTCAAGTTTCACACACCCGAAGATCGGGCCAACGGGAAAGGCCAGGGACGCTGTCCTTCTGGTCTAGAGAATAGCTCCTCCCAGAAGAGCCCAGAAGAGCCCGCTGGACAGGGCTTGGGTTGAGGTACTATGAGCTTGCTTTCTCTCTCCTCCTACCTGACAACCACATGGAATAGGAATTGCCATTCATTCATGCGGCTCCAGAGGTCAGATTGAAGACCGAGGAAAGAGGCATTTAGCTCATAAGTAGAAAAGCAGTTATGAGAACGAGGCAGCCATGCAAACGCCTGGAGTAAGGTCATTCCAGGCAGAAGGAATCGCAAGTGCAAAGACTCTTGAGACAGGAATGAGCCTGGACGTTGAGAGACAGAAGATAACAGATGTGCCTGGACTGCAGTTACTGAAGGGGAGCGCGGAAGGGGAGGAAGTTGTAGCGAGAGTCAGGGGCCATATCATGCAGGGCCTTGTAGGCCTTGGTAATATGCTGATTCTATCCTGGCTGCAACGGGAAGCCATTGGGCTGGGAAGGGTGGGAGGGTGAGGGGTTAGCAGGAACGTGCCCTCGTCTGGTCTAGACTTTAGAAAGATCACTCCGGTTGCTGGTGGAGATGGACGGGAGCCAGTTAGCCAGCAGCCATTTGGGCAAGATATTATTGTGGCATGGACTCAGGTTGTAACAAATAGTTGGTAAGAAGTAGTTGGATCTTGGAAGCAGAGCCCATAGGATGACTTTTGGATTAGATGTGGGTATGAGGAAAGAGAGCAATCCAAGTTTGGCTCGAGCAACTGGAGGAATGGCGGTACTACTTACCAAGACAGGGTATGCTTGGAGGGCAAAGTTTAGAGCAGTCCACGAAGAAGCAGGAGTTCCTGACAGCACGCCAACCCAGAAAGTTTATGCAACAGCCAATGGCGATGTCCATCAGGCTGTTGTCTGCAGAGAATTGGCATGAAGTCAGGGCTGGAAAAAGTGGATTTGGGAATTGCCAGCAAGTAACGTCATTTAAAGCCATGCAATGGAGGAGATCATTTTGGGGAAGAGTACAGATAAAGTCAAGAGGAGGGCTGAGACATGAACCACGGGACACCCCAATGTGGGGAGGTCTGGTTCAAAGAGCCAGAAAATGAGACTGAGAACAAGGGGCCTGGGAAGTGGTAGGAAAACCAGGCAAGGGCAGAGTCCGGAGTAAACTCCATGCTTAAGTGAGTTAGTGAGTAAAGGATGCTCTCGAGACAGAGGGAGGGACCAACTATGCTGAATGAGATGAGGACGGATGACTGTCCTTTGGCTTTAGAAAGATGCAGGTCATTGGAGACCCTGATTAGAGCTTTTGCAGTTGAATGATGGGGATAGAAGCCTGGTTGGGGTGGGCACGAGGGAGAAAGGGGGAGATGAAGAGCAGAGAAATTGGGTGGCTGGCAGTTGGAGGAGGATGTTGGGGTGGGCATGCAGGCTGGTCAGTAGAAATGCTATGGGGAGGTGAAGGCTTCTATCTGAATGTGTCCACTCTCACTGTAAAGTAAGAGGCAAGGCTGGGGTGGGGCGATTGTTGGAGACTTGAGGAGAGAGAAGAGGGCAGAGAGAACAGGAAGCCGAATTTACTAAGGAAGTAGAGAAAGATTATGTGGCAGTCTTGAGTGCCCACTCGACATCTGCGCTCACACAGTTGACATTAGTCTGTGGCTCAGAAGCGGGCCACTGTGAAGTCCACATCTACTGTCACTAGGAGTTGGAGTTAAAATACAGCGCCTGGGAGTAACAAATGATGGAGGCAGACAGGGACAAGAGGCGGGAGCTCAGAGTTTCCAGTGTTTTTATGAGAGCGTTGGTGGGGCAGAAGCATGGAATCTCAGCAGAGTGAAAGGAAAGGGAGGACGTTGGTGGTGGGGGAGGGGGAGGCATGGTGAAAACATGGTGGGTCCATCGACGGGAACCTTGGAGAGGTCCAGGATTGCTGGAGAGTGTGTACTGGGGATGATGAGCCAGAAGGAGAGGAATAATTAAAGGTGAGATTTTGGAGGTCTCCCAAGGAGCATAAGAGAAAACATAACTGTGCTTACTGTTGAGTTTTTACCTGATCCATTTTGAATTTTGATTTTTGGCATGCCCTTTATAAAGTACACTGTGTATCAGTAGCGTTGTAAGTGTTTATGGTTTATAATTAAGTAAAAGTTCCTATTTGGTGTGCATCCCCTCTCATTTCAGGGAGTAGCAATCAGAAAGGCGAGGAGACCTGTGTGCTGGGTGGCAGAGAAAGGTTCCCCTCTTAGAGGAGAGGGCTGGGGTGGGAGCCCAGCCCTGACGGCTTGAAAGTCCACACGCTCCCTTACACAGGGATGTAGGTCATGGAGTGGAAGTGCTAAAAGATAACTCTCAGGAAAAGATAAGATCCTGACTCTCACACAGATGTAAAAATGAACTCACGTTGATGATTTGATACAAGTCATTCAGCGAGGAAACCAGGCAGACGTTAAAACAGGTTCAAAAGGGATTTCAAAGAATGACCTGTTTATTTTTACAGAGTTAAGAAATAGGAATGAATGCAGCTAGAAGCAGATAACCAGAAGGTTGTGCTGTAGACAGTGCACAGTTTCCTACAGAAGCACAGATTTTTTTTTTCCTGTAAAAAGTTGAGCATTATTAGCACGTCATAGCGGGCCATCAGTCATAACCTAAAAGGCCCAACAGGGATGGCAGCAGTTGAGGAGAATCAAGTCCTGTCCGGAGAAGTGAGGAGGAGAGCCAGGACCGGGCATCGTGATGGGAGGGGCGACGGGGCTCTGGAAATGGGCCATCTTGGATGGGGACTGATGGAGACAATGAGACTAAAAAGAATTCCCTACTGGAAAGTGGCATAAAGAGACATTGTTACTTCCGTTTTCATATTTTCTAAGTTTTCCAAATTTTTTTATTAAAAAAAATAATGTTCATGTTTATTGAGAGCTTCTAATGTCCCCAAGCTAAGGGGCTTGGCGATGGTTAAGTGTGTTGCTTAGGGCCCAGTGGGAGCTGGGGTCCTGCCGAGAGGGGACTGACCCCAGAGCCCATCTCTTAACTGCTCTGCTCTATAATCATATTAAAAAAATTACTTTTTTAAACTAGCAATTTTTAGATCTTGTTCGGTGTGCGTCATGGATCCAGTAATCCTTGGCGTTTCTTCGAATAGATACCCGTGCTCTCAGCAGACAAAGAATTCACCAGGGCAGCAGGCACTGACTCAGAGCAGAGCCCCAGCCTGGATCAAGAGGACAGCCAGAGGGACAGTGCCTCCCTGGACACAGGGGAAGGCCTGGGTCTCAAGCCAGAGTCTTTCCAAAAGGCCACCAGAGAGGCCCAATGGGACCAAGATGTAGAGAGACCCTTGGCCACTTCCTTGCCGCGTCGTCCTCAGGACTCCCACCCTCACTTATGCAGACTCCACCAAGAACTGGAGGCAGCGGCTCTGCCTACCTCTCTGGAAAAGGACGTGAGGCAAAATTGCTATTCCGTTTGTGATATCAGGAAACTTGAAAGGTAAGAATCACCATGCTTGCAGACATTTTGTAAACTGTATGCATTTTATTGCCGGAAATTACAATCGAGCAATCAGTAACGGTGCTCACTGCTTCCTGGGCCCAGCACTGTTCTCGCCATTGGGAGGGGAGGCGGAGACAAGAGGAGTGTAATACAGGTCTGGGGCTGCTGTAACCACAGCTTGTGAGCCTGTGGGAAAGCAGACCCCACCCTGTGGTCTTTGGATGCCCCTCGAGCCTACAGGCAGGCCTCGGGGTTTTCCCAGCGCACAAACCTTTGTCCTGCACCCCGCATGGCCCCTCAAAGCATTGTGGTGAGACAGAAGTCCCCTTGTATGCATCCTCATTTCTACTGCTAATACAATGCTTTACAATCAGCATCAGCTTTAGAGAAAAAACACATCTGCATCTTCAAAACCAGACTGAAACATTCAGTCTAATAGCTATTTTTAACTTGGCCTCATTTTTGTGCCCCCTCTCCCCACCCAAGTATTTTCAGTTCTCAGTCTTCTTCTGATGGAAAACATACTCTTCGATTCCATTTGGCAGTATTTATTACACACACCCAAGGTGCGTGGACACCCGTGAGGAGCAGAGAGCAGGGGACCGATACTGAGAGGGTAAGATACTGCTCCTAGGTGTGTGCTGCCTGGATGCCCGGGCGCAAAGCAGCCAATAACCAAGAACACTGGTTTGTGTTTGGCTCTATATAAACCCGTTGAGATTAGATGGCCCTTTTTTGTTGGTCATCTAGGAGACCGACAAGGGCAGATCTATAGGGACTGGCATGTGACATGAAGGAGGAAGCAGCCAGTGAAATGCAATTAGGCAGGATGAGATGTGTGACACCTGGGAGCCGGGCATACGTTCCTGAAAAGTGTTCAGATAGAATTTGGAAAAGAATACTGCACAGCCAAACAAAACCCAGCAAGGCTGCAAAGTAGAAGAGAATGGGCAAGCATGTTCATGGGTGCTATTCATTTTCATTGTCTGAAAATGCATAATCACAGTGTATTTATAGTTCCTTACAATGCATTCGAGGCAATAATCGATATACTTGATCAGACGATAAAGGAAATAGCCCTCCGAGATTTATCCAAGGACAACTGTTACTGCGATCTTGTAGGGAATATAAGAGGGGCGGTGCTTCCCTGTAGGCATGGGGCCACTCTTTCAGATTTGTAAAGGTTTTACTGCCAGATAGTTTGGGGTGACGGACAGAGACCCGGAATACTGGGTTGTAAAGTGACTCTGGGTTTAGGTACAAGCCCGGAGTTTGACTTGTCATGTGCCTTTAATCTAATTTGGTGATCAATAGTTAATATTATTATTATTATTATTTTATTAATCATTAGTATAGATAGTCACTGTTTCATTCATGGACTCACAGAATCTCAGGGTTATCCAATAAGAAAAGAGATCTAAT
This sequence comes from Equus caballus, assembly GCF_041296265.1. NCBI lineage: Eukaryota > Metazoa > Chordata > Mammalia > Perissodactyla > Equidae > Equus > Equus caballus. The sequence continues at coordinate 94,213,049 of NC_091684.1, forward strand.
CCAACTCATACCCCACGTGGAATCTCCTTTGTAACATCCCCGAAGAAGGGGCTGCTTTTGCTTGAGTACCTTCATGGGTGCAGAACTTGCTGCTTCTGACGGTGGCCCGTTTTATCCTCACAGAGTTCTTGAAAAAAAGTACTTCCTTATATGAAGGTCAAATGTGCCTTTCTCTGTCTTCTACTTGTAAATAGACCCCTGTTTCCTCTGACGTTTTTGTCATTCCCTTATTTTTTGCAAGAAACATCACATTATTTTACTTTTCTGAATCAAACTAAATTTGGCTTAATAGCTCTACTCTCAAGGGTAGACCAGTTGTCCCAAATCTGCCATCCTTGGAGGCTGTTGCCCCCTCCTAGAATTACACAAGAGTCCTCAGGGCTACGTTTTTGCTGTATTTTCTCTCCCCTACTCAGGAACCTTTTTTTCCTCTGAAGGAAGGACTCAAACCATGTTAGCATCTTCTCCAACGGGACGTTAGCTTGCCCTTAATCACACATAGTTGGTGACTGCCCCCTACAGGAAGAAACGCGTAGCACGTGCCCAGCGATCTCTGAACACAGTTCCCCCTATTCCTGGTGGGCTTGCGGCTCTTTGCAGACCCTCTCTTAGAAGTGTCTGCAACTCCCTTCTGAGGTGGCTGTCCCAGGCAATTGCCTCTTTGCTTCTCGCATCCGGGAGTCAAGCTCTCTTTCTGCACTTTGGAACAAAAAGAACACGGACTTCTTGATCCTACAACCTTGGTTTCAGCTTTCCCATTTACTAGTGTCCCTGGAGAGTAGACTTCCCTGAGCTGGAGGCTTCGCAAATGTAAACGAAGACCCCAACAATTCCACGGGGCACCGTGCAGGTCAACAGCGATGACACGTGCAGAGCGCTGTCACAGAGCCTGGCACACAGCAGGAATGCAACACAAGTCAGGTTTCTTTCCCTTTCCTGAGCTATTTCCAGCTAAAGGACAGATCCCATGAATTGCAATTCCCAGCAAATTGCCAGAATTTGCCATCTGCCAGGTGGCTACCTCCCAAAGCCGGGTGGCTGCCAGCACCCCAGCAAACCCGGAGTGTTCACGGAGAAGATGAGTGCCACTTTTCCTTCCTTGGTCTCTTCTCTTACCACACTGCATATCTAGAGACTGTACCATATAATAGTAGCTCTTTATGAAGTGTGTTATGATGAAGTGGTACAGTACTTTCTCATGGAGGGATGCTGGGATTGTGTGCCTGCCAAAGGGAGGACTTGGCACTTGGCTTGAGTGATATCTTATGCAGGGTTAGTTTCTAAAGTTAGGGCATAGAGCAGAAATCACATCAAGTCGCATGACCCTCAGACATCCCTTTGGAAGGTGTGATGTTCTCTGACCCCTGGTTTGGAGCAGGTCGCATTTTCTTTGGCTGAGCCTCAGATGAAGTCTGGTGGTTTGCGTTTATGGGCCATGCTGTCTGCAAAACGCTTATGTTTAAATACTGGCCTCATTGGAATGAGGGGATGGCAGAGTCAAGTCTCCCACTTACACTCATGGAGTGGAAAGTCGGTCATTGCAGAAGTTTTAAGGTTATTTCTCTCTCTCTCTTTGACTAGCACATGCAGTTAAATTTGTGTTATTAAATTACGTGTAGTTTCAGCAAGTAGCATTTGGTGAAAGTGACGATAGAAGTCTTTGTGGTTATTTAGAATGCAAAACCAAGGTGGAGTCCTGGAAAGGAAACTGAAGTCACTACAGACCTTCTGGGAGGCGCTGCTCCTGGAATAGCAAAGGATGATTAGGAGGCTAAGGGTCTAACTCAGCTGCAGCTGCCCACCAGCTGTGACATCAGAGTAGCTGGGCGAGGCATGAGGCTGCCAGGTGAGTGGCGCTGTCACTCAGGTGGGAGGTCACCTGAAGTCAGAGCGTGACTGAGGGGAGTGTGTGAGGCAGATGCCCGCGAGGCACTATGGTCGTCTAGTGTGGCAGAGCAGAGCCCGCAGCAGGCTAGGGCCTGGGCGCCAACTTTAGCATGGTTCTCTCCGCACGCCTGTGGGCTCCTTGGGAAACCTCTCCCCCAATACACACCTAGCCAGGCACACCACTCTGACCTCTCCTAAATATTGATCTCCAGCTCAGGACTATCATTTGAGCTTCAAACCCAACAGTCCACTGGAGCTCTCTACTTGATGTCTTAGAGAGACGGCAGACTCGACCTGCCAGATGTTCAACTCGGCACTGGCAGGAGCACAGCCCCCCAGCTCCTGGTTGCACTGGCCGGGGCTGACAGGGACGTCGGGTGGGGCCTGATGCTGGGAAACTGGAGAAGGCTGAGCCTCACGTGAAGGGAGACAAAACCTGAACTTTGCTGTGAGTTTACCCACAGTCAATAGGGCAGTTACAATACCTAGCAGCTCAGGCCTGAAAGGCTATCTACTCTTTTGCCTTGTCTTCCTTGGAGGTGGACATGATTTTGGTGGCCCAAGTCCTAAAGGACAGATGTCCAGGAAAGTTTGGCACAGGGTCTTCCATTCTCAGTTAATATCCTGGAGCAAGCAGAGGCTTCACAAGGATTTCACTGACCTCAGAGCTGACCTGGCTCCTTCCTTGAAAGCGGTTGCTGCAGAGTTGCAGGATTTGGGGGGCCTGGTTCTGGGGCCCTGCCAGCTTGTGTTGGGGAGGCGGCTGTGCAGGGAGCCCGAGTAGGGTCTCCAGGGTCTCCTCGGGGTACCACCTGTCTGTACAAGGCTCCTTTTGTCAGATAGCTTGGGAGGGAGGGAATGAGGGCAGGGAGCAGCTGAGGTGATTGAGTGTTCTTGGGGGCGAGCAGAGAGCTCCCAGCAGCCTGACCCCTTCTGGCTTTAGATGGCAGCCCTGCTGCCTTATTCCCAGAAGCCCTGAGCTGGCCTTGAGCCCTGGGTGAAGGACTCTTCCTCTCTACCTGGCATGTCCACCTGCCACAACATCTGGCCTTGCTCTAAAGCCATGCCACTGTCCTCATCAAATTCCCCAAATCTGCAAGTCTTGCCCGTTCCATGAAGCGGGTTCTGCCTGGGGATTCCCAGGGGCTTTCTGGTACCTCTTCTTTCCTTGCTCACTTTTCCTCACGCCCACAAACTCCAGGTCAGATCTCCAAGAGCAGCTGGGGGCATGTGTGGAAGGAATGCCTAGGGCCGTTCTCCCTGACTTGTGGTGAGACGATGGCCAGGATTTCACTGTGGGGACCACTGAGCCCTCTCCAGACCATCTGAGCCCCTTGTCTCTTGCCTCTCAGGCTGATGGGTCTCTGTGTGGGCAGGGCGGGTAGCCGGAGCCCCAAATCAAACCCGGAGAGCAAGGAGCTCGTTGGAAAGGTCGGAGGAGTTTGGTGGTGGGAGCTGAGGCGTGGACCATCAGGGGCTGCCCTGGCGGACTGCACGTGATGCCTCCTGCTTCTCCCTGGCAGGGAGGGAGGGAGAGGCTCCTGCTGGGGGTCGGGGGTGGGGGCAGGTGGGCCTGGGCGACAGGCTGGATTTCTGGTTCTTTGACAAAACTTCCACGGTGTTCCCCTCTCTATAAGAAAACGCACTTTCTACATGATTCGGTCAAGGGCTCTAAGGTTTTAAACCAATTTTCCTTCAAAGTGCTTAGCAATTTTTAAATATTTTTTCTTAAAGTGAGTGTCCCTGGAGCGTACAGTCTCCTTTTCACTGGCACGAGTGTTGGTATATTTACATGAAATGCACATTTACTTGTACCCTGCGGCTCTCATGAGCAGAAATAATGTTTCTTCTGCAGCAAAATTCAGTTGGGACAGGTGCTTCAGCTTTACTGAGGAAGAGGGCCGGCTGTGTGGGGGTTTGGGAGGTGCCAGAGTTGGTTTTAAGGGAAAGAGGCATTTCAGGAAAGGGGGTGGGGGGCAGGGGCCACGTAACAAAGCCAGCCCATTGATCTGGGGGTGGGGAAGAGGCTAATAATCAAGGATCTGGGTGTTTGGTAAAAAGCTTCGTCTATGTGCACTTTTTTTAGTTTTTCCTGCTCATCCTCTCTAATCAGACTCTCAACAGATATTTTCTGAGCACCTTCTCTGCATGTTTGAAGCTCTGTGCAAAATGCTCTGCCGTCTGCATGGACTGCTCTTTCCAATCAACGCGTGCGTGGCGACCTCCAGGCAGCCCCTGGAAGGCTTGATCTTGTCGCTGTGGCATCTGCTTCTTCATCGCCAGACGAGGAACCTTGCTGTTCATCTGCTTCCTGTGCCACACAGGGAGTAAATGTCACTCCAGCTGGCTGTCTCTCCGAACAGGCACTTTTTCAGCGCTCAGAAAAGGACCTGATATTTGCACCAAGTGCTGTGAAGGTCACCTGCTTGAGTTGCTCCCAACCTCCTGCTCTAGCCCTTTCCATGTAATTCTTCTGTTGAAATGCTAATCATGATCATGGCGGTAATGATGGCGTCTCCTACTTACTGAGAACTTACCCTGCACCAGGAACCGTGGATGGCTGTGTCAGAATGATTTAATTTAAGCATCCCAGTAATCTTGTTAGTTTCTTGACCCTCCCATTTTTCAGATGAGAAAACTGAGCTCCCAGAGAAGTTAAGAAACTTGCCCGAAGTCTGACCGACTCCCCACATGAAGGGGAGTCCTAGAACTGGCTCATATCTCTGGTTCGATGCTGTGCCCTCTGACGGGTCCCCCACGGTCTCCTGGGCTTGGTAAGGATCTCGCGCTGCTTCTATAACGCTGTGCTGCCTCAACCATAGCACTTACTACCTGGATTGTTGCATTTGTTCCCTGCTGGCTCTTCCCATTGAATCGGGCCTCCTCAAGGACAGGGGCCATGCCTTATCCACTGTTCATTTCCAGATCCCAGAGATGTCTCTGGCAAGAACTGTTTGAACCCTAGCTGGCTCTCATCGTGTGTCATGATGAGCATCCTCAAAGGCAAGGGAAGGCGGGGAGAGGAATTTCTGATCGATGCTGGAAGATGCACGGGTTTCTGTTTTCTAGTCCTGAAGTGGACGTGGATGATGAAGGTGACGTGTGCCATCCACCTGAAGCCTCTTCTCCCACCACGGAGGATGAAGCGTATCCTACCATCAACTCTGCGTCCGAAGGCCGGCTACCCTGTGGAGAATGCTTGGAGGCAGATTCAGAGACCATCCCCTTGCCACAGTTCTGTTCTTGGGGTGCTCTCTGGGAGTCTTTGCCTCTGGAAGCGTCCATTGATAGTGAGAGCGAATGGCAAGATCTAGAGGAGGTCGTGGACCCAGATGATGGTGCCTCGGGTGGGTATCACTCTGTCTGGGTGGAATGAGGCTGGGCTGAGTTCTTCTAGTGGGACTCACAAGAGGCCACTTTGGCTAGGTTATGGTTCATGGGCATCATGCGTTTCCCCCTAGGGGTCACACATCATCACACCCGGCATTTTCGCTGAGTACTTACCATGGTCCATGTTCCATGATAACAACCCTATAAGATAGAGTTATCACCATCCCCCTTTTACAGATGACACATTTGGGACTTTCTGGGGGTCCTACAGTGAGTAAGCGACAGAATTGGCATTCAACCCCAGGTCTCCCACTCCACAGACCACGTGTTCACTGCTCTCCTCTGCTGCCTCCAGCACTTGGCTGGACACCATCTCTCCTCAGGCCTCTCTCTTTCGGCAGGCTGCTTGTGAAGTGCTGATTCCTGTTTTGCCTGCCCCTGCCCACCCCTGGGCTAGATCTGATATTTCAGAGACGACTCATGGCATCATGTAACTGCGCCCTTCTTGAGCCACTGTGGCTCCACACAGTAAGCTCTTTCTTGTTCAAGAAAGTCAAACTGTTGACACAAGATGCCACAGAAGTTGGGACTGGGTCGCCAGGCTCGGGTCGGGCCCTACTGAAGAAGACGTGAGAGGAGTAGGGAAAACAAAAACCGTCAGACTGGAAATAGAGTGGGTGAAACTCTTGACGGGTTGGTGAGCCACCCAACTTTCTGTTAAAGTGCCTACAACATGCATAGTTGCAGTATTTAAAAAGGGCTGAATGTTCAAGAAACGTTCACATAAACGCATTTTCAGGGAGAATTGAAACTGACCACGGCATCGGCTCGTGAAGACTTAGTAATAACTGAAACACACTCATTCACTTTCATTCTGTCGCGTCTCAGCTACGTTTCCCCACAAATAATTGAACTGGATTCTTAGAGGAGAGTGGCAGGTGAGCTGATGAGGTGGGTGGATATTTTAAATTCAAATATAAAAAAAACGGGCTGGTTCTTATCTGAAATAGGAAGCAACAAGTTACTAGAGGGGATGACATGGAAGCTTTGGGGACCGTGCGAGTCGTTTCAGGGGAAGTCGGACACGCTGACAGCTTTGGGAAAGATGCATTATGGATTCGCAAAAGTGTGGAGCAAGCAGGCAGCGGCTTATATGTGGAGGGCGATCTTCCCAGAGGGGGCTCCTCAGGGCTGGGGAGCTAAGAGAAGATAGGCTCAGCAATGCTTCAGGGACCCACAGGGAAGCAACTAAGGACCATGAGTGTCAGTCCTTATGAAATGTCCCAGGAGATCTGCAGTGTCGTGGAGTGGGGCTGCAGAGAACAGAGTAATGAAACAAGGTTTTACAGTAGGAGGGGCTCAGGCTTCAAGCCTGCCTCTGCCACTTACTAGCTGGGTGACCTGCAGCAAATAGCTTTTCAACCGTCTGACTCAGCTAACTGACTGCCAAATGGCAGTGATGAAACCCACCCATGCTGTTATCGCAAGAATTAGAGGACAATGTGTGTCGAGTGTTTAGCAGACTGCCTGGCACATAGTAAGGACTCAAGAGGCGTTAGCTATTTTTATCATAAATCATAAAGGACGAAATGACTTCAGTGAGATGATGCAGCCTTTTTAAAGCATTTAATCCTGTTGGGTTTTTCCATGTAGACAAAGGAGCTGAGCAACTTTGTCAGACCTGGGCTCTAACATGAGGGGTGGGTGGGGTGGGGGGAACTACTGGTTTATGGCAAGAGTGTCGGGTCTGGGGTGGACCAAATGGCCCTCAGCTATGGAGGATGGCTTCGGATGCAGTTAGACAGAGACCTGTCACAGTCGCTTATCCTCCCTGATGGTAGAAGGCGGGTGGCAGGTGTGAGCACTCAGGAGGGAGTTCTTAGCCTGGCTCCACGGAGCAGCCCGCAGCTGTGCTTTGAGGCATTGTGGACCTCCACAACTAGAGCGTTGACTTGCATGCTTCTTTTGGAAAAAGCAGCTCTTGACTTTCTTTAAATTCTCTGAGAGTTCCACAAGCCCCCCCAAAGCTAAGGATCTCTGTTGTGTATTTGCCCTCTTTCATCCTGGGAGCGGGGAGAAGTCTCGGAGGGTATGCAGAGGACTTTGCTTATGGATGGAGTGGTGCATCCTTTAAATCTATATAACAAATTATTTTATTTGGTCATTTTAAACATTAAGACAGTAATAGTATGCAAGTAGTTTCTATAAATGATTTAATTTAATCCTCACATCAACTTTGAATGGTATTCTTATTCCTCTTTTAGAGGGTTTTTTAAATTTGTCCAAGATCATACAGCTAGGAGGGGTGGATTCACACGGCATCTGTCTGATTCTACTTTTGGTGCATTTTTACATTTCCTCTACAGTGTGTCTTTCCACGTGGACTTGTGTAACATACAGGTCCTTCCATCACGTGTCATGAGTCCTACTTTTTTCCCCTCACAAAATATTTCTCTCTAATGAGGCTAAAACAACTCTCACTGTCCACTGAGATTAAGAAGGCCATCCAACTGGTCTGTTTAGGGATGGCTGCTGGCCAAGTGGTGAGGTGACCCAATAAAAGCCATTTATTGTTTTAGGTGGACACATTCTCCAGAGGCAGAACCCAAGGGTTTCTGCACGGATGTCCTTTAGACTGTGATCACGTGGGAGCGCCTTTAGATGCCCCTGGTCCAGAGAATGCACCCACAGGCTCTGCCTCCAGGAAAAAAGCCTGTGGGTCCCTGAAAAGGTGACCTGGGATGGAGGGTCTGGCCCACTTGTTAAGAACTAACTTCAAAAAGATCATGCCTGTCACTTCTGAGACTCATTTTGAACAGTAGCCATGACCTCTCTTCAGTTCTGGGGTGTATGTCAGTAAAGCTTGTGTGGGTGTGTGCGTACCCTTGCACTCACGGCTGGGGGGTGAGGGGCTTCCTCTGGTGAAGGAATTTGAGAACCAACCTCCTACATCAGGGTAAACCAGACAGAGTGGGGTCTCGCTGCTGCACTGGGGCACAATTTCTGGGACAGATGCACTGTTCCAGTTTGCGCTTTTTAGATCTCCGTTTGTTGAAGGAGTTTCCATGGTTTTCAAAGTACCCCCCAGATCCCTCGAAGGAATCTGCTGAGGGTCTTGGCTCAAAGGCTATGGGAGTAATGTATTTTGACATCTTTTTGTGTTCTTCTTATGCAACTCCATTTGACTATACATTCTTTTAAAAGGATTTTCCTTTAGGACTCAACAAGCTGATTGTAAAGATTATATTAAGGAAAAATAAGATGGAAACAGCTAAAAAAAAAGGAAGAGTGAAGTGGTAGATCCACCATTGCCAGATCTTAGGACACATAGCCACCGCCATGACAAAAAACTACAACCTTGTGGGATCAGCAAATGTGCAAAGGAAATAGACTGGATGGACCACAGTGTGAGCCAAGGAACCCACTCGGCGCTGTTTAATGGGGGTCACATGGCAGTGAGTGTCTCAACATGGGGGAGAGGGGACAACTTCATAGCCAGAGCTGGGGTAGTTGGAAAAGATGATATAGAGTCAAAGCTCACTTCACTTACTAAACTCACACACAGATTGATTAAATACAAAAAAAAACACATCCGAGAAAAGCTGGTAAAAAAGAGATTCTAGTTTTATCATATCTATAGAGGAAAAATAAGCTTCCTCTGGCTCATAGCAATAGATAAAAAGCACAGCAAAGAAGAATTACGAAGTTGACAATATTGAAAAAGTTAAAACTTCCATACAATAACAAAATTAATGTAAAAAGAGGAGCAATGGTTTGGGAAAAATTTATATAATTGTGAGTAAAGTTTAATATCTATAATATTTAGAAAGCCCCTTGTAATTTATAATAGATTAATAAAGGATTTCAGTGGACATTGTGTACAATAAAAATACAAATGGTGGACAAAAACTTCATCAAATCAAAATAACGTCAATGTACTAATTTGTGTTCACCAGATTTGCAAAATTTTGAAAAATACTATCCAACTTTGGCAAAATTTTGTTGAAGTTAGTATACACAGAAATATCAAAAGCCACAAAAATGCTTATGCCCAATGACCTAACAATGCTATTCCTGAGAATTTATCCCAAAGAAAGAATTCAGAGTAAGAAAAAAATTTGTATATTTTAAGATGTTCATTGCAGTGTTCTTGATAAAAACAATAAATTGAAAATGGCTAAAACACCTTAGAATATGGTAATATTAAAGACAATTATGTCAACATGGTGAAAAAATTAATAGAGTAGAATAGAAATAGTAATAAAATAAATATGGTAATATTAAAGACAGCATGGTGTGAAAAAAAGACAATTATGATGCAGTAGCGTAATGGAATATTATTCAGACAAGAAAACAATAAAATAAATACAAAAAAATCACAACTTAGAAAAGTGTTTGATATAATAGCTCAAAGTCGTACACTGATCACAGCAACAGAACAGCGTGTGTGCACAGAGATGTGCAATGAATACAGGGGGATGCTCAGCAGTGGGATAGAAATCACCTAGGGTTTGGTGATAGGATTAGGAGAATAGACTTTATTTTGTTAAAAATTCTTTATAAATTTGTTACTTAAATAATGAATTTTATATTGAAAATAAAGAGACTGAAACAGCAAAAAAAAAGTAAGAAAGAAAGAAAGCAACAATAAAGAAAGGAAAACAAAGGCAAAGCTTTCAACAAGCCTGTGCTCTAAAACCTACTTTGTGAGCTCTTCTCTGTGTGCTTGTATTTCTAATTTCCTGGTCTCTTTACGCTAGAAAAGTCTTCCAGGTCATTTGGCTTGTTCTGCTGGTAATGAAAAAGAAGTTTTCAGGCATCTAGCCGTCTTGTTCCAAATGCTGTCAGGGCTGGAGCCAGCTCCCCTGGCGTGCCCTTACACCGTTTCCTGGGCCTCAAGGTTAGGGAATTAATCACGTAGGCAATGAAGTGAATAAAGAACAGTGTTTACAATTCCGGAACTGCTTGTCCTCTGCTGAACTCTGGTTGCTTATTTGCTCTTTGGCAGAAAAATGGGTGGCTGCAGGTTCAAAATGAATCTAGTCCTCCTCCTTATAGGAGAGGACCCCCACCCTCCTCCAGGCTTGCTTACTCATTTTGAGCCATATGTCATCTGGAGCATGTTAATTTGTCTTAGATGGCCTTGATTGCAGCTGCCACTTGCTTTGTTCCAGGGCAAATATCAGAAAGAACTGTGCAGTCCTCAGGGACTCGGCTCATCGCCTGCAAACTGCTTCCGTGTCTGGCTTCCACATCGTACATTCTCAAATCTGGCTGTACCTGAGAATCAACTATGGAGGGTGTTAAAAATACAGTTTCCTTGACATCACCCTTGGAGGCCCTGAATCAGCAGGGCTGGGGGGAAGCCCAGAAATCTGTGCTTTTACCAAACTCAGCAGAGAATTGTACATGAGGCCAGATTTGAGAATAACTGATCCAGACTCTTCAAGACTTTGCTTGGCCTTCCTGTCTTCCCTCTCTGCCATAAATATTTATGAAGCTCCTACTATGTGCCAGCACACTATTTTTTTGTATGGGGTTGCCCAAACACAATCATGTTCACCACTAAATTGTAGAGCAAAAGTGGGCTCCCCAACTCAATGAAGTAAAGATGTCAGTTCTCCCCAAATTAATTTACTATTCTAATGCAATTAGAATAATTGGTCTAATAACAATTAGGTCTAATGCAATTCCCATCAGATTCCCAGCGAGATCTTTTGTAGACATAGACAAGATTATTCTAAAATTCAGTTTATAGTTTTTATTTAATATTTAAATATAATTTACCTTATATAAATAAAAATATTCCTGAAATTTATAGGAAAATGCACAAGCCCTAGAATAGCTAAAAAATCTTGAAAAGTAGAATAAAGTGTGAGGAATCACTGTACCTAATATTAAATCTTACTATGTAGCTACTGTAATGAAGACCGGGTAATATGGCAGAGGGATAGACACACAGATCAATGAAGTAGAATAAAGAACCCAGAACAAGACCCACACAGATATTCCCTACTGATCTTTTGACAAGGTGCAGAAAAAATTTTATGGAGAAAGAACAGCCTTTTAACAAATGGTCTGGCACAGCTGGACATCCGTAGGCAAAAAAAAAATGAAAATGGACCTAAACTTCACACCCTTTACAAAAATGAACTCAAAATGGATCGTGGAGTTGAATGCAAATGTAAAATTGCAAGACTTGTAGGGAAAAAAAGGAAAGAAAATCTTTGGAATCTAGGGCTAAGAAAAGAGCCTTAGACTTGACAGCAAAAACATAATCCATAAAAGTGAAAATTGATACATTGGTCTTTTGGTCTGTGAAAGATGCTATTAAGAGGATGGAAAGACAGACCTCAAACTGAGAGAAAGTTTTTGTAAACTACGTGCCCTACGAAGGAGTAATATCTAGATATATAAAGAACTCTTAAAACTCAACAGTAGGAAACCTAAAATCCAATTAGAAAGCAGGCAAAAGACACGAACAGACATTTCATGGAGGATGATACACAGATGCCAAGTAAGCACATGAAAAGAGGTTCAATTTTGTTAGTTTTAGGGAAATGCAAACTCAAACCACAATAAGCTATCTCTACACATGTATCAGAATGGTAAAATAAAAAACAGTGACAAGAGCAAATGCAGGTGAGGATGTGGATGAAGTGGACCACTCAAACGTTGCTGGCAGGAAGGTAAAATGGCACAGTCACTCTGGAAAAACAAGTTTGGCAGTTTCTTATGAAAAAGTAAATGTGCAGTTACCACAGGACTCAGCAGTTGCATAGCAGGCATTCATCTCAGAGAAATGGGAACATGTTCACACAAAAACCTGTACTTGAATGTTCATCGCAGCTTTACTTGTAATAGCCAAAAACCGGAAACAGTCCAGGTGCCCTTCAACAAGGTAACTGTGAACCTTTAATACCCCTGTGGATGGATCTCTAGAGAGTTATGCTGAGAAAAAGTCAGTCACGTAAGTGTGAACAGTATGGTTCCATTTATACAACATTCTTTTTTTTTTTTTCAGTGGAGGAAAGGATAGTCCTTTCAACAAATTATGATGGAACAACTAGATATCCACAGAGGGGGAAAATGAATTTCAGTGCTTCCTCATACCATATATAAAAATGAACTCAAATGGATCACAAACACAAATGTAAAAACTAAAATATAATACTTCTAGAAGAAAAGAAAATATCTTCATGACTGTGACAAATACAAAGATTTCTTACACAGGATACTGCCTAGATTTTAAAATTCAAAGGGCTTTGGAGTCGGGTAGACTCGAGTTCTGGCACTGATAATATTTAAGCCTTTAGTCTACTTATTTTATTACACTAAATTCAAGTTTCCTCTTCAGTAAGTCTTTTCATAAGGATTAAATGAAATACCGCACAGTCATGCACTGTGTAACATTTCAGTCAATTACAGACTGAATATACGATGGTGGTCCCATAAGATTACTACCATATAGCCAAGGTGTGTAGTAGGCTATCCCATCTAGGTTTGTGTAAGCGCACTCTATGATTTTTGCACAATGTTGAGATCGCCTAATGATGCATTTCTCAGAATATGTCCCCATCGTTATATACATGACTGTATATAAAGTATTTATCACCTTGCTTATTGCATAGTATACCCACAAAATTATAGCTATTAATATAAACAAAAGTGGCTGTCACATTCATGGACTTCTGTAAGATTTGCCTAGATTCTAGCCCGATTCTGCAATTTTCAAGCATCTCAAGTGAATAACAGACAGGTAGAACATTGAAGCTGAGGCTTGCATTTTCTTAAGCTGGAGTTCCTAAAGTTCTGGTCATTAAAAAATGTGATACATTGAATGTCATTAAAACAAAAATTTCTGCTTTTTGAAAATCACCTTTAATAAAATGAAAAAGCAAACCACAGACTGGGAGAAAATATTCACAATACATATATCTGATAAAGAACTTATATCTCAAATGCTTATCATTCAATAAGAAGAAGACAAACAACCCAATTTAAAAATGGACAAATTATTTGAACAGACACTTCTCAAAAGATCTACAAATGGCCAATAAACACATGACAGTACACGCAAGATCACTGGTTATTAGAGCCATGCAAATTAAAACACAATGCAGTACTACTACACAGCTACTAGAAGGGCTAACATTCCAAAAGATGGGCATACCAAGTGTTTGCAAGGATTTTGAGCAGCCAAGACTCTCATACATGGTGGGAATATAAAATGGCACACCCACTTTGGACAACAATTTGGTAGTTTCTTATAAAGTTAATCATACACTTAGCATATAATCTAGCAATTCTACATCTAGGTATTTGCCCAAGAGAAATGAAACATATATGCATACAAAGAGTTAAATATGAGTGTTAATAACAACTCTATTCATAATGGGCAAAAATTGGAAATAGAATCTATCAGCAGGTAAATGTATAAACAAATTTTAGTAAAATTGGAATTACTCAGTAATAATAAGGAAGGAGCTACTTATGCACATCAATCTAAGAGGCGTTTCAAAACTTTAATTTTTTAGTTAAAAAGCTAGACACAAAAGAGTGCATGCTACATGATTTCATTTATATGAAATTTCAAAACAGGAGAAATTCATACATAGTGACAGCTGAATAACATTTGCCTTTGATGGAGGGTGGAGAGAGAATGACAGCAAAGGGACATAGGTGAATGTTTCGGGGTGATGAAAATTTTCTTTATTTTGATTGGGTTACTAGTTGCACGGGTACCCCTTTGTCAAAACTTACCTAACAATACACTTAAGTGAATGTATTTTATTACATGTAAATCATATATGAATAAAATTGATTTAAACTGTAAAAACCCAAACTATATAGTATATGTTTCTTTGATCATAAAACTAATTTCCAATTGATACTCCCTCCCCATTGGCTATGAAAGAAGGAGATACCTAATAGACTTGTGTTGCTCACATATTGGTGACTTGTCTGAAATGCTAAAGGGGAAATCAAAGGAAGTCAAAGTGACAAAGGTATAGAAATGGAGAATAGGTTCATGGTTACTGTAGGTTTAAGGAGCGAGCAGGGTAGCGGGGGGGGGGGGGGGGGGGGCCGGTGGGCCGGAAGTGGGTGTGGTTATAAAAGGGCGTCAGGAGGGATCCTGATGGTGATGGAGCTGTTCTGTATCTTGACTGTGGTGGTTAATACATGAATACCCATGTGATAAAATTGTGTAGAACTTAATACACACACACGAGTACAAGTAAAACAGAAAATCTGCACAAGAGGCTGGGATTGCATCAATGTCAGTATCCCAGTTGTGGTATTGTACTAGTTTTGTAAGATGTTACATTGGGAGAAACTGGGTAAAGGGGACAGGGAGTCATCTGTATTATTTCTTATAACTGCATGTGAATCTATAATTATCTCAAAATAAAAAGTTTATTTAAAAAAAATGGTCCTCCGTACTCTGCTTCCACCATCATGGCTGCTCCACACATTGGCAGGGCGGGGTCTACAGAAAGGGACCCAACCATTGACCGAGAGTGAGCGTGCTCAGCCTCCGCTGCCCACTGTGTCTGAACGGCAGCCCATCTACATAGTCACTGCCACGACCGTGGCACTTGTAGTATTTTTTCATAAATTACAGCTCTGTCCTTCAGCTACACAGGTCTCTGCTGCAGAATAAAGAACTCAGCTTCAGAGTCCATCATGGAGAAAACGAGAAGACTACTGGAACAGCTCTACATGCCTCTGCCCTGTTTTCAGTTTGACACCCATTCACCGAGCACTTACTGCACAGCAGGCTCTGGGTGGGGCTCAGGGGATAGGATGGGTGTGGATGGTGATTGCCCCCAGCAGCCTGCAACCTGTGAAGGAGGAAAACTGCAAACACATCGCTATACTCAATGGGAATAATGCTGTAATGATGGTATAGAGGTAGTGGTGTAGAGAAAATAGGGGTTTTTCCCAGGAGGAAACATTAATCCTGCCTGAGGGGAGGGATGGGGATGGGGTATCAAGGCCTTTCTCTCAGAGGAGTCGTGTAAGCACTGAGGGGCACGGGGAGGAGGCAACGAAGATGGCCCCGTGTGACAGAGTGAGCAGGCGGCAGAGAGGCAGTAAGGAGCCAAGAGATGGGATGGGCACAGAGTGTGAACTAAACTTGGCTTTTCAGCAGGTATTTGTTGTAATCAGAACTCTCATCAGAAAGATTAGTCTGGTCTAGGGGCTGGGAGAGCCAAGAAGTAATCAGGTCACCTTGGAGACCACAGCCGATTCCCAGATCAGAAGGAATGGTGGGCCCGTCGACTGAAATGGGGACTATCGAGGAATATCACATTTGATGATCACTTTGGTTTTGTATATTTTGAATTTGAGACATCTCTGGATATGAGGTACTCCAGAGGGATATTTTCAGTAAGGCAGGGTCATCTTGAATTCCGTTGCAAGGGGTACAGTTACGGGGACTCAAAATAATGCTAAGGTGTGGCTCTCTATATGAGAGATTCTGCAAAACGGACCCTAAAGACAGCTATGCTATGAAACTCTTAACACATAAAGGGAGCAGCAGGTGGGGGGCAGTTTAAAGGTAAGTGTAAATGGACACATCTCATGGGTGTGGATGGATGAGGGAAGGAGAGAGAAGGATGTGGTGTCTCCTCTGTCCTTCTTCATCAGACTCCTCATTGATTGACAGACACGCCCTACCACCACGCCCCATCTCTTTGATAAGAAATTGCTGAGATCAACAGTCAAAGTTTTCTATCTCCGAATCAGTTCCTAAAACCAAACCTCCTTATTCTCGATGCATACAGAGTAGACCATTAGTTGTTTATTCAGCATCCTTTCCTTTCTGCCAGGGTAAGACCCAGTTGGATTAAAGGCAATTCTTTTTGCTAGTGATAGAACTGATGATTAAATTTAAGCCAGTGAAATATAAGCAGATATTTCGCAGGAACTTTCAAGTAGTTCCCCATGCATCTTTGGGAAAGTTTCCAGAAAGCGGTTATTTATCTACTCCACTGGATAGCTTCTGAAAGCCTTACCTTGACTGCAAGAGGAACCAGTCTTAAGATGAAGCCAAATGAAATCAACATTGTGGATAACAGGGCAAAAATATGGAACGAGTCTCGGTCCTGGTTGACATAATTGAGTTGCTGAATGGATCCACCTGGAACCCTACCCTACAGTGGGACTTGGCGTTCTCACGCCATCAATCTACTCATGTTTAAGCCGGTTTGACTTGCAGCCAAAACCTCCTAACTTATATAAATTAACTGCCTTTCTCCCAGTTCTATTCTTGGGGGCCCTCTAAGTCTATGACTCAAAGACAGAGACGTTCGCCAAACCCGATCTTTTTGCATTTCTGTTTCCCTACCAGGCTTGCCTTTACTGGAATTTTTGAAATTTCCTTTTATCATTTTGAACCAGAAGCCTGACTGTCCACCTGTGTTAGTGAGGATACAATCCTTTTCCTAAAGTGCTCAGTGAGAAGCAGGGAGTCTTAACTATACCTGTGGGTAGAGACTACTCTTGATGGAAGAGCTTTGTCAGAACCTGCTACGTTTCAAGCTCTGTGCCAGGAAGTTTGTGTTTGTAAACCACGTTTACCCTCTACCGTAGCCCCGTGGGTTGGGTATCTGTGGTGGTCACACAGGGCTCCTTGGTGGTAGAGCGGGGCTATGTGACTTGTTCTGACCAAACAGCTGTGAGCAGAAGTAATGTGAGCCACTTCCAGACTGGGGCATTTAACTGTGGAGCCCTCCCAGCTCCCTTTCCATCAGCCACAGTGATCACAATGTGGGAGAATCTGGGTGCCCCACGAGCCTGCGAGTTGAAGTCAGGGGGCGCGAGCAGAGCTTCTAGCCGACTAGCACCGGATATGTCCTGAGAGCAAGAATCAAACCTTTACTGCTCTAAGTGACTAAGATTTGAGGTTCATTTATCCTAGCAGCGCAATCCGGTTTATTCTGACTCACATATTATTAGGTTCATTTTTATATATGAGGAAACTGAGACTCAGAGAGGATTCAGTAATTTGTCTGAGGTCACAATAGTGGTACTGAAACTCGGGTCACTCTGGAATCAAGCCCATGCCCTTCTCTCTCAGTCACGATGCCTCCTTAAGGACTTGGCAGAATGGGGAGAATGAGTGGCTTTCCAGACTGTATTAGAAAGACTTTGAGAGACGAGAAAAAGTGAGAAATTCTTTTACTCTGGAAGATTCTCTAAACATTGCATATCAACGTTCTTAGCTCTCACCAAAAAAGTCTCCTCTTTCATCGTGCCTCTCCACACCACTCCCGAAGACAGCATGCTAAGAGACAAAAACATGGACTCCCTTGTTTATATCCTTTGATGGCTAATCCTATAAGACAGCATTCAAATTCCACAGCATAGTACACAAAACACCCCAGGATCTGGCTACAGCCCGGTTCTCCAATTCCAATTCCATCTCTTGACTATCCCTCAAACTCTATCTCATGCCATCTTTTGGAGCCGCATATAGGACCCCAGAACATGCCATGCTCTCTCACGTTCCCTCCTATGCTTCTCTGTGCCAGTCATATCCATGTAGCACACTCTCCCGTCTTCATTCAATTGACATCTACTCATGCTTTAAGAGTCACCTCCTCTGGCAAGCCAGCAGCACTGGTGATCGCCCACCCACGGTCTTATAAGGATTTAGAGGGTAAGGAAGCCAGGAATGGAGAATTCCTCTGAAAAGAGTTGTTGGAATGCCACGGTATTTCCCTTCCACACCTGTTTCCCCTCGTTGGTGGGGGAAGGGGAGAGAGAGGGTAATGCTTCTCCTTCACTTCTGCCCACAGGAGAGGAACTTTAAGAGAAGAATTCATAAGGCTTGACATATGTCTCCTGCAATTCGGTGGTGGTGGGGAACACAAGGGCTTGGTGTCTGACCCGTAGCTGAGCAATCTAAAGGTGAGAGGTGATGGCTGAAACAACATGCCTGGTGGGAGAGCAGAGAGAACGAGGACTGCCCCAGGGGTGAACTGCTGACACCCTTGGTAGAGTAAGGACGTGTAAGCCTTTCTTATAGCCGGGTGGACCTATGGGCAGGGCACAGCCTGGAGCCGCCCAAAAACAAGCAGGGATGGTGTGGACCCACAGAGAGAGAGATCCAGAGCCTCAGCACACACAGAGGATGCATTGGCGAGAATCACACATAGGCACCTTCCCGTGGCTAATGAATTACACGAAGGTAATTGTTCCTTGTTGAGTTGGGAGGTAGAAGGTAAAAGGCTCTTCTTCCCTTTGAGAAGCCCCTCATTGGGGCACAAAACCAAGTCTGCATTTTGGCCTCCACTTACCCATTTGCCTAGAACCTTTATTCATGACCCAAACTACATAAACACATTGGTACCCTGGGGTGGGCCCATGGAAGGTAGGAGCGGAGGAGGGCGTTGTAAACAGCTGGCCAGAGGCAACATCACCCAGGCAATGGGGTTGCACTTGGAGACCTCTCCCAGGAGAATTCTTGGGGAAACCACAAGATCCTTTCTCAGGACAAACAGCCAGCTGTAAATACTCGCCGAGCACAGAGGGCCCAGTGCTGGATTCCCATTGCAGAGGTGTCAGATGCTGAGTCTGGAGGGTAGGATGTGAGGGTGATGCTCAGTGAGAAAGGGGAAACTGACATGCCCATTTCCTGTGCCTGTTTCCAGCTCAAAGGAGTCCTGGCCTCCAGGCCGAGAGAACCTAACAGATAAGAAGTCAGAGGGAGTCTTACACTGAAATGAGACTGTTCCAGGTGCTCAAAGTTATGGACCTGTCCAAGATTTTACATGCAAGGGCCCAGGAAAAAAATGCACCTGGGCATTGCGTTTGAAGGGCATTGGAAAGAAACAAAGAAGTCATCTCCCGCATGCAGACGCAATAAGATGGCCACATCTGTATTCTTGCTGCAAAGCCCAGGGCTTCACAGAGACCAACTGGTAATACAGGAGGATTGAAAGGCAAGAATCCAGCTCCTCTCTTAGAATTTGGCAGTGTTTGCAGTTCGCTTTCTGCCACTTCATGATTTTACTGTTAATAAGCAGAGCTGGGAGTGGAAGGCAGGACATTCACACACAAGAGTTTGTGGCAGGCTCTCCTGCTGACTTAGCAGCACTCTCCCATGGAAGGCTAAGGAGTCTCCTCCTTGTGGTGTGCCCATGCAGAGCGATGGGCTGGTTGAAGCTCTGTGAGTGGACCAATCAATTCATATTTATTGGGCATCTACCATGTACCAGGCCGAGGGACTAGAGAGCCAGGAATTCACAACGAGGTAATTGCATGTCCTTCTGCTCTTTAAATAAAATAGTTTTCGGCCTCCACTGGGATTTTTATTGGCCTTCGACTTTCCACATTTTATTTTTATAGAGTCTTTTATGTGAAGTGTTTCAAAGCTGAGCAGAGAGAAAGTAACACACAGAAAAGGCCCCACAGCTGCTTCTAAGCTCACGGTCCTTATCCACTTGCACTTGGTGGTGCCAGGCGTGAAGAACACCAACCAAAAATAAACCGGGCTGCAAAACAGAGGCCCATACCATGGTGGATCCTGTGGAAGGGTGCTGTCACTGACGGGGTTCTTTTCTTTCTGTCAGTGTTTCTTGTTCTTAGTTATCTGTTCTTCCCTGGCCCAAAGCCAGGTTTAGAAAACCCTGAACTGATCATGGGCCTTGAGGATTGTGAAGAAGTGACTTTGGTCCTGAGATCCTGGGTGTGAGCTGTCCACTGGGGTCTGGGAGGCCCTCACGAGTCCTCTCTGATTGTGTCTAAGACCCGTGGCTTGGGATGAGGGGCCATTTTGGCAGTAAATTCCCGCACTTGAAAAGGGGCAGATGGGCCCCACCTCAGCAGAGAGCAGGCATTTGCCTGGCCCTCAGGGTCCATCCCAGAGGGAGTCCAGGGATGAGAGCACAGAACAGGGCAGGGATGCAGACCGTGAGATTCCAGAATCAGCTTGACTTCTCTGTGTTGGTCACTCTGCTTCCCCATTTGAGCTTCCCCAGGGATCTTCAGAGAGGGAAGGGCCAGACAGGACACCAGGAGGTGGTGTCTGGGGTCAGCAAGGAGGGGACCACTGAGCGACTCCTCAGCTGGGCTAGAAAGGGGCCCTGGAGAATGGACAAGGAGAGGCAGAGCTGAAGCCTGGGCTGGAGGACCAGAGTGAGACCAGGCCTGCACTGAGGAGCAAGGGCCTGGGGTTGCGTGGTGCTCAGCTCCAGTTCAGCTCAAGAATATGGTTTCTCCTTGGAGCAACACGGAAGGCTGTGGGCTGAGTGAGGCAGGTCTCATTATGCCTTCAAGGGAACTGGACCCACCAGGGTAGTTCCGGTAGGACCAGATGAAGAGAGGCGTGCTGGTCGAGATAAAAAGATTCTGGCTTCAGGTACTGAGGCAATTTCTACCCCCTGGATTCCCCCTACACTGACCACCCTAGCTGAAACTGTCTCAACGGACCTGGTAGCCAACGGACCTCACAGTCTGGCACAGGCAAGTGACTCCTTCTGCAAAAGTCTATCCTGTCCAAAGTGCCTACTCTACCTGGCCGGGCACACTCGGACACTGCAAACCCATCTCCTACCTCGGCACCTCTGGGACTCGGGAGGGGGCTTAGCGACACGTGTGAACCAGGTGATCACCCCCAGAGGACACAGTCCTCAGGGGTTCAGGATTAGGCATGACTCAGAGAGTGGGGGGCACTATGAGCCTGGCCTGGGAGAGGGCCACGGACAGGGCGGGGAACCAGCGGCCACCTGTGCTCCACCTCTGGGTCCGCGGTGGGCGGGGCGGTGCCTCGGAGGACAAGCAGAGCTGCAGTGCGCAGGCTCTCGGGCCCCGCGGGGATTGGACGGCGCCGGCCGGCCGGGCCTGCGGGCTCCCTGGACGACCCAACTGGCCAGCTGGGCTGCGGCGGGCGGGTATGGGCGGTTGGGGCTGGCGGGCCGGCAGGTGGCGGGGGAGCGGCCAGGTGAGACGGAGGAGGGGAGCGCTGCGGGGTGACAAGGCTGACTTGACCCCAGCCCGGGCGGTGGTCCCGAGAGGAAGATGCCACTGATGCCCAGGGGACGAAGGAGTGGCCCGGGGCCCGGGACATCAGGAGGCCTGCCTGGGCTGGGGTCGGGCGAGCCCTGGGCGGAGTGAGGCCAGAGTCCGCTGAAGCCTGGGGGCAGACTCGGCCTGGGCAGTGTGATGCCCGGCCGTACTGTGACATATGTTGTGGTCCCTGTGTGTGACAGGTCTGGGACGGGAAACACCTTGGCTCTGTGGTAAAGAAAGGCCTTGAACTCTGGTTGAGGAGCATGGACCTGATATGATTGGTAAGAAGCCGTAAGCAGGTCCTAAGACGTGGGCTCCCCTCGCCTGGGCTGGGGAGGCTTGGAGGCCAAGAAGTCCGTTCTCAGGACCGGTGAGGATTGAGAGGCCTAGAGAGAAACAGAGCATTAATTCCTCATTTAATTCAACAGCTGTTTTTGAACACCTCCTGCGTGCCAGGTACTGTTCTAGAAGTTGGAAATATCGATGAACAAGATAGGCAAGGTCCTGGCCTTCATGGACTTATATTCCACGTGGGAGATGGCCATTCAGGGCTGAGTCCTGGACTTTTGCCTTGCCCTTTAACGAGAAGGGGGAAACCGGAGGTGGGGGGTAGGTTTCATTTTTGGAAGGGGTGGAATCTGGAATTATGTTTTGAATATGTCAGGTTTGAGATGCCTAATGGGTTTTTTTCCAGCACACAACTCACGAACAGTAGAGTTGGAAAGAATTTTACAGTTAACTCTATGCTCACCACCTGGATCCTTCCATTAACACTTACTTACACTTTTGTTTTCATATATCTGTTCCTCCCTCCATCCCTGTCTCCATCTGTCAATCATCTGGTAGATTTGTTTTTTGACTGTGGTAAAATATACGTGACAGAAATCACCTAGTGGATTTTTAAGTCGAGATGTCAAGTAGGCCTTCGGAAATTTGAGTGTGAAAATCTGGGCAATGTGAGGGCTACAGCTGGTTTTTAAAATCATCACCACAGAGATGGTATTTTAACTAAGGGTCTGGATGAAACCACCTCGGTTGAGAGTGTACACAAGAGGAGGGGAAGCCAAAAAAGGCGGAAGTCGTGGGCCACCGTGGTGAGTGCTACTGTGTAAGATGGATCTGGCAATTAGGAGGATTTTAATAATTTTAACAACTTTAATGGAGTAGCGGGGCATTAAGGTCAAGTGGAATTTTTTTTTTTTTTTATGATAGAGGAAACTAGAATATGTTTATATGCCAGGGGGATTGAACTCATAGAAAGGGAGAAATGCAGATGAGAGGAGGAAGCATTGTAGGTGTAGGGCCTTGAACAACTGAGAGGGGAGGAGACCCCAGAACGGGAGGGTAGCTGGCTTTGAAATGAGCAGGAATACCTATTGTGTTGTCAGTAGAGGGGAAGCTGAGTCACTGGGTGCAGAGGCAGACAGGGATAGAGGCACCGTCTGTCTGTGAAGGCAGTCACTGGCTGAGAGGAAGGACAGTGGGGGAGAGGACAAGAGCTGTGAGAACTGGGAGGAGAGACATGTGACAGAGTCCTTCTGGAGAGTGGGAAAGCCCACTCACTAGGGAAAGGGGTGGCATTGCCAGGCAGTGTGGACTACCCATGTGGGATGTGTCATCATGAGTTTAAAGCGTGATCAACCAGGGGGTTGTGTGGTTTTCTGTGGGAATGTTCAAGCTTGGAAGGGTGTCCTGAGGATTAAGTGAGATCATGCATGGAAAGCATTTAAGACGGTGGCAAGCACGTGATGGATGTTACCATTTTTGTTTGAATTCTCTCTCTCTTTTTTTTTTTTGTATAAATGTCAGTGCGGAGGGCTGACATTTACTGCTAGACAGGATCTCCTGTGACGTGTTCTCCAGTCAAACCAGCGGCCGCTGCCGTTTGCAGCTACTGGGAAGTCTGGCTCCTGTGCGGTTACATTCATACAGCTTGATAATCGAGGATGTTTGCTAAAAGAGCCAAACTATAGCAAATAGAACTCTCCATTGTCAGACATCCTAGTCTTGGACTGGATGGCCTTGGGGCAGGGGGAGGGGGGTTTGTCATAGTGGCAGTTCTTGAGTTTCTGTGAAAATCTTTTATTACCGCATTTCATATTGCACCCGATGTACTGGGAATCTACAGATCTAAGATCACTAGGGGAAATCTTCAGTTTAAAAGGTTATTAGTTCTTCCTGACCAGTTGGGCTGTGTCATGATTCAAATAATAATAATGGCTCCCAGTGACACCTCTTAAAAGTGCCCCACATGCACAATTGTGTCTAACCCTCACCTCCACTCTGTGAGGCAGGCACTATTATTATCCTTGTTTTTCAGATGCAAAAAGAGGCTCAGAGAGGTTAAATAACTTGCCCAGGGTACGCATAGCCTGATCTCCAGTTTCTGCTGCTGACTTTAAGTTTTTTTTAAAGACTGCTTGGCTGTCACTCGTCTGCACTCTACTGGAGTAGATAAGGCAACAAATGGAAGCAGAGTGCCTGCGTTCAAAAACTGCCGCTTACTAGCTATGTGACTTTGGGCAAATCGTATAACCTCTGTGTGCCTTTGTTTCTTTATCTGTGAGATGGGAATAGTAACAGTCCTGCCTGCTAGGGTTCTTGTGAAGATCCCATGAGTTAATAGACTCAGTAAGCCTGAACTAGAGCCTGCTTGTTTCAGTGCTGCTGTTGTCCGCTGTCTGGTAGTGCAGCCGTGGTGGTATGGTGTACTGATTGACTCCCCTAAAATCGTTCCCTGAGGGTCCTGCCATGGTGTCTGGGCAGAGTTTGAGAATTGCATGGCGCTCTGTGGATGCTCCTAACTCAGGGGTCACTTTTGTTTCCTTCAATTCTATTCTCTCTCTGTGGGAAGCAAACATAACAATTTGTTTCTCGGTGCGGAAAACAACTCGGACTTCATTCAGAGTCACTGGACCAGTGGGGTTCATTTCATTAGCCCTGGCATTGCCTACCACTTAAAGGGAAATAAGGCTTGGGGAGCAGTGTGATGCCATTTTGCCAACCCCAAATCGGCAGCCCTTTGGAGGAATTTGGAGAAAGGCTGATGAACTACACAGCAGGGGCTGGGCACAGCGTATGGTAAATGATGTGGGTCAGTGGGCTGCACGTGAAAATGCTCTGAAAAGATCTGTAAAACTTAGATGTACTGTGATGTGTGGCCTCAGTTACTGATTAAAAGCCACTGGACAGACTTGGCACAGGAGGCCGGTGGAAGTTCTAATGATCCAGGACAGGGAGAGTAAACGCATGGTATAAAGGAGTGGTTCCCACTGGGTTTGCAGCTGAATCACCAGGAGGGAGTTTTATGAGTTTTATGAAGCTTTGCAAAATGACCGGCTCCAATTCCACAGATTCTGGATCAATAAGTCATGGCAGGGTTCTGGAATCAATCTATTTTTTAGGAGCTCCCAGAGTGGCTTGGATGAGCAGCTAGCGTGGGTTATCATTAGTGCAAATCAGTGCTTTTCAGCCCTGACTGTTCAGTTAGCTTTTAAAAAAGTACTGATGCTCTGGACCCACCCCGGGGACTCTCATTTAATTGGCCTGGGCATGGTCTGGATATTTGGTATTGGTATTTTTTAAAAAGCTTCTTGGGTGAGTCTACCCTGCAGCCAGGCGTGAGAGTCACTGGTATGAATAATCAGAAAGATTTCCCTCCCTCCCATGCAGCAACTCTGGGAGATGTATATCATGCCCACTTGGTAGGTGAGAATTTTCAGGCTGAGGGACGTCAGTCGCTTGCCCAAGATTTGCACACAGGTGTGTACAGCTTCGAGGCCCAGTTTCCATTCCTCAGTGGCTCTCAGCCTTGGCTGCACAGCTGGATCACCTGGGGGACCTTAAGGACCACTGCTTGGGCCCCATTCTCAGAGATTCTGACTTCATTGGTGTGGTATGGCTTGGAATCAGGACTTTGCGAAGCTCTCCAGGTAATTCTGATGTGCACCTGAAATGGGCACTCCCTGCGTTACCCCATGCAGCCTCCTGGTGGTCGAAATTCATTTTCTTTTACAACAGCAGGTTGTCCCTCTGTAGAGGGCGGTGACTGGGTTCCTTGCCTCCATATACTCACTTATCTTAGTGTCCTTTCTGCTCCTTCCTGCCTTCAAATTTAACTATAAATATGTGTTGAGTGCCTACTTTGTGCCATTCTTCTTGGTGCTGAGATGACAGATGGTGACAAGACGGACCAAGTCACCAGCCTCATGGCACTTATGTTGAGGGAGACTGACAGTAAGGGTACATATGGAGCAGTGGAGCAGATACATATGAACTTACATACATAAGCAAACTTGAAGGTAGTGAAAAGTGCTTTTAAGAAAAATAAAGCAGGGTAATGAGTAGAGTGACCCTAACAGCTATGCCTGAGAGTTGTAGTTGCTCCACAGCCTCGCCAGAACCGCTTTGTATTGTGTGTGTGTGTGTGTGTGTGTTTCATTTTTGCCATTCTAATAGGTCTGTGATGCTGAAAGCTCTGCCACCAGTATTTCAAGTAGCAGGGTCACCCCTGGTGGACAGGTTTCAGCAGACCTCCTAGACTAAGACAGACTAGGAAGAAGGACCTGGCCACCCACTTCCAAAATCAATGGCCGTGAAAACCCTGTGAACAGCAGTGGAGCATTATCTGATGCAGCACCAGAAGGTGAGAGGATGGTGCGGAAAGACCGAGCAGGGCTCTGCTCTCCTGGGCACAGGGTCGCTAGGAGTCGGTGTCAACACAAGGGCACTAACAACAGTAGGTATGTAGTGGTATCTCATTATTGTTTTCTTCTGCATTTTCTGTTGACCAGTGGTGGTGAGCATCTTTTCATATATTTATTTACTATTTGTGTTTCTTCTTTGGTCTAGTGTCTTTCAAGTCTTTTTGCCCATTAAAAAAATTGGGTTGTTTTTCTTCTGTCTGAGTTATAAGGGTCCTTATATGTTTGGGATACAAGTCCTTTTTCCGATACGTGTTTTCTCCCATTCTGTGGCCTGTCTTTGTATTTTTTTAATGCTATCTTTTGAAGAGCAGAAGTTTTTAATTTTTATGAGTCCAGTTACCAGTTTTTCTTTTGTGGTTTGAGCACCTAGTGTGCTAAGGTATGTCTTCTTCCATACTTTTGGAAGCTAGAGTCTGAAATCTGGGTGTCAGCAGGGCCGTGCTCTCTCTGAAAGCTATGGGGAGGGTCCTTCCTCGCCTCGTCCCATCTTTCGGTGGTTGCTGGCAGTCCTTGGCGTCACAATTCAGTTGGTTGACACAATTCAAACCAAAACAGCCTTCCCTCCACCCCCCAAAGTCACGTTCTTGCTGTGTGCAGAGTACATGTACTCCATCTCAACATCCTCCAGAGTCTTGACCCTTCCAGCATCAACTCTGAGTCCAAAATCTCATCAAAATATCAACTCAAAATGTCCCAAAGCTCATCTTCTAAATCATCTAAATTAGATGATGAGAACTGGATATGGTGTCTACTGGGGCAAAATTCATAGCCATCTGTTTTTCTTGAAACCTAGGAAACATTTTATCTCCGTCTTTAATACAATGGTATGGGATAGGATAGACATTCCTCTTCCAAAAGGGGAAATTGGAAAGATAAAGGGGGTCACGGTTCCCAAGAAAGTCCTAAACACAGCAATACCAAAACTCTGATGGCCTTCCTTCATTTCGTCCTGGCTCTGTCCCCTTCAGTCCAAGCTGGCAGTGTTTCTCCTGAGGGCTGACTGGATCCATGAGTCACACACACAATCTCTTTGGTTGAAGTTTGTCCAGCCACACCCTTAGTCCTTTTCCAGAGCACGTCCTGGGTAGGTTGAGAATTTTCCAGATCAAGTGTTGGTTGCTTTTTGCTCAACAGTTCCTCCCTCAGTTTATCTCTTTCATCTTGCATTTTCCTATAAGCAGCAGGGAGAAACCATGGCTGCATCTTTTGCACCTTGCTTCGAAATCTCTTCCCCTAAATATCTGAGTTCATTACTTACAAGTTTGACTTTCTACCCAATAAGAGAAAATAATTCAGCCAAGTTAGTGCACTGATCGCTTTTCTTCCAGTGTTCAATGAGATAGTGATTGTTTCCTTTTAAAGCCTCACCAGACGAGTCTTTAACATTCATGTTTCTGACAGCAGTCTGTTCTTGATGGTATAGGTATTCTCTGAGACCATAGATGCTTTTCCCACCATTTCCCTCTTTTCTTTCTGACCCCTCACCAGAAACGCCTTTAACGTCCATATTTCTGCCAACAGTCTTTTCAAGGCAATCTAGGCTTTTTCTATCATGTGCCTAAAGACTCTTCCAGCCTCACCCATTACCTAATTCCAAAGACACTTCCACACTTTTTTTGGTATTTATTACGGCAGCACTATACTTTCTTGCACCAAAAATTGTATTAGTTTCCTAGGGTTGCCATAGCCAAGAGGTACAAGCTGGGTGGCTTAAAAAACAGAGGTGGGTCCAGGAAGGACCCTTCCTTGCCTCTTCCTAACTTCCTGTGGTTGCCAGCTGTCCTTGGTGTTCCTTGGCTTGGAGGCATGTCACTCCAGTTTTTGCCTCTGTTATCACATGGATTTCTTCCTCTGTCCCAATTTCCCTTGTCTTCTAAGGACAACAGTCATTGGATTAGGACCTCATCTGAACTTGGCTCCATCTGCAAAGAACTTGTTTCCAAATAAGGTCACATCCACAGGTACTGGGGTTAGGACTTCAAAATATCTTTTTCGGTACAGAATTGACCCACAATAATCACACAGGAGAAAATCTAGGTGACCTTGGTTTTGGCAGTGAGTTTTAGATACGACACCAAAAGGATGATCTATGAAAGAAAAAATTTATGTTGGTCTTTATTAAAATTAAAAATTTATGTTCTGTGAAAGATGCTGTTAAGAGAGTAAAGACAAGCTGCACACCAGAAGAAAATGTTTGCAGAACATGTATCTGATAAGAGACTTGTCATAAAGTTGGACTCATACAGGTCAATTCTTAGACTGACTCCTTTCACTTAAGGTTTCTCCACATCTATTTATGGCTTGATAGCTCTTTTCTTTTTATCACTGAGTAATATTCCATTGTGTGGATACTGCAATTTGTTTATCTGTTCAACTGTTGAAGTAGATCTTGGTTGCTTCCAGTTTTTTTCCCCCAAGTTTTTGATGATTGTGGATAAAGCAGCTGTACACATTTGAATGCAGGTTTTTGTGTGGACATCAGTTTCACATCTATTGGGTGCATACCCAGCAGTACAGATGCTGGAGCTGTGCTGTGTTTAACTTGTAAGAATCTGCTGCTCTGTCTTCCAGAGTGGCTGTCCCATTTTGTGTTCCCAGCAATGAATCCACATCCGTACCTGCATTTGGTATTGTCAGTGTTTTTGAGTTTAGCTATTCTGATAGGTATTTAGTAACATCTCATTGTTTTAATTTGCTGTTCTCTAATGACATATGATGTTGAGCATCTTTTCATATGCTTGTTTGCCATTTCTTTGGTGAGGTGTCAGTTTAGATCTTTGCTCCATTTTTAAATCAGGTTTTTTTTTTTTTTTTTCTAACTGTTGAGCTTTAAGAGTTCTTTTCTTTTACGCCATGAAGTTTGTGATACTTTGTTATGGTAGCTGTTGGGCACTGCTACAGTTATCTTCTAAAAGTTTTATAGTTTTGTGTTTTATATTTAGGCCTGCGATCCAATTTTGAGTTAATTTTTGTGAAAGCATAAGGTTTATGTGTGTGTGTATATATATATATATATATATTTTTTTTTTTGCATATGGATGTTGAATTGTTTCAATACCATTTGTCAAAAAGAATATTCTTTCTCCATTGAATTGCATTTGCTCCTTTGTCAAAGCTCAGTTGACTGTACACGTGTGGGTCTGTTTCTGGGCTCTCTATTCTGTTCCCTTGATCTGTTCTTTCACCAGAACCATGCTGTCTTGATTACTGTAGCTTTGTAGTAAATCTTGAAATCTTATAGTGTCAGTGTTCCAAGTTTGTTCTTCTTCAGTGTTGTGCTGGCTATTCTGGATCTTTTGCCCTTCTACATACAGTTTAGAATGAATTTATTGATAACTGCAAAACAACTTGCTGAGATTTTGATTGGGATTGCATTGACTTTATAAATCACATTGAGAAGAATTGAGATCTTAGTAATATTGAGTCTGTCTCTCCAGGAATATGGAATCTCTCTCCATTTATTTAGATCTTTGCTGTCTTTCATCAGTTTTGTAGAGTTCCTCATATATATCCTGTACGTATTTTGTTAGATTTATATCTATGTACGTTATTTTAGAGGAAGCTAATGTAATAGTACTGTGTTTTTTTATTTCTAGTTTCAGTTGTTCATTGCTGGTATATAGGAAAGGAATTGAGATTTGTATATTGACTTTGTATCCTGCAACCTTGCTGTGGTTGCTTATTAGTTCCAGGAGTCTTTGTTGTTGTACTTTGTCTTTGTTGTTGTTGTTGATTCTTTGGGATTTTCTTCATAGACAATCATGTCATCTGAGAATAAAGACAGTTTTGTTTCTTCCCCATCTATATGCCTTTTATTTCCTTTTCCTGTCTTACTACATTAGCTAGGACTTCTAATAGGATCTTGAATAGGAGTGGTGAGACAGGACATCCTTGCCTTGTTCCCCATCTTAGAGGAAAGCATCCAGTTTATCACCATTAAGTTACCTGTAGATTTTTTGTAGATATTCTGTATCAAGTTGAAGAAATTCCTCTCCTCTAGTCTAGTTTTCTGAGAGTTTTTTTTATCATGAATGGAATTTGGATTTTGTCAAATGCTTTTTCTGCATATGTCAATATGATAATATGATTTTTCGTTTTTATTTTGTTTTGTTGCATTACCTTTATTGATTTTCAAATGTTGAACCAACCTCGCATCCCTGTAATAAAGTCTGTGGGTCATGGTGTGTAATTCTTTTTATACATTGCTGGATTCAATTTGTTAATCTTTTTCTTGAAGACTTTTGTATCTCTGTTCATGAGTGATGTTGGCCAGTAGTTTTTCTTTCTTCTAATGTCTTTTTCTGGTTTTGGTGGTAGGGCAATGCTGGCTTCATAGAATTGTTAGAAAGATTTCTCTATGGTTCTATTTTACAGAAGAGATTTGAGAGGAGTGGTATGTTTTTTTTCCCTTAAATGGTGGTAAAATTCACTAGTGAAACTGTCTGGATCTGGTGCTTTCATATTAGAAGGTTATTAGTTATTGATTCAACTTCTTTAATAGACATAGGCCTATTCAGATGATTTGCTTTTTCTTTTGTGAGTATTAGTAGTTTCTGTCTTAGGAGGAATTGGTCTCTTTAATCTAAGTTGCTAAATGTTGGGGCGTCATAATATTCCTTAATTATCCTTTTAATGTCCATGAAATCAGTACTGATGACCTCTCTTTCATTTCTGATATTAGTAATTTGTGTTGTCTTACTTTTTTTCTTGGTTACCCTGGTTTATTGATTATATTTATCTTTACAAAGAACCAGACTTGGGTTTCATTGATTTTCTCTATTGATTTTCTATTATCAATTTCATTTATTTCTGCTCTAATTTTTATTATTTCTTTTCTTTGCTTTCTTTATGCTTACATTGCTCTTTAATTTTCTGAGGTGGAAGCTTAGTTGTTGATTTTATGTTTCTTTTTTCTAATATATGCATTCAGTGCTATAAATTTCTTTGTAAGCCCTGTTTCTGCTGCACCTCACAAATTTTGATAAGTTGTATTTCCATTTTCATTTAGTTCAAAATATTTTTCAGTTTCTCTTGGGACTTCTTTGACCTGTGTATTATTTAGTCACACATTGTTTAATCCCCAGCTATCCTTCTGTTTTTATTTTTAGTTTAATTTCACTCTGGTCTAAGATCATATTTTGTATGATTTTTGTTTTTTAAAAATTTGTTAGAGTGTGCTTTAAGGCCTGAGATGTGGCCTGTCTTGGTGGATGTCCCATGTAAGCTTGAGAAGAGTGTGTATTCTGCTGTTGTGGGATGAAGTATTTGATAAACATCAACTGGATACAGTTGATTGCTGGTGTTGATCACTTCAACTGTGTCATTACTGACTTTCCACCTGCTAAATCTGTCCACTACTGATAGATGGGCGCTGAAGTCTACAGCTGTAATAATGGGTTTGTTCATTTCTCTTTGTAGTTCTCTTGCTTTTGACCTCACAAGTTTTGATGCTCTGTTCTTGGGTGCATACATGTGAAGGATTGTTATGTCATCTTGGAGAACGGACCACTTAGCATTATGTAATGCCACTTGTTGCCCCTGGTAATTTTCCTGGTTCTACAATCTGCTTTGCCTGAGGTTAATATAGACATGCTAGCTTTCCTTTGATTAGTGTTACCATGCTGCATCTGTTTCTTTACCTTTTAATCTATATTTGTATTTATATTTAAAGTGGGCTTCTTGTAGACAACTATATTTTGGTCTTTTTAAAAAATCTACTCTGACATGAATATATTTAGAGTATTCACATTTAAAGTGATATTAGCATAGTTGGGTTAATGTCTACTGTATTTATAACTGTTTTCTACTTCTTGTACTTGTTCTTTGTTTCTTTATATTCCCCCATTTTTCTGCCTTCACTGATTTTAATTGATTATTTTTACAATCAATTAAATCATTTTCTCTCCTCTTAATTAAAAAAATTATTAATGTTTTTATTGGTTACCCTAGTTTTTGCAGTATATATTTACAATTAGTGTAAGTACGCTTTCAAATAGTGCTGTGCTGTTTCATGGGTACTGCAGTTACCTTATACCGCAGTGGTTCCACTTTTTCCCTCCTGTCCCGTACAACATTGCTGTCATTCATTTCACTCATCCATATGCTATAATCACCCAATACATTGTTTCTACTATTACTTTGAAAAGTTATTTATTAGATCAGTTAAGAATAAGAAAAATAAAAGATTCTATTTCACCTTCATTTATTCCTTCTATGATATTCTTCATTTATGTAGATCTTGGTTTCTGACCATGATTTTCTGAATTTTCCTTTTCTCTGAAGAACTTCTGATGACATTTCCTTCAAGGCAGGTCTGCCAGTGACAAAGTCCCCCAATTTTTGTTAGTCTGAAAAAGTCTTTATTTCTCCTTCACATTGGAAGGATAATTTCACTGGGTACAGAATCCTAAGTTGGTAGTTTTTTCTTTCAACATGTGAAATATGCCAGTCTGTAGTCTACTCGCCTGCATGGTTTCTGATGAGAAATCTGACGGAATTCTTATCCTTGTTTCTCTATAGGTAAGGTATTTTACCTTCTGACTTCTTTCAGGAATTTCTCTGTCTTTGGTTTTCTACAGTTTGAATATGATATGCGTCAGATACTTATCCTGTTTGCTGTTCTATGAGCATCTTGGATCTGTGCTCTAGTGTCTGTTATTAATTTTGGAAAATTCTCCACCATTTTTACTTCACATATTTCTGTCCTGTCCCTCCCTCCCTCCCTCTCTCCTTTTCTTCCTTCCTTTCTTCTCCATCTGGTATTCCCATTATGGTATATTACAGCTTTTAAAATTGTCCAGTAGTTCTTGTATATCCTGTTCTGGGTTTTCTTCCACTTCGTTTTATCTTTCTCTTTAGTTTGAGAAGTTTCTGTTGACGTATCTTCAGGCTCGCTGGTTCTTTCCTCAGCCACGTCCGTCTACTGATGAGCCCATCAAAGGTGTTCTTCTTTTATGTTACAGTGTTTTTGGTTTCCAGCATTTCCTTTTTCTTCTTTCTTAGAGTTTCTTCTCTTTGTGTGTGTTACCCATCTGTTCTTGCACATTATCTACTTTTTGCATTAGAACCTTTAGTTATTTTAAATCTCTATGTGGTAATCCCAGTATGTTCACCATATTTGAGTCTGGTTCTGATGCTTCTTCTGCCTCTTCAGATGGTAAGGTGTTTTTTGGTTTTTGTTTGCTGTTTACATTGCTTTATAATTTTTGTTGAAAGCTAAACATGGTGTACTGGGTAATAGGAACTGAGATATTTAGCCCCTTAGAGTGAGGTTTTATGTTCCTCTGGCTAGAAGCTGGGCTCTGTTTAATATTTTCTGTAGCTGCAGGTGCTAGGGGCTGCAGTTTCTTTTAGTGTCCTTGTTTCATTTTTTCTTTCCCCACCTCTGTTGTCTTTGGGTTTCCCTAAGAACTCCTTCTTAAATAGAGTTTGTGACTTGCAACTTGTTCACTTATAATCCATCGCCAATATACTGAAGCCCAGTTGTTGTGGTAGGTTTTGAGGAAGAGAAGCATTGTATAATCTTATGATTAAATCTTAATTTGTTAGTGGGCCTGAGTCTTTGGAATGTGACATTCAGAGGTGTTTCTTAGTCTCTTTATTTCCCCTTACATAAGACAGGATGGCTAGAGATGACCAGTTACCCTTCCTCCAGGTCAGATAAGGCTCCAGTCAAGAACTTTTCCTTGGAGAGCAGGTCTTTCTTATGGACAATGCTCTAGGTGTGTTGCAAAATGGTTACTTTTCCCTCCCCCTGTCTGGAACAAAGGGTAATTTTCTCCATTTTTTCCCATGAGAACCTGGTAGAGTTTCTGGAGGTAAAATCCATGTGAGTGTGGGAGCCCCTTTAAGTCGAGACCCGTAGGGTTGTTTTTTTTTTTTTCCCACTTCACTTCTTTTTATTTTGGAAGAGTATTTCGTTCAACAATATGATTATGCGTTCACCCAATGAGGGGCGTGCAGGCTGTTTGAAGGCTGGCGTGATTATGAGCAGAGCTGCTGTGAACATTGATGGACAAGCCTTTATGCATCTGAGATTTCGTTTCTCTTGGTTGAGTATCTAAGAGTGAACACGTTGCTTCTGTGGTAAGTACATGTTTCCTGTAAGGAAAAACTGCCAAACTCTGCTTACAAGTATTTGTACCATTTTACATTCCTCAGCTGAGAATGAGAATACATAGTTTCTCCAAACCATATCCAACATGTAATTTCTCCAAATTATTGCCAACTCTTGTAATTTTTAGCCTTTCTAATTTTGAGCTTTCTAGCTGGGGAGTAGTGCTATCTCACTGCAATTTTATTTTGTGTTTTTCTGTTATTTAATGGTGTTGCGATATTGTGACATGCTTATTGACACTTTCTTTACCTCCTTTGGTGAGTGTCTTTTTGCCTGTTTTAAAAAAGTTGGGTATAATTGACATATAACATTATATTAGTTTCAGGTGTACAACATAATGATTCTTATATGTAGATATATAGCAAAATGACTACCACAATAAGTCTAATTAATATTATGAATATTAATAAATTCATAACATAGTTACAATATTTTTGTGTGTGATGAGAACTTTTAAGATCTACTCTCTTAGCAGCTTTCAAATACACAGTAGAGTCTTATTAACTATAGTCATCATACTGGAAGTCACGCCCCCAGGACTTACTCATTTTATACCTGGAAGTTAGTAACTTTTGACCACCTTCACCTCGGAGGTTTTTTTTTTTTTTTTTAAAGATTTTATTTTTTCCTTTTTCTCCCCAAAGCCCCCTGGTACATAGTTGTATATTCTTTGTTGTGGGTTCTTCTAGTTGTGGCATGTGGGACGCTGCCTCAGCATGGTTCGAGGAGCAGTGTCATGTCCGCGCCCAGGATTCGAACCAACGAAACACTGGGCCGCCTGCAGCGGAGCGCGTGAACTTAACCGCTCGGCCACGGGGCCAGCCCCCACCTCGGAGGTTTTTAACTCTCAAAATAGTCCACACTGAGCCTGCAGCACTTTGTCAATGTTACTGTTTAATTGTTGCGACTTCTTCCTGGCTCTGGTACCTTCTGCAGCCTTTGCTCTGCAACCTCAGTTTTCCGATGGATCTAAGAAAAGTCATTGGTTTTTAGTTTCTTCAGCTTTTTTCTTCTGAGGATGGGAGTGATGGCTTCCTAGCTCTTTGCATGTTGGAGCTGAACCAGAAGTCACAATTATCTTTTAACGAGATTAGAAATAAGAAAAAGTCTTTTATATTTTTACCATTTCTGGTGTTTTCCACATTTTTTGTGTAGATTCAAATTTCCGTGTGTATCATGCTGCTTCTTCTTGAAGAACTTCCTTTAACATTTCTTTCATTCAGTGCAGGTATGCTGACAGTGAATTCTTTCAGGGTTTTTTTTTTCTATTTTTCTGAAAAATTCTGTTTAGACCTCATATTTGAAAGATGTTTTTGCTGGAAATCAAATTCTAGGATGACAGTTGTTATCTTTCAGCATTTTAAAGATGTCACTCTGTTTTCTTCTGGCTTGAATCATTTCTGCTAAGAAGTCTCCTATAATTTTTCTTTGTTCCTCTGTATATAATTTTTTTTTCTCTAGTTCCCTCCAAGATTTTCCTTATATCTTTGTTTTTTAGCATTTGGACTATGATGTATGTAGGATTTTTGGGGGTTTTTTTGGCCCTGCTTGGGGTTCTGTATGTTTCTTAGATTTGTGATTTTTTATCATAGATTAATTTTGGAAATTTCTCAGTTATCTCTTTGTATTATTTATTATCTCTTTGATTTATTATTTATTATACATAAATTAGGCCAATTGGTATTGTTCCATAACTTTTGAATGATCTTCTGATTTTCACCCATCTTCTGCTTGTTTCATTTTGGATAATTTCTATTGACCTGTCTTCGAGTTTGCAGTCTCTTTCCTCAGCTGTGTTCAGTCTTCAGATAGGCCCATCTAGGAAATTCTTCATCTCTGATATTATTGTTTATTCCTAGCATTTCCATTTGACATTTTAAAGTAGTTTCTGTCACTCTTCTTAAATGCTCCACGTGTTTGCATATGTCCACTTTTTGTACTTGATCCTTTCCCGTGTCCAGTGATATGTTCTTCATTTCAGTCTGAAACCTCATCAGCATCACCTTTACCGTCCATATTTCTACCAACGTTCTGTTCATGGTTACTTACACGTTCTCTAAGAAACGGGAGGTTTCTCCAAAGCTCTCCTTGTTTCTTTCTGAGCTCTCACCAGAATTGCCTTTAAATGTGTTCACAGCAATCTAGGCCTTTCCAGCATGCACCCAACACTCTTCCAGCCTCCTGGCACCCAGCTCCATGCTGCTTCTGCATCATGTATTTGTTACAGCGGCACCCCCACTGCTCAGGACGAAGTTTTTTCCAGCAAAGGTTCACCCTGAGTTAACATCTATTGCCAATCTTCCTCTTTTTTTTTGCTCCCCAAAGCCCCAGTATGTAGTTACATATTCTAGTTGGAAGTCATTCTAGTTCTTCTGTGTGAGCTGCCACTGCAGCATGGCTACTAACAGACAGGTAGCCTGGTTCTGTGACTGGGAAATGAACCTGGGCCGCTGAAGTGGTGAGAGTGCCGAACTTTAACCACTAGGCCATCAGCCTCGCTCCTCAGTACCAACTTTTGTCTTAGTCACTTTGGGCTGCTGTAACAAAATATCATAAACTGAGTAGCTTAAACAATAGTCATTTATTTCTCACAGTTCTGGAGGCTAGAAGTCCAAGATCAGGTGCCAGCATGGCCAGGTTTTGGTGAGATCTCTCTTCCAGGTTGCACACTACTACTGTCATCTTGTCGTGTCCTCACATGGCAGAAAGAGAGCTGGCGAGCTCTCTGGCCTCTTAGAAGGGCGCTAATCCCATTTTTGAGAGCTCCATCCTCATGACCTAATTACCTCCCAAAGGCCCCACCTCCAAATGCCATCACACTGGGATTAGAGTTTCAACATATGGACTTTGGAGTGACGCAGCATTCAGTCCTTTGCAGAAGGAAACCAGTGCAAGCTTCCCAGAGCCCTCTCTTAGTGGGGTCACACAGGATGCATTTAATCACGCCAGCAACAAGTTGTGACAACCTGTCTGAAGTGTTGTCTACCAGGGAACTCATCCGAGGCTAAGAGTCCAGGGTCTTTCTCGGGAGTCAGTCATGGAGGCCCACAGAGCCTGCGTGACTGCTGGCAGTCCCTGAAGTTCTAGACGCCCAGAAGAAAGCAGGCGTTCAGCATGCGCCACGTTGTTTCACAATCTAGGCACAGTGAGCCACTCACATCATTTAGGAAAGGTTTTACTGGGCATGTTCCCAGGTGTCAGCCAAAGGCCAGCCTTGCAACTGGGCCTTTCTGAGCGTGGCAAGCTCATAGGCCTGCTATGTCTACTCGTGTCTGCACACATATGTAATGTGCGTTTGTTCCTGAGCGACGTGATCTCAGTTATGGGAAAGATTCAGCTGTTTGCCCTATGGATAAGTAATTCTTCAGGTTATGCAAGCGAAGGCCTACTGAGTAGAGGTACAGAACTGTATATTTTGAAATAAGACTCTCATGCCTTTACTGGCATACTTCCAAAAGAGAGAGAGGGAGGTAGGAGGGAAGGAGAAAGGAAGAAGACAGATGGACAGACAGATGGACCTGACGTTCAGGAGGTTTGAGGGAACATGCCAAAGCAATTTATGTCATGAATGAAACAAACAGTAGACAGTTGTTTATCTTGGCACCAAAATAGCAGAAGCATCCAGAAAATGGAAGCCTTTTAAGACGATATTTTTAGCGAGTAGTTATTTTTACTAATGCCGTTCTACTAACTGAAAAAACGTTTGCTCAGAGTGTGGCTCATGGTAACTATGTTGGCCCCTGGGCTTCGGGTGACAAGCATTGTTGATCTAGGTTCCAAGGCTTTTAACACCAGCAGCATGATGTGGACCCGTGAGGGGTGACAGCTCTCTCTTGTTTCTGTGGTTGGTAGGTAGCAACTATTTTTTTAATGTTTAAACTTTCATTAATAACTTGATTGTTTTTACATTTTACTTTTATTAAGGTAGATTATTTATCTTTTTATGGCTTTTTAAAAATCAGCTTTATTGAAGTATAATTATGTACAAAAATTTTAATCTCATGAATAAAAACAGTTTCATTCTTTTCTTCCCAAGCTGAATACCTTTCTTCCTTTTTTCTTGCCTGATTGTGTGGGCCAGGACTGCCAGTGGCTCTTAAAGCAGCCCTTTAGCACTTCACTGCTCCTGCCTCACACCCTCCAGCCCTCACACACACATATTACAGAGCATGATCAATAAACCACTGATCAAAATGTAATTTCTCAATGGTAACTTTACTTTCTACATGAATATTGGTTATCTTTATAATCAGAAAAGGCAATGACGCTATTCCTTTAAAAAACAAGTAAACGAACAACAATTTTTTTTTTTAATGGAAGAACATTTAGGATGAAGAGAAACTCTTTTTGTTATCTTTTTTGCAGGGAAAGATTTGCCCCAAGCTAACATTTGTTGCCGATCTTCCTCCTTGTTTCTTCTTTCCTCCCCCAAAACCCCAGTACACAGTTGCGTATAGTTGTAAGTTCTTCTCGTTCTTCTGTGTGAGCCACTGCGACACCATGGCTACTGACAAGACAGTGGTGTGGTTCTGCACCCGGGAACTGAACCCCGGCTACCTAAGCAGAGCATGCTGAGTTTTAACCACTCAGCCATCAGGGCTGGCTTGAAACTGACAACAATTCTTAAAAGGTGTAAAACATGCTAAATAATTAATAATAGTCTAAGGAGCTTGTACTGGGAGCCACAGGAAATACTGATGTCACAGGAGGGAGCCCTTCTCCTTGAGGTGGATTCAGGTAGGGCAGGATTGCTCACTGTCGGGCATTTGGGGTTTCTTTCACTCCCTTCTCTCCTGTCCAGCATGGGTCTCAGAGAGTGAGGCATGAGAGAACTTGCAAAAGAGTTGCAAACAGCCTCAGGCCTAGAGGTCAGAATTTCTAGGGAAGGTCCTGAGCTTGTCATTTCAAATTCTCTATTTTGGCATCTTGCATCCTACATAAAGTCCAAGAAATGGTCTTTGTTAGCATCTGCTTTGATTTTGAGAGAGTTTGAGAGAGACTGAAAATACCACCCCAACTGAGAATTTGAGACTGTGTGCAGTATTAATTGGCTCTTCTTTATGTCACTGTAACCCCTGAAGAGAAGTGTCCTGCCTTTGTGGCCTGGGCAAACCAAGTCCTTGTGTTTTCTTCCTCCTGTGATCAGATGGGACCGCTTTGTGCTGTATTGGAGCTTTTTTCTGTCCTCAGCACTGTATCCCAAAACAAGTAATGCTTTTTTTCAGTTTCCCCCCCTCAGAGTTAATTCCCTGATTTTCTACTATGCAGCCCCTTCCCCGGGAGTCAGAGGGAAGCCTTTAATTTAGAGTTCTGACCTCCACGACTTCCTAGAGGTCTTGCCATGGTTGTGCAGATTCTCTGGCGATGCACGCACATCTTTCGTGGAATTAACTACCTAGTTAATCCATCGAACATTTCTTGAGTGTCTAGATTGTGCTAGTCACTGAAGATGCACGAATGAAAAAGTTACAATTCCTGCCCTCAAGATGCTTATGGTCCAACTATGGGAGACAAGTCCAGAAATCATTATAAAAACAGGAAATTATAGGGGAAGCAGTGACGGGGCTTCCTCAGCCAGGCATGGGTGGAGGTGGGTGACACAGCGGGAGCTTTTGCTGTATTTCCTGAAGAGTTTTCTTTTGCTTTATAGTGAGTGAAGATTCTGTTTTTATTATATAATTTACCTTTGTCACTATTACTGATTTACTACAGTGGCTACAACTCAGAAACTGAATTCAACGTTAATCAGCTTAATATTGATATTCTTTTTTCTGTTTGTTCTATGATAACACTAGATAAAATGTAAGAGAAGAGAAATTCACCCAGTTCGATTTTGTGTTTCTGTAGGGTTATCTCAAGCTCACTGTACTGACAAAGACCAGAAATAGGCACGTGTTTTTGATCCAAGCTCTTTGCTCTGGAAGCACTGCTGAGCTTTATGGAAGATTTGAGACTGGTGACTGTTGGTGGGGATTAATATGGATTTCAGTCTACTCATCTGTGTGCTGGGGAGAGCTTACTGATGTGTGTGTGTGTGTGTGTGTGTGTTTATATAAAGAGAATAGGTCATTTGGGTGCAGGGCCATTCACATGTTTACCTGGTGGAATGCAGTGATAGCATATTTAAATAAATAAGAGTGTCTTCAGTTATTGAGGGGTATCTCAGAATTATCTGACAACATTTCTAAAGGAAATTCATTTAAATTGTCCTTAGTTAGGATTGTATCACTTTAAACGTTTTCAAGCATGCGTTTGGGAGGCAGAAGCTTGGGCGTCATTCTTAGCGGTTCTCAGTAAACAGTGAGGCCTTCAGCTTCTCAAGTCTACTTCCATCACTGACGTCCGTCACCTCAGTACCAGTCACAAGGCCACTGCTGTCCTTCTCTTAAAAAAGAGATGTTTTTCCCTTTGTCAAAGTAGAATTTTCAAAACATGAAACCATGTCAAAGATTTTATTCAACTTATTAATTAATGAAGGAACCAGGAAGGTGGCAAAGGTCATTCAGAGAACATTTTGGGGGTCTAGATTTTTATGGGCATCTTGAACCAATAGAGTAAGAATCCTAGGTTGGGTTGAACGAGCCTGATTAGTGTCCGACAGGCAATAACAAGGATCTTTGGTGTTACCTTTTCTATCAGACAGAAATTATTTGTATCATGACTGGAAATGTAAATTAACATGTAATTTACTAAGTCGAAGACTTTTAATCAACATTAAACAACGATTTGAACAAAGTACAGTTTCTCTACATAAATAATCCTTGGGAGGGCCTGTTAAATATCATCCTCAGATAACATTGAAAGGATGTGCCACATACCTTTCTGCCTTACTTCTGTGTTTCAAATAATCTTTCCTAACATCCTATATCTCAAAGCTTTAAAATATATAAAACATTAACTTTTAGATTCAGATTATGGTAAGCCCATTTCTTTTGCAGGTAGCTAATGGAAAGACCAGATAAAAAATACTCTAGGTTTTAACCAGTGAGAGGAATGTTACATGACCTTACAGGCCTATTATGGCAAAGATTAGAAAAGAAAAAACTGCTTATCCTATGGGAGGACTTTCTGTAGATTGAACATGAACTCTTTGAAGACAGGCTCTGTAGTTAATTCTTACCCATTTGATATTGAAGCCCCCGTACCTAAGCCAGCAGAAGTGTAGCATTAACAGAATTGAGTGACTGGGTGACAGTGAGTGAATAAATGAGTCATGATATGTCAGAGCTGTGAAGACTCCGTTTGTCTAATAGAAATCCCTTTGCGTTGTGTGTTTGACCAGGTGAACAGCAGTTGTGTGCTGGCCCCAAGATACTAATCAGACCTTCTACCTGACTCCCAGGACACAAGGCTCAGTACCTGCGGAAGCCTTCTAGCCATCCCTTCCGGGCATGGGGACAACATGTCTGCACCCAGGAAAGCTGCAGCAGACTCTAGTAAGTTCTCAAGCATCGCACCCTGGCGGGGGTTGTGGGGACAGAAGGAGCCGGAGCAGTGCTCCTCAGACTGAGAGACTGCATGGGAACTGCCTGTGGATCTGCTGACCTGTAGATTTGGGGTCACGGGGTCCGTGGCGGGGCCCAAGACCCTGCATTTCCAACAAACCATCACACTTAGAGAAGCAAGCATCAGCCTCATGTTTTATTTTGCTCTTTTCAAATAGCATTATTTTCCAATTATAAACGTCATATATATTTATTGAGGCGAGTTTAGAAATCACAAAATACAGAGAAGAAGGTTTTTGGTACTTAATGCTAATGGGGTGTTTTAATTAGATGCCAGCTGTCTCCCAGCTGACTCATGTTGTCACTGTCTTGCCTCAAGCATTAACAGCTTGCCGTCATTCTTCAACATTTCTTTTATACCGTTGTGCTCACATCCTGGTCCCTTGTCCCCCTGCCCTCCTTGTAATCAGTGTTGCTCCCTCCTCTGGAGGTTTCAGCCAGGCTCCTTCGCTGGCCTGTACTGCGACTCCAGAAGTCCTGGTCCTGTGTTCGCTCTGCAAGGCCTGGAGGCAGCTTGCTTTCTCATTCTGAT
Source organism: Equus caballus (assembly GCF_041296265.1). Classification (NCBI taxonomy): domain Eukaryota; kingdom Metazoa; phylum Chordata; class Mammalia; order Perissodactyla; family Equidae; genus Equus; species Equus caballus. The sequence goes on from NC_091684.1 coordinate 94,255,148, forward strand.
GCTACTTATCTACAGCACGTGTGTTGCTTCCAGGTTTTTTTCCTTCTATTATAGACGTTACTCTTGACAAGATGTTACTATTTGTAGATCTTATGCTTTGGTTGAATTCTTTCTTTGGGACAAATTCTCAGGATTGGGATCCTAGAGCTAACGGGTTTGAGTTTTGTGTTACTTTTACTCTCTGTTACCGTATTATTTTCCAGAAGAGGCTAAGCACGCTAGGCAGTGCACCAGTTATACTGTAACCTCCCCGGCATCTGGTATCATCGTGGCAGGAAGAAATGATGCTGACTTAGTCGTTATGAAATGGTGCCTTGAGCTTTCTTTAGTTTTTATTTCTCTGGTTACTATCCAGGATTATTTATTTCAGTTTGTGTAACTTGATTTTTAAAGAAATCTGCTTGACGCTTTTTCCTTTTTGAGCTAACTGTGCACTAACAATTCTGTCAATTAATTATTGTCTGACTTTCTACTCAAGAATCTGATGAAATTGTAAATTTTACTGGAGTCTTCTAAAATATAATTTTGACTCAGCTTCTTTCTTATTTTATGCCCTAAACACTCCATGCCTTTATTTTAGCTTCCATGAAAAGGACCAAAACAGCACACAAAAAGATAGTTGAGGCACTCATTTTCTTTAGACACTCGCAAATTAATATGCAAGTGGCCAAACTGGATGGGTTTCCTTATAAGACATTGCAATGAAAGTAGCAATTTTCGTATTTTATTGGAAGAACTTTTTAGACCCTAAATATATTTTTCTGTATTCAAAAAGTACTACATTGTATTACGGCAGTTTATAGTTTTGTTCTTTATTGCCACTTAGTGAATGGTCTCTTTTCTCAAGGAAAGAGAATGCTTTGCAAAATTGAAAAGTTAGCTATATGGATGAATTTAAAATCTAAAATAAGAGAGAAACAGACAGAGCAAGCCCCAGATTACTTTAAATGAATTAAAATTCTTAGCCATGCAGTTCCAAAATCACTTATTAAAAGCATTTATAGTTTTCATGCACTTCCAGCTGGAATTGTATTCTCTTGTCTGTGCTCCCACAACACTTTATTTATGTCTTTATTAGAGTGCTTGTCTATTGTCTCATATTACAGTTATTTTTCTATTTCTTTTTTTTCTGTTTTTTTGAGGAAGATTAGCCCTCAGCTAACTACTGCCAGTCCTCCTCTTTTTGCTGAGGAAGCCTGGCCCTGAGCTAACATCCATGCCCATCTTCCTCTAGTTTATACGTGGGACGCCTGCCACAGCATGGCTTGCCAAGCAGTGCCATGTCCACATCCGGGATCCGAACCAGCGAACTCCGGGCCACCAAGAAACGGAACGTGCGAACTTAACCGCTGTGCCACCGGGCTGGCCCCTATTTTTCTATTTCTTGCAGACTCCGTGAAGATAAAAGTTGTGCCTTCTGCCTCTTTGCTTGAGCAAGCTCAGTACTTGTAGTTGCAGATGTTTAGTAACTGTTGAGTTGAACATTATCTCAGAGCTGCTCTTAGTGGTGGGGGAGAACAGAAGAGGTGCTACTCATCTGTAGTTTTTACAATATGTTGACCTTTAAGAATAGACAGATTAGCAATTTTGCCTAACGGAAAATTTCTATTACCAAACAGATGGTTTGTGAGCCCTTAGGAAGGAACGAAGTGATCTTTAAGAACTGACAGTTTCACTAAGAACAAGACAGGTTAAACCAGCCTCTAACTGGAGCTGGCTAGAGCAGCCCCGGATTGTGAGGAAGCCCTCCTCATCCTGATGGGGTAGGCACTCTTCTTCCTGGCCACCCTAAGGTTAGGATGACCCAAACCACCAGAGCGCAGGGAATTCTTTGCTTGGAACACTTGGTGGCCCCAAAGCCTCCCCTGGAACCTTATTGCAAGACCAGAAAAATAAGTGCTGGAGCCTAGCAATGGTTGCTGAAATCAGAAATCATCCTTTTACGATTCTGAAATGGTGGAATGCACAGAGGACTCATTTACTAGTTTACCTAGTTTACTAGTCACCTAGATGTGCCTTTGGCAACATCCGTGTATATGAACATCCTCAGCCTTCTTCATGTTTCAGGCTCCTTTGAAACTTAACCATGATGACTTGAAATTTCTGGTGATCTTACAGCATCAGGACCAGTATTCTGAATTACACAGAACCATTAGGACCTGAGCTAGCTAGCCCAGGGTTTGTGCTACTCTCTGTCAATTCCTGAGTGTCCTGGAAGAGAACACAATGCTCATAGAAATGTCCACGACAGGACAGGCCACTAGGTTCTTTGTGCTGGTTCATCTCTAGTTCTTCCAGTAAACCCCACTTTTTCCTGAGGGATGTTTCTTTCTGACCTTCCCACTCATGTGTTGGAAAGAGGGCCACATTTGCATCTTGTACTTTTTAAGGCCCTCTAAGTTCATGTCTGCCTATCACTAAACTGGATGGGGTATTTAAAGGACTCACTGGCAAATACTTTTGGTACTGTGCCTTGTGTGGACAAAGTGACAGGCCACCTAGCTCCCAAATACTGTATTAACGTACAACAGGTACACAATCAGCCCACGCATCTTTCATGGCAGTCATGTCCTTCACTCCTAGTTCTGTGCTCTATCTAGAGCCATCCTGACTCTGGCCATTGGCCAAGGAGTCCCAATCCACAAGAAAGACTTATTGGATACCACACCAGGGGCTGCTACTAGGCTCAACTGGTACAGCATTGCTCACCAGTAGGAAGCATCCTGTAGGCAACCCAGACTCACTCAACTCCAGTGAAATCTCTTTCACCAGACCCTTCAGGACACTTGAAGACTGCTTTCTGGGTTCTTCCAAAATCACTGAAGTTATGAAGTTTGCTACCTTCCTACTACCAGTACTTCATCTGTTAACATTCTCCTTATCTTTCACTGTTCTTTACTGTCCCCTGATGACCATACCCAGCCCATGGGGCATTGCCATGCAGCCAGGACCTTTGGGATATGCTCCAAAAGAGCCTGCGCCAAGGCTGCTCCAGTGCCTGAGCCAAGGAGAAAGGCTAGACACCAGAGGAGTTCATAGGAACTTGAGGCTCAAGGAGACTTTCTTGGAGGCAGGATCTCAGATTGGGCAAAAATGGAACACCCTTGCCTTCTCCCAAGGCTAAGGGATCTAGGAATGAGTAGGATGGGAGAAGGGACTGTTCTGTCCACACCGGTTCTTAAACTTTCGTGTCTGCCTCTAAGCCACACATGTGGACACATAAACACGAGTCTTGGATGTCTTTTCATTTTTCATGGATCCCATTAATTTATGGCCTTATACACCTTTATGACTTAGTCCTGCTCTCCTAGCTTTCCACTTCATATTTCATTCCTTGAATTGATGCTTAGCACCCCATCTCCAGCTTTGACCTGTTACTTTCCTTCTTTGATCCTGATTTGGACTCTTCTTCTGGCCAAGTGATTGTCATGATTTTGGGAAAATGCCTTGTTCATTCTAGTCTATTAATCTAGAATCCATAATGGAAGGGTACTCCCCATCCACATAACAGAAAAGCTTTCCCCGTTGTCCAGCAGCTTTGCATTTGTCCAAACCTGGGAAAAGTACTCTGACTGCTAGAGAAACAAATAATACGATGGATCACACAGCGACAGTTGATGACAAAATTCATTATTTCATAGACATTTATCTAGTGCATGTTCTGGTCTGGGCACTGTATTCTGGGTTGGGAATAGGGAAGTAGATAAAGCATAGTCTCTCCAAGGAGATTACAATATACTGTGGAAGTTTGTATGTAGGTAAATTGTAATACAAATGGTAATCCTTTAATAGTCCTATGGGGAAAGTGCCATAGTAAAGTAATCTCAGCAGATCTGGAAAGGGAACTAAACAAGGTGAAATATAGTAGGAATAAAATTAAAGCTTTTTGTTTGTATATTAAAAATTCAGCTCTAGAGGGATATGACCAGGTAAACTGTGCTTAAAATATATTCAGGAGACAAGGACCTAAGAGATCCTTGCACTAAAATGTGGCAGATCGAGCATGTGCTTTAGTGTGCGCTGCCTCTCCAGATCTAATGAAGGAATGAAGAGATGTAAACCCAGCAGAACATCCTAGTAGGAGAAGAGACAGCAGCCAATGAAAAAGGCTCACCATTTCGGGAAATGGAAAGCAGATGGACAATGACTTTTGCAGAGTGGAGGAGAAGAAACCTGGAGCTTTTTATTTTTTGAGGAGCTAATTATTAAAGAGAAATTCCCAGACTGAAGGAAATGAGTTTTTAGATTGAGACTAAGTTGAAGTATCCAACAAAGTGAAAGGAAAAAGAGACACCACACATTATTTTGAAAGTTCCAAACAAGGGAAAAGATCTTAAAGCTTCCAGTGAGGGAGAATAAAACAGGTCACATGTTTTCTAGAATCAGAATAGCATCAAATTATCAGTTTATCAAACTATGTCACTGGAAGCTGGAATAAAGCATTTCCCAGACATGAAGTGAATCCGTCACGTTGATTTTCAGTGTAGAACAAGTAAGGACTCTAAGGGAGTGGGATGAGGAACGAGGGATGGTTACCCTGGAGAAGAGAAGCTAACAGCGGATGTTGTAGTTGTGTACAAATGTGCCAAGAGCTCTGGTGAAAGGACCCGTTCTGTGGTGCTCCAGAGTGCGGAGGTGGGATCCGGCATGCAGAGTGAGACCGTCTGAGCTTGTTAGTGGCCTGTGCTCTTCCCTGATGGTCATTATTGTCCGATACAAACCTGTCAGCTTTGAATTTAATTATCTAAGAAAATCTCTTGAGGGATTGTTAGACTATTTAATGCAAAATCTAACAGGATAATATGATGCCATTATGATAATAAATAACATTTTGTTGTATAAATTACTAGAGAGGAAGCTGTCTGGCATAAGCAAAAAAAAAAACAAAATGGGTCAGTAAGTCTAGCAAGTTTTTGTTTTAGTAAAAAATGCTCTAAACAGAGCCCTGCCTTCCTTTAGAGAAGGTAGGTTATTTAAAAAGTGCAACGTCTAGTAAACTTGAGGGTTCTTCATTTACTCGGATCAAATTTTGAAAGCTTAAAATTTGACACAATTCTCAAAAGCATCATAGACAAGTAGACGCAATCCCTTTTTTCTAAAGGTTAAAATCGTATACGCTTGAAAAATCACTCTGCATTATAGTGTCAGTTCACTTAGCTACATTATATTAGAGAAGACCCATACAAATGTAGAAAGGACCTGTCTCAAATAGTTTATTCAAGTCATTAAATAATCAGGGAACAGTGAGAGGATAAAGCTGGTTGAAAGAACATTTTGAGGAACAGAGTATGTATTGCCCACTAGCAAAGGCATTCTGAAATAAGTTTGCTCAATTAGAAATAAAACTGATGAATGTTCTACAGGGCATTGAAGCGGTGACCTTTTCTGTCACACAGACATCCTAACAAAATGATATTATTAAATTAATAACTTTACTTCTGATAGAACTTAACAAACGTATGACCCACCACTTTGGTTCTTTAAAGATTGTTTATACCTAATTGTGTTGTTCCTCACCAACTGTTTTGACTGGGTACAGCTTCTTCAAGTTTGAAAGCCTTGGAAAGGGCATCAGGATAGAAATTAGGGGATATAGGGTAGCCCCTGAAAATCTAGGACAGGAGTCAGTGGTGAACACAGGCAGAGATGGACTGCTGGAATGAGAGAATTATTGGGAGGCTGCTTAGAATTCCATTTTATGGATGTTCCCTAATTAATTAATTTTAATCTTTTTATTGAGGTATATTGGCTTATTATATGAATTTCAGGTGTACATCATATTTTGACATCTGTATAGACTGTGTAGTGTTCACCACCAAAAGTCTAGTTTCCATCCGTCACCATACCCCTTCTTCCTCCCTCCGCCCCCTTCCCCTCTGGTAACCAGCAGTCAGTTCTCCACATCTATGTGTTTGTCTATCTTCCACATATGAGTGAAATCATAATGGTATTTGTCTTTTTCCGTCTGACTTATTTCACTTAACATAATACCCTCAAGGTCCATCCATGTTATTGCAAATGGCAAGATTTCATCTTTTTTTTTTTTATAGCTGAGTAGTATTCCATTGTGTGTGTCTATATATACATCTATCTACCTGTCTATCTATCTGTCTGTCTGTCTATCTCATATCTTCTTTATCTATTCATCAGTTGATGGACACTTAGGTTGCTTCCTAGTCTTGGCTATTGTGAATAATGCTGCAGTGAACATAAGGGTACATATGTCTTTTTGAATTAGTATTTTCATGTTTTTGGATAAATACCCAGAAGTGGAATAGCTGGATCATACGGTAGTTCTATTTTTATTTTTTTGAGGACTCTCCCTACTGTTTTCCATAGTGGCTGCACTGGTTTATATTCCCACCAGCAGTGTTTGAGGGTTCCCTTTTCTCTGCATCTTCTTTAGCACTTTTTATTTCTTATCTTTTTAATAATAGCCATTCTGATGGGCATGAGGTGATATCTCATTTTTGATTTGCATTTCCCTAATAATTAGTGATGTTGAACACTTTTTCATGTGCCTGTTGGCCATCTGTATATCTTTGGAAAAAATGTCTGTTTCTATCCTCTGCCCATTTTTTGATTGGGTTGTTTTTTTGTTGTTGAGTTGTGTGAGTTCTTGATATATTTTGGATATTAACCTCTTATCAGATATATGGTTAGCAAATATCTTCTCCCAATTCGTAGGTTGTCATTTCATTTTGTTGATGGTTTCCTTTGCTGTACAGAAACTTTTTAGTTTGATGTAGTCCCATTTGTTTATTCTTTCTTTTGTTTCCCTTGCTGGAGGTGCCTTAATTTATTCACTGTTTGATAATTGAAGGACATTTTGATTTTTTCCTCCATTTTTATTGTCCCAAACAGTACTACAATAAACATCCTTGTTCTTTGATCAGTTTTTACATGTGTATTTCTGTATGAGAGATATCGAGAAGAGAAATTTCTGGTTACAGTTTATGCACGTTTAAAAGGGATTGAAACTATTTCAGTTTATAATCTTTAGCCTATTTCCCTAAACCCTCATTAACAGTGAATTTTATCCATTTTAATGGTTTTTTCCACCTGATGAGTTAAAGTGATATCCTATTGTTTTAATGTACATTTTCCTGAATGTCAGCAAGGTTGTCTGCTTTTTTGTTTATTGGCCATTCCATTTCATCTGAATTTTCTGTTCATATCTTCTGCTTTATTTTTTATTGAATTGTTTGCTTTTTTTTTTAATTTGTAGGTTCTATATATTATAGCTAATAATCTTATCTTTGATAAATCTAAGGTCTTCTCCCAGGCTCTAGCTTGTCTTTTTGTTTTTTGTATTTTTATTGAAATACTGTCCCAATATGGTTTATTTTATATGCATCTAATAAAGTACTCACAAGTTTATAAGCTCAAGAGATTTTTGTAAAGTGACTGCGCCTTGTGTAACCAGCACCCAGATCAAGAAGCGGGACATTACCAGAATCCCAGTATACTGTTCATGTCCCCTTTCAATCATATCCCTTTCTTGAAGGATAACTCCTGTCCTCAGTTCTAATACAATAGTTTAGTTTTCTATACTTTTGGACTTTATATAAATTGGATCATATTTATTGTACTCTTTTGAGTCTGACTTCTTTTGCTTAAGGTTATGTTTGTGAGATTCAAACATGTTGCTGTATCTAGTTGCGATTTGTTCATTCTTATTGCTGAGTAATATTCTATTCAATGAATATACTACAGGTTATTCATCCATTCTATTTTAGGTGGACACAGAGTGTTACTAGTCTTTGGCTATTATAAATGGTACTGCCATGAACATTCCTGTAAGTGTCTTGGTGAATATATGCACTTATTTAGGTTGGGGATATGCATAGGAGTGGAATTGCTAGGTCATAAAGTATGCATCTGGTAAGCTTTAGTAAATGTTGCCTGGTAATTTTCCAAAGTGATTAACCAACCAGCGGTGTTTGAAAGTTTCCTTTGCTCCACATCCTCGTCAAAACTTGGTATTATTTGTATTTTTCATTTTAGTCAATCTACTGGTTGTGTAGTGGTATTACATTGTGGTTTTAATTTCTATTTCCCTGTTGACTGGTGAAGTTGAGCACTTTTTCATGTGAGTGTTGGCCACTTGGATATCCTTCTTTATCTGTTCTTTTCTCTGTTTTGTCTGTTCAAATACTTTTTCTATTGAGTAGTCTGATTTTTTTTCTTACTCGTGTGTAAGTTCTTTATATATCCTCTGCATGAGTCTGCTATAGGATATATGTGTTGTAAATATCTTTTACCACTCTATGGTTTGGCTTTTTACTTTCTTAATGGTGTCTTTTGGTGAACAGAAATTCTTAATTTTAAGGGAGTCCAGTTTTTCAATATTTCCTTTATGGCTAGCGTTTATCTAAGAAATATTCACTTTCTCGAAGGTCATGAAGATATTTTCCTGTATTTTCTCCTAAAAGCTTTCTCGTTTAACCTTTGAAATTTACATCTATGATCTTTCTGGAATTGAGTTTTGATTATGGATATCCAATTGAACCAGCACCAGGTATTGAAAGACCAGTTTTTGTATATTCATGAGGCATATTGATATCATTTCTTCCAATATTTTTGTCTGTTCTTGATAGCAGAATAATTCTGGTGTCATAAAATATTTTGAGAAGTATTCTTTATCCTTTATTTTCTGAAATAGTTTGTGTAGAATTGGCGTTATTCCTGAAATGTTTAGTATAAGTGTGAAATCATACAGGTCTGGAGGTTATTTGTATGTCTCTTGCAAGATTTTCAATCCAAATTCAATTGCTTTATTTGGATTTTCTATTTCTTGTTGTGTCTGTGTTTAAAATTTGTGTGTTTGCATTGATGAAAGAAATCAAAGGGACCCAAATAAGTGGAAAGTTATGCCATGTTCATGGATTGGAAGGATTAATATTGTTAAAATGTCTCTATTACCCAAAGTCATCTATAAATTCAATGCAATCCCTATCAATGTTCCCATGGAACTTTTTACAGAAGTAGAAAATACAATCCTAAAATTTATATGGAACCACAAAAGTCCCTAAATAGCCAAAGCAATCCTGAAAAAGAAGAACAAAGCAGGAGACATCACACTTCCTTATTTCAAGCTCTAGTATAAAGCCATGGTAATCAAAACAGTATGATACTGACATAAAAACACACACGTAGATCAATGGAATGGAATTGAGAGCCTAGAAATAAACTCACACATAAATGATCAACTAATATTTGACAAGGGAGCCAAGAATACTCAATGGAGAAAAGACAGTTCCTTCAATAAAGGCTGCTGAGAAAATTGGATATTCAGATGTAAAAGAATGAAACAAGACCCATATCTTACACCACTCACAAAAATTAACTCGAAATGGATTAAAGACTTAAATGTAAGACTGGAAACCTTAAAACTCCTAGAAGAAAACATAGTATAAAATCTCCCTGATGTGGATCTTCGCAATGATTTTTTTTGGATATGACACCTAAAGCACAAGCAACAGAATAAAAAATAAACAAGTAGGACCACATCAAACTAAAGAGCTTCTGCACAGCAAAAGAAATAATCAACAAAATGAAAAGATAACCTTTGCAATGAGAAAAATTCTTTGCAAACCATATATCTGCTAAGGGGTTAATATGCAAAATGTATAAAGAACTCATGGAAAAATAGCAAAAAACCCAAATAATCCAATTAAAAAATGGGCAAAAGACCTGAGTAGACATTTTTCCAAAGAAGAGATACAAATGGCCAACAGGCACCTGAAAAGATGCTTAACATCACTAATCATTAGGGAAATGCAGAGCAAAACTACAGTGAGATAGCACCTCACGCCTCGCAGAATCGCTAGCATCAAAAAAACATTCACAGAGCTGTGTGTCAATTACTTCTCAATAAAACTTGGAGAAAATGTGATCAACGGATGAATGGATAAACAAAATGTGGCATACCATGCCATGGAATATTGCTCAACCTTAAAAGGAAGGAAATCCTGCCACTTGCTACAGCATGGATGCACCTGGAGGACATTGTGCTCAGTGAAATAAGCCAGTCACAAAGGACAAATACTGTCGGATTCCACTGGTATGAGGCATCTAATGTAGTTAATTTCATAAAAGCAGAAAGTAGAATGGTAGCTCCCAGGGGCTAGGGGGAGGGGAAAAGGGAAGTTAGGTACAAAGTATCAGATTTGAAGATGAAAAAGTTCTGGAGATCTGTTTCACGACAATGTGCATATACTTAACACGACTGAACTGTACTCTTAAAAATGGTTCAGGTGGTAAGTTTTATGTTATATGTTTTCTACTTGCTTTGTGCTGGTCTCAGCCTATCGATAACCCATGTTGTAGTTGTACTGGCCCTTGTGGTCTTATTATGACTGCAAGACGTCCTTTAACAATAGCCTTCAGGAAACTTTGGCAAAGTAAAGGTTTGTTACTTACAGGACCTGGAAATTACACAGCGCTCCTGGGACCACCCAGTGAGGTCGCATGCAGAGAGAGAGTACACAGGCCTGGGCCTCTGCTTGTGTCAGGGTTGAGGGTGGGGGCCTATGGTTTTTCGAACTCACTCTTTATTGCTGAATTTAAAACAAAGCAGCGGGAGTTTAAAGTGCAAGAAGAGAAAAAAGTGTCTCAAATAGTCAGTTATCAAAATCAACCAAGGTCTCTAAAGCAAAGGAGCCTCTGTGGGGGAGGTGCTCTGGCTCTTCAATCCATTTTAAGTTAATTTTTGTGTATAGTGTAAGATAGTGGTCTACTTCCAGTCTTTTGCATGTGGCTGTCCAGTTTTCCCAACACCGCTTATCGAAGAGACTCTCCTTTCTCTGTTGTATGTTCTTGGTTCCTTTGTCATAGATTAGCTGTCACAGATTAGTGTGGGTTTATTTCTGTTCCATTGATCTGTGTGTCTGTTTTTCTGCCAATACCATACTATTTTCATTACTATAGTTTTGTAGTATAGTTTGAAATCAGAGAGTGTGGTACCTCCAGCTTTGTTCTTTTCTATCAGGATCGCTTTGGCTATTTGGGGTCTTTTGTGGTTCTATACAAATTTGAGGATTTTTTTGTTCTATTTCTGTGAAAAGTGCCATTGGGATTTTGATAGGGATTGCATTGAATCTGTAGATTGCTTTAAGTAATAATGGACATTTTAGCAATGTTGATTCTGGTAACCCATGAGCATGGAATATCTTTCCATTTCTTTGTGTCTTCTTCAATTTCTTCCAGTATAATCTTAGAGTTTTCAGTGTACAGGTCCTTGACCTCAGTGGTTAAATTTATTCCGAGCTATTTTATTCTCTTTGTTACGATTGTAAATGGCATTGTGTCTTAAGTTACTCTTTCTGCTATTTTGTTGTTAGTGTATAGGAATGCCACAGATTTCTGTATATTGGTCTTGTACCCTGCAACTATACTGTATTCATTTATTATTTGTAACAGTTTTTGGTGGGGTGTTTAGGGTTTTCTGTATATAAAACCATATTGCTCACAAATAGTGACAGTTGTCCTCCTTCCTTTCTGGTTTGGATGCTGTGTATTTCTTTTTCTTGCCTGATTGCTCTGGCTGGGACTCCTGGTGTGCTCTGCGGAGGAACCTTTATTGTTCTATGGATGTCTTACTTGTTGTAGCTTACAGGGGAGAGACAAAGGGAACAGCTCATGCTGCTGTGATGCTGACGTCACTCTGAAATGGATGCCTCTTTGAAGTGGATGCCTGGACAGTCGAAGCTTAAGTCAGGCACTTGCATTAGAAAGAACAAAATAATCTGTCAGGGCTTCCACTCCACTACCACAATAAAGAAAAACTGTGGAGCAAATACTGTTGTTGGAAAATCATCATTTTGCATCCATGGTAAAAGACTGACTCAGGCTAAAAGCAACCATAGATGCTAAATCTAGGTGGAAATTTTGATGAAGAGCAGGAAGTGTGTATGGTTGAATGTCTCTCCCCACAGTTACTTGTTAATTGTGAGAGAGGATAAAATGAAACAAAACAGTGATTGTATAGGAGAAAAGTTGGACAGCACCTTCCATTAGTGGTTCAAATTCATGTCACCAGTGAGGTAGAGATGGACAGTGAAATCTTTCAGACGTGAAACCCTGAGAAAGGAATATCGCCTGTGTGGTACTCCAATTGAGAATGACTAACCTGAATTTACTCGTGAGAAGACCTCAGATAAAACTAAAATAAGGAGCATTCTGTTAAAAACAAAAAACAGTAGGGCAGAAGGACTGTATTTTATTAAAATGCCTATATCAAAAAAAAAAATTGTCTTTGAAGAAATTTGTTTATTTCCTTAAATTGTTGATTTTGTTAGCATAGTCTTCGATAGTATTTCTTCACTGTCCATTTAATGTCTGTAGGATCTGTATGAAGTCTCCTCTTTTACCTTCCTCCCAGGCAGTGCACACCTTGGTAACTTTTAACTCTGTTTTCTTCACCAAATTCCTCTGACTTTCATGCCCTGTATATGTGCTGTCTTAATTCCACATGTATATTGTTATTATCATTCTTTCAGACTATCAGCATTTAATTGACTTGACCTACATATTTACCGTTTTTGTTTTTCTGTATGCCTTTGACCTTTCATGTGAGTTTTTTTTTCCTTTTGCTTGAAAATACCCTTTACTATTTCCTTTAGGGCAGGCCTGCTTCTTATGAAGTCTCTCAGTTTTGCTGTGTCTTCAAATATATATATTTCCACCTTTGTACTTGTAGGATATTTCCCCTGGGTGTAGAATTCTAGTTTGGCAGTTATTTTATTTCAACAGTGTCTTCTGGTTTCCATTGTTGCTATTGAGAGGTCAACTTCAGTCTGATTGTTGCTTCTTTAAAGGTAATTTGTCCTCTTTTGGGGGAAAAAAATCTCAGTCTTTATCTTCTCACATATTATTTCTGTCTTGTCTCTGTCCTCTCCTTCTCAGATTCCAATTTTACCCATATAGACCTTCTTACTCTATCCTCTATTTCTTCCCTTCTATTCTGTATTTTCCATGTTTTGTCACTCCATGTTTCTTCTGACTTTTTTTCAGGTAACTAATTTTCTGTTTAGCTCTATGCAATGTGCTGTTAAACTCACCACTGATATCTTAGTTTCAGTAGTTATATTTTTTTAGTATTAATCTTTCTATTGGGTTCCTTTTTAATCACAGAAGTCTTTCATTCAGTTCCTTTCCAAAATTTTCAATTTGTCTTTTATGCTTTAAACATAGAACTTGTAAAGTCTCTATCTGTTAATGCCAATATCTGGAACTCCTATCTGTCTGTTTGTGTTACATGTCGTTTCTCTGGCTTGAGTGTTGAGAATATATTGGATGGATAATAAGAGTGGAAATAGAGAGGCTTGTGAAAAGGCTGTGGCAGTAATTAAGACACATGGTGGACAGTGGTAGAAAAGGAAACTGGTATCAGGAGGTCAAAACAGTGAGGTTGCTGATGAGTCACACATCAGGGATAAGTGAGAGCCATATGTAAAAGAAGATTAGTTAGTTCTCAAGTTGCATAACTGCATATTGGTGTCATGACCTTTCACTGAGGAAAGAACAGTGGGAGAGGATCAGTTGTTGTTGGAGGTGATGGTTATCTTGTGGGGGATATCATGGGAATTATGAGTTAAAATTTAGTTATAATAAAGTCGGGATGATTGTGAGATAGCCAAGTGGAGCTGTAGGGTAAGAAGTTTTCTCTGCAGGAGATAGTTGACATGTCTGTGCCAGAGATATACATTTGTGGTTCATTTGTGTATGAATATAGTTGAAGACTTGGGTATGGATGAGATCACCCAGGGAGAAATTGTCCATCTTGAGGAGAGAACAGTTCTTAGAATTGCAGCATTTAATATCTAGGTGGAGGAAGATGATCTGGCAAAGGTGATAGAGAATGAGCTATGGGATGATTGGAGAAACTCCAGGAGTGGCGTCCCATGGAAACCAAGATGGGACTATTTTAATAGGGAGGTGTTGGTCAACAGCGTGATCTGCTTGCTTCTGAGGGATAAGAAAAAAAGGAATTTTTAAAAAACTAGTTGGATTTAGTGGCACTGAGGTCATTGGTAACTTTGGGGAGGACCATTTTATTTCTGTGTTGGGGCCAGAATCTCGATTGGAGTGGGATGAAGAGTAAGTGGGAGGTGATGAAATGAAGACAGTAAACAGTTGAGACAGCTCTTTCAAGAAATGCTTCTATGAAGAGAAAGGAAAATGGGCTGCCATCTCGAGGAGATTGTGAGGATGAAGGATTACTTTCTAAAACATGAGTGAGATCTATGTGAGAGGGAGAAGTTGAATAGGCTAGAAAGAGAAAGGACAGGGTCGGGATATGGATCCAAAGCCTAAAGGTGATAGCGAACCTGAAGTGAGTTTGCTCACCCGTTACGCAGCAAGCCAATCTCTGACACTGGGTGTAGTGGAAGAAAGTAGGAATTTTGTTATTGCACAGTGCTGAGCAAGGAGAAAGGGCAGCTAACACTGAAACCCGAACTCCCCGAAAAGCTAAAAGTAAGGGTTTTTATTTGGGGTTTTAGGTAGGGAGGGGGAGCATATGGCCTTGCTGGTCAGAGCTGTCCCACCAGCCTGTCTTTGACCTTGAGACACTTGCAGAGAGGAGGGAGCCCGTGACCTTGCTGGTCAGCAGCTTTCCCACCAGCCTCTATCACTTTGCGAGGAGGAGATAATGAATCCAGGTGCTTGTCCTTGGCGGTGTCTGCCTCCATGGAGGATAATGGATTCTGGAGCCAGGAAACCAGGGAGTAAACAGGGAATGAGTGCTTTGGTTTTAACCCCATATATGCTGGGTTTAATGTAGGGAAGCTGATATCAGGGCCGGTATCAAATGGAAGGAATGGTTCCTGTGTTATCACACTAGGAAAAGAAGATCAGATGTGCTGAGGTGGTGGATTGGTCTGTTCTGTAGCAGGAATACAAGAGAATTCTACCTGATGGCTTTATTTTGTCTGTGAAGGGCAGGCTGGTCATCTGCGGAGAGGGAGGGGGAGGTATGGAAATGTTGGAGGCTTAGGAGGATCGGAATGATGTGAAATGAACTTTGGGAGGAGTGGGAGAGTAAGTCAATCCCCACATCTACTAGACCGCGTGGAAAGCCCATTAGCAGTTGATGTGTATTGGTCAGGATTAGGTACAGCTGTGAATAGCACAAAAACTAAAATACCAATGGCTTTAAAAAGTTGTAAGTTTATTTATCTCCCATGTAAAAGTCTGCAGTAGACAGTCCAGGCCTAGAATGTTGGCTCTGCTTTAAGAAGTTTTTTTTTTTTTATTGAATATATTTGACATATAACATTGTAAAATTAACATGTAGGCATGTTAATTTGATATGTTTATATATTGTAGTATGATTGCCATTGTAGCGATATTTAGCACTCTTATCCCATTACATAATTGTCCCCTCTTTTTAATGGTTGGAATAATTAAGTTCTAGTCTCTTAGCAAGTTTGATGATTATAGTACAATATTGTCTATATTCATTACACTGTATGTTAAATCTCTCCAGCTTATTTACTTCTTCTTGCAAGTTTGTACCCTTAAACAACATCTATCTAATCCTCTGAAGATGTATGAGGACCAAGGCTGCTTCCAGCTTGCCTCTTAATCACCCTTAGGATGTTGTCCACATCCTCGTGGTCCCAATGAGGCTGTAGCCAGCACATCTGTAATTCCCAGCAGCATAATAGAAGCAGAAGATCAGAAGGGTAAAGGGCAAGTACAAGCTGTCTTTTAAGGAAGCTTCCTGGAAGCTGCTAGGATACTTCTCTTTCCATCCCACTGGCCAGAGCTTGGTCATAAAACCATTCTTAAGTGCAAGGAAAGCTGGGAATATGCTCTTTATTCTAGGCAGCCATGTGCCCAGCTAAAACTCTGGAGAGAATGCTATCCTGGGATAATTAGTTGTGTCTGCCAAAGTGATCATGAATTTTTAATGAATTGAAGCTGCCCTGTGGATTCATGCTTGGGTCCAAGGCACAGGGGAAGTGGGTTGATGAGTTCATTCAGTGTTGAGGTTTGGCCAGGTGGGTAATGAAGAGAAGTAATGAGCTTGTTTCAGGTTTTAAGACAACCACCCCAAACCAAAAAAACAAAAACTGACCACTTAGAAGTAAAAATAAATAAATAAAAATAAAATTCATTCATGTAACAATTAGATGGGTAAAGTACGTTAACAGACAATTTTGGAGATAATGAAAATAAGAATCCCACATATGTGATATAGTTTAAGGTATATTCAGAGGTAAATCTGTATCCTTAAATGCTTTTACTAATAAATAAGAAAGAAAATAAATTAACTATTTATCTCAAGATTTAGGAAAAGCATGAAGAATTTGAAGGTATTAATATCATATAAATGAGTTTAAAGACAGAAAACTAGAGAAATTAGCCAATAGCTATTTCTTTGAAAGAACAGAAAAAATCTAATGTAAATTGGTACAGCCACTATGGAAAACAGTATGGAGGTTCCTCAAAAAACTAAGAATAGAAATACCATATGATCCAGCTATTCCACTACTGGGTATTTATCCAAAGAATACAAACACACTAATTTAAAAACATATACGCACCCCCACATTCGTTGCAGAGTTATTCACAATAGCCAAGACTTGGAAGCAACCTAAGTGTCCATCAGTGGATGTACGGATAAAGAAGATGTGGTATATATACACAGTGGAGTACTACTCAGCCATAAAAAAGAGGAAATCTTGCCATTTGTGACAATATGGATGTACCTTGAGGGTATTATGATAAGTATAATAAGTCAGATGGAGAACGACAAATACTGTATGGTTTCACTCATATGTGGAAGATAAAAACAACAACAACAAACAAATACAGAGAACAGATTAGTGGTTACCAGAGGGGAAAGGGGTAAGGGGAGGGCAAAACAGCACATGTGTACAGTGACAGACGGAAACTAGATTTTTAGTGGTGAACACGATGTAGTATATAGAGAAGTCTAATTATAGTGATGTGCACCTGAAATCTATATAATGTTGTAAACCAATGTTATCTCAATAAAAAAACTAGCAAACTACTAAACCAAAGGCAAATAATTACACAAATTATACTTTAGAAGATGGCAGGGCAAACGTATGAAGGAAATTTAAGTTTTTTCTTCTTTTGTTTAAAAAAACTTTGGAATAATTTTGTATTTATAGACAAGTTGTAAAGATAGTACAGAGCATCTCCAGTCCCCTCGTCCAGTTTCCCTGTTGTGAGCATCTTATATTACAATGAGATGTCTGTCAACACTGACCTTTAAGAAACTGACCTTTGTCTATAAGTACTAACTAGATTCCAGGCTTTATTTGACTTTTACCATTTTTCCCCTTAATGTTCTCTTTCTGTTCCAGGATCCCATTCACGATATCACATTGTATTTAGGTGGTCTGTCTCCCCAGTCTCTTCTGGTCTGTGACAGTTTCTTGATCTTTCCTTGTTTTTTGTGACCTCAGCAGGCTGAGGAGTAGTGGCCAGATGTGGAGTGGACCCCAAACTAGGTTAGTCTGATGTTTTTCTTTTGATTAGACTGGAGTTAGCAGTTTGGGGAGGAATACCACAAAGTGAAGTGCCCTTCTTGTCACATCATGTCAGGGGGCACATGACATCTCTGATAATGTTAGCCCTCCTCATCCTTTGGTTGAGGTGGTGTTTCCTCTGCTGTGAAGGTGCTGTGTTTCTCTTTCCTTAGTCCTGTCTTTGGAAGTGAGTCACTAAGTGTAGCCCGCTCTCCTAGGTGGGGAAGGGAGCAAGGACTGAGCTCTCCCTCCTGGAGGGGTAAGTATGTACACGTTGTTTGGGATTATTCTATAAAGAAGATTTATCTCTTCTCCCCTACTTATTTATTTATTCAGTCGCTTGTTTATATCAGTGTGGACTCATGTGTATTTATTTATACTTGGTATTGTACTCCAGTTGTGTTATTTACTTTATTGTTCAGATTATTCTATCCTTATTCCAGTGTCATAGTATCTTGATTATTATAGCTGCATCATAAATCTAGCAACCAGATGGTGGATGTCCGCCAACGTTTGAGATGTTTTCTAGATTAACCTTGTAACTTCTTTGATTCATTGGTTAAATTGAAATTTGTTGTTTGGTTTCCAGATATTTAGAGATTTCTCATATATCTTATTATTATTGATTTCTAATTTATTTCCATTGTGATCTGAGGGCGTTTATATATTTTTATATTATTTGTATGATAAAATCTCTAGAATTTCATGCTTATAAATTTATTGAGATTTATTGTATGGCCCAGTGTATGCGAATGTTCCATGGACACTTGAATGTGTGTTCTGTTGTTTTCGAGTGAAGTGTTCTAAACTTTTAAATTAGGACAATGTGAATTACAGTGTTTCGAGTCTTCTGTATCTTTACTGATTTTTTTTCTGTTTGTATGTCAATTTCTGAAAGAGTTTTGTGGATATGTGTCTTTCTCCTTTCAATTCTTGTTTTTTACTTACTGTAATTTGAGGTTTTGCCATGAGTTGTATATATATTTTGAGTTGTTTCTAATGTTACCCTCTTTGTCGTTGTGTAATGTCTTTATTCCTGGTAACATTCTTCCTTCTGAAGTCTACTTTGTCTGATACTCATCTAGCTATTCCAACTTCTTTTGACTAGTGTTACCCTGGTGTCTCATTTCCTTCCTTTTACTTTTAAAGTTTGCCCAATCTCTGTCCAGTCTCTTTTCCCTCCCTCTGTGCTTCATTTTGGATAGTTCTTTTTGCTATGTGTTGACATACACTGATCTTTTCTTTTCTACTATCTTATCTGCCATTAATTCCATCCAGTTCACATATTGCGTACAATCATGCATTGCTTAGCGATAGGGACATGTTCTGAGAAATGCATTTTAGGTGATTTTGTCACTGTGTGGACGTGATTGAATGTATTCTCACAAACCTAGATAGTAAGCCCGCTGCATCCCCAGGCTGTGTGTGCCAATCTTCCGGGGCCCCTGTTGTACATATGCGGTTCCTCGTTGTCCGAAACATCTATGTGGTGTGTGACGGTATTTCATCTCTAGACGTTCCGTTTGGGCCTCACTTTTACATTTTTAATTTCTCTTCTCATTATATTGTGTTTTCTTTTATTTCTTTGAACACCCTTATAAAATTTATAATAGCTTGTTAAAGGTTCTTGTTTACGAATTTCATCATCTGTTGTTTCTAAGTGTATTTGCATTGATTGACTTATCTGGTTATGGGCTATATTTTCCTGTTTCTTTGCATGCCTGTTAATTATTTCCTGGATGCTGGCTATTGTGAATGACATGGTTTTGGGTGCTGGATTTTTTTGGTATTCCTTTAAAAAATGTTGGGTACTTTCTGCCTTGCAGTTATGTTACTTGAAGTTCAAGTAACTTAATCCTTTTTGAGACTTTGCCTCAGCCTCTCTGAACTTTGATCTCTTTCTCCTCAGCTCAGTGGGGTCACGGACTCTGTTTGGCTCCCCTCCCTGAGCTTAGCCTGGAAACTCCTTGAGGCCTTCCTCTGGGGCCATGATAGGCCTCCCCTCGTTTGTCTTCCCTCACTCAGGGATCACAGTCTGTTGTGCAGCATCTGAAAATTGTCATTTCATGTGTTTTGTCCTATTTTCTGGTGTGATTAAGTCCTGCCACAGTAAATCACTCATGGGCAGAAGCAAAAGCCAGTGGTAGGTTATTTTAATTTTTGTTTTTTTGTTAGGTGACACTGGACTTTTTAAAATATATTAGTGGCAAGTAAGTTTCCTTCTTCTGTGAGTTGCTTGTTGCCTGTGTATAATTCTAATGGTCTATTTTTTTCTTTTAATTTGCCTCCCTAGCATTGGAACTTCCTTCTTAGGTTTGCAGAGTTCCCTGTCTTTTGTGTCCTTGCACGAGGCAACAGTCCGTGATGCTCAGTGTCAAGTGCTGTGGAGGACATGGCGCCGGGTCCACATTCAATGTCAGGAGTGTTAGGTCTGCACCCTGCAGCATCCAGGGCCGGGCCTCACTGTGTAGGTTTTCTCACAGTAAAGGGGTTGCCCAGAGGATATGTGGTCAATTTTCTTTGTTCTCAAATCAGCAATAGTTGGTGGCTGTTATTTGCAACTAAGCATATCAGCTGGTTTAAGATGGTTTACTCATTTGTTTCTGTTGACTTGTCTTCTTATTGAATTTTAAGCATTCTTTATATATCCTGGATAGATTTTGTTGTCTGTTATGTCACTTTTCTCTGGTGAATGCTTATTTTTTTTAACTTTGTTGATAGTATCTTTTTAAAGATTTTATTTTTTTCCTTTTTCTCCCCAAAGCCCTCCAGTACATAGCTGTATATTCTTTGTTGTGGGTCCTTCTAGTTGTGGCATGTGGGATGCTGCCTCAGCGTGGCTTGATGAGCAGTGCCATGTTGGTGCCCAGGATTTGAACTAACGAAACACTGGGCCGCCTGCAGCGGAGCGCGCAAACTTAACCACTGGGCCACGGGGCCAGCCCCAGATAGTATCTTTTAATTGAATACTCAGATTTATCAATGTTTTCTTCTAGAAGTTGTACTTTTGTAATTGAAAAATCCGTTTCTTCCCTGAGATAATAATAATAGCCTCTTTTATTTTGCTTTGCATATTTTGACCTTTTACCTTACCATGCTGCAAGGTAGGGATATAATCCTTTTTTCTTCTGGTAGGAAAAGCAATTGTCCCAACCCCATGTGTCTTAGAACTTTCTTCATTGTTCTGCAGTGCCACCGCTGTCAAATGGCAAATGCTCTTACGTGCTTGAGTCTGTTTTATTGATCTATTTTCCTATCCCTACACCAATTCACACTCTTTGGATTACTTTGACTTATAGTAAGTATTGATATCGGTAGGGCAGATGCCCCAATCAGTTCACCTTTTCTAGAGTTGTCTTGGCTGTTCTTAGACTTGTACTGTCTAGTTTGTCTACACACTTACATACATACACACACATCCACCCACACATCCTGCTCCAGTTTTGATTGGATTTGCATTGAATCTGTGGATTAATTTAGAGGATACTTGCCGTTATTGGGTTATTGAATTTTCTCCCCTATGAGTGTGGGATCTTTATTTTTGTAAGCTTCAGTAAAATTTTGCAATTTTCCACTATATATTTTTGGTTCAATTTATTTCTAGTTACCTTATATTTTTGTTTCTATTGTGAATGACATGTTTTTGTTGTTGTTGCAATGTCTGGTTAGTTATTGTTGGTATATGGAATGTTTCTAATTTATTGATGTTGTATTAGCTCTCTTGTCAAACTTTCTTATTATTTCTAATAGTTTGACCATAGAGTCTCTTTGATTTTCTATGTAGACAGTTACAATATTTGCAAACAACAGTTTTCTTGCATTGTTTCCAGTCCTTAGAGGTTCTTTTTTCTTTTTTCTTTCTTTTCATTGCTTGGGCCCTGTATCTCATGTAATGGTCAGTAAGGGTAGGGATAGCAGGCATTCTTTTTTTTTTATTTTCTGAGGAAGATTAGCCCTGAGCTAACATCTGCCAATCCTCCACTTTTTGCTGAGGAAGACTGGCCCTGAGCTAACATCCGTGCCCATCTTCCTCTGGTTTATATGTGGGACGCCTACCACAGCATGGCCTGCCAAGTGGTGCCATGTCCGCACCCGGGATCCGAACCAACAAACTCAGGGCTGCAGAAGCAGAGCATGCACACTTAACCACTGTGCCACCAGGCCAGCCCCGAAGGCGTTCTTAGGTTTTCCTTAAATTCCTGAGAATATGTCTTAAATGTTACCGTTAGGTATAATGTCGGCTTAATATTCTGAATAGGTAAGCTTTTCTCTAAGTTAAAGCAATTCCCTTCTGGTTCTTCCTTGAAAAACTATTGAATTTTTCAAATGATTTTTCTTTATATGTTCGAATGATAATGGGATTTCTCTCTTTTATTTTGTTGACATTTTTTAATATGCCAATTTACATTGATAGATTTTTCTGATACTGAGCATATTGATATTTCAATTCCTGCGATAAATCTTAGTCTCTGCATTTTTTCTTTGTACCATTTAGTAATATTTTATGTAGGACTTTTGCATCTATGTTCATTTTTGAGTTTGGCTTATAATTTTTCCTACTTGTATTTTACTTGTTTTGTTTTCATGTCAAGAGTTTACTAACCTTTTTATATAAATTAGGTGACTGTACTTTTTTAAAAAGTTCTCTAAAACAATTTGCATAAGAAAGAGATTTTTGCTGATTGAAAGTTTAATAGAATCTCCTCTGGAAACCTGTTGGGGCGCAGATGCCTTTTTCCTCCTGAGGGTGAGATTTTCGATTATTGGCTTAAGTTTTTAAAGGTTATTATACTGTTCAGTCTTTCTACGTATTCTTGAGTAGATTTTGATAATTTATAATTCTCTATAAAAGTTTCCATTTCATCAGATTTGTCTAAAGGTGCTCATATTTGCTTATTATTTCTAAAAATGATAGTAGGATCTGTGGCTGTGCCCTTTTTTATTTTTAATGTTGCTAATTGAGTGGTGAAAGTGGTTTGTATATTTTTACGTCTTTTTCAAAGAGCCAGTCTTTGATTTTGTTGATTATTCTAATGTTTTAGTTTATTTTCTATTTGCTATTTTTCTTTCTCGTATCTTCCTTTCTACTTTTTTGGTGCTGCCTCAGTTATTCTTGGCCTTTATGATTGAATACAGAATTCATCTTTGTCATTTTTTTGTGATTAATGTATTTAATACCATACATTTCCCCCTTAAACACTGCTTTAGGCACTTCACATTAGTTTTGATATGTTGTCCTTTCATTGATATTTCTTAATATGTACTTATAAAATTAATTCATATGTATAGTTCATAATTTCTACTTGATTTCATTTTTAACACATTCAATAATGCACTTTTTAGTTTCCAAAGTGCTTGTTCACTATATTTTTTATTGTTGATTTTGTAATATGCCATGTCACAAAATTTCTAAATTATAATATTCAAGGCTGCCATGATGCAGGAAACAGTACTGATGCTCAGTTCTAAAATTAGAGAAAAATATCTCCCTTGGCTTCTGCCTGAAAGCTTTTGTGCAGTGAAATTAACAGAGTAGTTAGCATCAATTCTATAATAAAGCCAGCAGTGCGTTTCCTAGGAATGATTCATGTTACATTCTTCAATAGAGCCGAAAACAACTTTCTACATTTGTTAACATTTTGCTGATTTGTTTATTATTAATGCAAGGAGTTAAAGTGAGACTGATGTAACACTATGGTTTATCCAAGAAGTAGACTCTGAAAAACAGAAGAATTGTATTCTGTAGATCCCAGTGTACAGGTTCTATATGCATTTAAATATATCTCTATATTTAAATATATAGGTAGTATATATTTAGGATTTGCCTGAAGAGTACTTTCTTGAATAACATGTAAGTAGGAACAAAGAGATTGCTTAAAAATCAACTTCCTGAGGCTAGTCCTGGAAGAAAGATCATGTGTGCTATGTTATTTTTTCCAAGCAGGGAGAACAGTGATTAATATAGGAAATAAAGATGAAGTGACTCTAAAACAGGGAAAGTGAGTGCAAATTTCCCTCCTGTAGCTTTGCTTGTCTCAGGAAGGCTCAGCCCTTCCTTCTGTGTATCCCTTTGCCTTTGATGCGTTCTTTCCTTCTCTTTGTTCAGGAAAAGCTCAGAATCAGCGAGATGAGCGTGACAAGGACGACCTGAGCTTCTGGGTGTCTTCGTCTTCATCAAATCAGGAAAGGACGCGGAGCCCAGTACCTCAGCAGGTAAAACTGGAAGAAGAGGGACCTCTGCTGGTTGACTAATCCCCGATTTGGCTGATACCTGGATCCCTGACCAAGCTCTCCGAGGAACAGGCGTCTGTTTTGCTCTCCTTACCACGAGGAATTCTCAGTTCTGGGTTACTCTGATGTTGAAGATGACCAAAATAGGGATTTGAAAGAGTGGAACAGTTTGTAACTCTAAAGAAAACCCCTTTTGATGCTATTTGGGAAATTTTACTTATTTTGGCACCTATTTCATTTTGTGCTACTAACAGAGATAAAAAATAAATTTCACATAAAATTTGAAGGACCTTTAGATATACTGATGGTGGAATTTTTATTGGGTAGAGACAGCATGGGGCAGTGTCTCCAAACCGTGGGAAAGGAGAGGGTTGCAAAAAATCCAGAGCAAAAACTCTCACCTTGACACTACCCCTGGCACTGTCTCCACAAGGAGAGTAGAGCACAAAAAGGGAAATGCATTTTCATCTGGTGGGTGCCTTCCATTCTTTTCTCTTATCTAATCTACTGGAGCTTTGGGACTTCCATCATGTTCCTGTCCTCATCCTCACTTCCTGTAAGTTCCAGCATTAGTAAGATGGAATCAGTGCCCAGAACAAGCACTGCTTCCCCCACCGTCCCAGTTCACTTGCCACCCCGCCCCTGCCCCCACCCCCAGGGCTGACAGTCACGCTGCTGCTTTGAAAAATGACATTGTAGTTTGTTGTCTCTCATACAGGAGGCTGTCCGTTCCTCTGTGACACAGCAGTCTCTAATTCTTAGCATCCTGCTGGGCTCGCAGCCCCACTGTTGATACTCTTCTCTGAACAGAATGATTTTCTACTTGAAGGAGAGACGTTTTAGAAGTGAGCAACTTGATCGCATGTCCTGAGTAGATCCTTTATGTAACCTTACTTGAGTACCTTCTAGAACTGAGTACATTTTATGGTTTGGGGTGGGATTTTTCCCCCCTATATTTTGTGGCTTGACCTATCTAGGGTGAGTTTTGGTGTGCTTTAAAGTTTCCTTTTAGAAAAGAGTATCTTGGAACATTTCTGGATGATTTTTAGTGTATGTTGGGAAAATCAGCTGATTTTATCAGAATTTACTTTTCTTATGTTTCCTGGCTCAATTAATTTGATGTTATGGCCACTGATGCCCTTTCATTTATGATGCTGTCCCTAGGAATTGTCTAGACTCATAGCCTTGTGAATGGTTAGATTTGGAAGACAGATCAAGAAATTTTTATTCCAGCACTCATTTGAGAGGTGAAGAAACTAAGTCCCAGAGAGCCGAGATGATTTGTCTGCAGTCATACAGCTCTTTAGTCACAGAGAAAAGTCTGGGAACCAGTCTCATATCTCCTAGTATTACTGTTTTCACTTTGTCCTCAAAAATCCTTGGCATATGCAGGGCAGAAAAGCTAACTGAGGCTTCTCGGAAAAATTTATCCAGCCTTTTCTTTAATTTGACATTAGTTTGATTCAGTGAACAATCTCCAAAAAGACCTGGCATCTTGATAATTTAGTATATTTCTCCTGTGCCTTCTTGACATTGTTAGCCGAAACACATTTCATTTAATCACAGACATATTCGAGTCCCAAGGGAGCCTTTCACTTGAATTGCAGCCGTCTAGAATGGTTTGCTTCTTTGAGAAATGTAATCAAGTGGATTTTGAAGCGTGACTTAAAATATACCTCGGGTTTAATTACGCTCAGACTTCTCACTCAGCTGAGGGTACTTTTTCTTGGTAAATGAGTTATGTGCAAATGGCGCTGTAGACCCATCTCATTGGAGATGGGAGGGGTTGTGGGTTTGATAGCACTACCCAAATTCTTTTCCTCCATCCCATCTCAGTCGCAATCTCCACATTCCTATTTTAATTCTGCTGAAATTAACTTTTAGGATTTGTTTTACCAATAAGTGTTGATAAACTAATATTCAGGACTAGATCAACTCTGTGGAACACATTTCATTTAATTTATTGGTTATCCATGTAGTTTAATGAGAAGGAATCTTTGGGGGACATTTCCCCTTGATATTTTAAAGTTAAATAATTAAAATACGCAGAGCAGCATTAACAAACGAGAGCTAGTGTAACTATAGTTATATCAGACAAAAGAGACTTAAAAGCAAAAAGCATGGACCAGTAAGAGGTCACCAAATAATACTGAAAGGTTTAATTCACAAGAAAGATATAAAATTCTAAGTTTATAAGTACCTAATAACAGCTTCTGAATATATAAAGCAGTATTTGACAGAATTGATAAATTCACTATGATAGTGAGCCATTTTAAAATATCTCTTTGATTAATAGATTAATAGATTAGATGGTTGAGTATAGAAATTACCAAAAAAAACCCCCACTATTAGCAAGCTAGATATAACAAACATATATAGAACTTGTATCCCAAAATTAGAGAACACACATTTTTTTTTCAAGCATACATGGACCATTTATAAAAATTTACTGTGTACCAAATCAAAATATACCTCAACCAATGTCAAATAATCTTTCTAGTACTGCCTGTGGTCTCTGACAAAGAAATTCAGTTAGAAGTCACAAAAAGATGAAACATACATTTGGAATTTAAAGACAAAAGGTGAAACATACAAAAAGATGAAACATACATTTGAAATTTAAAGGCACATACTTCTAAACTCATGGATCAAAGAAGAAACGATAAGGGACAGTCAAAGGATTTAGAATAGATTAAATACTAAGTTACTATGTATAAAAACCCGTGGTTTGTTCATTATGCAGTGGTTAGCAAATATAATGGTATAATCTATACTGTCACATTTACAAGGATACTGATATATAAGCACACATGGGAGTGAATCTAAGAAAAGGTGTGAATTGCATTTATTGAGAATATCACAAAATGTTTTGATGGATAACTGTTCATATTAATGGATAATAAGACAGTATAACAGAGATAACAGTTATCCCTAATTTAAACTACAAAATTAATTTAATTTCAATTAAAATTTTAAAGTTTGTGTGTGTGTGTATATTTGTGAGATTTGATCAGCTGATTCAAAAACTTACTTGGGAAAACAAGGCCAAGAATAGGCAAGACAGTATTAGGAAATGAAGGAAAAGTGTGTGTGTGGAGGAGGGAGCAGCTGGCACTGCAGATGATCAAGACTTATCTTAGGGGCCGGCCCGTGGCCGAGTGGTTAAGTTCACCAGCTCTGCTTGGGCAGCCTGGAGTTTTGCTGGTTCGGATCCTGGGCGTGGACATGGCACCACTCTTTAGGGCACGCTGAGGCAGCGACCCACATAGCACAACCACAAGGACCTACAACTAGAATATACAACTATGTACTGGGGACTTCGGGGAGAAGAAGAAAAATAGAAGATTGGCAACAGATGTTAGCTCGAGTGCCAATCTTTAAAACAAAAATGTCTTATCCTAAAGCTGTGGGAATTAAGGAAATGTGGTGATAGTATGGGAAGTGGCGGATAAGACCAATGAAACTGCATGGAGAGTCCAGAAAAAGACTCGTGCATTATGGGAACTCTTTGTGTGATGGGTGGTACTGTGGATGGAGTAGTCTGTTCACTTAATGGTGCTGCTACAATCGGTTGTTCTAATAGGAAAAATACGCTGCATTGCTACCTGTGAGGAAAGGTCAACACAGCCTTTTTTCCTTCACAATGAGAAAATAATCTTGCTTTGGCCTAGCACCCTCTTTCTCTGGAAACCTGATAAAAGTGGAATGTTGGCTGTGTTACTGGGCAGCATTGGTTGTGGTAAAAATGACTCCTGGACCAGAAGCGTTATGACAAGGGCGATAAATGTCCGATCAAATGTACAGATGGTGTGAATTTGGGAAGTCCTTGCTGTGATCCCCAGAGGTTAGGTTCATGGGTTGTTACAAGACATACTGGTTCCTGTGTAGCTTGAGCTTCTGAGCCAGGGAGCCTTAGGTACCTGCCCACGTAGCTGACCGCCTTACCCCTGAGCTGACCCTCGAATGCTGTTGGGGCCCAGAGGAGGGCAAGGCTAAGACTGTCCTGGTGACATGTTGTGGCCCCTGCTTATATCCTTCTGCAAAGCTCATCTGGCGCCAGGCGTGGCCTTTTGGATCTTGTGAGTGTCCAGGTGAAAGCAGGAGCGTTGGTGGTGGTTGGACAGAGTGAGCAAGTTACGCTATACACTCAGATTGATTCTAGGTGAGTTAAATCCCCAAATAGTAAAAGCAAAGCTTAACAAATTTTAGAAAAATATGTGAGAATTGTTATTTTTCTTACTCTCTTGGGAAAGAATTTTTTAAATGTATGTTTTATATATTATTCAAAATTGCAGCTAGCTAATCCATTAGAATTCAGTGTATTCTAAAATTCATACTGCTAAAATATAAGTTAACCTTATATTTCAGACAGTGCTTACTCATGTTAGGCTAAAGATATAGTAAATTATATGTTTTGCCTTGTTCAGCAAAATGAATATGCTTGATAGGAGTACTGGGTGGTTGTTTACATCTTTCCATTAACGTGCTTGTTTTTAAAATTGTGTTCGGGTCTTTGTTCTGGAATGACAGCTGTATATATACCCACACGAGGTATTCCAGTTCTCGGAAGTTTCATGGAATTAAGCAAAACACATACACACACACATTAGCCAGAGGGGAAAAGATTAAGTTTTACAAGATCAAGGTCATCAAAAGATGCTTTTAAAAGATGAAAAGACAGGACGTAGGCTGTGTCTGGAGATGCTGCCTGAGAAACAGAGAGGCATGAGATGGGGGCCAGACCGCGGAAGGCTGCCTGGCCTGGTGACCTGCTGTTCCTTTTGCTCAGGATGCTTCCCTGTCTCCTTGCTCAGCCGTCCTTTTCTCTCTCAAGTCCTGGCAGCTGTGTCTCAGCATACTCTGTCACTGCATTCATGCTTCTTGCCGGCTGTAATTCCCATGTGCTTGCTGCATATTTTCTCTCTTCTCATGAGAAATGTGTGCTCCACAAGGCTAAGACACACGCCTCTCTTGTTCAGTGTTTCATCTGTAGCACTTAGAACTGTATCTGTACATACTAGGTCCCCAGGAAAGAATTGTCAAATGAATGGATTAATTGAAGCAGAATTGAGGGCTAAGATATCGCTTACTAAATCTTTATTCGACTGTGATTTTTTCCCCTCTAATTGTGTTCAGTTTTGCTTACCAGTGGGCCAAGTGCTGTGGACAAGGCTGCACGTGCAACACAGTGGACGGAAGGTCCTCGGGCAGGACAAAACCTCACGGTCGAGACAGACTAGAATCACTGCATCAGTTATACACGTATTAAAATAACGAATAAATAGCGTGCTAGGAAATTGCTATTCATGGCTCCCTAAAAGTGATAAGCTTTCCTCTGGGTTGCAGTAATAATGTGGTGTTGTTTTTAAAGAAAACTGAAGGTTATTTTTACCAACTTTTGGAAAATAACTTGGGTGATTCAATAAAAATCACTTGTATATGTATCATCCTCTATACTCTGTTTTGACAGATTGGAAAATACTTAATAGGGAGTTACACATTTTGAGTGAGTTTCCAGGAATAGAAATCACACTGTGATTGTGGTTTTAATTCTATTATTAAGACCTGATTGCTCTTCGTAAGCTAGAGAAATCGTATTTCCTTTAAACTCTTATGTTCCTAAAATCATGGCCATAATTTTGTTTTTTTCTTATGCATGTAGGTTTTTGAAAATGAAGCTCGCCCAGA
The DNA here is from genome assembly GCF_041296265.1 of Equus caballus. Classification (NCBI taxonomy): domain Eukaryota; kingdom Metazoa; phylum Chordata; class Mammalia; order Perissodactyla; family Equidae; genus Equus; species Equus caballus. The sequence continues at coordinate 94,284,577 of NC_091684.1, forward strand.
GAAAGTAGGAGTCTCTCTTCAGAATTTCCACCACAGAGATTATGAGGATCTTTTTGAAGACGCTGAAGACAGGTATGACTCCCGTGCTGCTTGAGGGAGTGTTGCGTGCGCTCACGTTCAGAGCCAGCCCTCTGAGCGGAGACGGCCAATAACGGCCCTCAAATGTTCAATGAACTGTTCAAGATGCAGCCCTTTGTAGTAAGTACAGCCTGATTTGGCTAGAATTAGGATGTATTTATGATCTCATAAGTATGGTATTAACACAAGAAAAAGATTTTCCTAAAGAATTCAACTTCTCTGTCATGTCAACCATTACCCAGTTCTGTAGCCTTCTGCACGTGTTGGAGCTCTTGGAGAGGGCAGGGTACCTAGATGTGGTAGAGCTCAGTACACAGCGAAATGGTATTAGAAATTATATCTGTTTCCAGAGAGAAACTAATGCCCTAGAAACAGTAGGACTGTTAGCATGGTGAATTCTTGGTTCTATATATGGAAAAATTTAAAGGATCAGGAGAAAAGTAAATTTCCGTTCGAATAATAATAGATCAGCAACTTACATGCTTATGAAATGTTCAAATTTATGATTTACATGAAAAACATATCGAATAAGGAAACATTTTATTGAGCCATATTTCCTTAGATATTTATAAGTAATATTAACCACAGTCCTGGAATAGCACTGAATTATAATGTGTATAGTATAAAACTTGTCTGTACAACTTTCAGAAGTGCATTAAATGAACAAATAATAGTGGCTCAGAGGGCATTTTGAGGTCCTATTCTATGCTAATAGTATAAACTATAGTATAATCAGTAGATACTAATTATATACTAAGCATTGTATACAAATACAAAATATTACATAGTTCTTGCCTTTTAGTTTACAGTTTAATTAAGGAAAGAGACGTTGAAAAACAAATTTAAATACAGTGTAGTAAATATTGTTATAGAGTCAAAGTCCACAGACTGTGCCTGGTACAGAAGGCAGAGAGCTGCACGGGGGGAGCTCCTCACCAGCTTCTTTGAAGAAAAGATACTTTGGTTGAATTTCGGGTCTTACATAAATAGAAATCTAGCAGGTGAAAAGGGAGGAAAGAAAATTTCAAGATGCGAGGAGCAGTTTGAGCAAAAGTAAGGAGTTGTGAAAATCCTTATTAATGCTGAGAGGTGTTATGTGTCGGGAGTTGTAGGGTATGTGTGAATTGGAAGGTCAGGGAGCTTGAGAAGATGAGAGGGAACGCTGAAACTATAATGTGGGCCAGGGTGTGAAGGGTCTCAATATATGTGAAACCGAGGAGTATACGTTTTATTGTCTGTGAGGAGGCACAGACGGAGTCTTTTTGTTTTATTCGTGCGTGTCTAGTGACTATCTATCATTATCCATTATCTAGAAGGGAGATTGCTGGTAGCAAGGTAGAAGTTAGCTGGTAGGAAATGGAGAACAACAACATTTATAGTAAGTCAAGAAAAGATGAAAAGGAGAAAGAGTTAAGAAACCTGAAATTACCCACAGAGACCAAAAAAGGGCATTTATTTTGTTAAGGTTGAAGCATAACGTGCATGAAGGAAATTAGTAGAGAGACGAAGAAAAAGTAGGCAGGAGCCAGGTTGCTAACGTCCAAAACGTAAGTGTCCAGTAAGGAGCCTTGTTTCATCCTGAAGTTGGTGGGCAGGTGTAATTAAATTTGAAGTTTAGGGCGAATTTTCTCCAGACATTGGAGATTAGACCCAGAAATCAAATGAGGAGGCTTTGTTAAGTGGGGTTGCAATTGAAAGTGCGACAGGAGCTGAGCAGATCACATCAATGAGGGCGTGGAGTACTGAGAGGTTGCAAAAGAAACAAAGCAAGTGTGGGCCACTATTTTAAAAATCTGTTGGAGTTAGAACAGTAGTTAGATGAAGACAGAAAGTTTAAAGTGTTTTCTGTTTTGAAGAGGAGAGAGAATCGAGTCTTCTTGTAAAGTGGAAGAGTTTGTAGATAGGAGGAGATTAATTCTACATATGTAAGAAAAGAGCACTTTAGAAAAATGTCTCAGAGGAGACAGGAGGCGTGGCGTTGAGAATGTAGAGGGAACCGGGAGAAAGCTAGGAGTAGTGAAGAAGGCTGATGCATCTAAGAATACACTGTAAAAGAGGAAGCTGAAGTTCCTGCTTTCTGGCTGCATTTTTCCAGAAGGGCCTATGTTGTTACCAGGGCAGAGAGTTAAGGTGGGGACTGCGTGAGGGTGCTGGTTCAGAACTGGCTGCAGTGGAGGAATGGGTTTAGGCAAAGCCAACAGGTACCTGCCCGTGTTTTCCAAATGCCTCTCTGCTGTTGCCAGAAACCCCAGTGCCCCCTGTGCCTTTCTCCCACAGCCGAGGCAAAGGAGGGAAGAGGAGGGTAGGTGGATTCATTCAAGGTGGCCAGTTTGCAGGGCAGGTGAAAGTGGGAGGCAGTTGTGAGCAGACATTGGGACTTTGGAATTCTCTCTTTGGAAGTGGACCAGTTCCAGGTGTTGACAATGGAAGTGGGTGGCTGAACTGAAATGGAGGTGAATGTCAATTGAATAATTAGTCTAGATTCTCAGGGATCCTTTCTTGAATGTATACATGCTCTGAAACCAGGAACCAATGTAGCCATTTCTTTTCTAGTGAGAGTGAACGCATCATGTGGTCAACCAGTAGCTCTTTCCTGCGGGACAGGTTGAGCAGTGAGGAAGAGCTGGCGGGCCCGTCCCAGCCTGCCTCCACTCGGCTTCACGGTAGGGCTTGGCTCTGGGCTACGAGCACACTCTGGGAAAGGCCATCCTTCAGAGGGAGCAGAAGGGAATTTCTAACACAGATGCAGGCGAGAGCTTGGAGGAACTTTGTAAAGTGGGGAAAACATGGTTTCCTAGGATTTTCTTTTGAAAATGAAGAATATGCTCCACACCCCACTTGCATAAGGGCAAATTTCTACCCTTTCTTTAAATATTTTACTATATCAAACATGCCAATTTAATAAAATGGCATGTTTATTTTTTTAAACTAGGGATTATAGGTTTGTATAGACTTAAATATGACCTGCTTCCTCATTTCCTTAATTTTAATTTGTTGCGCAGTATATTCTTTCTAAGTTAAAGAATAACTTTTTTGGGGTTACACGTAATCACAGGTTGTGGGAAAAAGGAAAATACAAATATGTATAATAAAATAAATAATACTGAAGAATGTTCTAAATTTTTTCTATGTATATGTATTTACATTTGTATATAATGTAAATATAACCATGAATATGTATGTATATGTATAATTTGGGTGTGTGAGTTTGGGGGATCACATACCTCAAGACCTTGGAGCTAGAGAGGACCTTAGAGATCCCCCATTTCAACCTCCTGTCACGTGCCAGAATCATCTTCTCTAGGGACTTTTTTTAATTTGAAAAATGTCAAATCTAATTAAGGCAATATCACCCTGTGAAATATTAAAATACAGGTCTCACACAGAAAGAGTTTACAAGAAAATTACTCTTAAAATATTGAAGTATATCTTACATATGGTAAAGTTCACCCTTTCTAGCTACAGTTCTGTGAGGTTAGACCAAGGACTTCCAGTGCCATCCGGATGCACTGCGTCTCCTTCACCCCTCCGCTATCTCTGTGCTCTTTTGCAGTCAACTTCTAACCCCTCCACCAGCACCTGCCAACCCATACCATTTCTGTTCTCTCTACTTTTGTCTTTTCCAAGGTGTCTTATAATGGGAGCGTAAATTTGTTCCCTTTTGAGTCCAGCTTCTTTCACTTAGTGTAGTGCTGTTGGCATTCATCCACACCATTCTGTTTATCAGTATTTAATCTTGTTTGCCAAACAGTATTCCATTGTGTGGCTACACCAGTTTATTTCTCCATTCACCAGCTGAGGGACATTCAGACTGTTTCCAGATTTGGGCAGTTATGGATAAAAGCACTGCAAACATTCACATCCTGGTTTTGTATAAACCTAAGTTTCCATTTCTTTAAGGTGAATATGTAGGAGTGGGAGTCATAAGTCGTAAGTGTATTTCTGACTCATAAGTATGTCACTGTCAAACCGTTATCCAAACACGCTGTAACAATAGGCTTTTTACTTTTTTCCCTCATAGCCCCTTTTTCCTCTTTGTGTTTCAGTTAAGGTAATTTTTATCAACCCGTCTTCACTGATTGACTCTTCCCTGGGCTGTGTTGCGTCTACTAATAGACCATTGAAAGCATTCTGTAGCTCTTTACAGTGTTTTTATTGTTAACGCATCCATTTGACGTTATCTTATGGTTTCTGTCTCCGTTCAAATTCCTCAGCTGTTCATGCATTTTTGTTCACCTTTTACACAAGAGCTTGAACATATTAATCATAGTTATTTAAAATTCCCTCTCTGATAAATCTAACAGATGGGTAATTTCTGAGTTTTTTCTGTTGATTGCTTTGTTTTTTGACAGTGATTTTTGTTGTCGCTGCTGCTGCTTCTTTGTGTGTCTTGTAAGTTTTGATAGAGTGTTGGTGTCGGGCATAGAAAAGTAGAGATTGAGGTAAATAGAATTTATGCCTGGAAATAGTCATACCTGTTCCTCTGCTAGGCCATTGGTATTGGTTCTTGATTTAGCATGATTAGGACGTGAGTTGGATTTTGGTTTTGTGTCACTGTCATTACCTACGGTGACCCATTGACTTATAATCCCTCAAGATTTAGCTTGTGCTTAGGGTGGCAGCTGGAGCGCTAGAGAGTTTCTCTTAACATCCCAGTTCTGTCCTTGGCTTTAGCCTTCCCCCTGTGCCCATGCTTTAGAAGGGGTCTTCTCCACACTCGTGCCTTCTCCAGCAGGAGACTGGAGCTTGCCAGCCTGGAGAGGAGAGCAGGGCAGCTCTCTGTTGTCCTGACCCAGTCTCAGCCTCAGGCAGGTCCTCTGTCCCTGGTTCCTGTGATGCTGCCCTCCTCTCTGGCCTCCTCACTCTGCCTTCTATTTGCAGCAGGTCTACTGTGGGAGAGGGTTCCTGTCCCTCACCTAGAGGTAGGAGACTCAGAATAGGATTGGTAAGGATCCTGAGCTCACTGTTTCCTGCCCCTCCTCCAGGAGTAGAGGATTTTTCTGTTGCCCTTTTCCTGACTGACGTGGGTCTTCACCTGTGCACAGCAAGCTCGGCTGCTATTCCCCTGCAGTTAGACTTCTGTTCCATGCCAGAGGTGGGTCCAAGTGGGGCTTCGTGCACTCACCACAGGGGCAGTGGCTCTCTGCTCCGCGCCCACACCACTGAAGGGAGGATTCCTTCCATTTCCCACCCTGTCTCCAGTCCTCCTTCTGAGCACTTGCTCCAGGTCTGTTGAGTCTGCGAGGGGTGTATACTCTCTTTGCATCTGTGGCTTCCTGAGGAGCTATACTTTCACACTAGCCCCCCTTCAGCCTTCAGCAATATATTCAGCTTTTCATCGGAATACTGCTTTCTCACTTGTATAGTGTCTGACATCTTTCTCCCACCAGCTGCCATGAGTGAGCCAGTGTTCGTGACCTGTCTCTCCTTAGAGGAGCCTGTCTTTCCTTAGTTTTCAGACTGCTTGCTTGCCCTGCAACCAGAGCTCTCTGATGGGTTTGAAAATTTTATTTTGTTTTTTTTTTTACTTCTATATGCTGTTAGTGTATGAGTAGTGCTCATACAAACTTTCTACATTTTAGGCAGAAGTGGAATTTTGAATGTAAATGTATTTTTAGAATAAAAACAAGAGCATATTCATTTGTAAATATATCTTTTTAGTAAGCATATATTTACACTACAGTTTTTAGAAGCCAAATAATATTCCATGGTATGACTGCACAATTATCTATATAGTCAGTCTCTTCTTGTTGTTCACCTTGGGTAGTTCTTGTTAAAATATTATTATATTGTACGCTGATGTGATAAACGTCCGTGGAACTAAGTCTTTGGGCGTGTTCTTAGATTGAGTTGAAAGAAAGAAGGAAAGCTTTATTGAAGCTGCTACTGCTGTAGCAGCAGCAGGAAGCCCGTGGTCTCAGATCAGTGCCAGCCAAGCAAGTGGTTTTGAGGGGTTTTAAAGGAAAAGCGGTGACATTCTGAGTGACAGAAGAACAAGAAACTTGCAGTTGGTATATCTAGGGTTATTCTTTTGAGTTCTATCTGTGTTTAGGTATGAGAACTAGATGGTTTTGTGTGGCTTTGTATGGTCCCCTAGTGACAACTAGTGTTGGTGGCAAATGACATTTGCTTCTGTACATCAGGAGCACGCAGTGGCCCAGCTCTTAGAAGCAAGGCCTGGTCTCGGGGGAAGCAGACAGCAGCTGCTCTTCTTTCGCAGCTCCCTGCTTTTCATTTTCCTTTAGGGTGATGGTTGGGCTCCTCTGGGGTCTGTTACTGAGATCTGCATTAACAGAGGATTAATGACCAGAAAATAGAAAGAACTGCAAATTAATAAGTAAAAGACAAACAACTCAAGAGAAAACTGGGCAGAAATGTTGCTGTGGACTGTGCTTTTCTGCCACCCCAAAATCCGTACACGGAAATCCTAATCCCCAAAGTGGTGGCATTTGGAGACAGGGCCTTTGGGAGGTGACTGAGTTTGAATGAGGTCATGGGGGTGGAGCCTTCCTAACGCAAGTAAGTGGTGCCCTTATGAGAGGGCGAGGGGAGCAGAGCTTGCTCCCTCCACCATGTGGGGATGTAGCAAGAAAGCGGCCATCTATAGATCAGGGAGAGGCTTCTCACCAGGAGCCCGGCCGTACTGATACCCTGATCTCTGACTTCTAGGCTCCAGAGCTGTGAGAAATGTGTCTGTTCGTGAAGCCCCCAGTCTGTGGTGTCTGTTACAGCAGCGTGACTAAGACAGAAATTAGTGCTGAGAAGTGGGTGCGGCGGCGACAGACGCCTGAGCCTGTGGGAGCAGCGGTGGAGCTGGGTGATGGGGAGAGGCTGGGAGAGTTTTGAGGCGCATGCTGGAAAAAGCTGATATTGTCGTGCAGAGACTTTTAAGGTGATTCTGGTGAGAGCTCAAAAAGAGAAAGAGGAAAGCTGTGGAGAAAGCGTCCATCTTCTTAGAGAAGAGGTGAGTAATCATGTTAAGAATGTTGACAGAAATAGGGCTGATGAAGTCTCAGATGGAAGTGGGGAACGTGTTATACGGCAGTGGAGAAAGCTGGTCCTTACTATAAGGTGACAGAGGTCTTGGCTGAATCGTGCTTGTCTTCTAGTGTCTGTGGAAGACAGAACTTGTGAGGGAATTTCTGGCAAATTGAATCAGTGGCTTGGTTCCCCCAGCTGTTTATAGTAAAATGTGAAAAGAGAGAAATGAATTGAAGATGGAATTGTTAAGCAAAAAGGAACCAGAACTTAAAGATTTGGAAAATTCTCAGCTGATCCATATTGCAAGAAAAGAGAACTTGAGAAGTGTGGCCTGTTTGATAGGGGTATTAGTATGGGTATGAGCCAGGGACCTGATCAGCCATCTCAACAGGAAGCCAGGCGCTATTCTTCAAGGGCCAGAAAGAATGACTGCCAGGGTGAATCAGAGACCATTGGGGCTGCCACTCCCACCTCAGGCCCAGAGTGTACTGTTGTGGGGTGTGGGTGCAGCGGGGCTGCCCAGAGCCATGGTGGCAGGACCAACACCACTGCCCAGCAGAGCTACGGAGGTGGGACTGCTGCCCCAGGGAGTCCTAGGGACGGGCCTCTGCCCTAGTGAGACTGGAGGGCAGAGAATCGAGTCAAAGAGGGGTGTTCTTGAGTCCTAAGGTTTGATGGAGTTTGCCCTGCTGGGCTTTGGACTTACTCGGGATCAGTCACCTTCTCTTCCCATTTCCCCTTTTGAAATTGGAATGTTTATCCTTGCCTGTCCTACTGTTGTATCTTTGGAACCCCATGAGTTATCTGGTTCCACAGCTGGAGAGGACTTTTGCCCCAGGACGAGGCATCCCTCCAGTCTCACCCGCATCCGCCTTAGGTGATAGTTAGATGAGACTTTGGGTTCTAGACTTGAGAGCTGATGCTGAACAAGTTAAGACTTCTGGGGCTGTTGAGGTGGAATGAAGGTATTTTGCATGTGAGAAAGACATAAACTTTGGGGGCCCAGGGGGAGTGCTATGGACTGAATGTGTCCCCCTCAAATTCGTGTGAAGGCATTTGGAGGTGGCGCCTTTGGGAGGTGATTGAGTGTGAATGAGGTCATGAAGGTGGAGCCCTTGTGCCGGGATTGGTGCCCTTATAAGGGACGAGGGAACGAGAGCTCTCTCTTTCCACCATGTGAAGGTACAGCAAGGAAGCAGCCATCTGTAAACCAGGAAGAGGCCATTCACCAAGAACCCGACCATGTTGGCGTCCTGACCTTAGACTTCAAGCCTCCAGAACTGTGAGAAATAAATGTTTGCTGTCTGACCTGCCTAGTCTGCGGCCATTTGTTATAGCAGCCGGAGCTGACCAAGACAGACATCAACAGGCACTTCACCGAAGAGGAAATATGAAAAGACGTGCAACCTAACTTTGAATCAGGGAAGTGAAAATTGAACCACAGTGGAAAAACAATTTACACTGACTAGATTGTGAAAAATTTAAAAACGTGATGGTAGTCAACATTGGTGAGTACGGGGCACAATGGAAGACAGCTTGGCATTTTCTAATACGCGTGCACCCTGTGCCTTAGCAGTTCCTTTCCTAGTTGTTAGCTTAGAGAAAGCTTTCCCTTTTGCTCCAGAAGATGTATGCAAAGGTCTTCATCCTGCCCTTGTTTGTAATGGCCTTAAAGTATAAACAACTCAGATGTCCTTCACGCAGGAATAGATGCATTTGTTGTAGTATATTCATTTAATTTGAAAATGAAGAAACTCATCTAGATGTAATCTCAGCATAAAAGCCAAGATTTGAAAGAAAATATGATTCTATCTACATAAATTTGCAAAATATGCAAAAGAGCATATGTGGTCAACAAAACAAGACAAGATCAAGGGAATGATAACACAACCCAGAAGAGTGGTTATTCCCGAGGGAGCGAGTGGGTGGGGGGCAAGTGGGGACATCAGAGGCAATGGTAATGCTCTCTTATATTTTATTTTTATTTTTTTAATTGAGATTCATAACAGTGTACATCATTGTGAAATTCCAGTTGTACATTATTTCTTGTCTGTCACCACGTAGGTGCTCCCCTTCACCCCCTGTGCTCGCCCTCCAGTAATGTTCTCTTTTAATTTGGATTGTTGTTATTTTTATACCTTAAAGATATTTAACTATTACTTTTCACCTACTCAATCCTTGATAAAATATTTTAAAAGTCCCAATTAAAAAAAATTTAAACTACATACTTAATATATGCTTATTATATTATTAAAAATCAATGCAAGGAAATATAAAGAAAAAGTTAGTAATTTCTTCCCATCATCAGAAATCTTGACTCAGAGGTAACCAATATTGATAGTTTCTCTCTGAACACATAAGGATATAAAAACATAGATTTTCTGTTTAAAGTTTAAATAAAAATTGTGCTATACGTTACTCTGCAAGCTTATTTTTTTAAACTATATCATGTATATAGGTTAACACATACTCTAACATGACATTAATGGCTGCCTAATATTCTATTTTGTAGAAATCCTGTAATAAACTGAGCCATTCTCCATGTGGCTTTTCCCCATTGCTCACCTGTACTGTATGTTCTTCCACACATCATTTCCTAGGTACTGGTGCTTTTATTTGGGTTAGATTCCCTGAAGTAGCATGACTAAGTCAAAGTATATGTTCAACTTATATTTTAATAGGTAACATCAGATTTCTTTCCAGAAGGTTAGAGCAATTTATTCTTGCTGTAGCTGTTTGGAAGTGTCCAATTTCACACATTCTTTTTTTTTTTTTTTTTTGAGGAAGATTAACCCTGAGCTAACATCTGCTGCCCACCCTCCTCTTTTTTGCTGAGGAAGCCAGGCCTTGAGCTAACATCCGTGCCCATCTTCCTCTACTTTATATGTGGGACGCCTACCACAGCATGGCAAGCCAAGCAGTGCCATGTCCACACCCAGGATTCGAGCTGGTGAACCCCCAGGCTGCTGAGAAGCGGAACGTGCGAACTTAACCACTGTGCCACCAGGCCAGCCCCAATTTCCCACATTCTTATCGTCACTAGATAACTCTCTAATGTCTGCCAATTTGATGTATGAAAGTAACACTTCCTTATTACTCTAATTCACCTTGTCCTGATTGCTACTGAGAGCAAGTATCTTGTTTTATGTTTGTTAGCCTCTTCTTTCATTTGCATATTTATATCCTTTGCCCATTTTTTCTTATTAATTTATAGGAACTCTCACATGTTTGAAATCTTAACACCTTGCCTGTCTGACAAATATATTTTAAATTCTGCTCCCGCTCCATACCTTAAGAGGGGAAACCTTCAAAAACATTCTGGGTTTCTAGAATGTTTAAAAAGATCTTTACTGGAAGACTATACAAATACTCTCCTGATTTTTCCCCAGAATTTTCATTCATTCATTCATTTACTCACGTTGCTTGGATCACTAATCCATCTGCAGTTAATTGCTAAATATGGCAGAAGTGTAGACAAGCAGACGGTTATACCAGCGCCATTCACTAAATAAACCACCTTTCACAACTGAATTTAAATATGCTTTTATCACATATTAAGTTCCCCAAAGTGTTTAGATCCCTTTCTCTTCCCCACACTTTTTCCCTGATTGACTTTTTTGTTCCTGTGGACATTTTATTCTGTTTTGATTATCATAGTTCTAAGCAATATCTAAAAAGGCAAATCCTCCCCCTGATTTTTTAAAAATAAATATTTGTAGGCTGGGGCTGGCCCGGTGGCCGAGTGATTAAGTTCGTGCGCTGTGCTGCAGGCGGCCCAGTGTTTCGTTGGTTCGAATCCTGGGCGCGGACATGGCACTGCTCATCAAACCACGCTGAGGCAGCGTCCCACATGCCGCAACTAGAAGGACCCACAACGAAGAATATACAACTATGTACCGGGGGGCTTTGGGGAGAAAAAGGAAAAAAAATAAAACCTTAAAATAAATAAATAAATAAATATTTGTAGGCTATTTGGGCAAGTTATTGCTATGTAATTTTAAATTGTTTTGTTCATTCCCGTGGAAACCACTGTGAAATTCAGACTAGAGTGGCATGACATGTCTATTTATTTGGGAAGGATTGGCGTTTTTATGACATTAAGTTCTTCTCTCTGTGTAAAGAATGAGGTGAGTCAGAAGATCAGCCACAGTGTGTCCAGTCTGCAAAATGGCTGTTATTTCCCGTTCTCCTTCTGCATCTCACACAAGAGCCTCTCTCGTGGACCTTCTTGACTGGAAACATTCAGGAAATGGAGGTCTGGGAAAAGTAGCTTAGCCTAGCCGTGTTGACTATTGCAAAGTCACCACGGTTCATCCCTTGTCAACTTGGCACCCAGACACATCTCTTTAAATTGCACTTAATCTCCAAATAAAAACAAAATTATGCTTCCATCTGTGATAGTAACAACTATCCTGCGTGCAACTGGAAACACACACTCACCCTGTCCCAAAGGAAGATGCAAAGTCTCTTTTTTTGTCTTTGAGTGATGGTCTTTCTTCTTCAGCTGATTCACACTCCCCTTCAATATCCTGTGAAAGAAAATAAAAAGATCTGGGGTGTGTGTGTGTGTGTGTGTATATATATATGAATGTATATGAATATCTGCTATGTATGCATATTTTATCTGATACATATACATATCAGATATTCATATAGAAAAAGGAAGAAATACTTGTAACTATTACATGCTCGTTTGTGCAGCCTGTCACATGGTTGTATCTGGCGTCTGTAACTCCCTTCTCCTACCCCTTTCATATTCTCATTGATCTCAGTAAGCACCTCAGTTGCTCGTTGTTCCTTGTCTGGTAGTGACACAAACCTTCATTCCAGAAGGGTCTGGGCTAAGAGCAGGCGTGCCTAAATTACATTGTTGTAGTTTTCCATTCACTTTAATCACCTGGGAGTCCTCTAGAAGCTCACCTGCGTTCTAGACACGCTCTTTCTTACTCCTATTGTTCAGCAGAGACCCAATTTCCCATTGAAATTTAGAGTCAGCCACATCAAGCATTACAGTAACCCCCTTTGCCCGTTAATTCAGTAGCTTGAGGAGCCCAGAATGGCCTGGTGGCGTTCCCCGCATGTATCTCGATGGGATCATTGTCGTGTCCCCTGATGGAAGCTTTCCTTTCTCTGTTTAGGTGTACTTTGATTTCTTTCCTTGGTATTTAGTGTTTTGTAGTTTTAAATGTACAGATCTTGTACGTATTTTGTTAGATTTTTATCTCAGTATTTCATATGTCTTGGTGCTATTGTCAATGGGACTTTTAAAAAATACTTTAACTTCCCTTGTTCATTGCTGGTATATAGAAATATGATTGTTTTTTGGATATTGCCCTCCTGTCTTTTTACGTTGTTAAATTCACTGTTAATTCTGGGAGTGTTTTTATATGTTTCTTTTTTGGAATTTTCCTATGTAGACACTCACATTGTCTGTGAAGTAAGTTTTGCTTTTCTACGTTTCCAATGTGTATGCCTTTCATGTCTTTTTCTTAACTTATTGCACTAGCTAGGACCTTTGCTGGGAGGTTGAATAAGAATACACAAGTGGATTCCATGTTAGGGAAAGCATTCTGTTTTTTATCGTTAAATATAATGTTAACTGTAGGATTTTTGTGGATTCCTTTTATCAGATTGAGGAAATTCTCCCTACTTTTAGTTTGCTGAGCGTTTTTATCATGAATTCATGTTGAATTTTGTGCAGTGCTTTTTCTGCATCTACTGAGATGATCATATAGTTTTTTCTCTTTTCTCTGCAGGTAGTGAGTTACTATGGTTGATTTTCAAATGTTAACCCTGCTTTGCATTCCTGGGATAAGCCCAGCGTGGTGTATTACCCTTTTAATATGTAGCTTGATTTGATTTGCTAGTATTTTGCTGAGGGTTTTTGCATTTGTGTTCATGATAGACGTTGATCTGTAGTTATCTTTTCTGTGATGGCTTTTTCTGGTTTGAGTATCAGAGTAATGCTGTCCTCATAAAATGAGCTGGGACGTGTTCCCTCCTCTTTTATATTCTGGAAGAGTTTGTACAAAATTGCTGTTATGTCTCCCTTAAATGTTTGGTAGAAGTCACCAGTGAAGCCATCTGGTTCTAGAGTGTGTTTGTGAGGTTTTAAAATACATATTTGTATTCATTTTCTAGGGCTTCCGTAACTGGGTAGCTTACACAGCAGAAATTTATTTTCTCACATTTCTGGAGGCTAGAAGTCCAAGATCAAGGTTTGAGCAGTTTTGGTTTCTTCCGAGGCCTCTGTCCTTGGCTTATAGGTGGTCTCTTCTCCTTAAATCTTCAGTGGTCTTTCCTCCATGTGTATTTGTGTCCTAATCTCCTCTCCTCACAGGGACTCTGGTCATATTGGGTCAGGGCACACCCTAATAACCTCATTTTAACGTAATTACCCCTTTAAAGACCCTATCTCCGAATACAGTCAGATTCTACTGTACTGAGGTTAGGACTTCAACATATACAATTTTGAGGAGATGCGGTTCAGCCCATAACAGTGTTCAATGTCTTTAATTGATATAGGAATGTTAGGTTAGCTCTTTCTTTAATGAGCTTTGGCAGTTTGTGTCTTTAAATGCATTTGTCCCATTCATATCAGTTGTCTAATTTATGGAAATGGAGTTATTCCTAATATTTCCTTATTAACTTTGTAATGTCTGAATTGGTGCCGTCTCTTCTATTCTTGATTTGGTAAACTGTGTTTTTTCTCTTTGTTTCTTGACCAGTTTGGTTTGAGATTTATCAATTTTATTGATCCTTTCTAAGAACTAGCTTTTAGTGTCATTTATTTTCCCTATTGTTTTCAATTTCATTGATTTCTTCGTTGATATGAGTTCTTTCTTCTTTCCTAATATAAGACAACAAGTCTTCCTGTGGATACTGCTTTAGCAGCATTCCAGACTTTTGCATGTTTTTATTGACATTTAGTTCCAAATGTTTCTCATTCTCAGTGGCCAAAGCTGGAAGAATTGGAGCAACAATACAATGTAGGCTTGGATTATAACCCAAAGTATAAAATACATATCTGTGAGTTCATACTGATATCAGTACATTATTGGATAGAATAATAGATGGGGAGAAGAGACAAATCTCCCCTGCAGAAGAATTCCAAATAAATGATGGGGATTCTCCACTCTAAAGGAGTGGGAGCTCTACTCCCACCCTCAAGTGTGGGCTCACAGTGATTTTCCTCCAGAGTACAGCGTGGAAAGGGTCTGCACATAGAGAAGAACTGTGTTGTGAGGAGCCTGACGCACAGCTGCAGCCGGGGTTCGAGGCCAGCATCAGCAGTCACAAATCATGTTGACAAGTTTGTACCCTTGACATGATGTGATGAATATGGCACTTTCCTCTGTGACCTCCCCCAAAACCCATAACCCCAGGCTAATGGTGGGAAAAACATCAAATTCCAATAGCAGGGCATCCTGGAATATATCCGATCAGCCCTCCTCAAACTGTCAAAGTTGTCAAACACAGGGAAAGTCTGAGACTGCATCACAGACAAGAAGAACCTAAGGAGACGGGAGAGCTAAAAGTACTGTGGAATCTAGATGGGATCCTGGACCAGTAAAAGATGGTGAGGAAAACTGAAGGAATCTGAATGAAGAGTGGACTTTAGTTAACGATAATGTATTAATATTGGTTCATTAACTGGAACAAATGGACCATCCTAATGTAAGACGTTAAGAATACAGGAAACTGTAGCAACAGATGTATGGGAATTCTCTGTATTATCTACTAAATTTTTGTAAATATAAATCTGTTCCAAACAATGAAGTCTCTTTTTTAAAAATGTTCTTTAATTTCTCTTGTGACTCCTTCTTTGATTCCTGGGTTACTTAGAAGTATGTTTTTTACTTTCCAAATATTGATGTTTAGTTAATACCATTATGGTCCAGGGGCATTCTTTATTTTTTTATTTTTTGCTGAGGAAGATTCACCCTGAGCTAATATCCACTGCCTGCTAATATCTACTGCCAATCTTCCTCTTTTTAAATTTTTTTCGAATGTGAGCACCACCGTAGCATGGTCACTGACAAACAAGCGGTGTAGGTCCGTGCCCGGGAACCAAACCTGGGCTGCTGAAGCAGAGCACGCCAAACTTAACCAGTAGACCATTGGGGCTAGCCCCCAAGGGCATGCTTTATGTCAATTCTTTTAAATTTATTAAGGTTTGAGTTTTGGCCTAGTATAGGGTCTATCTGGGTAAGGTTCCATGTGCACTTGAGAAGAATTTTTATTCTGTTGTTGGAAGGCCTGTTTTATAAAGGTCACTTAGGTCAAACTGTTGTCCAGTTCTTTTGTGTCCTTACTGATTTTCTCTGTACTTGTTCCAGTGATTCCTGAGCGAAGAGTATTGACG